>NW_026947498.1:44682632-46060132 GCF_034190915.1 Cavia porcellus
TACCAGAGAACTCTTAGCACATGATTGGCAACTCAGATATTATGGTAACCAGGTGTCTTATGGTCAAACATTCTGTTTCCAGTAAGACCAAGCTAACTTTCAAAAGGTGAGTACTTGTCTACAGATGACGGGGTAGCATTTATCTAAAATCCTAAAGGCCTCTGCAATAATTCATTTGTGGGAGCCTGCAAGAGACTCCAAATAGCACCTCGATCTGCCACTGACACCTCAAGTACCATTGGATCTTCTGGATCATATGGTCTCAAGGACAGACTGTAATGTAGCTAGACCTGGGTCTCACTTAAAACTAGTGGCTTTTCCAGTCACTCAGTAAATGGACTATAGTAACAAATCCATGTAAGGAATGTGTTGCCTCCAAAATTCAAATAGGCACACTATGTTTTATGAATCTTTCATGGTTGTAGGAGAGGCCAGATACAAAAATTTAATCCTTCACCATAGAAGCGTATCCCCACATGCTGTACACTACTGGATATCTAGAAATTTCACCACACTAGAGGAAACTAGAATTTCTTGGATTTATTTCCCATCCTATGACAAAACTTTACCAGGTCCAGAGAAGTTGCTGTCTTTTGCTCACTTAGTCAAATCAGCATAATGCCATCAATGTAATGAACCAGTGTGATTACTTTGGAAGAAAAAGACAGAAAAAGTTGTGCTACAAGGCTAGAGGGCTGATATATCCCTAAAATAGGAAAGTAAAGTTGCACTGCTGATGTTGCCAGCTGAAAGCTTGGCTAAAACCTTCTTGATAACCTAACTTACATAGTTTTTTGTATTAACTGAAAGTCTCAATGATATTTCAACTCTCCTAGAATCAGTGTTCATTTAGAATTTGTGTCCAGTAGTTCCTGAAATATCTATCATTCAGAATATGTGTCCAGCAGTTCCTGAAATTTCTGATCTTATTGTTTTACATCTCTTTGAGAAATAAAAGTGGAAAGAAAATCAGTATAAAGTTTGGTTAGTAGATCATGCCCTTCACCTTCATTCAGAGGTTTCTAGATATATAAACTGGATCAAGTCTTGGAAATGGTTGAGGGAATACTCTCTGATACTATGATTTGGTGTGGATTTTGTGCATATGCCCTGAAAATTTTCTTTTTGTATAAAATGATAGCACATTTTTACCAATTCTGTGAAATTCAACTTAGAATCTTTGCTTAATAAACTTACATCATGAAATTAATCTTGGTCCAGATTTATGTTTCTTCCACCATTATCTTACACATGTAAAATCCATGCCAATAATTTTTCTTCAAGTTTCTGTTTGTAAGAATTTAAAAAGTAGAGAAGTTGTTTTGGGGGGAATTGTTACATACCACCATATGAATTATGCTGCATGCCTTGTTTTTAGGAGTCTTTTGAGATTTGGACTGATTATAGATCTAGAAGCTAAAGTGGTTGTTTAGCAACTGCATCAGGGAAAGTCATACTGCTTTTGTAGACAACATAGTGGTTTCTTCAGATAGAAGTGAGGATAACATCACCACATAGGGTGGGGCATGGTATCTCCACCCTCTACTACTGAGGGTGGAGAAATCTCTTTCTCTAGACAAAATAATCTCATCAGAACATAAAAGCCAAAAAGTTTACTATCAAGTATCTCCATCCCAGTTTATGGGTTTCCATTATATTTTCAGACCAGTGCCCTCATTTTAGCCCTTTGAAGCTAAGAGCTAAATTTGCACTGTGATTTACAAAATCACACAGTGAGAGATTGTGTTTGTTTTCATCAACTTCACCCCTACAGCTTTAGGAAAGAAAATTCTCTTCCAGGCTACTCTTAGATGCCTTCATATTGTTTATACATAGGGTTTATGCATAGGGTTGGGTAACTGAGTCTTTGAGTTAATTGGTTTTTTTCCTTTTTACTCTCTCTGGAGCTGTTAAGAAGAGAAATGAGCCAATATCAACATATTTGTTAGTCTTTTAAAAATATTCAAAAGTATCCTGTATAGGATCTGTAAATATTTTGCATCTCACCACTGCTGAGTTACATAATTAAATTGGTCTACTTTGCATTTTACTTTAAACAGTTCACTCCACATGCTACTAGTACTCTCTACAATATCAGAAGGCATCATGACAAATTTAGACCTTACTAAGTTGGAGAACTACCTTCATTAACAACTAAAAAGATTTGAGGAATTCATTTTTACAATTGATTCACGAGAACCAAAAATTCTATTTCACTAGAACTACTTTTGGTACCAAAATCTCTATTGGGGAGAGTTTTCTAGAGGAACATAGAAAAAGTACACATCTAACTCCTTCATTATTTATACAACTTTATATAATTTGTGGAGAGGAAGTCATGAGCTTATATATGTGTGTGTAAATTATGCAAGGAAGTTTATTGTTTAAAGTATCAAAAGCAGGAGAATCTCTGTGCACTGAAGCCAGAGAACTCTATTCACTGCTCAGTCCAAGAAGCAGGAATCTTTGAAGTAAAAATAATCAAAGATGCAGTCCTAGTCACGACTAGAAGCTCCTTGGAGAGTCATTGACATAAGCCAGTGTTGGAAGGCTAAAGAAACTGGACCTAATGTCCATAGGCAAGGACAGCAAAAGAGATACTCCTTCAAGCAGAATGGATCTCTTGAAACACATGCCAACTTCATCTTTCTTTCCTTTATATTCAATCCAGGATACTAGCTCACTGGATTGTGCCATCCATCCATGATTAGGCTAGATCTTCTTGGCTGAACTACATGCCAAACATCTCTAAAAACAATTCACAGACACACTCGGAAGTGTGCTTTTCTAATTTGCTAGTCATTTCTCAATCCTGTCAAGTTGATGTATCATGTTTAACAGAGAAGTTTTTGGAAGTGTTTTATGGGGGAAGTTTGTAAAGGTTTGAGATATATGTTGGTGAAGCTCTAGAATAATGTAAGTAGAAATTGATAGGCTATTTTGGTCAGATCTCAGAAGACCAAAATGAATGTAGACAGGAAGACCAAACTCAAGGTTGTATGTGTGAATGAGACTTACAATTGAAAGTATACTAGAACCCAGATATTTTACATTGTGGCAGAGAACTTGTTCACACTTTGCTCAAGTCTTAAGCTTTGTATGAGGATAAATTTAACGTTTGTATGTTAATTAATCTAGTGAAGGAAAGTTCAAGACAGTTCAATGGTCAGGTAGTAGCAGATGTATTGCTAGGTGATTCTAGATAGATCTACAAAGAGAATTAGGAGTCAAAATTATGGCCAAAAGAAGTGAAAATGTCGTGGTTTTACCACACAGGAGGATCTACAAAGTTGAGATCAAGAAGCTATGGTTGTTGAATGGCTACCACTGCAAAAGTAAGTTTAGTGATTTGCACCTGAACAGGAAAGATAGCATAAGGACATCACAGTAAGTGGCCACACCTCAATAATCACAGGGTCAAGGGTATAAAGTGGAAATTTATTTGAGAGACTACCTTGAGATAAGAACTTCAAGGTGCCCACCCAGGAATGCCTGAGATAGTATGTGCCAGTGTTCATCCATCCAGTCATTCAGAGGCCACTGTAACTATTGTACAAGGGAGATCTAGAAGCTGCTTGAGCAGGCAGCAGACTTTGGTATCATCCATATGGTACTGGATTTGCAAACATCCAGAATGCAAGAGTTGTGGTATCTTGAAGGCAACCATCCAGAATTCAGAATGCCTTGTGGGTAAGGCAATATGGTATAATAGGGTGGCAGTCCTCACCAGGAGCCACTGACAGAGTGATGTGTGAAACTGTGAGAATGAAGGCAAAGCTTCAGGGGGCACCCCAGGTATGTGAAAATGCCAGGAATGAGGAATGTCTGCTAAGGAAAACCACAGGCACCAAATAGAGCTAGTCCACGAGAGATAACATGTAGCCTGCAAAAATCAAAGCCATGATGACTGCCCAAGCCCTTTGGAGTTTACATTTTACTGCCATGCACCCAGATGCTGAACATGAGTTATAGGATTTACCATTTGCCTTGTTGGAGTCCAGGCTTGCTCTTAACCTAAACCTTTTAGAATGGGAATGCTTACCCTGTGCCATTGTATGCTGGAAGTATTTAACTTTATTTTTATTTTAATAGCTGATAGTTAATTCTGTTTATTCCTTAGTTCATCTTTTATCCCTTTTCTTCTCTCTCCCTCTTCCTTCCATCTATCTCCTAATTCTGTTCCTTTTTTTAGGTACATGTTCACAATACATAACATTTACATTTTTCGTGTGGATTTGGAACATGTACATAACACATCTTAATTTCTTTTTTCATTCCCTTTCTCTCAACTCCTTCCCTGTCTCCATCCCTTGGTCCCTTTCTCCTGTGCCAAAGATCAATCTTTCTATTGACCATTATCTTTCTTATATTTTGCTTTTTATTTATATTTTGAATTTTTATAAAAGAAAAACTATATGCATTTAAATTTCTGTGTCTGATTTATTTCACTTAACATTATCAGCACAAGATATATCTATTTTTCTATAAGTGATTTGTTTATTCTTTATAGTAGATCCCACTGTGTGTAACACCACATTTTGTTTATCTGTTACTCTGCCTATGCACATATCTGTGAAATCCTTGTGACATAATGACTAATTATATAATACACTGGATATCATGCTAATATTTAAAACAACTGTGGAATGTAAGATAAATTGTACATTTTTTCTAACAAAAGATAAATGTTCTAAATTTGCAGATTCATTTTCAGATAAGTAGTTATCAACAATTTAAAGTACTTTATTTCATTCAATAACATAAGTGTGATGAATAACTAAGTGAACAATAACTGCATAAAAAGGAAATCATATAGTATAGAAATAACTTTGAAAACATGGTTGAAATATTTCCATATATCAATATGATTTTTCTGGGAAAATATAAATAACAAATTTTTATGTTTGCATATTTTTTAAAACTTGAAAATCAGATTGCCTTGAACTGCCATTGTGGGCCTGCTCCTCAGCCGGGAACATCTACGACACCCCTTGCACTAATGAGCTGCCTCAGACTGCCACTGCAAGCCTACCCTAGGCTGGGAACACCTAGGACATCCCTGGTATGCCTGGGACACCTCTGACTACCGCCACAGGCCCACCCCTTGAGAAACCCAGCTGCCTCCTGGACCTAATACTGCAGTTGATCTTTGGATCCAACCCCTTTTTCTGGGAAGAACCTTGCACTATCACAGATTACCATGCTGGATTCAGGAACCCCTCACCCAAACAGAAGACCTCAGCAGGTTCCACTCAATGTGCTGAATTTGGCCCTAAAATAAAGGTCTGCAGTGGGTAAATAAGAGCAGAAGTGAAACTCCCTCCAGGACTTGGTGAACCTGGCAAGAGAGTGGATAATTCCCCCTTCACACAGAGAACATCAGGCAGGTTGAGGAGTATACCAATGAGGTCTCCCCCAATGTGGACAAAATTAAAAGGGCTTATGAGACCCCCAGTAAAACAGTAGGCCTCAGATGACATAAACACTATAGACAGGGAGATCTAGTGACATAAAACAACTCAAGACATAGCAATAGCCAGAACTAACAGTTGACCTACATCAATACTTCTAGGCTAGTTAGCCCAGAAATAATATAAGACTCACCAAATAGGACCTGTAGGCGAATTCAGGTGACTGGCTCTCCTCTACATTGTGTTACCCAGCAATTGGACAAATATAAGCCACGCAGTAGGGCTCTAAAATTCACACTATGGAGAGTTGAGACTGTTGAGATTGAAAGACCAAATATTTAAAGGTGAAAATGACAAGACAAAAGGCAAAAGGCAATCTCAAACATCTAGTCCTTCAGGACTACAGATGACACTGAAATAGAGGACTTTATAGGTCATATATCAGAAATCTCTGAAAAGGTAGCAAATGAAGTAAAGAAACAAATCAATGGAGCTAGAGAGAAAATCAAATTAGAAATAATGTCTTATGTAAAGACACAAATAACAACCTTAGTAAATGAGTTGCTCAACATAGCTAGAGAAGAAGCAGATTAAAAAAAAAACAAGAGTATGAGAAATTGATTGAAACTTTGAATGAAAAATGCAAAAAACAAGCAGAATGCATGAAACAAATTCAAAGAGATATCCAAAAAACAAACAAACAAAAAAATCTATTGAAAGCTGGCAAAACCATTTAAATGAAACTGAGGATAGACACCTTGAGGACAGGATCCCAGATAGTGATCATGGGATATAATTTATAACAACAACAAAGCAGCATGAAATGACAATCCAGCAGCTTCAAAATGATGCCAAGAGAAACAATATAATATTAAAAGGCATCAATGAAGATGCAGAAAGCAATGCAAATGACATAACTAAACTATTCACAGAAGTAATAGCAGAAAATTCCCCACACATGGATAAAAAATCTGATATACAAATAAGTGAGGCATATAGAATGCCAAACAGTCACAGCATAAAACAGAATACTAAAAGCTGTTAGAGAAAAGATACAACTCACCTATTAAGGAAAGCCTATTAGAATCATGGCAGACTTTTCAGCACAAACCTTCATGTTAAGATGAGCTTGGAGTGAAGTATTTCAAGCCCTAAAAGAAAACAACTTTCTTTTTTTTTTTTTTTAAGAAAACAACTTTCAACCTAGACTGATGCACCCAACAAAAGTGTCTTTCAAATTTAATGGAGAAACAAGATACTTCCACCATAAAGAAAAACTGAAGAAATTCATGTCCAATCCAACCCTAGAAAGAGTACTGAAAGACATATTACATAGAGATAAAAATTACCACAATCTCCAGAAGAACAACACAAAGATATCACCAGGCTGGACAAGAAATTAAACAAGGGAGAAAAGCTAGAAACCAACAATAGGAGCACAACATGGCGAAGTCAAGCGATATCCATAAATGTAAATGGCCTCAATTCACCTATCAAAAGAAACAGGTTGACAGAATGGATCAAAAAACAGGATCCCACAATATGCTATATACAACAAATACATCTGACTCAAAAAGGAACTCATAGATTAAAAGTCAAAGGATGGAAAACACTATGCCATGCAACAGGAACCCAGAAAAAAACAGGGGTAGCTATTTTGTTTGCAGACAAAATGATCTTCAAACCTAAAAGCATTAAAAGAGATAAAGAAGGCCACTACATACTTGTAAGTGTAAAACTACAAGAGGAAGAACTAACAATTGTAAATATATATTACCAAATACAGGAGCACCCAACTATATAAGACAAATACTAAGGACATGAAAAACCAAATACACAAGAACACAATTGTAATAGGAGACCCCAATACCCCACTGTCACAAAGAGATAGATCAACTAGACAAAAAGTCAGCAAAGAAATAACAGAACTTATTCATATCTGGGAATAATGGACTTAGTAGATGTGTACAGTATTCCACCCAACTATATCAGATAATATATTTTTCTCAGCTACACATGGGACATTCTCCAAATAGACTATATATTAAGCCATAAAGCATTCTTAACTAAATGCAAAGGAAGTGAAATTATCCCATGCATAATATCTGATCATAGCACACTAAAATTGGAAATCAATGGCAAAAAACATGCATAAATACATGGAAATTAACAACCTTCTGAATAACCAGTGGGCTACAGATTAAATTAAAGAAGAAAAAAACAATACCTACAATACAATGAAAATGTAGATACAACATACTGGTACTGATGGGATGCAATGAAAGCAGTCCTAAGAGGTAGATATATAACAATAAATAGTCACATCAAGAAATGGAATGAACACAAATAAATAACCTAATGCTACATCTCAAGCTTCTAGAAAAGGAAGAGCAAGTCAAACCCAAAGCTGACAGAAGAGAGGAAATTGTAAAGAATAGAGCAGAAATTAATGCACTTGAAACTAAAAAAAATACAATTAGTGAATAAAGAGCTGGGTTTTTGAGAGAATAAAAAAATTAATAAACCTCTAGCCAACCTTATCAAGAAAAAGAAAGAAAAATCTCAAATCCATGGAATAAGGACTGAAAAGAAGAAAATTACTACAGATCCCATGGAAACTCAAAAGATCATGAATACCTACTTTGAAAATTTCTACTCAAGTAGAGTGGAAAACACAGAGAAAATGGATTTCTAGAAACATACGAACTACCAAACCTCAATCAAAAAGATATAACAATTTTGAATAACCCAATATCAGCTACTGAAATCAAAAACACGATTAAAAACTTACTGACAAAGAAAAGCCTCGGTCCTAAGAGATTTAGGGATGAATTCTATAAGAAATTTAGAGAAGATTTACTGTCAATATTCCTTAAACTCTTTGAGAAAGTTGAAAGAGAAGCAGTCCTCCCTAACTCATTCTTGGAGGCAATTATCACTCTGATACCAAAACCAAGAGAAAGACCCAACCAAAAAGGAGAACTATAGATCAATCTCACTAATGAACATTGATGCAAAGATTCTCAAATATTGGCAAATAGCATGCACCAAATCATCAAGAAGAGTATACACCATGACCAAGTGGGATTTATTCCAGGAATGCAGGGATGGTTTAACACATGCAAATCAATAAATGTAATACACCACATCAACAGAGCCAAAAATAAAAATCACATGATCATCTCAACAGAAGCAGAAAAAGCTTTTGATAAAGTCCAACATCTGTTCATGACAAAAACCCTACAGAAACTCAGAATAAAAGATAAGTACCTCAATCTCATCAAGGCAATCTATGACAAACCTGATATACTAAATGCCTGATATACTAAATGGACAAAACCTGAAAGCCTTCACTCTAAAATCAGGAATGAGACAAGGATGTCCACTATCATCACTCCTATTCAATATAGTTATGGGATGTTATGCAGAGCAGTTAGAAAAGATGGAGAAATAAAAGGGGTAAAAATACAAAAAGAACTTAAATTGTGATTATTTGCAAGTGACATGATACTCTACATAGAAGACTCCAAAAACTCCATTAAAGGACTACTAGAGGTAATAAACAAATGCAGGAGCATAGCTGGATACAAAATCAGCACTCAAAAAAAAAATGGAATTCCTGTACACAAACAAAAAACTCCATTAGAGATAAAGTATGGAAATACCACCTTTCACAATAGCATCTAAAAAATGAAATACTTAGGAACCAACCTAACCAAGAATGTAAAAAACCTATATGCTGAAAATTATGCTACTATAAAAAAGAAGATTGAAGAGGATATTAGAAAAATGGAAGAATATTCCTTGCTCTTGGTTAGGAAGAACCAACACTGTGAAAATGGCCATACTTTCAAAACTGTTATACAGAGTCAACGCAATCCCAATCAAAATATCATTAACATACCTTACAGATTTAAACAAATATTCCTAAAATTCATCTGGAAACAGAAGAAACCTAGAATAGCAAAGGCAATTCTGGGCAACAAAGGCAAGACAGGAGGCATCTCAATTCCTGACTTGAAACTATACTACGAAGCCATAGTAATAAAATCAGCATGGTACTGGCAAAGAAATAGGCCAGAGGATCAATATAATTAGATTAGAAGATGCAAACACTACTACAAAGGCACTTAGCTACCTTTATTTGCCAAAGTGGCTAAACATGTTCACTGGAAAAAGATAGCCTCTTTAATAAATAGTGTTGGAAAATTGGCTTTCCACATGCCGAAGACTGAAAATAGACCCATGCCTATCACCATACACTAAACTAAAGTGAAAATGGATCAAAGATCTAAATATTAAAACAGAAGCACTAAATCTACTGGAACATAAGGTAGGTAGAAGTCTTGGAGATAAAGGGTTAGGGAGAGAATTCATGAATAAAATGCAAACCAGAAGGGAAATATTTCAAAGAATCAACAATTTGGATCTCATTTTACTAAAATGTTTTTACACTTCGAAAGAAATCACCAACAAAGTGAAAAGAAAGCCTACAACATGGGAAAGAATTTTAGCTTAGTAATCCCTCAGATGAAGGACTTATATCCAGGACACATAAGGAATTGAAAAATATCAAGCCCCCAAAATTCAAAGACCCTCTCCAAAAATGGGCATCTGAAATAAACACACAGTTCTCAGATGAAGATATACAAATGGCAAATAAATATATGAAGAAATGTTCACCATCACTGGTCATTTGAGAAATGCAAATTAAAACAGCATTGAGATTTCCTCTCAACCCAGAAAGGATGGCTGTCATCAAGAAAACAACTGATAACAAATGTTGGCAATGATGTGGGACAAAGGAACACTTCTCCACTGTTGGTGGGAGTGCAAATGGTGCAACCACTGTGGAAATCAGTATGAAGATTCCTCAAAAACTAGGACTGGAAGTTCCATTTAATCTAATGATTCCCTTCCTGGGTATTTTTCCATAAAAATTGAGAAGGTCATGTCACAGTAATATATGTGCACCCATGTTCAAAGCAGCCCAGTTTGTTTTTTCTACATTTTGGAAACAACCAAAATGCTCATCAACTGCAGAGTGGATGAAAAAAAATGTGATGTTTTTAATACAGTGGAATATTTGACTATAAAAAACAATGATCTTTCAGCCTTTATAGGTAAATGGAGGCAACTTGAGAATATTCTCATTAGTGAAATAAACAAGACTCACATTAGTAAATATCACATTGCCTCTCAAGTGTAAAAAATAATAATAACTGACAGAATAATAGAATCCAAAAATTATCATAGATATTGTAAAAGTGAAAGGGAAGGAAAGTGCTCTAAAGGATATCATGGTATGTATAGTATGTAAGATAAATCACCATATTACTAAATTTATGTTAGATCATTGAACAGAAGAGTTTGCACTTTCTATGCTAGGATTTTGTAAGTTTAATAACTATTGTTAAGATGACAATATGTAATGAATCAACTAACGATTTTATGCTGTTAAATTTTTTTTAATTCTATATTCTACTTTTTTCTCATTTTTTTCTATCTTTTTAAATTTTCTTTCTTTAAATAAAATTAAAATTTTTTTAAAGTAACATAAAAATCTTGAAAACAAAAACGTTTTACACAGGTTATTTACTTGTGTAAAGTCCTCAGACAGGTTTAAACATTTTTTTAAAAAAAATATTGTAGTACAGGAAATTTTCACTAGCTGGTGACAATTGACTGACATCAGGGAATATGGTTGTTTAATAGACAAATATTGGGACAAGATTTTATAAATTAGTGACTAGATTTAAAACAGTACATAATTTTCTAAATGTACTCAAAGATTCACTTGTTTCAATGAATGTATCTTTCTCAAGAAAGAAACAAACTAATATGTAGAAAACGTGAAGAAGGATAGGCAGATGTGTAGGAATAAAAAGAATTGCGACAGAATTCTAAGGAAGGAAGGAATTTTAGAGTGTGATCCACACTGCCAACTCATATAATTAATCGATTAATGTAATGATAAACAAGAAAGCTTTAGATTTGGTGATTAAGGGTCAAGTAATGATAGCAGTGAGTAATGTTAACAAATGGAGAGAGCAGAAGTAGATCCAGTTACAACCCACCTTTCTAACACCTCCTATTCCTAGCAGATGCCTACACTCCAGCTATCCTGTTTACTCATTACTTAAATATGCTTTGAACTTACAAACATCCATGATTTTACACTGACTCATGTGTTTGTTCCATTATCTTATTATGACATGCCAGACATTTTCTGTCTGTTGTAATTTAATTTATCCTTTAACAACACTGTCATATTTTGGTAATGTCTTTTCTTAGAACCTTAAATTAAATCCTTCTTTGTATTTACAAATATATTACTTGTAAATTATTTTAATGAAAACAGCATTTAATTTTAATTTTAAAAGTTTTTTTAATTGACACGTAAAACCTCTGTACTGTATACAGCAATGGGATGTCAGGCAGCCAGGGAGTCCGGCAGTGAGAGCAGAAAAAGCACATAATAAAACAACTGTGACCAGAGATGCATCTGCCAGAGGCCACACCTCAAGACAAGCACAGAATGAGCAGGCCTACGTATCCCCCCAGGGTATAAGATAATTGGTATCATCTAGCCCAATAAAGTAAATAGACATCAGTCACCCTGGTAGGTGACCAAGACCCTTAATCTATGCCTTCATAAAGAAAGTCTTTTTTTTCTTTCCATGTACTCTTGCTACATGACCTGCTTCTTTATTGGATCAATATTACCTAATCAGATATACTTGTAATCTTATTGGTTGATCATATTTCTGACATACATTATACCCAGTTTGTGATTTTTGCTCTGTAAAACTTCCTTTGAGAAATGGTCTCATTGGCAACAAAATTTCAGATCCCCTCCTGTCCCTCAGGAGTTGTCTCTCCCAATAAAGCTTTCTGACTCTTAATTCCACTGTTCCTTAGAATTCAGTCTTCAAATCTGTGGAGCACAAACTCAGTGTATGTGACATCTAGCAGGCTGGGAGTTACAATTATTTCCACTGTATCATCACCACATCAAGTTTCAACACATGTATAAATTGCTAATGTTTAAATCAATTTAAACATATATTGCTTTAAATATTTATCATCTGTACATGGTGAAAATTCCTGAAATATTTTTCTAGCTTCTTGAAATGCACAGCATGTTATAATTATCTAGACTACCCCCTTGCCTCTATTTAACTGTGACTCACTGCCCGTTTCTCAGCCCTCACCTCCAACTCCTACTCTCCCTGGTTTCTGAGACTGACAATTCTACTCCCAATATATGTAAGCTATACTTCATTAGATTCCATATGAATGAGATCACGTGGTGCTTGTATTTCTGGGCCTTATTTCTTTTGACACAATTTTCATGCCCTTTTTAATACTTAATTCAACTGTAGCTGCTCTCTATATAGTACAGGGAGATGTGCCATGTGTAAGCCAACAAAAAAAATCAAACCATCTGAGAATAAACAAGACCTGCCTATAAGAGCTGCTGATTGAACGTATAAATGAAGTCTGATTAAGGGTTCCTCCATTATAAATGACCAGTCAGTTTTCAGATTAGAAATTTGAAGACACCTTCATGTTGGGAATCAAACTTCATATAAAACTGGTTAGCATTTAGGTAGATGAATACATCAAAGAACACTTAATCTGTGAAGTAAATTCTCAGCAAACAATATTGAAATTTAGTGCATTGGGAATTAGATAAGTGATGAGTTTGTCTCTAGGACAAACTGGATGTTTGTTTGTTTGTTTGTTTGTGGTTTTTTTGGTGCCAGGGATCAAACTCATGACTTTTCATTTGCCAAGCAGGCACTTACACTGCTGAGCTACACCCCTGGCCCTAGAAATTGATTCTTAAAGATTAGTGGTAGAAAACAAAGTCATAGGTGACATAAACCCAGTCCTGGAATACTGAGGTAAATGACAAAGAATTGATTTGCAAAATCAAGAGGAGCAAAACATTTTAGGATGTAAAATTACAAGTATACTACAGAAAGGATTGGACTAGGCCTATTAAAAAACAACCCTAGTCTGGGACCATAGCTTGATAGTAGTGTCCTTGCCTGGCATGCATAAGCTCTGGGTTTAATCCCCAGCACCCTCAAAATAAAAAAAAAACCCTTATGATTATAATATTGATTATAAAGATGGTTTCATGAATGTACACTTATCTCCAAATTCATGGAGTTGCACTCATTAAATATCTACAAAATTTGCATAACAGTAATAATTCTTATTCTGTTCTATCACAAATTAGTAAAACTAAGGAACACAATGTTAGAGTTTTTCAGAGAATAAATCTGTAAGGTCTGGTACCGTTCTTTTCAGGCAGTGAAAAAGGGGGCAATTCTATTGACAACACCACAGTTTTAACCTCTGCACAAATCCAAATTTCTTTGCAAAACTCTGTTTAACATCTATTTTAAGTAATCAATACAAATCATTTTTATCCATTACAGATTTCACATAGACATTAAAGAAATGGGAGAGAGAGAGAGAAAGAATGAATAATCAAGATAACCCTTAAGCTGACCATTTGATTTTACTATAAAATCTCAAAGTATATCACTCTTTAATTAATATTGTTGGTTTACTGGTGTTTTGAGAACCATGCCTTCACAAGGGAGTCTCTGAAGAAATACCCTAATGTCAATGCCAAACAAATCCCTTTAGAAAGAATAGAAAAAATAAATTTTGTCCTGAGATTAACTACATAATTATTGCTACTGACCTACGAATGGAAAGAATATCCTAATTTTTTGTAATTTATTCCCCAATGTTTTAAAAACCAAAGTTTGTATTAATTACCATTAAAATAATGTCACATGGTCAATCAACCTCTATAAAGTGTTAACTATGAACTCAAAGTATGATTTGTAATTTACTTATGATATACATATGGAGAAATATGTATTCATGTATATATCTAAGTATTTTTATTGTGTTCACATATTATTCACTTTTTTTAGTTTGTCTAAAAGCACTAAGAAAAGAAATAATAAAGCTTAGTAAGTTAATCAATTTGACTATCCTTAATTCAAAAGTACTATATTTTTATCAGCAAATATCCAGGTAGGTCTATAAAGGTGTGAAATATATGTGGAATGTATAGTGAAATTTATTTCTGATTCACAAATTCACAAATGATTATATTTTTGAATGAAGAAGGGAGTTTGATACAATATCTTCTAAGAAAATGATAATCATTGATAAATAAGTCCATCTCACTAGAATTCAGGTAAGTATTTTCAGCTGATTTACTACTGTGTTGTTGAAAAGTGATAAAATATATTTTTATATCTTCATAAATATTTGTCAAAATTCAATTTCAAAGAATATTTTAAAAGAATTATAGGACTGCAATATGAATGTCAATTTATTTTATTCATTTGATTATAAGATTTTAGTGATAAAAGTAAAAAAAAAAAACTCACCCTAATACATGAGTGAATAGGAAAAAGCAGCAAATTAAATTAAAATCAGACAAGAATAAGTAACAGAAATATGTTTATAAAACATTGCACTTTGAATAATTACTGCAGGACTTTCTCCAAAATTGTCTGAAGTTTGCTGAAACCAGTGACTTTTAGCACTTTCTGGAAGAAAATATAGAGTATTTTATGTCTTAAAAATTTACATTGTTCCTTGTTTTCAAACATTATATCATTCTTGCCAGACATAATGAATATATTAAATTTGGGTATTCATTGAACTCTAGTAAATATATGACAGATTGTAAGCAGATAAGTTTGTAAATTTAAATACATAAAGTAGAGAACCTCCATGAGACTCAAAAAAGTAAAAGTTCCTACAGAATATATTTCCAAGAGTACAAGATAGATATTTATCATGAAAAATATGCATGCTGAGTGGATTCTTTGTCACCAACTATTGTAATATTATATGTACATAAAGAACACTTAAAACTATGAATATAACATCCTAAGACAGATGGGTAGTTAAAAGGAAAACCTTGTCAGAAAAGACAGGTGTAGGAATCAGAATATTTTAAGATTAATATGAAAAAATTATTAAATTTATTGAGATAATACAAACATGCCTTATATTCTTATGCTGCCTTAAAAGATAAATACATCTTGCTTTAGAATATCCCTTGATGATCTTATTTGAAAAAAAAAACAGAATGATACTGCAAATATTTTTCAAATTCACAGTTTTTTGTTCGGTTTTTAAAAATCAGTCATATTGTGATTTAAAAGCTGTCTAAAGAGCAATTTTAAAAATATTGCATAAATCCCATTCGATAATGTGTGACAGTTGTTGAATTTTTGTGCAGAAAAAGTTACCCTAAAATTTTTTGTGTTAGGAAATGGCAAGTTATATATACTGGCCAAAAATTTATTGATGGGCACTGGAAACTTCATAGAGAAAAAGCTTTGCCTCACTGGGCATTCGCATAGACATCTGAAGACCTATGAGACTATCTTGTGCACATATTCCATGATACATTCCTCTTCACATGACTTGACCTGCTGTTGGTGTGCTAGTTTATGGGAGCACTAGATACCATGAAATGAATTGAAGTGTATAATTCTTTTCTTTTGTACATAGAGTAATTAGAAGGGATGAGTTAGACACATTCTTCTTGCAATCTTAATGTCTTTTCAGTTTACATCTCAGCTGGCAAACCAGAAATGACCAGCGCAAATTCCTCCTTGACAACTGAATTCATCCTCATAGGATTCACAGACAACCCAGACCAGAAGATCCTTCTTTTTATCCTCTTCTTTGTGATCTACCTCCTCACCATGGTGGGGAACCTAGGTTTGGTCGCCTTGATTTACATGGAGCGTTGTCTTCACATACCAATGTACATATTTCTGGGAAACCTGGCTCTGATGGACTCCTGCTGTTCCTGTGCCATCACTCCCAAGATGCTGGACAACTTCTTTTCTCGGGACAGAAAGATTTCCCTCTATGAGTGCATGGTACAGTTTTATTTTCTCTGTCTTGCTGAAACTGCAGACTGCTTTCTTCTGGCAGCAATGGCCTATGACCGCTATGTGGCCATATGCAGCCCCCTGCAGTACCACAGCAGGATGTCAAAGAAACTCTGCATTCAAATGACCATTGGATCCTTCATAGCTAGTAATCTTCATTCCATGATTCATGTAGGACTTCTATTAAGATTAACTTTCTGCAAGTCTAATAAAATTGATCACTTTTTTTGTGACATCCTTCCACTGTATAGACTTTCCTGCACAGATCCTTTTATTAATGAACTAATGATATATATTTTTTCAATGCCTATTCAAATCTTTACTATTGCCACTGTCTTAATCTCTTATCTTTACATTCTTTGCACAATTTTCCAAATGAAATCTAAGAAAGGTAGAGGTAAAGCATTTTCTACCTGTGCATCCCACTTTCTCTCTGTCTCAATATTCTACATTTGTCTTCTCATGTATATTCGACCATTTGAAGAACATGATAAAGATATACCAGTGGCAATATTTTATACAATAGTAATTCCACTGTTAAACCCTTTTATATATAGCCTGAGAAATAAGGTGGTAATAAATGTTCTTAAAAAAGTTATGAGGACTTATAATATTCTCAAACAGGTTTCAACTATCGCAAATTGACTTCAGTTATTAAACTGCTTTCATAAAAAGTAGACATAGAAAAAGAATATTCTAGTTTTATGAAAAATTTGTATCTTTAAATCAGCAGGCTGTATTTGTTAAAACATATATGAACAGAATTTCAGAACTGATATATTTTAACCCAATTTATACAACCAGATTAAATCAATGAAAACTAAATGGTAATTTTATTTACCAGCTGTCATAACTCTCATGGAATTTTGAGAAGGTTTGAGACTCAGTAAGTCAACATGGCTTCAAAATTAAATATTTATTTGTGAAAAGAGTCTTTGAGTAATATTTTATAGTCGATAGAAGAAATTTTATCTGGTCCTAGGAAGAACGCTTAAAATATTTAACATTACCTAGTATAAAAGTCAAATGATAATTTTGTTTCTTGAAAAACTGATCTGGCAGACCCATGTGTGTTAGTTCAGAAGGAAAGAAAATAAAAACAAACTAATTGCAGTAATCTATACCTGATATAATGTTTTATTTAGATAAGATTCCAAGAAAGAGGAGAATGAGATGAATAGCTATGTATTTTGTAAACTAATAATGATAGTTAATTGATAATTTTTACTTTTATTGAGGTATTTAATGTTTTACCTTGAATGCATAAACCATGTTACATATTATAAAATATTATACAGATAGTTTCATATTAAGTTTCATATTAAGCCCTTAATGGTTGCATATTAAGCACTCAAAAAAAACTTAAAACATGTTAATAAAGATACTTTTTTCCTTTAAGGTGAGATGTAAATTGTATATATTTAGTGGTTAGTTTTTATTTCTATGAATGTTGTATTCATTTTCCAAATGGCAATATTCCACCTATTTTTATTTGTACTATGGTTTACAAAGAAAATATATTAAAATGTGTATGTTATGGCAAATACTTAACTGGTAATTTTTCATATTTGTTTATGATGCTTATAATCTACAAACATTTTAATTTGTAATGCTCATATTCATTATTTTTATGACTTTTTTCATATTCTCGTGTGTAAAATTTCTTCTTAAATCTAAAGTCCAATAGTAACTACTACATTTTATGTTGTCCTCTTTCCTTTCTTTTCTGTTTTCTCATTTTCCTCCTGAAGTTTTTGAATAAAACTTTGATGTTCACTCTTTATTCATCTTAGAGTTAACTCAGTATATGGCATGGCCCAGTGAATTCTTCGCCTTCCTCCCTAATATTAGAAACTGTGCCCAGGATCTTCACATTGGGTGACACCCCAAAAACCTTTTTACTAGCTTGTTTTTGAGAGAGGGTCTTGCTGAGTCACTAAGCTGCACAGGCTATACTCAAACTTTCATCATTCTGTCTTAGCTCCCAAAGTGTGGGATTTCAGGCTTACACAAACATCTCTTGTTTCTATTAATCTTGATAATCAACTTGATTAGTGTAAGAGGGGTGATTGAATTGTGAGAATCCTATCAACTAGTTAAACTGTTGAAGCAATCATAACTAAACAAGCTGTTAAGAGATAGAGTCTTGGGCTGGGGATTTAGCTCAGCGGCATAAATGCCTGCCTTGCAAGCAGGCAGTCGTGAGTTCGATCCCTGGTACCGATAAAAACGAAAAAGACAAAAAAAAAAAAAAAAAAAAAAAGAGATAGAGTCTTGTTGGAAGGAGTGTAATATGAATATGACTTCAGGGTTTATATCTGTTTTCCAACAACTTCCTCTCTGCTCTTCTCCTGTTTTGCTTCTCAACCCCATAGAGTAACAACTTTATTCTACCATATCTTTCTGCAAAGATGTTCCTGCCTTGAATCTAGCTGAATTTGGACTAAAACCTGTGAAACTGTGAGTTAAAATAATCCCCTTCTCATTTAAATTGTGCATATTATCTATAGAAATGAACTTATACATGCCATAATTGCAAGATACTACTTTATATAGTGTTTCTCTAAAAGTAATCCATGTATCATCCTCAAACATCAAATGACTTGTATAGGAGTCTGGTAAAAGTTACTCTAAATTTTTTTCTTAAATCATAGATTTAAAAAATAATAATCTTTAAAACAAATAGATGATGCCTTAAAAATTAAAATACATGATGAGGGAGGCTGAGACAGAAGGATTGTTGTATTTGAGAATAGCCTAGGCTACAAAACAAACTCAAGTCAGTCTGAACTGCATAGTAAGACCCTGTCTCAAAAATCCAAAATAAATAAATAAATAAAATACATGATGAAGTTGTAATTATTAAAACAGTCTTATTTTAAGAATTAATAGATCAGTGGAACAAATCAGGTTATCCAAAAGTAAATTCCAATATAGATAAGACGGACACCACAAATAACAAGAGAAGAAAGGATTGTTGAGTCCCTTGAGTCCACTAATTTTGTCTTTTCCATTTATTGTCCTTTTCAAAATTTTTATAAACAAACTTACATTTCTATGTGTCATAGTTGAACTGTGATATGTCCTATAAAATAAGATTTATTTCATAATGTTATAAAGTGATACTTAAAATTTGGCTTGCAACTAGCAGTGCTTCCAGAACTCTGAGTTAACTTACTCTTCCTTCACTGATTGCTCAGGTCTGCTTTTGTACATGGACAATTGATATAATCATACATATATAATGCACACAAAAATCTATTGCTAGCCTATTTGTACAGTAAAAATAAAGTTGCCAAGTTCTCATATTTATGTCCTAGCAGGGGAGAAACTTTTAAAAGAAACAAAACTAAAATGTAACGACTGTAGATTTGGGAAGATTCTTCTGCCTCTAGCCAAAGCCTATTTTTTGGGCTCCAAATTTTTCCTAATAATTTTTTCTAAGTTTTGTTTCTATATGATTCTATTTTAATGGTTTTTGATATTATTAATACTAAGATGGCCCAAAATGTATATTTCCAGCTCTGTTTGGTCACCAATTTCCAAGCTTGTGTAGCCAACTCCTTACCTCACATTGTAACTTGAACATATCAAAGAAACCTCAAACACAATATGATCAAAGTACAACTTCTGAATTTCCTCTCACCATTGTCCTTCCCTGGCTTTTTCTAATTGTTCTAGTACCTTTCTACAACCAACTGAGCAAGTCAGAAGTTAAGTTAGCCTTTATATCTCCCCCTTGTCACAACTAAACTTTCACAATAACTTTCAACTCCATCTCTGAAACGTATGTTCAATATGTTAAACGCTTTGTTTATTCTATCTTGCCCATAATTCTGCCACGTAACTAATATCAATGGATTTCAATTAATTTGCCTGATTTTTGTTTTGTTTTGTTTTTTTATTAATGTAAGTTTATTAGTACAATATAGACATACATATTGATCACATTTGTTATAGGAATACATAATTTATATGTGACATATCTTAGTTCTTTTTTCCCATCCTGTTCCCTTTCTTAAACCCCTCCTCCCTTCCTACTTACAAAGATTTGTTTCCATTTTATCCATTTATTTTCTTTTTTATTACCTTTCTTTTTTATTACCTTCCTTTCCTCCCCCTGACCACATATCCCCTTTCCTATTGAACAGTATCTATGATATATTTTAGGTTTTATTTATACTTTCAGTTTCTCATACTAGAGACAAATGTGATATTTACATATGTGTGTCCAATTTATTTCACTTAAGGTCCATCCATTTATCTAGAAATGTCTCAAATTCATCCTGATTTATGATTGAGTACTACTCTAGTTTATTAACAAAATAGGACTTTTGTTTTGGACATTTGGGTTGTTTCCAAGATTTAGCTATTACAAACTGTGCTGCTATAGCTATGGGAGGGCATATATTGTTATGCTATGATGCTTTTAATTCTTTTGGTAAGACCCCAGAAGGGGAATAACTGGGTCAAAATGAACTTCTAATTTTAGTTTTGGAAAAATCTCCACACTAATTTCCACACTGGTTGAATCACTCTACATTTCCATCAACACTGGATAAAGATTTCTTTTCTCCCACAACCCTACCAATATTTGCTATTTGTTGATTTCTTGATAACAACCATTCTTTCTGGAGTGAAATGGAATCTCAGCATTGTTTTAATTTGCATCACTTGAATGATAGGTGATACTGAAAATTTTGTCATACATTTATTTGCCATTTGTACTTCTGAGAAGTATTTATTAATCTTAGATGACCAATATTGGATTGGGTCTTTGAATTTGGAAAATCTGATTTTTCAGTTCTTTTTATGTTATAGCTATTAGTACTTTGTTTGAGAAATAGCTGGCATAAATTTTTCCCACCACGTGGATTGTCTCTTCATTCTGTTGGTGATTTCTTTTACTGTGAAAAGCTTTTTAAAGAATGAGATTCCAGTTATTGATTCTTTGTAGTATTTTCCATGCAGTGAGGGTTTTGTGCATGAAATCTTTGCCTGCAAGTATGTCTTCAAGAGATCTATCCTCCAGCAGATTTATTTGTGTAGAGTAGTGCTATTGATCTTCAGTTGGTGACTTTGTATTCAGCAGTGCTACTAAATCTGATGATTAAAAACAGAAGCCTATTGGTGGAGTTTCTTAAGTTTTCTATGTAGAATATTATGTCTTCTGTAAACAATTATAATTTAAGTTCCTTTTTTTTTTTATCGGTACCAGGGATCGAACTCATGACCTCCTGCTTGCAAAGCAGGCACTTAAGCCACTCAGCTAAATCCCCAGCCCCAAGTTTTTTATGCTCTATATTTATCCCTTTTATTTCTTTTTCTTGTCTAATTGCTCTGGATAATGTTCCAGAACTACACTGAGTAGAAATGGTGATTAGTGGACACATTTATCTTCTTTATATTAGAGTGAAAACTTTGGTTTTTGAACATTTAGTATGATGTTGGCTGTTGATTTATCATGGTGTATAATCTTGATGACTTTATTCATTCCATTTGCCAGTATTCTATTGAAAAATTTTGCATCTATTTTCATTATGGAGATTTGCCTATCGTTCTTTTCTTTGAGTGGGTCTTTCACCGATTTCTATATTACAGCAATAGTTACTTCCAGGAATCATTTTGGGACTATTTCTTTTCTTTTAGTTTCATTAAAGAATTTGAGTAATAATGGTATTAGATTGTCTCTAAATGCCTTGAAATCAAAAGTGAATTCCAGAGGATTTGGGCCTCTCTTTGGTGGAAAGACTTTTATTACACTTTCAATTTCACTGACTGATATTAGTTTATTTAGAATTTTACATAACTTTGATTCATTCATCTTTGTTAATTCATATGTATATAGAGATCTGTCCATTTCTTCTGTATTTTCCATATTAATAAATGCCTCAAAATAGTATTTTCACAGAATCTGTTGTGATTTACCTTTTTCATTCATAATTGCATAAGTTGAATCTTTTATTTCTTTTTTGATGTTTAGCTAAGGGTTTGTCAATATATTTAATCTTCAAAGAACCAACTCTTCAACTCATTGATTTTATCTTGATTAATTTCTGCTCTGATCTTTATAACTTGTTCCTTCACACTAGCTTCGTGTTGACTTATTCTTGTTTTTCTAGAAGTTTGAGGCTCAATGTTAGGTTATTTGAATTTGTTCCATTTTTCTGATGTGAGAATTCACCACTATAAATTTCCCTCCCAGGACCATTTCCATTGTAACTCATAAGTTTTGGTGTGTATTGGCATTATTATTTATTTGTAGCTACTGCTTAATTTCTTCTTTAATTGTCTCTGTGACCAATTGATTGTTCAGAAATTTAGGATTTAATATCCACATGCTTATGGAGTGTTTGTAGTTTCTTTTGTCATTGATTTCCAATTTCTCGGCAATGTGGACTGATAATACAAATGGGGTCATTTGAATCCCTTTGAATTTACAGAGGCATGTTCCATGGACTACTGTGTGGTCTAATTTGGACAGTGTCCCAAGTATTCTGAGAAGAATACATATTCTGATGTTGTGGTGTGAAACACTCTAAGATCATCTACTAAGTCCATCGGTTCACAGGTTTGAGTTAATTCTGATATGTCTTTGTTGTCTGGTTGATGTACCTATCTGTGACAAGGGGTAATGAAGGTCCACAATTACAATATGTTAATGTTTGTTTAATTTTTCATATCCACTAATATTTGTTTTATACAATTGGGTGCATCTGAATTATGTGCATATATATTTGATTCTTATGTCTTCTTTTTCTTGGAGTTTCTTCTTAACAAGTATATAGCAACTTTTTATCTCTTTTGATCAGTCTTGAATTTCTCACTGTCTATTAATTGAACAGCTGCCTGTGGTTTTTTTTTCCTGATTATTTATTGCATAGACATTTTTTCCATCCTTTAGGTTTCGATCTATGAGCTTCTTTTTGAGTTAAATGTATTTCTTGAATGCAGCATATTATTGGATTATGTTTCTTGATCCATTCTGCCAAGATGTTTCATTTGATTAATGAATGAGACCATTTACATTGATGGTAATCACTCATGTATTGGTTTGTCCTGTCACATTATTTTCCTGCTAATGGTTCTTTGTCTTTCCTTCTGTTTATTTGCTTTCCATTCTTGGTGACTTCTTTCTATTTGTACTCTTGGAATTTTGGTCTTTATCTTTTACTAGAATATCTTTCAGAATTCTTTTTAGAGCTAATGTAGTGTTAATGAATTTTTTCAGCTTGTTCTTCATTGTGGAAGTATTTTATTTCTCTAATTATGAAAGAATTTTTCAGGATACTGAGCTGGCACATGTTTTCTTTCAGGATTTGAAATACTTTTCTCCAAGCTCTCCTTGACTTAAGAGTTTGTGTTGACTGATCTTCTGTGATTCCAATGTGTTTTCCTTCATAGGTGATCTGTTTCTTTTCTCTAATAGTTTTTAATAATCTGTTCTTATGTTGAATTTCTGGAATCTTGAATATTATATGCATTGGTTTAATTTATTTTGGTCATCAGTAATTGAAGTTCTGTATGCCCCACACATTTATTTGTCAAAAATCTTTTCCATGTTTCTGTCATTGCTTCTGAGAATTGGTTTCTTTTACTTCGTTTCTTTTATTCTTTATTTCTATTTTTTTGTCATTTGTGCTAACTCCTTTTTCATTGACTCTCATCAGTTTTATATTGTTTTATCTTGCATCATCTTCCAGTTGTTGGACTACTTTGTCATGGTTCCTTTCTCTTTTAAGTGATCTTTCTTTTTTTGATTTCTAACCACAATCCCATCTTCTATGATATTTTATGTTCACTTTATTTCATTTGCTTTTGCAAATGTTCGATGAAATTTCTAATTTCTTGGATATCTAATTTGAAACTTTTTAATGGATTCCATTTCTCTATGCCATGTTGAGTATTCAGAAGTTACATTATTTTTTATGCTCCTCTGTTGTAGATTTGTTGAGGATGTCCCTCATTATTGTTTGATTTCTTTTGAATCTGTGAAATTGTTCATTTTCTGATTTTCTCTTTAGTCATATGTAAATATAGATATAGACAGATATAGATATATAGATTTTAATATTTGCTGCTCTCATTCCACAAAATTCGGGTGAGTGATTTCTGCTTTCCTCTATCCCACTGTCCACTGAATTTGTTGTGGGTGGGTCAAAAGAATGGATTTGTGTTTTGCTTCTCCATCTTGTCATTTTCTCTTTTTTTGTTTTAACTTATGTTCCATGTTCTTGTTTGTATTTTTCTTATCATAGGTATCTTTGTTACTCATTTTGAAGCTTCCCTAGGAACTGTTTATTTCTCTGAAAAATCTTCTATGTTTAGCTGACTGTTGGTTTTTGTGTCTATCTCAAGATCCCATCTTCCCATTTTATTAGGGATGAGAAGCTGCAACCTATTCAACTCAGTGCCCTTTTTTTTGGTACTGTACTATGGAGATGGTTATGATGCCAGATTATCACAATGTTGCCAAACAAGGGTGAACAACTACTAAGAACAACTATGGCAGTGTCATGGTTTGTGCCTATATGTTGCCCCAAAGCCTCATGGGGAGGGTTTGGAGGTGGCTGAATATAAAGCTTGTGATTAACTTGTGGTACAGCTGGGATTAAGGATACAAGTGATATATACACACTAGTGTTGATAACCTGCATACAATGTAAAGGGTATAAAGAGGCTTGTGCCCCTTTATTGTTGCTTTCACTGTTTTTTGCCACCATGAACTTTTACCGCTCTGCCGTGTGCTACCTTGTTTTGGATTCAGTTGAATATCGACTGAAACCTCTACACACAGTACTTTTAAAATCATTTCCCTCTTTAGCCTTGGGTTTGGAGCATTTTTTTCTTAGCAATGAGTAAAGTAAATTGGGCATACTGATTAAAGTAGTAATGTTAGCAATAACAATATTATCAAACACAGCTTAGAAACTGAAACTATGGGGTAACTGCTAATTTGGTATGTGTAATCATAGTAGCAAGATCTAGAGTCATATAACATTATTCAACCTAAACCAGGAATTTGTATGAGTGAATTTTGCCTTGGTAATTTCTTCCTTCGAGAAGGTAAACTTTAAAAAGACAAGTGTCAAAACGAAGCAATAAGTGAAACAAAGCAATAACTGAAAAAAGTGTACTAAAAGTGGGCTGAAGTATAAAGAATGATCACTCAAACATTGGGAAGTGGGAGAAGAGGACAAGAAAGAAAGCATAAATGAGAGAGCAAAAGAATATCAAAGCCAGTACAGAAAGACTAGAGATAGTTCATTCACATAAAAATATCAGAAAATCAAGAAATGCTGTTAAAGAAAAAAGAAAAAAATAATAAAAGTCAAACTATAAAACTTAACACAAAAATTACTCTGGCATCCCCAGTTCTGTGTTACCTACCTAGTCAGAACTTTAATCTGTATGAATAACTTCACCAAATCTGCACTAGGATTGCTGCTGGGCATGGGAGTTGATCACAGCTACACCACTGACTGCTCTCACACATTGGCAGTAGGACTGGTGACATCAAACACAGTAGGATGCTAAATTGCACACTACGAACAGTTGAGACTGGTGGGACTGAAGATCAAATATTAGCCCAAATGGTAAAAATGACAAAAAAAAAAAAACTAAATGAAACCGCAGACATGTAGTCCATCTGGAGAAATTACAGGAGACATTGAAATAGAGGACTTTAAAAGTTATACACCTGAAACCTCTGAAAAGACAGCAAGTGAAATAAAGAAAAAAATCTATGAGACTATAAAGGAAATCAATTAGAAATAGTTTCTAATGTAAAGACAGAAATAACAACCTTACTAAAGAAGTTGCTCAGCTAGCTAGAAAAGAAATAGATTTAAAAAAGTACAAAAACATGGAAAACTGATTGAAATCTTGAATGACCAATACACAAAACAAGCAGAATCCATGAAACAAACTCAAAGAGATAACCAAGAAACAAAAAATTCTATTGAAAGCTGGCAAAAATTGTTTAAATGAAGCTGAGGATAGATTTTCTGACCTTGAAGACATGATCACAATTAGTGATCATGAAATGATAGAACTTTTAAAAATAACAAAACAAGATGAAATGACAATCTAGCAGCTTCAAGATGAACCAAAAGAAGCAATATAAGATTAATAGGCATCAGTGAAAGTGCAGTGAATAAACACAAATGACATTGTGACAAATTCAGTGAATAAACACAAATGACATTGATAAAGTATTAACACAAGTAATAACAGAAAAAATGCCAAACATGGTGAAAAAATATGACTTACAGATAATTGAGGCATATAGGATTCCAATCAGTCACAACCAACATAAATCAACACCCAGACATACAATAATTAAGATCCGAGACATACAGCTTAAAAACAGAATACTAAAAGCTGTTAGAGAAAAAACACAACTCACCTATCAAGGAAAATTCATTAGAACCATAGCAGACTTTTCAGCATAAACCCTCAAGTCAAGATGAGCTTGGCATGAGGTGTTTCAAGCTCTAAAAGAAACAACTTTCAACCCAGATTGATGCACCTGCAAAACTTTCTTTCAAATTTAATGGAGAATCAAGATACATCCATCACAAAGAACAATTGAAAAAATTCATGTCCACAAAACTAACTATAGAAAGAGTACTGAAAGACATAATAGATAGAGACAAAGATGACCACAATCTCCAGAAGAACAACAGAAACAAAATACCAGGCAAGGCAAGCAAGTGAACAAGGGGGAAAAGCAGAAACCAAAACAGGAACATAACAGGACAAAGTTAAGCCAGTACATTTCAGTGATATCCATAAGTGGAAATGGCCTCAATTCACCTATTAAAAGAAATATATTTAACATAATGGATCAAGAAACAGGATCCCACAATATGCCATGTACAGGAAACACATCTGACTCAAAAGGAAGCTGATAGGCTAAAAGTTAAGGGATGGAAAACAATATTCCATGCAACAGGAACCCAGAAAAAAGCAGGGGTAACTATTCTATTTCCAGACAATGTGAACATCAAACCTAAAATGATTAAAAGAGATAAAGAAGGTCATTATATACTTGTTAGTGAAAAAATTCAAGAGGAAAAACTAACAATTATAAATATATATGCACCAAATACAGGAGCACCCAACTATATATGACAAATACTAATGGCCATGAAAAACAAAATGTACAAGAAGACAATTGTGACAATTGTGACTTAATATCACATTGTAACAAAGAGATAGATCAACTCAACAAAAACTTACCAAAGAAATAATAGAACTCAATCATACCAATGGACTTAATAGAGCTTTACAAAACGTTCTACCTAACCTCATCAGAATATACATTCATTTCAGTTGTGAATGGGACATTCTCCCAAATACACCAAATATTAACCCATGAAACATTCTTAAGCAAATGCAAAGGGATTTTAAAAAGTCCATACATACTATCTGACCATAGTGCACTAAAACTGGAAATTAATGGCAAAAGACATTTTAAAACCTGCATAAATACATGGAAATTAAATAACAATCTTCTGAACAACTCTTGGATTACATATGAAATTAAAGAAGAAATAAAGCAATACTTACAATTGATGAAAATGCCAATACAACATACCATAATTTGCGAGATACAATGAAATCAGTATTAAGAGGGAAATATATAGCAATACATTGTCATACCAAGAAAACAGAATGAGCATAAATATATAACCTAATGCTATACTCAAGCTTTTGAAAAAAAGAGCAAGAAAAACCCAAAGCTCATAGAAGAGAGGAAATTATAAAGATCAGAGCACAAATTAATGCAATTGAAACTAAAAAAAAAATACAAAGAATGAATCAAAGAGCTGGGTTTTGGAGAGAATAACCAAATTTGATAAACCTCTATCCAACCTTATCAAGAAAAAGAAAGAAAAAACTCAAATTTATGCAATAAGGACTGAAAGAGAGAAATTACTACAGATGCCATGTGTTGTGGTTTATGTCAGTGGCCCTCAGGCCTCATGCGTTTGCATTATGCATTTGTGATTGGTTCATTGTCTGGTGCTTGGATTGGGGTGTGAGTACTACTCCGGGCTAGGAGTAGAGGCAGGATGTGATTTAATGTCAGGAAGAAGGTGTGTCTCTCTCTCTTGCTTGTTTCTGCCTTGCTGTTTGCAACCACCGTGAACTGCGGCCCTGCCATGACACCCTGCCTTGGAGCCAACTGAGCATGGACTGAAACCTCCAAAAACTGTAAGAAATAAACTTTTCCTGTCCCAACTTCGGTCATCAAGTATTTTGTCTCAGCAATGAATTAAAAGTAACTAAGACACCATGGAAATTCAAAAGATCTTAAATGCCTACCTTGAAAATCTCTACTCACAGAGTGGAAAACAGAGGAAATGGAAAGATTTCTAGAAACATATGAACTACCAAAGCTCAATCAAGAAGATGTAACTATCTTAAATAACCCAATACAGCTATTCAAATTGAAAACATAATTTAAAACTTAGCAAAATAAACCCAGGCCCTGAAGGATACATAGCTGAATTCTAAAAGAAATTTAGAGAAGATTTGATGCCAATGCTCCTCATACTCTTCAATGAAACTGAAACAGAAGCAATCCTTCCTGAGGGCAAGTATTACTCTGATACCAAAACCAGAAAAAGACCCAACCAAAAAGGAGAACTACAGACTAGCCACACTAATAAATACTGATGCAAAGATTCTCAATAAAATACTGGCAAATAGAATGCAACAAATCATCAAGAAGATTATACATCATGACCAAGTGGAATTTATTCTAGGAATGCAGGGATGGATTAACATATTCAAATCAATAGATGTAATACACCACATCAACAGAGCCAAAAACAAAAACCACATGGTCATCTCAATAGATGCAGAAGAAGCTTTTGATAAAGTCTAACACTTGTTAATTACAAGAACCCTACAGAAACAAAGAATAGATAGTGTCTACCTCAGTCTTATAAAGCCATCTATGACAAACTAACAGTCAATATTATACAAAATGGACAAGGATTTTCACTCTAAAATCCAGAACAAGACACGAATGTCCATAATCATCACTCCTATTCAATATAGTTCTGGAAATATTAACCAGAGCAATCAGACAAGAGAGAGAAATAAAAGGAATAAAGATAGGAAAGGAAGAATTTAAATTATCACTTTGCAGATGACGTGATGTGCTACATAGAACACCATAAAAACTCCACTAAAAGACTAACAGAGTTAATAAAACAAATCCAGCACTGTATCTGGATACAAAATCAATGCTCAAAAATTAATAGCATTCCTGTACACAAAACTCTCTGAGAGAGAAATTATATTGGAATATCACCTTTCACAATAGCATCTAAAAAATGAGATACATAGGAGTCAACATAAACATGAATATAAAAGAAATATGCTGAAAATTATACTACTTAAAAATTGAGATTGAAGAGGATATATCAGAAAATGGAAGGATATTATTTGTTCTTGGTTTGGAAGAACCAACATTGAAAATGGCCATACTCCCAAAATGATATACAATTTTAATGTAATCCCAATCAAAATATGATTAGGATACCTTACAGATCTAGAAAAAACACTTCTAAAATTCATTTGGAAACAGAAGAACCCTAGAATAGCAAAATCAATCCTGGGCAATAAAGGCACGTCAGGAGGCATCCCAATTCCTGACCTGAAACTATTCTACAAATATACAGTTATAAGATCAGCATGATGCTGGCAAAGAAATAGACCTGAGGATCAATATAACAGATTAGAAGATTCAAACACTACTACAAAGACACTCAGCCACCTTATGTTTGATAAAGGGGCTAACCATGTTCACTGGAAGAAGGATAGCCTCTTTAACAAATGGTTTGGAAAAAATTGGCTTTCCATGTGCCAAACACTGACAGTAGACCCATGCCTATCACCATGCACTAAACTAAAGTCAAAATGCATCAAAGATCTAAATATTAAAACAGAAACACTAAATCTACTGGAACACAAGATAGGTAAAAGTTTTGAAGACTTAGGAATAGGCAGAGAATTCATGAACAAAATGAAAACTGCACGGGAAATACTTCAAAGAGTCAACAACTGGGATTCCTATCTTATTAAAAAGTTTTTGAACTTCAAAAGAAATCACCAACAAAGTGGAAAGAAAACCCACAAAATAGGAAAGAATTTTAACCAGCAATCCCTCAGATGAAGGACTTATATCCAGAACATATGAGGAACTGAAAAATATCAATTCCCCCAAAATTAAAGATTCTCTCCAAAAATGGGCATCTGAGATGAACATACATTTTTCAGATGAGAATATACAAATGGCAAATAAATACGTGAAGAAACATTCACCATCACTATTCATTTGAGAAATGCAAATTAAAACAGCATTGAGATTTCATCTCATTCTGGAAAGAATGGCTACCATCAAGAAATCAACTGATAACAAATGTTTGCAAGGCTTTGGGGGAAAGAAACACTTCTCCACTGTTGGTGGGAGTAAACTGGTGCAACCAATGTGGAAGTCAGTTTTGAAATTACTCAAAAAACTAGGATTGGAAGTTCCATTCAATGCAGCTATTCCTCTCCTGGGTATTTTCCCAGAAAACTTGAAATATATTTGCGTCCATGTTTATCTCACCACAATTTGTAATTGATAAATCTTGAAAACAACCACAATGTCCATCAACCACAGAATGGATGAAAAGATGTGGTATTTTATATAATGGAATATCACTCAGCTGTAAAAAAGAATGAGCCCTTATAGATAAATAGAGGCAACTTGAGACTGTTCTCATAAGTGAATTAAATGGCTCTTATTTGTAAATATCACATAGTCTCTCCAGTGTAAAAAGTAATAAAACTGAAGGAGAAATAAGATCCAAAAGGTATAATAAATATTATAAAAGGTAAAGGGAATGAAAGTGTTCTAAATGATATAACTATATACATTTAAGTGTGTAAGATAGATAATCACATTACTAAGTTTTTGTTGGATAATTGAACAGAATCGTTTGCACTGTCACTGTTAGACTGGCCACTTTTTATGCTTTGATTGAACTATTTCTAAAATGACAATATGTAATTTATTAACTAGCGATTTCCTAGTGTTAACTTTTCTTTGAAATTCTGTATTATTTCTACCTTTTGTTCTGTTTTGCTTTTTTATTTAAATAAAAATAAATAAAATAAAATGTAATCATATTAAGAAACAGTGTATTTCTTTAAACCAGAGTCTTCCTTCCTGGAGCACTTTGTCTTCCTGCCACAGTCAGGACAGAATTTTTTTTCATTAACGTTTTATTAGTACATGTTTAAAATGCATAATGATTGCATTTATTGTGCAGAGTTTGTACATGTACACAGCACTTCAAATTCTTTTGTCCTCCCCTCCTCCTAGACCACCCAGTTCCCTCCAACTCTTAATCTTTTTCCTATTTGAAAGAACTCTTTCTGCTTTTTCCTTCGAGACTCTTAAGATCCTTTTTTCCTTCATTCTTTCCTCCTGATATCTTTTTCCCATGCTTCCTATTATCTATCTTTATTTTGCTGAATTTGTATTTTGATTTGCTTACACAAAAGAAATTCTACAATATTTAAACTTGGACGTCTGGTTTATTCCACTTAATATTATACTCTGATTCAAATCTCAGCTGTCCTGAGAATTCTATTTGAAGTTTTTCCTATGTTAAGTATTCTGTTTTAAAGTTCTCCATCTTCTTAATGTTTAATTTCACATATTGCTAAGAAATCTTGACTGACATTTTGCAGTGTTTTTCACACGTGATCCATAATTGGGCTTGTCTAGAACTCGACATTTGAAATAACCATTTTACTGAACTCTGACGTCATCTTCATGGATTCTAGCACCCTGCGTTACATGAGCAGTTGTGTGTTATTCTGATATCTGCTCAATTTTCTGTCAGATGATGTCCAGGAGCTTTTCTTTATCCTGGACTTTCTGAAACTAAATGATGAAATTTGTTTGGGTATATTAAAATTTGTTTTTCTAGATAATAATGAATTCTTTTTCGTTCCTCTTTCTCTACTTCGCCTGTTCTTTTCTTTTTTATTCCCTACCTTTTTCTTTTCTTCCTTTCCCTCTTCCCTTTCCTTTTTTCCTTTGCTTTTTGTTTCTTTACCTACTTCCTTCGTCACCTTCCTTTGTTTCTTTTTCTTTCTTTTCTAGTTTATTTAAAACTTAATCACATAGAAAAAACAATACAAAATCTAATTGCTGTTTTTCAGACTAATGAATTATTTTTTCTAATATCCTACAAAATTATTAATTTTAAATATATTCTTACCTTAAGGAATTATAATAATTATTCTTTGGCAGAAACTGCACTACAAAATTTCAAGTTTATTCATGAATCTTACTAGTATGATTCCACCAGTTCCTGATATATTTTTTCCCTTTCTGATATGAGAAATCAAGGTTAATGCTGTGTAAAATAATAATAATAATAATAATAATGTCTTTGATTCTAACCTTACATGTCTCTGTCTACATAAATTTTGGCCCTTTGATTTCTTCGTGTCTCTTCATAATGGATAAGTGGTGGTGAATAGGAACCCTATATAAAGATGAATTAGAGTTAATGATTAAGTACAGGGACATGTGTGTATCTGGTGCAACAACGTAGTGATTTTAAAATGAGAACATACATACCTACATGTAGATCTTTAAATGTGTGTGTTTTACTTATTATATTAGTCCTTAACTGAATGTACCTTATCTCATTTGCAGTTTATCAGAGGTGAATGAGGATAGTTTCCTTGGTCTTTCATATTTCTGGTTTCTTCTTGCTTGGTCAACCTTTCCTGATAAATTTTTGTAATAGTTTTGCTACCTGATGTATTTCTGAGAGTAATTTTTCTCTCTCTTTCACCTTTCTAGTTGCTTCAACTGTTGTGTAAAAGTTTTTGGACACAAGAGCCCAACTACCAGAGACTTACTGATATAGGGGGAAAAAATGTAACTTCTAATCTGTGAGATACCAAATACAACAAGTTTATGTCTCCCAAAGTCAAGAAATAAATTCTAAGAAATGATGGAGATTGAGAGCAGGGAAGATTTAATGAGAGATAAAGAGTAGATCCTGAGAGACTCTTCAGCTGGGCTACCTCTGAGGCCCTTTATCAGCAGCAAAGTCACAAGGTATGTACAATGTGATTTAAACTATAAAATACATATAGGATTAAAAGTACATCCACTTTAGCTATAATTGATCCAGTAGAGAGTTGAGTCATGTGTCAAGAGTACATGGAACGAACAAAGGCATTTTGGAGAAGAGATGGATTTGAATACTCTGGTCACCCACTAGGTGACTGATGTCTCTCAGGATTTAGTGGAGTGGGTAATGTCAACTACAATATAATCTGAAATTTCCATTCATCCCTTAGAAAGATATGCAAGTCTGGCCATTGTGATTTTAAATTCTAGGATTTACCTTCTTCATATGCACCTTCAGTCATATTTTTGGTTTGTTCTCATCTTTTGCAACGATTCTCTTGAGTATCCATCCCTGACTGTCACCTATTAATTTCTATCTAACTTAGCTACTTAGAACATCACCATATGATGATCATTGATTTCTGGTGTGTACTGCTCCCTTGACAATGCAATCTGGATACTTTGATAACATATTGCAATCTATTTCTATCATTTAATTAAGGCAACAATTTTCACTCTATATGAAATATAGTAAAAATTTGTGAATGAATAATTACCCAATACTACCATTTTCTTTATTGTAAGCTATGTTTTTTGGACTTATTTGGTGTAATACAATATTATACATTACTCTTTCAGCCTTAAAAATTATTGCTTCCTGAGGCCTTAAAGGATAATAGATTACACATTTCATTCTTTTCAAGCATAATTTCTGCTCAATTCAGTATATAACGATTTACAGTAGCCTATTTATCACCTAGTGAAAAAAATGATCAAACAATGGAAACACAAATTGTTCTTTGATGAACTAGCAGATTGATAGTATGGTTATCTATTATATACATATATATAAATATCTTTTCTCTTCACTCTTTTCTTCTTTCCTCTCTCCCAGTTCTTTGCTTTTGAGCACTTTTTCCCCTTTCACAAAATCTGTTGTACATTTTGGGTTTTATTTATGCTTTCAGTTTTTTACACTAAAGAGACAACCCTATTTATACATACAAGTCTGATTTACTTTATTTATGAATATGGTCTCAAGTTGCACCCACTTACCTATAAAAGCCTCAGTTTTATCCTTCTTTATAACTGAGTAGTATTTCATTGTATTAAAAAATACCACGTCTTTTTATCTATTCAGTGATTGATGTGCATTTAAATTGTTTCCAAGCTTTAGCTATTGCTAGTTGTGCTTCTATAAACATGGGTGCACACATATTGCTGTGTGATGTTTTCAGTTCTTCTGGGAAAATACCAAAAAGTGGAATGTCTTGGTCAAATGGGGCTTCATACTTAGATTTTTGAGGAATCTCTACACTGATTTCCACAGTGATTGCACCAGTCTACACTTTCACCAACAATGGAGAAGGTTTTTCTCCCACAGCCCCACCAGTATTTTTTACAGGTTGCTTTCTTGATGACAGTCATTCTTTCTGGAGTGAGATTAAATCTCAGTGTTGTTTTAATTTGCATTTCTTGAATGATTCATGGTATTGAAAGTTTTTCATATATTCGTTTGCCATTTATATTTCTTTATCTGAAAAGTGCATATTCAGATGCCCATTTTTGGGTTTCATCTTTGCCTTTGGTTGGTGGACAAGTCTGTTTTTTTTTCAATTCATTACATTCTAAATAAAAATCTTTCATCAAAGGGAAACTTGGCTAAAATCTTTCCACAATCTGTGGGCTGTCTTTTCCCTCTGTTGGTGATTTCTTTTGAGGTGCAAAAACATAATAAGACCAGAACTCAGTTGTTATTCTTTGAAGTATTTCCCATGCTGTTTGACTTTTGTTCATCAATTCTCTGCCTACCCAATGTCTTCAAGATTCCTACCTACATTTTATTCCAGTAGACTTGGTATTTCTGTTTCAATATTTAGATCTCTGATCAATTTTAGCTTTATTTTAATGCATGATAACAGACATGTCTAATTTTCGTTTTGGCATATGGAAAGCCAGTTTTTCTGACACCATTGATTAGAGAGGCTCTCCTTTTTGTGAATGTATTTGACCCTTTTGTCAAAGATAAGGTGGCTGAGTGTCTCTGTAGTTGTCTGTATCTTCTAATCTATTCCACTGATCCTCAGGTCTGTTTTTTATTTTTCCAGTACAATGCTGATTTTATCACAATAGCTTTATAGCTGTGATGCCTCCTGCCTTACCTTTATGGCCTTTATTTTATATCTGTTCTGTTTCCAAATGCATTTTAATAATATTTTCTCTAGATCTACTAGTTATGCTAAAAATATTGTGAATGGGATTATACTAAATCTGTATTAAAGTTTTGGGAGTATGGCCATGTTTACAATCTTGTTTCTTCCTATCCATGAAAAAATGGTTATCTTTCCATTTTCTGATGTCTACTTCAATCTCTTTTTTTAGAGTTCTATAATTTTTAATTTATAGAGCTTTCATGTCTTTTGTAAGATTGATTCCTAAGTATTTTTTATGATATTCCTAATTTTCCTAATCTCTCTCTTAGTGAGTTTGTTGTTTGTGTATAGGAATGCCACTGATTTTTAAGTGTTCACTTTGTATCCAAGCTATACTACTGAACTTGATTATTAACTCTAGCTGTCTTTTGGTGAAGTTTTTGTGGTGTTGTATGTAGACTATCATGTCATCTGCAAATAATGATAATTTAACTTCTTTTCCTATCCTTACTCCTTTTATTTCTCTATCTTGTCTACTTGCTGTGGCTAATCTTTCCAGAACTACATTGAATAGGAGTGGTAATAATGGACTTTCTTGTCTTGTTCTCAGTTTTAGAGTGAAAGATTTCAGCTTTTATCCATTTAGTGTGATGTTGGCTATTGGTTTTTCATAGATGGCTTTTATCAGATTGAGATAAAGAGTGTCTATTCTGATTTCCCAAAAGGCTTTTATCATGAATGATAAATGGACTTTATCAAAAGCATTTTATGGGAGGCCTCTACATCTGCCTCCCCATCCCGGCTGCACTTGGAGAACTGCTGAGCTTCCAACAGGTGGACGGGCCCACACTATCCCTGGAGCCCAGCCTGTTTCAGACTGCCGCACCTAGCCATCGATGTGCAGAGGAGGGGCTGGGTGGATCTGGGGCGCCTGCATCGGCCTCTCCGTGTGTCTGGAGGACTGTGGATATCTCAGCAAGCAGGCAGGTATCGCAGGTTCCTGAAGCACCGTGGCCTGTGGTGAGTGCTCAGCACACTCTGCCCAAATCCCAGACTGTTCCGGACCCTCCAGGTTTCTGGATGCAGTGAAGTGGAGAAGTGGGTTTGAGGCCTCTACATCCATCTCCCCATCCCGGCTGCACTTGGAGAACTGCTGAGCTTCCTACGGGTGGGCGGGCCCACACTATCCCCGGAGCCCAGCCTGTTTCAGACTGCCTCACCTAGCCATCGGTGTGCAGAGGAGGGGCTGGACGGATCTGGGGCACCTGCATCAGCCTCCCTGTGTGTCTGGAGGACTGTGGATGTCTTGGCGGGCGCTGGAGCATTGTGGGTTCCAGAGGCCCTGCAGCTTGTGGTGAGTGCTCAGCACACTCTGCCCAGAGCCCAGACTGTTTGGGTCCCTCCAGGCTTCCAGGTGCAGTGAAGTGGAGAGGTGGGTTTGAGGTGTCTACATCTGCCTCCACATCACGGCTGTGATTGGAGAGCTGTGGAGCTTCCAAGGGGCAGGTGGGCGCACAGTGTCCCTGAGGCCCAGCTTGTCTGGAACTGTGGACTTCTGAGCAGGCAGAGGAGGGCCATTGGTTCTGCAGGCCCAGTGGCTTGGGGTAGCGTGGTGCCAGAGTTTCAGTAGCTGCAAACATAAAAGGGGATTTTCAACAGATCCTGAGGAAGCTTTCAAATAACACTTGAAACACAGAAATATAGGAAAATGACAAAACGAAAGACCAAATTACAACCTCAAACCTCCAGCCCATCTCAAGAAACCCTAAGAGTGATGTATATAGAAGAAAATATATCCCATCCACCTCAAATATCGGACACAATAGCTACTGAAATTGACAAGCAACTGCAGGAAGCTTTAAAGAAATTCAAACTCAAAATAATCTCCCAGATAAAAGAAGAAATGATAAAAGAAATGAAAGAGATTCTGAATATATCTAAAGAAAACACAGATAAAAAATTGGAGGAACTAAACAAAAAGATAGAATCCCTAGACGAGCAATATAAGAAACAAACAGAATACATAATGCAGATGCACAGAGATATACAGGAAATAAAAAACTCCACTGAAAGTTGTAAAAACCGCCTTAATGAAAGTGAAGATAGAATTTCAGACCTTGAAGACAGGATTGCAGCTAGTGAACAGGAAAGGAAAGATCTTTTAAAAATAACAAAGAATCAGGAAATGACAATTCAACAACTGTAAGACGATCCAAAGAAGAATAACATAAGAATGATAGGGATCAATGAAAAAGAAGGAGACAACATAAAGGATGTCAAGAGGATATTTAGAGAAGTAATAACTGAAAATTTCCCAAGCATGAGATCAGAAACCGACATCAGGATCAGTGAAGCATATAGAACTCCAAATAGTCATAACCAAAATAAAACTACACCCAGACATATAATAATCACCATCCCAGAAATCCAACACAAGAATAGATTATTAAAAGCTGTCAGAGAGAAAAGACAGATCACTTATAAAGGAAAACCTATCAGAATCACAGCAGACTTCTCAGCACAAACAATAAAGTCAAGAAGAGCATGGAGTGAAGTATTCCAGATCCTAAAGCAAAATGATTTCCAACCTAGACTGATATATCCTGCAAAACTGTCATTCAAAAGTGATGGTGAAATACGATACTTCCATGACAAAGAACAGCTGAAGAACTTCATGAACACCAAACCAACACTGCAAAAAATATTGAAACACAGTTTAGATACACAAAGGAAAAAACCACTAAGCAAAGCAAATAATTAAACAGAACAGAAAGATAAAGATGCAACAGCAGAGAGATAAGATTCCTACAATTAACCAGCATTTAACAGTAATAACCATTAATGTAAATGGTCTCAATGCACCAATCAAAAGAAACAGACTAGCAGAATGGATCAAGAAACAAAATCCAACCATATGCTGTTTACAGGAAACCCATCTTACCCAGAAGGATACTCACAGACTGAAAGTCAAAGGATGGAAAACAATTCTTCATGCAGCAGGAATCCAAAAAAAGGCAGGAGTAGCCATTCTGTTTGCAGACAAGGTGAACTTTAAACCAACAATGACCATAAAGGACAAAGAAGGTCACTACATACTCGTAAGGGGAAAACTCCAAGAGGAAGAGATAACTATCTTAAATATATACGCACCAAACTCCAGATCACCCAGTTATATAAAACAACTATTAACAGAAATGAAAACTCAAATTATCAGTAACACAATTGTAACAGGAGACCTTACTACACCATTGACACCAAGGGACAGATCAACCAGACAGAAAGTGAGCAAAGAAATAACAGAACTGAATCACACCTGCGAACAGATGGGTTTGATAGACATATACAGAATGTTCCACCCACCAACATCAGAATACACATTCTTCTCAGCAGTACATGGATCATTCTCTAAAATAGACCATATATTAGCTCACAGAACATATTTAAACAAATGGCAAAGAGTTGAAATCATCCCTTGCATTTTATCGGATCATAGCACTCTGAAATTAGAAATTAATGATAAAAGATACTGCAAAAATCCCGCAAACACATGGAAACTGAATAACACGCTCTTGAGTAATCAGTGGGTCACAGAAGAAATTAAAGAAGAAATTAAACAATACCTAAAAGAAAATGAAAAAGCAGATACAACTTACCGGAGTGTGTGGGATGCAATGAAAGCCGTCCTGAGAGGAAAATTTATTGCACTGAGTTCCCACATCAGGAAAACAGAACGAATACAAATAAATAACTTGATGCTACACCTCAAGCAGCTAGAAAAAGAAGAGCAAGTCAAGCCCAAAGCCAAAAGAAGAGAGGAAATTATAAAAATCAGAGCAGAAATCAATGCAATAGAGACTAAGAAAACAATCCAAAGAATCAACGAATCAAAGAGTTGGTTCTTTGAAAGAATAAATAAAATCGATAAGCCCCTAGCCAACCTTATTAAAAAAAGGGAAGGAAAAGCTCAAATTCATGCAATAAGAAATGAAAAAGGAGAAATCACTACAGACCCAATAGAAATACAGAAGATCATCAACACCTATTTCCAAAACCTCTACTCTCAAAAGTTTGATAACACAGAAGAAATAGACAGATTCTTAGAAACATATGAAGTACCAAAGCTAGATCAAGAGGATGTAAAACTGTTGAATAACCCAATCGCTGTTAATGAAATTGAAAATGTAATTAAGTCCTTACCCACCAAGAAGAGCCCAGGTCCAGATGGATTCACTGCAGAATTCTACAAGAAATACAAAGAAGACCTAATGCCGGCACTCCTCAAACTATTCAATGAAATTGAAAGGGAAGCAATCCTTCCTAAGTCATTCCTGGAAGCAAATATTACTCTGAAAAACCTGAGAAAGACCCAACTAAAAAAGAGAACTATAGACTGATCTCCCTAATGAACACAGATGCAAAAATCCTCAATAAAAAGTATTGGCAAATAGGATGCAGCAAATCATCAAGAAGATTATACACCATGACCAAGTGGGATTCATCCCAGGAATGCAAGGATGGTTCAACATACGCAAATCAATAAATGTAATCCACCATATCAATAAAGCCAAAAATAAGAATCACATGATCATTTCTATAGATGCAGAAAAAGCCTTCGATAAGGTCCAACATTTATTCATGATAAGAACTTTACAGAAAATTGGAATAGATAGTCTTTACCTCAATATAATAAAGGCCATTTATGACAAACCAACAGCCAGCATCATACTGAATGGCCAAAAATTGAAAGCCTTTACTTTAAAATCAGGCACAAGACAAGGATGTCCTTTATCACCACTCCTATTTAATATAGTACTGGAAGTACTAGCCAGAGCAATTAGGCAAGAGAGAGAAATAAAAGGGGTAAAGATAGGAAAAGAAGAAGTTAAATTATCATTGTTTGCAGATGACATGATACTCTACATAGAAGACCCCCTAAACTCCATTGAAAGACTCTTAGATACAATAAATAAATTCAGTAATGTGGCTGGATACAAAATCAATACTCAGAAATCAATAGCATTCCTATACACGAACAACAAAATCACAGAGAGGGAAATAAGAGAAACTGCACTCTTCACATTAGCAAGCAAAAAAATGAAATATTTAGGAATTACTCTTACAAAAGAAGTGAAAGACTTATACAGTGAAAATTATAATACACTGAAAAAGGAAATTGAGGATGATCTCAGAAAATGGAAAGACATCCCTTGCTCATGGATAGGAAGAACAAACATTGTGAAGATGGCCATTCTCCCAAAATTGTTGTACAGATTCAATGCAATTTCAATAGAAATATCATCAACATACCTTATAGATCTAGAGAAATCACTCCTAAATTTCATCTGGAACCAGAAGAGACCTAGAATAGCAAAGGCAATTCTAAGCAGCAAAGACAAAGCAGGAGGCATCACAATCCCTGACTTGAAGTTATACTACAAAGCAACAGTAGTAAAATCAACATGGTATTGGAATCAAAACAGAGCCGAAGATCAATGGAATAGATTAGAAGATACAACCACAACTACAAACACACTCAACCACCTTATCTTTGATAAAGGAGCCAAGCAGGTTCACTGGAAGAATGACAGTCTCCTTAATAAATGGTGCTGGAAAAACTGGCTCTCCATTTGCCGAAAACTAAAGCTACACCCATGCCTATCACCATGTACTAAATTAAAATCTAAATGGGTCAAAGATCTGAATATTAAAACAGAAACACTAAATCTATTGGAAGGCAAATTGGGAAGAAACCTTGAAGACATAGGAGTAGGTAGAGAATTCATGAACAGGACTCAAACCGCACAGGAAATACTTGCCAGAATCAGTAACTGGGACCACTTCTTATTAAAAAGTTTCTGCATGTCAAAAGAAATCTCCAGCATAGTGAAAAGAAAACCCACAAACTGGGAAAAGATTTTAGTGAATTCTCTCTCAGACAAGGGACTCTTGTCTAAAACATATAAAGAATTTAAAAAAACTCAGACCCCCAAAATTCAAAGATCCAATCCAAAAATGGGCATCTGAGATGAATACGCACTTCTCAGATGAAGAAATGCAAATGGCAAATTAATACATGAAAAAATGTTCATCATGATTGGTCATTAGAGAAATGCAAATTAAAACCACACTGAGATACCATCTCACTCCTGAAAGAATGGCCAGGATCAAGAAAACCAACAACAACAAATGCTGGAGAGGCTGTGGGGAAAAAGGAACTCTCCTGCACTGTTGCTGGGAGTGTAGACTGGTACAGCCTTTGTGGAGGTCTGTCTGGAGATTTCTCAAAAAGCTGGGGTTGGAAGTCCCATTTATTCCAGCTATTCCACTTCTAGGCATATTCCCAGAAGAACTGAAAGCATCATACCACAGTGATATATGTGCACCTATGTTTATAGCAGCACAATTTGTAATCGCCAGATCTTGGAAACAACCCAAGTGTCCATCAACTGAGGAATGGATAAAAAAGTTTTGGTATTTCTATACAATGGAGTATAATTCAGCTATAAAGAAGGATCACATTGAGATATTTATCAATAAATGGGTGCAGCTTGACACCATACTCATAAGTGAAATAAATCAATCTCGCATGTGTGAATACCGAATAGTTTCCCTAATGTAAGTAATGATTCAAGTATATAAAAATATGTGGTAATCATGATTCCCCATTATGTGGCCTTGAAGCCTTATAAAGTTTTCACTTATTAATTGGAAAGGCTTTATTCTGGGCTTCTTGATATGGAAATATTTGAAGCTATAGTATATGAAGTTTTATTCAAATATTTCAAGGAAAAAGACAGACACTATGGTAACTACTATTAAGTCGGGTTATTTGGTGGTGAAGCACTAGGTTGCTGAAACAGTCATGCTTTGACCTGTATTGTTATATTGTTATGTCCTGTTTTATCTCAATCTCTCCCTTATTCTTTAAAAAAATTATTTAGTTATTTCTTATGTTTGTTTTAATTAAGGGGAAAATTTTTAAAAATTAGCAGGATATATAATAGTAACTTTTTTTGATTTCCTATTAACTTGTTTTGAAGTCCTGTAGTACTCCCATGATCTTGTTTTGACTGATTAGACTCTGTTCCATTCTGTATGATAGTATCAAGTTTGAGGGTATAGGCAACTACTTTGAAGACAATAAGATTCACTAAGATACCCATTCTGGTTTGACTATTGTCTCCTTTAGAAGTCCTGTAATGTTTACAATGCCTAAGTTTTATTGGTCTTGTTCTCTACTGTTTTGTTCAACTTTATAATATCTAATGAGATAGACAATTCTTTTTAAGGAAACAAGAGACATCGTTGATAACCATTGTTGATAACCTTGTACTCTGTTTTACATCATGAGCTATGTCTATCTTTGGTTTTGACTGACAGCTTTGTTTTGCCATATTTGACTTTATTCTCTTTCCCACAAAAAAGTAATAAGAACTAAGGAGTAATAAAACCCAAAATGTGTAAATTTTGTTGTAAAAAAGAGAGGGAAAAAAAGAGCTCTAAAGGATACAACAGCAAGTGTGTTTAGGGGTGTTAAATAGCTGACTATATTAATGTTTTTGGTTGGATCATTGAACACAACTGTTTGCAGTCTCACTGTTTGAATGTCCACTTTGTATTCTTTGATACTGTGATTTGAGCAAGTATTTCTAAGATGATAATATGTAATCTATTAACTGATGATGTCTTACTGTTTTTCTTTCTTTTTTTTTTTTGTAGTTCTGTATTACTTGTACCCTTACACCGCTTTGTTTTGTTTTGTGTTTTTCTGTTTTTCCTTTTAAATAAAATTTAAAAAAAAGGAAAAAAACAAAGTGGAGCCAGAAGAACTGGAAAGATAGAAGCAGTGAATATTATTATGTAAACAAACGTGAGGAGAATTCCAGTACTGCCAAACAGGTTAGCTTAGTTATGAAGCTAATCAGATGCCCTTTTGAATGATATTTCAAGTTGCTTTTGATCTTAACAGAGAGTAGTTTCAGTGTAATAGTTGAAGAAAAAATGAGGAACGAAATCCAATCTAACTCACTATTCCTCCATTTCACTTGTAGTGTCTTCTTGTTGTGTATTGGCTCTAGCCCATTATTTTACTTTTGAATTTTTTATTCCATCTGGATCTCTCATATTTCTACAGTTTTTGCAAACAGTTCTCTCATTTATTTTTCCCCATTTTCTGTGCTAATCTAACCCTTGTTACATTGTAAATTTCACCTAAAAAGACACTTCCACTGATAAACCACCTTTCTTTGAGAGTTTTTTTTTTCTTGAGCTTATTGTCAGAAGCAATTTCTAAACTCTAAAAAGTCCTTATCCCCATTCTGACTACACTATGTATCTCCTTTGTTTATTGGATTTCTTTAGTGGCCTGTATATATTTTAGCAATCAAGGCAATATGTACTAATTTAAGATTCAGCTCAGCTTGCTATCAAGAGTCCAAAAAGGTACTAACTGATCCCTAATTTAAAGCTATTTGATAATAAACAATTGGACAGTTAAGGGACATGTATTTTATGCCTAATTAAGTGGAAATTATGTTATAAAGGCAGATATTGGTCATTTACATCAAGAAAAGGAAAAATAAATTTGATTACAAAGACCTAGAGAAGTTCTAACAGAGGGTTCATGTTTAAATTCAAGCATGAGCAGCACTGAGATGAAAAAATAGGAAGTTGTTTTGTTGAAGAAAACATCATTACCAAAGTAACTGTAGCAAGTGAACAAGAATCATTGAAGCCTGGTACATGACCATTTTCTCCAAGGTTCACAGTGAAAATACAGGAAACAAGATGCTGACAAACTACGGAATTTCAAAATAGGGAAGTGGGCCTGATTTGAAAAGTAATGAAGTTCTGTTCTGAATTCTTGAACAGAGAAGAAACACATTTTTAATTCATTTAAAAGTATTGAACACTATGAAATGTCAAACATTATTCATAGTGTTAGAAATATGGAATTGGACATATTAAGTAAAATTCTCTAAACCTAGATGCTTATGTTGAGGATTGGGAAAGACTAACAAATTAGAGATTTTCAAACATGTGAATACAAAGTTTAATGAAAATGACTCAGCGGAGTTAGAATAAAATAAAAGACTTAATGGTAAATAGTAGTTGATATGAACACAAAAGATAAGGGAACAAACTCATTAAATAATCTATAAGAACAATAATAGCATTCAATTTTGAGAGCATTCTAGGGAAAGAAGATGAATTTAAATTCCAAAATAAAGTGGGTGATCCTTGTTGAACCTACCACAATTTCTAGTTTCCTCTCCAAATGCTAAATTTTTCATAAACCATATTAATTTCACTTCCTTCACTAAGGGTTCAAACCTGATAGAGACTACTTTCTGACTAGTTTGTAGAGCAATGCACAGAATTGAAAAAAATGGTCAGATATGTACAAATCACCACGATGATCACCAGACTTTGGTAAAGGTCATTTGCTGTAACCTCAATGTCTCAAAGGGCATATTTTATTACTTTCAAGTGGATTATATGTTCTTAAAACTTAGCATTACCACAGAAATACACTGATGTCAGTGTCAGAAAATCCCTTTAGGATTTGATGGAAAACTTTGCAGTATAAGGAGCACAAATATTAACAGTGAGCTGTAGGCAGACTTTGAGAGTCCTATTCTGTTACCCACAAATATTTTAGAGGATAAAGCATGTAATTGTATTCTTATGTTCTGAGACTTTACCATGACCAATGCACATTCAAAAAGCACTTCTCAGTAAAATCTAATATTCTGATTTCTTTTTATTTTTAATTTTATCAAACCTCATTGTTTACCTCCTTGAATTATGTGTCATTTTTTGTTATTTTTAAATTTTAACTCCTTTCTTATCTTTCTAGCTATTGCTTAAACTGAATGCCATGGGGAACTAGAATCAAGTGCAATATTAAGATTCATCTCACTGTCTGATTTAACATACTATTTCAAAATACACAGGTATACACAGACCACAATATATTATGTAAAATAAGTCAGGTATGTACACTGCTGCCCTTTAACTAACTATATGTCTTATATTTAACTTTTGTGTCAAAAAATCTCTCCCACATTTCTTTTGATTTTTTAATCACAGAAATACAAACCCATTTTGACCAAAGAATTTATAAGGTTAGATATGTCAATCACTATGTGCCAATGAATCACTAAGTAATAAGAGGAAATAGACTTTTAAAACAAAATAAAATCTGGTTTCAAAAATTCTTCTATATTTTAAAGTATTTTATTCTTTATAAATGTTGAAAACTGACTTGTATAATGTATAATGCTGACTTTACTTTTGCTAGCTTTTTATCTGTACTTCAGAGAAACTTTTACAATTTTTAGAGGAATTAGAAAAATAAGAGAAAATGGGCTACTTAGATGAAGAAAAGATGCCTGCTTCTTGAGGTGATTTTGAATATTTTGAACATAGCAGTCTGAATGGGCAGAGGCAAAGAGGTTATTAAGGATCCTCACTAAGAGCCTAAGAGGGCAACCCATTCCAGATCCATTGTTGAAGAGTTAGGGTTGGAATTAATTCTGCTCTCTCTAGCATTTTAGAAGTCCTTTCACAGAAGCATGTAAAAGCCTAAAAATTACTACAAAGGAAAGTATTAGGATACATGTGAAAGAATAAAGGATTGTAGTTTATATGCAAGAAATTATAGATGGGGTTAAGAAGACATTCTTACAATTAAGAAAATTAAACCATTTTGTTTAGGGTATTCAGTTAAAACTTTTTGAAGCAGCATTCTATATAAACTAGGGCATTAAAAGAGGCAAGAGTTAGTTATGTAGAGAAAATTAATGGAAATACTGACATGGAAAAGGTCAGTACATATGAAAATGCATGTGACACTGGGGAAAGGGATGAGACAGAAAGCAATTGTGAACACATTTACTTTAGCTCTCCACGATAATTTCATATAAAGTTGAGCAGTTCCCTACATTTTTAGTCAAGTCATTTTGTGCAGTCTCAAAGATATAAATGTAACAAACCTGTAATATGATTTTGTAAAACATTTTGTAGACTATATACAACTTCTCAAAGGTAAAAATACAGATTATAAAATAACTGATTTTAAATTTACTAGAGGTCATAATAAAAATGATACTAAAATGGAAAAACAAACTAAATATGGGTGTTCTACATTTTATGCTATGCTTGCATTGGTTAAAAATCAGATGGTCTTTATCCACTCTAAGCCTTTCCTTGGACTTTATCAGTATTACATTAAATTAGGAGAGCCAGTACAAGGTAATGGATGCTGACTAGAAAAAAATGCTCCCTAATGTATACACAGCTATATTTTAAAGATAACATGGGTTGCTTGATGGGTTGCACCACTTCTTTCCTGACACCAAAAAGAAAAGAAAAAAAACTGAAAAAAACACATTATATTACCTCAGTTAGAATCTTACGACTTATTAATTCCTATCTCAATAGGCAAGGTAGAGATGACCAAAGACAACCACTCCTTGATTATAGAATTCATCCTCATAGGATTCACAGACAACCCAGACCAGAAGACCCTTCTGTTTATCCTCTTCTTTGTGATCTACCTCATCAGAATGGTGGGGAATCTAGGTTTGGTCTCCTTGATTTACACGGAGCGTCATCTTCACACACCAATGTACATCTTTCTGGGAAACCTGGCTCTGATGGATCCTTTTGTTCTGTACCATCACTCCTAAGATGTTAGAGAACTTTTTTCTCGGGACAGAAAGATTTCTCTCTGAGGGCATGGCACAGTTTTATTTTCTCTGTGTTGCTGAAACTGCAGACTGCTTTCTTCTGGCAGCAATGGCCTATGACCGCTATGTGGTCATATGCAGCCCTCTGCAGTACCACAGCAGGATGTCAAAGAAACTTGGCATTCTGTAGATCACAGAGCCTACATAACAGGAAACCTCTATCCTATGATTGAAGTAGGATTTTTATTTAGCTTTAGTTTCAGTGGGTCTCACCAAGTCAACCATTTTTTCTGGGATGTCCTTCCATTATACAGACTCTCCTGTGTTGACCTTTCTATCAATGAAATGATATTGTATATCCTGACAGGCTCCATTCAAATATTTACCATTGCCATAATCTTAATTTCTTACTTCTATACACTTTTCACTATATTCAGAATGAAATCTAAAGAAGGAAGAGGCAAAACCTTACCTATCTGGGCTTCTCATTTTCTGTCTGTGTCAATCTCCTATGGTTCCCTTCTTTTCATGTATGCTAGACCCAGTTCTGTTGATGAAGGAGATAAAGCTATACCTGTTGCTATATTCTATACATTAGTTCCTTTATTGAATCCTTTTATTTATAGTCTCAGAAGCAAGGAAGTAGTAAATATCATGAAAGCAGTTATGAAAAAGAAAATATAACATCCTGAATCACTTTCTTTTGAAACACAATTGTAATTTGATTTAATACATTCTTTAAATTCTGCACACTGTGAGAAAGAGAAAAAAACGTCTTTGTAAAAAAGATACTAAATTATTAATATGTCATGGCTTCTGAGTCGAATTAGTTTGGAAAGGAGATGATCAGTTAAAATTTATTTAAAATCTAGTATAACAGGTCTCATCAGAAATGAACCAAGTAATTACTCATGAGGATCTGAGGGTTCAGTTTTTGACAAGCCCAAAAATTGTTGCAATGAAAGCCACTATTCTCAAAGTTATCTATTGATTACATTGTTGGAAAAATTCTAAACTTCCAGATCTGAATTTCACAATCTCAAAAACAATCTACACTCAGAAACACTAGTTTTTTGCTACAGCAACATGATCTACAGTATGTTTTGAATTTGATTTTTAACTTACAATACCTCTTTTAGCAGATTATTAATTAATTCTGTCTTATTCTTCAAACAAGAACATTTATATATTGAGCATTCATTATTTTTGCTCTCAACTTATCTGAAATAAAGTATCTGTTTATTGACGATTTAAAAATTTATAGTGAAACTTACATCATCTGTACTAAAATTCCCAAGTTAATTTTACACATAGTTTGCTTATGCATCCAACAGATATAATAACATAATCATTGAATACATCAAGGAAAGCAAAATTTCACTTTATTATATTACTTATTTTTCTTGGTAATCTGACTCTAAAAATAGATATTTACATGTTCATAGAATTAACAGAAGATAGAGACATTCAAAATTAAAGGAGACAGAAAAGCAGTAAAAACCTTAAATATCTAAGCAACAATACTTTTTATATTAATTAAATATGCAATTAAAAAAGGAAAATAACTTACTAAGAATGTACTGTCTGCTACACACATTGATAGACTTTCTTATCTATTATATACCAAGTAAGTATGCATTTTAAAATCTTTGTTGTGATTCAAGATCTGAAACATTGACATAATGAATAGCTTGCCCAAGGTCCATCAGGTAAGTTAAATGGAGTTGGTGTCTGAGTCAACATTGTTTTTTTTTCACATCCTTGGAGATTTACAAAACAGAAGTTATATTGCCTGTGATATTTAGTTATTAGTTAATGTGAGCAGTAAACTATACCTTAAAGAATGGGGAAAAAACATTGAGAGCTGGAGAAACTGAGAAATGAGCATGACCAGAGTCCATGCTTCTAGACATGAGAATGCCACCAGGATTGGGACATGAGGGGTGAACCACGAGACACAGACAACGAGGTGGTGAACAGTTGGACTGAAGTCTTGCTCAGTATGGAAAGTATAGGTGGACATGGAGCAGGCTACTAAGTACCCTGAATGCTATCTTAAGGAATGTAAGTCTATTTGGAGGAATCAGACACTGGAGTTTTTTGGGCTGCAGATTAATATGATTGTATATTTCAGAAAACTCACATGATAATTGATTAACAGGAGACTAGAATAAGATTATTAATTATTTCACACACTGAGAAGTGAGTGGAATTTGAGAATAGTCTAAGAAAAGAGTACACACATCTAAACAATTGTGTAAAGAGAAATAAAACTTTTTATTATAAAATAAAACAGTATTTATTCAAATAAAAATTCAATGAAGGACATACTGTCTCCTGCAAAAAAACTTCACTACAAACAGACTTTTCCCAAGGTTTTGTCACTTTCTGAGACAGTTCTGGACACTTTATTAGAGAGTCACAAAATAGGACTTCTAGAATTGCTTCAGGATGAGATAAGTTTGCTTAAAGTGAGCAAGAGTACCTAAAGGAAATAAATGGTAATACGTCTTTTACTGTAAAAATTTTTAAATGCACACTCTATGTTTTGATTACCTCATATATCATCAGTACTGTAACAGAGCCTGATATATTTGTGCCTGCAGTAAATGTTGCCTTCAAAATGTCTTTGAAATAATTATTTTAGGTCCTATAGTATGCTTATTATTTTTAATTTTGAGTGATTGATATTTGTTTTATGGTTTTGATTTCTAATACAGTTCATATGTTTCTAGAAATCTTTCCATTTCCTCTTTGTTTTCTATGTGAGTAGAGATTTTCAAAGTAGATATTCATGATCATTTGAATTTCCATGGGATCTGTAGTAATTTCCCTCTTTTCAGTCCTTATTGCATGAATTGGGGTTTGTTCTTTGTTTTTCTTGATAAGATTAGCTAGAGGTTTATCAATTTTGTTTATTCTCTCAAAAACCCAGCTTTTTATTCATTAATTCTTTGTATTTTGTTTTAGTTTCAATTGCATTGATTTCTATTCTAATCTTTACAATTTCCTCTCTTCTATGAGCTTTGGGTTTAACTTGCTGTTCTTTTTTTTAGAAGCTTGAGATGAAGCACTAGGTTGTTTATTTGTGCTCATTCTATTTTTGTGATATGACAATTAACTCCTATAATTTCCCTCTTTAGACTGCTTTCATTGCATCCCACAGAGTGTAGTATGTTGTTTCTGCATTTCATTGAATTGTAGGTATTGCTTTATTTCTTCTTCAGTTTCATCTGTAGCCCACTGGGTGATCAAAAGGTTGTTATTTAATTTCCACATATTTATGCAGGTTTGCAATTTCTTTTGCCATTAATTTCCAATTTCAATGTGATATGGTCAGATATTATGCAGATATTATATTTCAATCTTTTTCAGTTACTGAAAAATGCTTGATGGGATAATATATGGTCTACTTTGGAGAATGTCCCATGCACAGCCGAGAAGAATGTGTATTCTGATGTGGTTGGGTGAAGCACTCTGTAAACATCTACTAAGACCAATTGCTCAGAGGTATGATTCAGTTCTATTATTTCTTTGCTGACTTTTTGTCTAATTGATCTATCTCCTTGTGACAATAGGCTGTCAAGGTCCCCTGCTGTAATTGTGTTCTTGTGTATTTGGTTTTCCATGTCCATTAGTATCTTTCTTATATAGTTGGGTCCTCTTGTATTTGGTGCATATATATTTATAATCGTTAATTCTTCCTCTTGAAATTTTCCACTAATGAGTATGTAGAGATCTTCTTTCTCCCTTTTAATCATTTTAGTTTTGAAGTTTACATTGTCTGCAAATAGAAGAGTTACCCCTGCTTTTTTCTGGATTCCTGTTGCATGAAACAGTTTTCCAACTTGTGACTTTAGCCTGTTAGCTTCCTTTTGGGTCAGATGTGTTTGTTGTATACAGCATATTGTGGGGTCCTGTTTCTTGATTCATTCTGGCTACCTGTTTCTTTTGATAGTTTTCTTTCAGGTCTTGAAATACCTCTGCTACCTGTTTCTTTTGATAGGTGAATTGAGGCCATTTACATTTATGGATGTCACTGATATGTACTGGCTCGACTTTGCCATGTTATGTAGCAGTTATTTGCTTTCTGCTTTTCCCCATTGTCTAATTGCTTATGCTACCTAGTGAATTCTTTCTGTTATTGTTCTGGGGGTTGTGGTCATTTTTATCTCTATCCGTTATGTCTTTTAGTACTCGTTCTAGGGTTGGTTTGGTGGGCACGAATTTCTTCAGTTGTTCTTTGTCATGAAAGTATCCTGTTTTTCCATTAAATTTGAATAAAAGTTTTTCTGGGTACATTACTGTGAGTTAAAAATTGTTTTCTTTCAGGTCTTGAAATACCTCACTCCAAGCTCATCTTGACTTCATGGTTTATGTGGAAAAGTCTGCTGTGATTCTAATGGGCTTTTCTTGATAGGTGAGTTGTGTCTTTAACACCTTTTAGTATTCTGTTTCTATGCTGTATGTCTGAAATCTTCATTATTATATCTCTTGGTTTTAACTGTTTGACATTCTATATGCCTCATTCTATATGCCTATGTGCATATCAGATTTTTTCCTTTTGTTTGGGAAATTTTCTCCTATTGCTTCTGTAAATATTTTAGTTATGACATTTTTATTGACTCATACCTCTTCACTGATGCCTACTAATCTTACATTGTTGCTCTTGGCATCATCTTGAAGCAGCTGGATTTTCATTTCATGCTGCTTTGTTATTTTTTAAAGTTCTATCCTTTCATGATTGCTGATTGTGATCCTGTCCTCAAGGTCCGAAATCCTATCCTCAGTTTCATTTAAATGATTCTGTCAGCTCTAAATAGAATATTTTGTTTCTTGCATGTCTCTTTGAGTTTGTTTCATGAATTCTGCTTATTTTCTATGTTGTTCATTCAAAGTTTCAATCAGTTTCCCATGCTCCTGTACATTTTTCTCTATTTCTTCTTTAGCTGTGCTCAGCAACTCATTTACTAAGGTTGCTATTTCTATCTTTACATGGGTGAGTACTTCTAATTTGATTTCCTCTATAGCCTCATGGAGTTATTTTTTTTATTTCTCTAGCTATCTTTTCAGAGATTTCCATTATGTTACCTTTGATGTCCTTTATTTCAATGTCTCCTGTACTTGCTCCTGGTGGACTAGATGTTAGAGATTTCATTTTGCTTTTTCATTTTGCCATTGTCCCCTTTCGAGTTAATATTTCTTTCTTCAGTACCACTAGTGCCAAGTGTTGGTAGTGTGTATCTTGGGGTCCTAATGTAAGGTTGATGTTTGTCCAATTGCTGGGTCCCTCAATGAAGAGTGGGGCCAGTCACCTGACTTCCCACGCAGGGCCTGTTGGGTGAGTCCTATATTCTTCCTAGGCTGACTAGCCTAATAGTATTGATGTAGGTCAACTTTTAGTTCCTGCTATTACTTTATCTTCAGGTTATTCCAGGTCACCAAATCTCCCTGTCTATAGTGTTTGTGTCAGCTGAGGCCCTAGTTTGTCCCTATTGTGTGTCTGTGTGTCTTATAAGCCCTTTTTACTTTCTCCAAGTTGAGAGAGTCCTTATTATACTTCCCACCCTGCCTGATGTTTTCTGTGTGCAGGAAGGGGGTCACCCACACTCTTGCCAGACTCACAAAGGTTTTACAGTTAGTTGGAGGGAGCTCTACTACTGGCCCTATTTACCCACTGCACTCCTGTATTTTAAGGACGTACTCACCACATTGACTGGAGCCTCCTGAGACCTGTTTGGGTGAGGCAGTTACTTAATCTCCCTTCAAGCTAGCACAGTTAATCCACTGCATTCCAACTGTACTCCAAGGTTCTAGGAGAAAGAGTGGGAGCTAAAGATCAACAGCAGTATTAGGTCCAGGAGGTAGGGCGTGTCCCTGGGGGGCCTGCAGATGTCCTGGATCTGGGCATCTTCTGGGCACAGGCCAACATGCTGCCTTAGGGCAGCATGCATTCCCTAGGGCCAGTGGGAGTCATGTAGGAACCTTGCAGTGGCCTGGGCCAAGGTCCCAGGGTGGCATGGCATTCCTCGATGCCAGCTGGAGTTGCATCTATTTCTGGGTTTTGAGAAATGTTTCAAAGCTCCTCAGTACACTGGTATCACCTGGCCAACTTTTGGCTGCTGGGGCAGACTACTGACTGCTTGCCACTTGGAGCTCGCTGGATGTGGGCCAGTTGGACCTCCAGGGACTCTGTGTGTCCTTTGGTGATTTCAGACACAGGGCATGGTCTTATCACCTGGGAGCAAATTTCCAAGTTTTCCCCATGTGCTGAAATTCAACCCACGTGTGGTCAGGGCCTAAGACTGGATTCTGGGCCCGGCTTGCTGCTTAGAGGTGGCTGGGCATGGCCAAGAACAGTAAAACTTTGCAAAGATAAGAATAAGATGATAACTTTCAGTAACTATTCAAAATATGAATGATCTCAATTTCTCAGTCAAAAGATATGGACAGAAAACATCAAGAAACAAAATCCAATTACATGCTCTATACAAGAAATAAATTTAACTCGTGGAACATCACTTCATAAAAGCTGAGGCAAAATCTACTAAGAGAGAAGGATCAGAAGATCTAACATCACTAAGAAGAGGAAAATACACATTTGAGAGAGTAGAAAAAAAGGACATAAGGAGGAATTAATCAAATTCAACATGGTGACTATATCTGAACTCTGATTTGAAGATTCTAACTCAAAAACACTATTTAGAGACATCATAAAATATTCCACAAGGAAATGAAAACCACACTGGGATTGAGAGAATCAGTGGGTGTTGGAGATTAGAACCTTCAAGAAAAAAGCAGGATATTGTCTCTACATTGGCTTTCCACAGTAAACAGTTCATGAATGACAGTCCAGTTCCCACTGACCCAACTGTGGAATAAGAACAGATGTGATGGTATTATAAGGAAGGGCTCAGTGTTAAAAACTGGATCTCAAGCTTTTGTCTGCAGGCCATGCCCCACACTGTCAAGTTCCTAGAGTGAAGGAAGGAAGGAGAGTCACAAGAAACAGCCAGTAGTGAAAGGACAGGCTGGAGGTATTCTGCTGAGGGCTGAGATTGGTAAACATGGACCAGATACTGCAGTCACATGCCGGAGACAGCCCGAGTTACACAGACTGAAAGGTCACATGGGCACCCTGTTCACATTGTATGTGGCTAACTGCATCCAGCACCATACGGAAGATAGACTGCCACCTCAGACTTCCAGAGAGAAAAAGATGCATGTTGGCTTGTCTTCTTCTCCCTCTTCCTAAGCTGGCAAAAGAACCAAACATCCAGAACAATGGAAAACTCTTTTTAGAGGATATTTTTCATCTTCTGTTCAACCTCTTCACTTTCATTCCATTTCCTCCTTTGTGTGTGTGTGTGTGTGTGTGTGTGCACGCGCGCGCACAGGCTCTTCTCTTCCTCTTGTATTTTTCATCCAGTATAGTTTATAGAGGGTAAGAAAATTCTCCTGTATCCTTTTTTATTTTTTATTTTCTATTTTATTTACTGATTGATTTATTTTGGTACTGGGGATTGAACTCATAATGTTGTGCTTACCAGAAAAGTCCTTGAGCCATTAAGCTAAATCCCCAGCCCTTATCTTTTTTTTATTCCTTATACTTTTACCTCTACTTTTTTGGCCTCATTTATTTCTTCTGTTTCTTATCCTGTATTTTTTTCTTTCTTCTCCCCTGTTTTCTTACTAACTAAAAATTTGTCTCACTTCAACTAATTCTCTAATATTTATATTAGGCATGGGGTCATTTCTCATCATCATTTCTCAATATTCATTTTATATCATTTTCCCCGTTACCCCCATTTGAATATATAATGCATCTCTGCCATGATCAAAAACCTATGCCCTATTACATCTGCCTTTCCATATCACACAGCAGGAGATTTATAAAAAAACATCGTTTTTGTTTTGTTTCCCTGTGACATTATCCAATCCCAAACCCTCTAGACTTATATCATTGGTCCCATATTACTGTTGAATGTCTTTTTTTAACCGTAAGAGGGAATGTAGCTAACACATTTAGAGTATATTAAATATCCGTGAACACTGGAGCTGTTGTGATGCTTATGCTATAACTGTGAATTTCTTATCTAGGCTAAAAGGAAGTCCAAACTTTGGATTCATGATATTCTTGACTTGCTCTGATGGACACACTGCAAGTGATTACACTTGCCTTGATATATACCATTATCACTAAAGAAAATAGTTTCTACTATAGCTAACTTAGTTGCACAGGAATACTCCTGACATGGTGGGCAATTTTGTGCTCACAAATCTATCTGCCCATTCCATCATTACACCTAGGAAATTGGACAGCAAAAGATCCAAACCCAAGAACTAGTACTAGATCACACTGTGCATGAAAGACTGTAACCTGGTAGAAAAAAATCGTTAGCTTCAGTACTGCAGTACAAGTCTTGGTGTATGAGCACTCAGACTCTCTATTCAATGATGTTACATGTGAATTGCATATATACTATCTCATTAGAATATTTAATTTTTGATCCCATCTAATAGCTTATTGGCTTGAGTTTTTGTTTGTTTTATAATTTATTTAGTAATGTGTGGCTATGCTATGTTATTTTATGGTTTTTGTTTTATTAAATTTTTATCTCAAAGTTTTTTCTTCCATTGGCGCTGATATAATAGATGTTCAGGGTTTCTCCTTTGCCCCCCAACTAGTTCTTTATCTCAACCCCAAAGCAATACTATTACATTATATCTTTATTCTTTTTTCCACATATAGTAGTACCTTGTGTCCCAAACCATATTTTTTTATGAATCTGGTCACAAGCTGAACTGCATGAGAACCAAGTCAACATTGAACCAAACCTTTTAATTTTATTCAGCTCTCCTCCAATTCAATTCATGACCAAAATTGTAGAAAGAAGTTAATGCACTGACATATCACTGTACATAAACTCTTCCTCCCAAGTTTTTAATTTTTCATACTTGGCTCCTCCACAGCCACTCATATCTTTTCTAGTATTAACACCCCCACCTACCCCATCCTAAACCCTTGATTCTTCAATATCTTACCTAGCTTATAATCCTGCCTACCAGCGGATTCTAACAAGTAGGTAGTTTTCCTCAATCACAAAGCAAGCCTCTTCCTCCCATATCTTGTTATTTTTCCACAAATATTCTCTGAAAACTCTCATTACTAACCAACCATTTACTCACCCAAAAGTACTCCAATAGAATCAGATTGCACATCAGATTTTCCTCTCATCTATCCCTATCCCCCCAACCTCCCCCTTAGTGTCTTACCTTCCTCATCCAACCAGCTTCACTTGTCCTCCCTCTACTTCACAGACCTCATCACCAAACAACCACAAGTAATAAAATGGTCATAGTGTGCACAGAGGTTAGACAAATGTGGGGTGGGCAACTGCAGGAACTACCATTGAAAAATGTTTTGTGGATATTGGCATAACCTGAAGTCTTTTGTCAAAACATAGGGTCTAAGAATATAAAGTAAATCTAAATATGTAACCTTAGGAGAAATCTTGAGAAATTTGAAAAACAATCACAAACCAGTCCCAAACCAAAATTGGGGGTGAAAATTTTAAAGGTGAGAGCAGAAATCAATGTACTCAAGAATAAAAACCACTTTTAAAAAAACAACAAATAAAAGATCTGAGTATTAGAAAGAATAAATAAAATAGGTTACTATTAGGTATATTTACCGAGATATAGAGATAAAATCAGAAAAGATGCTATCAAAATCTAGAACATACTAAAAACTTTGAAAAATCATATTCCAAAAATTAACAAATTTTGAAATGGATTACTGAGCATATGCAAATTTAAAAAACTAACCCAAAATGACATATACTTAAAAATCCAATAGCAAGCCAAATAACCCCAAATTGACAGAGCAATAAAGAATCAATTAACAAAAGCCCAAGACCTCATGGATTCACTACTGAATTTGTAAAACTCTTAATGATGTTATATAAACAATATTTCTTAATCTCTTCCAACAAAACAAATGGAATAATCTCAAATTCATTTGTGGAAGTTAGTATCACCCTGATCTCAATGCTAGTCAATGATCCAACTAAAAGAGAAAACTATATGCCCATCTTCTTCATGAACATAGATGCAAAAATTCTAAATCAGATGTTAGCCAACAGCATGCAGCACATCCTCTAAAACGTCTTAAAACATAATCAATTACGTTTTGTCTTAGAGATGCAAACATGGTTCAACATATGAATTCAATAAATGTAATATGTCACATAAAAAAGAGCAAGGTCAAAAACCATATGATCATATCAATAGAATCAGAATAGTTTTTTTTTACGAAGTCCAAACCTTCATTAGAAAAATTCAGAATAAAATAAGTATAGAAAGAACATACTTGAACATAATAAAAGCTCTCTATGACAAACTAAATGAGGGAAAACTGAAACATTTCCCCAAAACTCAGCAACCAGACAAACTGACCTAATATCAAAACTAATTGCACCAGACATAAGTAGAATATACATCCTCCAAACACATTGAACCTTATCCGCAATGGCCCACATAATAGACTAAGAAGCATACTAAAGTAAATATAAAAGAATTAAATTATTACACACATAATATCAGATTAAAGTGTTGAAACAGACAAGAAAAGAAAACATACATACATTAATTATAAGAATATAAATTTGTAGAGCCATTATGGAAAACAGTATGGAGGTTCTTTAAAAGATTAAAAATAGAATTATTGAATTGCCCAATTATCCTAATTCTAGATTAATATTCCAAAGAAATGGAATCAGTATATTGAAGATAGTCTGCTATTCTAACTTTCTTAGAGCCATATCAACAATAGCTAATAAATGGACATGCATGTGTGCAAATAGATGAATGGAAAAAGAAGTTATAAAATATACATATGTCTTGGTTATTTTTCTCTTGTTGAGACAAAATACATGATGCCCAAGTTGAAGCAAGGAAAGGTTTTTTTGCCTTACAGTTTTGGAGGGATTTCAGTCCATACTCAGTTGGCTCCAAGGCAGGATGACATGACTGAGGGACAACCATTCATGGCTGCTGCAAGCAACAAAAGCCAAAAGAAAAAGAAGGAAAAAACATGCCTTCTTCCCTCCTTTATATTGTATGCCAGCTCTGCCAAGGGGCTGGTACAGCACTCACACCACCAGTCCCAGCACTGCACAATGAACCAATCACAAACACTAGATTCAGCTGCCTCTGCGACTAGATGAAGCTTGGTGGGGGCACATAGGCACAAACCATAGTGCCATATGTATACATGGATCAGCCATGAAACATTAAACTTTTAAAACTGGGGAAATCCCGCTACCCATAGCAGGAATAATGAAGCTTGAGGATATTGTGCTAAGTGAAATAAGCCAGTCACGGGAGAACAAATACCACATGATTTCACTTATATGATGTGTATAAAATAGTAAAAATCAGAGGCAAAGCAGAATATAGTTTTTCCATCACTGGGAAAAAAAGAGAAAGCAGGGGTTTCTATCCAATGAGATATGCAAGATAATTGGAGATCTCTTGTACTTACAGTTAGTAATACTGTACTGTATGTGTAAAAATGTAGTGAAGCATATGCCATGTTAACTGTTATTTTTTATTATTATAAATGAAAATATGAAAGGATTCATCATTATAAAAGAAAATATAAATACGAACTCTTGGAAATACATATTTTCAAAAAAGAGATACATGAGTTAGGCAAGATGCTGCAGTCATGTGTCAAACGACAATAATGTTCAAACATATATATATATGCACAATTATCTGGACAAATACCTGAAAAATATAAATTGTTAAACTAGATATGGTGGCTTATAGTCTGGGAGGCTGAGGTGGAAGCATCACAAATTTGAGCAAAGTAGCAAGCAAGGCCCCGTCACAAAATACACTTTCAACAAACATTGTGGATGGAACTCTGTGAAGATCTTGACTTAAGTCCTCAATACCTAAAAAACTGTTAAATGTAGTTATTTCTGTTTAGGAAGATGATTATAGTAGGCAACATGCAAAGAATTTTGTTTTTCAGTTTACTCATACTATTTTACCTGAATGATTTGAACAAATGTTTCTTTAAAATTTAAACTTTTGGTGTTGGTTTCATATACTACTTTATGGTGCCACTCATGTATAATCCTGGAAAAATACAGCCAGGAAGGCCATGGAGGGAGAGTTCTCATACTTGATTTACAGTAATTGTAATGAACAACTTTTTCAAACTCTAGTGGCTAACAGTCACACAAGTACAGATAGCAGCATGAGGAAAGCTAGCTGCTCTTACAAAAATACATGTCTGACACACTGCTCTGAAGCCCAGTGAACAAAACAAATCACTGTGACTTTTGAACTACATTTACCTTGCAATCATGGCTTCTCTGATTGTAGCTCACCCACTCTCATAAAGTCACTGACACCACTGAGTGTTCCTCCAAAATACTTCCTAAAGTCTCTCTCTTTCTCCAACAAAACTCCAAATCTTTCCTTTCTTCTTTGGACATATCAGGCAAGATGCTGGCCTTTTCACATATATCCAAATGCAATTCTATTCTTTGTTAATGCCCAAATAAAAAGTGGCTTATTGGAGATACTTCTCTACATTTTTCTCAAATGTGGACATTACCTGATACCAGACAAGAGATTCAAACAACCCTACCTTGGATAGTTTGACAGTTCTCAGAATTACAGCACAGGGTACCAACAGCAGGGTTCTTGAGCCCACCTCTTCTATGTGTCACCTTTTCTCACCTTAATGAATGTTTATTGTGTAGACTTCCCACCACATTTGGTTTACATTTTATACTTTTATTTTGGACCCATTTTCTCAGGGATTTTCTCTCTACCATTGTGAGGGACTTTCTCTTTCCTCTGTTATGAGGTGTTCAATATAGAAAGTTTTTTTTTTATCTCCTTTACAAAAACATTTTTGGAGGGGAGAGATCTTTTCTTTTCATGAGGGATCTATTTATGAGGGCTTCTCCCCTACCAGCAAAGACATATTTTTCATTTGGTGCATCTGGTTTAGACATTTCAACTTTTTGGATACATACATTTCTATGATAAAAAGGTTCAGTTATTTTTCTCTTCATGAGTTCCAATCAATCCCAATCCTTAAACATTTTTCTTTGAAATAAATGCAGATATCTAGATAAATGGTAACTTATGAGTTTGGAGAAAATCATCAATTGATATTTTCATTTTGTTACAAACTTTGCAAATGCCATACCATAAATTTATATTGTGTAGTTTCCAATTGTTTTAGAAAGATATCTTCTGAATGCTGAGCTAATATGTGAGCTATATGAGCTATATGCTGAGCTCAGATCGAATTAAATTTTGCCTATTATATTATGTCTCTTTAATATATCTTGGTGTTCAAGTCTGTTATTTACAAAGCTAGGGTCCAGAGCAGAAACTCTTGGGGAAGTCAGTCACAACCAATAGTGTTCTTTCCATGTTGTCCCTTATGGATGATGTTAGTTAACTAGAGTATTCTCCCTTGATTGTACACAGCTGTTTTAGTTGGAAACACACCTAAGCAATGTTTCTGGATAATTAGTCTCTTCTCTCAGTTTCTGATGGGAACTAGGGATAGTCTGAGTTCCTCTAATCCACAGAGATTGTAGCTTTTTTAACCCCATAGGAGCCATTTCAATGTCCAACAAATATGCTCCAAAATTGGAGAAGTGTACTCTGAAAATATTCTAAATTGTTCAGTAAATGCGAACTCTTTTTTTAAAATTTTTTAAAAAATTTTTATTTAAGGAGAAAAGAAAAAAAACAGTGAAAGGGTACAAGTTATACAGATTTACAGAAAAAAAATGAACAGTAGGAAATCACTAGTTAATGGATTACATATTGCCATCTTACAAATAATTGTTCAAGTCACAAAATTAAAGCTTGTAGAGTGGACATTCCAACAATGATACTGTAAACAGTTCTGTTCAATATCCAATAAAACTCTGTGATATCATTTTCTATCTTATACACTTGAATATACATGCAGTTATATAGTTTAGAGCACTTTCTTTTCCTCTCTTTTGTACAATGACTATTACACATTTTGGGTTTCATTGCTCCCACGGTTCTTACTGCTTTTTTGGAAGAGAGTAAAACCAAATGTGACATAACAGAACAGAATCGGTCAAGTCAAAAGGGTGGACATAATAGATAATGTAAAAACATAATACAAGGTGGTCAACAATGGTTACCATAATGCCTCCCACTATCTCTAATAGAATTGCCTATATCATTAGTTATAATACAATTGAACAAAACAGTAAAGAACAAAACCGACAAAACCAAAACATTGGAGACATTGTAAGTCTTCAAAAGTAGATAAAAGTCAACGAGAATGGGCGTTATAATGAATCTCATTATCTTCACAGCTGATGCCTAAACTTTCGAACCTGATACTATCCAGCAAAACAGAATAGGGGAACATCAGTCAAAAACAAGATGGTGAGAGTAATACAGGGCTTCAAATCGAGATAATAGAAAGTCAACGTGGGTTACTATAATATATCCTGCTATTTTTCCCTTTAATTAAACGGATAAAGATAAAAAAGTAAATAATGGAGTGGAGATTGAGATAAAAGAGGGCATAACAGCGAAACAGTGCAGATCAAAACATAACCATTTAAGCAGAATAGTGTTTCACCACCAGATAATCCCGACCCAAAAGTAGTTACCATATTGACTCTTTCCTTGAAATCCTTGAGTACAACTTCGTTTACTGTAGCATTAAATATATCAAAACAATGTAAAACCATTTAAGAGAATAACAGCATTACAGAGTATTTAGAATTGACTAACAGAAAATGAACAATGGTTTCTGTATAATCTCCTTGTCTTTAAAAGGTTTTTGCTTATACTATCGTACATAATAAAATCCAGTAAGATACAACCTATTTAGACCATTGGAGACAGAAGAACAAAAGCTAGATGAGACTTCAAAACAAGATGATACTAAATCAGTATTACCTATTAAGATGTCATTTTCTCCAAAATAGCTGTTCCTATCATCCAATCTTCTCTGCCTCATTTCTGTTGAGCTCTTTTTCTGTCAATAGCTGTCAGTTTGTCTTCTTCATTTTATTCTCTGCTCCATTCGTTGTGGCCTCCCCGCCACTATTTCTGGGTTCTTTGTATTTTTCTTTTTTTAGAATATCCTGCAATACTTCCTGTAGAGTTGAATTGGTGGTTGCAAATTCCCCCAGTTCCTCTTTATCCTGGAAGCACCTTGTTTTTCCATCAATTTCCAGGGACAGTTGTGCAGGATATCTCAATCTTGGCTGGAGATTATTATCTTTCAAAGCTTGAATTATTTCCCCCCACGCTGTAAATGCGAACTCTTAATCTTGTATCAGGAAAGCCCTTCATAATAGCATGTGATCTGAATTAAGACCAAGCTTTAAGTGAATTCTTCTATGGATCTGCTTGAGAATGGGCTGACATTGTGTTTCATCTGCGTAAATAAGTGAGTCTTGGAACTGTGGGATGATTGTGTAGACAAAGACATCCTTGGAAAAATGAGTACAAGAAAGATCTGGGTACAAGGCCTCTGGGAGGCTTTAATGGGACTCCAGAAAGGTTACAGGAATAGAAAAATTTGTCAGAAGACATGTTTAAGAGCCTAAAAGGTTATGAAGTTCCAATTACTTAGTCAGTTTTGGTTCTTCATATAGAGTTAAATAAGTGGAACTGAACTATGCTCATCTAAAATATTCATTGTTTTTGTTCTAAGACTCCTATCAGTTGGACATTAGTGATATCTTAGCAGATCTAATGGAATCATTGTAGTGCAAGCAAGTTCTCACTAAAGTTTTTCTAGTAAAAATGTATTGAGACAATGGTGGCTTAGTAACAAGAAGTTTTTTTTTTCTGACTCTATACTTTATTGAGATTTTTATACTTCATACTACCATTCTTCTATTACAAGATTCCATGTAAAACATCATATAATATTTCATGTCACCAAAGTTTCTTCTTCACCTATGAAAGACCACCTAAATTTTCTCCTATTATCATTTCTGTAATTTTGACATAATATATTTTGATTTAAGTTTGCAAAGTAGGTGTCTTTCTTCATATTTTAACATATGAATAGCAATTCTCCCACGACCATCCATAGAAAGTCCATCCTTTAGGCATTTAATTACCTTCTGTCGAGGATCTGTTGACAATATTTGCACAGTCCTAGTCTGACTTCTCTACTCTGTTTCCTTGGCATATAAGTTTATTCCTTTAAAATAGTACACTGCTTTGATTACACTGGTGTTCGTGAAAGGAAACTCCACTACGATGGAAAAGTTTAACTTGAAAAAAAGGCACATAATTATTCTCATTGGCATACAGGTAGATTTTTGAGTTTTCATTCTTTTAATCCCAAATGTTTAGAAAGCAAGATATATGTGTATTTTATTTGTATGGATCATACATTTTAACTGTATCCATATCTTTCTAGCTCACCTCAGATTTGTATGCCATAGGGAAAAAGACTAAGCTGCAATCCAGAAACACTAATTCATCAAATATTCTGATTATCAGAAAGAATTTCAAAATGTTCATGTAATATTTAAAAATTGTTGTAAAATATGTCACATGTGTATATTGAAATTTTTATCTAATTTAACTAATCACACAGTTTTCACCTGACATTTTAGATCTAATAAATTTCTAGTAATTTTACTTTGATGTTTTGATTATGAAAAGAAATCCATTTGACCAAAGACTTTATTTGATTAACTTTGTCAATTTCTATGTCCCATTGGGTCACTAAGTTGTAAAAGGAAAAACCCATTTAAAGCAAAATTTTCAATTAAAAAAATTCACTTAGGAGGGTCAACGATTTATCTCAGCAGCTTAAGCACTTGCCTGGTAAGCATGAGGTAGTGAATTCAATCCCTGGTACAAAAAAAATTTAGAATTTAAAGATCATTCTTTTGTGTTAAACTCTACAGTAAAAACTGAGCCTGCCTTTATTGGTTTTTATGATTTTCCTCACAGAAAAGTTCAATTGGAATGAAGGAAAGACTCTTGTTGATGATAATTTTGAATATTTTTCTTGCAGACTGTTCTTAAAAATCAGCAGTGTCAATTGCACATAGGCAAAGAGATTCCTAAAGATCATATTAGAACCCTGAAAACAAGATCACAAATTCAAGATAAAACATTCATTAGCTCTGGTTAGAATTTAGATTGGAATGAATTTTGCCACTCACTATAGTATATTAGGATTCCTTTAACAGACATAGACCAATTAGTCACAGAGACCTCACCATATAATAAGAAAATTGCTTGCAGACCTGTGAGAAAATAAAGCAAAAAGTTATGGTCAGTATTCATGTAGAAATGGGGCCCTAAACCCAGAAAATAAGATCAGTGTATTCTGCAAAATTTAGTGGAAATTTTATTGAGAAGCTTTGTCTACAAACTTACGATTTATAAAAAAAAAAAAAGTGACTATAGAATACTTGGAAAAAATAATGGGAATGTAATAGTGGATATTACTGTTTAATCTGAGTGTGGTGTTGCATATCTGTAATCTTAGCATTTGAGAGACTAAGTAGCAACATTATTATGATTTGATTTGAAGACTAGCATGAACTAGATAACATGACCCTGTCTCAAAAAGAATAAATTCAATAAAAGAATATCAATATGAAAATGACAAAATATTTTAGAACAATAAGCTAAATATTGGTGGTCAACACTTTAAAATATCTTTGCCTAAATAAATAATGATAACCTTTATTAATCTGAAGCATTTTCTTTAATCAACATGTTCTCGTGAATTAGAGTCAAAATTAGAAGTGATAGATTCTGACACTTTAAGAGAATAAACATATGCCCAGTTTATTCCAGAGATCATACAGCATGCTTAACAGAGAAACTTGTATGAAAAGAAACTGTAAAATCTCAATTATATCATCTCAATTGGAATCTTATCTCTTCATAATTCTTTTTTTTTTTTTTTTTTTTTTTTTTGTCTTTTTCTTTTTTACCTGTACCAAGGATCAAACTCCTGACCACACACTTGCAAGGCAGGTGCTTATGCTGCTGAGCTAAATCCCAAGCCCTTATAATTCTTATCTTAACAGACAAGGTAAAGATGATTGAGGAAAATCACTCCTCGGTCACAGAATTTACACTTCTAGGCTTCACAGACGACTCAGACCAGAAGATCTACCTTGTCACCATGGTTGGGGAACCTAGGTTTGGTCGCCTTGATTTACACGGAGCGTCGTCTTCACACACCAGTGTACATCTTTTTGGGAAACCTGGCTCCGATGGATCCTGCTGTTCCTGTACCATCACTCCTAAGATGTTGGAGAACTTTTTTTCTTGGGACAGTAAGATTTCCCTCTGAGTGCATGGCACAGTTTTATTTTCTCTGTCTTGCTGAAACCATAGACTGCTTTCCTCTGGCAGCAAGGGCCTATACTGCTATGTGGAGCCCCCTGCAGTACCACAGCAGGATGTCAAAGAAACTCTGCATTCTGTTGATCACCGGAGCCTGCATAGCAGGAAACCTGCATTCCATAATTCAAGTAGGATTTTTATTTAGGTTAAGTTTCTGTAGGTCTCATTTAATCAGTCACTTTTTTTGTGATATCCTTCCATTATTTAGACTCTCCTGTGTTGACCTTTTTTATCAATTTTTTAATGGTTTTTATCTTTTCTGAATTGGTTCAAACCTTTTCTATTATTATCATTCTAATCCTCTATTTCTTTTTTTTAATCTTCTATTTCTATATACTTTTTACTATATTTAGAATGAAATCCAAAGATGGGAGATGCAAAGCCTTATCTACGTGTGCTTCTCATTTTCTGTCTGTGTCAGTCTTCTGGTTCTTTTCTTTACGTGTATATTCATTCAAGTTCTGTTACTGAAGGTGATAAAGATAATGTTGCTATTTTTTATACTCTAGTAATTCCTTTATTGTATCCTTTTATTTACAGTCTCTAAGAAATAAGAAAGTGTTAAATGTTATGAAAGGAGCTATGAAGAGAAGACAATTTTTGTAACATTCTGAAAAATTATAACCTCCCATGGAAACCTGATTACGATTCACAATAATTTTGTCTTTATTTACAGATACCAGATATGAAAAGATCATGTTAGATCATGCTGAGAGGTCAATCTAATTAGTTTGGAAAAGAGGAATTCTGTTGAAATGTGCTTCAAAATTTAAGGTACTGTAATTCATCACAATTAAGCTAATTAATTATTCATATCAGAGTATAATTGGTCACAATGTTGAAAATATTCTACAAATGCTAGAAATGAAAAAATATACATAGCTTCTACTTAACTTGATTGGCAAATTTTCTGAATCTTAACTCCTAATAAAATTAATAGTTGAAGCAAAATGGAACTGAACATGATCAGAGGTCAATGTTTCTGGAAATGAACGTGTCGTTGGGAATGGGTCATGGCAGTGAACAAGTAGAAAGAGCCGACAAGGGCAGGTGGCAGAGACTGAAAAGATGCTGAATATGTAAACAAGGAGTAGGGCTCTATCAGACGACTGAGAACCCTGAATGCCATCCTAAGAAATCTAAATTTATTTAAATGCATCAGACACTGGACACTTCCTGGTGGCAGAGTAATATCATTGTATGGTCCAAAAAATCGATCTGATGATTCATTAGAATGAGACCAACTTCAACAACTCAGACATTTGAATGACTATTTAAACAAAAATAGCCAATTGCAACTGGTGTGTAGTAATATGAAGTCTCTCCTACTTTCTGTATTAAAAATTTCACATCTGCTTTTATATTATTAGTACTCAAGCAGTGCCTTACATCTTTGGTCATTAAATACTTCCTTCATAATGTTTTCTTAATATTATTTTAATAAATTTGTAATGAATATTATTTTATTTTTAATTAAGTAATAATTTTTAAATTTTAAATTTGTTTTCTAGCTAAATTAGAATGCAACAGATATAACCTACAAAAATTCTCTTTAGGGTTTTAAATATGTTTTAAAATTATAGATAAACCCAAAAACCAAGAAGGCAGACAAGCTATCAATTAGATGGTAGTTATATTCTCTACTTTTGTAGTCATTTTAGTTGTCAAAATTGCATTCAATAATTTCTTTATGTCCCATGATTTTTGTTACATATTCCTATATCACTTGCCCCCAACCCTTAAGAGCACTGAATTCAAAATTCTGTCACTGGAATAATATGTGACTCATTCTGGGCCAGAGAGACTTAGGAGGTGATATTTCTGGAAGTTGCTTGGGAATTAGTTCCCTTCATTTTAAAAGAGATTTACCATGAAGTAATTTTGCTCCCTCTGTATATCATTCTTTATAAATGTGAAATCTGTCACATCATATTTCCATTTTGCACTCAAAAGATGATAATTCAAGAGCTTTAAAGATGCAGCCAACACTGAATTAAAGATACAACTGATGGAATCACAAAAACACAGGCCTAAAATATCTGGAATAAACTAGCCCTTTTGGTTGCATAATCTAATAGATCTTTTTACTATTTAAACTTCTTTTGGAAATATGGTTCACTTTTAACTGATTACTAATTGCTACATTTATGTGTCTTGTAGTTCATAAATATTCCCTTTCATACTCTAAATTAATTCTCACAGTCTTTTAGCATAAAAATAACTTTTCAGTGATATCAGTTTTATTATTCAGAAATACATTGTTGTTTATTCTCATTAACATATTTCAATTTCTATACCCTACATTAAAACACTGATAGACAGAAAGGTGTCATAATCTATCTACAGAAGAACAATGATGGAGCTCAGAAATAAAATCCAGACTATTTAACATCATAAACCATGATACTAGCCATTGTCCTACTATATATAAACTGAAAGTTATATAAAAGAATAAATTTAACAATGTAAAATCTAAAATAGGTAGAGATTCAAAAGAGATTTGAATCAATCAGAGTTACTCCCTAATTTATTTCTGTTTTTCAAAAAACTTGAAAGTATTACATAAACGTATTCTCATTGCATTTATAATCAGTTAAACATGAATGAAACATTTGTTAACTTTTCACATTAACCAACTGCAAATGTAATATATATGTATAATATATAAGACAATATATCAGGGTTGGGGATTTAGCTCAGTGGCATAAGCGCCTACCTTGCAAGCACGTAGTTGTGAGTTCGATCCTCGGTACCAATAAAAACAAAAGACAATATATGTTTTATGCATAATATAAAAGACTATATGATAATGCATATATGCATACATGTATTAATACATGTATATGGAAGTATAGTACATGTATTACATGTAGATACACATTTGTACACATAAAACTGTTAAATTTAGATGAGAATGCCTATGCACTTGAGTTCTTAATGAGCTGTAAGCTAACAGTACATAGACTAAGTGAAACTTTATTTAGGAGCTTACTCTAGTACGAAATAATTTAGTCAACCACAACAAACCAAGAGGAGTCCACCTGATTAAAAAGAGACAAAAGTCTGAGCTGTAACGAGCTAAGATGTTGTCTGTGTTTTACTTCTGTTTTCTGTTCATAAACCATTAACATTTTGAGCCACAAATACTTTGAAATAGTTCCCATTTGGGGGTCTGATTTATTAAGAAATTGTGACTAAAATCCACTTAGGATCTTAGAACTACATTTTTAAACTGAGGTCAAGATCTTAAACTAAATTACATACTTATCTACACAACTCGTATTCACACACTCATATTCACACATAAATAATATATAAATGCATTATGTATATTAAATAAAATGCATATCTATACAAATAGATGACTTGAAAAATATTCTATAATATTCTGATGCTTCCTTGGGAATGAATGTAAATATTTTCAGTGATGATACATGGCATGTTTTCTTTGTTGAATCATAATAAAGTTCTTACATCATACATCAATGTGTCATCTTACTGATTCTGCTTGATACCCCAATAAAGGCAACATTCACCACACTTTTCCTTGATAAAAATACCTTGTTTCCTCACCAAATAAGTCTAATCTGTGAATAATATATGGATACTGTGTGCATTCACTGTTTCCCAATTTTTTTAACTAACCTTCATTCTGACAATTTTATCTTTAACTATTTTTAAAAGATTTCAGAAATACTTTGGATGTGTTTAAAGGTATAAACTTCATACAGAAAGTTTCAATATATCAGAACAATATATCTTTGTTTTCAGGTCATTATTAGTACGTGACGGCGGTACATAATTTTTGCACATCAATGCATCTTCATTCTGCTTGCACCTCTTCTTCCTCCCTTCCTCCCTCTCCCTTCCACTCATCTTGTAATCCGCTTCCCCTTCAAGAGCTGTCTCCCTACTGCCTACTATCTGTCTTTTTATTTTTCTCTTTATTCTTCGGGTTTCTCACATAAGAGGAACTTTGAAATATTTAAACTTCTGTGTGTGATTTTTTTCATTTAACATTACAGTCTCAAGGCAGGCATTTTCCTACAAATGTCTCAAATGTATCTTTTTCATGGTAGAGTGTCAATCCATTAAGTGTAAATACTTTTTCTTTGTACATTCAAATATTGATAGGCACATAAGCCACTTCCAAGATTTAGTTCTTAGGAATTGTGTTGCTGTAAACATTGGTATGGATGTGGCACTTTAATTTGATGTATTTAATACTTTGAGAAAGATATCCAAAAGGGGAATAGCTGTGTCAAATGGAATTTCTAGTTTCAGCTTTTTGAAAAAGTCTCTGTATTGATTTCCATAGTGATTGTACAACCTTACATTTTTATCAACATTGTAGAAGGGTTCCTTTCTCTTCACAGTCTCACTATCATTCATATATATATATATATATATATATATATATATATATATGTATATATATATATTCCATTATATATAATTCCATAATATTTTCCATTGTATATATATTACATTATATATTCATGTGTATATTCATATGTTTCATTAAAACCATTCCTTCTGGGGTAGAATGAAATCTCATTATTATTTTAATTGGCATTTCTTTGCTGATTGGTGATGTTTAGCACTTCTTAATGTATTTATTAGCCATCTGTGCTTCTTCTTCTGTGAAGTGTTCATTTATTTCACATTCCTACTTTCTGAATGAGTCTTATTTTGGGGTGCAATATTTTGGGTTCTTTATATGTTCTGGATTATAACTCTGAGTCTTTAGAATAGCTGGTAAAATTTTTTTCCCAATGTGTATGTTGTATTTTACTGTTTTGAGTTTGTTATGCTGTATAGGTTTTTAATTTAATGTGATCTAATTTGTTGTTTCTTGGTACTATACTCTACACAACTGTGATTTTTTTCAGAAAGTGCGTACCTATGCCTATGCCCTCAAGACTTTTACTTAGTCTTTCAGCCTGTTAAGTACTTCTGTTTGATTTATTAGTTCTTTAATCCAGCTTGATTTTATTTTAATATATCATGAGAGACACAGGTCTAGATTCAGTCTTCTGTATGTGGAGATCAGTTTTCCTAGCACATTTATTTAAAAATCTATCTTTCCTCCAGTGTAAGGTTTTTGTATCTTTGTCCAAAATCAAACAGTAGAATGTGCTTGAGTCTGTTTCTGCATTCTGTAGTCTGCTCTGTTGATCCATGTGTCTGTTTTTGCACCACTACCATGCTATTTTATCATGGTAGCATTGTAATATAATTTCAAGTCCTGAATTCTGATGCCTCCCACTTTGATCTTTTTATACATTTTGTTAGTATTTTAAATTACCTTGCAATTTTTGTTGTCATTAATGAGCCAGTATTAATATTGTTCTATACTAAAGTCAAAATTTTATGCTGGTTTACATAGTTTCTTCCTGATACTATTCTTTTATTTCATAATCCAATCTGTGAAACACTTTGTATTTACTCATATCTCTTTTTTAAATTAGTATATGCATGCAGTACACAATCTTTGTATTTTGTGTGTAGTTGGTACATGTACATAACACTTCATTCCTATTTTCATCCTCTTACCCTCCATCCCTTTGCAATGCCTCCAATTCTTGATAGCTTTCTCTGAGGGAATTAGAAAGATCTAATTCCCTACCTCCTGTTATCTATCTGCCTATAATCATCTATGTTTTATTTTGCTTTGTATTTATACTTTAGGGTTCTCATATAAAAGAATCTTGCAAGGCTCTTGTCTATAATAGATCCTCACATATTCCTTGTGTTTGTTGATCTTGCAAATTTTGAAAATTAGTTGAAATTTTTGTTTAAAGTATCTCAACTAGAAATTCTATTTTTCTCATTATCAGACTGAGATTGTGGATTTTCAATAACGTTAATATAAATATTGATATTGATGGTGACCACCAAGCAACAATAATATTTGCCAGGTTTCACTACTGTAATATGCTCCCCTTTTCTATATTATAATAATATATGCAGCCCACATTTAAGAAGTGAAGGGTTAACATCAATTCTTAAAAGACAATATACGTATGTCCATTATTTGGCATTCTTCTTTATATAAGCTTTACCCACATACCACATATCGTCCATCTATCATTCATGATAGTCTGGATTTATAGATGTTTATTAAATATCTCTGGCAATATGGTTTGTATCTAGATGATCCTCCACATCCTCGAGCTTTCAAGTCAGGATTTTTAAAAGTGGCTGGATCTAGGTTGTGTGAATAAAGATTAAGGAATTATGATAACTAAATCAGTCTATTGAGTGGTTAAGTATAGTTCTGGGTGTGAATAATGGGAAGCCTAAATAAATTAATAGTAGATTCATTCTATGCAAACTTCAGCGACCAATAGGGTTATAGCCTGAATGGAATAAAAGGGAAAAGGATATTCGTGGCTTCTGCTTTCCGCCTCCTGCCTGCTCTGCCAAGGACTATTTCTCCACTGCCATTCGGTTCAGCAATGTTTCCCCATCTTGGAGTCAGCTGACTATGGACTGAAACTTTTACAAATTGTGAGCTAAAATAAACCTTACCTTTACTTTTTAAAATATTTTATCTGACACCTGAGGCTCAAAGGAGAGGTTCAATTTGGATGACACTATTCGAGATTTCAGTCCATTACAGATTCACTCCAAAGAAAAATATCATTGAAGAAGAACATGAAAGAATAAATCTGCTCATTTCATGTTCACCCAAAAGCAGAACACAAGGGAAGACCAGCAAGAAGAGATACACTCTCCTAAAACAGGCCCTCCCTGATCATTTTCCATCACTGGGCCCAACACTCTGAAAGCACATTCACCTATGAACATCAAAAAAAGAACTGACTAGTGACCTAGCACACCAATGACTCAATCACCTTTCCAGGAAGCTTTAATCTAGACAATCATGAGTACTGGACTCAGTATCTTTGGATAACTTTTAATTGGATTGTTTGTTTGCATTTACTGAGTTTTCCATTCTTTGTATACTTTGTACACAAGTTCTATATCAGAAATGCATTTTTGTAATGACTCCTTGGTCTATGGCTTGGTCTTTTGTAAATAATTAGTTGAGTAAATTAGTATGATCTCTTGAAGAGTAAATTAGTATTGATCTCTTGAAAATCAATATTCTGTTCCTTAAATTTATTTGAAAATAGTATATTGTTTTGCTTGCTACAACACTTTATAAATCTTGAAAGCGTGCAATGTGAAGAAAATTTTTATTCTTCTGCTTTAGTTCTAGGCTATTTTAATATTTTTCACATTAAATTTAGAATCAGTTTTTAACCTGCAATTAATCATACTCTGAATATGCCTATACACATTTATATATGAACATATATGTTCTCTTACTTTGGTCCTGTTCTACTTTCCTACCACCATGAACCACCAGATTCATATGATAAGTCTGTCTTTAGACTTTTGAAGAAGTTCCATGCTGTAGGTACCACGAGCAGCCTGCTTCCCCATGGAACAATTTCTCTCCTTGACGATTTTCTCTTGAGGAGAATTATAAACTTGTTTAATCTACATTCTGGAATTTTATTTGGGTCCTATCTTATGACAGATTTTTCCTGTATCATGTAAGAAAAATTTTCCTTCTCTTCCTTGTGGCTGTTTAAGAGACATCTCATCTCCTGCTGATGAGAAATCATACTTTTCATTCATGAGCTTCTGCTCCTCCTGGTAAGTGCATCATTACTCTTTGTTTCATGTATGTGGTTTGGTAAGTTAAACTTTTATAAGTTTCATAATTTTTTATTATATTTACATCTGAAGAGTAGAATCAATAATATTCTCATGGAAGACACTCTTTTGTTATCTTTGGCCTAAGGCCCATGCAATCCTAGAGTCAGCACATGTCTAAATAAATGAATCTTTGATTCTAGAGTTTGCCAAGAGTTAATATTTTCATAGTATTATGAATTTTTATTCCTTATGTTCTAAATTTGCACCATGTAGTTTCCAATCTATTTGAAAAGTTATCTTCAGAATGCTAGGCTGGTTATGGGGCTCAGATATGTATATGGTTTGAAAATTAATATCCTTTTTCTATAATATATTGGAGCTCTACTCTAATGCTATTTACAATGCTAATGTCTAAAAAAATGAATCATGAATGTTGTCTGTCACTGTTCTGTTCTATTTTCTTACTGTCATGAACTAAACATCTTAGCTCTACTATAGACTTTCTCCATGATGTTTCTGCTTTGGAACCAGTTGACCATTAAATTCATTTGAAACCATAATATGAATTAAACCTCTCATCCCTTTTTTAACCAGGGATCAAACTGACCACCTCATGCTTGCTAGGCAGGCACTTATGCCCCTGAGCTAAATCCCTGGCAAACTTCTCATTCCTTAAATAACAAGTGTCCAATATTATGTCTCAGCAACTAAGAAAAAGACTAATACAAGTTTTCTGTTGATTTACTTACTAAAGTATACCACTTGCACCTATGCTTCATCTACATGAAGAAGTGAGTTGTAAGTTTACAGATAAAATGAAACAATGTCCAACTAGAGATGGCCATTTTAGGATAAATGAATATGGAAAACATCTAGGAAAGAGATTTATGGTGGGACTTTAAGGATTTTATGGGATTAGAAATAAACTTTCAAAGATGTTATTTAAGAACCTCAATGATTTGAGGGGCATTTGAATAACAGCCTTCTTTTTGTCATACAATCCCAAATAAGGGAGCATTTTACATCCCAAATTTTTGTATATTTCTCTAGGAATACTCTCAGATGAACTAACTTTATGTTATCCCAGCAGCCCTATAGCAGCTATTGTAGCTCAAGAGGGTTTTCAGTAAACACATTTTAGCAAGAAAAAACAGGAAAAATTATGTTAATGATTCTGATGTATATACAGGAGACATTTGAGATAAGTTTTTAGCTGATTGCAGTTCCTATGAGAGTAGAATCCAACAAAGTGAATAAAGGAATGCATACAGAGCCAGAAAAGAGTATAATACTCTTTATTCAGAAAAAAAAAGGAGTGGAGACTTTCCAGCCCAGGATGTACCTGAGTACCATTCACATCAACTTAAAATGCAAACAACTTAAATGCTCCTAAAGTGATGAATGAAATAAGAAATAGTATCACCTGTGCACAATGGATCACTAAGCAGAAAAGAGAATTAAATCCAGCCATTTGTGTCAATGTGAATCAAACTGGAGATCATTATGTTAAAAGTGGTAAACCACAGAAGGACTACTGGCATATGATTTCACTCGTATATGGGATCTAAAATAGTTGTTCTCATAGAGATCCAGAGTAGAATGGAGATTAACAGAGGTTGGGAAGAGTAAGTGGAAAGTAGTGAGGGGACAAGATGACCAATGAGTACTAAATTATTGTTTGATGTAGCACATTCTATAATATAATGACCATAAACAATGATATGTGGAGAGAGGAGAAAAAATGGCAGTTTGCTAGGAAGCTGGATAGAGAACATCTGTGGGGGAAACAGCTCAGATGCTAGAATTTCACAACATGGAGAGGGCCAGACAATTGGATAATGAATCTTATTAACCAAGGAGGAAACCAAAGGGAAAAATGAAATTAGGAAGAGGAAGGAAAAGTGCAGGTGGAGGGCTGAAGCCCGACACACTCAATGAGACCCATTCCGCGCTGTGCTGGATGCACCCTGGAGTTGGGAGATCCAAAGCTGCGTTGAAGCCGCAGCTGCCAATAACAGGAGTTGGTGAGTCCCAGGCCCTTGATGGGAGGACGCAGTGAAGTGCAGAGTTGAGCCAAGCAGGAGAGCTTTGTTGGCTCTCAGTGAGTACTGGAAATTGTGTCCCTAAGCAGCTGGAGCCACCTGGCCATGCTGGAGGAGGCTGCAGAGAGGACCATACACCTGGGCACCGAAGCCGGACACCACACAGTTTTCTGAAGAGGCAGGATGCTGATCTAGATGTGGAAAAACCACATCAAGCTAGAATCTACCTCTGTAGAGGAAGGAAAAATACGAGTGTAGGGCTGGAGCCCTACGTACTCACTGACACCGATCCGTGCTGTGCTGGGAGCGCCGTGAAGGCAGGTGACTCGTGGTCAAGCTGAAGCCATGGCTGCCAATAACAGGAATTGTTGAGTCCTGAACCCTTGGCAGGAGGATGTGGTGCAGCATGGAGTGGATCCAAGGTGGAGAACTACATTGATTCCGGATGAGTGCTGGGGATTGGGTCCCCGTGGCTGCTGTTGCTGGCTGAAGGACATCTTGAAGTTGGGTGGAGCCTGGTGCCATAGCGGCATGAGTTGGCTGCCCCTGGCACAGAGAGGACTGGTGGGATCTTCTGGGGCTGAGCTACGCCTCTGTTTGGGAACCAGTAGTCAGGAACAAAACTGTCATAACTCTGTGATCTCCACAAGGTGCAGCCTAAGTTGCTGAAGGAACTTGTGGGTCAGCTGGCTCAGGGGCTCAAGGCTAGCCTGCACTGTCCTGTATCCCTGCATGTACCTCAGATAACAGCAAATTAAAGAGGGCAGCAAAACCCCAGTCAGCATGCTTTGGAAAGACCCTAAGCAATACAGAGAGGGCCAGAAATGCCCCAGACACACCTGTCTGAAAGAAATCAGAAACATGATAAGAGATAGAAATTTTTAAAAACCTCCAGCCACTGACCCTGGGAAAATAAGCCCAGGAGAGGTAAATATAGAAGAGAACCAGTGCAGTAATCATACAACATTAGATACAGCATCAGCAGACATAAAGAAATACCTTCATGACCTCATAGATGAATTTAAAACTGTACTTCTGATCCAAGTGAGGCAAGATATAAAAAGATTAATTAAAGAAATGATAAGCCCCTCCCAAGCGAACACAGACGGAAGAACTGAGGAACTCAGAAAAGGAAGAGAAACCTTTGATGAAGAATATAAACAAAACCTAGAATACATGAAACAGATTCAAAGAGATTACCAAGAAATTAAAAACTCCATTGAAAGCTGGCAAAATGCCTTGACAGAAACTAAAGTTAGCCTTTTGAAACTTGAAGAGATATTTATGATGTGTGATCATGAAAGAAAAGATCTCTTAAAAATAACAAGGAACCAAGAAGCAACAATTCAAAGGCTAGAAGACGATAAGAGGATTTATAACTTAAGAATAAAAAAATGTGAGCAGGCGGATCCGGAGCCACCTGCAGAGGCCCCTTCCTTTGTCTGGAGGAGGAGGGGTCCCGGGTTCCTGGGGCACCTCGGCCCGTACCCAGCCGCGCCTGGCCGTCGGTGTGCGGAGGAGGAGCTGCGCGGATCCGGAGAGCCTGCAGAGGCCCCTTCCTTTGTCTGGAGGAGGAGGGGTCCCGGGTTCCTGGGGCACCTCGGCCCGTACCCAGCCGCGCCTGGCCGTCGGTGTGCGGAGGAGGAGCTGCGCGGATCCGGAGAGCCTGCAGAGGCCCCTTCCTTTGTCTGGAGGAGGAGGGGTCCCGGGTTCCTGGGGCACCTCGGCCCGTACCCAGCCGCGCCTGGCCGTCGGTGTGCGGAGGAGGAGCTGCGCGGATCCGGAGCCGCCTGCAGAGGCCCCTTCCTTTGTCTGGAGGAGGAGGGGTCCCGGGTTCCTGGGGCACCTCGGCCCGTACCCAGCCGCGCCTGGCCGTCGGTGTGCGGAGGAGGAGCTGCGCGGATCCGGAGCCGCCTGCAGAGGCCCCTTCCTTTGTCTGGAGGAGGAGGGGTCCCGGGTTCCTGAGGCACCTCGGCCTGAGCCCAGCCACGCATACCCGTCTGCGTGCAGAGGAGGAGCGGGGTAGATCCGGAGTGCCCGCAGGAGGCCCTTCCTTTGTCTGGAGGTTTGTGGATATCTCTGCAAGCAGGGAGGGATCACAGGCTCCTGAGGCACTGCGGTCTGTGGTGAGTACCCTAACCCGGCTGCGATCCAAGAGCTGTGGATCTACCAAGGGGCAGGTGGGCGCACAGTGTCCCTGAGGCCCAGCTGGTCTGGAACCGCGGAGTTCTGAACAAGCAGAGAAGGGCCATTGGTTCTGCAGGCCCAATGGCCTGGGGTAGAGTGGTGCCAGAGTCTCAGTAGCTGCAAACATAGAAGGGGATTTTCAACAGATCCTGAGGAGGCTTTCAAATAACACTTGAAACACAGAAATATAGGAAAATGACAAAACGAAAGACCAAATTACAACCTCAAACCTCCAGCCCATCTCAGGAAACCCTAGGAGAAGTGTATTTAGAAGAAAATATATCCCATCCTCCTCATATATTAGACACAATAGCTACTGAAGTTGACAAGCAACTCCAGGAAGCTTTAAAGAAATTCAAACTCGAAATAATTTCCCAGATAAAAGAAGAAATGATAAAAGAAATGAAAGAGATTCTAAATATATCTAAAGAAAACACAGATAAAAAATTGGAGGAATTAAACAAAAAGATAGAATCCCTAGACGAGCAATATAAGAAACAAACAGAATACATAATGCAGATGCACAGAGATATACAGGAAATAAAAAACTCCACTGAAAGTTGTAAAAACCGCCTTAATGAAAGTGAAGATAGAATTTCAGACCTTGAAGACAGGATTGCAGCAAGTGAACAGGAAAGGAAAGATCTTTTAAAAATAACAAGGAATCAGGAAACAACAATTCAACAACTGCAAGATGATGCAAAGAAGAATAACATAAGAATGATAGGGATTAATGAAAAAGAAGGAGACAACATAAAGGATATCAAGAGGATATTTAGAGAAGCAATAGCTGAAAACTTCCCAAGCATGAGATCAGAAACTGACATCAGGATCAGTGAAGCATATAGAACTCCAAATAGTCATAACCAAAATAAAACTACACCCAGACATATAATAATCACCATCCCAGAAATCCAACACAAGAATAGATTATTAAAAGCTGTCAGAGAGAAAAGACAGATCACTTATAAAGGAAAACCTATCAGAATCACAGCAGACTTCTCATCACAAACAATAAAGTCAAGAAGAGCATGGAGTGAAGTATTCCAGATCCTAAAGCAAAATGATTTCCAACCTAGACTGATATATCCTGCAAAACTATCATTTAAAATAGATGGTGAAATACGATACTTCCATGACAAAGAACAGCTGAAAAACTTCATGAACACCAAACCAACCCTGCAAAAAATATTGAAAGACAGTTTAGATACACAAAGGAAAAAACCACTAAGCAAAGCAAATAATTAAACAGAACAGAAAGATAAAGATGCAACAGCAGAGAGATAAGAATCCTACAATTAAACAACATTTAATAGTAATAACCATTAATGTAAATGGTCTCAATGCACCAATCAAAAGAAACAGACTAGCAGAATGGATCAAGAAACAAAATCCAACCATATGCTGTTTACAGGAAACCCATCTAACCCAGAAGGATACTCACAGACTGAAAGTCAAAGGATGGAAAACAATTCTTCATGCAGCAGGAATCCAAAAAAAGGCAGGAGTAGCCATTCTGTTTGCAGACAACGTGAACTTTAAACCAACAATGATCATAAAGGACAAAGAAGGTCACTACATACTCGTAAGGGGAAAACTCCAAGAGGAAGAGATAACTATCTTAAATATATACGCACCAAACTCCAGAGCGCCCAGTTATATAAAACAATTATTAACAGAAATGAAAACTCAAATTATCAGTAACACAATTGTAACGGGAGACCTTAATACGCCATTGACACCAAGGGACAGATCGACCAGACAGAAAATGAGTAAAGAAATAACAGAACTGAATCATACCTGTGAACAAATGGGTTTGATAGACATATACAGAATGTTCCACCCAACAACATCAGAATACACATTCTTCTCAGCAGTACATGGATCATTTTCTAAAATAGACCATATATTAGCTCATAGAACATATTTAAACAAGTGCAAAAGAGCTGAAATCATCCCTTGCAAGTTATCGGATCACAGCGCTCTGAAATTAGAAATTAATGATAAAAGATACTGCAAAAATCCCACAAACACATGGAAACTGAATAACACACTCTTGAGTAATCAGTGGGTCACAGAAGAAATTAAAGAAGAAATCAAACAATACCTAAAAGAAAATGAAAATGCAGATACAACTTACCGGAATCTGTGGGATACAATGAAAGCCGTTCTGAGAGGAAAATTTATTGCACTGAGTTCCCACATCAGGAAAACAGAACGAATACAAATAAATAACTTGATGCTACACCTCAAACAGCTAGAAAAGGAAGAGCAAGTCAAGCCCAAAGCCAAAAGAAGAGAGGAAATTATAAAAATCAGAGCAGAAATCAATGCAATAGAGACTAAGAAAACAATCCAAAGGATCAACAAATCAAAGAGTTGGTTCTTTGAAAGAATAAATAAAATTGATAAGCCCCTAGCCAACCTTATTTAAAAAAGGGAAGAAAAAGCTCAAATTCATGCAATAAGAAATGAAAAAGGAGAAGTCACTACAGACCAAATAGAAATACAGAAGATCATCAACACCTATTTTGAAAACCTCTACTCTCAAAAGTTTGATAACACAGAAGAAATAGACAGTTTCTTAGAAGCATATGAAGTGCCAAAGCTAGATCAAGAGGATGTAAAACTGTTGAATAACCCAATCTCGGTTACTGAAATTGAAAATGTAATTAAGTCCTTACCCACCAAGAAGAGCCCAGGCCCAGATGGATTCACTGCAGAATTCTACAAGAAAAACAAAGAAGACCTAATGCCGACACTCCTCAAACTATTCAATGAAATTGAAAGGGAAGCAATCCTGCCTAAGTCATTCCTGGAAGCAAATATCACTCTAGTACCAAAACCTGAGAAAGACCCAACTAAAAAAGAGAACTATAGACCGATCTCCCTAATGAACACAGATGCAAAAATCCTCAATAAAATATTGGCAAATAGGATCCAGCAAATCATCAAGAAGATTATACACCATGACCAAGTGGGATTCATCCCAGGAATGCAAGGATGGTTCAATATACGCAAATCAATAAATGTAATTCACCATATCAATAAAGCCAAAAATAAGAATCACATGATCATTTCTATAGATGCAGAAAAAGCCTTCGATAAGGTCCAACATTTATTCATGATAAAAACTCTACAGAAAATTGGAATAGATGGTCTTTACCTCAATATAATAAAGGCCATTTATGACAAACCAACAGCCAGCATCATACTAAATGGCCAAAAATTGAAAGCCTTTACTTTAAAATCAGGCACAAGACAAGGATGTCCTTTATCACCACTCCTATTTAATATAGTACTGGAAGTACTAGCCAGAGCAATTAGGCAAGAAAGAGAAATAAAAGGGGTAAAGATAGGAAAAGAAGAAGTTAAGTTGTCATTGTTTGCAGATGACATGATACTCTACATAGAAGACCCCCTAAGCTCCATTGAAAGACTCTTAGATACAATAAATAAATTCAGTAATGTGGCTGGATACAAAATCAATACTCAGAAATCAATAGCATTCCTATACACAAACAACAAAACCACAGAGAGGGAAATAAGGGAAACTGGACTATTCACATTAGCAAGCAAAAAAATGAAATATTTAGGAATTACTCTTACGAAAGAAGTGAAAGACTTATACAGTGAAAACTATATTACACTGAAAAAGGAAATTGAAGATGATCTCAGAAAATGGAAAGACATCCCTTGCTCATGGATAGGAAGAACAAACATTGTGAAGATGGCCATTCTCCCAAAACTCTTATACAGATTCAATGCAATCCCAATAGAAATACCATCAACATACCTTATAGATCTAGAGAAATCACTCCTAAATTTCATCTGGAACCAGAAGAGACCTAGAATCGCAAAAGCAATTCTAAGCAGCAAAGACAAAGCAGGAGGCATCACAATCCCTGACTTGAAATTATACTACAAAGCAACAGTAGTAAAATCAACATGGTATTGGAATCAAAACAGAGCTGAAGATCAATGGAATAGATTAGAAGATACAACCACAACTACAAACACACTCAACCACCTTATCTTCGATAAAGGAGCCAAGCAGGTTCACTGGAAGAACGACAGTCTCTTTAATAAATGGTGCTGGAAAAACTGGCTCTCCATTTGCCAAAAACTAAAGCTAGACCCATGTCTATCACCATGTACTAAATTAAAATCTAAATGGGTCAAAGATCTGAATATTAAAACAGAAACGCTAAATCTATTGGAAGACAAATTGGGTAGAAACCTTGGAGACATAGGAGTAGGTAGAGAATTCATGAATAGGACTCAAACTGCACGGGAAATACTTCCCAGAATCAATAACTGGGACCACTTCTTATTAAAAAGTTTTTGCATGTCAAAAGAAATCTCCAGCATAGTGAAAAGAAAACCCACAAACTGGGAAAAGATTTTAGTGAACTCTCTCTCAGACAAGGGACTCTTGTCTAAAACATATAAAGAATTAAAAAAACTCAGACCTTCAAAATTCAAAGATCCAATCCAAAAATGGGCATCTGAGATGAATACGCAATTCTCAGATGAAGAAATGCAAATGGCAAATAAATACATGAAAAAATGCTCATCATCATTGGTCATTAGAGAAATGCAAATTAAAACCACACTGAGATACCATCTCACTCCTGAAAGAATGGCCAGGATCAAGAAAACCAACAACAACAAATGCTGGAGAGGCTGTGGGGAAAAAGGAACTCTCCTGCACTGTTGGTGGGAGTGTAGACTGGTACAGCCTTTGTGGAGATCTGTCTGGAGGTTTCTCAAAAAGTTGGGATTGGAAATCCCATTTATTCCAGCTATTCCACTTCTAGGCATATTCCCAGAAGAACTGAAAGCATCATACCACAGGGATATATGTGCACCTATGTTTATAGCAGCACAATTTGTAATCGCCAGATCTTGGAAACAACCCAAGTGTCCATCAACTGAGGAATGGATAAAAAAGTTGTGGTATTTCTATACAATGGAGTATTATTCAGCTATAAAGAAGGATCGCATTGAGATATTTATCAATAAATGGGCGCAGCTTGAGACCATACTCATAAGTGAAATAAATCAATCTCGCATGTATGAATACCGAATAGTTTCCCTAATGTAAGTAATGATTCAAATATATAAAAATATGTGATAATCATGATTCCCCATTATGTGGCCTTGAAGCCTTATAAAATTTTCACTTATTAATTAGAAAGGCTTTACTCTGGGCTTTTTGATATGGAAATATTTGAAGCTATAGTATATGAAGTTTTATCCAAATATTTTAAGGAAAAAGACAGACACTATGGTAACTACTATTCTTTAAAAAAAATTATTCAGCTATTTCTTATGTTTATTTTAATTAAGGGAAAAACTTAAAAAATTAGGATATATAGTAGTAACTCTTTTTGATCTCCTATTAACTTGTTTTGAAGTCCTGTAATACTCCCAAGATCTTGTTTTGACTGATTAGACTCTGTTCCATTCTGTGCGATAGTAGCAAGTTTGAAGGTATAGGCAACTAATTTGAAGGCAATAAGATTCACAAAGATGCCCATTCTGGTTTGACTATTGTCTCCTTTGGAAGTCCTGTAATGTTCACAATGCCTAAGTTTTATTGGTCTTGTTCTCCACTGTTTTGTCCGGCTTTATAATATCTAATGAGATGGACAATTCCTTTTAAGGAAACAAGAGACAATGTTGATAACCATTGTTGATGACCTTGTACTCTGTTCTACATCATGTGCTATGTCTATCCTTGGTTTGGACTTACAGCTTTGTTTTGCCATATTTGACTTTATTCTCTCCCCCCCAAGAGAGTAACGAGAACTGAGGAGTAATAAAATCCAAAATGTATAAATTTTGTTATAAAAAAGAGAGGGAGGGGAAAAAAAAAAGAGCTCTAACGGATATAACAACAAGTGTGTTTAGGGATGTTAAATAGCTGACTATATTAATGTTTTTGGATCATTGAACACAGCTGTTTGCAGTCTCTCCGTTTGAATGTCTACTTTGTATTCTTTGATACTGTGATTTGAGCAACTATTTCCAAGATGATATTATGTAATCTATTAACAGGTGATTTCTTACTGTTATGTTTTTTTTTGTAGTTATGTATTATGTGTAACCTTACACTGCTTTGTTCTGTTTTGTGTTTTTCTCTTTTTCCTCTTAAATTAAAAAAAAAATGTGAGCAAAGAAGCAGGAGTAACCACAAATGAACTACAAAGACTATTCATAGATATAATTAAGGAAAACTTCCCAAGCATAGGAAAAAAGAAATGATATCCAGATAAATGAGGCATACAGAACTCCAGCCACCTACAACCAAAACAGATCTACACCCAGACATACAATAATCAAGATTCCAGAAATCCACCACAAGAATAGAATATTAAAAGCAGCCAGAGAAAAGAAGCAGATTCCCTACAAAGGAAAAGTTATCAAAACAATGACAGATTTATCAACACAAATTCTCAAATCGAGAAGAGCCTGGGGGGGAAATAGTCCAAACCCTGAAAGAAAATAACCTCCAACCAAGACTGATGTACCTGGAACAGCTGTCTCTCAAAATTAATGGAGAAACAAGATATTTCCAAGACAAGGAGGAACTGTGGGAGTTCATAGCCACCAACACAATCCTCCAAAAAATATTGAAGGACATTCCAGAGAGAGAGAGGAAAAAATACAAGGATTCCAGCAATAGTGGCAGAGAGGCCTCAATGAATGGGGCAGACAGTGGAATGAAGGAATAAAGTGGATAGATAATAGCTGAAGAATAGAATAGCAGAGATGAGACAGAGATAGTAAGCTATAATCTTTATGGTAGATAGCTGTGATACGCTAACAAAAAAAGAGACACAGGCAGAGTACATTAGGAGGCAGGATCCATCAAGACGTTCTGAATAGGAAATACACTCAACCTGAAAGAGGGTTAATAAACTGAGAGTCAAAGATGAGAAAACAATGTTATACGTGACAGGAAACCAGAGAGAAATAGGGACAACTCATCCAGCAGCCACGGATAGACTGGAAAGCTGTGACACTTTTGGGCAGTGTAGAACTATACAGTTGGAAGGAAGGAAAACCTTGTGACTTTAGTAAGGAAAGGAGTACAACTCAAGATCAAGCTCAGGGGTAAAAAGGTTCAGCAACACTCAGACAAATAACAGGTTGGCCCCCTAATTTAAAAACTAAAGGAGCTAATGGGACCCAAAATATACAAAGCACCCTGAGATAGGGAAAGGGGAGGAATTGTCTAAAAATGGAAGGCAGATGACATTTTTAAGGGTATTAGGATTTAAAAATCACAGTAGTCATATTGCTCTGTTTAGTTTGCTTATATTTTGTTCTGGTTGATCTTCTCATATTAGATTTGAGGGCATAGACATCTGACACAAAAATGGCAGGTTATACCATGGTAACTATGCTTAATTTCTTATTAACTTAGACTGAAACTCTATATTACTTACATTGTCTTACTATGACTTATCTTATTTAAAGCTGGTTTGTTAGACTGCCATTTTGCCTGGACTGATTTTATTTGAATTTGGTATGCTTGATAGTATCAAATCTAAGAGTAGAGGCAACTGCTCTGAAGATGACAATATGTAAAAGATATCCATTCTGGTTTTGATTATTAATTGCTTTCAAGTCCTACAATGTCTTCAAAGTTGTGTTTTTATAAAAATAGCTATGTAATACTATGCTTAACTATATAATGCCTGATGATGTGAACAATTCTATTGAAAATAACAAGAAAAAGCATAATAACTTCTGTAGATCACCTAATATTGTGGTCCTATATGTCTTTTCATTTCATGTTTTTCTAGGAATTTGTTTTGTTGTCTTGTTTTGATCTATTTTTCCCTATAATACAGAAAGGATAGATATACATGTAGAGATTCCCACATAGGAAGAATTTCTAAACTATTTACAGGAACAGATTATATAATACACAATTTAATGAACAGATACTCTGAAGAAGAAGAGACACTAAGAAACTCAATGCTAATTGTGTAGCATCATGATATAAAATCTAGCAATACTATCATTCACTGTTCAGAGTGATATTAGTGTATGTTCAATTTCAGCATATGTAAAGATAAAGACAGCTACTACAAAGAGAATGGGAAACATTGTGGTAGTCATTATTGACTTCCCCAAAATCAGGTCTTGAAGACCTAAAACTCCTTCATCATATTGTAATGGTTTTATTAGTTCTATAATGTTCAGCATATATTCAATGTGTGTGAAGATGGGCAACTATTTGGAAGAAAATTAGAGAAAATAAGATAGTGTAGATCTCCAATGGACTTGCTTTGAAATCTGTGTTTCTTTAAATTGTTTCCTTATGAACTGTTTTGTTCTATTTTGTTATGTTTAATCTCACCCTCTTTAAGATAAAAAACAAGTGTGTAGGACTGATAACTATATTACTAAGTTTTGTTGGATCGTTGAGCAGAACTGTTTGCAGTGTCATTATTTGAATATCACTTTGTATGCTTTAATTTTGTAACTTGTACAACTATTTCTAAGATGACAATTTGTAACTTATCAACTAAATATTTCTTACTGTTTACTTTTCTGAAATTCTGTTTTATTTCTGCCCTTTTTTACTGATTTGTCTTTTTTCTCTTTAAATAAAATTTTTTTAAAAATAATGATATATGCCAAATATTTAAAAAGCTGAAGAAATCATTTGGACAATATCACCACACAGAACTGGTAAATATTTGAGAAGATAGACTTGTTTCATCTCATTTAAAGATTATACAGTGTATCAAAACATTACACATCACATCATATTTCAATAAGTACCTCAAAAGAACAAAAGATATTTCTTTACAGTCATGTTAAACATTTCACTCAAGAAACATTTCACTCAGTGGACCATGGATATAGCTCAGCAGCATGGTGCCTGCCAGGTAAGTGCAAGGTCTTGAGTTCAATTCTAGGTACTCAAAAGAAAAAAAAAGGAAATTTAATGTCACTTAATATGATCTTCATATTCTATTTTTTTCAATGATACTGTCATTGTCTCACAAGAATTAATTTTTTATCTAGTATTCACTTACTAATTACCATTTACTTTTATTCATGATCATTTGTTACATCCCACCCACTAGAAGAATCCTCCTTTTTATTATCCTGTGTCAATATTTAAGTTTCCAAATGTTTGGTTTGCTGTTTCATAAAATATCCTGTAAGTTGAATTTCTGAAGATATAGTGTGTCTTTTCACATCCTAGGAGATCCATAATGTCAATTTGTGTCATTAGAGGACATGCTCAGGTTCATAACTTAGTTAGGCAGTGATACATCTTCCCACAGCTAGGATAACTTCTTTGCTAACTAAAATGTAATCTATAGGGTGATACATTGTTGTGTGAATTTCTTCTTCACCAGTAATTTTTAAACAGTTCTTTTAAAATCCACTGAGAATCTATCCTTGAACCAAATATTACATTTGAATCAGCGTATTTGGATTGCCACCATAACTTTTTCTTCATATACCCTGTAAAAATTTGGGGAGGGTCTCATATGTGTAAAAAAAATTACAGATTATAAACCATTTCCATTTATACAGATCATTGACATTTTACATAGGTATGGTGCTTTTGTTAACATTAACTATCCAATATTAATACATTGTCACATTCCAAAATTCATACTTTATTTAGATTTGTGTACCTCATACTTAATATCCATTTATTAGATAATTCCATGAAGGCTGCCATATTATATATCATAATATTGCCTGTGTTTTCTTCTGGAAAATTTAAAATGATGTTTTTTGAAACACAATTTCTTTTAATTTTGAAGAAGTTTAATCTACATTTTATACTTCACCTATGCTTTTTATGATGTATTTAAAACAAATGTTTAAATCTCATAAATATTTATATCTCTATTTTACTAAGAGTTTATACTTTCATATTTACATTTAGGTATTTGTCTCCTGAATTTATTTTGTGCTGTTTGGAAATAAAGATCCTACTCTGTTATTTTTGTTGATATTCAGTTACTCTAACACAATTTGCTGAAGTGACACGTTATATGGCATTTTCATACCATATCCTTATTTAAAAATTTTACATGTTAATTGAACAGTTAGTTTCAGACCTCTTGAGGATTTTGACTGATCTTTATTTATATTCATATGCCAATGTCAAATTTTACTGATGATTGTAGTTTTTCGAAAAGTGTTGAAATCAGAAAGTTTGAATCTCCCAACATCGTTCCTTTAATTCAAGCGTTTAGGCTATTGCACATTTTAGGGTCAAAAAGAAGTAAACTGAGGTTTTTGTAAGGATGACACTGAGTAAGCAGCTCTGTTTGGGATATATTGTCATTGTAACATTAAACCTTCTGATTCATGAACACATATGTTGTAGCATTTATTTATAGTGCCTTTAATTTCTTTGAACAATTTTTTTCATTAAATTTCTACTTCTTTTGTTAAATTTGTTCCTAAATAATTTTTTTCTTTTTGATTCTGTACAAAATGGAATGGTTTCATATCTTCACTTTCAGATTTCTCATAACAAAGTATAAAACACAGATTACATATCGTTCAGCTCTGTCAAGCTTTTTCTTGGCTTTAATGGTGTTTTAATTGCCTCCTCAAGACTTTCTGTATACAATACTTTTTTCAGAAAGAAAAATTCTATTTTTCCTGCTTAATATGGATACCCTCTCCTCCATATTCTTGTCTTACTGTTCTTTTACTAGAACTTTCAATACAAGGTTAAGAGAAAGCTGCAAAAGCGGACATGCTTAACTTGTGTCTTGGTTACTTTCCTCATTTCTGAGACAAATTACTTGACACCCACAGGCTAAAGAAGGAAAGGTTTATTTTGGTTCATAGTGTGTTGAGATTTCAGTCCACAGTCAGCTGGATCCAAGGCAAAGCAGCATGGCAGAGCAGTAGCACAATGGAGAAACAGTCCATGGCAGAGCAGGCAGGAGACAGGAAAGCAGCAAACCTCCTACTCCCTCCTATTCCATTCAGACTACAACCCTGTTAGATGGTGCTATCCACATCAAAGGTGAGCCATCACGTTATCCACACCAGAATTATGCCTAGCAATCAGCAGACTAAACTGTCAGACCCTTAATCCACATTTATACATCTGAGATTGAGGCACCTCCACCTACAAGTACATGAAGTTTTGGAGAGACATCAATACAAAATCTTGTTTTCCATCTTCAAAGGTCTTTTTATCTAATGTTTCACATAACTGTTCTTGATCATATTGAGAAAGCTTCCATGCATAGTTTTTTTGGTGTTTTTCTTATCATGAATAAATACTGAATGTTGTCAAATAGTTTGATATGATCACTTGGTTTTAACCTTAAGTATGCTGATGTGTTGTGTTGCATTAATTTCTTTTTAAGTGTCCATTTACAAACTGTTTCAGTAATACTGCAATAATTCCAACTTGGCTGTGGTTTAGAATCCTTTTAATACTTGTGACATTTTCTTTGCTAGTATTTTTTGAGGACTTTGAATCTATTTTCAGAATACTTTTCCATCATTTTTTCTGTAATTTTTGTCTAAATTTGGTGTGAAAGTAATAGTGTCTTCATTAAATGAGTTGTAGTTATTATAACCTCCACAACTTTTTGAGAGTTTATAAATGATGCTTCCTCTAAAAATCTTTGTAAGAAGGCATTAGTTTGTTTGTTTGTTTGTTTGTTTGGGGTTTTAAAATATTTTTTAAATTTCCAGATTCAGTCTTTCCTCTTGTTATGAATGTATTCAGATTTTTGTCCATTTCAGCTTTTCAGCTTGCTGACCTGGAACTGTTCATGATACTTTTTATAATCTGATTTATTTCTGAAATATCAAGAATAATAATATTTCCTCTTTTATTCCTCAACTTGGAAATTTAAGACTTTTTTCTCTTAGTATTCTAGATAAATGCCAGTGTTTTACTAATCTTTTCAAAGAGCCAATTTTTTTGTTTTATTAAACCCTATTTTTATGACAACCCATGCTGTTTTGATAACTAGTTTCATGGTATTTTGAAATCAGATATTATAATGCCCCTTCCTTATTCATTTTGCTGTTCAGAGTTTTCGGTGGTTTTATATAAATTTTAGGATTGATTTTTGAGTGCTATGAAGATGAACTGATATTTGATAAATATTTCATTAATCTACACATTGTTTTGTATAGTATTATCAGTTTAATAATACTGGTTCTTCTAATTCATGGACAAAGATGCATTTGGACATTTTGTGTCCTATTCAATTTCTTTCATCTGTGTTTCATAAGTTTAATGGTGGTGATCTTTGACCTTTTTTTATTAAATTTATATCTAGGTATTTTGTTTTATCTTGTAACTATCATACTTAGGCCTGCTTTCTTGATTTCGAATTCAGATAATTTTCCATAGGCATTTGCAATATTATTAATTTTATGTTACTTTTGTGTACTGAAACTTTGTCAAATTCATTTGTTAGTTCTAATAGTTCTTTAGTGGAGTCTCTGAGAATTTTTTTATACATAAAATCATGTTATCTGCAAACCATCTCAGTCTGATTTCTCCACTGTACTTTAGACACTCTTTCTTTTTTCTGATTGCTCTGCCTAGGACTTCTAACAGTACTCTGAATAAAACTGGTGAAATTGTTCAACTTAGTCTTATTTCAGATAACAGAAAATCTTCAGTTTTTCCCATTCAGTATAATGTTAGCAGCTGGTTTGCTAAAATGGGCTTTATTATGTTGTGGTAAGCTATTACTTATTTTTAATTCTCTTTTATATATTTACGAATTAAACATTTTATATGCTTTTTCAAAGTTTTTTTAATTAATATCCTTCAAACTTCAATATTTACAGTGAAGAAATAGAATTCCATAAAATTACTTTCAATTCTTTTATCTGTATCTTTTTGCATAAGAATCTATATTTTTAAATCATATACTTAAATGGCTGGCTTTTTATTTTCTAATGTTAAAAATTATTAAATTCACAATCAAAAATAGCACATTCAATCTTTGGTATCCCTTATTTTTGTAATGCAAGTGGTTTTTTGTGTTAACATAGTATTTGGTGTTGATATTAAGACTGCACATATTGTTTGTAGCGTAAATCACAAACAGAATAGTTAATGGATGTATATATTTTTATTTTAAAAAGAATAAAACAAAACAAAGCAGAACAAAGCACAGCATTGTAAAACATTGCAAATAACACAAGATTTCAAAAAAAAAAAAGACAACAGGAAATCAACAGTGGCTACCATAATGTCTCTTGTTTTCTTCGAAATAGTTGTCCATATCTTCACACACAACAAGTTAACACAAATCAAAATAATATATAAGTAATCAAGACAAAAGAATGAGAGCCTTAAGGGCTTTCAAGACCAGACACTAGGAAATCAAATAATGTCTCTGTTCTCTTCACAATAGCTGTCCATACCTTCACACACATTGAAATCAAATAATTGAAAACAGACTAAAACAAATCAAAACCAAGAATAAAAGCATTATTGCATTTTGAAACAAAATGATAGTAAATCATCAATGGCTACCATGATGTCTCATTTTCTTGAGTGTAGTTGTTCATATTACCACACATAATAAAATCAACTCTTGGAAACCCGTTAGGTATAGTTCTAGGCATATATAAGCCTGTACATATAGATGTATCCTTTCTGTATTAGAGGAAAAAACAAAACAACAAATAAATAACTATACCCAAAGAGCCCAAAACAGTAACAATGTAGGCTTTCAAAACAAAGTGGTAGGAACATAACAAATTTTGATGTAGTTATCAAAGATCTTATTCAAATTACCAGATATAGTCATACAAAATTGACCTAATCCTACCAGCATTGTTTTGTTCCAAGAACTAGTAGAATTAGTACTACAATCATTTTAGTAATCTTAAGTGTATACATACAAATTTATATCTTATTTCTTTTCTCTTCTCCTTTTCCTTGTCTGTTATTTTTTCCTCTTTGAGCAGTTTCTTACCTTTTCACAAAATTTATTGAAGAGGTTCTATCTCATTTACTCTTTCTGTTTCTGAAACTAGGGAGATGTTACTGCATTTGCACATGTGGGTTTGATTTATTTCACTTATGAGTATGGCCTCAAGTCTCTTCCATTTACCTATAAAAGCCTGAAAACTGATGTTTTCAGTTCTTCTGAGAATATTCTGAGAATAGAAGCAGGATGTCAAATAGATCTTCAGTCCCAGCTTTTTGAGGAACCTTCACACTGATTTCCACAGTGTTGGAAGCAGTCTATCTATCCACCAACAGTGGATTTTTTCCCCCACAGCCTCTCCAGCATTTCTTACTGGCTGTTTTCTTTATCCTGGCTATTCTTTCTGGATTAACATGGAATCTCAGTGTGGTTTTAATTCACATTTCTCTAATAACCAATTATGCTGAACATTTTTTCATGTGTTTATTTGTCATTTGTATTTCTTCATCTGAGAAGTGTATGTTCTTTGCATATGTCCATTTTTGCACTGAGTCTTTAAATTTGGGTGTCCTGAGTTTTTAAATTCTTTATAAATTCTAGATAGAAGTCCTTTGTATGAGGGACAGTTGACAAAGATTTTTTCCCAATTCATGGGTTTTATTTTCACTCTGTTGAAGATTTCTCTTGACACGCAAAAACTTTCTAAGATGAGGTCCCAGTTATTGATTCTGTGTGTTATTTCCCTTGTAGTTTGGTTTTTGTTCATGAATTCTCTGCATAACCCTGTCTTCAAGATTTCTATCTACATTATCTTCCAGTATATTTAGTATTTCTGTTTTAATATTTATATCTTTGATCCATTTTTACTTTAGTTTAGTACATGGTCATAGGCATGGGTCCAGTTGTAGTTTTTGGCATATGGAAAGCCAGTTTTTCCAGCATCATTTATTAAAGAGGCCATCTTTCTTTTAGTGAATCTGTCTGGCTGCTTTGTCACAACTAAGGTGGCTGAGTGTATTTGTAGTTTTGGCTGTATCTTCTACTCCACTGATCTTCAGGTCTGTTTTTATTCCAGTACCATGCTGATTTTATCACAGTAGATTTGTATTATAATTTCAAGTCAGGGATTGTGATTGTCTCCTGCCTTGCCTTTGTTGCCCAGAATTGCCTTTGCTAGTCTAGGTCTCTTGATTCAGATCAATTTTAGGAGTGATTTCTCTAGATCTGTGAGGTTATGCTAATGGTACTTTGATTCAAATTGCATTAAATCTGTATAAAAATTTTAGGAGAATGACCATATTTACAATGTTTCTTCTTCCTACCCATGAACAAGAAATGTCTTTCCATTTCCTGAAATTCTCTTCAATGTCTTTTTTCAGAGTAATTTGATTTTCACTGAATAGATATTTAATACCTTTACTGGACAGATTTCTAAGTATTTCATTTTTTTGGATGCTATTGGAAAGTTTCTCTTATTACTCTCCCAGTGGGTTGTTTGTGTACAGGAATGCTATTGATTTTTGAGTGTTGATTTTTTATCCAGCTACACTGCTGAAATTGCCTATTAATTTTAGTCATCTTCCGATGTAATTTTGGGGGTCTTCTGTGTAAAATATCATGTCATCTGCAAGTCATGATAGTTTAACCTCTGCCTTTCCTATCTCTATTCCTTTTATTTCTCTGTCTTATCTAATCCCTCTCACTATATTGAATAGGAGTGATGATAGTAGACAGCCTTGTCTTATTCCTGATTTTAGAATGAAATTTTTCAGTTTTTGATGATTTAATATGATGCTGGCTGTTGGTTTTTCATAGATGGCTTTTATCAGATTGAGACAGAAACCATCTATTTCAATTTTCCATAAGATTCTTATCATAAATGAGTGTTGGACTTTATCCAAAGCTTTTACTGCCTCTATTGAGATGATCATGTGATTCTTATGTTTGACTCCATTGAGACGATGCATTATGCTTATTTATTTGCATATGTTGAACCATCCCTGCATTTCTGGGATGAATCCCACTTGGTCATAGCGTATAATCTTCTTGAGGATTTGCTGCATCCTGTTTGCCAGTATTTTATTGAGGATGTTTGCATTTGTGTTCATTATGGAGATTGCCTGTTGTTCTCTTTTTCGGTTCGGTCTTTTTCTGGTTTTGATACTAGGGTAATACTTGTTTCCAGGAATGAGTTAGGGAGACTTGCTTCCCTTGCAATTTCATTGAAGAGTTTGAAGAGTGTTGGCAGTAAGTCTTCCCTAAATTTCTTGTAGAATTCAGCCTTGAATCCATCAGGACCTGAACTTTTGTTTGGTGGTAAGTTTCTAATTAATTTTCAATTTCATTAACTGAAATTGGGATATTCAGCAGTTTTACATTTTCTTGATTCAGCTTTGGTAATTCATATGTTTCTAGGAATCTTCCCATTTCTTCTGCATTTTCAAACCTATGTGAGTAAAGTTTCTTGATGATCTTCATATGTATGTAGGTTAATGCATGTGTGTGTTTGTCCTCAATTCATTTGTCTATTATGTGTCACAATGAAATAACCTCAGTGTTGGTTTTCTGGAACAATAAAGAGGAAGAATATAAGAAAAAGTAGAAGTGGCCTTTTTATTCAAAGGAGGTGGAGAGGAGCCTCAACAAGAAAGGGTTTGGCTTTCTCTTCTGACTGGATGTGGGTGGTGGGGTATATCTGACCTTTGACAAGATGTGGTGCTTGGTGCGGGCATAGGTGAGGCATCAGAAGCTGAGTGGAAATTTTTTCATATTCACTGGGGAAGGAAGAAAAAAGTTGTAATCAGGGAAGAAGGAGGAAATGACCATCAGGGTAAGCATCCCTGATTTGGCCTTCCACCATGTGGAACTTCCACCATAATGTCCTGTAATTTATTCTAGGGAAAAATACTTTCACTCAGAAATACTGTATTTTCCAGAATTCTTTTCAAATAACTTCTGGCTAGATTTCCCCTATGAAAGGAACAGATTTAAAAAGTTGGAGAGTGGGTAGAAATAATGCACAATATTTTTCCCTTTCGTCTGCCAGCGAAGTCTCCTGCACTAACCTCCTCTCCTTGGAGGCTTCAGATCCTGCAGGATAATTTTACCTATGGCTAAAATATTGGGTTCTGATAACACCATTACTCCCTACATGAGCAAACCACTAGTACAACTCTCTGAGTTGTTTTCTCTAGCTCTTTGGTTTTACAACCCTTTAGAGCTGTTTTCCCAATTACATTTTTCTAACTAGTTGTAAAGATTTTTTTTCCTAAGTAGTCCCTGGTAGAATGAGTATGTAAAACTTTAAAACCTTTATAATAAAAATAATAGCACTAATGGTTCAATAATAATACAAGAAAAATATTTAAGTCATTTGTGAAAGAAACATTAAGCATTTTGACATATAAAAAACTCTTATAAGTCAAGGCATCTGAAATGTATCTGAACAAAAAAAAAAAAACACACAAAGTAGACATTCAAGGAAGGAGAAATACAAATGGCCAAGCAGTTTAAGAAACAAAAATAGCTTATTTAAGTTTATATAGAGAAAGTTAGAATATCAGTGTAGTTGCATCTATTTTATTGTGTTGGAGTAAGGAGAAAAACTATAAGTTCAACAAAAATTTTAAAGAGTGATGATTTCCAGTTTGTTGACAATATAATAGATGACATTCTTATTTTGACATTATCTTTATGGAAAGTACCAAAAAACAAAGAGTGATCAAGACACTCTGTGAATGCAATACTTATACTTTAAAAATGTATTAAGGTAAAACACAGTGAAGGAATCCAACCACAGCGATCCTGACCAGAGACTTCTCTAGTCCCCCCTCTTTTGGCACAGCTGCTCCTAGTGACTCATAACTTAGTCAGCTCTGCCATCTAGTGACTCATAGCATTATCCAGCTCTACTATTGATATTAAGTCATCATTATTCAGTCCTTTTACTGATAACAACTCCTATTTCCTGCACATTTCCAAGCCTCATCCTTAGCAGGTAGCCACAATCTGAACATGTTCCTAACCATGACCCTGTGTTTTTTTTTTTTTTTTTAAACCCACATTTACTGATCTGGTCTCTAGTGCCAGAGTGATTGCTCTCAGATTTGTTCTTAAAGAAATCTGTTCTTTTGAGTTCATATCTCTGAAGGGATTTTTCTTCTTTTCTTTCTTACACACACTGTACAAATCACCCTTGTAACAGTCCCTCCAACTTTAATTACTCTTATCCTATTATTCTTGCCACTTTTCCAATCACTTCTGGAAGTCCTCTTCCATGAGTGTGTTCATGAGGTGTGATCAAAATACAATGAATCCTGCTTCTTTTGAGTGCTTTCCACAAAAAAAGTCAGGGTCATAAAAATATTAGTGCTTCCTCACCCATGAGACCTGGCACAGTGAAACTTTTGGCTCATCCCCAAAGTCCAAATGACCATGAAAGGTAAATATTTTAGTCTATCCAGGAACCACAATCATGAAAAAGAACTTCCAAAACTGCTTCAGAATATGGCAATAATGATGAGACCAGTTACAAAATGAAAGGATGTATCTTAGCTACTTTTCTCTCTTTGGTGAAAGAAAATACTTGATGCCCAAAATTAAAGAAGGAAAAGTTTATCTCACAGTTTGTGGAAGTTTCAGTGTATAATTGGCTGTCCCCAAGACAGGGTGATGTGACACAGGAGAAAAGTTCATGCTGGTGCAAGACAGAAAAAGCAACAGAGCAAGAAGCAGGAATCAAGCATTTTTCCATTCCTTATACTGTATACAGGGCACCAACACCAGTGTAGGTGGAGCAATTACATCCCAGTTCAGCACTGGACAATGAACCAATCACAAACTTTGGATTCAGCCTCCTCCAAATAGCCCACCCACCCCACGGCTGCTTGATATTTTGGGAGAATATTCACACACAAGCTATAATAGGGTGTATTCTAGCAGAGAGTATTTGAAATGCATTTTATATTGTAATAATTTTTTAATTTAAAATTTACCATATTCTTCAGTCAGAGCTCATAGTTTTTTTAAAAGTGATTAAGACAAAAGAGGACTTAGCAAAGCAGATCAGATCACAACAATATAAGCAACACAGGATTTTACCACAAGACAACCTATAATTAACAATAACTACCATAATGTCTCTGTCTTTGAAATAGTTGAGCATAACTTCATATATGATAATATCAAACATAACAAAACAGTATAAAACCATTCAAGAGAATGAAAGTATTACAGGGCTATCAGAACCAAATAAAAGAAAATGAACAATGGCTACTATATTACCTCATTTCCATAGAGTATTTGTTTATACTATCACACATAATAATATCCAATAAGATATAACATGATAGAAGCAAAGGAAACAGAAGAACAAAAGCATAGTAGGACTTCATAGTAAGATAATATTAAACCAGCACTGGCTATTCTAATGTCTTATTTTCTTCAAAACAGTTGTTCATACTATCACAGATAATAAAATCAAACAAACCAGGATAAAACCATTGCAACTAATAAGTGCAAACATTATAAGGCTTCAAAGCAATGTAATAGGGAATCATGATTACTATAAAATCTTATGTACTCCCACCATTTTTTGCACTAGGGAGACTATATGGTACTTATACATGTGAGTTTGATTTATTTCGCTTATGAGTATGTTCTCAAGCTGCATTCATTTAATTATAAATATATCAATGTGTTCATTGTTTGTAGCTGAGTAGTGCTCCATTGTATAAAAATACCACAACTTTTTATCCATTCTTCAGTTGATGGACATTTAAGTTGTTTCCAAGATCTGGCTATTACAAATTGTGCTGCTATAAATATGAGTGCAAATATATCACAGTGGTATGGTGTTTTCAGTTCTTCTGGGAATATGCCTAGAAGAGGAAAAGCTGAGTTGAATGGGACTGCCAATCCCAGCTTTTGGAGGAGTCTCTAGAGTGACCTCCATAGTGGTTGTACCAGTCTACACTCCCACCAACAGTGCAGGAGAGTTCCTTTTTCCCTACAGCCTCTCCAGTATTAGTTGTTGGTAGTTTTCTTGACCCTGGCCATTCTTTCTGGAGTGAGATGGAATATCAGTGTGGTTTTAATTTGCATTTCACTAACAACCAATGATGATGAACATTTTTTCATGTATTTATTTGCCATTTGTATTTCTTCATCTGAGAACTGTGTATTCATCTCAGATGCCCATTTTTTTGGACTGGGTCTTCAAACTTTAGTGGTCTGATTTTTTAAAATATCTTTATATGTTTTAGACAGAAGTCCTTTGTCTGAGGCACAGTTTACTAAGATTTTTTCACAGTTTGTGAGTTTTCTTTTCACTATGCTGGAGATTTCTTTGACATGCAGAAACTTTTTAATAAGATATAACCCAGGTAATTGATTCGGGGAAGTATTTCCTGTTCAGTTTCACACCTGCTCATGAATTCTCTACCTACCCCTATGTCTTCCAGATTTTTACCTAATTTGTCTTCCAACAGATTTAGTGTTTCTGTTATAATGTTCAGATCTTTAATCTATTTAGATTTTAGTTTAGTATATGGTGATACACAAGGGTCTAGTTTTTCCAGCACCATTTATTAAAGAGACTGTCTTTTTTCCAGTGAACATGTTTGGCATTTTTATCAAAGATAAGGTGGTTGAGTGTGTTGGTAGTTGCGGTTGTATCTTCCAGTCTATTCCATTGATCTTCATATCCGTTTGTAGTATAACTTCAAGTCAAGGATTGTGATGCCTCTTGCCTTGCCTTTGCTGCTTAGAATTGCCTTTGCTATTCTAGGTCTCTTCTCACTCCAGATGAATATTAGGAGTGATTTCTCTAGATCTATGAGATATGTTGATGGTATTTTCATTGGGATTGCATTGAATCTGTGTAACAGTTTTGGGAGAATGGCCATTTTTACAATATTTATTCTTCCTATCCATGAGCAAGGGATGTCTTTCCATTTTCTGAGATCCTCTTCTATTTCTTTTTACAGGGTATTATAATTTTCCCTTTATAGATCTTTTACTTCTTTCATGAGATTAATTGCTTAGTATTTCATTTTTTTGGATTCTGTTGTGGAGGGTGTGGCTTCTTTTAATTCTCTCTCAGTGATTTTGTTGTTAGTGCATAGAAATGCTATTGATTTTTCAGTATTGATTTTGTATCCAGATACATTGCTGAATTTATTTATTATATCTAGGAGTCTTTCAATGGAATTTTGGGGGTCTTCTATGTAGAGTATCATGGTACCCACAAATAATGATAATTTAACTTCCTCTTTTCCTATCTTTATTCCTTTATTTTTCTCTCTTGTCTTATTGCTCTGGCTAGTATTTCCGGTACTATGTTGAATAGGTATGGTAATAAGGGACATCCTTGTTTTGTGTCTGATTTTAAGGTAAAGGCCTTCAGTTTTTGGCCATTTAATATGATGCTGGCTGTTGGTTTTTCATAGATAGCCTTTATCATACTGAGGTTAAGATCATCTATTCCAATTTTCTGTAAGATTCTTATCATCAATGAGTGTTGGACCTTATCAAAAGATTTTTCTACATCTATAGAAATGATAATGTGATTCTTACACTTTGCTTTATTGATCTACATATGTTGAACTATCTCTGCATGCCTAGGATCAATCCCACTTGGTCATGGTGTATAATCATCTTGATGATTTGTTGCATCCTGTTCGCCAATATTTTATTGAGGATTTTTGCATCTGCATTCATTAGGGAGATCGGCATGTAGTTCTCTTTTTTAGTTGGGTCTTTCTCAGGTTTTGGTACTACAATAATATTTGCTTTCATGAATGACTTAGGAAGAATTGCTTCCCTGTCAGTTTCATTGAAGAGTTTGACAAATTTTGGCATTAAGTCTTTAAGTCTTCTTTGTATTTCTTGTAGAATTCCTCAGTGAATCCGTCCGGGTTTGGGCTCTTCTTTGTAGGTGGAGACTCAATTACATTTTCAATTTCATTAATAGAAATTGGGTTATTTAGCAGTTTTATATCTTCTTGACCCAGCTTTGGTACTTCATGTGTTTCTAGGAATCTGTCTATTTCTTCTGTGTTAAGGAACCTGCTCATAGATTTTATAAAGTGATTTACTATGTTGAGCCAAATGTTGCATTGCTTTTAGACTAGAAAAAAAAAAAGGAATTTAAGTGGACTTTAACTACTAAGCACTTTACAATAGAGAGCAATGGATTTAATCAAGGTCCCCAAACTGTGTTGGGGCCAGGTATGCTGCTTTGTGGCACAGCACTTGCCTAGCAAGGGTGAGGTCTTGAGTTCAATTTGCAGTATTTTTAAGAAGTGTTAAAATTGAATAGACAAAATTATGTGTAGGTTCTTATTTGATGATATGCACAAATTTCAGCAGCATATGTTTAAGCAGACTACAAAAACATTTCAGTTTTTGAAAGGAATATAGCAGGTCTAAAATGTTTTCAATAAAATGGTAATACTAGTTGGCTTTAGGTATTCATTTACATTTCATATCTATTTTATTTGAACTTGCTTTGTGTGTATTATGCTTCCATAAATTTTTAAATTTTTTTATATGTATAAAAGTAATAATTTTAAAATGAAAGCTTTTTTCAAAAACGTAAATATATAAAGAATTTGACATTCATTGTCAATAAAGCTACCTTCACTTCCAATTTTAGTACTACTGTCAGAAGGACAAGTCTATACAAAACCTGTCTGGCTTGATTAAATATTTGATCCTTGGATTTGAAAGTGAGCTTGAGTAATTCGTTGGAGTCAGTGCGTTTCTCATTTGTTAAGAAAAGAGCTCCCTTCTCCTACTCTTATTTGATTTTTTAAAGAGAAAAGAATACAAAAATAAAAATAATAATACAGAGTTTAAAACAGGATAATAAGAAATTAACAGTAAATATATTGCCTATTGTCTTCAAAGTAGTTGCTTAAAGTACAAGATATAGGCATGCAAAATTAATCAAGCAATATAAGCACCAACCAATCACTTCAATGAACTAAAAGAAATTAGTAATATAATTATGTTAACTATCATATAAATGTATATATTATTTTTTCTTTTCTTTTCCTTTCCTTCATTTCTTCTTTGTATCTCATCCCAGATGTTCTTTCCTTGTGAGAAGTTGCTTTCTCTTTCTCAGTATCTATTGTAGATTTTGTGTCTTACTTACTGTCTTAGTTTCTTACACCAGGGAGACAAGACAATTCTTATATATGTAATTTTTACTTATTTCATTTATCAGTGTGGTGTATAATCACATCCATTTACCTATAAAGTTGTCTAGTTTAGGTCATGCCTAGGGATCTCCAAGTGGCTGGCAGCAATTTGGATCCAGTCTCAGGGGCTGAATACACACTAGTTGACTCTCAGAACACAGGAGAAGCATTGGAATATAACTCAAAACCCAGAAATATAGGAAAATGACAAAACAAAAGAGCCAAATGCAATCTCAAAATTCCAGCAAACCCTTGAGAACCTAGAAAACATAGACACAGAAGAAAATATAAGCTGTACACCTGAAATGGTAACAAATGAAGTAAAAAAAACAATTCCAGGAAGCTATAAAAGAACTCAGAAGAGAAATAATCTCCCAGGTAAAAGCAGAAATGACAAAAGTAATAAAACAAATACTGAACACAAAGAAAGAACACATAGTTGGAAAAATTAGAGGAACAATGCAAAAAGATGGAAACCCTGAATTAATGATGTAAGAAACAAACAGAATGCATGAAGCAGATTCAAAGAGATATATGGGAAATCAAAAATTCAGTCAAAAGTTGGCATAACTGCCTCAATGAAAGGGAAGAGAGAATGTCAGAAATCAAATACAAGATTGCAGCTAGTGAACAGGAAAGGAAAGATCTTTTAAAAGTAACAAGGAATCAGGAAATAGCAATTCAACAGCTGCAAGATGATGCAACAAAAAACAGCATAAGATTGATAGGTATAAACAAAAAAGAAGGTGACAACACAAATGATATCAAGAAGCTATTACAGAAGTAATTGCTGAAAATTTCCCAACATGAAAATGAAAACTGACATACAGAGCAGTGAAACATGTAGAATCCCAAATAACCAAAACAAAAATAAAACTACACTCAGATATATAATAATCAACATCCTAGAAATCCAACATAAGAAGAGAATATTAAAAGCTGCTAGAGAGAAGAGACAGATCACCTATAAAGGAAAGCCTATCAGAATCACAACAGACTTCTCAACACAAACAATGAAGTCAAGAAGAGCATGGAGTGAAGTATTTCAGAAAGGAAACGACTTTCAACCCAGAACGATGTACCCAACAAAATATCCTTCAAAAAGAATGGAGAAATAAGATACTTCCACAAAAAAGAACAGCTGAATAACTTTAGTACCACAAGACCAATCCTGCAAAAAATACTGAAAGAAAGTCTAGACAGAAATAGGAAAAAAACCACTAAGCAAGGAAACAATTAAACAGAGTGGAATTGTAAAGAATCAACAGCAAAAAATATAACATGTCAAAAGTAAACCAGTATATATCAGTTATAATCATTAATGTAAATGGCCTCATTCACCAATTAAAAGAAACAGATTGGCAGAATGGATCAAGAAACAACATCCAACCATATGCTGTAGAAAAGTACCCCATCTAATCCAAAAAGAAACTCATAGACTGAAAGTCAAAGGATGGAAAACAATACCTCATGCAGCAGAATTCACCCCCTAAAAAAAGCAGGGCAGCTATTCTGTTTGTAAAAAATGTGAACTTCAAACCAGGAATGATCCAAAAAGATAATGAAGGTCACTCCATACTAGTTAGGAGAAACCTTAGAGAAGAAGAGATAACAATCTTAAATATATGTGTACCAAATTCAGGAGCACCCAGAAGTACAAAACAAATATTTACAGAAATGAAAAATTAAATAAACAATAACACAATTATAACAGGCAACTGGAACACACCATTGACACAAACAGAAAGATCAACTGGACAGAAAATCAGCAAAGAAATAAAAACTGAATCACACCTGTGAAAAAATGGACTTGGTGGACATATACAGAGTGTTCCACCCAAAAACATCAGAATATACATTCTTCTCAGCAGCACATGGAACATTCTCTAAAATAGACCATATACTAGCCCACAGAACATGCTTAAGTAAATGCAAAAGTACTGAACTTATCTCATGCATATTATTGGATCATAGTTCCTTGAAACTAGAAATTAATGACACATGACACTGCAAAAACCCCACAAACACATGGAAATTGAATAATACACTCCTGAGAAATCAGTGAGTCACAGAAGAAATTAAACAATATCTACAAGCAAACAAAAATACAAACACATCTTACCAGAGCCTGTGGAATGCAATGAAAGGAGTCCTCAGAGGAAAATTTATTGTGGTATATTCCCACATCAGGAAAACAGAACAAACACAAATAAACAACCTGATGTTATAACTCAAACATGTAGAAAAATAAGAGCAAGTCAAGCCCAAATCCAAAAGAAAAGAGGGAGTTATAAATATCAGAGTAGAAATCAATGCAATTGAGACTAACAAAAGAATTCAAAGGATCAATGAATCAAAGAGTTGGTTCTTTGAAAGAATAAATAAAATTGATAAGCTCCTATCCAACATTATTGTGAAAAGGAAAGAAAAATCAAATTCATGTAATAGGGAATTAAAAGGGTAAAATCACTACAAACTTTGGAGAATACAGATCATCAATACCTACTTTGAAAACCTCTACTCTCATAAGCTTGATAACACAGAAGAAATAGACAGATACCGAGAAACATATAAAATAATGAAGCTGTATCAAAATGTAAAACAACTGAATAACTCAATTTTAATTAACAAATTGAAAATGTCATTAAATCCTTACCAACAAAGAAAAGCCCAGATCCAGGTGGATTCACTATGAAATTCTACAAATAATTGAAAGAAGATTTAATTCTGACACTCTGTAAACTCTTCAATGAAATTGAAAGGGAAACAATTCCCCTAACACATTTCTGGAATCAAGTATTACTCTAATACCAAAACCTGAGAAAGACCCAACCAAAAAAGAGGATGACAGGCCAATCTCCCTAATGAACAAAGATGCAAAGCTTCTCTATAAAATATTTATCAACAGAATGCAGCAAATCATCAAGAAGATTATACCCCATGACCCAGTGGGATTCATCCCAAGAATGCAGGGATGACTGAACATACACCACAAATCAATAAATGTAATCCACCATATCAATAGAGTCAAAAGTAAGAATCACATGATCACTTCTACAGATGCAGAAAAAGGTTTTGATAAGGTCCAACACTTATTCATGATAACATCCTTACAGAAAATTGGAATAGTCTTTATCTCAATATGATAAAAGCCATCTATGACAAACCAACAGCCAGCATCATATTAAATGGCCAAAAACTGAAAGCCTTTACACTAAAATCAGGCACAAGGCAATAATGTCCATTATCACTACTCCTATTTAATATAGTCCTGGAACTACTAGGCAGAGCAATTAGACAAGAGAGAGAAACAAAAGGGGTAAAGATAGGAAAAGAAGTTAAATTATTATTATTTGCCAATTACATGATATTCTACATAGAAGACCCCCAAAACTCCATTGAAAGAGTCTAGGTATAATAAATAAATTCAGTAATGTAGCTAGATACAAAATCAACACTCAAAAATCAATAGCATTCCTATACAATAACAACAAAATTACTGAAAGAGAAACAAGTGAAACCACATTCTTTACAATAGCATCCAAAGAAATGAAATACTTAAAAACCAGTCTAACAAAAGTAAAAGATCGATTCAGGGAAAATTATAATGGCCTGAAAAAAGAAATCACAGAGGACCTCAGAGAATAGATATCTTTTGTTCATGGATAGGAAGAACAAACATTGTGAAAATGGCCACTCTCCCAAAAATGTCATACATATTTAATACAATCCCAATCAAAATACCACTAGCATACCTCACAGATCTAGAGAAATAACTCCTAAAATTCATCTGGAGCCAGAAGAGAATAGCAAAGTCAATTCTAGCAAAAAAGGCAAGTCAGAAAGCATCTTTTGAGATCCATGCCATGTTGGAATTTAGGGCACTGGGAAACCAAGCAACCTGCTCACCTCCCTGGTAAGCAGCCATGGCTTGAGAAAGTAGTGGCTGCCCCAGGGAGACAACCAGCCAGCATCTCCTGAGATCTGTGCCGTATTGGAACTTAGGGTGCTGGGAAACAAAGCAACCTGCTCGCTGGTAAGCAGCCCTGAGCCTTACTGGTGCATGGACTGAGAATCAAACATCTCATTCCCTCCCCATTAGCAAATGGAAGCCAGATGTCTGAGTATCTTTCGGGAGGTTGATCATATGCAATATAGCCAATAGAGGGGATTTCCCTCTACTATCTCTTTGAGGGCAAATATTGTTATCACTGTTTTGATTTGTTCTGATTAATGGTATTGCTATATTCAATATTATGTTTTGATAAGTTCTATAATGTTCTGTGTTTGGTTTGATTTTGCTGTATCTGATTGAAAGAACAACTATTGTGAAGATAATGAGGTATACTATGTATCTGTTACTGTTATTCTGGTAACCTGCTGTGACATTCTGTACCAATTTCACTGCCTTGTCTCAATTGGCTTTGTTCTAGCTTCTTCTGTTGTGTTTTACTACTTTCAAAATAATAAAAATTTAATTTAAAAAGGCCAGGCAAGAGGCATTACAATCCCTGACTTGAAGTTATACTACAAAGCTGTAGTAGTATAAGCCATTACAGATGTACTGTAATAAAATCAATATGGTACTGGAATAAAAACAGACCTGAAGATCAATGGAATAGATTAGAAGATACAACTACAACTACAAACACATTCAGCCATCTTATCTTTGATAAAGGGGCCAAACACATCCACTGGAAGATAGTCTCTTCAGTAAATGGTGCTGGAAAAACTGGCTCTCCATATGTCAAAAACTAAACCTAGACCCATACCTATCACCATGTATTAAACTAAAGTCTAAATGGATCAAAGATCTAAATATTAAAACAGAAACACTAAGTCTATTGGAAGACAAATTAGGTAGAAATTTTGAAAACAGAGGTAGGTAGAGAATTCATGAACAAGAATCAAACAGCACATGAAATACTTCTCAGAATCAATAACTAGATCACATTTTATTAAAGTTTTTGCATATTGAAAGAAATCTCCAGCATAATGAAAAGAAAACCCACAAATTGGAAGAAATCTTAGTGAACAGTCCCTCAGACAAAGGACTTCTATCTAGAACATATAAAATTGTTTTAAAAATTCATATCCCCCAAATTTAAAGACCCAACCCAAAAATGGGCATCTGAGATGAATACACACAATACATGAAAAATGTTCAGCATCATTGCTCATTAGAGAAATGCAAATTAAAACCACACTGAGATTCCATCTCACTCCAGGAAAAATGGCCAGGATCAAGAAAACTACCAACAGCAAATCCTGGTAAGGCTGTGGGGAAAAAGGAACTCTTCTGCTCTGTTGGTGAGATTGCAGACTGGTAAAACCACTGTGGAGATCAGTCTGGATGTTCCTCCAAAAGCTGGGATCGGAAATACCATTTGACCCAGATATTGCACTTCTGGGCATATTCCCAGAAGAACTGAAAACCTCATACCACAGTGATATATGTGCACCCATGTTTATAGCAGCACAATTAGTAATAGCCAGATCTTGAAAACAACCTAAATGCCCATCAACTGAGGAATGGATAAAAAAGATGTCGTATTTTTATACAATGGAGTACTACTCAGCTATAAAGAATGGTCACAATGAGATATTTATAAGTAAATGGATGCAACTCAAGGCCATACTCAAAAGTGAAATAAATCAAACTCACATTTGTAAACCACATAGTCTCCCTAGTATAAGAAATGATAAGAGTATATAATAAAGTACTCAGTAAATGCACTGAAAGGATAAGAATCTGCTTAAAAGGAAAAAAATGGTATCTCAGGGAAAATGAGGAAAAAAGGGGAAAAGAAAAATATTTATAACTATATAGCACAGGATAGCTAGTGTGATTTTGCTACAATTCAATAAGTCCTTGAGGGATCGGAGATTTAGCTCAGCAGCATAAGCACCTGCCTTGCAAGCACATGGTTGAGAGTTCGATCCCTGGTACTGACAAAAAAAAGTCCTTGGAACAAAAAATTAACCTTTATAGGATTGGGACAGTTGTGCATATTATTTTATGGTGGTCTAAGGAACTCTTGAAGATCATTATGCAAAATAACAAATTTAGTTATGCTACTACCACCTTGTTTGAAAGGCCTATATTGTCAGTGTTTTGGGCTCTTCGTTATTGTTATTTATTTGTCTTTTTTTTTTCATGTTTTTCTAGGATTTTGTTTTGTTTTGAGGATAGGTGTACATGTGAAATTCATACATGTGTAGAACTTTTTCTAAATAGTCTATGAGAATTGAATATATAATGCATGATGAAATGGACAGCTACTTTGAAGTAAAAGAGACACTATGGTATCCAGTGCTGATTCTGTAGCATCATGCTATGAAATCCAGCAATACCATTATGCTTTGTTCAGAGTAATTTTAGTCTGTTTTGTATTGTTTAATTTCCACATATCTAAAGGTATGTTTTGAAGCAAATAAACGACATTATGGCAGCCATTGTTGATTTCCCTGTTGTCTGGTATTGAAGGCCTATAATGCTTTCATCATTCTGTTCAGTTTAATACTATTTTGTTTTGTATGGATTCATTGTGTGTGAAGATTTGGACAACTATTTAGAAGAAAATGAGAGACAGTACAATAGCCAGTGATGATCTCTTGTTGTCTTGCTTTGAAATCTGTGATACATACATTGGTTTCTTCTGTTCTGATTAGCTTTACTCTCTTTAAAATAAAAATTTTAACAAGTCTCCAGTTTGACTTTCTTTATATTTGAGCAGTTCTCCACTGTACAAAATTACCACATATTTTTTCTGCAATTAGATCCGCTCCATCCCCTCCTCTCTAGAAGTACATGGATCCCAGAAGCATTGAAATTTTTGACAGAAACCTGAGCTGGTAATAAAATTGAGTAATAAGGTATACTAAGGTCAGGAGCTCCCAAATACACCTACACAGATGGAAGTGAAACTCCTTAGAAGGAGAAAGGAGAGAAAACTTAAGCATAAAGGATTGTGGAGAGCATAAGAATACAGCAGTAATAGGAATATATAAGAGAGTTGGGGAATAGAATAGGAAGTGAAATAGATGAGAAGAATATACAAAACAAATAAAATTATTGTATTAGTCAGTTGTTCTGTCACTGGAATACAATACCTAAAGCTCACAATTAAAGCAAAAGAGGTCTATTTGATCCCTAGGGTGATGATGTTACATAGGTAAAGAAGTAGATAAAATTTCCTTGCCACATATTATATACTGTGTTCCACGTGTATTTTAATTTTTTAAGCTACCTCAACTTCTCGGAGCTAAAAGATTCTTTGTTCTTAGAGAAAAATTCAAGGAGATTTTATTCATAATTATTGGATGCCCAAAAAAGGAAGTAAATTATGACTTGAAAAGAAAAAGAAGGACCAAATGATAATTCTTTTTCTTTCACCTCAGATATGGCTGCAATGTTTATTATCAAAATTAAAATAGGAATATACATGTACAGTTTTTATACAGAGCAACAAAAAACTGAGCAACAGAGCTTAACAGTGCATTATTACATACTAGAAAATATTAAAGAGTCCCTTTGGATGCTAGTCTTGTCCAAGGAAATTACAATCAATGAGAATGTTTATGAGTTGATTACCTTAAACCAATTATTGGAATATTTCCTTATAATGCTCAATTAAATTTCTTTAAAAACTTCAGTGTCCTCACTGGAGACTTTATTAAAAGTTTGACCTTTGAATACTGGGAATTGAAAAATTCTACAAGTGTTTTCTTTCTTTGAAAATAATTCACAAGGGGCCTTTTACAAAGTAGGTAGAGATTTCTGCTAATGTATCTTGAAGTGGCAGAATGAGAAAAGCTTTTCTACTGAGGTATCCCTTGGGCCAAAGACATGAGCAGAGAAATCTGGAGTTTATTGTTCAAGGATCACACTTCCATGACAGAACCAACTTTTCATTAATGAAATGTGCTGAAATCAGTGTCAAGGTAATCACCTAATGCCCTGTCCTTCAGAAAGTCAGTATCAAAGGCTTGTTCAATAAAGTGCTTCTACATTCTTCATTTCTAAAATGATGTATCTCCTAAAGGGAAAGTCTTTCAGATTTCTTTGGCCTGAATTCCTCTTATAACTGCCAAACAAAAATAATAATTTAGCAATAAAATTTCCTCATTATCCTTCCCTTATAAAATAGTGTGAAGGCTTATAGCTGCAAAAGCACTCAGTAATAAAAATAATGGCTGCTTTTATGGAAAACATACACTTTTTTTTTACTCAACAGTAACTAAATATTAAAATTTTCCCTTTAAGGAGATAACACACCAGGGTAATAAGATTTTAATATGAAAATGTGGATAACCATTTATTAAATATGTTGCAGATTCCCATCTCATTTTTAAGTTAATCCCTAAGACAGACAGCTCATGTGGGAGATAATTTGAAGAAGCAAAATGAGCAATGGAGAAGTGAGAAAAGAGAAAGAGAAGGCTGCAAGTGTCTTAATGAGAAGAATATTTCTCCAAGAAACCACAGACTTTCTAAAAGACTGGAAAACACCCTACGTTATCTCACAAAAAGACTAAGAAAGCTAAGATACTTATCTTCCACCCTTCCTTCTCTCTCTCTCGTTGATTGACCGTTGTTTCTGGAATGTTAAATTCCTGCTCAGTATAGTATCCTAGCCCTTTCCAAAGCTAAATGCAGCTGCATAGAAGATAACACCATTAAGGAGAGTGGCACAAAAAGCTAAGTCAGTTTTTACCTGAATTGTTTACATGTGGACCTAAATGATGACTCAAAGGACAATAAACAAGACAAGTACAGTGGTGCCTTGGAACTTAATTTATTTTCCAGTTTTGAGAACATGGCCATGCTTGTGTTTGTGCTTGTGTGGGGAAGATGACTGCTATTCTATTTGTCACACAATGTGGAATTTGTGAACAAAAGAAAATTTTGTGGAATGTTTTTGTTTGAGAATCAATTGTTTTACAACAGAAGCATTTGTGAATCAAGGCATTACTCTGTTTTTTTCAGAGAACCTAACATCTAGCACAGTTATCCTACATACCAAGGGAAAAAAAAAAAGCTAAAGATCAGTAAGCCTTCAAATGGATGTGAATAAGGAAATAAATAAGATGCGGAGTGGGTGGTTGGCTGAGGATGAAATGGAGGCAAAAAAGTCTGTGGCTCAGTAGAAAACTCACCAGTTGATTGGAGAAAGTGCTCGCAAACAAAGAACTAGAGATCTTTAGAAGAAACCAATACACAAAAATATTTAGAATGCATTTAGAAAACTATATTGAAGGGAGATGTAACCTTGTGGTTGAAGGTAGTGAAGTTCAGTTTTCTTCCATGACAAGGACATGGTCAAACAAACACAAACAAGAGCCATGTTAAAATCTCAATTTGAAGCTCTTGGAGAATGTAGACAAATGTGATTACTAAAAGAATCTCCAGGCTGTGATAAACTTTGATACTTCAGCTGAAGAATTACTTACCTTGCAAATACTAAGGTGATCTTTTTAGTATTTTTTTTGTACTAAGGATAGAACACAGGACTTTGAACCTGCCAGGCAGGTGCTTATGCCATTCAGCTATATCCCTGGTGTTAAAGTTACCACTTCAAAGACATGCACAAGACAGATAAAGAACCATCACTCAGAAAGTTACTGTTAATGATTTATAATTTTATGTTTAATGATTTATAATTTTGTGTTTCTTCTTAAGTTCATTCATTGGGATATAACTCCATTAAAAATACAACAACTGCACTAGAATACAATAACATTTTATAATACTTAATGAGGTCTTTTCTTGTTAGTTTTCCAAATAGTAATTCTGTGTTGACAGAACCACTCACTGATGTGATTGAGCTCTCCTGCATATTTAACAGGCAGAATTTTAACTTTTTTACTTTAGCACCAGTTCAGTGTTATAGTAGCCAACATTTGTTATAGTATTACAAGTTTCTGAAACACATGAACTGAGACTCTGGGATACAGTTCTGAGCAAAGTAGAAAACAACTAACATGAGAGAACTTATAAATGAAGAGTCCATGGAACTTGAAGACAATGTGATGTCAAGCTGACTATAGAGAGAAAGATACTATGGTGAAATGGAAAGAAACAGATTTTAAAATGAACAACTGTTTAAATCCTCCAATATTTCAGATAGGTTAAGGACAATAAAGCTTCTGAAATGACAATTGAACTTGATGAATAGATTGCTGGGGGAATAAGTTTTCATAAATGATAGGAATTGAAAGATAGGCTGCAGGCAATTAAATAGTTCATGAAAGTAGTGGTTGTAGACTGCTTTTTAAATTATTTATACTAAAACAAGAAAAATGTGACAGGAACTAAAGGGTTGATTGTGAGGTCAATTAAGTTTTTATTAAAATAGGGCAGAACTATGAAGTGTTACCAGAAAATATTTCTTATAATGGCAAATATGAAGCCCACTAAATCTTTTCTCCATTCATTTTTTAAAGCAATGCTGTATTTTTAATTTTTACCATATTACACTATCTCTCTCTTATCCTACTTCTCTTATCTTTATTTCTTTCATCATCTCCTTCCAGCCCTCTCATTAGGCAAGCATCATCCAATCAGTAGCCTATACTCACATGGCTGTTATGTACCTTAAAATGTATATAATCTGAACTACAATGTGCCTTAAGCAAATAAATATTTTATATGAAAAAATAAAGTAAACACATTTTAACAATCTTATATTCAGCCTCCAGAGTTCATCTCAGTCATCATTTCTTTAGGGAAATATTTCTGTTACCTCTCTTCACACTATCACAAGCAAAGGTATTAAGATGGTGGTGACAGTGCGGATGGGGTGGGGTGATAGGCACATACTACGCACAAGGCTCTCTTTTAGTGCTTTAAAGATCTCATTGCTTCTTCAGAATCACCCTTTTCATTCTTCATTTATCAGAACATAATCCATTGCAATGTACTTTTTTTCTGATGAGAAAGTCGAAGCACAGAGAAATGAGATATATTCCAAAGATAGTTAGAAAATAGTATGGCTAAAATTCAAAACCAAGCATCCTGGTTCTTAAAGCCTATGACATTATTTTTATCGCTAGGTTCTTTGGTTTTTTTACTACACTATACCCCTGTATTATTAGCATTGTATCTACAGTGACCTTGCCTTCATTGTAGAAATATTATAATTTCACTTTCATTCCAAAAATTCTTTGGTTAGTGTCACTCTTTCATAACTTTCCCTTTGTAATAGTCATCTTTTGCTACTGTAACCTGAAGCACACTACTTTGTGAAGAGGCTTAATTATCTCGCAGTTCTGCGGAGACAAATTCCATGATTGGGCAGCTCCATCAGTGTGCCCTCTACTTAGGGCATCAAGGCAGATAGTAAGAGCAGATCACATGGTCAAACAAAAATCCAGAAAGATGCAGGTGGTTTTGTTTTAGTCACATTTCATTCATTGGAACAAAATACTTGATACCTTTAACTTGGAGGAGAGGTTTATACCAGTTTATATTTTCAGCCCAAAGTCAACTGGTTCCAAAGCAAGAAAGATAAAGTGGAAATCTGTGGTGAAGGAAAGTTCACATCATGGTGCCCAAGAAACAATGAAAATAGAAAATGAAAGATGGGAGTATACCCTTCCAGTCACTCCCCCAGTGACCTGCCTCCTCCTACCAGGCCCCATCTCCTAAAAACACATTAGCCTCAAGCCCATCAGTGGACTGATACAACAGAGACCCCATAATCCAGTTATCTTCCAAACAGAGAGGACTTTGCAGGATACAATCCAAATCTAACCATAACAAGCTTTGCTTATAATACACACTGCCACATGGGGATCAAGTTTCCAACACACAAACTTTCAGACAGGCCACAAACTATATCTAAACTACCGCAAAGCCCAGCCCGTTAACAGGCAGATACCATATCTGCTTTTGTTTCTCTAGTATGCTGCCTAGTATTGTGGCTAGTATAATTTAAACACACAAGGTAATTTCTAAAAATGAATGTATGAGTATATGAAAAGAAAAGGAAGGAAGAACATACAGTGGATGTCATATTTTCAGTTAAATATTTTCTGTTAAGCACAGCTTATACTGCTACTTTCATTCATTTTTGCCTACAATAAATTAAAATATCACTTTCTAGTATCAATTATATGAGGGAAAATTAAACTCTATAAAAAAGAAAGCAAGAGTAGAGCTCCTCTATCTCTCACACTCTTGGAAATGAATCTCAGGAATTTAGCCATGCCTGAACTTTCATGTCGTTGGAAAAAAATACATTATCTTCTTCCAGAAGTAGACTTGGAGATAGTAAAGAAACTTCAATGTAGTGTTCAAGATGCATTATTCACCCAAGACCAGCAGCCTTCAGATCATTTCAACACCCCTTATATTACAGTCAGTTACAAAATGTATCATAATCAGTGTTACGACGGCAGAAAATAAATCATGGTGTTTCTCTCATAGCTATAAATGCATGATTGCAACATAGATTTTATCACTTTGAAGCCAAATTGTTTGTTTATATGACTGCTTCTCCAGTACATTGAAAGTCACAGCACAGTACTGCTTTGAATTACTATTGCTAATTTGCATTATATTTGGCATTTTAACATGTGCTATCACGTCTTGATAAATACATCAACTAAGATGACAAAAGCAAACCAATATTCATCACATTCAATGTGAGAGCTACTTTTCACACACAATGTTGTTTTTCTGAAACTCAGATTTGATGTAGTTAATTCCCTGACAAATTTTTTCAGGGCCTACTACATAAAATTCTATAATTTGGCATTTTGGCATCGTCTTCTTTAGATCTTTTCCTATAACTTCTTTACTACTAAATTATTCTTCCACCAAAGAAGAATGTCAGACATTCTGATCTATTCTAAACCCCACAGTTGCAGGGCATTATCTCCCATTCAACTCTTTTCTACTTTCTTAATCTTCCTTGATAAACTCACTGAGTTCTGAGGCTTTAAAAGTATATACTGACAACTAATCTCTAGCTAATCTTTTATGTTCAATTTTCTATTCAAAATCTTCACTTATATAACCAACAGGCAAAGGGACTATTACTCCACCAGTGTTTTTCAGCTCAATAAATGGTATCACCTTGCACTCAGATATTTAAGGCAAAATTTTTAAAACATTTTATTGCCTTCCTCTTTTATCCATTCACAGCACTCTCAAATTCTATCACCAACAATTCTTCAGGCTCATCCCCCAAATCATAAACCAAATTTATCTCCAACTTTACATATATACATACTTCCATTTAGTCTAACTTGGGTCTACTTGTACTCTTACCCTTTCTGAATATTCTGAAAAATTGCTAGAATTCTCCCTTTAAAATATAAATATAATAATGTATTTTTCTGCTTAAAAATTCTCTCACTTGGCAGACAAAACAATGACCACTCAAGGACAACTTCATACTAATCTTCAGGCTCTATGACTATTTCTATTAAGTAGCATGGGAGAATGAAGGTTTCAGATAGAATTAAGGTGAATAAACACACATCTTAAAATAGGGAAATTCTCTAGGTGGCCCAGTGTAACCCAGTAAATACTACAGATAGATTTAGCTGAACTGAAATAAATCAATACAATGTGAGAAAGATATAACAAACCATCTTTGAAATGGAGCTATAAACCAAACCATGAGATTAGATTCCAGAATTAAAAAGGAAATGTACTTTCCCCTAGAAGCCCTCAGAAGATTTTCTAATCTGTTCTTCAGTTCTTACTCAAGACAAGTTGACGTATCACAATTAGTAGCAGAGTGTTATTAAAGTCTTGTTGTCTGTAGCGAGGTTACTGGGAGGTGGTAGAATGTTCAAGAGGTGAGTGCTAACTAGCATGAGCTCTTCAGCTCACTGAGACATGCTTAACAGGAATACTGAGGCCACAACCCCTTCCTTATCCTCGCTCTTATTTTTAACATCTTCCCCATGAGAAGGGTGGTTTTTCTCTGCCACATGCCTCAGTCAGAAAGCAACAAGGCCAATAGATCATTGCATGAGCTTCCAAAGCTGTGAGTCAAACTAAACTTTGTCTATTTAAGTTGATCATAGCAGTGGCATATTAAGTGACTTTTTGTCACTGGGAATACCTGACATAAGCAAATGAAATAATAAAAGGTTTATTTTGAATCATAATTTTTGGAATTTTTCTGTCCGTGATTTGCTGACTTTAAGGCAGGAATGGCATGGCAGAGGAAATTCTCTCACTTCGTGGCATTTAGGAATCAGAGTGACAACAAGAACAGCCAGGAAGAGAAAAAGGAACTAAAGACAAAAATTGCCCTCCAAAGATTGGGCCATGGTGACCTCTTCCAACAAGGCCCCACCACCTAACAACACATTCAACTCTGAGCTCATCAGAGGGTTAATTCATTGATGAAGTCAGTGCCACCATGATCTAATCACCTTCCAGAGTTTCCCATCTCTGTACACATGGGACTTTTGGGAAATATTTTAGATCTAAACCATGACATATGGAAACCTAACAGTAACTAACCAAATGGAGACGTGAGATTGATGGATACTGAGTGTTATGGATAAATGATGAAGTGCTAATGAAGAAAATATTGTGAGGAAAAAGAAGCTTTCAAGAACTTCAGGATTTTCAAAAGAAAAGTCAAGCATTCTAGTAACTGAAGTATAAGCTTAAGTCTTTACCTTCAAAAGAGGAGTCTAAATACTGTATTTTGCCATTAAAAGCATATACTCACACCACACACACATGTACCCCTCTGAGTCAGCCAATCTAATTCATTTCCCACATTCTACATAAATCCTTTTCTGATCAACCCAACAAGAATGTTTCCTTTCTCATTTGGTATATTATATTCACATTGGTGGAAAGGGTATTTGAGTATATTATAGATCTAAAGAATGAGGTACTTACCTGTTTAAAGAGAAATTTTAAGGGCCATGTTTTTATTTGAGTTTGTATCATGTTTGGTCCTTTGCGAAGTTGTATATAACCAAGGATTTTACGTTCTGTTAAGGTTAAGAATGCTATGGCTAGGAGAATTGGGACAATTAGCAGAAGTTGATTGTGAACATGTGCAATTCAATAAGACAAGACATCTCATAGTACTCTTATTAAACTAATTGTTAACCAGACACAGGAGTGCTGCTCAGGAAAGATGAAACAAAGCAAAAGGAACTCGGCAAACACAAATCCCACCTGTTTACCAAAAACATCACCTCTAGCATCCTTAGTATTACAGGCACTGCCTGCCCAGTGACATTAGTTCAACGGCCGCGGTATCCTGACCGTGCAAAGGTAGCATAATCACTTGTTCTTTAAGTAAGGACTCGTATGAATGGCTAGATGAGGGTTTAACTGTCTCTTGCTCTATGTCAGTGAAATTGACCTTCCCGTGAAGAAGCGGGAATAACATAATAAGACGAGAAGACCCTATGGAGCTTTAATTTATTAGCCTACCCAACCAATTTCCAACCCACAAGGGCATAAAACATATATGAATCTAGGCTAATAATTTCAGTTGGGGTGACCTCGGAGAATAACAAAACCTCCGAATGATATTAACCTAGATCCAACAAATCAAAGTCTTCATCATCAATTGATCCAAAACTCCTTTTGACCAACGGACCAAGTTACCCTAGGGATAACAGCGCAATCCTATTCTAGAGTTCATATCGACAATAGGGTTTACGACCTCGATGTTGGATCAGGACATCCTAATGGTGCAGCAGCTATTAAGGGTTCATTTGTGCAACAATTAATAGTCCTACGTGATCTGAGTTCAGACCGGAGCAATCCAGGTCGGTTTCTATCTATTATAGACTTCTCCTAGTACGAAAGGACAAGAGAAGTAGGGCCTATAAACCATCTATGCCCTGATCAGCAAAAACTGATATCATATCAATTTCATAATCATCCCAATATTTTCCCACCCAAGAAAAGGGTTGTTAAGGTAACAGAGCCCTACAATTGCATAAAACTTAAAACTTTACCCCCAGAGGTTCAACTCCTCTCCTTAACACTTCATGTTCACAATCAACTTACTTCTGCTAATTGTCCCAATTCTCCTAGCCATAGCATTCTTAACCTTAACAGAACGTAAAATCCTTGGTTATATACAACTTCGCAAAGGACCAAACATGATACAAACTCAAATAAAAACATGGCCCTTAAAATTTCTCTTTAAGGTCTCAAAGGATACAGACATTTAATTATCCCAATTTAGTCTGGCTTTCATGTTCAGAAGATTTGGTCTCCCAGGCTGTGCTCTGATGTCAATGTCAAGTAAATCCCCTTAGAATTATTTTAAATATCTAAGCCATTCCCTACTAATGAAATAAATATTATCATTAAACTCTTTGAAGACACACTCTCCTAAATGACCAAGGAGATATACTTTATTGCTGGTCCTCCTGTAAAAACTAATCTCAGTCAAACAAGTGACCTCTATAAACCTTTCATCAGGGAAACACAGGTAAGAAAGAATATAGATTGTATTTTTGCTAGAAAGTACTAACTTCCAACATCAATTTCTCAGTTATTTACATTTGTTCCTTATAGTTCTGTTTTCTGATTTTATGACCCTTAAAGGTTTCCCTTTACTCTGAAACATGTTATAATTAAGCAAAGGCAAATAATAATACATTTTACCAAATTGTACATTTGTATCTGAACTCAGGAGGAAACTAAATTTACCAAAAGTAAGAAAGAGTTTTATAGTAATAACAGAATAAGTTAAGTAAAATGTTTGAAATTCTTTGAGTGATATATTTTATCATAATTTGTAACTTATATGATGAAATATATTATTATCCTCTACAATGAAATGAAATCAAAATTTTTTTGCAGGTCATTCCCTACATATTAAACAAAGTACATATGCATGAGTAAAGATTATCATTTTAAACCAGTCTTTTAAACTCAATATAATTATAATGATAATTCTTTTAGAAAAATAAAATCATTATAAGCAAAGGATATAAATGTTTAATTTTCATTAATCTATTACAACATAATTTTTTAGTGATTCTCCCAATCTATATTTCAACCATAAATGCAATTAGATTTTCATTTCATTATATTTTAGAGAATATCAAATACTATTTTTATTTAAAAATTTGTTACTTTGATAAGCAAAATTAATATAAACACATAGTTATTTTGAGTAATGATTTTATGATCAGTATTAAAATCAAATATAGTTGATTCATTAAAAAACTGTATTTCTTTTGCCATTTTCCTGTTTCCTAGAAATTATTCATACTAATATGCTAAGTTTTTCACAAAGAAACCAGGGAATTTTCTGTTATTGTAAATAATCTCATAACTTTTGCTTGAAAATTGATTTTATCTATGGTAGTAGACTCACATATATATGAGCTCATCAATTTTCAACCATTAGCATTTCTCAAATTTCTTTTAGTAAGATGACTCACTAATTTGCCTAACCTAGGCATAAACTCATGATTCTCCTATCTCAGCCTTCAGACTGCTGTGATTAGAAGAGTGGACCATTACGCCCAGGTTTAAACAACGTTGCTAATCACTGCATATACAGTTATTGAAATTGTTTAGGAGCACTCATCTCATTCACAGACACAGAAAGTTAGGTAATCAACTTTATCTAACCTATATAGATGGGGTTATTGTTTTGAATATTTTTCTCAAAAACTCAAAAGAAACCTGCATGCCTTAAATCTGTGATTTTTCTTCAGAATATCCTAAATAACCAAATAGGTGATAGGCTAAAAAGAAGGATTCTGCTCCATATTGGTCATGTGGCAAATGTGAAATATGTTATGAAACATGTTTTTCTACTTTTTAATCCAAGAAAGCTCAGTAGTGTTTGGGGTATGTTATAAACCTAAAATTTATTTCTCAATTTTTTTCAGAGATGTCAGGAATGATTGCAGAAAACCATACCTTGAAAAGTGAGTTTATCCTCACAGGATTTGCAGATCACTCAGATCTGAAAGCCCTTCTGTTTGTGGTCTTCTTTACCATCTATCTGATCACTATGGCTGGGAATATTGGCCTGGTGATACTGATTACAAAAGAACAGAGTCTTCACACGCCTATGTACATCTTCCTGGGTAACCTGGCCTTCGTGGACTCTTGTTGTGCTTGTGCTATTACTCCTAAGATGTTAGAGAACTTCTTTTCTCAAGACAGAAGGGTTTCTCTCTATGAATGTATGGCACAATTTTACTTTCTTTGTACTGTTGAAACTGAAGACTGCTTTCTTCTGGCAGCAATGGCCTATGACCGCTATGTGGCCATATGCTGCCCACTGAATTACCACACAATGATGTCAAAGAGGCTCTGCATTCAGATGACAACAGGAGCCTTCATAGCTGGAAACCTGCACTCCATGATTCATGTAGGTCTTCTGTTTAGATTAGCTTTCTGTGGGTCTAATCACATCAACCACTTTTACTGTGATATTCTTCCTTTGTACAGACTTTCCTGCATTGATCCTTACATCAATGAACTGATACTATTTGTCTTTTCAGGTTCAATTCAAGTCTTCACAATAGGTAGTGTCTTAATATCTTACCTCTATATTCTTTTCACAATTTTCAAAATGAAATCTAATGAAGGAAGGAGCCGGGCTTTTTCCACTTGTGCATCTCACTTTGTATCTATTTCATTATTCTATGGATCTCTTTTCTTCATGTACATTAGACCAAATTTGCTTGAAGAAGGAGATAAAGATATACCGGCTGCTATTTTGTTTACAACAGTAGTTCCCTTACTAAATCCTTTCATATATAGCCTGAGAAATAAGGAAGTAAAAAGTGCCCTGCAAAAAATTCTGGCTAAAAAAGTAATCTCAACAAATTTTAAACAAACATCATCTACAATAGCTTAATTATTTATAAACAGCAAAAACTTTTACACAGGGAAAATGTATAAATCATATGTAGAAATTATAATTCATTGAAATTAAGCAATAACATGTTCATGGGGAAAATCTATTAAAAGGAGTAATTTGTACTACAAATTTACATAAGATAACAAAAATGACAAACTTTGAAGTGATTCAAGGAACAGTTTAGTATGTTGCCAAATTCCTGGTCTTTGTTAGTATCAGAGAAAGCATTCAGAAGATAACAGTAAAACTAGCATTTAGAAACATAAATGAATATTGCATAAATACGTATAAGAAGCTCATTTTAATAGTTTAGAACATGAGTATTCCAGGTAAGCTGAAAGAAAGAAACTTCAACCAATTTGGTTGCTTACAACTATGACCATCAAAATCATGGCAAGTACATTTGGCAGAAGCTTTTTTAATAGGATTGAAAGTACATTATTATAGTTACCATAGAAATAATGAGGAAATGAGGTGACTATTATACCTCTAAATTAAAGTTGTAGTGGAATTCAATGATTAAAAACGTTTTGTCCAACTTTAAGAGAAGTTAATTTAAAGAGTTTACTCACACATGTATGCACATATGTGCTATAACATACAGTTGTAGCCAAAAAGAGAAGCCTCATGTATGGCTTGAGAAGCCTCCTAGGTTAAACTTCCCTCTGTCTCTATCTGAGATAAGAAGAGGCTCAATATGGGGACATTTTTCCAGACAGCATCATATAGCAATCTGAAGACAGTATGATTGCTGAACTGTGGCTACAGCTTATCTAAAACAAATTTTCATTGAAAACAAAAAGGTTTTCAAAGGATATAAAGTCTATGATTATAATGTGATATCACAGAAGAATTACTTTCCAGTTATCCCCTCATACATTATTTTTTAAGATACTCATATGCGAAGGATTGTTATAGATGCTGAGATGTACCAGTTACAGATGCACCACTTTTTTTCATTTCCTTTAATAATAGGACATTGACAGAAACTTTACTGCTGACTTCTGGATCAACAAGGACACACATAAAACAGCATAAACTTTCCTCCTTCCGTATCCCTTCTTGATGCTCTGAGTTCATATCTACATTCTCAGAAGGCTGCTGTCAGGTTTCAACAGCATGTCAGACTACCTGGCCACCAGACGTTCACTTCACATAGGTAATTAACATGTGTGGTCTATTCAGAAAAAAAACATTGGAAAGCAGATATATTTCCAGTGCTCAAATTCATGAATGAAAAATATAGACACCTAATTTCTCTTTGTGAAGCAAAGAAACTCTACCTTAATTCATTCAAATTTTTCTGAAACAGTTCAAGATTTCTATCATTATTTCTATTTAAACCCATCCATTTAGGATTTATCCTGCTTCATTTCCATCCTTTGCTGGCTGCATGTAAATGTGTCAGTCCTTACTTGTTATCAGGGCTTTCAAGTGGCAGGTATCATGCTATGTATGAGCTCTGTTCAAGCTGTGGGCTTTAGTGATGTTGAATTCTCATTGATCCTGTGATTAACTCTTAATGACACTATCACTTTGGTTGTGTTTATGTATATTACCCAACCCACACTAACTTTCTGCAAAGTACTGTCTCAAGTGTATGACCTAAAATCTTTTGAATCGGTTTCTCTTGTTGTTCTTCCTACATTATTATAAATGTCTTCTTTGGTCTCTTTTTTTTTTCCTGAGTCCACAGAAATTAAAAAGACATCATATTTGTGCTTCTGATGCCATAAAATAACAGTGTAATGCAGAAATTTGCTTTCATGCGTCCCTCCTTAAATTTCCCTTTGTTTATGTACCACCGTATTTCCCTGCATCTTGAATATTTCCCTGTTTCATTCTCAGAACATCCCATGAGAATATAAGTTGCACAGCCCAGTCTCAGAAAGAAAAACCCTTCCCCTCTGGTGCTCCACTTTTACCTAGCTCTCTTCTTATTTCCAGAATAATCTATGTGTTGTTGAACTACTCTGGTCTCTGTCTTAAATTAGTAATTAATCTGAACTACTCACGCTATGGTCTGAAATGGGATAAATTGTAATTGGACAAATAAAATTACAAAAAAATCTTCATTTGAACATTATTTACTGGCCGTATGGAGAAAAAAGCCTCATGAAATAAATCCTTGTAAAACTTTGTAGTATTTCATAGAGAGTATCTCATAGAAATACTAGTATTTCATAGAAAAACTAGTATTTCATAGAGAGTAAAGAAGGATTGGTTAGAACTTGGCTTTTTAAAGCCAACATATATGAAAATAAATATGTTAATCAAATACTTGTGATGACAAATGTGTACTAACTTCAGAAAAGCGAATCAAATATCACCTTCCTGAGCATTATTTTCCCAGCTACAGTATGATAACTCTACGCAACTTTTAAATTTTCATTTCAAGGAACCATAATAAAAATAATGACAGATCAATTTTGTGTAAGAGTGTCCCAAGACTCTTTGAGTTTAGAGCCCCATTTTCTTCTTTTTGTATAAATTCTTCTCAGTTTAAATTCATATATTGCACCCTCTTTTTTATGTATTTCAGTCACACTAACTGTATGCAATCTTGATTATCAATGGGGCTATATATTTTGTTCCAGCAATTCTTCTACAACACTTTCATCAATATTTCATGAAATCTGGACTATCTTTTGCAAGATCATTTCAGACCAAGTTTCAGTGTTGTCTACTGTAGCAGAAATCAATGCGTAAATGAGGGCAAAATCAGTGAAGAAAGACACTAGCATGAAGTAAAGAGAAATGTGTAAAGGGAAAGTATTCTACACATGATTAGTTTACTCAGGAATATTCATTCATGGGCTTTGACACTTCTCACATTCCCAGAAAATGCTGTAACCTCAAAGATTAGCACATTATGTGTTCATAATGTGAGTCACTGCATTTTCTAATCAGTTAATATTGTACTACTTCATACAAAGAATGACATTGGAAATGCTTTTTAGTTATTTTAATGTTGTGAACAGTTTAGTTTTACATTTTAAATATTGGGGTGTTACATAAATCATTTCTGTTTCCTGTTTTCTAGATGAATTCTTAAGTATCTGTCTGTGTAAATTTTGGTGCATCTGACAATATTAATTTTACACACTCATCTCTAGCTGTATTACTTACCTCCTTTGGACAGATCTTTCTTCTAAGGATGGTATTACTCCTCAATTAATCTCCTATCATATCCAGTTCAGGAAAAATGTTCTGAAGTTGACATTGCAGGTCTCTTTTATAAGTGACCTATATCATCACATAATTTTAAATATTTGTCCATAGTGATGCTGATGAAGCATTAGAGTATTCAGATACAAAATCTTCAGTTCATTCTCGTCCGGACTCATTAAAACTTTAATCCTTCAGTTTAATATGAAAACTCCCAGATTATATTTTTAACCTGTTTAGATAAGACTGTATTAGGACGGTGTGCAGAATAGGATAAGTGGTTTTTTAACATGAAATTGTCCTTGTATCAGAGCAAATAAAAAACTTCATTCTACATAGGATGTGCCAGAATATGTATTATGTCTTTCAAAACTTTAAAATTGGACAATGTATCTAAAAGTACCTCGACTTATTAAAATTGTCTTATACTTTTATGTGTTCTTTATCCTACTAGTCTTGTTTTCATTCTGCATATATAATTTACTATATAAGGACTTATACATATTATTTACTATATAAGGACTGGAAAATAAAAAAGCTGTGGAAGGGAGGGAAAAAGAAAATAATTGAAATGTGTTACATACACACTTTAATTCCATACATGGAATATAATCATTATATATTGCAAACATGTACTAATTGAAGTCAAAAAAAGTGTGGAGGGGGTTAATGCTAACTTAGAAAATTTTATAAATTTAAAATATCCTTAATTCATTTATTTAAATATTTATCTAAATAAGATGAAATTTTCATTCATTTTTTAAAAAGGAAGAACTTCCTTGAAGATTGGATTAATTCACTCCTTTATAGAATAGGTAAAAATTACCTATAGCATCAAAAATAGTATACTGGACAGGCAAAGAAATGGCACAAGCAATGGTTATATAATGAAGAACATTGTTCAAACATTTATGTGAATATATTTATTTTCATAACTTTATTAATTTTCAATAGTCTTTTGTCAGATATTCTGTAAAATATTCTGCCAGGCAGAGATTTCCTGATGTTCCCTCATAACTAAATAATATGGCAATAATAGGGATGTTACTTCTTTGTATATCATAAGAGTCTTTTGGTGTCACTTTTTCTTGTTACTGGAGATGCTCGGTTTTTGAAAGTTGTTTAGGAAGTGTTCTCCAGATCTTTCCAAGGTAAAGATATTTTGTTTCTTTGTTAAATAAAACCTAATTGATAGAGTGATCTATTATTGTGTGCATTTTCTGTTTATCAGTTAGTTTTTAGTTTGTATAGAAGAAAAACAAAATCCTATGACAAAATAATTGGAGAATAACAATAATTAAAACATAGTGTATATCATTATGTTCCAAGTAGTTACTCAGAGCACAAGATATAGGCATAAAAAATGTTCCAAACAACAAGAGTAGTGGTAATAGCCACTGGCAATCCTTCCTGAATCAAATTTTATATTTGAATTTAACATTATATTTGGAGCTGGAAAGAGGTGATATTTCTTGTAATTACTACTTGACTTCATTCTAAAAAGAAGCTGTGCATTGTGGCACATGCCTATAACCTCAGCACCTGGGAGACTGAGACAGGAGGATCACTGTGACTTTGAGGCCAGCCTGGGCTACGTTACAAGACCTTGTCTCAAATACATACATACATAAGTACATGCATAAATTGAAGCATTTATCATAAAGTTTTTCTTCAAATAAACTTTTAATAAAAGTCACAGATTATGAAAAATTATGAAGTATGGAGTAACCCTATATATCACATTCCTATTTCAATGTATTATTGATAATTTTTTCATTGGTGTGGTGCTTTGTTAAAATTAATAATCCAATCTGGGGAACTGGGGCTGCACAAGGTGAGTTCCAGCACATGGGTCCGGCCACGGGAGAGTTTAACATCATCACTCCTAGTGGTTAAGGACCCGCCTAGCTTCCAGCCACACTACACTGGGCTTTGCAGTTTTTGCAGGCCAGGCTGGCCTTGCCCAGTGACCTTCTTTCAATCTAGGGAACTGGGACTGTGTGAGATGAGTTCCAGCACACCAGCATGGTCCTAGAGAAAGTTTAAGATCATTGCTCCCAGCGGTTAAGTGCCCATAGATTCCAGCCACACTAGTCTAGGCTTGGGAGGTTTTGCAGGCTGGACTAGACCACACCCAGTGACCTTCTTTCAATCAGTGGAGCTGAGGGTACATGAGGTGAGTTCCAACACGTCGATGTTAGCCCTAGCCCGGGAAGAGATTTGTACCATCACCCACAGTGGTTAGGAGTCCGCTCAGCTTCCTGGAACACCAGAGGTGGCATGGGAGGTCCTGTGAGCCTGACTGGAACATGCTTAGCAACCTCCAGTCAGTCCCAAGAGCCACGGATGTAGGAGGTGACTTCCAACACACAGAGGGGAAGCTTTACAACATCACTTGAAACACAGAAATACAGGAAAATGACAAGATGAAAGACCAAATTGCAATCTCAAACCTCCTGCGCATCCCAAGAAGGCCTAGGAGCCATGTACATAAAAGAAAATATATGCCATACACCTGAAATACCTGAAATGATAGCAAATGAAATAAAGAAAAACTCCAGGAAGTTTTAAAGGAATTCAAATTAGAAATAATCTCCCAGGTAAAAGAAAAAATGATAAAAGTAATGAAAGAGATGCTGAACACATCTAAAGAAGATACAGTTAAAAAATTAGAGGAACAATTCAAAAACATAGACTCCCTGGATGAACAATATAAGAAACAAACAGAATACATGAAGCAGATTCAAAGAGATGTACAGGAAATCAAAATTCCATTGAAAGGTAGCAAAACTGCCTCAACAAAAGTGAAGACAGAAATTCAGACCTCAAAGACAAGATTGCCGCTCGTGAACAGGAAGGGAAAGTGCTTTTTAAAATAACAAGAAATCAGGAAATAGCAATTCAACAGCTGCAAGATGATGCAAAGAAAAACAACATAATATTGATAGAGATCAATGAAAAAGAAGGGGACAATACAAAATGATATCAAGATGCTATTTACAAAGTAATAGCCAAAAATTTCCCAAACATGAGAAGGAAAACTGACATATGGATTAGTGAAGCATTTAGAACTCCAAATAGCCATAACCAAATTAAAACCACACCCAGACATATAAAAAATCACCATCCCAGAAATCCAACATAAGAATAGAAAATTAAAAGCTGTTAGAGAAAAGAGACAGATCACCTATAAAGGAAGGCCTATCAGAATCATAGCAGACTTCTCAACATAAACAATGAAGTCAAGAAGAGAATGAAGTTTTTCAGATCCTAAAGTAAAACAATTTTCAACCTAGACTGATGTACCCTGAAAAACTGTCCTTAATAAAGGGTGGAGACATAAGATATTTCCATGACAAATAACAGCTGAAGAATTTCATGATCACAAACCAACCCTGCAAAGAATACTGAAAAACATTCTAGATACACATAGGAAAAAACCACTAAGCAAAACTGAAAATTAAACAGAATGGAAAGGTAAAGATGCAACAGCAGAAAGATAACATGTCAACAATCGACCAGTGTATAACAGTTACAACCATTAATGTAAATGGGCTCAATTCAAAAATTAAAAGAAACAGACTGCAGAATGGATCAAAAAACAACATCCAACCATATTCTGTCTACAAGAAACCCATCTAACCCAAAAGTATACTCACAGACTGAAAGTCAAAGGATGGAAAACAATACTTCATGCAACAGGAACCAAAAAAAAAAAAAAGTAGGGGTAGCTATTCTGTTTGCAGACAATGTGAACTTCAAACCAATAATGATCAGAAGAGATTAAAAAAAGGTCATTACATACTGGTTAGGGGAAAACTTTAAGAGGAAGAGATAACAATCTTAAATATGTATGCACCAAATTTCAGAGCACCCAGTTATATAAAACAAGTATTAACAGAAATGAAAAAACAAATTAGCAGTAACACAATTATAAGAGGAGATCTTAACACACCACTGACACCAAGGGACAGATCAACCAGACAGAAAATCAACAAAGAAATAACAGAACTGAATCACATATGGACTTGATAGATATATCAAATGGACTTGATAGATATATAAAGAGAGTCCCATTCAACATCAGAATACACATTCTTCTCAGCAGTACATGGGACGTTCTCTAAAATATGTTAGCCCACAGAACATAATTACATAAATGCAAAAGAGTTGAAATTATCCCATGCATGTTATTGGATCATAGTGCCATGAAATTAAAAATTAATGACAAAAGATACAGCAAAATTCCCACAAACACATGGAAACTGAATAACACACTGTTGAGTAATCAGTGAGTCACAGAGGAAATTAAAGAAGAAATTAAACAATTCCTACAAGCAAACAAAAATACAAATACAACTTACTGGAATCTGTGGGATGCCATGAAAGCTGTCCTCAGAGGAAAATGTATTGCATGTTCTGTCTAAAACATATAAAGAATTTTAAAAAATCAGACGCCTGAAATCAAAGACCCAATCCAAAAATGGGCATCTGAGATGATGAATAATACACAGTTCTCAATGAAGAATTACAAATGACAAATAAATACATAAAAAAATGTTGATCATCATTACTCATTAGAGAAATGCAAATTAAAACCACACTGAGATTCCATCTCACTCCTGAAATAATGGCCAGGATCAAGAAAACTACCAACAACAAATGCTGTAGAGGCTGTGGGGAAAAAGGAACTCTCCTGCACTGTTGATAGGATTGTAGACTGGTACTACCACTGTGGAGGTCAGTCTGGAGATTCCTCAAAAAGCTAGGATTGGAAGTACCATTTGACCCAGATATTCTACCTCTAGGCATATTCCCAGAAGAACTGAAAACATCATAGCACAATAATATATGCACACCCATATTTATAGCAGCACAATTTGTAATAGCCAGATCTTGGAAACAACCTAAGTGTCTATCAACTGAGGAATGGATAAAAAAAAGTTGTGGTATTTTTATACAATGGAGTACTACTCAGCTATAAAGAATGATCACATTGAGATATTTATAAATAAATGAATGCAACTTGAGACCATACTCATAAGCAAAATAAATCAAACTCACATGTATAAATACCTTATAGTCTCCCTAGTGTAAGAAATGGTAGGCGTACATAAGATTTTATAGTAATCGTGATTCCTCATTACATTGCTTTGATGCCTTATAATGTTTTCATTCATTAGTTTGAATGGTTTTATTCTGTTTTGTTTGACTTTAGTATATGTAATGGTATGAACAGCTATTTTGAAGAAAACAAGTATTATGACAGCCATTGCTGATTTAACATCATCTTGCTTTGAAGTCCTGCCATGATTTGTTCTTCTGTTTCCACTGGTTCTATCATGTTGTATCTGGTTGGATTTTAGTATGTGTGATAGTGTAAAGAAATTTTTTTATGGAAAATTAGATAATATAGTAGCCATTGTTCATTTTCTATTATTTGGTTCTGAATGCCCTGTGATACTTTCATTCTCTTGAATGTTTTTATACTATTTGTTATGTTTGATACTATTGTATGTGAAGGTATGCTCAACTATTCCAAAGAAAGACACATTATGGTGGCCACTGTTAATATGGGATTGTCTCGTGGTGGAGTACTGTGTTGCTTACATTGCTCTGTTCTGATCTTCTTTGTTCTGTCCTCTTTTGTCTTAATCTCTTTAAAATAAATAAAATTAAATTAAAATTTAAAAAATTAATATTCCAGTTTTGGTAAATTATTAGGTACTGAGTTCAAACTTCATTTGGATTCCCACATTTCATACCTAATATTATTCTGTCACAAGGTTTCCTTTAGTATACTATATAATATTTTATAATGTCTTCTTAGATTTCTTGTAACTATACCAAAGACCACCTAAATTTTCTTCTATGTTCTCTCCAGGAAGATTTATGAATTAATTGTGCATTTAGACCTATGATCCATTTTGGGTTAGTATTTGTGAAACAAAATAGGCATCTAGGTTCACAATTTTAGCATTAGCACATCCAACTTTGTCCAACACCATCTGCAGAAAGTACAACCTTTATGCATTTAATTACTTTTCTCTTCTGTCGAGTCTATTGACTATATTTGCATGGCGCTTGTCAGACCCCTGTACTGTGATCTCTTAGCCTGTAAGTTTCTTCTTTCAAACTAGCATGATGCTTCAGTTTTGTTCATGAAGTCTTTGACTATATCTATGCTTTCAACAACTCTATCTATTCTCTCTTCCAGGAGATGTAGAGTTTCTGTTTTAATATTTAGATCTTCAATCCATTTTGATTTTCATTTAATGCATGATGATATACATGGTTCTAGTTTTAATTTTTGGCATGTAGATATCCAGTTATTCCAAAGCCATTTATTAAAGAGGCTTTTTTTTATTTCAGTAAGTGTATTTGGCCACTTGGTCAAAATTAAGATGGCGGAGTGTGTTTGACGTTGTTTCTGCCTCTCCTACACAGTACCTCTTTAGTATAATTTCAAGTCAGGAAGGATTGTGATGCCCCCACTTTTCCTTTATGGCTCAGAAATTTTTTTATTCTAGGTTTCTTCAGGTTCCAAATGAATTTTGGGAATGTTTTCTCTATTTCTGTGAGGTATGTTGATTGTATTTTGATTAAGATTGCATTAATCTATATAACAATTTGGGGAGAATGTCCATCTATAATGTTGGGTTTTCCTACTCAAAACCAAGGACTATCCTTCAATTTCCTTTTTCAGAATACTGTAATTTGCAATTAGATTTTTTACTTTCTTTGTTGGGTTGATTTCTAAGTACTTCAGTTTTTTCAATACTAGTGCAAAAGGTGCGCTTTTTCAATTTCTCAATGCATTTGTTGTATGTGTAGAGGAATGCTATTAATTTTTGAGTGTTGACTTTGTATCAAGCTATGTGACATTTTGGTTATTAAATCACAGTCTTTTGATGGAGTTTTGAGGGTCTTCTATGTAGACTATCATGTCATCTGCAAATAAAAGTAATTTAATTCTATCCTTTCCTATCCTTATTCCTTTTATTTCTCTTGTCTAATTGTTCCTGCTAATAATTTCCAGAGCTATATTAAATAGTAATCATGATAGTAGACATCCTTATCTTGTTACTGATTTAAGAGCAAAAGTTTTCAGTTTTTGAGTGTTTGCTATGATGTTGGCTGTTGGTTTTCATAGATTCCTTTTATCAGATTGAGATAAATACTATCTATTTCAATTATGTGTAGAGTTTTTATTATGAATGGCTTTGGACTTTGTTAAATATCTTTTTTATATCTATTGAGATAATCATGTGACTTTTGTGTTTGGCTCTACTGATTTGGGATATTACATTTATGATTTTCATATGTTGAATCATCCCTGCATCCATGGCATAAATCCTACTTGATCACTATGTATAATCTTCTTGATGATTTGCTCTATTCTGTTTGCCAGTATCTCATTTTTTGAGTTTATGTTCCTTAAGGAGATTGGTCTGTAGTGTTTGTTTTTGGTTTTCTTAGTTGACTTCTCTCTAGTTTGTGTATCAATATAATTCTTGCTTCCAGAAATGATTTTTGGATGTATTGCTTCCTTTTTTATTTCATTAAATAGTTTCAGCAGTAGTAAATTTAGATCTTCTCTAAATTTCTTTAAAATTCAGTAGTAAATCCATCAGAACCTGGGCTTTTCTTTGTTGTAGGCTTTTAATTCCATCTTCAATTTTATTAATTTATATTGGTTCATTTATAATGTTTATGTCTTTTTTATTAAATTTGAGAAATTCATATTTGTGTAGGAATCTGTCCACTTCCTTGTGTTTTCCATCTTATTAGAGTATAGGTTCTCAAAGTAGGTATTGATGATCTTTCAGATTTCACAGGATCCATTGTGATTTTATCCTTTTGATTCCTAATTGCATGAATGAGTTTTTCTTTCTTTTTTAAGATTGCCTAAGGATTTATTAATTTTATTTAAATTTTCAAAGAATCAACTCATTAACTCATTGAGTCTTTTTCATATTCCAATCTGCACCAAAAGGATAATACAAAGAAAAGCTTGAAAGTTTCCTAGGTTCAATTTATAATACATAGTCCTCAACATTTTCCCCTTTCTTGATTTTGCAATCACAACTTTTCAAAGAGTTTACAGACTCTGATGGTCATTAAGCAACACAGTTTTAGGAATTTTTGAGAGGACCTGTCATATCACCAGCATGCAAGCCGCCTGCATTGTGTACTTTAGCTCTCTCCACATCATGGATTTTGTAACCTGCATGGATTTCCTATTTTTGTTGGGTTTTCTCCAAAGTGATCCTTGAGAATACTCTCGCTGGAGAGCTAGATGGGAGGAGGCTCCAACACCAGGCTGGGATGTTCCTCTCTCCATGGTCACATGTTCTAGGAGGACAGCTGTAATGGTGCTCATTTTCCATTAACATACAAGCATACCCTCAACTCCACATTATTAACTGCACAACTAATAACTTTCCTGCTTAGAGGTCTTTCTAAAGGATTTGAGACCCAGGCATGCTTGTCACATTTTTCCTTTTGCCAGTGAAGCACTTATGAAGGGTATCTATTTTTTGCAGCAAATGTTCAAAAAAATTAAGATGAAATATGAGGTAATGATAGCAAGGTTTAATTTGTGCATGAAAAGGTAACTGTATTCCTTCTTTTTTGTAATTGTGTTTTAAAGGAAGATGAGTATAAATAACTGAGCTATTTATAATATTCCCCCTCTGAAGAAGAACTTCTAACTGTGATTAAGGATGAAAGGGTATAGATTCCATTTTAATTGCTTTGAGATAAGAAGGGTTGATATAAGGAGACAGATTTTATTTTAATTTATCATTAATAATGCATAACTGTGTTTAATTACTGGTATAGCTGAAAACTACCAGAAAGGATTAGTAAATGGAGCCCCTTTTTATTTCTAGTTTATTATTATAACATTGATTTGTATTTTGGTTGTACTTTTTTGCTGGATATTCAAGATCAAGTTAAAGTGATACCTGCGTGAATCATATTAACCTCATGCTGTCTGTTAGGATCAGTTAAGTCTCCTCAGGATTTACCTTGCAGCCACGTATAGAGCCTGTCAGTTCTTCAGTCAGTATCAGTCATCAGAATGAGTGAGGCCAACTGCTTATTATGAAAGTATGAGAAACTCCCTTTGGCACACTGTTCACTGTAATCACTACAGTTGTAGGATGTTGCAGAAAAAGTTCCCTCATGTGTGTTTCTCATTGACTTGAAGACCTGGGGCCAAGATATTAGCTGTCCTTAGTCCAGTTACCTTTCTAATGGTCTCCAAGCCTTGTTTGTTGAACATCCAGAAGAGAAGATCACTGACATTAACATTGTAGTGGGAATAGTGAGCTTAATTATTATAATCTCACCTGGGCAGTAGGCACTTTAAAATATAAAGTATAGCCAGAGGACTGTTATTCCTTATCAATCATGTTTGTTTTTGTAGTTGAATTCCTGAGGAATGTTAACAGACAACAGTTACATAGTCTTACAGAGAAAACTTAATATCAAAAACTACACATAGTATTTTGGCATGACCATCATGATGTTATCTTTGAAACACATTTAAATGTTCATCTTAGAGAAAAATACACATATAACATATACATCACATAAATTTTTGTATGTTGAGGGTACAGTGGTTTCAAGTTGCTTTGCCATACATATACGTATTATTAAAAGTAGCTAAAGCACAAGAAAAAGTCAGCTCTGAATCTTTAAAAGGAGACATCACTGTAAACAATCATAGTTTCACATTTTAGAAGACCTATACATCTGGAAGGCATGAATACATTTAATACATGAGATTAGCAAAAATGCATTGTTATAGCCATGTGAAAACTTGGTATCTTAGCTTAGTTTTGTACCAAGAGCATTTTTTCAACAAAGGGAGTCCTTTCCAATAATTCTCCCAAGCTTAAATGGTCTTCATTTAATTATCTTAACAAATTTTTGATGACCTATAAGATTAGCACATTATTTTGACTAATGAAAGATTCTCAAGCCATTGCACATAATCAATAAAGTGCATTATATTACAAAACAACTTTAGCATCATCCTGACAATATGGTAACTTAGGTGGGCACATGTTTTTAATTTTGATAACATTAATCTATAAGCTGACCTAAATTATGAACAAACATTTCAAAAATTCAAAATTTAAAACAGAAAAAGAAAATTTGAGCTCAAATAAAAAGCAGCTATTTACAAATTAGACAAACAGAGCAAAGACAGTCCCAGCCAGAAGCCAGCACAAAAATTAGACAGATAATCAAAGCAATACATATAAGACAATTTGTTTATAAGATAAAACTACACTCAAATATATTTAGCCAAATTGAATTCTAATAACATTGTTATAGTTTTTAAATTTGTAACTATAAGTAGACTAGTCAGAACATTGATAGGTCAATTAATAGAACCTCTTGTAATAAAAACCAGAAGGAATAAACTTTTTTATTTTATTTTTTTAAAGAGAAAACAAAACAAAACCGTAAAAGGGTACAAGTAATATATAATTTCAAAAAATAAACAATAAGAAATCACTAGTTAATAGATTACATATTGTCACCTTGGAAACAGTTGTTCAAATTACAAAATTAAAGCATACAAAGTGGACATTCAAACAGTGAGATTGCAAACAGTTCTGTTCAATGATCCAACAAAAACTTAGTAATGGTTTTCTATCTTACACACTTAAATATACATGCAGTTATATCCTTTAGAGCACTTTCTTTTCCTGTCTTTTTTACAATAACAATTACATATTTTGGGTTTTATTACTCCCATAGTTCTTATTACTTCTTTTCAAGAGAATAAAGCCAAATGTGAAGAAACAAAACAGTCAGTTAGAATAGAAGGATGGACATAGTACATGATGTAAAAACAGAATACCAGGTGGTCAACAATGGTTACCATAATGCCTCTTGCTATCTTAAAAGGAGTTGCCTATATCATCAGGTATAATAGAAATGAACAAAAGAGTACAGAACAAAATCAAGAAAACTGAAACATTAGAGACCTTACAGGACTTCAAAAGAAGAGAATAGTCAAAACATAATGGGCATCATAGTGAATCTTATTGCCTTCAAAGTAGTTGCCTATAACCCTCAAAATAGATACTATCAAACAAAAGAGGATAAAGTAAAATTAGTCAAAACAAGATGGTGAGAGCAATACAGGGGTTCAAATCAGGTTAATAGGAAAACAAAAAAGTTACTGTAATATATCCTGCTATTTTTAAATTTATTTTTCCCTTAATTAAAAAATAATGAAAAATAAATTAATTTTAAAAAGGGGGAGATTGAGACAAAAGAGAACATAACAACAAAACAACACAGGTCAGAACAGAATAACTTAAGCAACATAGTATTTCACTAGCAGATAACCTGACAAAATAGTAGTTACATAGTGTCTCTTTCCTTGAAATACTTGAGTATTACTTCGTATACTATAGCATCAAACATATCAAGACAGTGTGAAACCATTCAAAAGAATGAAAGTATTACAGGGTATTTAGAACAAGCTAACAGAGAATGAACAACGATTTCTATATTATCTTTGCCTATAAAAAATTTTGTTTATGCTATCACCTATCCTCACAGCCTCTCCAGCATTTGTTTTGGTGATTTTCTTGATCCTGGCCATTCTTTCTGGAGTGAGATGGAATATCAGTGTGGTTTTAATTTGCATTTCTCTAATGAGTAATGAGGATGAACATTTTTTCATGTGTTTATTTGCCATTTGTAATTCTTGATCTGAGAAATGTGTATTCATCTCAGATGCCCATTTTTGGATTGGATCTTTGAATTTTTGGGGTCTGATTTTTAAAAATTCTTTATATGTTTTAGACAGAAGTTCTTTGTCTGAGGCACAATTCACTAAGATTTTTTTCTCAGTTTGTGGGTTTTCTTTTCACTATGCTGGAAATTTCTTTTGACATGCGGAAACTTTTTAATAAAAGGTGATCCCAATTATTGATTCTGAGAAGTATGTCCCATGCGGTTTGAGTACTGTTCATGAATTCTCTACCTACCCCGATGTCTTCAAGGTTTTTATCTAATTTGTCTTCCAAAAGATTTAGTGTTTCTGTTTTAATATTCAGATCTTTGATCCATTTAGATTTTATTTTAGTACATGGTGATTGGCATGGGTCTAGTTTTAGTTTTTGCCATATGGAGAGCCAGTTTTTCCAACACCACTTATTAAAGAGACTTTCATTATTCCAGTGAACCTGTTTGGCCTCTTTATCAAAGATAAAGTGGTTGAGTGTGTTTGTCGTTGTGGTTGTATCTTCTAATCTATCCCACTGATGTTCGGTTCTGTTTTGGTTCCAGGACCATGTTGATTTTATTACAGTTGCTTTACAGTATAACTTTAAGTCAGGGATTATGATGCCTCCTGCCTTGCCTTTGCTGCTTAGAATTGTCTTTGCTATTCTAGATCTCTTCTCGCTCCAGATCAATTTTAGGAGTATTTTCTTGAGATCTATGAGGTATGTTGATGGTATTTTTATCGGGATTGCATTGATTCTGCAAAACAGTTTTGGGAGAATGGCCATTTTCACAATATTTATTCTTCCTATCCATGAACAAGGGATGTCTTTCCATTTTCTGAGATCATCTTCAATTTCTTTTTTCAGTGTATTATAATTTTCCCTGCACAGGTCTTTCACTTCTATCGCGAGAGTAATTCCAAAATATTTCATTTTTTGGTTGCTAGTGTGAAGGGTGTGGCTTCTCTTATTTCTCTCTCTGTGACTTCATTGTCAGTGTAGAGGAATGCTATTGATTTTTGAGTTTTGATTTTGTATCCAGCTACATTGCTGAATTTATTTATTATATCTAAAAGTCTTTCAATGGAGTTTTGGTGGTCTTCTATGTAGAGTATCATGTCATCTGCAAATAATAATAATTTAACTTCTTCTTTTCCTATCTTTAACCCCTTTTATTTCTCTCGCTTGTCTAATTGCTCTGGCTAGTATTTCCAGTACTATATTAAATAGGAGCGGCGATAAGGGACATTCTTGTCTTGTGCCTGATTTTAAAGTAAAGGCCTTCAATTTTTGGCCATTTAGTGTGATACTGGCCATTGGTTTGTCATAGATGGCCTTTATTATATTGAGGTAAAGACCATCTATTCCAATTTTCTATAAAGTGCTTATCATGAATGAATGTTGGACCTTATTGAAAGCTTTTTCTGCATCTACAGAAATGATCATGTGATTCTTACTTTTGACCTTATTGATATGGTGGATTACATTTATTGATTTACATATGTTGAAACATCCCTGCATGCCTGGGATGAATCCCACTTGGTCATGGTGTATAATCTTCTTGATGATTTGCTGCATCCTATTTGCCAATATTTTATTGAGGATTTTTGCATCTGTGTTCGTTAGGGAGATTGCTCTGTAGTTCCCTTTTTTAGTTGAGTCTTTCTCAGGTTTTGGTACTAGAGTACTATTTGCTTCCAGGAATGACTTAGGAAGAATTGCTTCCCTTTTAATTTCAGTGAAGAGTTTGAGGAGTGTCGGCATTAGGTCTTCTTTGTATTTCTTGTAGAATTCTGCAGTGAATTCGTCTGGGCCTGGGCTCTTCTTTGTAGGTAAGGACTTACTTACATTTTCAATTTAATTAATAGAAATTGGGTTATTCAGCAGTTTTACATCTTCTTGACCTAGCTTTGGTACTTCATATGCATATAGGAATCTGTCTATTTCTTCTGCGTTATCAAACCTTTGAGAGTAGAGGTTTTCAAAATAGATGTTGATGATCTTCTGCATTTCTATAGGGTCTGTACTGATTTTACCTTTTTCATTCCTTATTGCATGAATTTGAGCTTTTTCTTCCATTTTTTAAATAACATTGGCTAGGGGCTTATTGATTTTATTTATTCTTTCAAAGAACCAACTCTTTGATTCATTGATTTTTTGGACTGTTTTCTTAGTCTCTATTGCATTGATTTCTGCTCTGATTTTTATAGTTTCCTCTCTTCTTTTGGCTTTGGGCTTGACTTGCTCTTCTTTTTCTAGATGTTTGAGGTGTAACATCAGGTTATTTATTTGTATTCATTCTGTTTTCCTGATGTGGGAACTCAGTGCAACAAATTTTCCTCTAAGGATAGCTTTCATTGCATCCCACAGAATCCAGTAAGTTGTACTTGTGTTTTCATTTGTTTGTAGGTATTGTTTGATTTCTTCTTTAATTTCCTCTGTGACCCACTGATTACTCAAGATTGTGTTATTCAGTTTCTATGTGTTTGTGGGATTTTTGCACTATCTTTTATCATTAATTTCTAATTTCATAGTGCTAAAATCTGATAACATGCAAGGGATAATTTCAACTCTTTTGCATTTATTTAAATATGTTCTGTGAGCTAATATATGTTCTGTTTTAGAGAATGAGCCATGTAGTGCTGAAAAGAAAGTGTATTCTGTTTTTGTTGGGTGGAATACTCTGTACATGACTATCAAATCCATTTATTCATAGGTGTGATTCAGTTCTTTTAGTTCTTTGCTGATTTTCTGTCTGGTTGATCTGTCCACTGGTGTCAATGGTGTGTTAATATCCCCTGTTATAGTTGTATTACTGCTAATTTGGTTTTTCATTTCTGTTAATACTTGCTTTATATAACTGGATGCTCTGGAATTTGGTGCATATATATTTAAGTTATCTCTTCCTCTTGAAGTTTTCCCCTAACTAGTATGTAGTGACATTCTTTATCTCTTCTGATTATTATTGATTTGAAGTTCACATTGTCTGCAAACAGAATAGCTATCCCCAATTTGTTTTGGGTTCTTGTTGCATGAAGTATTGTTTTCCATCTTTTGACTTTCAGTCTGTGAGTATCCTTTTTGGTTGGATGGGTTTCTTGTAGAGAGCATATGGTTGGGTTTTGTTTCTTGATCCATTATGCCAGTCTATTTCTTTTAATTGGTGCATTGAGACCATTTACATTAATGGTTATAACTGTTATATTATATATTGGTTTATTATTGACATGTTATCTTTCTGCTGTTGCATCGTTATCTTTCTGTTCTGTTTAATTGTCTACTTTGTTTAGTGGTTTTTCCCTAAGTGTATCTAAACTGTCTTTCAGTATCCTGTGCAGGATTGGCTTGGTGATCATGAAGTTCTTCAACTGTTCTTTGTCATGGAGGTATCTCATTTCTCCATTGATTTTGAAGGACAGTTTTTCAGGGTACATCAATCTAGATTGGAAATCATTTTTCTTTAGTATCTGAAATACTTTACTCCATGCTCTTCTTGACTTTATTCTTTGTGCTGAGAAGTCTGCTGTGATTCTGATAGGTTTTCCTTTATAAGTGATCTGTCTTTTTTCTGACATCTTTTAGTATTCTATTCTTTTGTTGGATTTCTGGGATGGTGATTATTATATATCTAGGTAGTTTTATTTTGGTTATGACTATTTGGAGCTCTATATGCTTCACTAATCCATATGTCAGTTTCCAATCTCATGTTTGGGAAATTTTCAGCTATTACTTCTCTAAATATCCTCTTGACATCCTTTATGTTGTCCCCTTCTTTTTCATTTATCCCTGTCAACCTTATGTTGTTTTTCTCTGCATCATTTTGCAGGTGTTGAATTGTTATTTCCTGATTTCTTGTTATTTTTAGAAGATCTTTCCTTTCCTGTTCACTAGCTTCAATCTTGTCTTCAAGGTCTGAAATTCTATCTTCACTTTCATTGTGGCAGTTTTTACAGCTTTCAGTGGAATTTTTGATATCCTTTATATCTCTGTGCATCTGCTTTATGTATTGTTTGTTTCTTATATTGTTCATCCAGGGATTCTATCTTTTTGTTTAGTTCCTCCAATTTTTTAACTGTGTCTTCTTTAGATATGTTCAGCATCTCCTTCATTTCTTTTATCATTTCTTCTTTTACCTAGGAGATTCTTTCTAGTTTGAATTCCTTTGAAGCTTCCCACAGTTGTTTCTTTATTTTGGTTACTATTATTTCAGATATTTCAGGCATATGGCATGCATTTTCTTCTATGTACATGGCTCCTATTCTTTCTTGGGATGGGCTGGATATTTAAGATTGCATTTTGGTCTTTCATTTTGCCATTTTCCTATATTTCCATGTTTCAAGTGTTGTTCCAAAGCTTCCCCTGGGTGTGTTGGGAATTGTCTCCTATGTCCTGGGCTCCTGGGACTCCTCTGGTAACATAGCTCCCTTCTTGGGCAGCGAGGCCCCCAGATTAAAGAAGGTTGCCAGGCTCCTCTCAGTTAGACCTAAAGCCTCCTCAAGCTACACAGCTCCCCGCTCTGGTAGCAAAGCTCCCCTGAAGGAAAGAAGGCCACCTGGTGTGGTCCAGGCAATCCCAAATCATACTAAGCCCAATCTAGTGTGGCTGCAAGCCCAGAAGGCTCCCAACCCCCTAGAACAAGAATTTCATACTGTCCCGGGGATTGGATGTTGTGTAACCATCCACCTCCTTGGATGGCAAAGCTCCCCAGGCTGATATAAGGTCCTCCTATGGCCTAGGTAGGCGTAAAACCTCCTCAGCAGGGCTGCTCCCTCCTCCAGATGGTGGCAGTAGTGAAGGTGCTCTCCAGGCCAAAAGAAGGTCGCAGGCAAGGCCAGAGCAGGTTCTCGTAACTTGGCCAAGCTCACTCCTCCAGGCAGGCAGCTGCAGTGTGCCCTCCGGGTGAGAGAGGGTGGTCAGCAAGGCCAGAGCGGGGTCCTACAGCCTGGCCCAGCTCCCTTCTCCAGGCGGGGCAACTGTGGTGTGCCCTCTGGATTAGAGAGGGCAGTGAACCGGAATAAAACTTTTACATTTGTGAAAGCAAAGACAGTTTTTAAGATTTGATAGCCATAGTTGTTGGATAGTTACATCTGAGAGTCAAATCTGCTGCTTTGATAACCACATATCTGATAGAATTGGATACCCGATCAGGTAACCATATGATAGAATTCTGGCATGGCTGAAAAGATAAGAAGTATGAAATATAAATGACCTTTATTTTTTTTTTAATTTTATTTAAGGAGAAAAGAAAAAAAAAAGCAGGGAAAGGGTACAAGTTGTACAGATTTACAGAAAAAAAATGAACAGTAGGAAATCACTAGTTAATGTATTACATATTGTCATCTTAGAAATAATTGTTCAAGTCACAAAATTAAAGCTTGTAAAGTGGACATTCCATCAATGATACTGCAAACAGTTCTGTTCATTGATCCAATAAAACTCTGTGATATCATTTTCTATCTTATACACTTAAATATACATGCAGTTATATAGTTTGGAGCACTTTCTTTTCCTCTCTTTTGTACCATGACTATTACACATTTTGGGTTTCATTGCTCCCACGGTTCTTATTACTTTTTTGGAAGAGAGTAAAACCAAATGTGACATAACAGAACAGAATCGGTCAAGTCAAAAGGGTGGACATAATAGATAATGTAAAAACATAATACAAGGTGATCAACACTGGTTACCATAATGCCTCCCGCTATCTCTAATAGAATTGCCTATATCGTTAGTTATAATACACTTGAACGAAACAGTAAAGAATAAAACCGACAAAACCAAAACATTGGAGACATTGTAGGTCTTCAAAAGTAGATAAAAGTCAACAAGAATGGGCGTCATAATGAATCTCATTATCTTCACAGCTAATGCCTAAACTTTCGAACCTGATACTATCCAGCAAAACAGAATAGGGGAACATCAGTTAAAAACCAGATGGTGAGAGTAATACAGGGCTTTAAATCAAGGTAATGAAAAGTCAAAGTGGGTTACTATAATATATCCTGCTATTTTTTCCCTTTAATTAAAAGGATAAAGATAAAAAAGTAAATAATGGAGTGGAGATTGAGATAAAAGAGGGCATAACAATGAAACAGCACAGATCAAAACATAACCATTTAAGCAGAATAGTGTTTCACCACCAGATAATCCTAACCTAAAAGTAGTTACCGTATTGTCTCTTTCTTTGAAATCCTTGAGTACAACTTCGTATACTGTAGCATTAAGTATATCAAAACAATGTAAAACCATTCAAGAGAATGACAGCATTACAGAGTATTTAGAATCGACTAACAAAAAATGAACAATGGTTTCTGTATAATCTCCTTGTCTTTAAAAGGTTTTTGCTTATACTATCGTACATAATAAAATCCAATAAGATACAGCCTATTTAGACCATTGGAGACAGAAGGACAAAAGCTAGATGAGCCCTTATTTTAAGATGCAGGGAGAGACCTCCCGACCCTCCAGGGTCTAGCATTGTCTCCGGGGGCTGGCATTCTCTCTGTTGGACATGTGGAGTGGGGGTAAACATGTAGCTTAGGTTTGGGGTGGTACCTAAGGGGCATTAGTGACGCACAGGTAGCCCATTGGTATTCATTTCAAGCCACAGGTAAATGCCTAGGGTTGGGGAAGATAGAGCCCCTTGGTTCCACCTCCAAGCTTTTCACCAGCTACAGTGTCCCAAATAGGGCAAAAACCTTTCAATATCATTTCTCCCTCTTATGGAAAAGAATGGTAAAGGTAATTTTAGCAATCTATAGGGGTGAGCAGGTGATGTTTGGGTATAGAAAGGTATTATCTCTGAGAATAGTAGCCAACCTACAAGATTTTTTGAAAAGAAATCATGACAAGAGGCAGCTCTTCTGCTTATTCTTTTATATCTGCTTCTGACTAAAATTGTTATTAAATTCATAAGGTTTCCTAGGAATGTCTTCTACTATCAATGAACTTATAAAAATCAATCTATCAGCTCTGAACTCCTCTCATCCAGGCACAAGGCCTTGGTGGCACAACACCCTAGGAGTGCATCTCCACTAGATGCTTGGGTCCTGGAGATTCTGAACTCAACCCACCCAGGAGCAAGAATCCAGTGACACACTTTGAGGGAGTGTACCTGTTAGCTGCCTGGATCCCAGAATTTCTGAACTCCACTTGACCAAGAACAAGGATCTGGCAGCTCATTTTGGTGGTGCATCTCTGCGAGCCACCTGGTTCTTGAAGGTACTGAACTCCACCCAGCCAGGCACAAGGCCCTGTCAGCATGCTCTGGGGGAGCATCCTTACTAACTAGAGTAGAGGATTCCAGCTCTACCCAGCCTAGTGTCTCTGTACAACCCAGCACAATACATCAGGGGAACACCAGCCAGTGTTACAGGTCACAAAGTTCAAGGCTCTGGCACCAAAGTTCAGGGGTATGCCCCAGCTAGCCATAAGAATATTAGAAGATCAAAGCTCTGCCCAGCACAGTGTTCCAGTGCAATCCATTGGAAGGGTGCCTAACCAGCTGCACAGGTCCTAGAGGAAAATGACAAAATGAAAGAGCAAGATGCAGCCTCAGTCCTCCAGTCCAACAAAAACAAACATGGAGACATTGAAATGGAAGACACTGGAAATTGCACAACTGAACTTTCTAAAATGATAGCAACAGAAGTAAAGAAACAACTCCATGAAGCTATCAAGGAAATCAGATCAGAAACAATCTCCAAAGTTTTAAAAAAAAGGTGACAAACATTAAACAAATGTTGTATATCTTTCTTTTTTATTTTGAAGAGGGAAAACCAAAACAAAAATATAAGAAAAAATAACAAAATAGACTAATAAACAACAATAACAAAAATCCAAAACAATAACAATATATCCTTTCAAAACAAGTAGGAACTTGCTAAGGGTTGTTATTGTGCAGTTATCTTCAAAAGAGTTACTCAGATTATCAGATGCAGAGATGCAAAATTGATCTAATCATATGAATGTTAACTGTTTTGTTCCAAGTGCTAATACAATTAGCAGTAAAATCATCCTAGCTATCTTAAGTGTCTACATACAAATTTATACCTTTTTTCTTTTCCCTTCTTTCTTCTTTTCTTTTTCCTATCTGAGCTATTTTTCCCCTTTGAGGGGTTTCTTACTCTTTCACAATATTTATTGAAGATTTTGGATCTTATTTATTCTTTCAGTTTCTTACACTAGGGAGACAAAACAGTACATGCACATGTAACTTTGATTTATTTCATGAGTTGATTATGGTCTCAAGTCACATCAATTTACCTATAAAAGCCTCACTGTGATTCTTCTTTATAGTTGAGTGGTACTCCATTGTATAAAAGTACAACATCTTTTTTATCCATTCCTCAATTGATGGGCACTTGGGTTGTTTCCAAGATTTATCTATTAGAAATTGTGCTGCTATAAACACAGGTGCACATATATCACTGTGGTATGATGTTTTCAGTTCTTCTGGGAATATTCCCAGAAGCAAGATAGCTGGGTCAAATGGGACCTCCAATCCCAGATTTTTGAGCAACCTCCACATCAGCTTTCACAATGCTGAGTGTATCTAAAGAGGATCTAGATTTAAAAAAAAAAGAGTACCACAAGATATTAATGGAAACTTTGAATGAACAATATAAGACAAAATTAAAATGCAAGAAACAGATTCAAAGAAATATTCAGGAAATTAAAAATCCTATTGAAAGCTGACCACTTGATTCAAACTGAAGGTAGACTCTCAGACCTTGAAGACAGGATTGAAGTTTATGATCATGAAAGAAAATATTTCTTAAAAATATCAAGGAACCAGGAAACCACAGTTCAAGATGATGCAAAGAGAAAAAACTTAAGACTGATAGGTGTCAGTGAAAAATCAGACGGGCAACACAAATGACATACAAAGACTCTTTAGAGAAATAATACAATAAAATTTTCCAAACATAGGAAAAGAATTTGGTGAGACATATAGAACTCTAATGAGCCATAACCAACATAAATCTTCACTAAGACATATAGTAATTAGGATCTCAGAAATTCAGCACAAGAACAGAATACTAAAAGCTGTCAGAAAAAAAGAACAAATCACCTATGAAGGAAGGCCTATCAGAATCACAGCAGATTTCTCAACACAAACCTTCCAGTCAAAAAGAGCTGGAGTGAAGTATTTCAAGTCCTGAAAGAAAATAATTTCCATTCCAGGTGGATGTGTCCTGAAAAACTATTTTGAAAATTGATGGAGAAATAAGATACTTCCACAACAAAGAGAAACTGAAGAAATTCATGACCACCAAACCAACACTACAAAGAGTACTGAAAGATACTCTACAAAGAGATAAAGATAAAAACAATTCCAAGAACAACAGCAGAAGGAAACCACAAAGTAGGGCAAACAGAACAAGTAGAAAGCCAAAAACAGAAAGATAACATAACAGGGGTAAGTCAGTACATATCAGTTATATCCATCAATACAAGTGATCTCAACTCACCAAAAAAAAAAAAAAAAAAAAAAAAAGACTGGCAGAGTGGACTGAGACAAAACCCAACAATATGCTGTGTACAAGAAACACATTTTATTCGACAGGAAATTCATACACTAAAAGTCAAAGGATAGAAAACAATACTCTGTGCAACAGAAACCCAGAAAAAAGCAGATGTAGCTATTCTGTTTGCAGACAATTTGAATTTCAAACCAAGAATGATCAAAAGAGATAAAGAAGGTCACTACATACTTGTTAGGAAAAAGCTTCATGAGGAAGAGATTACAATCATAAATATTTATGCACCAAATATGGAAGTATCCAACTTTGTAAGACAAATCTTAATAGACATGAAAAATCAAATAAGCAACAATACAGGTAAACAGGAACCTTAATACCCCACTGTCACAAAGAGACAGAAAAACAAACAAAAAATCAACTAAGAAATAACAGACCTGAATTGAACTTGTGAAAAAATGGATCTAGTAGATATGTACCAAGTATTCTACCCAACAACATCAGAATACACATTCTTCTCACTTACACATGGGTCATTGTCTAAAACAGATCATATACTAGCCCACAGAACATGCTAAAGTAAATACAAAGGAATTTAAATAATCCCATGCATATTATCTGACCATAGCATAATAAAATTGGACATTAATGACAAAAAAACCACAAGCATCCCATAAACACATGGAAATTAAATAACACTCTCCTGAACAACCAATGACTCATAGAAGAGATTAAACAATAGCTACAAATGAATGAAAATACAAATACAACTTACTGGAACCTGTGGAGCACAATAAGAGCAATCCTTCGAGGGAAATTTATGGTCACTTTGGGAAAATAGAACAAACACAAATAAACAACCTAATTCCGTACCTCAGACTTCTAGAAAAAGGAGAACAAGTCAAACCCAAAGCAAAAGAAGAGAGGAAATTATAAAGAGCAGAGCAGAAATTAATGTAATTGAAAAGAAGTAAACAACACAAAGAATTAATGAATCAAAGAGTTTGTTCTTTGAAAGAATAAATAAAATTAATAACCCCCTAGATAATCTTATCAAAAAGAGGAAAGAAAAAACTCAAATCCATGCAATAAGAAATAAAAAGAATGAAATCTCTACAGACCCTGTGGAAATACAGTAGATCATCAACACCTACTTCAAAATCCTTTAATCTCATTGAATCTATAACACAGAACAAAGGGATAGATTCCTAGAAACATATAAATTACCAAAGCTGAATCAAGAAGATGCAAAACTACTGAGTAACTCAACTACTGTAAATGAAATTGAAAATTAATTAAAATCTTACCAACAAAAACCTAGGTCCTGATGGATTCACTGCTAAATTCTACAAGAAATTTAAGGGAGACTTACTGCCAACACACCTCAAACTCTTCAATGAAATTGAAAGAGAAACAAGTCTCCCTACCTCATTCCTGGAAGCAAGTATTACCCTAATACCAAAGCCAGAGAAAGATCCAACAAAAAAGAGAATTATAGGCCAATCTTTCTAATGAACATAAGTGCAAAAGTCCTCAATAAAATACTGAGAAACAGAATGCAGCAAATCATCAAGAAGATTATACACTACAACCAAGTGTGATTCATCCAAGGAATGCAGGCATGGCTCTCCATATGCAAATCAATAAACATATTACACCATGATTAACAGATCCAAAGACAAGAACCACGTGATCATCCAAATACATGAGAAAAACCTTCTGACAAAATCCAACACTCATTCATGATAAAACTTTATAAAAAAATTGGAATAGATGGTCTTTACCTCAATCTGATAAAGTTCACCTATGATAAGCCAACAGCTAATATCTTAGTAAATAGACAAAAACTGAAAACATTCACTCTAAAATCGGGAACAAGACAAGAATGTCCATTATCAGCACTCCTAATCAATCTAGTTCTGGAAACATTAGCCAGAGCAATTAGACAAAAGAGAAAAATTAAAGGAATAAGGATAGGAAAGAAAGAAGTTAAATTATCATTATTTGTAAAGGACAAGATACTCTACATAGAAGACATCCAAAACTCCATTGAATGACCTCTAGATGTAATAATCAAATTCAGTAATGTAGATGCATACAAGATCAACACTCAAAAGTCAATAGCATTCCTATACACAAACAACAAACTCACTTGAGAAATAAGGGAAATCACATCTTTCAATATAATATCCCCCAAAAATAAAATACTTAAGAATCAATCTAACAAAGGAAGTAAAAGATCTATACATTAAAAATCACATTACTCTATAAAAAGAAATTAAAGAGGATTTCCAAAAATGGAAAAACATTCCTAGTTCATGGATAGGAAGAAAAAATATTGTGAAGATGACCATTCTCCCAAAGTTGTTATACAGATTTAATGCAATTCTAGTCAAAATACCATCCACATACCTCACAGACCTAGAGAAATCATTCTTAAAATTCATCTGGAACCAGAAGAGACCTAGAATAGCAAAGGCAATTCTGGGGAACAAAGCCAAGGCAGGAGACACTGCAATCCCTAATTTGAAATTATACTAAAAAGCTACTGTGATAAAATCAGCATGGTACTGATCAACGGACTAGATTAGAAGATATAGCCACCACTCAACCATGTCATCTTCAACAAAGGAGCCAAACACATTCATTGGAAGAAAGATAGCCTCTTTTACAAATGGTGTTGGAAACATTGACTTTCCATATGCCAAAAACTAAAGCTTGGCCCATGCCAATCACCATGCACTAAAGTCAAATGGATCAAAGATCTAAATATTATAACAGAAACACTCGATCTTCTGCAAGACAAAATAGGTAGAAATCTTGAAGACATAGGGGTAGGCAGAGAGTTCATGAACAAAAATCAAACTACACAGGGCATCGACAACTGTGATCTTATCTTATTAAAAAGTTCTTGCACTTCAAGAGAAATCCCTAACAGAGTGAAAAGAAACCCCTAATTGGGAAAATATCTTAGCCAACTGTCCTTCAGACAAAGGACTTTTATCTAGAACATATAAAGAATTTTAAAAATCAGGCCCCCAAAATTCAAAGGCTCAATGGCCACTGCTTTCTTTTTAACCTGTTGAAAAAGAGTGAGTGAGAAAGGCTTCCAATTATATTGTCCGGGTCTTACTCTCTAATGTATAAGCTCTGAATCAAAGGTTCTAAAATCGCAGACCACAAAAGAGATTTATTGCCTCCAGGGATGGAAGCAGGTAATAATCCAGAAGAAACGCAACCCTAGGGCAAAGAGATCTTTAAAATATTTTGGTTTCTCCATCCAGTCAGCACTACTGACTAAGCTCTATTGAAACCTGTTCTAAAAATATGTATTATAACATAATATATCTCTAACCCAGTTTGTAAGTCTGAGCAAGTCCTCTAAATACCTTAATACACATACTAGGAACATCTGAAAACTTTCGTAGATCTTTCCTTATCTGTTTCAGGTCACAGGGAGAAAGACACTTAAATGCAGATAGTTTTAAATTTTCCATTTATTCCTGGAAGAATATTGTCCTTAAGGAGTTCATTTCTTGTGGCTCACATTCACATTTGAACACAAACAATGTTTATTCCTTTAGTGCAAAGTCTGAACATAGGCAATTTTAACCATTTTGTTTTCCTTACAGAACAATTTTAGTTATGAAATAGCATCATCGTTGCTATTTCTCTTTATATTAATAGTCATGTTTAAAGAAGGAAAACGTATCTTAGACTTGTGTTTCTCCCACCTCAGCCTTTCTCAAAGCTGTAATTATAGGCACACTGCACCACACACAGCTTTGTCAAGGAAAGCACACATGAATTTTTTCTTCTCACCTTTGCCTCTGTGCTTTTCTAGGTAGCAGCATGCAGAATTTTCTTTCTTTCCTCTTTTCCCTCCTGGTCTCTCCTCCTTACTTTCATCCACATCAATCTTCCTCCCCCTTTCACTGGGATATAAAGATCTTGTGTGTATCATATCTTTTTCTCCAAAGCATTTTAAGTACATACTGCACAACAAATTGCTAGAAATATGCAAATGAAGTCTCATTCAGTTTATGATAGTAAATTATTTATAGCAAAAAATTGCTAATTTTAGCCATAAATGAATGTTTAGGTCCAAGGTATAAAGTACCTTCACATTATGAAACCACAGTCACCATCTCTGAAATTTTCCCTGTCCTCAACTTAAAAACTATAAACCCATTAAGTAATAGTTCCACTTCCTTCTCTCCCCCTGGTAATTACTGTCCTACATTCTGTTTCCATATATTTCCCTACTATAGGCACCTCAGTCAATTGGCATCCGTAGTATCTGTCCTTTTGTGTTAGGCTTAGTTCATGTACCATAAGGTCTTCAAAGTTCACCCACATTGTAAAATGTGTCAGTATTTCATATCTTTTGAAAGTTGAGTAATACTTCATTGTATATGTGTAGTTAACCTTATTTATCCATTTACCTGGCAATGGACATTTGAATTGTTTCTACCTTCTGGCTAATGTGTATAGTGCTACTACGAATATTTTTGTTTTAATCAACATTCTTAATTACTACATATATAATCAATGAAATGATTTGGGTACATTGCTGATACCCAATTGCTGGTATCTAAAGTCTTGAATCAGCTTTACCTAATCCAGATAGAGAAGTATTTTACCTTGAATATTTCTCTCAAGAACTCAAAGGCAAACTTTATGCCATAAGTCAAAATTTTTCCTCGAAAATATAAACAGGAAATATTCATTATATAGCCAAATTGGTAAGGAATAGAAAGATTTATTCTCCCTGAAACTGGCCACTCACAAAAGTCCAGGTGACATGTCAAAACATTGTGGAAGATTTTCTTCTACATTTGGATCATATTTGAAATTCATCAGTGTTTGAGATATGTTATAAATTAGCGCTATATTTCTAAATTTTTCTCAGAGATGTCAGGAATGATTAAAGAAAATAATACTATGAAAAATGAGTTTATCCTCAAAGGATTTGCAGATCACCCAAATCTGGTTTTGGTGTTCTTTGCCATCTATCTGATAACAATAGTGAGAAATCTGGGTTTGTGACCTTGATCTGTACACTGCATCAACTGATACACCAATGCACATTTTCCTGGATAATCTAGCTCTTTTGAATTCTTGTTGGGTGTGTGCTATTGCTCCCAAGATGTTAGAGAACTTCTCTTCTGAAAACAGAAGGCTTTCCTTCTATGAATACTTTATACAGATTTATATTTTTTGCACTGTTGAAAATGTAGACTGCTTTCTTCTGACATCCATGGCCTATTGTGGTCATATGCATCACATCATGATGTTCAAGAAACTCTGTATTCAGATGGCAACAGGGGCGTTCATAGCTAGAAATCTATGCTCCATGATTCCCATAGGCCTTCTGTTTAAATTACCTTTCTATGGCTCTAGTCACTTTTACTGTGATTTTCTTCCCTTGTATTAACTCATATATCAATGAACTTATACTCTCATTTTTGCAGGTTCCATTTTAGTCTTCACAATAGATATCTTAATTTCTTGCATCTACAATGTCTTAAGAATTTTCAAAGTGAAATCGAAAGACCAAAAGTCAAAGCCTTTTCCACTTGTGCATCATATTTTTGTCTGTTTCATTATTCTATGGATTGCTTTTTCTTCATGTTTATTAAGCCAAATTTGCCAGAAGAAGCTGATAAAGCCATATCAGCTGGTATTTTGTAAATAGTAGTAGTTCCTGTACTAAATATTTTATTTATACCCTGAGAAAAATTCTGAAGAAAAGATAATTTAAAGAAAGTTGAAATTTCATTTACTGTTATAAGTGCAGCAATTTATTGTTACAAATGCAGCAATAAGTTCCAAGTGAAATGACATTGAAATATAAAAGTAACTAAAATTTTATCATAATATGATAAAAATGCAAGAACTTAAAGAATAACTTACTATTAAGTCAAAAAATCAAAAATGACTCTGAATCCATTTAAGGAACAACATAAGGTGGTGTCATATTCAAAAACTATGTCAGTTGCCATGATTATCAGTACCTAAAAGCCAACACCAAAGTTAACACATGATAGCATTTGAGGGAAGAATCTCTAGTTACAATGTATGTTATGAGGACATATAGGAATAGAATAAAAAGAACATTGTGTTCCTAACTGAAATGATTATGAATTAACTATATAAACATAGAATGTCCATCTTTAAGAGGAGATAGGTTTACAGAGTTTTATCTATTCCCGTGTATATACACATAAGTACCATAAAATAAAGTTCTGGACAGTCAAACCTCACATAGAAACTGAGTTTGCTTATCTGTGAGTAATGCTAAACATCTCTGTGCTCCATCCTAAGAAGTAAAAGGGGGTTTAACAATGACTGTATTATGTAGAGACATAAAAGTATAATTGCTAATCTTTGCTTAGGGTTGATCTAAATTATTCTTTCCTTTACTTCATTTCAAAAGCTGAAATTGTATGAAGAGCTCAAAATGAATTATCTTGATATGACATCATAAAAATTATTTTCCAACTGTTCACTTATTCTATATTTATTGAGATCCTGAATTGTAGATGTAAGGTCCTAAGTATTAGGATGTATCAATTACCTAAACACCACTTTTTTCCGTTTCGTTAAATAATAGTATATTACTAAAATATTAATTACTAACTTCTGGACCAACAAACATCCACATAAAATCAGCAAAAGCCCACATGAAAATTTCTCTTTCCACATCCCTTATTGATGCTCTGCAATTATGTCTGTATTCCCAGAAGGAAGCTTTCAGATTGTAACTGTGCCGAGATTACCCAGCCACCACAGACTGACATATAAATGATCAACATGTTCAGCCTACTTTTAAAAAGCAGTGAAGAAGCACATGCATTTCAGTGTCCAGTTTCATGAATGAAAAAAATAAGGCCACCTAGTTTCTCTCAGTAAATCATCCCCCAAATTTTAAATACCTCATTCCAATTACACTTTAACATTTTAGTATTTCCTTTGCACTTAAAATTTAGGATTTGTCTAACTTCATCTCCATCTTTTTTAGGTTGTATGCAAATGTGTAGGTCCTTGCCTGTTATCATGGTTTTGAGTGCAGTTGTCTTGCTATGAATGAGCTGTGTTGAATTGTGGGCCTGTGTAATGTCAGATCAAGTATCTACATCCATGTCTAGCCCCCAGATGACATTGTTTATGCTAAAATGATTGGTTCTCAAGTCTTCAAGGCTTAAATTCTATTGACTTGGGCTCTCTTGTTTGTTGTCCCCTGATTAATGAGTGAATTATTTTGACTTTCTTCTCTCTGGTTCCAAGCAAATTTAAAGGACTTTTGTTGTTCTTTTGATGCTCAACAATGATGGTATAGTTCTCCGTGATTTGCTTTCATGACCTCTCCAGAAAGTCCCTTTTTCCCTATAGATTCTCATTTCTCTAAGTGTTTGACTGTCGCTCTTTCTATATTCACAGGGAAACGCCACCTCAGTGAACGCCAACTGTTCTCTTCTTGCATTTTTCCAAACAAGATGAATTCTCATTGCTAAAGTTATTATCTCTCGCTTCATTACAATGTTTCCCAAATATACTACTATCTAAAATGATAGAAATGGTCACAGTAAAATAAGCCTTACCTGATAATTACTGGTTAAAAGAAGAAGAAAAAAAGATTTACTAAATGAGTGCTTTGAAATTTTTCATTAATATTGTATATGAAGTAGAGGAAAACAAAAATTTGATTAGTATTTTATTTTTTAAAAAATACTATATAGAAATACATATTTTATCTCATTAAACCAAATATTAATTACAAACACAAATGTGTACAAATTCTAAAACTAATGAATGAATCAATTGTTCTTTAGATTTTATTTTCCAAAAGATTAAATTATAATCTCTTAATGAAACTTTCATTTAACTTTAAATGTCAAGAAATAAAAGTAATAATTGGATAATTTTGCAAAAATACTCAGTCTCCTTAAATTTTTTCAGGAGCCTCACTTTATTCTAAATCTATCATACATTATGACAATTCTCATTTCCCTACACGGCATTATCATTTGACTGGCAACTGAGACCTATTCTGCTGACTAACCAATTAATATTATATTCTTTTACTATATATACAAAGATTAACACCTGAACTAATTTGCAGGTATTTTAATGCTTCAAACACTTTCTTTTTACATTTTAAAACTGTAGTTACCTAAACCCTAACATGTTATTTCCTATTATCTGGCTGATTTGTCAAGTGTCTGAGTTAGCAAAGTTTGGTGGACCAGAGAATATTTTTTCTACACACTAACCTCTGGGAACACCATTTAGCTTCCTTTCACATATTTTTTTTCATAGGATAGGAAGAGTCTTCACCTCTTACCCATTTCCAGCCCATTTTCATTGCTGGTTAAGACAGGTCTGCTTTATCGAGAAAGTTATCTCACCACATACTTTCAACTGTTGAGAAATAAGTGGTGCTAATGAAACAGTGGAGAAATGAAATATAAAGCCTGCACCTCATTTAATATAAAAACAATGTGTTCTTAACTCAATGATGGGTCTGCTTTAGGATTGTGTGCAGGATAAGACCAAAAGTTTTATTAAACTCTTCTTGCATCAGAGCAAATAAAAGACCTCATTCCAAATACTTGATGTGCTAGAATCTTCTATAACTTCCAGAAATGTTAAGTTGATGGACATGATGGCCCACACTGCAATTCCAACATTCAGGAAGTGAGGCAGAAAGATCACCATAAGTTTAAAAGCATTTGTATTGGGGTAACAAATTCAATTCAAGGCCAGCCTGAACTACACAGTGAGACCTTGTCTCAAAAACAAAATAAAAATGAAACTGATTATCATGCTGAAATATTTGCATCAACATGAAGTTTGCACTGATGCATTTATTTTTAATATTAGAAATATGACTTTTCAATTTATTTGGCAAAGATTATAAACTTACAAGGCTTATTCATTCCTTCAGATTAACATTGATTAAATCTGTAACATTATGAAGATAGCCTCTTTCATAAATGGTGCTGGAGAAACTGGCTTTCTACATGTTGAAAACTAAAATTAGACCCATGTCTATCACCATGCACTAAACTAAAATGAAAATGGATCAAATACCTAAGTGAAAAAAAAAGAAACACCAAATCTACTAGAAGAGAAAGTAGGTAGAAATATGGAAGACATAGTTTAGACGGAGAGTTCATGAACAAAACCCAGAATACAAGAGAAATATTTCAAAGAATCAACAATTGGGATTTCATCTTATTAAAAGGTTTTTAAAGCAAAAGAATTTACCAACAGAGTAAAAAAGACAACCCACAGAATGAGAAAAATTTTAGACAACTGTCCTTCAGACAAAAAACTTCTACCTAGCACATATAAAGAATTGCAAAAAATCAGATCTCCCAAATTCAAAGACCCAATCCAAAAATGGGCATCTAAGATGAATATTCATTTCTCAGATGAAGAAATACAAATGGCATATAAATGTATGAAAAATGTTCAACATCATTTGTCATTCAGTAATTGCAAATTAAAACCACACTGAGATTCCATCTCACTCCAGAAAAAATGGCCATGATCAAGAAAACAACCAGTAACAAATACTGAAGGGGCTTTGGGGAGAAAGGAATCCTTCTCCACTGCAGGTGAGAATGCGGACTGCTGCAGCCACTGTGGAAATCAGTTTGGAGATTCCTCAAAAAACTAAGGTTAGAGGTCCCATCCAACCCAGCTATTCCACTTCTGGGTATCTTCCCAGAAGAATTAAAAACATCATACCACCACAATTCCCATCCACTCATGTCCATAACAGCACAATTTGTAAAAGCTAAATCTTGGAAACAACCCAAATGCCCATTAATGGAGGAACAGATTTTTTTTTTAAATGTGGTCTTTTTCTACAGTGGAGTACCTCTCAGCCATATAGGAGGTTAAACCTGAAACTTACAGGTAAATGGATGCAACTTGAGACCAAAGTCATAAGTGAAATAAATCAGACTCACATGTGTAAACATCATTATCTCTCTGGCATGAGAAACTGAAAGAGTAAGCAAGGTCTAAAATACACAACAGATATTATGAAATGGGAAGAAACTGTCAAAAGGAAAAATGATCTAGAATGGGAAAAAGGAAAGGACTGAAGGGAAAGTGGAAAATGCGAGTCAGTTGTAGTAGTGTTTCTTAGCTCAGTGGAAAGGAAGGTTTGAGTTAATAATCAAGTAGGGAAATTTATATGCCCATATCTGTACTCTGAATAACTACTTTAAAGGTAACAATATGCTACATGTTAACTATTGTTATTCTATGAATTTGTTATGAAATTTTGTTTTACCTTTTTTCCATAAAATAAAAACATAAAAAGAAATGCTCCTGCTATGGAAGGGAAGGAAAACCAGGATTTGGCATACGGAGAAGGCCTGTACACTATAGTCTTTTGACAGCCTGGATCAGCACTGTCAGAATTTAGAACTAAAAAGGTTCCAGGCAACTCACAGGAAAGTAAGCAATAAAAAAAAGCAGAGAATTCTAATGAAAGGATTTGTATCCTCAAAGAAATAAAATATATGAATTCAAAATAAGACAATAAGAGAAAAAGAATAAAAGAAAGATTCAGAAATTATAACTTGCAGTAGTTAAAATTTTAAAAATTAATTTAAATTAATTGATAAAGCTGCTCTAATAATGTAGGACAAAAAGTTTTAAAATTAATGGGCAAGGGACCAAGAGATAGAAGTAGAAAGGGAAAAGAAAAGGACGTAAAAAGAATTAAGATGTGTTATGTGCACATACCAGTTCCCCATGATGAATGTAATCATTATGTATTGCAAATGTGTGCTGATACAGATAATAACTTAAAAAGCAAAAGTGGAAAAGTAAAATCTGTGCTCACTCAGAAAAAATCAATAAGAATAAACAGCTTCTAGTAAATAGTACAACATTCAACTTATAGTTCTACAGAAAGAAAAATTTTGAATAGAAAAAGAGGCATAAATACTTCACATAATTGCATAGAGCCTATCAAGTGCATAGTAAATGAGAGAGAAAAAAAAGAAAGGAGATACACGTCAAGAATATTGTGAATATCAGAACACCTGGGAAGAAAAGGGAAAAAATCTTCCACAGAAAAAGGATCAGGAAGTAAGAATATCATCACAGTTAAAAAGCAATAGTCAATTACAAACCTTCATCAACAGAAAAATATCTTTGAAATTCTGAGACAGATTTCCAAAGAATTAGATATGCTATCAAATATTTTAAAAGAAAAGGGCTCAAAAAGTGAAAAGGAAAACTAAGTCCACAAAAGGGATATTTCAAGTTGAAAATCTCCAAACGGAATCCCAAGCTTGAGTGAAGCATAAAATCTCAAGACAAAACAGAAGAAAAGATCAAGACTAAAAAAGAATGGGCTTCACAGAGGTTCTCAATTTAAATAGTTAATAAGGTACTTCGCTGTTTTGAGATAAGATACATAAATTCTGTAAAATAATTTTGAAGCAAGATGATGGAAATAATCAAATGAGAAATAGGCACTGATTAATATATGACAAAACTTTTTGAGTAAGAAAAATAAAATCATAGTACACTACATGACTCAGGTAGGAATAATAAGTACAAATTTATATGACTCAAACTGTGGCCTATTATTTTCTCTAAAATGGTAGGAGCCAGGGACTTAGCTAAGTGGTATAGCACCTGCCTGGCAAGCATGAGATCATGGGTTTGGATCCCTGGTACCAAAAAATAAAAATAAAAAGAATTTTTAAATGGTGATATAAATCTATGGAGAAGGTGAATGAAGTGGAAAGGCATGTTTGAATCACATGTGATATAGTAAAATAGTTATATATTTCTGCTAAAAGCCATGATATAATAGTATATTTATATTGTTTAGTAACAATAAAGTAAAGTCAGAGGAAATAGATTTGGGAGGCTGAGGATTAAGGAAAACAGAAATTAAGGACACGGTATAAGTAGTATTCTTCTACTTGAACCATGTAAAATTATCTGATTCCCCAAATTAGTCACATGTGTTACTTTGATAAAAATAAAATAGAAATTGTAAAACATTGTTAAGTTGGATGAGGTTGAACATATTGCTCCTTTCCATTTCCAGTGTTTATGGTAAATACTAAACATTTTTTGAAGAAGAAGATATGAGCTTCAAATACTTGAAATTCCAAGCTTCTTTTTGGCCTGTGTCCATCAAAAATAACAGAAACTCTTTGAGAAAAGTATACTATTCTATGAAGTAGAAAGAGACTATGTACCATATATTCCAAGGTTGGGTTTGAAGAAGAGGTACAGATGGATGGCTGCATATAAGGAATGAGTGATTTGTTGACAAAAATTAGAAAATGAAGCTTTAAGTATTCAAGAAAGTACAATGTTATTTCCAATTTGAAAAGGCAAGAGTCATCCCCAGTCAAACCCAACTACAGGATCAGACTAAACTGTTGCATCCCTGTGGCGAGAAACATCTTTATTATCTTATCATGATATGCCTCATTCATTTGTTGCTGCATGGCATTAGGACTTGGTAACTTGAAAGAACAACTATCACTATGTTACTGTCTCAAATGCTAACTGTGCTCATTTAGGTAAATTTTTGCTCAGTTGCAGTTAGATGATGGCTGACACAATAATCATCTCAAAGGTGTCTTCGTATTTGTGAACAGCAGTGGATTTCAGTTATCAGATGGCATTTCAATCAACATGTAGGCCTTACTGGTGTCTTATATTGTTGAACTGTTTCCACCAAAAATATATAGATTGGTGCCCAATTTTCCAGAATGTGACCTTATTTGGAGACAGGGTCTTTACTAAGGTAGTCAAATTCATTAGGGAGGCTGAGGTCATTAGGATAAGCCCTAATCCAAGTACGGTTGGTGTCCTTTACAAATAGAAGAAATTTGAACACAGAGACAGACATTCACAGAGGGAAGAGCATGCAAAGAAACACAGAGAATACCACGTGAAGATGGAAGACTGAAGTAAGACAAGCAATGTCAAAAAGAAGCAAGGAATTTGAACCTGCAAGTTTCAAAGGTAGCATGGCACTACCAACAGCTTAATTTCAGACTCATAGCACCTAAAATAGTGAAATGAGCATTTTCTATTGTTTAAACCATCCTATTAATGGTGCTTTGTTGTGGTAGTTGGGAAAAGAATACACCCGAGTTTCCTCACAGTGTGACTTCTAGACTTCAAGAAGAAACGTACTGAGAGAACAAGGAAGAAGCAAATGGAACTTTGAAGACCCAGTTTTTGAAGTGATGCTAGGTAGCATCATTTCTCTCTCATTTCTCATTTTTCATGAAAACAGGAAATCACAGTGTTTGATGCAATCACTATGTTTTAAGGGAAATAAACCTCTTTTTGGGAAAAGTGTCCATATTACCCTATAAAGGGTAGCATGTGAACTGAGACATACTATTGGCCATCTTCAGATATTACAACCTGTCACTACTACAAAAGTTTATGAATGCAGAAGATGACAGGGCAAGGGTGAGGGTACAATTAGGGCTGGGTTTAGAAAGAAAATATTAGGACCATTTAATTCATTTCTTCTGTGCAACATTCTGTTTTCCCTGAATAAATATAAGATGACTACTGTGAAACAAAAGCCAAACCAAAGAGTCAAAGTGAGTTTGACCCTTCAATATCTAGAGTACTTAAATGTTCTCTACCCCCAATCCCTTTTAATAAGCATGAGTGAATTTAATATACTTAAATTAATGAAGTCCATTTCCATCAACTGAGGAATGGATAAAAAAGCTGTGGCATTTCTATACAATGGAGTACTACTCAGCTATAAAGAAAGATCACATTGAGGTATTTATCAATAAATGGGCACAGCTTGAAACCATACTCATAAGTGAACTAAATCAAACTCGCATCTGTGAACACCGAATGGTTTCCCTGGTGTAGGAAATGATTCAAATATATAAAAGTATGTGGTAATCATGATTCCCCATTATATGGCCTCAAAGCCTTATAAAGTTTTCACTCATTAATTGGAATGGCTTTATTTGGGGCTGTTTGATATTATGGCCTGTGATGTAATGAACAGCTATTTTGAAGAAAACAAGACATCATAATAGCTAGTGCTGATTTAATACAATCTTGTCTTGAAGCCACACCAAACTATGGCTCTTCTGTCTCCATTGATTTTATCATGTTGTAACTTGCTGGATTTTATCGTATGTGGTAGTATAAACAGAAATTGTTATAGGCAAAGAGGAAATATAGAAACCATTGATCATTTTTTCTGTTAGCTGGTTCTAAATACTCTACAATGCTTTCATCCACTTGAATGGTGTTACACAGTCTTGATATGTTTGATGCTATAGCATATCAAGTTATATTCAAATATTTCAAGGAAAAACACACTATGGTAACTACTATTAAGTCGGGTTATTTGGCGGTGAAGCACTAGGTTACTGAAAGTGTCATGCTTTAACCTGTATCGTTATGTTGTTATGCCCCCTTTTATCTCAACCTCTCCCTTATTCATTAAAAAATTATTTAATTTTTTAAATTTCTTTTTTAAACTAAGGGGAAAAAATCAAAAATCTAGCAGGATATATTATAGTAACTTTTTTGATTTCCTATCAACTTAAAGTCCTGTAATACCCCCGTTATCTTGTTTTGACTGATTAGACTCTTTTCTGCTCTGTATGATAGTATCAAGTTTGAGGGTATAGGCAACTACTTTGAAGGCAATAAGATTCACTATGATGCCCATTCTGGTTTGACTATTATCCTCTTTTGAGGTTCTGTAAGATTTACAAAGTTTAGGTTTTATTGGTCTTGTTCTCTACTGTTTTGTTTAACTTTATAATGCCTAAAGAGATAGACAATTCTTCTTAAGGAAGCAAGAGGCATTATGGTAATCATTGTTGATAACCTTGTACTCTGTTTTTACATCATGTGCTATATCTATCCTTGGTTTTGACTGACAGCTTTGTTTTATCATGCTTGATTTTATTCTCTTACAAAAAAAAGTAATAAGATCTAAGGGAGCAATAAAACCCAAAATGTGTAAATTTTGTTATAATAAAGAGAGGGAAAGAAAAGTGCCCTAAAGGATACAACAACAACAAAAATTAATGAAGTCCAAAACTTTATATTTACATCAGCACCATCAAATTTACTTGAACACTTATTATGTGCCACTTGTGCTAAGCTATACATAAAGATTACTTCTTTCAACTCCCACTAAAATCTTATAAGGTAGAATTATTACCCAAGTGACAGCTGAAAAAATAAAGTACAATGGGGTTAAGTCACTTGCTCATGTCGTATAATATGCATAATCTGATCTCAGACTTTCCACTACAAAATCCACACTCTTAATTATCACATAAGAAATCACAAAGGTCACCTAAGAGTTGCATGAAATTGTTTAACCCATGCAGTGCAAAACAGCATCATATTTTACTTTAAAATGATAGTGAAATATTGAAAACAATAGTGAAAATTATTTTAAATTAATTTCAAGTATTTAAAAATCAGGAAAAAAAATTTTTTTTTTGTCTTTTTCTTTTTTATCGGTACCGGGGATCGAACTCACAACTGCCTGCTTGCAAGGCAGGCGCTTATGCCGCTGAGCTAAATCCCCAGCCCCAAAAATCAGGAAAATTTTTATAAAAACAAATTCTAACTTTTCTTGAAAAATTGAAAGACCTGAAAATAATTAGCTGTTCTTACGCCACCTGCAAGTCATCTCTAAGCATCTGAATATATAATTTTGCACTATGAAAATTTTTTTCCATACTAATTTTCAGGAAAAACATGTCACTATTGTAAATTACAAGACAGACTGATTTGAACAGTTTTTCACTCTTCCACTTTAACTTTTGCAGTGAAATATTAAAGAAAAAGAATGACCAAAAGGCCCAGAAACAGTATTTTACAAATTCATCGATAATCATATAGTTAGTGGGTCATGAAAAAAACAATAAATGAGCTAAATTCAGTAGTTTTCAGAGAAAATCTTCTACAGTACACCAAAAATTTGAGATACACATTCTTTCTATAAAAATTATTTTGGTTTTATTGGGCAGGAAATATGGTATGAACTTGACAGAAATGTGATAGAATAATTCCTAGTATAATTCATTCCAAGAAAATATATATTTCCCTTTCATTAACTATGAAGTTAATATTTTTGGTTAAAATTATCTTCACCTTTTTGTTTTATAATTTTGTTTTGCTTTTGTTGGTGAATCAAAATCTCAGGAACACAGTGAACAAAACTAGTTATTCTTGTTTAAACAAGTAACAACAAAGGTAGCCGCCTTTCTTAAAGGAAGAAAAACAAATGCTAATGTGACAATGTATTATCAGATTGGTATGATGATCCCGGAGAAATGAGTCATACTGATAATTATTTCAGATATAATTCTTTGGTACTCTCTTTGGAAGATCAGAATAAAAGAACATACATGAAATAAAAGAAAGCTGAAATAAAACTCCAAATGTTTCTACTGTGGAAAGAACTAGGAATTTTAAAACTTCAATTTCATACAGAAATATCTATGTGAAGTTAATGTTTTATAAAACTGGAGAGTAAACATGAGAAAAATGAAGTCTTTTGGCTGTGTCACACTGATGGGCATGTCAAGGTATTCGAAATGAATGCAATGCTTGTAAAATATCTGAACACAGACCAGACAGAGTTCCTCTGAGTTACTACATTTGGAAATAATAGCACAGAGAAAACTGATTTATTCATCTTTAAAAATTAAACTTGTATAGGCTAGCTGTATATGTAGCTAGCTGTATATGTAGGTGAAGTAATGAAATTTGAGGGGCATCCAGACTATACCAATCATATTTCTCTATCTCAATAGCAGTGATCTATTCTATGGCCAGGATATTAAAGGGGAAGGAAGGAAGAAGGAAAAAAGGGAGGGAGGAGAAGAAAATAAGCAAACACTGAAGGAAGGGAAGGCTCAAGGGAGGGAGAGAAGAGGTAAGGAAGGAGGAAGGGAAGAGAAAGGAATTAGGGCAAGCAAGGCTTCTACAAACTTTTCTGTGCTATATGTTCTCTTCGGGCTACCTGCCCGTATTCATACCCAAGTCATGGCACTCTTACTCATACCCAGGATAAGGTACTCTTAATCCTAGCAACACACCATGAATCAATCCCAGCATCACATCGCTAAACCCAGCAGCACACACTGTAAATCCAGCCACCTCTAAAAAATTCCACCTATAACCACATGAGGCTTGAAGGGGACCTCTAGATACAAGCCACAACACTCTGTAACACAAATGAATTAATGTATTTTGTTCACTCTTCAATAGTAAACAGCCCAGAAGAATGAAGCACATATCAAGGAAGTCTCAGGGACTCAGAAAGCTGGGACAGCCAGAGGACACTGGACCAGAGAACATTATCACTGTAAGAAGAAATGACTGGGGACAGAGAGATGCTGAGCAAGTCATCTCCCCTACTGTGGAACCACCCACCAGATGTAAACTGAAACTGAGAGAATTGAGTTTTACCATTAAATGACATTAAAATTTCTTACTTAATTCAACTGACTAGACTAAACTTTTACTCCACTCCCTTATCAAGCATATACAAACACTTAGGTTTCAAGATATGAGAAGATGATGTGTGGAGTTTCACAAGAGTGGTGACTTGTAGAATCACCTTTATAGTAAGAATTTCAAGGTGCAGTGCATTTAATAACCTAACAAATTCAAGACTTCATCATACTTTAAAAATATAAGAACTGAGTCAGGATGCCTGGGGAAGATCCAGATGCCAGCCCTCTTCTTTGAGTTGGTGCCATTCACAAACTCTGGGGAAGGAGAATAAGAAGCCAACAAGAAGCTAAGACCTCCTATGAGTTGACACCATGTGCAGGCTGACTGGAGAAGAACCAGACACTAGCCCCAGGGAGACAAGAAAAGCTAGTGTCCTCCCACTCCCCCTAAGTGCCCTGCTGATCTGGAGAAACACAGGCTGTGATGATAGCTAATGAAGTAAAATACAACTTAATATTTGCAGTGTTTAGTGTTTCACTGACTTTGCAGGCCTTAAGACAGTAGTCTGATCATCTATTAAGAGGATAAACAATACACAGTGTAGCATATGTGGGGAATCTCCTTCTGAAGGTGGTAGCCATTTTTAATTCCCTATTATTGTATTTTGAAATCCTGTATCATTCTCATGGTTTTGTTTGGTTGAGTTTTATTCTATTTTATCTTGTTTGATTTTATTGTATTTGATGGTATGGGCACCTATTTCATAGATAACAGGTTAAATTATGGTAGTCATTTTAGATTTACTATTATCTTGCTTTGAAATCCTGTATTTGCATTCATTGTATTGTTTTTATTGGTTGTATCCTGTTGTTTTGTTTGATTTTACTATGTCTGAAGGTATGGGCAGCTATTTTAAAGACAGGAAGCATTATTGTAACCACTGTTGACTTCCTATAATTTTGTTTTGCAATTCTGTGTCACTTACACTGTCTTGTTTTTGGAAATGACCCAAACAAAGTAAGTTGTTTATGAAAAACACACTTGCAGAAGTAGGTAACTTTCAATCTGAAAAATAAGAGTTATCCAGATAAAAAGGAACAAGGAGAGAGAATATAATGAAAAATCAGAAAAACCCATTCATGAAGAAGGGAAAAAATAGGTCACATTTGCAAACCTATGATAAATAAATAAATAAATAATTTTTAAAATAGTACTATTTGGCCAGGTGTGGTAGTTCACACCAGTAATCCCAACACTCAAGACGCTTTCAGAAGGGTTGATTGCTGTAAGTTCAAGACTAGTCTGGGCTACATAATGAGTTTAAAATCAGCCTGAACGAGTGAGATCTTGTCTCAAAAAAAAAAAAAAAACACACATACACAATTTTAATACTGTGACTATTGCAAATGGTAACACAAGACTTTAACTTATTGTTCATTCAGTTTAGCTAAGTTTTTATTAATAGTTTCATAAAGTTGTATTAAGATCATAGCTAGGACTAAAGACATCTAAAATCTCATCAGGGATGGACAGCTCCAAGATATTGTATGCACAGGGCCAAGTGATAATGGCTATCAACTGGGAGTTTAGGTTGGACTCAGAGCTTTCAGAAGCACTGTTCACAATTAGTGTGCTAATATAGTGTCCCAAAAGAAACACATGGAACTTATGATTAACAAGTGTAATCAGTTAATGGATTAATGGATTTCAAGACCTTCAGTTGGTAAATAAAGCTTAACTGCATCAAAAATCTGTGTGTCTTACTTAGTTTCGTGCTGCTGTAACAAGAAACTTGAGAATGAATAGACTGTTAAGAACAGAAGTTTGTTTTTACAGTTGTGAATGAAGTAAGTCCAAGATCAAGAACTAAAGTTAGGGAGTCCTTGAAGCAGATAGTATTTTGGATTTGGAGTTTAGAAGGCAGGGCTGTGGATTTCAAATCATCCACACATTACAAACACCTACCATTCTGTGTTAAGTGCTTTAAAATCACCACATGTATTTTTATTTAAGCCACACAATAAACATGAAAATTGAGCATTATTATCCTACAGAGACCTTATGGATGACAGAACTTGCCTAAGCTTGCTCAGTTTCTTAATCAGTCAAATAATGAAGATTATAAGCAGATGTTTTTCAGTCCACAGCTGCTCTGTATATGTCAGTTATTCATTAACAAAGGAAGATCTCTATTTGTTCACCTAAAAAAGTGTCTATCACATAACAGGAGCCCATTATCTAACTTCTGTGATGAAAGCCATAGCACCCTGAGCTCACATTCAAGGTCTTTCTCCCCCTTTCCTCCTTACTATCATGTTCCTATTTCAAATGGGGACAGGAAGGGTAAAGCGGGGGGACGTGGGAGGAGGTCACTGTCTGGAGTGAAGATTAAGATGATAAAATTTGGTTCAGTTAACTCCAAATAAGTCCAAAAGGGGATTTCATCCCAAAATGCTTGAACTCCAAAAATTTTTAAGGTAACTTCATCTTTTGTATTTTGAACCCAAGGCAAGAAAACTGTCACTTGGATTTTGCATTTTGTAAAGTGGTCATGAATATCCCACCTTAACTCAGTAGTTAAATCTATAGTGTGGTTCTCTGAAATCCCCTGCCATCTTCAGAACTTGAATAGTCAAACTGGATTATTCATGGTAATATTTTATTTCCAGAGCTTGCCAACAAGCCAGGAGTTCTGGTTCCTGAAATGGCTTGTATCCAATTTTAAATGAGACAAATATGGGACTACAATTTTGAGTATTTATCCCCTTCAAAATTTGCCATTGTAGCAATATTAAGGGGTGAAAACTTGGAGAAGTGATCAGGCCATGAGAGCCCCACCTTCATGGGTGGTACTAACAGCCTTATAAAAGGTGAGCCCTTCCCTGTTGTTTGCTCTGTCCTCTTTGCCCTTTTGCTCTTTAGTCAAAGAGAAAAGTGCTCCTACCTGCTGCAGAATGCAGCTTTGAAGGTGCTATCGCAGAACATAAACCAGGGCCTTCCCAGACACCACGCTCTATCTGTTTGTTTCAGAGTGAACCTTAACTGGAAAGGACTAGCCTTGGCACCAGTCCCAGCTGCAACTCTGACTGGACTGCAGTCACAAGAATTCAGGGTTCTGTCGACCTGGGACCTGACTACACAAGGCCAAGTAGAGGCTGCTTCCTCTTTCTAAAACATTGCACAGATTTAATGCAAGTCCAATCAAAATTCCAACAGCATATCTCACAGAATTGGAGAAAATAATCTTTAAATTCATTTGGAACCAGAAGGGACCTAAAATAGCAAAGGCAATTCAAGACAAGGGACATCGTAATCTCCAACTTGAAATTATACTACAAAGCTACTGTGATAAAAGAGCATGGTACTGGGGAGGGAAAAAAAAGACCTGAGGATCAATGGAACAGGGCAGAAGATGCAGATACAACTCCAGAGATACTCAGTCACTTTATCTTTGACTGAGATGCCAAACATTCACTGGAAGGATAAACTTTTCAATAAATCGTGCTGGAAAAACTAGCTCTGAACGTGCCAAAGATTAAAACTGGATCCATATCTTTCCTCTATAAACTAACCTAAATTTAAAATGGATTGAAGATCTAAATATTAAAGCAGAAATACTAAATCTGCTGGAAGGTAGAATTGGTTAAACTCTTAAGGCATTGGTGAAGGTAAAGAGTTTGTGAATAAAACCCACAGGAATTATCATAAAGAATCAACAACTGGGATTTATCTTATTAAAAATCTTTTTGCACAGCAAGAGAAACCACCAACAGAGACAAGAGACAACCTACAATCTAGGAAAAAATGTTTGTCAGATGTTCCTCAGACAAAAGTTTACCATTGAGAATATATAAAGAACTCAAAAAAGAAAAGAAAAGAAAAGAAAAAGAATCAGACCTCCCAAATTTAGAAATGTAATCCAAAAATAGGCATCTGAGATGAATACCTACTTCTCAGATGAAGAAATACAAATAGCAAACAAATACATGAAGAAATATTCAGTATGACTGGTGATTTGAAAGGTGAAACTTAAAACAACACTCAGATTCCATCTCACCTCAGAAACAATGGTTATTATCATGAAATCAACCAGCAACTAATGCTGGAGGGGCTGTGGGGAAAAAGGAGCCTTTCTCCACCATTGATGAAAGGGTAGCCTGTGGAAATCAGTGTGGAGATTTCTCCAAAAAACTAGGATTAGAAGTCCCATTTGACCCAGCTATTCCTCTTCTATTTTCCCAGATTTAAAAATATCATACCACAGTGATATACATACATCTGTTTATGGCAGCGTGATTTGTAATTCTAAAATTTTGAAAACAACCCAAATGACCATCAACCAAGGAATGGATTAAAAAAGATTGGGGAGTATTCGATAGAGTATTATTCAGTTATAAAAAAGGATAAACTAGAGACTTTTATAGGTAAATGGATGCAACTCAAGTTCATACTTGTAAGTGAAATAAATCAGACTCATATGTACAAGCACTATATTGTCTGCCTAGTAGGAGACGCTAAAAGAGTAAAATACTATAAATGTATATTAATTCTGGGAAAACATCATGTTAGCCTCCCAAAGCTTTTCCTTCCTTTTCAAAATTGTTTTTAATATTTTAATTTTTTATTTTCATAGAAAATTGTTATCTTCAAGTGTTTCACCTTAAAATGTTTCTTGAAATTTTTAATTTTTGTAATCTTTTCTAGTTTTATGTATATAGGTCTTACAAGTTTTGTGATAAGGTTGGTCACTATTTTATATTTTAATACTCTTGTAACCAATGTGTTTCAATTTGGTTATTATGAAATGGAAGTATAGTCACTTTTTAAGTAAACATTTATAATTTTTTTTAAAATATTCACCTTCTTTGAAGGCCTAATCAATCCAAACTACAGGATGCATGTAACTACTAGAGAACAAACAATATCCTCATTTATCCATGCTTTTGTTTTCAATTTTTTTAACTTATAGTCCAAAGTTACTAGACATTAAGATAGCTTTTATTATAGAGACCCATGTGTATTTCTTATTATTCCTTAAATTCTAAATTAAATTTTATCAGAGGTACTATGGGGGATATATATATATATTTGTGTTACCTGCAATTTTAGCCATCTATGTATAAAGGGAGCCTGTTATGGTTCAGAATTGAGGCTAAAACAAGACTTTCTGTAACTTCCTGCCAAATCTGAACTTAGGATGGGCACTGGACTGCTTATGGACTCTTCACATAGCAGTGAAATGATGGGTTGGGATCTTCATAAAATGGCCAGTGAGCAACAGATAAAGACTGGTGGGAAATGATTTCTAGAAGGTAGGCACTGTGTCCATTCAATTTACTCCACTCTCTCTACCAATCTGCCTGAGAGACAGAATCCCATTTCTTGCTTTTAAAAGTAGCCTTCACATAGTGTTGCACACTTTTAATCCCAGCACTTTGGGGAGATGAGACAGGAGGATCCCAGACTTGAGCCCAACCTGGATAACCTGCAAAACCCTATCTCAAAACAGGACTGGTGATGTGGTGTGAAAGCCCTTGGGTTCAGTCCCAAGCATTACAAAAACAAATAAAACAGTAATTTTCAAATATGGTTGCCCATTAGAATCACTTGACTACTTAAAAAGTTTGTAAAAATTAGAAATTAAAATTAAAATTGGACTTCCAGGAGAACATGGCAGACAGATAGCAGCAGCTACCGAGGCCTCCTGAGAGACTCAGCTTAGAATCCAAGAATGGTGTGGAGTGAGGAATCCTAAGCAAGAGGAGATATACCCTGCTGACCCAAGAACGAACTGCGCTGAGAGAAACCAACTGGGAATGCAATCGTGGTGCTATAACAGGAACAGATAAAGCCTCAGCGTGGAAGCTGGAGCCCGCACCATTGGAAGACGTGATTTGGGTTTCCTGCCACCGCTGCTGCGTCTGAATCGGCTCAGCAGGGAGAGAGATGCGTGAAAGCTCTGAGAATAGGAATCGGTGAACGGAGTTGAAAGCAGGACAGGCAGGGAGCTGTGCATCGACCTGCAGTGAGTGAGGGAAACTGGGACTTTTACGTGGTCTAGGAGGCTCCAACAGAGGACATTCTGGGACCAGGCAGACTTGCCGGATCAGGGCGCTGTACTGAACTCAGTCACATATCCCCCTCTCAAGGGGGATTGGTGAGCAGTGCCTATCCTATGTGATGCTGCTGGCTGAGACCCAGTAGGCTAGCACAACCCAGGCCCCAGTGCCTGGAGGTGCACCCTAGCGGTGAAGCCTTCAGTAGGTTGACCTGGAAGGGTGGGCCCCAAAAAGGCTGCTCAGTCCATAACTCCCTGGTGCACTGCAGTGGGTGGAAACACCTAGCCGGTGCAATTCAAACATACTGTGGCTGACAGGGAAGGAAGCTGAACCTCCTATATAGGCTTGTATGTAAGGAACAAAAAATATGGGAAGAGGGAGCAACAAGAAAGGCTCCTTGGCACCAATCCTGAGAAGCAGGCAATAGCAGACACAGCACCAATAGACATAAAGTGCTATCTTCAGAGCCTCATAGATGAGTTCAGGAATGAAGTTATTAATGACCTGAAGCAAGACATAAGCAGAATAGTTAGAGAAATGCTAAGCACTACCCAAGAAAAAACAGATGATGGAATGGATGAACAGAAAAAAAGGGCAGAATTGTTTGATGGAGAAAATAGAGAAAACATTGAATACATGAAGCAGGTTCAAAGAGATTACCAGGAAACTAAAAGCTCTATCGAAAACTGGCATAACAGCTTGAAAGAAACTAAGGATAGATTATCTGAACTGGAGGGCAGATTTGTAATATGGGAGCATGAAATGAAAAACTTCTTAAAAATAACAAAGAAACAAACAGCAATAATACAAAGACTAGAAGATGATAAAAGGATCTATAACTTAAGAATAAAGAATAGAAAAGAAGAAGTAGGGACACAAACAAATGAACTACAAAAGCTACTCGCAGAAATAATCCAGGAGAATTTTCCTAATTTAGCAAAAGGTAAAGATATTCAGATGTATAAAGCATACAGGACCCTAGCCACCTACAACCCAAACAGAGCTACACTCAGGCATATAATAATCAAAATACCAGAAATACAATATAAGAACAGAATATTAAAAGCTGTCAGAGACAAGAAACAGATCACTTACAAGGGAACACCCATCAGAATTACAGCAGACTTCTCAGCACAAACCATCAAATCACGAAGAGCATGGGGGGAAATAATTCAAGCTTTGAAAGATAATAACCTCCAGCCAAGATTGAGATATCCTGCACAACTATCCCTGGAAATTGATGGAAAAGCAAAGTGCTTCCAGGATAAAGAGGAACTAGGGGAATATGCAACCACCAATTCAACCCTACAGAAAATACTGCAGGATATTCTAAAAAAGAAAAATACGAAGAATCCAGAAATAGCGGCAGAGAGGCCACAATGAATGGAGCAGAAAACAAAATGAAGACAAACTGACAATAATGACAGAAAAAGAGCTCAACAGAAATGAGGCAGAGAAGATTGGATGATAGGAACAGCTATTTTGGAGAAAACGACGTCATAATAGGTAATGCTGATTTAATATCATCTTGTTTTGAAGTCCCATCAAGCTTTTGTTCTTCTGTCTCCATAGGTCTTAACATGTTGTATCTTATTGGATTTTATTATATGTGATAGTATAAACAAAAACTTTTATAGACAAGGAGATTATACAGAAACCATTGTTCGTTTTCTGTTAGTTGATCCTAAATACCCTGTAATATGGTCATTCTCTTGAATGGTTTTACATTGTTTTGATATATTTGATGCTACAGTAAACGAAGTTATACTCAAAGATTTCAAGGAAAGAGACAATATGGTAACTACTTTTATGTCAGGATTATCTTGTGGTGAAACACTATTTTGCTTAAATGGTTATGTTTTGATCTGCGCTGTTTTGCTGTTATGCCCTCTTTTATCTCAATCTCCATTTTATTATTTACTTTTTTATTTTTATCCTTTTTATTAAGGGAAAAATAAATTTTAAAATAGCGGGATATATTATAGTAACCCAGTTTGATTTTCTATTAACTTGATTTGAAGCCCTGTATTGCTCTCACCATCTTGTTTTGACTGATGTTCCTCTATTCTGTTTTGCTTGATGGCACCAAGTTTGAAAGTTTAGGCAACAGCTGTGAAGATAATGGGATTCATTATGACGCCCATTCTGGTTGACATCTACTTTTGAAGACCTGTAATGTCTCTAATGTTTTGGTTCTGTTGGTTTCATTCTTTACTGTTTTGTTCAATTTTATTATAACTGATGATATAGGCAATTCTATTGGAGATAGTGGGAGGCATTATGGTAACCATTGTTGATCACCTTGTATTATGTGTTTACATTATCTATTATGCCCACCCTTTTGATTTGACCAACTCTGTTCTGTTATGTCACATTTTGTTTTACTTTCTTCCAAGAAAGTAATAAGAACTGTGGGAGTAATAAAACCCAAAAAGTGTAATAGTCATTGTACAAAAGAGAGGAAAAGAAAGTGCTCTAAATGATATAACTGCATGTATATTTAAGTGTATAAGATAGACAATGATATTACTGAGTTTTGTAGGATCATTGAACAGAACTGTTTGCAGTCTCACTGTTTGAATGTCCACTTTACATGCTTTAATTTTGTAACTTGAACAAATATTTCTAAGATGACAATATGTGATCCATTAACTAGTGATTTCCTACTGTTTATTTTTTTCTGAAATTCTGTATAACTTGTACCCTTTTTCTGCTTTTTTTTCTTTTTCTCCTTAAATAAAATTTAAAAAATTTTAAAAATAAAATTAAAATTAAAAATTAGAACCCAGCCACACCCTTGGCCTTATAAATTAAAGACCAATTAAATCAGATTCTCTGAGATACGTCTACAAAATTTTTAGAGTTGTGCAGGAAATTCCAACATGCAGTCTAGGCTGAGAACCAGTTTAAAGGCTTGGTAATCTCATTCCCTTGCAATGCTAGTAGCAAGAAGTGCTGAGTGGTTACTCTGTGCTGAAAAATGTACATAATCTGCATTACACCCCCATGAGATAGGTATACTAGCCTATCTTTTACAGGTGAAAGAGGGTAATTGGAAAAGCTGAAACAGATTACAATTTAGCATCTTTTATAGTACATTCTTTACCATCCACCATGCTACTTCAGTAGTTGCTAATACCAGCATTCTCTCTAATCAGGTAATTCATTGCTTCTTTTAAAGGGCAGACTAGATAAGCACTGTAGACAATACAAGAGTTTCTTGCAATATTCCCTTCTGAAGGAGAGTGTAGTGTAAGCGTCTAACATGAAGTTGAGGATGAAGAATAAATTTCTCAGAACTTTTTAATAAAAACATTTAGAAAATGTGGCAGATTGGCATAAATCATATGATTAGATATATGAAGCAGTTAAAAGCAAATAGCATGTTTTATAGAAATTTTTAGTTTTGAAAGGGCATCTCTGGTATTCTGAGATTGGGACCAGAAAACTAGATAGCAGTGTCTATAAAAATAAGACAAAGGGTTGTGAGAGAAAGCCCTATGGGAGATGTAGGAGCAAAACATCAAAGATGTCTGTGTACATACAATGGAAAGATCAGCTTAAATAAAGAAAAATGAGAACAGAAAGTTGGTAGCCTGGGAGGGGCTAAAATACTGCAAAACAGTAAGTAAATTTTACATCCTGAGCCAACACTGAGACAGTGGATAAAAGGTGATAAATGCATGAGTCAGTACCAAAGATATTTTAAAAGTTGAAGACAAATCAGAAAGGAAGTTTTCTCTTCTTATTGTATATTTCTAAACCTCTGCAAAGATAAATATAAATTGGATCACATTGTACCTAAATTTGCTGAGTGTGTGCACATTTGTGTATCAAGTAATGTACTGATTTTGCCAATAAAGGTAACTCCTATACAACAAATAATCACTCTGATCCAGTTTGCAAACTAGGATTGTCACAAAACTTATTCACAAGTCCTGGGCATTTATCTATAATTTGACCCTAAGAAAAAAACACCTCATTAAAATAAGTGTGAGGACACCTGATGGAAAAAAAATGAATTCATATACATATTTTATTCTGGCCTCTGAGGTACAAGTTACTATTCTGTGAGAAGAGGGCTAAAAGGAAACCAGCCATGTGTGCCAGGACAGTCACATCTATCCTGTCAACTAACCAGAGTTGCACCCATTAGTTGAAAACTTTGGTAAGCACTGAATTGCCTAAAGTGAGTTAATTCAGCATTTTTACTTTAGGTGATAAGAATTAAACATTAAAATATCCTCACACATCTTCAGTCAACTGAATATGGCTACATCCACAAGTGTTAATCATGCTAAGTCTGCAAGTTGGTGATATTTCTTTCCAGAATCAAAAACCAAATAGTTTTGTAGTACTAGCACCTCTTCTCAATCATGCTACTCAATAAATTCATCTGATTTATTAATTCTTTCCTCTCTCTTAATGTATAACACTAATAGGTGTTATTTTTAACACATTATTCTTGCACACATTTGGTTATTCAAATAAGTTCTAGGATCATTCTGCCTTTTTTATTATACCAAAATTAAGTATATCTATGGCTATCCTTAAACTAAGTCTTTTGTGAAATCAAGGTTTTATTTTTTAAAATTTTACTTTAAAGAGAGTAAAACTAAACATAACAAAACAGAACAAAGTAGATTAGAAGAAAACAATGTAAGTAACACAAATTTCAAAGCAAGACAATAGGAGATCACCACTGGCTACCATATATTCTCATGTTTTCTTCTAAATAGTTGTCCATATCTTCTCAGACAATGAATTCATACAAAACAAAATAGTAATCAGACAATAGGGAAATCAACAATGGCTGCCATGTCTGTCCTTCTCTTCAAAATAGCTGTCCATACCTTCATGTATGTTGAAATTAAACAAGAAAAAACAGACTAAAATCACTCTGAACAAAGAATAATAGTATTACTGGATTTCATGGCATGATTCTACAGAATCAGCACTGGATACCATAATGTCTGTTTTTCTTCAGAGTAGCTGTTCATTTCATCATGCATTATATAATATTCTTATAAACTGTTTAGAAGTTCTACACATATATGAGTCTCTATATGTATACTTACCCTTTCTGTATTACAGGGAAAAACAAAACAAAATGAAACAAATTCCTAGAAAAACATGAAACAAAAAAAATACAATAACAAAGAGCCCAAAACACTGACAACTTAGGCCTTCCAAAGAAGATGGGAGGAGCATAACTAGGGTTGTTGTTTTACATAATCTTCAAAAGTTCCTCAGATCACCATACAATAATATGCACATTTGTTCCAATTCTATGAATGTTAACTTTTTGTTCCAAGGACTTAACTGAATTTGTAGCACAATCACCTTAGCTATCCTGTGCCTATATAGTTTTAGATATTTTTTCTTTTCCTTTTTTTTTTCATTTTCCCTGAGATATTTTTTCACTTCTAAGCAGATTCTTATCCTTTCACTACATTTACTGAGTACTTCCTATCTTATGTACTCATCATTTCTTACACTAGGGAGACTATATGGTTTACCCACGTGAGTTTGATTTATTTCACTCTTAAGTATGGTCTCAAGTTGCATCCATTTACTTATAAATATTTTATTGTGATCATTTTTTGTAGCTGAGTAGTTCTCCACTATATAAAAATACCATGTCTTTTGTATTCATTCCTCAGTTGATCGGCATTTAGGTTGTTCCCAAGATCTGGCTATTACAAATTGTACTGCTATAATATAAACATGGGTGCACATATATCACTGTGGTTATGTTTTCAGTTCTTCTGGGAATATGTCCAGAAGTGGAAGAGCTTGGGTCAAATCAGACTTCAAATCGCAGCACTTTGAGAAACATCCAGACTGACCTCCACAGTGGTTGCACTAGTCTACACTCCCACTCAAAGTGCAAGAGTTCCTTTTTCCACACGGCCTTTCCAGCATTTGTTGTTGGTAGTTTTCTTGATCCTGGCCATTCTTTCTGGAGTGAGATGGAATCTCAGTGTGGTTTTAATTTGCATTTCTCTAAGGAGTAATGATTATGAACATTTTTTTCATGTATTTATTTGCCATTTGTATTTCTTCATGAGAACTGTGAATTTATCTTACATGCCCATTTTTGGATTGGGTCTTTAAATTTGGGGGATCTGATTATTTTTAATTCTTTATGTTCTAGACAGAAGTTCTTTGTCTGAGGGACTGTTCGCTAACATTTTTTTCCCAGTTTGTGGGTTTTCTGTTCACTATGCCAGACATTTCTTTCAACATGCAAAAAGTCTTTAGTAGGACAGGATCCCAGTTATTGATTCTGTTAAGTACTTTTGTGTGATTTGACTCTTGTTCATGAATTCTCTACCTACCCTTATGACTTCAAGATACCTACCTACTTGGTCTTCCAACAGATTCAGTGTTTCTATTGTAATATTTAGATCTTTGATCCATTTAGACTTTAGTACATGGTGACAGGCATGGGTCTAGTTTTAGTTTTTGGCATATGGACAGAGATGCAAAAATTCTCTATAAAATACTGGTAAACAGGATGCAGCAAATCATCATGAAGACTATACATCACGATCAAGTGGGATTCATTCCAAGAATGCTGGAATGATTGAACATACACAAATCAATAAATGTAATCACCATATCAATAGAGCCAAAAGAATCACAATTATTTCTATAGATGCAGAAAAAGCTTTTGGTAAGAGCCTTATAGAAAATTGGAATAGTCTTTATCTCAATATGATAAAAGCCATCTATGACAAACCAACAGCCAGTATCACATTAAATGGCCAAAAACTGAAGGCCTTTACATTTAAATCAGGCACAAGGCAATAATGTCCATTATACCACTCCTATTCAATATAGTGCTGTAAATACTAGCCAGAGCAATTAGACAAGACAGAGAAATAAAAGGATTAGGGGTAGGACAAGAAGTTAAATTATCATTATTTGCAGATGACATGATACTCTACATAGAAGACCCCTAAAACTCCATTGAAAGACTCGTAGGTATAATAAATAAATTCAGTAATGTCGCTAGATACAAAGTCAACACTCAAAAATCAATAGCATTCCTATACACTAAGGACAAAATCACTAAGACACAAATAAGAGAAGCCACACCCTTCACAATCGCATCCAAAAAAACGAAACACTTAGGAATCAATCTAACAAAAGTAAAAGATCTATTCAGGGAAAATTACAATATCCTAAAAAAAGAAATCAAAGAGGACCTCAGAAAAATGGATATCCCTTGTTCACAGATAGAAAGAGTGAATATTGTGGAAATGGACATTCTCCCAAAAATGTTATGCAGATTTAATGCAATCCCAATCAAAATACCACTAGCATACATCACAGATCTACAGAAATCACTCCTAAAATTCATCTGGAAACAGAAGAGACCTAGAATAGCAAGGCAATTCTAAGCAACAAAGGCAAGGCAGGAGGCATTACAATCCCTGACTTCAAGTTATACTACAAAGGGGCTGGAGATTTAGCTCAGCGGCATAAGCGCCTGCCTGCCTGCCTTGTAAGCAGGCAGTCATGAGTTTGATCCCTGGTACCGATTTAAAAAGGAAAAAGACAAAAAAAAAAAAAAAGTTAGACTACAAAGGTACTGTAACAAAACCAGCACTATTACTGGAATAAAAATAAACCTAAAGATCTATGGAATAGATTGGAAGATACAACTACAACTACACTCAAGACACCTTATCTTTGATAAAGGGGCCAAACACACTCACTGGAAGAAAGTCTCTTTAATTAATGGTGCTGCAAATCAAGGTTTTAAAAGATTTTTTCATTTATCACAACTTAACATTCTTTAAAAAAATGAAAATGTTTTTCAATTTTGGGCATTGTTTTCAAAGATTCAGTGGAAATTAAAATTTACCTTTCCACTGACTTTAAGTCTGACTGATCAAAAACTGTCAATGAGCAACTTCACATGGGCTTAGCCTTAGAAAAACTTTTACATTGAGCAAATGGCCATTATGTATTATCGCAGACAAGTCTTTGCAAGAGGGTGATTTCAGACTTAGCATTAGGCTAAAAATACTAATTACAGCACTTATTCAGCAAGTAGGGATTATAGTGCTTTCTAAATTTAAGGGTACTGGTAAGGCTAGATAACACAGAAATACAATTCTGCCTTTCAATTTACACTAAGGGCTGGTTTACAGGCACTTGTGTAGCTAACCCTGCGGGTAAAAAGGCAGGAACAGTGTTTAAAGTAACTTCCTAATACAAAAATGTATACTACCAATAATTTTTCAAGCCTATTCTTAATGTTCTGTTCGTTCACTTAGCTTTTCCTCCTATTCACCTTCTACAGGTGCTGTCAGTCAACAAAACGTTAAGAGTTAAAAACAGGTAGAAATCTGCCAGGCCCAATGGTGCATACCTTTAATCCCGACTACTGGAAGATGAGGAAGCTAGAGAATTGGATCCTGCAATTTAGCAGGATCTTATAAGCACCTACCTAGTTCAAGATCATGAGTTTGATCTCTACTACCAAAAAAAAAAAACCATGCCGGGGGCACACATAAGTAATCAGCCCTTTCACAGGCAACTATGTACAGAGTAATACTGGCTGTTACAAGTCAGAAGTTGATTTCTTTACTAGAAAACAAACATCCATGACTATTAAATGACTTCACAGGAAATTAATCATTAAATAGAGATGACAAAACTAGTTAGAAAACCTGTTTTAAAATTCTGAAACATAAAAAAGAAAATTCCATTTTCTAATAGTGGTAAAGGCTGCCGTATTTCCCAGAAGCTAAAACAAATGCAAACACAGTACATAAAGACAAATGCAGAGTAGTAATGCATTTTCCACAGAGACCCCATTATTTTAATTCATTGAGATTTAAATCAATTCAGACACTGCACACAAATCTTTGAGTCTCTTCTCATTTTTATTTTGTAAAAAAAGACAAGATTTAGGATATGGTAAGAAATTACTGTTACTTTTTCTAATCTGTCAAATGCTACAATATGGAATAAATAAATAAGATTTTTAAAACTTCAATGTTTATAGACATTTATAAAAAAAATTATTGAATTAGAAGACATTATATAATGTTGATACACCAGGGAGGGATTTCGGCAAGGAAAGGCACATCATTTCACCACAAGAAATAAAGACCATAGTTGGAGGTCAATGGACAGTCATAGCTTTAGATCTTGTGGTAGTATTCCCAGCTCTGAAGGGTCATTATGGTAGAACTTTGTGATACTTATCTAGAATAAACAGAAAAGTGTTGGGGAATTTTACTTTGTGATTCTAATGTAATGTTAAAAATAAATCACTTTTAATAAACCTGGTATGTAAGAAGGAACAAAAATTCAAAATGGGTTGGTGGTACTGAAAACTCTAATGACCTTGAAAAACTAAATATAGTAAGATTAACTCACTTATCTGGTTAAATTGGAACTTTTGCAGGTATAAAATTAAAATCCAAGTAAATACTGCGTCTTTTCACTTCTTTTCTTGTAGAGACACATACTGTAGATATAAACAGCTACCATATTTCACATTAGATGAAGGTATGTGCCAAAGTTTAAGGAAAAAGATTACAGATAATTCCCCAATTTTATGGAGGTTAACATCTTTGAAAGTAGCACTAATACCGTTGGCTGACTAAATATAAAAGAAAAGTAAGCTGTTTTGCATTCATAAAAGGCTTCCCAAAGAAATTAAACTTTCTAGATCAACAGATGGAGTTACTTTTACCAAAAAGTCTAAAATGGACATTAGCAGAACCTGTTCTGGGTCACTTTCTCACTTTCAATTTTCTTTCACAAATCTGTATCAACTCTCTGTCCATTTCTTTCTGTCTAGACGCTGACACTGATTGGTTTATTTGAAAGATGAAATCACTCAAGAGTAAATCACATAAATTTTAGTGTTATTAAGTGCGCATTTAGTAGGGTATATAAATAAAATGGATTTTCAGGATAAAATGATATATTCACAAAAAAATAAAAATTAAAAACAATTGGGAGGCAAGGGAAAATATGAATATCAAAAATATTAAAAATAGCCATGGTAAAACGGAGCTTCTCATTCATGCCACACGATATGCCTTCATTAAGGTGTACTCTTTCCGATTGGTATGAGCAGCCCAGATAAAGAGAGCAGAAGCCATAAACTGTAAGGGAGCTGAGACGCAAGCCAAGCAGAAGGACCATCCAAATTCACCGGATACATTCTCAGGCATCTCTAGTTTCTGGTGGAGTAATTCAATTCCAGCAACATAACAACTTACTGAGCCCAGCGTACACAGACCTTGAGGGGAAATTAGAAAATAAACAAAACATGACTTGATAAAAGCACAGTACAGAGCTTTTCAGGCAACATGACATTATGATAATATGTGAATCTTTATGAATTATAACTTTGTGGTCCCTAAAGAGACAGGAGGAAGTTAAAATTTAAGTATGACACACGACTCACCAGCAAGGAGATGGAGAATGCCCGTGGCAATGGTAGGATATAAGCTTCGGCAAATACAAGCACAAAGTCCAATTAAAGCCCCAAAGCACATCAAACCTAGACTAACAAAAGGTAGGAGGAACTGGCAACGCCAAAGATCTGGTTTTAAAAGGGAAAGAAAGAACAGACATGTTTCAGGTCATTTTTCCATACTGGCCATTTCTTTTATACTATAATTAGAAATATTTTAATATCGAGGCTTCTTTAATAAATTATTCAAAAGGGTCCTTGGCTCTGGAAAAAAAAAAAAAAAAAAGCAAAAAGCTACTAACAGGAAACAGTTACCAAAGTCTCAGTGTGCCGTGTTTTACACATACATGTTCCAGTAACTCTTATTATTGAGTACTCTTTATTTTATAATTGAAGAAACTAAGACAAGAGGCATAAACAACTTTTATGAAGAAAATAAGTGAGAGCCAGGATCTAAAGTAACAAACAGTTCACCACAATATATAAACAATACCTTATACTTTCAGAATCTAAAGGGAGTAAAAGCAAGTAAAGAATGATTAGCCCCTACAGGGCTGTTGAAAGAAAATACACAAAGCACACAATGTAGTGAATCTGAAATATAACCAGGTGTTCAACAGAAGTTGTAATTATCAAAAATTCTCTTATCAACGTGGGAAGAAAGGTGATGGCTCACAAAGCATTTCATTAGATTTTCAGATAATTTTAATTACTAGTAATATATTAGTATCAACTTTAACCGAATTCTACTTTCTGGTGAAGGTATTTTTGGAAGGCTTTTTGGAACTTCTGTACCACCAATAAGCTTAAATTAAAATATGTCTTTCTTCTCAGTTCCTTTCAAACTCTGCTAATTACATCTATCCAGCTTCATTGCAAGTTTTTGTTTCAGTTTGTTTATAATATGGTTGTTATTCCAGGCAAGCTCCAGTTAGGTCTCTATGGCCCTAAAAACTGAGGTTTAAATCTAATGACAGTAATTCATAGGTAGCCTGGCCATCAAGGAAAAAAAATGCTCATAATACTTTTTTTGAACTCTCCATTTCATTTGCGTAACTACCATCTAAGCAGGGATAAACACACCTGATACTCAGTAACCCAGTAAGAGCTTGCAATTTTTTTTCACCTAGGTCTATCTGAACCTCACCAATGGAAGAGTTTAATTTAAGTACAGGAATTTATTATTTATCCTTATTAAATTTCCTCTTAGCTAACTGGGCCCATCAATGACATCTATTAGAAGTCTGGATTTCACCAATGTACAAACTGCCTCTCTCAACTTAAAACTACATGAAATCTGGTTAGGTACATTTCTACTTCCTAAAATACATTATCAACAAGAACAGACTAAATAAAAGAATAAATAAACTAATGAATAACTAAAGAACAAGTTTGACATGATCTACTAATATACCATGTTAAAAAATTAGAATACAATCATCCACAAAAAATTATTTCCTTTTCACCCCAGTTTTCCCACAGAGATCAAAGTACTCACAGGTCCGAAGTACATCAATTCCACTATTGTGGTTTCCAGGATCAACATATTTCTCCATGAACTGCTCATTTAGTGTGAAACTCATGCATTTTGTGACAACATCAAATGACTCTGGAATAAGAACAATGATTGCTTACTGTAAAAACATTTTACAATATTCTTTCAATAACTATCCTACAAAAGGAAAAACGATGGGAGAAAGGTGTTCAAGAGAACAAGCAATCTTTTTGGTCCTGACTGTCACACAGGTCTCTGATGTCCAATGCACGCCACTGGTTCTCAGTGGAAGGCTGAAGATGTGGACACTAGGAAACAAAAAAAGTACGAGCAACAAAATACATGACAGAATAGATACATAAGAGGACTAAGGAGGAGGGGCTGAAGACTGAAATAAATAAAAACTCTGATCGTCTCCTCCAAATTTGTGCTACCAGCTGAAGTCCTCAATTCAAAGGGTAGTGCTAGTCTTCCAGCTCCTCAAAACAGAAACTTTAGAGCCATTCCCCATTTCTTGTTGGATAGATCCAACAAGAAATCCTTGAGGTTTTCTCATCAAATATTCAGGATTCAGCTGGTGCTCAGTGCTACTTATTTATAATACTTATTTATAATCCTTTTTGCCTGAATCACTGCAATGACTTCCCAACCAGTTTCCTAACTTCCATTTTTGCCTGCTGCTTATCTGTTCCTACCACATCCAGGGTGAGCAGATAATGCCTCTCCATTGCTCTAGCACCCTACATGGTTGTCCATTATAGTCACAGCAAAAACCAGAGTCCTCATGATGCCTAAAGTCCTGCACATCTCTGACAATAAACCAACTGTATCTTTCCTCTCTTCCTCTAGTCCAACCTAATAAATACCTTACTGATCCTTGAACATTACAAGTACACTCCTGCCAATGAGCCTCCACAGTAGCTATTTCATCTAACCTACATGATCCTTGGATTGCCCAGATGGCCAACCCCCTCATATAGTCTACCCACATCAACTCTGTACCCAAGTAGTGTCTTCTCAATGAAGCCTATCCTGACTATGCTACTGAAAATCCTAACCTATACCCACCAATATTTCCTTCCCTTCCTCTATTTTTGCTCTAATTTTCAACAGTATATATCATGTTTTAACATACTATGTGCTTATTCATTATATTACTTATATTTATTGCCTGTCAAGCTTATTAAAATGGTATTTGAAAAATAAAAATTTATTTTCTAAATTATGAAGCCCTTCAGACACCGAGATATGCAATAATTATCTGGTGAATGATTAAATAACTGGTAAAATTCTAGTATCAAGTTCTCTTGTACCTTCATAATTAGGACTGAACATTTTCAATGAATTTTAACCAACTTTCTCTCCTTGCCTTGCACACTTCCTTTTTTTCATATAAAATGACATAGTATCATCATTCTGATGCATAGTAACTCAAGCTTGTTCTGCAAATAATTTGAATACAATGAATCCCCACCAAGAGGCCAACAGAAATAATCATGATTAAAAATAAACTGAGAGGGGCTGGGGATTTAGGTCAGCGGCATAAGTGCTTGCCTTGCAAGCAGGCAGTTGTGAGTTCGATCCCTGGTACCGATAAAAAGGAAAAAGATAAAAATTAAAAAAAAAAAACAAACTGAGAATTTCTCCCTTACAATAGGCACAAAGGTTTCCAAAATAACTGTTAATTAAAATCTTCGTGTTAAACAAAAATGCCTGCAAAATAAATCTGAGAAATAACTAAAACTTTTCTTCTGTAACACAAATTTTTAACCTACAAAAATTCTACATCAAAATTGCTGTAAAACTGTTTTGGCTACAAGAGGTGATCATAATAATCAGCAAATGTTTAAATAAATTAACAATAAAATATACATTGTTATTAATCCCCCTCACTTCAGACACAACCCATTCCTTTTGTCACTTTCTGCAACAGTTCCTAAAGACTCAGGAAATTCTCTATCCTGAGAATCTTTAAGTGGTATGATCAAAAACACAGTAAATGCTGCTGTCATGTGCCATCCAACAGAAAGGCAGGCTTGTAAAAACATTACTGTGTGTTCTCATCACCTTACTAACCAGACATAGTACCCTATGGCTTCTGAATCTTTCCTAAAGTCAAAATGAACATGACGGGTAAATGTTTTGAATAGATTCAGGACTTTGAGGCAGTCAGAACAATACAACTAAAGACACTCATGAAAGAGGACTTCCATAGCTGCTTTGCAAAGTGGCAAATCAATGGGATGTGTGTTCAAACAGGGCGGTATTTTCAGGGCAATTGTCTTCTACTGTAACAATTTTTTTGAAATTTAAACATTCATATTTCGATCACATCTTGTATACAGATTTACATGCAGTCATTCAAATTATGAACCATAAGATATAAGGGAAAGTGAAATACTTGCAATAACTCCAAAATGGACAATCAGTTCACATTTGTAGATCTAATATCAGTTATTTTATCTTAAAATTTAAAGTCTTCCCATATACTTTTCCAATTATTTTCTCAAGAAAGGCATACTAATAAGTGAATACATAAGTACAAAGATGTAAAATGGCTTTCCTAAGTTACTTATCCAGTCAATAGTAATTAATACCATGTTAATGTCCAGAAGTCAAGGAGAGAAGGTGATAGGAAACGATACATTCTTGGGGAAGGAGAGAATTCACAAACCTACTCATATTTGACTAGATAATCGTCAGGGCATTTTCTTTATCATTGAGTAAAGAGAGAATTTTAAATAGTAGAATACCTGTCCTTTCTACAGGTGCATACCAATGTGTGTTTTTGGGCATGGTGATACACCGTCTCCACAATCCCAGTGTGCCGTTATATCGGAAAAGTGCATCATTGTAAGTCTTTTCATCTGCTTCATCAGCATTGAACTCTTCCCAGATGCTTTTGTTCAAATCACTTGAATTTTCTTGAACTGGACTTCGATATTCATACCAGAAGTCTGTGCCAATTGAGGCTGCCATGTAGATGGTGGAAATGAGGCTAAGCACACAAGCAATTACAAACGCTGTCGCAAAACGGTTATCCATTCTGGCATTCAGACTGCTCTGTTTAAAGTTGAAGAAAAAAGAAAGGTCAGTCTCCACAAACAAGATTATTTTGAAAGAATTTCTCTTGAACTCATTCTTTATCTTATTTCCCAACCCTTATTTAAAGTAATAATCACAAAAGAAGTTTTTTAAAAGCAAACATTAAGTGCAAAGCAAAACTATTTTAATACGTATAGAATGCTCACATACCCAAGATGCTACGGAGACAGAGGTCTTGTTCTCTAGTCTATCACCTGCATACTAAAACAGACAACACTGAAATGGACATACACATTACAAATACAAAAAAACAGACATGCCCATGGTCAGCAGTGCATCGTGCACACATTTTTAATTACAGGCTGAATTTTCACACATGCAGTAAAGTTTGAAGTGTTCTGGGAATCAACTGGAAAAGCAAGCCCTGGAAATCGGCTCCTCCCAATTTCTTCAGAAAAGGGAAGTCTCTCAAACCAAGGACAAAAAGTCAGGAGCCATTTAGAAGCTAGAGTTGAAGAGGTTAAGTCAGAGGGAAAGGCTTCTCTAGGTGTATGAAGCAAGAAAGAGAACAATGACATACAATAACATTACATGTACATCTTTCCCAATCTGTTAAAACTAAGCCAAGACTCTGCACACTGCCAAATTCTCACTACTCTTCCCATTCCTCATACATTAGTTCTTGAATCTCTTCAAGTGCAACCTTGCTCCTTCCCTAAATCCCATCTATATCCACGGAAATTAAATGATGCCTGTGAGAAAAATGAAGTAAGCAAGATGTGAGCCCTCGCTAGGCGTGGTCAGGGGCTCTCCGGCAGTAGTAAATGGCCGCGGCAAAATGACTCAAAGGCGAATCACGCTGAGTCAAATCTTACCAATACGCACCGCGACCGCACCAAACACCTTGCAAAGGTGTTCGAAAACTGGGGTCGAGTTTGGAAGACGGAAAATGACTCAAGGAAGATCAGGGCAATTATGATAATCAATAACTCAAGAAGTTGGGTTTGTAGTTTGGTTTTTCAAAAATTCTTTTATTTTGGTGCTCTCACATGACCTTAAAGGATCCAGGCATCGGGAACTGTGGCTGGGCGGACTCCCAGCGCGGGCGGGCAGAGGAGGCCGAGCCAGCCAGGCTGGGGCGGGGCGGGGCGGCCCAGCGCGCCCCCGACTGCGGCCCCCAGAACCGGCCGGGCCCTCCTCGGACCGTTTAGCCCCGCAAAATCCCCCGCCAAGCACGCCGTGCACAAACGCCTAGCCCCAGCCTTGGACGCCCAACAGCCCCGCTTTAAACCGCCGCGACGCCGATCGGCTACGTGGCTCCTCACCGGCAAAGCCGGCTACACTCACTCACCGCCCATCCTCTTGTTCCACCAGCTTCACCTTCTAGCTCGGACCACAGCACCCTACTCTCCCCGCGCCTCTTCTGACGCACTTCCCTGCAGAGCCCGCCCCCTCCATAACTCCCGCGCCACCGCCTCCTCATCCACCACTAGCTGGGCCGCGGCCCGAGGCCGCGAGGGATTGTGGGGGTTGTAGGACCGACGCGAAGAAAACTGCAGGAGGTGGCGCCCAGCATGCCTGGCGCCTTGCGAGGCATCATGGGTGTTGTAGTTCACTCCGAAGGGCGTGAGGCAGGCAAGGTGAAGGTAGGGGGCTAGGGCTTTCTTATAGCTCAGGAATCAAGAGAGAGAGACAGAACATAAGGCGACCCATCATCGGTCACCACTAGCGAAGACTGTGATCTTTATAACTCAGTCAGACTTTTGTCCTGTGCTTTCCGTATCGCATTATCTTGCCTATATATACCATACATACGAAGAGCAATAGGATACTTTTAACACGTCAGTTCCCTTTTCCACTCTCACACAGCCTTTCTTCCAATAGAGCAGATAATCTGCTTTGCTTACTTAAGTTTAGACTAAGAGGGACATGACCTGGTAGCTATTATCCTTCTAGAATATGGTATTATTTGGGTTCCATAAAATTTCATTATAGCTGCATGAAGTAGTGAAACTCATTTTGTTATAGTAAAGTTGACTATTAAAATATATTTTAGTTGATTTAAAAGTATTAAATACAGAGGGTAGATAAGATATCAAAACAAAATAAAAATTGTGAACATAGAATGAAAAAGACGGGCCAGGGATTTACCTCAGCAGCATAAGCACCTGCCTGACAAGTGCCAGGTCATGAGTTCGATCCCCGATACCAAAAAAAAAAAAAAAAAAAAAAAAAGGACAAGCTTAGAGGACATCACTTCCAGCAGAAAAGGTCTTAGATAATATAGAACATTGCTAATGATGTGTGTAAAAGAAGCAACACAATGACTGACTGCAACTTGTGGACAGGAAGCAGAGACAGTTTTTCTGTTTTGTTTTAAATTAGTTTTAAAAGTTTTCTTTGGTTTACAATTCTGATCTAAGTTTAAAGGGCAGCATCTAGTGATGGAATTCTTGTTGATGTATCTGGTGGTGGCATGGCACATCATATGAAGAGAAACAAAGGGTGTCAGGGACACCTTAGCAATAATATATGTAGACCCATGAAGGTAGCCTGAGACCAGCAAAGCACAGGCTTCTCAAAGATACTACTCAAAAACAGTAGACTCAAGGAGCAGAGGAAGTTCTGGAAATCCTCCTCTATGCTCGTAGGTCTTGGAACCTCGATACTGCACAGGAGGAAGTTGGGAACCTGAAGGTGAAATCACATTCCTCACACCCCAACATACTAAAAAGCCTGATACTTATTTTGTATCTGTAGTTATAGTTCGCTTGCATTGGTAAACTTCTATTCATAGCTAGTACATAAATAAAAATAAACCAGTAAGCAAATATATCATAATTATTCAAATATGACTGACTGTATATTGTCATGTATCTAATCAACAAGAATTTGTCACAGGCATCAGGTAAGAAAAGTGCAAATGCTTAATGTACAGGAAGACTTTTGGATGGATTTATGCACAAAAACATTATCATATCTGTTGGCCCTCAAAGGAAATCCCCTGCTTTTTTGGGTCTACTTCATGGAAGTCACAACATCAGTGAACCCAGATAAATACAAAGGTAGGAGATAAAAAGAAACAACCTCATACTTGACTTAGCAAACTCGAATATTGGAGTAAGGTAGTTTTGTGACCTTGGAAAATTACTTCACCATCTTTAACTGTTGGTTTTCATTTTAAATTTACAATATATGTATTTTTTTTGAAAGGGGTCTTGTTTTGTTTCCAGGCTGATTCTGGGCTTAAGCAGTCTTCCCTGCTCCCATGCTCCTGAGAAGCTAGACTACAGGAATATGTCACCAGGCCCACAAAAATACAGATGATCTTGTAAAGACTAAAAAATGAAATATATAAAAAATGCCTAATATAAGATCTGTGGATTCGTTAATAATCATTAAATTATTAGTACTTGGAAATATTTGTTGATACCTATAATGTTTTACTGTAGTTAGTATAAACAGTTCTTGAAAACTCCTGGATTGCCCCATGCATGTAGGAAATAAACGATTTTGACAGACAGGTGTCCTTGTTCAGTGGGTTATGACTCTCTGGACTACCTGCCAAGTGAGTAGGAAAGACTTGCCAGAGTGGCATTTCTGCTTTCCTTGCTTAGCCGTGCTCAGGAAATTCCAAGGCCTTGGCTCATATCATACATAAGTCATCACAACTCCAGAGGCAGAGGTTCCTGTAAAGGTCAATGGTGCTTTCACCTTTCAAGTCTTCAGCGTGCCTACAAAACAAATGGAATCACCAACTTGGTTCTGATGTAGAAGTGTCTGTATGTTTGAGGTTCTGACCAACTTGACCATCTAAACACAGAAAACCTGAACATACAGTTCCAGCAATCATGCAGCCATATTTGTGGTTTTCTGCATCTTTGATGTTGTATAATTTCTACTTGTGCTAACTTACATAAAATAAAACCTTAATAAATTATGGAGCTGAATTTCTGGTTCTATTTCCTGCTTTACTATTCAAGAAAGAGTAGCTGCTGTTACATATTTTCACAAAAGTTAGAGATGGTTTAATGCAATCAAGTACAGTTTTAGGTTTAAAAGCAAAAATCAAATTAAGTTTTTTTATTTTGTTAAATATGTTTTTAGTTTCAGCAAGAAGGTGCTATAATTACATTGCATCTTAAACCTAATAACTAAAAATTAGATTTCTGATGTCAAAACTTGTTTTTATTTTGTACGTACAACTCTTCATATGAGAATTCCTTTCAATACCAAATTCCCTACTATACTTAATTGTGATTTTATTTAATTGTTCATTGTTAGGAAAAATTACATGAGGCAAGATACACCTATACTGTGATTTTCTTATATATTTTGTCCTAACTTTTCCTTTTGGAGTTCAGATAGAAGGAAATTAGAAATACATAGAAGCTCTCAGTTTCAGCCAAAACTATCCTCAAAACACTCTATCAGTCCATAATTTTCCTTGTACCTATTCATTACAGAACAATGGTAAATATTAATCAAGAAAAAAACCAAACAGAAAGCCAAATAAAATGATTCTTTTCATTTAGCAATTTCTGTTAAGTGCCTCACAGTTTAGTAACCTATACTTATTTGAATGTTTGTGCTTCTTAAGGACATAGAATGACTATATGTAAATAACAAATTTATATTCTCAAATTGCCAACAATTTAAAAATCATCACTGCAACTCTTTGAGAAACAATTTCTTTCTGGGCCCCTGTGGCTTCCTTAGGAAAATAGTTGTACTAGTATTTACCAGTATCACTTGAAGTTCTAAAATTTTATGATTCAAAATTCTATAATAAAGTAATTACAAAACGTGACTGTCATCAATTCACAGCATTAGTGTTTCATCGGGAAATTTGTGTATACAACATCTATATCCTAGACAAGGTACAAGAAGCAGAGATAATAGAAAATGCAAAAAACAGAGAAAAGACAGAAACAGGGCAGAAAAGGCAGAGAAAAAGCAAAAAATAAACAGCAACATATCCCCTGCTGTTTCAAAGATAAACAGCAATAATGAAGAAGATAGAAATTATGGAAAGATTTTCTTGATTTTTTTCTAATTGCCATTCATCATATACCAATACAGGTGAAAATGTTGAGCCCCATACAACATCTTTTCAAGATAATCTTCATTGCAGATAGGAAACTAATGTGATAAATTAATTTCAACATTTATAAACTAAGTGAATATTTCTCTCTATTGATCCTAAGCACAACCTTCCAAATTCATTATGAGGCCATAAGTAGTTTCATATTTATTGGGTTGTGAATTTCTTCTGACTTAACAAACTGTGCTGAGTAAAACCATTACTATAAACTAAAGTAACTAACATTACTATAAATTAACTAAAAGATGTGCTATATTAACTTAGAAACTTCTTCATATTAGTTTAGGATGTGATAAAAAAAAAACCCCAGGACTGGACAGGCAATGAAAGCTACTCTAGAAGTTGTGAAAATTTTGAATGCACTGAGAATTACTCAGAATTTAAGCATGACTCAGTCCAGGTTGGCAAACACTTATTGGCCATGTACCACACAGCATACACTGTGCTGGGTTTCCAGGAACACCAATATTCACAAACAATTTTTGTTATGCATGCAGACTAAATCTGCATGTTATATGAAGAACCTTAAGGTATAAGGTATAAGTTTCTGGAACGAGTAACATCATTGATAGCTATATAAATGTGAGTTAACAAGGGAGATAATCCAGTAAGTAAAGTGACAAAGAGAGTGTGTAGTGAAAACAGTGAATATATGCCACTTATTTGTTATGATATTACATTATAGTAATAAATTCTCCAAATATCTTAAAGGATAAAAAACAATAATTAAACTTTTAGAATAGAAACAAATTTCTTAAACTGAGCCAATTAAATGATTACACACCTTTGTAATGTTCAAAACGTGGCAAGAAAATGTAGCTAACAAATAAATCATGCTGTCTGCCTGAATAGATCAATGAGAAAAAGTTTGCTGTGTGTTCTTTGTCATTTATCCTGGATGCATCAGCAGAACCTGTATGAATGAAGGCTTTATATCCAGGAATTTTTGTGTGCATATAATCTGATGAGATACTCTGTACCTATTATAAGGGTCAGAATTAGTGACAGAAAAGAAGCCAAAATAATATAATCTTAATTCTAAGGATTACATCCAATTGAGTGACTCCATTACCACAAAATCCTCATTCTGTGTGTGAAACAGAGACTGCAAGCCATAGCTACAGCCATATCAGAGGACAACATCATTGGTGTCTAAGTAAATATGAGTCACTTGAGCAAATGTCTAAATAGAGACATCTTCATCTTCAATATCCGACCAAGTTTTGAACATATTTTAGAACTGGAATATAGAATAAATAGCTAGGGAATAAAAAGCCAGTTAATTTTTAAAGGGTTCTGAGATCCAGGCTAAAAAACTTCCATAGTTTCAAATTTTGTTGTAGCTTTTAAACTTAAATAAATAGCCAAAGTAATAGCAAAACCTATTATTTTGGCCAATTTATGTAAATATAAACTATGATTCTAAAAGTGTGTAACTGTAGAGTACTGCTTACTATAAAGTCCTAATGTACATCTTTCCCCAGTGATTCTGTGTCACTAGAATCTAGGACAGGATTTGGGAACCAGTAGTACATTTTTCCAGGTGACTGTAATGTAAGTGACATTTTCAGACAACTGCAAGTTGAAAACAATGGTTTTTAAAAGTCAAGGACTTTATTTGGTGGCTGCTGATTTCTATTTTGACAACGGAAAAACAAACACAGGATCTACCTTTAAGTAGTTCATGATCAGTTCAGGGGGTCAGATACCAAGGCAACCAAACATTTGAAATGAGATAGTAAGCATTTTATAAGGGTATTTTAAAAGTTCAAAAACAGAAATAATTATTTCTGTCAGAGATTAACGAAAATATTTTCAGGACAACAATTCTTAAGAGGTGACTGTATGCTGTAATTCAGTTACTAATATTTACATTCTTTTTTCTGCTTTGTCAGCACCTTATACTGCTTTTTCAAATTCTTTTGGAACTCAGTGTTAGTTTTAAGTTTTGACCAATATGTAAGTAATTATTTTGTTATTATCTTTGAATGTATTTCAAAGGACATACAAAGTCCTACAAATAACCATTGTACTTAGCTTACTGAGAACTATGACCTCCTCTATTTTATCTACTGAGCATTCATTGTGGTTCTCCCTTAAGTTAGGATTATGCTGTTATTAAAAGCCCAGAACCATGTTATTTTTCCTTTATTGGCTTAATGGGGGGGAGGGGGGTTAATATGTTTCCCAATTTGTATCACCCAATGCAACTAATCCATGATCGATAGTCTCATACTGCAGTGTTTTATCAGTAAATATTACACATCAAAGTGGCCATATATGATAAAGAAAATTACTTTATAATTGCTTCAGTAATTCTCAGGAAGTCAGATTGACTTGAGATAGTTTAACATCACCAATCCAGTGTCTTTAGAAACATGAAAGATTTAAGAAAGACCTACATAATGAAGAGTCAAATGTTTTCCTCAGAATATTAGCATGACTTTTTTTATACTTTTATGTTGAATTCTTTAGACATATCTAATCAGAATCAACCTAAATTTCTCAGATCAGAATCAACCTGGTTTTCTCAAATGCCAAAGAACTTCCAATTGTAATCCTAATATTGAAATACAATTACAAATAAAGAGTATGTATGGTTGGTACTTTTTAACAAAAACACATATAGATGTAGTGTTTAAATATTCTGTTACTCTATTATCTTTTTCAAGTAAATATTGCCCTACTTTAAGCTATTTGAAATGAATTATTCTATTAAATAATTAAGGCTTACCCAGTGGGAAAGATTTCTGCCCCAGAAATGTCAAAGCTGTTAATTAGTTTCTCTGATCTGTAGTCTATATTTAGTGAAGATATGCCCCTCCAGGAAATTAAAGAGTAGCACAGATCAGCTAGCGACAAAGAAGAAACCAACTCAAGTCTGTGTGTCAACTCCAAAGCGACTTCTTAGTGCTGTCCCAGAGGACATGACATTAAACACATCAAGAAGGAGAGAAGAACACAACAGACAAGATCGTTCTTTTCAATATATGAATTACTGGAAAAATAAAAATCATTCAGAATGGACTTTACACATTTGACAGCAGTATTATCTACAGGCATATATTCTTCTACACAATGGTAATGTCAAGGTGAGACTGGAATATTGAACATTAAATGAGATGGAGAGAAGGGGAGGAGAGCCTTGAATCACTTGGCCAGTACACAACTGAAATCAACAAAGTCAGTTTCAAATTCATTGTGTTTTATGTGGTCTTTGTAATATAAAAGGAAAAATATATGAACAACCCACGATAGAAACCTCTGGTTTGCTGTTTCTCAAAATCTCTCTAGTATGATGTCACTTATTATGGATATTTACACCTATTGCCACACAAACAATGTAAAGTGAAATTTGCTAATATATAGAAATACTTAATATAAAAAACCATGGCTTAGAGCTATCCAATCACTGCTACAAAGGTGGAGTATGGTAAAGATAATGCAAAGGTAAAAAGGAGCATGATCAGTATCTGGAATCTGATAAAAGGAAATTTGAGGGTTAATAGAGAAAATCTCCAATAAAAGATATTAATTCTTATGAAAAGAAGCTTCAGTAGGTGAATTAAAACAGTAAGAGGATAAAATAGAGCTTGTATATTTTAAATATGATTATAAATTTTATAAATAACATCAATGCCTACAGAAAGACTTGTTTATTCTGCTAATTGTACAAGATCTCAAAAACAAGAATTTTCTGAATTAATTTTAATAAACTAACATTTATAAGGCACAAACCATAAATATGATGCTAGGCTAAATGTGATAGAAAGTCTGAAATAGTAAAAGCAAGTGAAAGACATGATCTAGTCTTATGAGGATTTTAAAAAGTATTGAATGATACAAGGTTGGTTATTTATGAGAGAGACAAATAAAATTTCATGCCCTAATCGCAATCATAATGTTTACACTAGGTGCAAGATGAAAAATCTCCGATTCACTTTTTATGCAACAAAAGATCAATTTTCTTCATATGTCATCAGCAATGTAAATAAGAGTATCTTCGTCATCATCTTATAATTCTAAAGGTGAAAGTTCTTAAACATGAAACAGAAAACTAGATTTAAAAAATCACAGTCAGAAAAGCAAAGATCTTTAAAAGAGGTTAGAATAAAAAGTTGATTCATTAATTCATTTCTTAATTTCTGGATTTAAGAAAAACAATTCAAATATCTTGAATAAAAAGTCAAAAGAGTAACTCAGTTTCATGGGGAAGCACAAATAAACAAAACCACAACCACAACCAACCAACACTAATCAAAGGTGGTGCTCTTTGTGGGTCCTTTCTAAAGATTGGTAGAAACTGCAGGTTTTAATCTGTTTTCATGCTCGCCCAAGATCTTTAAAAGAGAGACAGAGAGACTATATAAAAGAAGATCCTAAAATTCATACCAATACATCATAGGTAAGGAAACTTACCAGACTTGGCATTTGATCTTCAGTGATGGACCTGAAAACCACCTCAGATTATTTGGATTATTACTATGCTACAAGCCCAAACTCTCATATCAAGGGGAGCTCCCAAGTTCCTTACACGCCTGTGTTCCTTTCTGTCTTTTACACAGCTGTGTTCCTGACTGGAGTGTTGGGCAACCTCATCCTCATTGGTGCACTGCACTGCAAACGTGGCAGCCGAAGACTAATTGACATCTTTATCATCAATCTGGCTGCCTCCGACTTCATTTTTCTTGTCACATTGCCTCTTTGGGTGGATAAAGAAGCATCCCTTGGACTGTGGAGAACAGGCTCTTTTCTGTGCAAAGGCAGCTCTTACATGATCTCAGTCAACATGCACTGCAGTGTCTTCTTGCTCACTTGCATGAGTGTTGACCGCTACCTGGCCATCATGTGTCCAGCTGTATCCAGGAAATTCAGAAGGAGAGACTGTGCGTATAGAGTCTGTGCCAGCATCTGGTTTATCTCCTGCCTTCTTGGGTTGCCTACTCTTTTGTCCAGAGAGCTCACGTTGATTGAGGATAAGTCATACTGTGCAGAGAAGAGAGCCACTTCAATGAGACTGACATGGGCGCTTGTCACTTTAATTTTCACCTTTTTTATCCCTTTGCTGAGCATTGTGATCTGCTACTGTTGCATCACAAGAAAGCTGTATACTCACTACCAGCAGTCAGGAAAGCACAACAAAAAGCTGAGGAAATCCATAAAGATCATCTTTATTGTTGTGGCAGCCTTTGTCTTCTCCTGGTTGCCTTTTAATACTTTCAAGCTCCTGGCCATTGTTTCTGGATTGCAAAATGAACTCTATTTTTCATCAGCTGCTCTTCAGCTTGGGATGAAGGTGAGTGGACCCTTGGCATTTGCCAACAGCTGCGTCAACCCTCTGATTTACTATACTTTTGATAGCTACATCCACCGGGCCATCGTGCACTGCTTGTGCCCTTGCCTGAGGAACTCTGACATTGGGAGCAGCACTGAGACATCTGATAGTCACCTTGCCAAGGCTCTTTCCAACTTCGTCCATGCAGATGATTTTGTAAGAAGAAGAAAGAGATCTGTGTCATTCTAAAAGCATCTATGACATTTCAAGCTCCTTTGGTGCTCTTAAAGAGAATTAAGTTTTGTCAACAACAAAGAAGAAAAATACTAGTAAGATTCATATTTCTTCATAAATCCAAGAAAACTAATTTTTAAAAGGAGCACAAAAAGTCCTGTGTCATGACATAAGAAGGCCAAGTGTAATTTCAGTGGAGTGGCCTTATTTAACACTTGACAACCAAGTCAACAAAGCAAAATACAAGTTCTATCTGTTTTTTTGTAGCTCAGATAAAGGTTGCTTTTGTATCAGTTGTTCATAGTAACTCTGGACTGGAAAAAGATCTATGAGGGAAAAATCATTTTGTATTGTGTTTGTGATTGGAGCCTACTTTGTCATCTGGTTTTCTAGAGTGTTTTAACAAGTAAGCGTGCAGCAAGATTTGACCTTTATTTGCCTTATAAGATATATTTGTAGAGATGATGCATTTCATTATAATTCTATAACTGCTTTTAATGGAGTTTTACTATGTCCTTTGTTTTCATTGTCTTCATAAGCTAAGATTTGACTTTGGCTAATTATATGTTGTTATATGGCTATCAAATGAGAAGGTTAATACTAATATAATTGAAGCTTGACACATGCTTAGATCCTCCCTCAGCAAATAATTATCTGGTGTTTTAATTGAGATGCTTTTGTTCATTCCTCATAGCATCATTTGCTTGTATAATTTGAGGTTAAAAGTTAGATAAAGGGAGACAGGCTGCTCTATATTTGTCCAAATTGAGAAGTCTGTAACAAAAATGTTACTAGTTTTCTATAGACATTTTCTAAACCCATAGGCCTTCTTGAATTGCTTAATATAATAAAATATTTATTGAGTCAATTTATGTCTATATTCAATTTGTACCTGTACTCTTTTAAAGACCATAAAGTGAAAAACGTACAATTAGTGGCACCCACAGAAGACTGTGTAGCAGCAGACATACTATTGTGAACTATTTTGATTCAAGAAAGAGTGCACTGTTTTTATCTCCACTGTTAACCCAAATGAATAACTTTATTTCTAAATATTAGACTTAGAAATTTAAAACAAGTACAATCTTTTCAGAGATTAGGTGATGCTATTTCAACCATTGAAACTTTCAAATCAAAAGAAATCTCAAATAATAGACATCTCATATTGTAACCTCTACCTATACATATTAATTTCTAATACCATATCAATGTTAATACCAATATTCTGACAGCCTTTTAATAAGTTATCATGTTTATATAAAAACTATATAAATCACAATAAATAAAGCTTCTAAGAAAATCTAAAACCAAATTTCAAAATAATTAAGTAAACCTCCAATGTTAAATCAAAACAAAACACAGGAGGTAAAAGACACAGTTTTTTAAAAAACAAATCAGCAAAAACACTTTTACTAATCCTGAAAGTTATTGCCTTTTAGAAACATTACTTTTTTAAAAAATAGTTGAATTAATCATCCAAGGTATATAAAAAAAATGAAAATTCCTGGTTTTTTGTTTTAGCTTTATCTTTAATGTTAAGACATTAAGAAGGTCATTTTATTATTTCATATTTAAACTTTAGTGGTAATATCTATGTCTAAGGAGTTATCAAGAATGGTATAAGACTAAGAAAAAATACATTTTTGAAACATTAAGTAAAAAAGTATCAAGTAAAAATTTACTGCTAAACTGCGATTGAATTTCTGTTTTTCACTTCTAAATGCTGCTTAAAAATTCACAACCTGGAATACTAAATGATAAATTAATCATCCTCATGTAACAATTATTTAGAATCTGACTTACTTTAATTTTATGCCTTTAATTTTTGCAGGGAATGGCAAAAATTCAAGGTCACATCAAATTAAAATTATATTACTGGACTTTTTAATAAATAAATAGAAATAATAATTGTAAACATAGAAAAAAATTTTAGTATATTTCGTATTTATAACATGTCCATTACAGAAGGAAAAATGTATACAATTTTATAGATAATGCAACTAATAGAAAAAGTTCAAAAAGTCGACATGTTACTGTATCATATATAAATTTCTCTGTTATGAAATGTAATTAATAGTAGCACTAAAAATGTACTATAATTTTTTAGTCATGTATACTGTGCGTATTTTTAAACCATATTTCAACATGTTACTATGAATGAGTTCAATTTACACACATATAGATAGCGCTATATGTACAAACATAAACATGTAGTAGTTACATAATCATGTTTTACAGGTTGTATCCTAAGTTAGAAAAACAAATCAAAATTTAATGAGCCAGAGTAAAGACATAAGAAAATCACTACAGCATAGCATTACTTGTAATTTGATTTGGCACTCTAAAGTTACTATAGTATAGGGCTTTAATGACAATAGAAAAAGATAGTAATCACCAATGTATGTCTCTAGTGATTTTTCTTGGATTTAGTTCAGAAAGATTCTCCAATAAGCCCTGAGTAAAATGTCTTCTGATAATTTAGAATTAATTTAAGATAAATATTGTCAAGACACATATATATAGTCCAAACACATTGCCAAATTCAAAGATTAAAACTAACCTGATGTTCCTTGTGAGTCACTACCTGTCCATTCTAAAGAGTCAAAGTCGCTTCTGTGGTGAACAAGTTACAATACTGGTTTTAAAGGGAAGCTGTGTGCGTGACAGAGTGATCTAGTTCCACAGGTCACAAGTTAATTCTTAAATAGGTACCTAAATATACAGCATGATGGTAAATTGAGTGGAAGAACTCTTCCTCTATGATTCATCATAACTCCTCAAATCACTCTCTTTAGCCAGCTCAGAAGTGAGAAATGAGTCGTCTAGTGTGCATGCCCCAGAAAAGACTATGCCTCCATTTCCCTACAGAGTTCATTCACAAAAGTAAAACAGTACTAAGAAAAATTAGAATTCACTTCCAAGTTCAGGTAACTGCTGTAGCTTGTGAGGAAGATGATAACTCCAGTCTCATTATAGAAAGAGAAATCATTAGGGGCAAACAATAGGTGGTAATTCTAACTGTCATAGTTATAGTTACTGGTTGCTACATTTTCCCTTTTGGCTTCCATGAAAGTTGGTTTAGATTGGATTTTCCCCCTGAAAATATCTGTTGCTGTTTTATTATTTGAAGTTCTTTTCTTATGTCAACATTCTTTGTTTTTATTAATTACATGAGTAACAAATTTTGATTCAAATTTACATATTAGTGTGCAGGAGAAAAAGAATCAGTTGCCTTTGTTACTAATATTCAGACTAAGGTATTTCATCTTAGTATGGTTATTTTATATCTATCTGGCTGATACTGAATATAAGAAAAGAGAATATAAAATATAAAAAGAAAAATATAGTAAATAGAAAACAAAATAAAACGGCATATGCAAAATATATCGACATCTAAAAGAATACACATAAATTGATTAAAGTGTTAAATAGTGTGCTCTGTAATATTTTATGTTTTTTATTGATAATCTATCTGATACTGTGTTAGACTTTAAGATTTAAATAGATAGAAGGAGAACTTATTTCCTCACAGTGTATACAATCCACAGTTATTTTTTAAAAAAAGAATGAATTACTGACATTCAGGTAAAAGCGGATACATAAATAAAAAGACCAAGAGATGGAGAGGGGGAGGAAGAGGAAGGGAAGGGAAGGGGGTGTAAAAGAATTAAGATGTGTTATGTACATGTATCACCTTATCACAATGAATATAAATATTATGTACTGCAAATATATACTAATGAAAAGAACAAAATAAAATTACTAGTAAAATAACTTCTTTGATCTTTTTCATTAAGGAAAAGCCCATACTTATTCCCCAGAGAAGCACTGCTGTGTAACTGACATTACAGTATGATTATTTTCTAAAGGCTGTTATATTTCTTCAAAGAAGTATTCATACTAGCATCCCCAAGTGAAATTCTTCTCAATGCCCTTAAAGATTCCTAGGCTACAGATTACTATAAACACAATGACACATTTTGAACATCTTGAACACAGCTCCAGACACATATCTTGAGATTTATTTTTAAATGACAAACTAAAATGGTGTGAAGACTGTGTAAATCCACTAGAACCTTTCCCAGATACAGTGATTTGATAAGATGCCCTCTCACTTAACCTCAGCTAAGAGCAAAAACAAAACTAAACTCAGATAGAGAACTAATAAATGAGAAATGAAACGTGGCCTGTGGTTTCATTTTTAAAGCAAAAACACAAATTTTGAAAGCTTGAAGGTGGATGGAAATGGCTACTTTATTTATAATGGAAAAGGCATTTATGACAGGAAGACTTGCCCTATGTACATTAGTAAAAATACTTTAAAGTCAGGAAAATTAATAAAGGATTGAAAGTCAGTGCAGAAGAACATAACTTTCACAGTCCTTAGGATTTGAAATCATGAGGTCTTCCTTTCTATAATTCAAACAGAAAAACTACTGTTAATGAACATGAAAATGCCAGATAATAAAGATAGACAAATTAAAATTAAGAACATAATACTATAAGAATAGGAAATATTTAAACATTATTATTGGGTTTTACCATGATGGGATTGTTAGGTGTTAGGAAGGATTACTGAGTGTAATTTGATTAAGTTTCCTAAAGTAAATTTAGAGATCCATATTGAAAGCAACTCCAATTTATAGTGTTTTACCCTGAATAATAATTATGGCCATATGAGAAAATATTTGTATATGCAATTTTTTGGAGAATTATTTGCAAAAATAGAAAAGTAAAAACAACTAAATGTCCAGAATTGACAGAATAAGTAAAGATTTGTGTGTAATCTTGCTAGGAAATATTATATAGCCTTTAAAAATACAGTAGCATATACAAAAATGTAAAGGTCATCATAATTATGTAAATAAAAGAAAAAAAAGTAGACTAAAAAATATTATCCATGGGACGATCACTCATTGATATAAAAAAGCAAATATATTAAAATCTTACACAGAAAACATTAACTGTTTTCATTAATAGAAACTTCATTAGATAGTTAAGTGTAAGGTAATTTCTATTTTTATTTGTATTATCAGTTATATTTTTCAAAAATAACATTTATTATAAGCTAAAATTTAGTACCTTTTTAAAAACTGATGTAGTAAAAATAGTAGCTAAAGTAAATTAATTGTGAAACATAAATTCTGAATTATGGATCCTCTTGAATTTATTTTGCTATTTTCTCGGGGAGAGCTGTGGGGATAACACCTACATTCACCTCAAGAACTTCCTCAATAATCTTTGAGTTCTTTCTAAGGAGGTCCCCTGTCACCATTGTAAGCATTTTGTTACTTAAAGGCAGTGGTTTGTGAATTGTTATCCTTTTAAAATTTTTTAAATGATGATGACCATTTCAGCGTTCAAGCAGGTCTCTTATCTTTTCCATGCCTCCTTGCCTTCTGAACATTAAATCATCTAGTGTCACATGTCTTGCAGCTAAAGAGAGTTTCCCTAATTTTGGGATGAGAAGTGAGTCAGGGAAACCATGTGAATATATATACCTTTGGATATACATTAAAATATACATATTTTCCTTTATTACCCATCAGGCACTCATGATTGATGAACTAAGCCAAACATGGCAGAGACAGCAAACCACTGACTAAAATTACAATGAAGAATTCTTACAAACATTAAATATTAAAAGTTTATGTGCCTGTTTTTTTGCATTGAATTTCTTTTGATTCTAGTACGTTGTAACTCTGAAAGAGAAGGAATCTATCCCAATCACAGTTATTTACAAACAATCTTACAACTTTAACATTTTAAATCATTCTATTTATGCTATAATTAAATAAATAATTGCTGCGGTAACTTTTTCTTGATTCCCATTCAGTTCTTTGTGTAGCACCGATATCTTATTTAAATGAAAGACATTTCTGAATATAAATGCAATACAACTTGAAACCAAAAATAATGATGTGCCGTCACTGTTTGATCGAGTGCCTCCAGCTTTAATAGGTACTATAATTTTTTTCTAGATTCTCCAAGCCTATAATCTACATTAGGTAATATGTAAGTCTTGCTATGATGAACTTCTGAGAAGAAGTGAGAGCAGGATTTCAGCACCAAATAGTTGATTGGGAGGCAAACTCAATGAAGGCTGAGAAAACCCTAGACAGCCTAATAATTCTTTGCTGACATTTCCTCAGAAGAAGATATCAGGCTTTATACATTATATTTGAGAACTGTTTTGTTGAAAGCAGTATGACTATATTTACCATTTAGTTGTATCTAATATTGTAGAAAAAGCTCATATGTAAAAAGATAAAATGGTTAGTACTTACCTCCATGACTCCCTTAGAAGTCTCAAAAGTTTTTGCACACGATTATACTACAACACAAATTATACATAAAGAGGGAGGGGAAGGCCATGTAACTATAGACCCATGGTTTTGCTCTGAAGATAGTAGAAAATGCCCACAACAGGCAAGAATTTCTCTCCTGATAGGTCAACATCTTTTCTGGGCTTTGACATTGTTTATGACAAACTACAGGAAAATCTACAAATATAGATCTACAAATATTTGAAATACTCTGTCAGACAGACCAGTAATCCCAAATACCACAAGTATTTTATGCGTGTCTCCAGTTAGAGTTATAATATGCTCGCTCTTGTCTATAGTTCCTTATGCCTACAACATGGCCAACTGGAATCAACTCTGATTTGAGCTGAGTGGGGAGGAAAAAGCAAAGGAAAAGGTGCGAGCAGGAACTACTGTCATTACTGCTGCTGGTTTTTCATTTATTTTAGGAAATAATTCCTACTTTGTGTCTTTTTTTAAAATCTAAAATGATCAGCCAAGCAATACCTCAGAGGTTGAGTAGGCTTCTTTCAGGGCACTAGAGCAGGCAGGAAAAGCATTGGGGTAAAAGCCATACTCTGTGAAGCTATTTGACCTAGTGAAGAAGAAATCAAATGTGATGCTGCCCCATCCTTGTCTGTCCACTGTGGGTGACCCTGCCAAGAGCAGCAGCTACGCATGAAGCCCTTCAGCCACCAGCTCATTCTCAGGAGAATGAATGATCGCCACGTATTTCTAATATTCCTTTAGTGATATCTGGTTTTGTGCCTCTGCACCAGTGGTGGTTCGTAAGGTGTTAAATGGCTGGTTTTCTCCCATGAACGATGACAAATGAGAAACAGCAAGAAATGCTTCATGTCTTAGAAACTATGTATTTGAGTATTTAGTGCCAAGATTCAATTAAAGTCAGACAAATTCAATTAAGTTTAATATGCCAACTTTCAAATGATAAATTGGTTCTCTGTGTTTTAAAATCTGGAACAACTCTTTAGTCTAAGGCAGATATACTACATGACAAAATTAAAGGCATGTTTATATAAATTGTTACCCAGAGTAAAACACAAACATTGATTTCAGAGGAATTGTTAAAATCATCTAATTCTTAAAATGAAGAAACTAAGAGAAATGAAGCATCTATTCAAAAGCAAAATCTCTTGTTTAAAAGCAAAACAGGACAAAACTCTTGGCTAGCTCACATGGAGACAATGATAAAAGTTGTCAGAATGTTGATCTGTGATTATTCCAGTAGATAAATAACCACTGCCCCAAGTCCTGTAAGTGCCCCACCCAGTCATGGCCTTTTATCTGCCCTTGAATCTCTTGGTCCTTTCAATGTCAAGTAACTAAAATCTTAACCCTTATAAACAAGTTGCCTTTGAAACCCAGTTTTAATGCACTGAGACTTGTGTCCTTTGGGATTGACTGATGCGGGCAAAATACAGACTATTAGCTTTGTGGTAACCCCGGGCATGCAGTCAGTGACAGAAATTTAAAGTTCCAACTGCAGTGGACACTTTTTGGTTGACCAAGCATCCACACACACACACACAAACACAAACACACACTCACTTTCTCTTTTCTGCAAATAGTGGAAAATTCATTGTTACCTCCAGGCAATCATCTATCAGCACTTTCCAAAACAGATTTATATGTGTTTTGGTAAAAGATGAACTCACTCTCAGCCCCTTGACAGATTTCAGTTCCTCCATATATCTGTTCTCTGACCACATTTATAGCAGGGTGAGCATGTGGTGGGCCAAACCTGGCAATCATGCTGTGTGGAGAATCACTATAGCGTTCCTTTCTCAGCCACTAAACCCTGCTGAAACTAATCCTTTCTGTAAGTCAAACAATGTTTAAATCTTCCTACACTTAGACCTCTCATGTGCTAACTTTGAAAACTTATTTTAAATTCACTTGTGTTGAATTTTCTTTTATTTGCAGTACTTAAGGACTTCATGCATACACTTTCTCAGAAGACGTTATGGTGACTATTCAGTACAGACTTAGTTAGATAAGTATGGTGGGCTGGGGATTTAGCTCAGCAGCGTAAGCATCTTCCTGGCCAGTGCAAGGTTGTGAGTTTGATCCCCAGTACCACCAAAAAAAAAAAAAGATAAATTGTGGCAATTATTCAATACAGAGCTTTAATTAGCTGTGCCTGAGTTATATCACAAAGTAAAATTTCCTAAATAATCTCTGAAGATCACAAAACCTAAAAGATCAAAAAGTTATGGTTCTAAAGAAGAAACATTCAATAAATAAAATTAAATATACAGACCTGCATCATTTGACACAGAGGATTTGTGACATATTCAAAACATAATATTAATTTTTTGTCCTTATCTAATCCTGTTAAAATTTGTTTGGCAAAGCAATATTTCTCTACCCTTGCCTGAAGAATTATGCAGACCCATTGACTTTTATGCTAACCCTTTGGGAAGAACTTTGAATAAAAAAAATACAGCATCAATTTTGAAAGGAACTAACAACTTCTTTTCTTTCCTGTTTCTCACCATTTACCTACTCATCAGCTACTCAGGGAAAGCTGAAGTGAAAATAAGGTTGACAGCTTTAGTAAACAGAAATAGAACACATTTAGATACATTTGAGATTCAGATTAATAACATGTTGTTTCAGTACAAATACGTACCAAAAATTGCTTAGGAAATACATATACTAAAGAGTATTCATCATTTACTTGAATTTCTAATTTAATTGAGCATCTTGTATTTTATCTGACCCCTTATGTGGGGACAGGGAGAAAAGGTACGGGGATACATAGTCCATATTTTGCCATGTGACTGCTTCCTGGGTATGGCTGAAGCTGTCCCACATGACTCATGTGGGACAAGGATAGGGGTCCTTGAACATTTCATTGCCAAGACACTGCTCCAGCATCAACTCTCAAAACTAAAAAGATGCTTCTCATTCTCCCACCTTCTTTAATGTGGGGGTCTACCAGCAAAGAGACTCTACATCATTTATCTCTACAACTCACCCTTTGTCCATGGGAAACAGGGAGCCAGACATCTTTGTCCCTGTAGAGCGCTGACCTCCTGCCTGGATCACCAAATGAGACAATATTTTGCATAAGCCTGTCCCAGAAAGAGTCAGTCAGTCCTCGGTGTCCTTGACATACTGAAAACATACAATAACCTCTCCAAGTAGGACCACTGAAGCAGCTTCTCGCTGGGTTCAGCACAGAAGTAACCTTCCCAGGTGGAAAGGGTTAGAATCCAGCTACTAGTCCCTCCTGAAGCAATTGTACAAAACCCTTTTCTCTGCAGGAATTCAAGAGTTATGAAATATGTTCCAAAAATTATTCTTGTTCCATCTGCATATTGTAATTTAGCAACTTATTTGGAAATTTTGCATTTATTTTATGTTGGCGCCAGGCTGAAGTTTCAATTTTAACATTCTGTTATATATATTCCTTTTCTGGGAAAATTCTCACCACTTTTAATATAGCATGACTAAAGCACACTTGGAGGGGAAACTGAACTGCTTCCTTACGCTAGAACCTCTGCCACTGACTATTTACTTGAAATATCTTCCTTACATAAAATGGAAAAACTTTTAGGAAAAAAATGTAGGTGATTGAGTTACTGTAGGATTAATGGTGAAACTATAGTCCTCTAAGACTATGGAGTCCTCCAACAGTTCTTACAAGAGTTAAAAATATCTTCCCTTTTTAAAAATATATTCTTCCATTCTCTCACTTTATCCTGCAGGAACACAGAACTTTCATTTTCAGGCTTCTTAGTTAGTGTTAAACCTGAAATTTCTAAACAGAAAGATGAAGCCAAAGAAATCAAGCCTGTGGGTTTCATGGTAACAATAATCCCTGGCTCAGGTGCTTTGGGTAAGGAAGCCCCAAAAAACCTCAGATTCTTATGTGTGACAAGAGGTTGGAATACATGAATTCAAATGATCCAAATGGAAAATAGTATGAATTTGATTCTAAATTTCCAAGAGCATAGAATAGAAATACTGCAGTTGTCTTACATCTTGGGTTAATTTTCAGAATTAAAAGAACCTTTCCTGGAAGGATAATGAGATTTACAAAGGAAGACAGAGAGGGGTTTTTATGTGGTATATTCCTAAGGAAAATGTTAGACTATTAACTGATCCTAATGGGAAGTACTAAAGGCATAAGACTTGTAGCTATAGCAAATCGAGCCACTTGCAGATAGTGAATCTGGTGAGCAAGCAGAAAACTCATTGTGTCCCACTATAGCTGGCTCATTGGCTGTGGTTCACTGTTTGTTTCAGTCCAAAAAAGTACTGGGTGATCCATTGTGGAATTCTCTCTCTCTCTCTCTCTCTCTCTCTCTCTCTCTACTTCTTTTTCTCTCTCTCCACTGAAAATACCTCAGATTCTTTTGTAATATTAAATTACATATTGGGATACTGGGATGAATATATGGCTCAACAAACTTACAATAATTCAAAACAGTTTTCTAAAAGGGAATCATAAGGAATGGTGCAGTAGCTGGGGATTGATAAAAAGCAGAAACTCTATCTTTGCCTAAAAAGAAGAGCAGTCTCAAGTCCCAAAAGCAGTGTGTGTGGTCTTCCCTAGAAAAGGCAACCGACCTAAAGCAGCACCACAAGGAGAGCATAAGGATGGCATGTGCCCTTGAAGGCGGTACAAAGTGTCTGGAAAACATCTCAGTCTCAGTTCTTTTCATGTCCCAGGCTGTTTAAAGTGTATCCTGAGTGAGGATAAGCTGAAGGTTAAAAAAACTCTTCTACCAATATCCACTCCAAATAATGCTGAGTTTTCTTTGCAAATACTCAATGAAAACATAAGTAACCAAGTAGTCCAAATTCCTAGATTTAAAAATAAAAAAGCAGATCTACATTCTTTAAAGATCTTAAAGCTCCAACATTGTTTCAGAAGGCCTGCCTAATATAAAAATTTAAAAATTAGTTAAAAGAAAAGGAGAAAGAGGAGGAGGCTACCAGGGTCAAAATGCCTCAAACTTGCCACAGAGTTGTTTTAATATAAGAACCTTAATGGAGTTCTACTCTCTTAATATATATTCCTTCATTCAAAAATTCCAGTGGTAAAGCTGGGCTTGGTGGCACAGGCCTGTAAAGCCAGCACGTGGGAGGATCCTTTCAAGCTGGAGACCAGCCTGGGCTACAAAGTGAGTTAAGGCCAACCAGAGCTGCACAGGGACACCCTGTCTCAAAAAGACCAAAAAAAAAAAACCCAAAAATTCCAGTTGTATCTATTTGGTAAATGCATTTCTGGCCAAGAGAATTAACCAAGTTTTCTGCAAGGAATAGTCTGGATTAGCAAAAACATTGCAAAGTACTTTCACTTTCATTCTTAACAGATGTAACTAATCAACCAGGCTAGTTTTAGAATTTATAAAATATGGAAGTTAGTTCTTCTTTTTGGCCAAAGAAATAGTTCTGCTTCCTTCTTCATTGAGTCCCTCCAGGCCTTTAAAAAGTGTAATAATGTATACTATAAAAGTTTTGTTAAAGTATATTGCAATAAACCATTACCACATGATAATAGCTTACTTCTCTGTAATTAACCAGTATTACTAATAAATCATGCTAGTGCTTCTCATCTGCTATTAGTCTTATAGTATCACCAGTGCTAAAATATAGTCATAATTAATTAACATTTATCCTTCAGGTAGGATATGCTTACTATACATACTCTGCAAAACACTTTGTCCTCTTATGGATTGATTGTTTACAGCCTAAGCAAGGAACCTTTCAATTTCTAATGAGCCTGGTATGCAACTGGTTTAAGAAGTATAGCAAATAGGGTTCATTATTCTATCTTTGTCTTATGTTTTAAGATCAAATAAAATCCTGCAACACCAAAGTTGGAAAAATTTCTTACAGCTTAAGGCAGGAAACACTTTAAAACGACATAAGATGTTTAAACATTTGTCCTATACAAGAAATAAGATTAGTTTCAGGAAAATAATTACATAACGGTAGGGTTTATCTTCCATGCTATTCAACAAATACTATTACAAACAAGACATATTCCAGGCACTATGCTAGATATGATTCAAACACTCTTCCTAAATTTTAGATCCAGTGTGATGGGTAATTGCTAGTCCCTCCAGGCATATTAACTTTGGATCAGTCTGAAATAGGTAAGATTAGGCTGAACAGAACATATATCTTGCTAGTTTAGTATTTCTTCTATGTAATCTTACACTATTTAGGTTGTGTATATTGATATACTCAAATGTACATACTTAATGCTGCTTAATTTGAATTCTTCGATCTAATCTATCTTTTAAACGTATATAGATACAAATGAACACTCAGACTGAATTCCTCTTTATTCACTTGATAAAAATTCTATTTATAAAAAATAAAATTTGATTTATTTAAAAGATGAATGCTTCTGTCAAATAGTTTTTCTATGCTGTATCCTAATCTCTCCTGTATCCTTTTTGGCCACCCCAGTTCACCCTCTGCTACCTAAAGTTTCTATCAGCAGGGATTCACTTTATTCAGACTTATCCAGTGAATTCTAGCAAATAAAAAAGATAAAGAGCTAATAGATCAGGACTAGTGACTAAACAATTCCAAATTGATATTGGTTTCCTTTTTTTCCAGAGCATATTTTATAAGAACAATAATAAAAGTCCAAAATCCCTCTTCCAATTTTTACTACATAAATAATGATTTCCTTATAAAGGAAAGTAAAGCTAATTGAAAACATAGTTCAGACTTGGGGTTTATTTACAGTTCTTCAGTCTTATAATTTGTTTTTCTCCCATGATTTAAAAATTATTTCATATACACTAAGTATTTAAAACAAGGAGAACAGTTGTAATTTAAGAAAAAACAGAAAACAACACAGGAAAAAACACGGCATAGGTTATGAAAACAGTCACTGAAATGCAGCTTATCTCAGGAAGAAGAGGGAATCAATAGCTCGATCTTCCTAAAACTCTAGTTGTTAACTAGAAGGTGACTGATAATGAGGTGATAAAAGAACTTGCCTCCTTCTATTTTTCAAAATATCTTGTCTTTATATACAAGTATGCAGAAACTTACCTCAAAGGGCAAATTACTATTTATTGTTCAAAATAAAACTTATTTTTAACTGTTTCAATATAAATGGAAGCCAAGAAAGAAGCAGAGGGAAAAGTAAAAGAAAGCCAGATGCATGCCTGCATTCCTGGAAGAAGGGTTCAAAAAGCTTTTTTTGGGAACTTTAGCTACAGCTAAGGTTGAACTTAGCCTGAGCATCGCGTGCCATTCTTGAAGGGTCCCAGCGGCTGACTCATTTGTTTCATTATTTTTCTTGAAATCAAGAGGTAGCAGCCATCACTGGACAGCAAAGGGTAATTTGGTGACTGATCTCATTACTGAAGTGAGAAAGACGATCACACGCAAGACTCAGAACCCCCACTCCCAGAGAAACCCAGCAGCTTCATAGAAAGGAAGTTATTTCTGCTCGCGAAGACAGGTGTCAAACAAAAATACAGACGTGAAGAAAAAAATAAACACCCTTTCAAAAATGTAACAACAGTAATGAATAACCAGAATTTTTGTAGTTCCTATTTATGGATCATACTCTTACTGTACATGGCGAATTTCAACAGAATTGATCACTATTCTGTGTTTTTAAAAACTCTTTCTTAGTTAAAAATGTATGAGCCCACTTTGAACTGTCCAAACCACCCTTGATAGTTTACTTCCTTTCAAACAGGTGCAGTTTTAATACTGATGAGGGCACACCCAAGAGGCCATTGGGCTCAGAAAACAGCACTCCAAAGTATGGCATTTTGAGATGCTGTGTACTTTGAGACTGGAAGGCCTCAGAAGCAGCTTTAGCACTAGGTCTGTCTGACCTCCTCCTACCCTGCTGTCTCTAGTCCTCTTTTACTCGCAGTGTGCAGAGAAGCACCTTCTCTGAAGTTGCTTCATTTGCCTCAGGATAGATCCCCCAAAAGGAACTCGACCTGAGTCACACACCTAGGAATTTCATGAGTTGGGAAAGGCTGACTGTATCACAGGGGTCGAGACTGAAATTATACCCCGATAGGCTCTTTCGCAGGCTCTATTCTTTTGAGAACTGCACCAGACAACTTTTATTATCTGCACGACTAGACAACTTTTATTCGCCAAAATTTCCTCCCTTCATCCCAACCATAAGTTGTCTCCAGCTCCCGCCATAAACCCTCTCAGAAGCATTAATCCATATATTTGTTTTTCTAGCAGGATGCTCTTAAAATGTTGTCATCAGCCCTTCTTCAAGTCTCATATTTTGTGGAACTTTCATGCATATGTACATAATTTTTTCTCCTGTTGGTGTGTTTACTGTCATTTTCTTTTGTAGACTCAATATCGAACCCTCATGGAGGAGAGAGGAAGCTTTTCCCCTCTATGCGGTGTCGAGGAATGACTGTGGGAATGCTGAACTGAGAGAGGGAGAAATTGTTAAAAGCCCTAGAGAAATAATGGGAAAAATCAATATTTTCTTGTTTCTTGGGGCAGTGAGACATGACATGATGTTTGAGTTAAACTTCAGAGAGAAAGGAAAGAATAACATTTTGTTGAGCCATTATTGGGACAGGTGCTTTTCTAAATACCTTACAAGTGTATCTATTTGACCCTTAAAACCACCAACTAAATATTGTTATCCTGTTTTAAAGGAAACTGACACACTGAGTTAATGGAAAAAGAGAACAAAATCAGGGAACCCAGGAAGATGGACCCCATTGCTAGCTAGAATCTGAATGATTCCAAAGCACATCTGTCTTCACTGTGACTGACAATCAAAACACTAGAGTTACTCCAGTGAATGAAGCACGTCCTCATAGGTTGTCCTAGCTTACCTTCATCAGAGTGCAGGAAAAACATGTTCTACTCTTCTCTTATTTTTACTCAGGTGACAAAAATGAGTCTCAAGGAATTCTCCAGATCACTCATCCAGGAAGTGATCCAGCCACAACTGAAACCCCAATCTGTGCCTTCTAATCCTCTGCTCTTTGGTTTTGTCTCCTGCCTCTTCTGTCTGCTCCTCTCCTCTCTTTATGATTTGTGGGAAAGCTGTAGACCAGTAAACTCTCACACCCACCTGCTGTCTGAAGCAGAGCTTTACTCTACCACCTGTTAACAGTTTCCTTCTCTGTTAAGACAGTCTCTTAGAAAAGATAGCACCTCCTTCTCTTATCTTTCATTTTACTTTTGTGTAACAGAGGATACGAGATGAATTTTTGTTGCTGTTTATGTTAATTTCTAAATAGATTTAGTTTTTAGAGAATTTTCAGGTTTATAGCAAACTAAGTAGAAGGTACAGAGATCCCCTGTAGCCTCCCATGATCATTTTCCCCACCAGAGTGTTACATTTCCTGCAGTTAATGAACCTATATTGACACATTGTCACTCAAGATACTTGGGAGGTTAAAGCAAAAGAATTGCTTAAGCTTAGAAGACCAGTTTGGACAACAAAGTAGGACCCAATTTCTCTCTCTCTCTCTCTCTCTCTCTCTCTCTCTCTCTCTCTCTCTCTCTCTCTGTCTGTCTCTGCCTCTCTGTCTCTGTGTCTGTCTCTGTCTGTCTCTCTCTCTCTCTCTGCCTCTGTCTGTGTGTCTCTGTGTGTCTCTGCCTCTCTGTCTCTCTGTGTCTGTCTCTCTCTCTGCCTCTGTCTCTCTCTGTGTGTCTCTGTCTCTGTCTCTCTCTGTCTCTCTCTCTGTGTCTGTCTGTCTGTCTCTCTTTCTCTGCCTCTGTCTCTCTCTCTGTGTCTCTCTCTCTGTCTGTCTCTGCCTCTCTGTCTCTCTGTGTCTGTCTCTCTGTGTCTGTCTTTCTCTCTCTCTCTGCCTCTGTCTCTCTGTGTCTCTGCCTCTCTGTCTCTCTGTCTGTCTCTCTCTGTCTGTCTCTCTCTCTGCCTCTGTCTCCCTCTGTGTGTCTCTGTCTCTCTCTGTCTCTCTCTCTGTGTCTGTCTGTCTGTCTCTCTCTTTCTCTGCCTCTGTCTCTCTGTGTGTCTCTGTCTCTCTGTCTCTGTGTGTCTCTGTCTCTGTCTCTCTCTCTCACACACACACACACATACACACACAAACACACACCACATATACACAGAATGACAGCATTTAGTACTTAAACTAGAGAAGCTGATGATAGTTGCAGGGACCTGAAGGCCTAAAACAAGAAGCTGCAACACCTTTCTAAGTGAGAGACACGCCTTTCCTCGCCCCACCCATCCTCACATATTGTTGAAGATTCAGTGGGTTTTATACATTTTTTTAACAGTGAAAACATGTTGAAGGAAAAGCTCACATTTATACACATAATATAATTAAGTATGTAACCAAAATAAGTAAATGTTAGCATTAAGATTCATCTACTTCAAAAAGAAATACAGTCTTTGTGAACCTCAGCTGGTTAGAAAAAAAAAAAAATGAAAATTGCTGTGTCTCACTCAGCCCTATGTTAAATATATTTCTTGTGCTGTGGTGTCCTGGAATTGATATGGACCACTTACGCATCTTTCCTCCTAGTTAATTCTCTGTTCAGTGAAGTCTCACTGGGAGCTGGAAATTACATGTGGAAAGCTGGAAAAAAAACTACAAATTGGGGGTTTTTGCTGATGTTATTATCATTATTGAGCACCAATTTTCCAGTCATCATTACTCATAAATAATGTTACAATAAAAATTTTACAGTGGGAACCAACACGCACAGGTGTAACATTATGTAAAAATTGTACACACAAGGAGCTCTGACAGGAAAAAGATGAGCAATCCAATATAATGATTCCTAAAGAGTCAACGGGCAGTTAACAGAAATATAGACATAAATGGCCAATAAACATATGGAAAAATGCTCATGTCATCGATAATTAAGAACTAAAAAATCATACCACAGGAATATATGCACATTTGTGTTCATAATAGCATAATTTGTAATAGCTAAATCATGGAAACAACCCAAATACCTATCAGCTGAGGAATGGATAGAAAAGATGCATTTTTATACAATGAAATAATACTCAGCTATAAAGAAGGATAAACATGAGACTTTTATAGGTAAATTGATACAACTTGAGACCATAATCCTAAGTGAAATAAATCAGACATGCATGTGTAAACATCATATTGTCTCCATACTCTTAAGAAGTTGAAAGAGTAAATAAGATCCAAAATGCACAAGAGATGTTGTGAAATGGCAAGAAACTTCAAAAGGAAAGAGAAACTAGGATGGGGGAAAGAAAAAAAAGGAAGGGAAAAGAAAAAACATATATATATATATATATATATATATATATATATATGATAGTTAAGATAGTTATACTATTAATTGCTATTAGTTCACTGTAAAGAGAGATTTGTTTATATAGTTTAATTTTGCATGCCTATATCTTATAATATAAGCAATTACTTTATAGATAACAATATACAACATTTTTTATCATTGTTACTTTCCAACTATCTTGTTTTAAAATTGTGTATCATTTTAAAATTTTTTCTCATTAAAATAAAAAAAATTTGAAATTAAAAAAAATCCTTTAAAATTTATACAATGCCAAAACTCTAGAATAAGCCACAATGTTCAAAGGTAGTATGGGGAAGCAAACTCATTCAGTGTGAGACATTGCTAAATTAAATTGAATATTATTAAGTAAAATTTACAATTCAAGTTGTTTTCAATTCTTTTTGAAATTGTCTTCAGACTTGTATAAACATGTATCTGATCATTGTGGCATTGCTTACAATATATTCATTGCTGCATTAAAAATTACCTCAAAACATAAAAGCAGAAAGTCATAATAAACATCAAATTGCCTCATATAGTTTCTGCCTTGCCGACTGGAGAGCAAGTTATAGTCAGCTGGTAGAGACTGCCGTCATCTGAAGGCTTGACTGGGACCAGAAGACCCAATTGTGGTGAGACTCACTTAGGGAGATGGCAGCCTATGGGCGGGCCTGGGCACCTCACCAAGCAGACTTCTTGCTCTAACTGTTAGAGGGACCCAGAGAAAAGCAAACTACCTTCCACCAAAGTAAGTGATCCAGAAAAATGCAAGGCAGAAATCTTCTCACTTTCTATGGCCTGGTTCTGGAAATCATGTACAGTCATGTCCACAGTATCTTCTTGTTACGTAGGCCACAGCTCAACTCAAGAAAGAAAAGTATTATTCACATTAGTGTCACTAAAGTTGGTATACCACCCCCCCACACACACTGCTAAATTTTACTGGCTTTAAAAAAAAAAAAAGAAAAGAAAAGGAATACACAAAATTAGGAATATCAGGAGATAAGGCTCATTGGAAGTCAACTTTTGTGATCACTACCACAGTATCAAAGAACAAAAATGGGGAAACAGCTCAATATCCATTTACATGGTACTGGTTATATACATCTCTTAACTTCCTGAAATGTTTTGTATTATAGATCCATTAAAAAGAAAAATAACAACCTAAATGTGATGCTATGGAAAAAATGCCCCAAATACATTATAAACTATGGAAGTACATATTTACATACTCATATGAAAAGATTTCTTCAGTGATTTTTTTTCACAAAAATAGGCTTACACTAAAGAGGGAAAATTGTTTTGTGACAGTTTTTTTTTTTTTTTAAGAGATCTATGTATCAGTAGGTGGCAGAACCAGCAGGCAGGGTAAAGTCTCCAAGCGAGAAGATCTGAGCAGAATCAGAGATGGTAGTGATTAGAGATACATAGTTTTTTATGTATTATGCTTTATATCTGTAATGTTTTTAAATTCAAATATATTTGTTCCAAAGTCATGTGTTAATGGTACTTAATAGGTAGAACCTTTGAGAGGTAATTTGATCCTGGAAGTTCTACATGCATGAAATAATGAACTCAGTTAGTAGATCAAAGGAATGGCTTAGTTATAAAAATGAGCTATCTCTGGCACCCTTGTTCTACCTCATCATGTGCCATCTAGCACTGCCTCAGGACTTTGAAGAGGTCACCAGCAAGAAGGCCCTTACCAGAGGAAATCCCCTGGTCTTGTATTTCTCAGCCTCTAGAACTGTAAGAAGTACATTTCTTTTATTTATAATTAACCAGTTTCAGGTATTCTGTTATAGAATCCCAAATGGACCAAGACTAGTCCTTTCCAAAACTAATCTCATGATTCTATGAGAATAAAGTCTTCACTTCAGTCCTTCAAAGTGGACAGAGTTGAAACTTCTGGTTGCAGAATACTGAATTAAATACATGCCCTGAAATTGTACAGTTTAATAATAATAGTGAGTACCTATTATGTGCCTGACACTGATTTATGTGCTTTGATTTATTAACATATGGATCTTTTTCATATTAACATATTTTATATTAACATATGGATCTATATCAAGATACCTATATTTACACAGAATCACAAGGGATACTAACCTAAAAATCTGGCTACTTACTGTTCTAAGCTTGTGAAATATATGCTTTATGTGGTGACATAGTTTCAAGCACATGACCTTAACAGTAGAGAAATAAATGGTGCAGATAAATGAATAAACACATGCAGGAAGTGGTTTGTTAAATAACAGAGTTTTTATACATATTTCTATAGTTGTATCATCAAATCACAGGTTGACACTTTGAAAAAAATCAATGCCAGAGAAGCCTCAATATTATTAATTCTCAACTAAAAGAAAATCCTATTAATCTATAATTTTAAATTTAACATCTAAAATGTTCAAGAGAAAATTCGAGTATTCATAAAATACAAGTTCTCTAGTTTTTTTGTTGTTATTGTTTATTTGTTTATTTCCATAGCTCTAGAATTTGTTTTCACAGAGCATCAAAAAGACATTTACAGATCTGTTATTGAATGCAAGCACTGGCTAAGGGCTGGGAGTAGCCGAGTTGTGAGTAAAGATCTTGAGTCCTACCCAACGTTCATATCCTAGTCAATGGCTCTACATAACTTTATAGCCAGGTATCTTTTGGCTCAACCTTTGGTCCTGCAGTGTTGAGCAAATACTTCATCCTCCACCCCTCAACTTGTCTTATGCTTCCAATGGGAACAAGCCCCTCATAGGATTAGTTTAAATAGTCAATAAATTAACTTGTAACTTTAGAACAATGCCTGACACATAGTAACCCCTCAGTTTGTGTTAGTATGAGCTAGAGTGAGGGGAAATGTAGCATTTAAAAGCAGATTTAAATTTACAAAGTGTAAGTAATAGTTATCAAATGTCAAGAGAAATCAGATAAGAGTTCTAGATACTAAATATGTCTAGATTCAAAGTGAGGTGAGATATTCTTGGTGGGAGTGATTGGGGCCACTGGGTAGTGGTGTCTTAGGGTGAGAAGATTTGAGCAGGACCAGAAAATAGATTATTTTGTTCACCTTTGATGTGGCTCGTGTTATCACAAGTACGATGTTCTCAGCTAAGCTATGGTGCTCTATAATGTAAACTTGACCACAAAGGAAAAAAAAAGAAAATGTCAAACAACTGACAACACCACAAAATAATTAAAATATATGAAGAGTAATAAGCTATCTTTTCCCAACATGTACATATAAAATAATGTACATTTTGATACATCTATAAATGCCTCTCATTGAATTGATTTTTACTTTTCCAGCCAAATTCATTCATCAGATTACTCACATTTGTTATTCTCAAAAAAGTTATTTTGATATATGGCCATTTATATTTTCCACTGTAAGGAAGCAAACATGATGTGAAAATGATTAAATTTTTCTCTCTTTAATCTTTAACTTTTTCCTACCTCTAAAGTGCTAATAGGTATAGGGCCAGCTTCCTATATGAAATACTGGATCATTTGTTTTAATATTTACATATTGTTTTAACTGATTTACCAAATACCTAATTTCAATAAACACTTTACAGTTTTCCCAAATGTATTTCCTTTATTTCTGCAAGTAATTTTTGGAGGCACACATTTAATTTTTCAGGTGAGTTAAATTCAGATGTTTCTTAGCTTGTTTCTGACTGTCTGAGTGAAATCTGGCCTTAGCTCTTATGGGAATACTATGAACTTTCAGAAATGATCATCATGTTATTTACCGGTCCTCTAATACATATTTTTAAAAAAGAATTGGGAGAGGGAAGCAGATAATGTGGATTTCTGCCTAAAAAATTTCATGTGTTGCCACTTGTCTCATTTTTCTTTCATTTTTGTTTTTATTTTCCCTCTGGAAAAAAAGCTAGAAAGCTACCTTTCCTCATAAACTTCAGAGCCCTGTCAAGGAAAGCAATTCACCGCAGTAACCACTGGCTATGATCAGGGCTCCCTACTCCTCAAGGGAGTGAGAGTTAGCATGGCAGACTGACTCCTCCCACCTTAGAGATGCTCTAGACTACGTGGTCTGGTGGAACTTTTCCCACTAACTGTCCTGCTTGTCCACCCTCATGAGAAACCAACTGTTAATGCCACAGCCTTGTGTACTTCATTAGCACATTAGAAAATATGGCCCAGCACAGCAAACCTGGTTCCCACTGTAAAACTCTTTAGTAGAAATGCTTCATGATGGATCTGTAGTAAGATAAGAAAGTTGCACAAAGACCTGGCAATGGAGAAGACAGGGAGGCAGAGCCACTGGAAGAGAGCTAAGTTGGAAGCCAGGAGACCCCAGGAGCTAGCCCATAAGCACTCATTGGCATAAGGAGAGAAACCTCACCCAATCTGGGAAATATGTGTTCATGGCTAGAGTCCTTGCACAATTCTTACAAGTCTCTTTAGTTTAAGGTGGGAGGGAAAAAGGAGTAAAATGTAAAAGAAACTTTTGGGGTAGAAAAGAAAAGAAAAGCAAGATCGAGGGCAAAGGCAAGTAGTAGGCTCTAGTAGTATAAGCCATGGATGAGTTTTACCTAACAGTATAGCTTGACCCCAGGATGTGGAGATGTGGTCTGATATTCATTGTTCAGGATGTTTCTATGACAGGATTTTTAGAAAAGGTAAAAAGCAGTTTTCCTTGCATGAGTAAATGGGTCTCATTCAAAAAGTGGACATTCAAAATAGAACAAAAGATTGGCCTCCCTCAAGCAAGAGGTAAATGTACAGCACCCTAGAAATGGAGATTTTGTACTTGCCACCTGCCATATTCATGAACTAATTCCTTCACTTTAAAAAAGTAAATATATATATATTTGGTTCTATATCTCTTGAAAGCCCTGATACAGGTACATTGTGGTCATCACATTCAAAGGGAGGGATTTAAAGTTTGTAAAACAAACAAACCAAAAAAACAAAACACAAAATACCCAGAAACATAGCACTAAGCCAAACTGGCTTCTTAAATTTGGATAGTGACTTCACTCCTGCCTAATTCTAATTTCCTGCTCTGATTTCACCTTTGCTAACTTTTCTTATTTTTTAATTAAATTCATTCCATTAAATTTTATACATCATTGTATGTCACCTTAATTCCTTTGGGGGGGGAAATTAGAAGTTTAAATAAATAGATTCTCATCAAGGGACACAAGCTCTCTAATTTGGTGGTAACCAAGGGGGCAGGAAGTAGTTGAGGAGTTTTCTTCCTTAATTAACTTTCTTTTCATTTTCCTCTTCTACTGAATGCCAAGAAAACTATCGTGAAGTTTTTAAGTTTTGTTAGCATCTCCTTCAAATTCTCACTAAAATATAATTTAAAGAAAGCATAAAGTAAAGTGACCAAAACTAGTCTTCTTTTTCAAGGTGTCTTTTTGTACCAACATGATATACTTGTTTGTCTAGCACTCAGGAGATATTTTCATGGTTAAGTTAGTGGGCTGCTGTGTTTAGAAAACCCCCCTTGGCTTGGGATTTAGCTCAGCAGCATAAGCGCCTGCCTTGCAAGCATGTGGTTGTTGAGTTCGATCCTTGGTACCGATAAAAATAAGAAAGAAAAAAAGAAAGAAAGAAAGAAAAGAAAATCTAACCCCCAAAATAGTGTGAAATTGTTCAGGAGTCATTAATTTAAATGTAACTCTAAACTCTCAAGCAAAAACCATTCAAGCAGTCACTGATCTCCAGTATCAACCAGCACTCGCCCTCTGAAGTATTTTTGCCACGTACTTTGAGGTATACAAAATTTGTTCAATGGATCGCATTTCATAAACATTTTACGTATTAGACTAGGTAGAAAACATACTTGGATACCAATCAGGAAATTCTATGAAACTTTTAAGAACTTTGGAACTGTTAGATAATTACTTCCCCTGAACAAACCTAATTTCTGAAAGCTGAAAACTAGCTACAACAAACTGAACTTCCTAAAATGAAAAGTAGCTAAAAAATAATGTGTATATCATGAATCTTAACAGTGAGGTCAAAACAGGAAGCATGCTGATAAAGTAATGCCAATTCATGAAAAATTTAATGTAACGATGGCAAATTCTTTCTGATAACAATCACTTATGTGATGGAAACATATACATAAATACAATGATGTTTCAAGAGCTTAAAAAACTCCATGGTTTTACCTTTCTGTATGTTTAGTGATAAGTACAATGAGAAATAAATCCTAAAATCAATTAATAGTAGTTTATAGCAAAAATATTAATTCCTTTCATCAACTTCTTATCCTGCTGTCTACATGCAACCACTTTTAAGTCTTTTCAGTCTTCTATTTATCTCCACAATTGACATTATTCACTTTCATGGTGTCTGAGTATTTTAGAGATCTACCTAATCTGTGTCTCTTGGCTTATTTTTTTTTTTTCTCCATCATTGAAGATTTTCTACAAAGGTCTGTTTCTGAAGATTTTCCACAAAGGTCTGATGATGCTTAGCCATTCATTCCTATAAAAAGACACGAAGAAGATGATCGGAAGCTCTGGGGGAAATCTAGGGGTCAAAAGGAAAAGCTGTCCTTTGTTATCTGGGGATATCAATATTAAAGCCTCCAGGGGTAAAGTACTTTTCTTTTCTCAGGAACTATTTATTTTCTGCAGAAAAAAGTTCTTAAATCTCCCATCCAGCTAGATGTCAAGTCCCCAAGGAGGAAAGCGGTAGGCAGTTAAGTTAGAGCCCCTCCACCACCACCACCCACCACTGTAGCTTGCTTTCAGGAAAGCCCCTATTTTCAGCGTCAGTTTGTCTTTCGCCTTTGAAGTGTTTAAATTGTAAGGAGGAATATTTTAAAAAGAGCAAAGTTCAGAGGAAGAAACCAAGATACAAAACCATAGATATGGTATATAGATATGGTATATGTGGCATAGAAAAAAATACACCAAAATATTGAGTGGTCATAGTTACTTTTGAGTGATGGAATAAAATATGGCTGTTATTATCTCCTTGAAATTTTTATTTTCCAAAATTCCCATAAAGGATGTAAGTTAATTTAAATATTAGGGGGAAATATTTTCAAAGGAACATAGATCAAGATGCCAACAACAAATCAAGATGGATGTTAATATCTCTGTTAAGAAAAAAGAGGTTTTCTGATTTAAGTTTCTTAATTAGAAAAAAAAAGGTTTTCTGACGAAGTTTAATATACCTTAATATTTGCAAAATAGAAGTAGAAAGTTAGGAAATAGGCTATTAAACCATGTCAACAACCAGTTATGTACCATAATCCAGCTCAAAAAGTAGAAATCTACTAAAAACTGTGAAGTCCTTCATGAATGTTGCCTCAATTCCATGGCTCTCACCTGAGTCTGGTATTTTTCTCTGTTTTTTTCTTAAATTTCATCACACTGTTTCTAAACAGCCTATGGCCTAGCGTTCCATGTTTTGAGTTTTCAACAAAGGGAATCATAAGTATCATATAATTATTATCCTGAAGGCCATTTTATTTTCCCTCAATATTATGTTTGAGATCTCATCATGTGAAACCTATAGCATCCTATTTTATCAATATGCCAAAATTCATCTATTCTCCTATTGATTTAACTTCCAAGTTTTTATTATTATAATCTATTTACTTCTTTAATCTTTATTTTTAATAGTTCTATGAGTTTAGCATTTCTAATACAATATTAAATAACACTAGTGAAACTCAGCATAATTAACATTTTCTGTCTAAATATTTTCACTTTTCCTTGGTTGATTTTATTGTCTTTTGTAACTTCTTGGTTAAAAAGTTTCTTTTTATCTTTTTATCAAAATAAATATTAAAATCTTTAATGCTCAATATGATCCACACATCCTGACCATATTGTTTATATTAACAGTATTTAGTAGATATTGAGTAAGTTTAGTTTATATTTCCCCTTTGGCCCAGGGCTGATAAAGATTATTTTAATTTACATGATATGAGACATTGTTTTATGCATTTGTTAATTTTTGTTTGATCATTTATGATTAGAGAAAATTGCCAATAAAATTTCTATTTTAAAAAAAAATTTATAATTTATAATATGACAAATTTTGTAAATGTCTCACAAGTAGTTTGGTTAGCTCCACTTTCAGAGTGCAAAGTTTAAAATGTGTGTAAATTAGAAATATCTTATTAGCCACATGAATTAAATTTTTTACATTTTTATATACTTTATTTATTCTTGACAGGTATTTAGAAGTACAGTAATTTATCTCTCACAATGTGCTTCAATTCAGTTGCTCCTTATGACTATTTTAGTTGCTTTTTTTTCCTTTTAGAACAATTATTTGGCCTATTAGTATTCATACTTCTTTACATTCACATTTTAAGTACTGTTAATTTCTTTCTTTTATGCATTGAGATGTCAATTCCATGGTGGCTGCTATAACCCCTTCATTTTAAAAAATTTTGTACTTACCTTGTTTAGCTGTCATTTTTTAGTTTCTGAAGCATTTTGTCTTGTGTTTCTCTTATATAACATATTTGGGTTTTATTTTATAGTTACATTTGAAATATAGTATTTCAGTAGGATGATACAATGCTTTTATTAATATGGGATAGGTATGCTTGCAATAACATCAGCATATTTTGTGTTTAGTCTAAAGTCTCTCACTTTGGTTTACATTTTTACCTTTAAATAATATCATTTAATTTCTTAGCTCTTCATTTCTTGAGATAGTACTATAGCATATTTCCATTTCCTTCCCTATAACTGCAACCGTAAGTAAGAATCCAGCCTTTTTTGTCTTTGATAAATCAAGATACTCTATTCTTCCTTCTGACCTTTTCATTTTTAGTGCCCCAAAACATAAAAAAACTATAAACTATTTGCAAATAAATTTTGAATATTATATGCTAATTTTGTACTCCCCAAATATGCTCTTATCTGTATAAATGTATGCAATAGTATACTAACTTATTATAAATACAATTAAATTACACACAAAGTTATTGAAATGATAAAGATATTTTCTTATCTTTATATATTACAGTATCATATGCACTGTCTGGATAGAGTATGCTTTGAGAGCCAAACTACCATTATTTGCTATTTATGTTGAACATGCATAGAAAATCAAGGACCCAGGAAAATGTACACATTTTGTGTCTCATGATTCCAGGTAAAATAGTTCAGGGACTCTCTAGGAACTCAAAGAACTCTGCCCTGGATACATTGCAACTGTAGACATTGCCAGCTTCAGAACATCCCAGAAACAGTGTAAGAAATGCAACACACTGAAACCACTAGCAAGACATAAGCAGCAAAGCTTGATTCAATATTGTAGTGACTCCTAAATAATCTGATAGCACAGTTCACAAAAACGTGGGTTTCATGTAGTTCTCACTTGTTCCCTCCTTTCCTGTGTCTTTCTTTTCTAGTCTTTCCTTTTACCCCTTTTACCTTTCTTTCTTCCTTCTTCCCTCACTTCTTCCTCACCTCTCTTTACTTTCTCCTCTCCTTCGCCCTCCAAAACACCAGCAAACCAGCTCCACCTACTGGTTCTTTCAAAGACGTCATGTGTAAGCATAGTTTAAGAAAATGGAGATGCTGTCTGACACATTAACAGAAATAATTTTATTACCCAAATTTTAGTATCTGAGGCTTTATCAATGTTAATAACCAGGATCATTTTTATAATGTGGATTTAACTCAGAACTTACTTCCAAAGGTATTCAAATGGCATACGTACCATGTTAACACCTTCTATTTTCAAACAGTTGCTATGTTTTCACCCTTACTACAGTCACATCCAACTTCTGCCTTTTGATTTGCTTCTTCCCTAACCCATTGTAGTTGCTTTAAGGCCCCTTCCTTGACATTTTTTTTCATATCTTTGCCTCACTCCTTAACTCTGTTACCTCTTTTCTTATCAGACTACCTATACCTCCTAAGGTGGTTTGCCTATTTTTTCAATTATCACCTCTACAAAAATAATTGCTAAGTGTGTTACTTGGTTGAACTTCTAAGCTGAGCTGCAGCCTCACATTCCTAAATACTAGCACAGAAGACTTGCAGGCATTTCTAGCTCATTAAAACGACTCTTCTGGGTTGTTTGTTAATGGCATCGAACATGTTCTAGCTATAGATTTATTTAACAAACCATTCCATTTTAGTGACACATCGCAGTAACTATTTTCTCACGTCCAGACGGTCTATGAGTCATAGATTTCAATAGGGCACAAAAGGGAGGTCTTGTTCCCGCTGCACAAGCTAAGTTGTCAGCTAAGACTGGCTTTTGAGGTTATAAGGAAAATATGAATTCTCCTTCATATTACTAAAGCGGGCAGGGGCAAAGGCAGAGTGGAAATATGAAAAGTAGGTGCTTGTTCTTTGCTTCCTAAAAATACATTGCATTTATGTATATCTTCATATAAATAGTGTGCAACAGTGATGATGGACCTCGATCCTTCAATAACAAACAGTCCACTACAGCATGTGTGCCACAGAGTCATCACCACTGGCATATAAAATAAAATTAAATACATATTAGAAAATAAAAACTATTTTCAGCAAATGTTAGTTTGTGGTATTACAGATAGTAATTAAAATATCTGTTGAGGATATTTACTAAACCAGTTCAGATACAACATGAACTACCAGAAATTAAGTTGGCTCAGACTTGCATATCATACTCATAGTTAGAATGTCAAGAACCCAGGGTGGAACAAATTCTAGAAGGCTTGTAGCCCCACTGAATTGGAGAATGAAAGTAACAATGACCTAACCTAAGCATCAACATGAAGGTTTTAATTTGTAATGCATTATTTACTTGCTGTTGAATAACAGAGGCATTCAACCTGCTATGTTATCAAACTTAAGTTTGATAGATTTCCAACTATTCTATAAGCAAATCCATCTGTGAAGGGATGATACCACAATTCTAAATGACTACGAAGTCCATTTGCTTGCCTAAGTGGTTATCTTTCTGTCAACTCATTGGAACCACAGTGGGTTAAATTCTGTCAAATAATATATCCAAACATATTTTGAAATGTGGAAGGTTATTAGCAGGTGAGAGATATTTTAAAATACTGGTTCAGTGGGTAGAACCAGGTACCTTGATGAAAATATGGAATGTGGTTTAATTACGTTGCTCTGCTGACACGTTGAGTTTAAAACCACCTGTAGAAACTAGTCTGTTAAGTTTTATGTTGTACAATATGCAACTTGTTCCCTATAACAAAAAAGAATTAGTCATTTGTAAAGAGCTAAGCTTCATTAACTGGAATGTGTTACATAAGATTTATTATGACATTAGAATTTAATGTGTATTTCTTTGGGAAGAATTAAATTTTACATGTGGTTTCAATTACATAATTAATGCTTCTGGTAGGAAAAATACACCCTTGAAAACAAAATCTATATGGGCTTTAAAGAAAAGTATATTGGTAACCTCTGCTTTTATAGACTACAAATAAGATGGTTATACTGATAGCCATCCCACACTAATTTTGGAAACACAATACATTGAAAAATAATGTTGGAAAACAAAACTTAACAGGTCATTCATAAGGCGGTATTATAAATAAAGGAAAACATCTTAAATATCTTGTACAGTGTTGCGTACACTGAACAACTATGTGAATACAGATTGTGGTGAAAGCAATACTAAAAAGTGCTGAAAGGATATAAGACATTGTTTCCAAAGGATTGCGAGAGGGGATCTGAACAGGACATGAAAAGGACAGGAGTATGTGAGATTCTAACGAGAGAGCAGCTCTAGGAGGATAAGCCAGATAGGATGTCATTCTGAGATGGTTAAAAAAACAGTCTTATATTGAACCACATGAGAAAAATATAGAAGTCTGAAAAAAAAAAAATCAAGAGACCAATGGTGGGGTGTACTGAATGTGAGGTAAAGTTTAAAACCCTTTTAGTAGAAGTGCCCTGAATCTTTCATCAGGATAGTAACAATGGAATTTGGGATAATAATTCTGAAGGAAAAGAATGGAGGTAAGATATTGGGAAAACTTAAGTGAGAGATACTATGAGGTCAAACTAGGGTGCTGGCAATAGGAAGAAGGAAATCAGATGTCTCAAAGGCAGAAACAGGAACTGACTAGAGCAATGAGGAAGAGTCAAATCTATTTTGTGGTTTTGGCTTTGAAAAGCTAGGAGATGGTTTTGAAGCCACAAATTTTTTGACGCCTCTCCCCTAAACAGTTGGGATTGAATTCTTCCGCTTGAATCCAGAACTAGCTTTAGTGACTCACTGTGCCCAGGGAAATGTGGAAGAAGTGACCTCAGAGAATGAATCAGAAAATCAGGTTCTGCCTTGTTTTGTAGAATACATGATCTGATGTACCCGAAGGCTCTGTGCCCTACAGTCTGAGGTGGACTTTGCCATGACTTACCCTAGCCTAGGCACAGATGTGCAGGTCCTTTCTGTGCTGATAAATTTCAACAAAAAAAAACACAAGTGGAAGGGTAAATCCCAAAGAAACACATTATTTGCCTTTCAGATCTGGGACTCCTTAGAGTGCAGAATGATTTGTCTTAAATAACCAGTGAAACAGATGTACCATGGTTTGCATTCCAAAGGTTCATGGGATAGAAGCTTGGTCCTCAGAGTGGTAGTACTGAGGTGGTGAAATTTTTAAGTCATGGGGCCTACTGTGAAGTAATCAGGTCAGTGAGGGCCACTACCCCTGTAGTGATTACAGCTGATCACCTAGAGAGTAACTGTAACAGGACACCCCCCCCCCCAATGCTTGGTGCCCTTTGCGGAGACCATTGGCCTTCCCACTTTGCTGCCATGTTGAGACAACCAAGGCCCTCACTAGAGGTCACACCTATGGAGCCATCAAAACTTGGAATTTTAGTTTCTAAAATTATAAAATAATGAAATGTCTCTGCCTTGTAAATCACCCATCACTGGTTGTGTCTTTAAAAGGAAAAAACCAAATTATTACAGTGGGTAAGTTGTGTGTAGGGCAGTAGACAGCTGCTCCAGAGCACTTACATCTCACTCCCTAGAGTCCAATGACCATAACTATCATGTGCAAGACAACAGGACTTAGGTGCGCAGGACACTCATATGTGCACCCTACTTTAATAGACTCAAAATAGACATCAAGAAGAATCTAAGAGAAATTTACTTTGAAGAACAGCAGAAATGTATTTTTTGCTAGTTATGTAATTGAAGTTTCCAGATATAGTTTCATCCTTAAAAAAATCCAAGGTTCCTGAACAATATGCAAACAGATGCACAGAAAAATTATGAAGTTTCATTTTCATCCAGTGTCCAAACTCGAATAGCCACAAACACAATAGCCAATAAACACAACTAAATAGACCAGTAGACCTACAGAAATGGCTCTTTTTAAAAAGTTAATCGTGTATCCTTGTATGTCTATATTTGTTCACAATATCAGTTTTCTAGAAGCATCATTCACATTCAATAAAACTTTGTTAAGTTTGAGTATTGATAAATCTATAGAACCTAAAAACCTCTGCCACTATCAACATTCAGAACACTTCAATCACTTTAACAATATATTCTTTTATCCCCTTTCACTACCTAGTCTTTGTCTCAAAATAAAAAATAAAAAGGACCAGAGATATAGCTCTTTGTGAAAGCCCAGAGTTCAATCCCTGATACAAAAAACAAACCATAAAACCACTGTAAAAACTGATTACAAATCTTGTATTTCTCTTAAATAAATACCTAGAAATGAAGGACTATTTCTGTTCTGAGAAATATGTTTTGCTGCATCAACTATCCCAACAAAATAAAGAATACAAATACTTATTATACTGTCTTATTTTTCACAATAAAATTTATTAGTGGATCTGCTATAAACAGTTGAAGAATTCATTTATTTTTTCTAGTACTTAAAAGAGCCACATATAATCATACATGTCCAACATATTCAGGGTAATGTTTAAAAATATGTGTACATGCTTTCTTACAAACTTTGATAAATCATAATCAAGTAAAATAATATGTTCACATTATTATATGAATAAACAAGTCATATATTAAGAATTCTGTTTTTCTCTTAAGAATAAAGAAGTTACAGAATTGCTAATTTGAATTTCTCATTTTATTTTCCAAGTAAAAAGCATTTCCTAAGGAAAATTCACATTCTAGGATTATTCTTAGTCAAAAGTTTCATGTAGAAATATCTGGAACAGAAAACTAAAGTATGAGAATCCAGGAACACAAGCTTTCAGTTTCAAAAGTACTGAGAATTCCAACATTAATGAATTTATCCACAAAAATCAAAATTACAACTTAGGTGTTCCTTTTTTAAATGACAGTAGTGTCACATTAGAGTCAAAATCTGTAAGTAATGACTGAATTGTAACATATGCAGATAAATTTTAACTGGTTCCAAATGTCTATCATTATACAAATTCATGTTTTACAGTATTAAGGCCTCTGAAGAAAAATGATTATATCAGAGACATTAACAATGACAAAGAACAAATTCTGCCTTCAAATTGCTTTGTATAATTGCCAAGAAGTCTCAACTTCACTGCATTAATAAAGATAAAATATATCTCATGACAGATTTCTGTGGGAGAAACGAAAAATTTTAAAGAATAAAATACAAAAACAAGATGAAGAGTTTTCAAGTACATAGTATGTTAATTACTTGGAAACTCAATGTCAAATTCAGTAAACTAGTCATATGAAATGATTCTAAAAGTGTGTGTTTTACACTAATTGACTCTGACATTCTGCCATCCCACCACACATCACTGACAGCATCCATCTTACCAGAGGACAAGAGGTCCACAGGGGGCCAGAGGACAAAACCAGAGAGCTAAGGCGCAGGGAACTAAGTGCCACACAGTGGCAACAGTGGCCAGCCAGTGGAGCGGGGCACAGACTTGTGACCTCCAAACCCCACACAGCTGCTCGGCCTGCATCAATGCACCCAGTCTCTGGGATGGCGCAGAACTTCCAGAATTTCAGCTTCTTTAGAATTCTCCGAGGGTGAATGCATGTATTCCCATCTGTGCATGTCCAAAGCAGAAGGAAAAAAAACATATAAGAAGTGATAAAAATGACACAATAACTGTTAAATGAAAAATAAAATCCTAGGAGTAAAAAAAGTCTTAGAATACTTTGTCTCTACTGTACTTACTTTGCCTTGCACCAACAAGACCTTTAAAAAATATTTGCTGCTAAAGAAATAGTTTCCTAGTAATTCTTGAGCACACTTAGGTAATATTAATATCCAGAGCTAAAATATACTTCTGTTGTAAACTAGAGCTTCATGAAGTATAGCACTTCATCACAAATGTTGCATAATTCCTACACAAAGCTCTTCCAGGCAAATAACCAGTAGGAGAGCTCAATCTGGCCCTCTGCACTGCTGCCTCTGGCTCCTGTACTCTCTCCTGCTGCCATGTGAAGCTATGTCATATATCCTGTCAGCCTTTATAAAACCCAATTTAATTTTTCTGAATTATTAACCATAATTTTCTCATAAGATCAGCAAAATCAAAACCAAAGAAATCTTAGGGAAGACACACCACTGTTAACATTCACATTTTGTGGGGGTGAAGGAGCTGGAACAGGCAGACGACTACCATGATGAGTTTTTTCCTTACCTGGCAGTCAGAGGTAAAGACATCAAGATGCTTTCAATCCTGGATCCTGGAGTGAAGAGGCCAAACTTTGTTCCTCGATCATACAGCAGATTAAATTCTACATATCTGAAATAAAGACATCAGATGACATAAAGGGTCTGCTGAGTAAAATCTTTCAAAAGTCCTTTACAAATGCTTAAAAGAGGCATTCTTTCCCTGCCTGTCGGCTGGACCTAGCACAGACTACACCAGCTCAGCTTTTGCCATCTGGAAAACACAAAATAAATAAAGCAGTACTTTACCCACTAAACAATAAGATAGATTATGGCTCAGCATACAGCAGCTACTAAACAAGAGGGCTATGTGTTTCCATAAATAAACAGAATGGACACCAAGTTGGAAACTTCAAGGTGCTGAAACAATGTGCGAAAGAAATGGCATCCTTTTGAAGTTGGTAACACAGCTCTTCCTGGCCCTCCTCACAGAAAACGATATTCAGAGTGCAAGATTTCATTTCATCCCCTAGAATTCATGCTGCTACTATAAAGATAGTGTAAAACTTGTGTAACTGACAGTCAGGTAGAGCCATAAGTAATCCTTTAACAGTAATTAACATAGTCTAGATATTCCTCTTTTTTCAAGTAGCAATTATATGCTGTTGTGTAATGCATTCCTCCTGCAGATTAAAAACAATCATAATAAAAGATACAGATTTAGGGGCTGGGGATTTAGCTCAGCGGCATAAGTGTCTGCCTTGCAAGCAGACAGTCGTGAGTTCGATCCCTGATACCAATAAAAAGGAAAAAGACAAAAAAATAAAAAAAGATACAGATTTGACTTTCAGGGCTTAGGGGCTTCCTTCCTAAGGAAAATATCCTCAGCATAAACTAAAATTTGATTCAGTGTATTAACTTCCAAATTGTTCATTACATACTGTCACCTTTGGACTCTTTTCTCAAAGGTCTGTATTGTCCTTTAACATGAGACATAAAGTATCTCTTCTCCCCAATTTCAAAAGGATAACTTCTACCATCCAGAAAATTCAGAATGATCCATAAATCTGACAATTTCAATAAATAGTCCCCATTTGTGACCATTTCTCAACTTATTGAGAAACTACTCTCTTGGTCTCAATTTCTCTCAGACATCTTTACATCTTTGTTTACTATCTTTTTTGTGTTTTTGTTTTGTTTTGTTTTTGGTACTGGGGATTGAACTCATGACCTCACACTCGTCAGGCAGGGGTTTGTGCTGTTGGGCTAAACCCTCAGCCCTCTGTTTACTATCTTCAAGCCTCCACAGCAAAATATTCTCAAGAATCCCACTGTAACTTGCTTTGCAAAGTGATTTGTTTCTGAAGAATCATACAAAAGAATCTATAAAAATGCAACCAAGTATATCTCTGGGTCACTTTCTAGTTCTCGTCACTTATTTATCACTGTTTCATTTTCATGCACCAATGACTATTTTATACCTTTGCATGCATTTTGTAAGATAATCTGGATAAATCTTAACTTCTTCCTAAGACTATAGAAAAGAATTTCATCTCTCAGTTACCTTTTAGCTGAGACCACTACCTTGCTGAACATGAGCTGCAAGGATGGCTAACTTTTTAGTTTTATTTATCTATTTGTATTTGAAGAATTGGATCAAAGGCCCTTGTAAAAATTTCCCAAAATGAATTTCTACAGATCTTCATGTTCCTTTTACTTGTTTGAATGAAAGACAGCCTGACTCTCACCAGGTTTTACTTAGCTCAAGTATTTTTGATCCTTTCCATACATTTATCTCCTCTGAGATGCCTATGAATTAGGGCTTTAACCAACCTCTTCAACTTAACTAATGCCTACATTTTATCCTACTTTCTTTTCCCAAAGAAAAACTAAACTGAAATAAGTTAAAGGTCTTTAGTTTCTACGAAAAAGATGACTGTGCAACTGTGGTTCACATCTGGGGAGCAAATACTAGTAACTGAAGGCAAGAGACCAAGTGAAATGTCTTAGAAAGGGATTGTGCAGTCAAAAAAAGCCAGAATGACCACCAAAAGGGAGATTCATACGTGCAGGGGATAGACACAGGGAGAAGAGTAATCTGTAAAGAAGGCAGATAATGAGTAGAATAAAAAACAAGTCAGTGTTAATATCTGAGAGTCTATTATAAGGGAGAAGGTGGGTTTATCTTAAGCCTCAGAGTCTATTGCTATCTCAGTGCTTTAGGATGGTGGAAGGAAGCTCTCTTTGAAAAACAGTTATATACCACATCATAGAAAATTAATCTAACACTCCACACTTCTGCCTACCTAAAAAGACACACTGTGCGCGGTGGTGCCAACTGTAATCCCAGCTACTTGGGAGGTTGAAATAGAGGATTGTAAATTTAGCCTGTAAATCCCTATCTGAAAATAAAAAGGGCTGGAGAACGCAGATCAGGACTGGACTACTTTGCTAGCATGCATGAGGCCCTGGCTTCCCACTACTGTGGAAAGCAAAGCAAAAAAACAAAAACAAAACACCAGACACACAGTGATACACACACACTATCGTACTTTCAGAGTGACCTGTCGTCAAACAATGTAAAACAACAAAAAGAACAAAAAAATCATTATTCCTATAGCTAAGAAGTTCTAAGTGCTTCACATTATTAGTATTCACAAAATTTCCTAGTTTTCCAAATGAATCTTAAGTAACACTAGAACTCTTTACTTTCTAGAGTTTGAAGTTATTCTCTTAGATGTATCTTGTCACTAACAGGTGAGCCTTTTTTCAACAGGTTGTGGTAAACCCACCTTGCAGTTAAGATAGTGCCTAACTATATAAGGCCCGCGATACATGTTCAGTGAAGGAAGAAAACAATGCCAATGGAACAATTGAGAAATTATGGAAGAAAATGTCCCCAAACATATATTTAAAAGTGTCTAAAAATAAAATTTAACCAAGACTCACTGTGTCAAATTGTTAATGGGAATAAGATAGCAAAAGCAATTATAAAAACAATACATACAAACATTTATCTTTAGACTTGGAACATAAATTTCAATTGGAACTCTTTGGTGCAATATCTTTACCTTCCAAGGGGCCAAAGCTTTTTGTGCCTAAGGGAATTAACATGAATCAGAAAATGTATTTTATAGCTATGGACTCCCTTAAGAACACAATGAAAAAGTCATGTAAACTGGCAGAATGAATATTTGAAATTCATTCACAAATATAACATGACTGAAATAACTCAGCCAACTAGCTCACCAAACCCAATGCACAGAGAACATGGCTGAGTATCACAGTGAGTACAAACCTGCTTCCACTACTTAACTTCCTGTGTGTACTGAAAAGATTAAGCTTTCTGGTCATCTAGGATGACCAGTTCACTATCTGAGATCTTGTATTTGTCAACTGTAACATATTGCGCAAGGAACTTGCCTTGCTGAATACATTTTATCATGTGGAATATGACACACACACCTATCTCCCAGTTCTGGTGAGACAAAGAGACGCAAAACACCTGCATGGGGGCTGCAAATAGCAAGTGCTCCCAAAATTCCTATTTATTACTAAAGTGTAAATAATTTCTGCAATGATTCTTATTAAAACAACTGTCATGACATCTTTAAAAAGTACATTTCTGAAACTTACAAATCACCAGAAATTGAATAATGTCCACACCCTAGCATTAAGTGGAGGACACTGCCTAAAAACTAAAAGAAATAAGCTGAACTGAACTTAGCAATCACTAACTACATGTCTACTATGAGTTTCTACCTAACAGATGAATTGACTAAACTTTATTTTTGAAATAAAGTATACTATACAAATTTTTTAATTTCTTTTTTAATATTCATCAGCTACAAAAAAGTAGGGTGCATATGCACATGATTACTGTAATGCATCTACCGGGGACAACAGAACATCATTAGCATAACTGCTCTACTTCCCCCACTTATACTGGGGAAAGTTTATTCTCTTGTTACTCACCGTCCTCGTCTGAGCTGTTGCCACAGCTTCTCTTGGGGTGTGAATGAATCCTCACAGTGCTTTTTCACAAGGGGAATGTAAGAAGGAACCACAGCCTGGGCACAGCTCTCCACAAAACGGAACACCTCCTCCTTGGATGGTGAGTCAAGGTCATCAAAAAAGATACCACCGATGCCTCTCCGCTCCCCACGATGGGTTATAAAAAAGTAGTCATCACACCTGGAAAAATCAGGAAAGTCAAATCAGGGACTAGAAGGGAGTAAAAAAGACACACAAATCAATGTGGACCTTGCAGTTCAGAGCAATCTCCTTGACTAGTACCAGGATAATTTTACTCTGTGTCTAAGTATAAAAATGAAACTAGAACTTCAGACAAATTTTCTGCAGAAATAGCAAATGTAGAAGATCCTTATATTCTTATCTGTAAAGGAATCTAGGCAATTTCATAGAAATCTACCTGAAACATATAGAGCTCTCAGAACTTTGGTGAAAAGAGCCATAGAGTTCAAGGTTTTCACTGTACTTCTTGAAATAAGTGAAGCCGCTTCCCTTGGAAACACTGCTGCTTCTGGAGGAGGCAGGAGAATCAGAGCCTTTTAAGAATGACACCAACCAGGGTACAGATCGGAGCTCTCTTAAATTAGCTCTTTATTTCCCAAAGAGGTAGGGTAAACAATTCCAAGGTATTTCTCACCAGTAAAATATGAAGAATAGACAGCATGGACAACACAGAGAAGGGCTGATAGAAGAGAATATTCTGAGAATATGTCTTGAAACAGGTTATGGCTTATCCTTGTGAGCCAGCACATGAAGCTACTAGTTATTTCTTGAGTCTTTCACCTTTACATCTATGAAAACAGGCTTACTAAGAAATCCCCCATGAAATGTTAAATTTGTAGAATAGTTTACAACCTGGAAATAGTTCTTTTAATGATCTTTATGGTAAAAATTCCTAATCAGAAAAAATTGTTCAAACAAACAATACTTTTCTAAAAAACTCATCTTAAACTCAAAAGACAAAAAAGCACCAAAACACTAGAACTAATACACTGATATAAATCACTTCAGTTTTGACAGGCTGCCTTTCCTTTTTATGTATATCCATAAAAAGTATATCTGAACAGCTTGAAAACTTTCTTCAATCCAAATCACATTATTTCAAGATTTTAATTCATAAAGTTACAAATTAACTTTATGAAATACATTATTTCTTTGAAAGACACATACTTTAAATATTGTGTTAACTAATTCTGCTAAACCTTATCTCAGTAACTATAAGAAACAAAAAAAGGTACTCCACCGGTCTACCTCCTGCTAGGATGTTGAGTTGTAGGACAAAGAAAAAATACCTATATTACATGTATATACACTGATCCACAGCTTGTAGTTTTCACTGTGATATTAAATCAGGAAAAAAATATTTCACTGTGATATTAAATCAGGAAAAAAATATGCAAATGTTTTTATCTTTTTTGAGGATCTTAGAGGAAGCTCAGTGCTTTTGCACAAATGAGATCAACATTCCATAATTACTAACTTTAAAAACAAAACAAAGAACAGAACCCTTCTGTTCTTCCTTTGTTAAGAATAGCAATGAGCTCTGAGTAAAGCTGAGTTTTTTACTCTCATTCCAAACAATTTATACTGGGAATCTATCTAATTTCTAACAAGCATCTGTATTTTTTCAAAATTTGTGGCTTTCCTTACTCTGTCATTAGAATTTCTTCAAAAAAGTCTTCAACGTTACTGTTCTTTTCTAAAATCTTGGAACATTAGTATCCCTCCCTAAAGATTTTCTAACCATTCCTATACCCTTACACATTTTTAAATCAACATCAGGACCATAAGTCTCATGTGGCATAAGAATGTAATATCCCACCTTAGGATCACTGAGCCTATGATTCTCAGGCACTAATCATCTTACAGTTTAGAATTAAACATTCTAAAAATCTGGAATCAAAAAAAGATGATGCTATACAATATATATTATAGACATCTGAATATTACAAATATTTCTAAGCAAATTATTTAAGCCACTTAAAACTGTTATTCCATGTCTTCTGTTGAACAAATAAGAAACCAGGAGTCCAGTCTTCATAAACTGATAAGGTGTTTACTGGCATAGTATGTAGTTGCTTTAAAGACACACAAAATGGATTGGGAAATTCTTCTGGGGTTATGAGGCATTCATTACCTTTACCTACCATTTTTTAAATTTGGGGTAGAGATCTGGACCATGCTGGTCACAAGCCTCCTTTAGAGTTCGGTGAAAATGGACAGCATCTTCGTGATTCAAGTACGTTGGTGTGAGGTCACATCCACCACCAAACCACCACTGTTTGTTACCTACACAAACCAAGACATGGATTCAATGCACTCTGACGTTTGGGACACTATTAACTACATCTGCAAACTTAATACAGTAGCTTAACTAAATATGAAATAGGTGGCAATAAAAAAAAAGTGAATTAAATTTAGCTCTGCAGACCAATGAGGCCTAGAATGGGAACAAGAGGTAAATTTACACAAAAATGGAAGAAGGAAATTAAAGAGGAGAATCAGACAGAAATGATATGCAGGGCGATGAATACCAATACAGATAATATAATTAGTGAACCTCAAAACTAGATGCACAATGAAATCAATATGAAGACCTTAAATACCTCTACTAGATCACAATTTTATAAAGCAAGTTTCTGGCCCTGGTACACGTAATTTACAAAAACTTTGCAGGAGATTCTGATGTTGCTGATAATACAAAACATGACCACCCTCCTGTCTTGCCCATAAAGGATGAAAACATTTGCTGAGAGGGGAGCCTACCACTTGAGAATAACTATTTCGTATCCTTACTTTGGAATTCAATACTTTAGTATTGAGTTGTCAATACTAGCTATCAACTTTTTTGAGGGGCTAAAAATTGAGCTCAGAGACTTCTGCATATTAAGTCCACACTCAGTCACTAAACTATACCCTTAACCAGTTACCAATTTTTAAACATCAGGAGGCTGAACCAAACTGAACAGCTTCAAGATGAAACATTAAGTAGTGACTTTATATGTCATCATCTGCAGAGACACCAACAGAAGTAGGTGTGGCACTGCACAGAGGCTCTGATAAGTGGTAACAGATGGCTCTGCTGATGGAAGACACAGGCTGGAACTACATGCACATGAGGCCTGGTCAACTGCACAAAGCTATGGTGACTAGTAAAGCTAAGAATGCAAAAAGTATTTTCCAAGAGCAAGTTCACAATTTGAACTTAAACTCACATGTGAGTCTTTCCTTCAGATATAAAGAACCTTGTGTACATTTTGAAATTTGGGTTCATTAACTGGTTCCTTCTAGTTGGAGGAAGGTCAAGCTTAAACAATATATTCTTATTTTTCATGTCTACTGCATAAGCCATTGAAGGAATAAACCCTTATAAGCTCCTGAACAATCGAGGTAAGATGGTATTTATTCTAGGATTCTGAATTTTTACTTTCCAAATTCAGATTTTGCAAGGTAATAAATACTTTCTATAATTCTTGAGATACTTACCATCTGCTTCTTCCACTTCAAAATATCTGTAGTTAAAATGGATAGTGGGAGCATGAGGATTCTTAGGATGGATAACAGAGCTCACACCCATAGCAGAAAATGGTAATTTACCTGGAAAGTAAAACAGGGAGAGAGTACATTCAATTTCCAGGCTTGAAATACACAAATTAACTCTCATGTGGTTTCTGAATCAATTTAAAAGATGTTTTCCAATATGTTTCTCAAAATATAATTTTCAAAAAGTAATTTTGGACATGGTTATCTAGTATATGTATCCATCCAAATGGTGTTAATTTATCAATAAAACTTACGGAAAAAACGGTTGCAGAGATTATTGAAGACTGTTAAAATAATCTCAATTTACCATCTTTAGTCTTCAGAACTTTTCCTCTGCTTCTCATCTGTTTTGCTGCTTCTTCAGAAAGATTCCCATGAACAACAGAAATGCTCACTCCAGCCTTTTCAAAAACACGACCATCCTGAAGTACACAGCTGATGCCACCACCTCCTATTGACAGAAAAGGAGAAACACGAAAGAATGAGTATGCAAAACTGAAAACAATCATTACATGAAAGTGGGAGAATCTGGTGCTATTTTCCTTATTGCGTCTCAATTTTTTTACAGAATAATTTTTATGTATAAAGAAATCAGACAACTATTCATCTTTATGATAGAAGGCACCAATAGTGGGCAACTACTAAACCTTCCCATACTGCTAAGCAAGTATTTCTTCTACATTCTTACACAATCATCCAAAATAAATCACCAGATTACACTCTCTTCCAATACTACTATACACAATGGAATCCACAAAGGTATGGTATGAAAGAGAAAACTAAATTTAAAAATAGGAATGAGTATACATAAAGCATATTCTTTATGGCTAAATTTAAGAGTTGAATATTGTTAAGAAAATATTTTTTCTCAGTTTGATGTCTGCCTTTTAGTTTTGTTTACAGGCAATTAAAAACCAATAGAAACTCAAACTTGTAAGGAATTCAGAACCTTAAACTGAGAGACATTGGTATTAGGTGGGTAAACATCAGTACTAGCTTTTGTTTTAAGACACTAGGATCATCACAGTTTGCTGCTCAATAAAGGTTCATGTTTGGCTTGTTTTTTCAAAAGCTTTCAGGGCTTGATGGGTCATAAGATGATCTAGGATAACCCCTGTACATTCCAGATAAGAAAATTGAGGTCCCTAACGCCAAAACACTATCTGTGAAGATCACACACCTGGCAAAAGATTCAATTTCTCCACTTGCCATTCGTTTTTCTAACAATACTCTAAGTACTTTACATTATTAATCTCATTTAAATTTCATACTACACTTTCATAGCGTATGTTTCATCTCATTTTATAAATGGGGGAAAAGACACAAAATAAGTAACTTGTAAAAGTCACACAACTAGGCTCATACCTGAGATTGGGGACTTAATTCAGTGGCCTTCAGTGGAACACATTACAAGATAGAAAACGCTATGAAAATCAGACTGAACTGTATTTAATACAAATGTGGGAGAATCTCAGCTCAAAATCTGTTGGCAGGAAGATGCTGCGGTATTCCTAGCTAGGAAAAGTCAGAAATTCTTCAAGTATATTATCAAGATGAGACATTCGACTGTGAGGCAACAATATGGTTGCTAGTATATGCCTCTGTACGAACTGTGTTTTGTATTTTAGTATTTTGGCATTGAAAGGAAGTATTTCGGGGCTGGGGATTAGCTCAGCGGCATAAGTGCTTGCCTTGCAAGCAGGCGTCATGAGTTCGATGCCTGGTACCGGTAAAAATAAAAATAAAAAAAAAAAAATAAAGTACTTCTAACATTACGTCTGATAGGTACTTTTGGTTCAGCAACTGAGAATCCAAATATTTTCCGTGCAACAGCAAATAGAAGTGGGGGAATTCAAGACACTATGAGAACCTTGGAAGGAGGAAGCTGGCAGATGCACAGCATTAAGAAACTGAGTTCCTTTTTTTGGTCAAGGGAGACCAAAAAAAAAAAAAAAAAGGCACTTCAACAAGTACATGAAATATGGGAGAAATAACAAATCTTGAACATACAAGCTTGTTGGCTGTAAATATTCGTTAATTCTACAGCATTACCAAGATTCTAAAATGGCTAGTACTTGCCTGACAAAAAGATAGGAAGACACACTGACCAGCACTGGGCTGCTGTCCGTCTCTGTGGCGGTCTTCTTAACCGTGTCCTTGTAACCTAGCAATCCCTAAGTGGATATTCACGATATCCCCCGTCCCCAATTCTTAGTCATTTTCTGCAGTAAGCCTAGAGCCAAGACCTCCCTATCCCCCATACCTAATGTCCACCTTTTATCGGGCTTCCCTCTGCCTCCTCACCTTCCTTCCTCTCCCATCGGTCCACAGAGAAGCTAGCGCCCCCGTCTACCTGCGCCAGCGCCTGGCACACCTGGGCCTGGGTCTCCAGGATCAGTAGCTCCATCTTGGTCTTGATGTCGCCCGGCCTCCTCCGCAACTCGCTCAGGTCAGTCACAGGCGGGGCCATGAAGCAGCTGCAGCGCCGGCTCAGCTCGTCCTCTGCCTCCTCCTGGGCCGCCGAGGGGCCCCGCGCCACCGAGCTCTTAGGCACCATCTCTGCGCGCTGCACGTGCCCGAAGGCGGCGGCTGCCAACCCTGCTAACCCCGCCAGCGCCGCGGCCAGCCCAGTGCCCAGCCGGGCGCCGCCTCTCGCCGCGGGTCCGTTCCATAGTCCGCGGCAGTGCACGGAACCGGCCGTGCCAGCCGCGCAGCGCCCTGACCAGGAGGAGCGCAGCTCTCCGCAGCCCACCCGGGCCGCGCGGCACCAGGGGCCTGAACTCAGCCTGCCCAGGTACAAGGCCATGGTTTCGTGCCGCGGGCCTGAGAGAAGTCTTGAAGCGCGCTAAGGTTCCGGGGCAACCGCCCTACGCCTGAAAAGAAACCTGTCCTGAAGGAGAGCGACGGCGGGTTTGCGCCGGGGCGGCGGGCGAGCGCTGAGATCGCTGGGAGTTGTAGTCCGGTCCTACAGCCCCTGGTTTCCGCAGAGGGCGCCTGCACTTTGGGATAAGAATCCACCACGCCCAGAAAGGCTGGTGGGAGGGGTAAACAGAAGTGCCCGTGTAAACCTGGAGAGATAAAAGAAGCGGTTTTGTCACGTACAGCCTAGAGTCTGCAGTTTGCTCAGCCACAGCAAAAAAGACAAAAATAGACCTGCCAGGCTGAGGATGCGCAGGGCAGAAACACAGATGAGAGACCCCCGCACCTCACCTGGCCCTTGGCGTCCTGTTTCAAAGGTTTGAAAAATACCGATCCTTCTTGATAACATGGGACTGTTAATTTGCCCTTGGTCCTAGAACTTTGAAACTTCAGGAGCCTGTAGCCTCGGGAGCAGAACCTGAAAAACTCCTTGTGTAGATGTTCTAAAGAAAAGATAATAAAGGACTCCTGAGGCAATCCCGGGAGAAGACTTCCTGGGATCAAGTCTACTTCGTAGTACTGTTCTTATAATCTTCCCAGGCCTTCCTTCTATCTGCTTATTTGATGTTTAAAATACGAAGTGCAAAGTGACATTTTATTCATCGTGACCTGATATGATTGGGAAATGTTTTCCAGTTTTTATTTTTTTATTAGTGTATTGCTTGCATTACATAATGATCACATTCCTTGTAGGGAGTTGGCACATGTACACAACACTTCTCAATTCCTTCTTCCCCCACTTTCCTCTCTTCCCTTCTCCTCCCTCCATCTCTTGATGCCTTTCCCATTTGAAAAGGATAAAGACATCCGTCCTACTATTATATGGTGCTCCCTTACTTTTAAAATTTGGTTTGTGCAGTAAGCATATGAAGTAAGCAGGGCAAACATCCACACTGTGATCTACTGTTTCTGTCTCCCTTCTCCCTAAGCCCCGCTCTCCACCTTTACTTTAAGAAAATGATGTAAGAAGCTAACCAGTTTGATATACAGGTTTTTTGTTTCAGTTCTATGGTGCCTAAATACAAAGGGATGGTGCCTAGACATAAAAATAATTATCTTAACACTTTGTACAATGGAGTAATTTGTCTTTCAAATATCAAGGAAGATTTCAATTTTTAGTAGCACATAGTAAATTAAGGCACTCATCATTAGTTTTCTTTCCAATAACTGGATAGCCACACACAGCCATGTCCAGCAACTCTCACACTAGTACATAATGGTGGTTTGGTGAATATGTTTGCCTAAGCTTAGCAGCCAAGAGTCAGTGAGGGTAAAGGCCTGGATCGAGTAATGAGTCAACTAATTACACAACAGAAAAACCATGAGTTTGTGGCCCTAGTGTAACCTACCAGAGGCCCAAGTAAGAAGAAGTGCAAAGCAAAGATAAGCATTATCACTTTAGGCAGGGTTTTTGCTTCTTGTGGATTCCTGTGATGGGGTTTGGTTGGACCTGTGATGATAAATGAATTAACATAAAGGAAACACTGTGGCACATTTATCTGTAAGAAGCTTGTTCAATATTGCTTCAATTCTGCAAATACCCAAAATATGAGTAAGAGATAAGCAGCAAGCAACAGACCATTTAAAGTTTTTTCCTATTCACAAAAGCTGAGCCTGAGCAAATTATGTACTAACTCCAGGTTTCCATCCTTCCCAGTCTTTCATGTCTTTGTACAAAGTTTTCTCTACTTTCATGCTCTGGTTCATAGCATCAACGTTACCTCAATCTATTATGAAAATTTCTGAGAAGACATTAATAAAATGGTTTCAAGCTTCACATACTTCTTAGAACCCTTATGACTTTTACTCTCAGCTTATGACTTATCCTATGATTTGACACCTGCTTATGAATCCTTGTGAATTTTACCCTTTTCATTATTTATGCCATCATTTTAACCATTCTCATAGCATATTAGTATTCCTTTTTTAAGAGAGAATTTCAAGACACCCCAGCTTCATCTCTCTAGTTGTCTGTCTTCTGGCAATACAATCTACACCCTATAAGTCCATTATTTTTATTAAATTGTATCATTTTCATCTGTTCCCACACTTTTCCAGAGCCAAATGTCGGAAATTTACTATCAAAAATGCTCTCACTTTTGTTGCTTTCAGGTTCTAGAAACTCAAGCTAATCAGTAACAAAGAATACTAAATATATGTGTTTGTGCTGGCAGGCTTCTGCCCTATTTAGACATTCTGGTGAAAGTTACACAGATTGTTATTAATTAATAAGAGGAATTTTTGAAATGTTTTACTTTGATTTTGTTTTAAAATTTAAATTTTAAACATCAGATGATTACAGACAAATGCTTACATATATAGATGGTGGGAGTGGATGGGAGGGAGGGAGAAGGAAATGAAAAAAATGACGTATTATATACATGTACCAACTTTTACAAAGAATATAACCATTATGCATTGCAAACATATACCAATGAAAAAGAGTTACCTTAAAGCCATATGTAAATTAAATATCTAATATGATTGAAGTTGGTTTGTTTTTTCTTTAACAGAAGTAACTTTTAATTAGACTCTCACAGATGTACAGATATTGTTCAAACATTTAAAGAAAGGTTCATAAAAAGGATACGTTCATAATGCCTGCCTCTCTTGTACTTTACTTTTTGCCTTTATCTTCTCTATGGTAATGAGAATATGATGCTTGAACTTTTAGAAACCACTTTGTGATCAAAAGCATGAAAGCTCCATTAAAATTATATGTGAGAATATACTGACTGAGGAAAAAAACTACATGATGTCCTCTGTACTGTTGTGTCTAAACAAATGTGTCAGGAAGAACAAACTTCAGTCAGTTTAACAATTTTGTTATGAGTACTTTTATTTATACTTAGCACTAATTTAAGCATGTTTGATGGTTTCCTGATTGAGAATAAACAATAGCCCGAGTAACAAAGGGTTAATGAACATCACACTAAATACTTAATCGATTCTCTCTCTTCCAATTTTCATCTAAAAGGGACAAGAGGGGGAAAAAATGATGGCCCTAAGTCTAAAAGCATCCCTTTCTGCAGCAATTAAACTGACCAGGACCTACTAAAGACAATTAATGATATAAAGCCATGACAGATATGAATAAAATCTACCTTTTGTAGAGTGGGTGTGATATGTGCCACATAGCAGTTATGGTTCAATGAGGCTGTGATCTTCCATTCTTAACAAGTACTTGTGTTGGAACGTGGACTTTCAATATTCAAATTGAATTTCTAAGAGAAATGGAAGTAAATGACAGAGACAGTTATCTGGCAATATTTATATAAATTTTTGTGACAAAAATAAATTTAAAGTCTTATAACCCAATGAAATCATTGACTGGAAACCATTTATCATGACAGAGCATTCGAAGAGAGGGCACATGTCTTTAAAATCATTTAGTATGCTACAAACATTAAAATAAGTATATCCTGAATCTTGGTGGTTCTGTAAGACACTGTTATGGTTGATACATTAAGTCAACTTGAAAAGTTTAGAAGTTTGACTAAGAGACTCAGTAGGGAGCCAGGACCCTTACTTTGTAAATATCCTCATCCTGTGCAAGAGGAGTGCACAGAGGTTTTATGAGTTCTACATCTTCTTGGGGGACTGGGACAGGCGTGGCCCGCGTACACTACAAGGAGGAAAAGGGGCTTGCTCTCCCCTCTGCTTTTGCTCTTGCTGCTTTTGCTGGCTGCTGCCTTGAACTGTTTGCCCCAGTGCCATGCTTGCCTTAGCGCCAGCTAATTATGGACTGAATCATCCAAAAAAAAACATAAGCTAAATAAACTTTTCCTTCACTAATTTTGGGTGTCAGGTGTCTTGTCTCCGCAATGAGAGAAAAGTAACCAAAACAGAAACAAATGAAAAAGATCTGATATTTCAACCACAGTTGTGTAACACTCATGTGTACAGCAGAGGACACTAGTACACTGGTCTCCAAACCAGTGTGTAGCGAAATCACCATGGGATCTTGTTAAACATGTATATCCTTCTGTTGTGGAGAGGCTGGTGAGCCTGCATTTTAAATGAATGAGAAGCACTATTTGAGCCCACAGTTAGACAGTGATTCGTGGAGCCCAACTGGCAGTTTGAAACTTAGCCTTGTCTAGCTCTGAGGCTCAGTTCCCCTATCCATCAAATGAAGTTGTAAGTATCATACCTCTTAAGTAGTGGTGATGATTAAATGAATTACTTAAAACAGAAATATCAGGTCATAAATAATAGCTTCATTATCGCAAATATTATTTTTAATAAATGTGTTCATTGATGCTAATGAAGGAGACATGAGAACCATTCTTGGGAAACACAGGACTATTCTAAAAATAAAAAAAGAAGAATTTTTGACACTGTATCCATTAGAATTCTGGTTTTGACCTTTGACTAGAATAATAATGGAATGGCAGGAACTAAAGGTGCACAGTCAAGGATGGAACAAGACGGGGTTACTCTTTGTGTGTTGTGCCAAGGAGTTTTTATTTTATTCAGAATTCAATCAAAATCCATCAAAGACATTCAAGCATAAGATAGTAGCACTCTGGAGGCACGTAAAGGATAAAATATAAGGGGTGAAGCTGGAGGTAGAAGATAAAGAAACAGATACAATGCCGCTCCTTTCCCAGTCTCAGAAAAGATCTCCAGAAAACAGTGGAATTTTTTGCATCAGTGATTTTAATACAATTTGAACCTTACAAATTCATTTCTTCTTAAGAGGTCAAAATAGAGCTTGAACTGAAACACTCTGGTGCAACCTTATCCAATACCTCATGCAAACTCTCTATTTCTCACTATCCTGTAGTCAGCCTTCCTAGGTTTTGAGGAGGTCCTGCAAAGAAGACTTGTGTAAACAATTCAGTCACCTGGACTGCTCTCTACAGCATCAGAGGATGACAGAGGGACGTTTTGGCCATCTCTCCTAGTGAACCTGTAGATACTAGGATAGATTTCTAGAAACTATGGCAGCTTTGAAGGGTCTGAATTAAAAGACATTGAAAGAAATGTCAGTTTTGCTTATCATGCAAAAGCCACAAAGGGTGGAGCCGCCACAGGGGAAAGAGAAGAGGCTAAAGAAGAGAATTAGAGTCACTTGTCATTGGCTCTGCCTAGAATTCAACACTGTCCAGTGACCATCAAGTTAGCAGTGCCGGCTGGGTGTGGTGGTACATGCTTGTGATTCCTAGGTAACCAGGAGCCTGAGGGCCACAGAACTGCAAGGTTGAGACCAGCCTGTGCATCAAAGTATGAACTTGTCTCAAAATAAATAACCCTAGCACTATAAAAAATACTGGTAATTTTAGGTCAGCATTCCCTGGCTTTAATCTCCAACACTGAAAAACAATACATCAGGGAAAATAGCTACAGGGGACTGATCTCTAGTACCTGCAGAAGGAAGAGCTACAAGTGATTCTGTGAGACAGAGATTCATTCTGGGGAGCTCTTTTGCCAGGAGCATTTTCTATTTTGTTCTTGCCAAAACCTTATGTATCAGTCACAGATTTAATATTTAAGCTGAAAGCAGGTAAAATACAAATAGATAAAAAGTTCTTCCCTTTGTTAAAATTCTTAAGATTTAACAATCATGCCAGCACTCAGGAGGCTGAGGCAGTAGGGTCACCATGAGTTCAAGGTCAGCCTGGACTACTCGGTGAGTTCAAGGCCAGCCTGAATACGTAACACAAACTTGTCCCCAAAAACACAAAATAAACAAAACAAAAGATTTCACAATCATAGGATATTATCTCAGACAGTGATTGGGATAGAAAACTAATCCAATGGGTGTTGAATTTATTTTACAATTAAAATCACAATCCTATAAAGAATTTCAAATTATAAATGAACAGAAATCAGTGGTGCTTCTATTGCATGGTTTTATGTTAGGAATGTAGCCTATTCCCCAAAAGGTTTACTGTGTTGAAGGGCTGGTTGCCAATCGATGGATTTTTGAAAAATGATTGGCTCATCATTAGAGTTTTATTTATTTTGTTAGTGAATTAAACTATTGATGGATTCTTAAGAGATGAGGCCCAGTGGAATGAACAATGTCATTTGAGCGATGGCTTTCAAGACTATATCTTGTCCCTGACAAAATGATTCTATTACCAAAAGCAATTTATAGTTTTAATACAAACCCATCAAAATTTCAATAACAAACTGTAGTGGTTGACTCTGTCAATTTGAGAAATTTAGAAGCTTAACTAAATGGGTTTAGCAATTTACACCCCAGGGTGACTCATCACGTGGATGGTACAAAAGAGAAGGAGGAAAGACGGACTGGTTCCATACTTCAGAGGAGCTCCAGTCTTTGCCTTCAATTTGGACATCATCTCCTGGCTTCTGGCACAGACTCTTTGGTTTCTGCCTTGGATCTTTCAGTCCCCCAGAATAGACTCTTCAGTCTTCCATCACAGACCCACTGGCCTTCTGATACGTGTTTGCACAGGACACCACAGTGAACACCAGACCTTGGACTGAATCCTTCAGTCTCCAGTATGCAGACACCCTCTGAAACTTCCTCAACCAACTATGCGAATGACCATTGTAAACCAATCTTTAATTTCTTATACATTTGTATATCCTGTGTTATATCTGTTCCTCTAGTAAAACCCTCTAGTAAAACCCTGTAATACACAAACGAACTTCACAGAACTATGAAAGCATTCTAAAATTCATATATAAACATACAAGACCCAGAATAACCAAAGCAATCCTTAGCAAAAAAGCAAGGTTGTAATTATCACAATTACCAATATGAAATTATACTCATAAAGACCTACTAACAAGAAGAGCATGGAACCAGAACAAAAATAAACACAGAGACCAATGGAACAGAATAGAGGATACAGGAACAAACCTATACAACCACAACCATCTGATTCTTGACAAAGAAGCCAAAAACGTACTTTGGAGAAAACAACAAATGGTAGCAGAAAAACTTGATACTCATACATACAAGATAGAAATTAAATACTTATTTTTTACCCTATACAAATATCATTTTACAATAAATCAAATACCTAGACATAAAGTCTGAAATTTTAAAACTGTTAGAAAAAAATAATACAAACACTTGAAACCATAGAACAAAGACTCTAAATAGAACTCCATCAGCACAAGAAATAATAGCAAGAACCAGTAAATACAATTACATCAAACTAAAAAGTTTCTGTACAGTAAAGGAAACAACCAACAAAGTAAAGAGAAAGCCTACAGAATAGGTGAAAAAATTTGCCAGCTACTCTTCTCACACAGGATTAAATCTAGAATATACAAAGAACTAAAAAAAAAAAAAAAACTAAAAATCAAATAACCCAATCAATAAATGGATAAGTAAATAAGTTGACTGGAAGTTAAAAAGGGCCAATAAATATAAGAAAAAAATTTGAGTATGTTTAGCTACTAGGAAAATTCAAATAAATATATCAAGATTCTGTCTCATCCCAGTAAGAATGGCTGTCATCAAGAATACAAGAAAACAGTAAGTACTGGGACAGAGGCAGGTAAAAATGAACACTTCTGTAATGCTGGTAGGAATATAAATCACCAGCCACTGAAAATTAGTGTAAAGTTTCCTTAAGAAACTAAAAATAGAATTATCATCTGACCCCGCTTTACCATTCATTGTTATATGCTTGAATACTTATGTTCAACTTGGAACAATTCATAACAGTCAAGATATGTAAACAATTTAAGTGCCCAACAGATGAATGGACCAAAAAAATGTGAGATATATACTCAATGGAGTATCGTGAAGGTATAACCTTCACAAAAAGAATGCAATTATGTAATTTATGAGAAAATGGATGCAACTGGAGATCATCATGTTAAGCAAAATAAACCAGATTCAGAAAGGCAAGTGTTATATGCTTCCCCAAATATGTGGAATCTAAAAAGATGACATGAAAAGAGACTATTATTAAACAAGGAAAGGGGAAAAAGGGGAAGAGAAAAGAAGGGTATAATGAAGGCTATGTTAGTTACTTTCTTATCACTAGGATAAAAAATATTTACACAACAACTACATTTTAAAGAAGAGTGGTTTATTTGGGTTCATGGTTTCAATAGGTTCAGCCCATGATTGACTAGCTCCAAAGCAGACATTGTAAAAGGGCCTGGCAAAGAAAAGTTATTCAATCTACAGCATCCAAACACCAGAGCAAGAAAAGGGAGAAGCTGCAGACAATACATCCTCCCATGTGACCTTTCAGTGACCCCTCCCCCAACTAGACCCCACCTCTTCCTAGTACATTCACTTTGAATTCATCAATGGATTGACACATTGGTGAGTATATCACCCCATGCTTCGATCACCTTCCATCTCTGAACACATGAGACCTTTGAGGAACAGTTGAGATCTAATCTATAACACTGCTTATGATAGTTGATCGATGGCATCAACATGAGTAAGAGAAACTCAGCAAAATTAGCTCAGCAATTCCACAGTCTAGGATACAGAAGACTTATCCTAAAGCAGCGAGGTGGCATAAAGGCGAAATGAAGAAGGACAGAACTGCTCTTTTTTCTCTGGAGGAACTTCAGTCTTCACCTTCTCCTTGGACAGCATCTCCTGACTTTCAAAACAAACTCTTCAGTTTCTGGCATGGATTCTTCAGTCTTCCATGACAGGTCCATTGACCTCCCCATAAAGACTCACATGAGACACTGCAGTGATCTCTAGACCTTGGACTGAATCCTTCAGCAGACACACCCTCTGCATGCTCCACATCTGATCACTGTACACCAATCTTGCAAATTCTTATATATTTGTACATCTTGTGTTATATATTTCTGTAGTGTCTTTACTTTTCTCTCATTGCTAAAACAAAACACCTGACTCTCAAAACGAAAGAAGGGAAGGTTTATTTACCTTATAGTTTTTAAGGTAGGCAGGGAGACATGGCACAGAGGCAGTCAAGTCATTCATGGTGGCAACAAGTGACAAGAGCAAAAAAAGGAAGAGCACTCTCGTTTCCTCCCGCATATTGTATGCTGGTGTGCTCTTCCCTTTTTTTGCTCTTGTCACTTGCAAAACTCTAAATTTTGGCACCATAATTTCAATCACCACCATAGGGAGAAAATGAGCCACAGTGTAATTCAAACATATTTAACCATGTCCACCCAAATAAGGAAGAGTCATGGAAATGGACCCCTGAGTGAGATAATGAATCATGCCCTTACTTTCAACAAGAGAAGAATCTTGTCAGTGTCGAGTGTGGTAGTGTCAGAATACAGTGGTTAGTGACAAGGGACGGTCCGAGGTATCAACTGGTACTAACTTGTTCTTTAGACTCGTGCTTTCTGTCTCTGTGTGCTGTAAAGTAGTTAACCATTTTACTCAGAATCAATGTTCCCTTTAATAGTATTGCTATAGTATATTTTTTGAGAAAATCTAGGACTTCATTGGTTGGGTCTGTTGTTATGATAATTCTTTTTCTCTCACAGTTGCACAAAAATGCATAGTAAAGTTTTCTTGATGCTATCAGATGAATGATATTGCAACAGGTAAAATGTGAAAGAACACTAATAGATCTGGCTGTCTTTATTAAGCCAGCTATCAAAGTGATTTGCTGAAATATAAAATAATTTCACCTTGACTACTTTTTTGTATACTACCAAAAGCAGTTACATAAAATACATATTTATTGTAATAGGATAAGCTATATAATGATTTAACATTTTTAGTGAATTAATAACATATTTAACATTTTCTTACAATTCTAATATTGTGCTTTAATGGGTCTAATATATGTGAACAAAAATTCTTTGGAACATATAAAATGATAAATTTGAACATATAAGCATTAAAAAGATTTTACTTAGATCCAGCAAAAACAAACTTTGGAACGTGGAGGTCTCTGGCCTGGAAGTTGTGCAGTGAAGCAATGCTTCATATCTGTCTGGTAAGAATCAAAGGGCACTTCTATTTACAGTCTTATGTTAAAGTAGAGACCATGAACCCTACTAGCAGTCCTAATCACCCCTGGCATTATCAAACATCCTTTCAGGGTTTTACAAGTTCAACAAAGAGAAACATTTGCTCTACACATTATTTTTGCAGGTCTGTAACTGAGACAACAACATGATAATTTTCTGTTGCTTCATAAGAATAACATTGTCCAATTCCACCCTTTCCAACTTTCGTTTCCATTTGACAATGAAGTTCAAACTACCTAGTCCAAGAATTGTCTACTAACCTGACTCTACTCACTGTAGAAACTACTGTTCATTCCTTATCTCGCTGAACCTATGTTTCTTGTCCATGTGATAGCAATAATAATAAATTTTCACTATTTTTATACTAATAAAAGAAAATAAAATATGGTAGCTGTATAATACAGTTCCTAGAAAATAGTACTTTAAAACTTTTCGTTAGTTTCTTCTTTGGTATGAATAAATCAATGGCAACTTAATGAATTTGAAAGAAATCAAGTTTCTCTTTGAGTATTTTTGTCTCCTTTTTAATCTGCTCTAATTTCAGGCCCTGTTGGTTTTTATTTCTTATTTTCCCTATTTCTTTTATTCTAGAACAGCTTTTATCAACTTTTATTAAGAATCAAAGTGGAGAATAAATAATATATTCAACATGTTAGTTTATTTTTAATTATAAGTGCCTAGAATTGCTTTTTCTAAAACATTTATAGCAGATGTGTTCATTTTCATTTTAAAGTACCATTCATCGTTTAATGGCTAGAGAACACACCATCATTAATTAATAACTTCTATAGCATTAAGGTTAAGTATCTCTGAGATCAGGGCATGAGAAATTCACAAAAGCTGAAAATAATTCATGTTATTCATGTGGAAATTCTAGACCTGAAAAGTTCGATATCTGAAATAAAAAGTAAATGAATGAGGCCTAACAACAAATTGAAGATTTCAGAAAAATGTTTTCTTGCACTCAAAGGTAAATAACTAGTTACTCAGCTTAAATCATAGAGAAGAAAAAAGATTGAAATAAAAGTGAGCAGAACCTCAATGACTTGTGGGGCACTTTCAAAAGATGTTGCCACAGGGGCTGGGGATTTAGCTCAGCGGCATAAATGCCTGCCTTGTAAGCAGGCAGTCGTGAGTTCGATCCCTGGTACCGATAAAAATGAAAAAGACAAAAAAAAAAAAAAAAATCATAAAAAAAAAAAAAAGATGTTGCCACAAAGAAAGAAAAAAAGGACAGAAAAGAAGTTTGAAAGCAATAATGGCCCCAAATTTCCTTATTGTGATGAAAAGCTTCCATTTAGAAATACAAACAAGGCAGTTATAATAGTATAGGAGCAAAGAAAACTGAACTTCAGAATTTCACAATCAAACTGATGAGCACCAAAGATAAAGGAAAAAAACCTGAAAGTACACAGAGATAAAAGCCATTCATTGAAAGGTAAAAATAAGATGCAGAATAGTTGACTTCTAATGGAGACCAGAAGAGGGTATATCTACATACTAAAGTACTGAAAGAATAAAAAACCTAACAAATACTGTATTCAGTAAAAATATTTTTCAAAAATTAGTATAAACATTTTTAAGGAATATAAAAATAATTGTTATAAAAGATTATTCTGTTCTTAATTTTTGTGAAAAATAACCAAATACTTAAAAAATCATACTATTTGTTACTTATTTTAAAACATTTACATACATAAAATATATAATAATAATAACACAAAGATGGAAGAAATACTCTATTGAATTATATTGTAGATTTTTTACTTGTAAAAGATTACAATATTAACTGTAAGTAGATTTTGTTGATTTAAAAATTAATGTTGTAATCACTCAAAGTTATTTGAAGACACAGATTGGAATGTTACAGCTCAGTGATAAAGTGCTCAGTGTGTGTGAGGTTGTATGCTCAATTATCAGTGTGACAAAGTTATTAATAATAATATAAAGAAATGCAGTTAAATATGTAGTAGAGAAATTAATATGAAATATTAAAATATATTTATTAATTCAAAAGGAGAATTATGGAAACAAAGACAAACAGGGAAAGTATAAAGCAAAGAACAAGACAGCTTTTCCTGATCACCTCAAATAGAGGGGAACTCTTCTCATTTTTAAAAACTCTAAATATTCTCACAGATTTTTTTTACACTATACCTTATATAATAGTAATCTATTATTCTTATATTTCTACTAATAAATGTTCTTTGAATATGAGGACTACTATGGCTTAAATATTAACTAACCCTCAGATGGTCATGTATTAAAAGCAATACAATGTAACAATTTTTTAAAAATTTTACTTAAAGAGGAAAAAACAGAAAAAGGGTAGAAATAATACAGAATTTCAAAAAAATTAACAGTAAGAACCACTAGTTATTCATCTTAGAAATAGTTGTTCAAGTTACAAAATCAAAGCTTACAAAGTGGACATTGAAACAGCAAGACTGCAAACAGTTCTGTTCAACGATCCAACAAAAACTTAGTAATATGGTTATCAGTCCTACACATTTAAACATACGTGCAGCTATATGATTTAGAGCACTTTTTTTTCCTGTCTTGTTTACAATAGCAATTACACATTTTGGGTTTTGTTACTCCTACAGTTCTTATCACTTTGTACACTAGAGACACAATGTGATGTTAATGTAACAATGTTTAAAGGTGAACATAGAAAGTTGATGGATTATGAGGGTACTAACCTCACCACTGCATTCACTGAATGAGCTGTGAGGAGGTGAGACTAGCTGGAAGAAGCTGATTGCTGAGATCACGCCTTTGAGGGTATGTCTTGTCCCAGCCTTCCACTCCACCCTGCATTTTGGCGGCTACAAGGTAAGCATTGCCTCCTCCGTGTGCTCCTGTCAATTTGATTCTCCATGTAATGTTCTGCTTTGCTGCAGATCCAAAAACTCATAGACTGAAAGCTCTGAATTCATGGACTAAACAAACTTTTCCTCTTTAAGTTGTTCTCTCAAATGTTTGTTCCAGCAGTGGAAAGGATGGCTAACACAATCACGATGAGAAGAGATGACACGTATGCAGACCTCCACATTCACTAGATTCACTTTGTGCCTTCTGGATGTCATGTTAGCTTACATTGGAGTTATTAAAGTATCAGCAGCCAAGGGTAGATTTAAACCACTCTACAAATTCTTGCAATATTTCAAATTTTTTTTTGCTCTTTTGGCCAATCGATCTACTCATTTCCACATAGTGCCAATGGATCAAGAGGTCATCACAAGCCACAACTAAGCCAGATGGCAAAATGGTTGCTCACTTATAAAAGACAATTCCAACAAATTGGTTCTGAGGCCACATCATCCACCACGGGTTCCTTAACGCCCACCACTAGAAAACTACAGAAGGGAAAAATGACAGCAAATTGATCATCTCAATTTGTAAACACAATTCCAACATTTTCTAAATAATTCTACAAATACACACGTATCAAATAGATGCCCAAATTTGAGATTCAGAGAACACAATCATTATGTTTTTGATAATATTAACATGGAAGTTCCCAAAATGCCCTCCTTCAAACCTCGCCAATTCTTATTGTTCCCATAACCATCTTACAATGAGTGGTATGAGAACTTGGTCTATTATTGCTGTTTTTCTTAGGGCTTTCCTGAGTAGTGGCTCATGTTTCCCAACCCTCACATCTAAGCAGCCACCAATGTATCTTCTGCTTTTTTTACACTGACTATTTTAACCTGTCAATATAAATAAATTATATAGTATGTGATCTTTTATGACTGGCTTCTTTTACTCAACAGAACATTCTTAAATAGCATGTATTAAACTTCAATGATTTATTGCTAAATAATATTCTACTATATCAATATACTACATTTTATTTATTCTTCAGTTGGATAGTTTACAATTACTTCTATGTTTTGCTATTAAGACTATACACATAACTTTTTTAATGGAAAAGTTACCAAGTACTTTTTAAAAAAACACCAATTTCACACAAACTCATTCAGAATGTTTTCACATTTTGGGATGAAAACACATCCCAAAACATTCATGAAATAGCCTAACTCTGATACCAAAACCTTAGAATCACAGTAGAGAAAAAAGATTTCAAGATAATTGCTGTAATCAACATAGCCAAGATTTTTAGATAAAACATTAAACACTTTCAGCCCAACAGTATGTATAAAGCATATCCAACCTCAAAAGTTGCCTTTTTAGAGAAGGCAGTGTTCCCTTATGTTCAAAGATCAATCACTGTAATGTACCAGAATAGCATAATAAAAGAGAAAATTTATAAAAGTTAAAGCAGGTGAACAAAGAGGCATTTAATTAACTTTGTCATTCATTCATGAGAAAAATACACACTAGGAAACAGTTTAGAAGTTTCTTGTAAAACTTCCACATGGTCCAACAATTGCACTCATGAAAACTTATCCCAAAGAAATAAAAACTTATATTAACACAAACATCCATACATAAAGCATCAGAGCAACTCAACAAAAAACAAATGCAATAAAGAATAATGAATTATTTATATGAAAAAAGGAATGATCTCAAGAGGATTATGCTGTACAAGAAAGTAAATTCTAAAGAGTTACATACTATATTACTAAATTTATATAACATTTTAAAATCAAAGTTTTATAAATGAAGAATAAATTAATGTTTAACGTTTAATGTCTAACGTTTAAGTATACTAGAAGGGAAAAAAGGGGAGGCTAGGTGAGAAGAGGGTGTTCCTCTAAAAAGAGCAAAACTAACAGAACTGCTTTATCTTTATTTCAGTGATACAAGAATCGATACAACATAATATTGCATGGAAATAAACACACAAATATGTGTATTTACAAATGGTCTCAAGACTATAGTCATCGGAATAATATTTAATATACAGTGTCAAGTTCTTGCTTGTGATATTGTATGATCATTTTGCAAGACATTAGCACTAGAGGCCACTGGTTAAAATATACAGATAAATCCTCTACATTAGTTTTTACGTCATATTTTAACTATAATTATCTTTCAAATAACCTTACAAATGGATGCTAATTTCAAAATGTGGCTTAAATAAAATTCTAAAAGCGTACATCATTAGCTGGGCGTAGTGGTGCATGTCTGTAATCCCAGCACTTGGGAGGATGAGGCAGGAGGATCATTGCGAGTTTGAGATTAGTCTGTGCTACAAAGTGAGCTCAGTGCAAGCCTGAACTGTATAAAAGACCTTGTCCCAAAAAGACCCCCCCCCAAAAAAAGCATGCATCATTGTTATGCCTTGTGTTTGGAACTGAATGCAGTCATAGGTGGGGCTTTTCAGAGGTGGTTAGATCTAGGGTCTGTGATAACGGGATTAAGTGCATGATGCTGGGATGAGGATTGTGTGTTACTGAATTAGTCTGCTGATTGATTTGGCACAGTTCTGGGTGTACATAAAGGGAAGGCCTACCCTGAGTATGACTGGGACCAACCACAGGATGGGTAGCCTGGAAGATATAAAAAGGAGAAGCAGGCTGCTTCTGCTGTTACTGCTTTGCTGACTTCTGCCTGCCCTGTTTTTACTCTCTCATGTCCTTTAGCCATGCGACCCTGCCTTGGAGTCAGTCAACTAGGAACTGAATTGTGAGCCAAAATCAACCCTTCCTCCTTTAACTTTCAGGCATTTTTGTCTCCACAATGAGAAAAGTAAAAGGATCACAATTAAAAATCATTAAATTTTTCCTTCAACATCAAGAACGAACAAGTACCTTCTTTCATGACTTTCACCCATCTATCAGAGGTTCTAGCTAGTGCAATTTAGCAACAAAATAAAACAAAAGTCATAGAGGAAGAAAAGAATTAAAAATTTATGATTCAGAGATCATATGTTGGTAATTTATACAAATTCTATTAAAAGATAAAAGTTTAAAATTGAAAAGTCTATAAGCAATTATATTGAACAAAGAGCCAATATACAAAGATGAATTTTATATACCAGCAAAAAAAAAGGAAAAACTTAACATATACACCACATACAAGACAATCAAATAGGATTCAACAATTAGTAATATGTAACACAAGAAGAACAAGTCATCTACATAGAAAAAACTTACTAAAAAATAAAGGCTGAAGTGGAAAAAAAATACCATGAATAGATTTCTAAGAAATCAGTATCTTAATAATGGCAACTTCCAGAATTGATCTGTTGAGGCAAAAAATACCAATCAAAATACCACTAAGGTTGTTTTATGAAATTAGCTATTCTGACATCAGTGGATATACATTTACAAATATTATACCTTCTTGGTAGGTACAACATGTACTAATATTGTCATCTCTTGTAATTTTGATGAAGACTGCTTTGTCAGATATCACTATAGCTAACTCTGCTTGCTTCAGATTCTATTTGCATGAAATATACTTTTCCATCCATTCATTTTCAGTCATTGTGTATCTTTATGAGTGAAGTATGTTTCTTGCAGGTAGCATATACTTGGGTCTTGCTGTTCGATCTAACAAAATAATCTGTGTGTTTCAACTGAAGAACTGGTCTACTTACATTTAGTGTTCTTCTTGAGCAGAAAGTATTGCTTTTGGCATTTTTGTTGTTTTTTTGATGCTTTATTCTCCCCAATTACTCATTTGCTTGTCTATTCTTTCTCTCCTGGTATAGGGTTCCTTTAGTATCTTCTGTAATGATAGCTGAATTTTTGTAGTTTATCTTGAAAGGTCTTTCTTTGTCTTTTGATTCTGAAGGATACCTTTGTTGAATATATGAATACAGACAGGCAGTTTTTTTTAAGAACTTAAAATACATTGTTCTATGCTCTCCTAGATCTGCTGAGATACTTGCAGTCATACAAATGGATTTTCCTTTAAATGAAGAGTGAGTTAAATGACAATTTGAACACAAACTGTGATTAAAGCAATATGAAAATTGCAGAAAGTATAGAAGAGACTGTTTCTAAAGATTTTCTGGAGATTTGAATTGGGCATGGAAGGATGGACAGGAGTGAGTCTTTATGCAGAGAGCAGCTCCCTGAGGATAGGTCACAAAAGACATTTTAAAAGGATATTCAGAAAAATAGTCTGAGGTCAAAAAGCATGGAAAAGTAGAGAGAAGGCTGAAATGACAAATCAGAGTCAAATGATGAATTACTCTGATTGGCAGGCTGAGTTTAAGAACATTTTCTAAATGAACAAGTGCTTGTTGGGATCTAATCCTCTTCTCCTTGAATCTGGAAGGGCTTTAAGGACTCACTGTACCCCATGAAATGTGGTAGAAGTGACCTCAAAGACTAGATCAGTCCTGTTCTGTAGAATATATGATCTTACTGTAACCTACAGTCCAAGGTAGACTTCGCTACTGAACATTCCTAGCATAGGCACGAATATGTGAGTTTAATGCTTGTAGGTCTTTCCTGCTTTAATGAATTGTAACAACAAAAGCCACATAAAAGAATAAGTCCCAAAGACACATATTATTTGTCTTTAGTATGCAGAATTATCTCCAATGCCCAGCTGAACAGACGTACTGTGATTTGCATTCCAAAGGTTCATGTGGTAGAGGCTTTGTCCCCAGTGTGCTAGAGCTGAGGTGGTAGGACCTTTAAGAGGTAGGAACTACTATGAATAAATCAGGTTAGTGGGAGCCACTCCACTTGAAAGTGATTAAGGCTGAACACCTAGATAATGAGACTGGGTAATAATAACCTTGGCCTCTTTTTGCAGATGACCATTTTCCACCCCACTTTTCTCTCATGTTGCAAGGCAGCCAAGGTCCTCACAAGAAGCCAGACAGATGAGCCTACTCAAACTTGGATGGTATGCTAAATAAACTTCTTTGCTTTGTAAAATACACCCTTAGGTACATTGTTAAAGAAAATTACAGTGGGTAATAGGGTATCATGAGGGATATAAAGCAGATAGTTGTTCCAGACCACCTACATTTCCCCAGACTGTTTTATACCATTACTATGCATGTACAAGGCAATGGTACTTAGTTGTTCAGGCTGTTTGTAGATCCCTTCAAGTCTAGTAGATGCAGAAGAGACATTAAGAAGAATTTAAAAGAAATGTAGGGAGCAATAAGTCAGACTTTTTGGAGAAGCTGGGGGCAGGGAGTCTGAGTAAGTGGAGAATAAAAGGATTGAAAATGACCAAGATATGTTACAGGCATGGACCAGTGCCCCAAGAACCCATCAACATTAGATATTGCATATATACATTAGTAAAAAAAGAATTTGAAAGAGAAATTCATTTGAAAACAGCAGAAAGATCTGTTTTCCAATAGTTATACAACTGTTATTTTCTTCCAGATATAGTCTCACTGATAATAGAAATTCCTAGTTATTGTAAAACATGAAAACAGAAGCACAAAAAAGTTCTAAAACTTCATTTTAGTCTAATTTATCCAGCCTCTAGCAGCCTTAAACACAACCTAATAGTCTAGCATCTTTATAGCCAATTCTTTTTTGAAAAGGCAAATGTTTACTCCTGTATGTCTGTGTTGTGCTCAGTATGTTTTACAAAAATATTCACAAATAAAATAAAATTCTATAATGTTAAATGTCAAGTCCAGCTAGTATAAATATATTCAGTCTCATAACTACTACAACTATTAAAATACAGAACTTTTCCATCACTTATCAGTACATTCTTTTATTCCCTTTCACAAACTATTCCTCAGCTCTAGCTTGTGACAACCATTGATCATGTAAATTAAAATTTTCACTTTTCTTTTAAGAAATGGCATTACACAACACATATTTACTTTTACCCCCTCACACAGCGCTTTTGTTCTTCATGTAAGCTGTTGCATTTATCAATATTTAACTCCTCTGCATAGTTGAGTATTTTTCTAGTATACATATGTATATGTATGTCACAAAGTGTTTATGAAGTCACCTGCTGACAGCCATTTGGGTTGTTCCTAATTTTGGACTAGTATAAATAAAACATTAAAAGACAGTACAAAGTTTATATTTCTCTTGAGTAAAAGAATGACAAACTATGGTACTGAACTGAGAAATATGTGTACTTTCCTATATCCACTATCCCTACAAAATAGAGAACACAAAAATTTCTTAATCTTATTTCACAATAAATTTTATTAGTGGAGCTGCTACAGAATAGTTGAAAAATTCAACTATTTTGTTAGTATTTAAAACAGTCACATACAATTGCAACTAATATATTCCAGCATAACACTTCACATATATGAGAAACTGGTCCATAAAAGGCTCAGTATATTAAGTGAGATAAAATAACATTCATATTATTAGTGTTATGTGAATTAAATCATACATTAAGAATTCTGTTTTTCTTTTTAAAGCAATTATGAAAGTTGGCGATCCAGTAATTTGAAAGCGGAATAATTTCAACTAGTCTGCTTTACAAAGAAATATATGTATAAAATTCCTGCATGTCACTAGTTACATTATCCAGATTAGTTCAATTTCCAAATGAAAAACATGTCCCAAATTCAAATCCTAGGACAGTTCTTAGTTGAAAAGAATAGAAAACTCTGAAGTATCAGAATCCAGAGACATAAGCTTTTGCACTCAAAAGTATAAACAAAAACATGAACAGACTATGATGGCACAGAAACCAAAATTATAAATTATAAAACAATAATATTATTTTTAGTTAAAAACTATATTAATAACTGAACTATAATACATGCAGAGAAAAGAAAATTTCAAGTGGTGCTAAATGCTGTATGCATAACTTCCAAAATGATTATTTTACAAAATAACGGTCTCTAAAGAGACATAATAATACCAAACATTTCAGTAATATCAAAATAAAATATTGACCTTGAACTTACATTCTAATATTACCAAAAAGTATCAATTTCATTGAACAAGTGAAATTAAAATATATTCCATGTCAGATGTCTACAGAAAAAACTAAAACTTTAAGAAATACATGAAACAAACATATAATGAGGAGCTTTTTGGTATATATTAAAGCAGTATTATTCCGTTATGATAATATGTGGAAAGTCATGTCAAACTTCATAAACTGGTCACATAAAATGATACTAAAAGTATAAATGAGTTTTCTATCAATCGACTCTGACAAGTTGCCACTCACCCTATCCCTAAGGGCACCTACCTGCTAAGGAGGAAGGGCCCAGAGGACACCGCTGAGCACTAAGGCACGGGGAAGTAAGTTCCACACAGTGGCAACAGTGCCAGCCAGTGGAGCAGGGCACACACCCAGGTCCTCTGAGCCCCACACAGCTGCTCTGCTTCATCCGTGCACCCATTCCCTTGGATGGCACAGAACTTCAGCTTCTCTGGAATTCTCAGAGGGTGAATGCAAGTATTCCCATCTAGGCATGTCCAAAGTAGAAGCAAACAAATGTAATAGAAACTGATAATTAAAGACACACAACTCTTAACCAAAAAGTAAAATCCTAAGAATAAAAAATCTTGAACCTCTCAGTTTCCACTGTGTCTAATATGCCTTATACTTGCTTGATTTTTTAATAAACAATTTGCTGTTACAGAAAATGTCTTTGTAATTATTTGGGCTAACGCTAATATTTCAGAACAAAATATAGTTTTATAATAAACTAGAGTTTCACTAAGTATACAACTCAGATGACTCACGGGTAGATGTTAGTGTAATTCTTACACATTTCTCACAAAATAAGGTAGGGCTGGTCAGCCTGTCCTCAGTTACCATTTATGGCTCCTATGTTGTCTGCTGCTCCATACACAAAGCTATTATTATTCTGTCACTCTGTAAATAATTCAATTTAATTTGCTTAATTATTGACAATGGTTTTCTAATAGAACTGACAAAATGAAAATCCATAGAGTCTTAGATAAGACAGTATCAATGTTAACTTTTGTTGCTTCTTGAGGGTTAGTATATTGGGATAGACAGATAAATACTATGATGAGCTTTATTTTTACCTGGAAGACAGAGGTAAAAACATTGAGGTACTTTCAATCCTGCATCCTGCAGTGAAGAGGCCAAACTATATTCTTTGATCGTACAGCAAATTATGTTCTACGTATCTGAAATGAAGCTGACAAATAACACGAAGGGACTGTGGAGTAAAACTCTTCCTAATCTGTAACAAATACTTGAAATGGGCCTTTTCCTCCCTCCCCTGTCAGCTGGATCTGGCATAAACAACACCAACTAGAGTCCACTGGAAAGCATGAATAAAATGATATTCTCCCCACCAAACAGTAGGATAGATTCTGCCCCAACACAGAACAGATATGAAACAAAAAGATTCCATAAATAAAATGAAAGAAAAAGATTCCATAAATAAAATGAAAGAAAAAGATTCCATAAATAAACTCATTGAACACAGAGCAGAGAATTTCAGAGTTTGAGTAGAGAATTTACCCAGAATTCACAAATACTACTAAGTATATCTCCTTAATTTTTTTCTAAGACTATGGTAAAGAATTTTATCTGTAATAATATTTTTAAAATCTTTTTGGGACAGGGTTTCCCTATGCAGTTGAAGCTGGCCTTGAACTCACTTTGTAGCCCAGGTCTGCCTCAAACTCATGGCAATCCTCTTATCTCAGCCTCCCGAGTGCTAGGATTACAGGCATGCACCTCATGTCCAGCAAGAATTTTATCTCATTATCTCTTTTATCTCATTACCCAGTATTACTTTGCTGAATATGATGTCAAGGAATAGCTGATTTTACAATTTTTAATGGTGAATCAGAGGCCACTGTAATGTACTCCCAAAACGAATTTCTGTAGGGCCCTCATTTCTCTCTTTTTTTGATTCAATAATGCCCCTTTTTCTACAGCATCCCTATAACAGCCTCCCTGATCCTCACAAGACTTCATCTACATGTAGTTTTTCTGATTCTTTTTCTGAACTTTTCTGATACATTTATTCTCTCTGGTAGTCCTATAAACTATGCTTTAACTGATCTTTGCAAAGACTAAAAGATTTAGCTGTATTAAATTTACCTAGAACTTGATACATGTATATACTAAGAGTTTGTAATATACAGATGAATTAAAGATACTTTATTTTTAGTAATTCTTTATGTAATGCTTTAAAGTTCATTTTAAATATTCACCTAGTGATGAAACAAAATTAGGCTGCATATTCACATGCTCACTATAACACTTCTGCCAAACAGCACAGGAACCACTTTTAGTACAGCTGTTTACTCCTCCAGTTATGCATAGAGATGGTTTATTCTCCAGCTGCCCATCATCCTCTTCTAAGCAACTGCCGCATCTTCTTCTGGGTATCAATAAGTCCCACAGTGCTTTTTTACAAGGGGAATATAAGAAAAATCCACAGACTTGGCACAGCTCTACACAAAGTGAAATAACTTCTCCTAGGATGGCGGGTCAAGGTCATCAAAATAGATGCCACTCATGCCTCTCTGCTCTTCCCTATGAGTTATAAAAAAAGTAATCATCATACTTGCAAATGGAAGCAGGGTTAAATCATGGATCAGGGACAGACATGAAAATCAACCTAGCTTTTCAGTTGAAAGCACTCTCTTCAATTATGACCAGTATAGCAAGTATACTTTTTGTCCTACTTTAAAAATAAAATTATTACTTTAAACAGATTTCCCATGGTCATCACCAAAGTAGAAAATGCCCACACTCTCATCTGAAAAGTAACCAATAATTTAACACAAATCTACCTACAGTATATGGAACTCTAAGAACTTCAGTGAATTCATTAATGAAGTTCAACATTAATACTATATTTCAGTTCTTGAGCTTTTGTCCTGTATCTTTACCAAAATAGACTTCTTATGAAACTTTTCAGGAAATGGTAAATTTATAGAATAGTTAACCATTTGAACATAGTTCTTTCAATGACTCTATGTAATAAGAATTTCTAAATAAAAACATGTGCAAACAAAACCTATTTTAAAAGATCATTTTAAATATCACTTCTATAGCTTATACTCAAAGAAAAAGGCACTAAAACCTTGAACTGACTGACACTTTGGTATAACCCACCTCAATTAGGACCAGTTTTCTTTCATAGGCATGTTATGTCATTAGACTTCTAAATTTTAGGTTATTATCTGTTTGTTTCTTCTTTGTAAAAGAGTCTTTTTTTCATCTACTGTTGTACTCCAAGTAACATTACGGTCATTCTTTTAAGACTATGATATACAATGTATTAGCTATCACTGTCCTCAAATTATTTCATTATGAAATTTTGTTTCCTCTTTTTGTAGAAGTAAGAAGAGTGATTTTTAACATTTTGTTTATTAATATGTACTTGTATTACATTAAAATTAAAAAGTACACCCTGAACAAAGTTGTAAAATCAGCTTTAACTCAAATTATTTCAAGGTTTATGTTACAAGAGCACAACATTAAGACATTTACTAAATAGTTATTCTAAATTTATCCCTTTAAATGAAACATACAGTAAATATTTCATTAACTAATACTCTTAATGTCATATCAGTAACAAATATAAAAAACAAAAGTGGTTTTCTTCTTCTTCCTAAAAAGATACCGTATTGGGAGACACAGCATCTTATATGCGTGTTTCCACACTTTCCAAAGTTAGTGTTAAATCCAGAAGAGAATATTCAAATGTTTTATCTGTTTTTGAGAATTTTATGTTGTATGAATTCCATGTTGGATAGATTACATCAACATTCCACAATTACTCACTTTTTTTAAAAGAAAGCAAAAACAAAAAATGCTCTTCTGACTCTTCTTTTTTTTTTTTTTTTTTAAGAATTCCTATGACCTCTAACCAAAATTGAGTTTACTCTCCTTCCAAGCAATTTATGCTGAGATTCCATGTGATATCCATTAAATATTCTGGATCTCTTCACAAAATTACTACAATTTTTTCTTACTTTATCATTACAAATCCATTTTTTTCTCCTTGTCCAAAATCTCTTGAACACTGGAATGACCGCCTAGGAGGTCTCCCCCATTTCCTGTGCCCTCGCACACTCCCTAATCAATGCAGAGAAAATAATTTTCACCTGAGATGAGAATTTAGCATGATACCCTAAGATTAAAAAGCTTCTGCTTCTCAGAGATTGATCGCCTTATCTTGAAGCTTAAATTCTACCATTCTAAGTCACTCGGGATCAAGAATTGGTGCTACTACCTAATATATATATATGACAGACAAATATGGCTAAACAAAAAGTTTACTTAAATCACTTAAACTGGTAATAGATATCTTTTCGAGAGCAAGTATCACAATGGTTCAATTTTCATAAGCTGACAAAGGTGTTTAGTATTGTAATAGTTGTGCAATATACATAATATTTGCAAAGCAATGCCACAAAAAGAATGTGATATCATTTGTGGTCGTTACCTATCAATACCTCTTGAACTTGGGGTAGAGATCTGGACCATGCTGGTCACAAGGCTCCTTCAGAGTTTAGTAAAGGTAGACAGCATCTTGTTGGTTCAAGTATGTTGAGATGAGGTCATATCCACCAGCAAACCACCACCACTTCTTACTTTTCAAACTAAGACAAAGATTCAATGCGGACTTCAACATTCAGAACACTATTAATTGCATCAGCAAATTTAATACAGCTGCTTAACTTACTAATGATAAAACAGGTGGCAATCAAAAACTTTCTATGAATTTATGAGTTGTGATAAAAATAGTATTAAAATTCTGAAAATTTCATCAACAAAAGAAACATTACCATAGTACCCTGAAATTACTCCCCTTCACTTTGAATGCACTTATTTAACTATTCTTGAAAACTTCTTATGCAGTTGTGTAAGTCCTTTTATTTAATATCTTTTGGTTAACTGTCCTGGATGCCTTGAAATTCTGTTCAAAATGTATACCTTTAATGGTTTTTTTTTTGTTTGTTTGTTTTACTTTGGGCAAGAGACAGAAGTTACATGGTATCAGATCACTGGAATACAATGGATGAAGATACATGTAGTGTCTTTACCAGCCTTTATTTCTGTTGGGTTGTATTTAGAAGCAGCATTCATGATATTGTTTTAATCACATTTTATAAATCATATACGAAAGAGGACTTCCAGAATGGCTTCAGAAAGGGGTAAGAACAATGGGATAATTGTTTTTAATAAAGGTAAATATCTTTAGGAGAATTATTGCCATGCGGGCTTTTTATTATAGTGTTTTTAAAAAATTTATCCATTCATTATATATTTCAATCATAACTCATAGCTCCAAAGGCCAAGAGCTATGAGATAGGAATTAAGTCTCTGGAGTGTCTAGAGCTTGTAGGAGCACTGAGTGCAGAGCTTGGGAAATTTGTCTGAAAAGAATTCTAAAGGCAGTCAGAAAAAGGTAGTAGAGGTTTCCTAAAGAATCCTAGGAGAAAATTTTCTGGAATAGCATCCATGTCACAGTACTTATGAAATCTTTCCAGGCTTTTCTTTTGCAGTGCTCACCTGTTGAGTTTTGAAACAGTAAAATGTAAAGTGACTATTTTATTGAAGCAGTGTGAAACTCCTGACCAGGTGGAACTGGCAAATTTAAAAATACCTATCTTACTCTTTTAAGCCACTTAGATAACTCTCATGCTTCATATTTGCAACAATGCCTGTAAATTTGGGAGGGCAAACATCCACCCTCTGATCCGAACTCCCTACCCCCAAGAAAAGAAGGTAAGAACCTAAACAATTTGTATTCAGGTGTTTGCTTCCTGTAAGCACATCATATGCTCCGTGGCCCATAGGCCTCTTTATATGGTGCTGATAACTGTTTTAACATTTTTCACAGTGGTTTAAAGGGTAAAATTGTCCAAGTATCCAAGATAATTTTAGTTTCTAGTATCAGTAACTTAAGACACTCATCACTGTTCCTCCAAGCTTTTTTCCAGTGCCTGGATACACTGATGGACGTGTAAACATCTATGTATCAGGCTCATTGTTCCTAGAAGTGTGTCTTATCTACTCACAATTGCATCTGGTGAGTCTCAATGCTGGGACATCTTAACTTGGTGAGCATTCTTGTCCATACTTAGGTGCCAAGAGGTAATGGAAGATAAGGGCCTGGACTGAGACACAAAATGATTTGTAAGGAAGAAAAGCCACTAGCTTGCAGGTCTACTGTAACCTGTCAGAAAACCAAGTTTGATGAAGAGGAAAGGAAAGATAAGATTATCACTGGAGGATACGTTGTGTTGTGTTCCTCTTTTAGATGCCTGTGATGGGGTCTGTATAGGTTTGGTGATGATAAACTTGTGATGATGAACTTTATTAATACTAAGGAATTACTGTGGCCCATTTTTCTGTAAGAAAACCTTTCATTACTAGCTCTGAGTGTAAATACACGAAAAGTGAGTCAAATTACAGCAGGAATAGATGGTGTTAAATAGGACTGGACAACTTCATTGCTTAATTTTACCAAACTATTCAGACTTTTCTGAAAACTTGAAAAACTTCCAAACTCACTGGACCAAGCTAGGATTTCCTTTTCTAAGAAAGATAAAACAACAAAACTGCAGAATCGAATCCTTGATGAACATAAATGTAAACATTGTCAACAAAATATAGCAAACTAAATATAGTAGTATATAATAAAAGATTATATACTGTAATTAAATGGAATTTATTTCAGGGGTGAAATGTGATGGATCATATCAAGACAATTAAGGATAAAAAAATGATCATTTCAACTGATACAAAAAAGCATTTGATAAAATTCAACATTGTTTTATGATGAAAGTTCCCAGCAAATTAAGCATAGAAGGAATATGCCTCAATACAAGAAAAGCTATATACAATAATCCCACATCTGATACTATATCGAATGGGGAAAGCTGAACATGTTTCCTCCAAGATTTAGTAAAAGTGATGGCATCTACTGTCATCATTCAGCATATGTTTTAGTCAGTTTTTCATCACTGTGACCAAATACCTGAGGGAAACATAAAATAAGAAGTTTATCTGGGCTCAGATGGCTGCCATGGTCAGCTGGATCCACTGCTTTTAGGCTTATTGTAAGGCAGAGTGTGTGGGAGAGGAAAGATGCTCACACCCTTCAACTGGACTTCTGCCTCCTGTTTCCATCACTGTCCAGTAATGCCATCAAATTATGGTGTTATCAGTGGATTAATCCTTTAGTGAAGCTGGAGCCATTGTGACTGAATCATTTCCTAGAAACATATCAGCAATCAACCCTTGAACACACTGACCCTTGTCTTAGTTACCTTTCTCATTGCTGAGACAAAATATTGGACACCCAGAGTTAAAGAGTGCAAAGTTTATTTTTACTTTCAGTTTGTAGAGGTTTCAATCCATAGTGAACTGGCTCCAAGGCAGAGTACCATGGTAAAGAGGCACTGTAGAGGAGAAATAGATCATGGCAAAGTAGCCAGAGGCCGGCCAATAATGATAAGCAGCAAGTGATGGTAGTAGCCCTCTTTCTGTCCTTTATATTCTATCCAAGCTACACCCTGTAAGGCAAGTAGCACTCAAACCCAGAGTGGACCATCCCACTAGTGACACGCAGAGCTCTGCCAGACCAATCAGTGTACTAATTCAGTATTCAAACACCCTTAATGTCAGCATCACACCCCATTGTTCCAGCCACTTCTGTAAACTTCCACTGTGACAACATGAGGCTTTGAAGGGTGGGGATCTAGATATGAACTGTAACAAACTAAAATAAACTAAAATAAAAAGTGTTGAAAATGGATTAGAGGAACTAAAATTTCAGCTTGTAAATGACATGATTTTATATATAGCAGAATATAAGCACTCAAGAAGAGCTTTTAGAACTGGTAAGTAAATTCATTAAAGTTGTGGAAAAATATCAGCACACAAAAAAAGTAGATTTATCCACCAATACTGAAATGGCTGAGAATGAAATCTGGAAAGCAACTGCATTCACGAGAGCTACTAAATTTTTAAAAATTAAGAAATAAATATAACCAAGAAATTTAAAGATCTCTAAAATAAAATTTCTTTTAAATTGATGAAGGAATTTGAAGACAGCACAAAAAAAATCCCATTTCATATTCATGGATTGAAAGAATTGATAATGTTGAATTAGCCACACTATACAATGTGGTTTACGTATGGCATGTACTTTCCAACAGAAAAGGTACTCTTCACATGAATAGAGAAAAATTCTGACATTTTATGCAACTGCCAATGACCTCAAATAGATGAAGCAATCTTGAACAAAGGGAACAAAACTGGAGACATTACAATAAAGGTTTTAAAACATACAAAGAAAATGTAGGAATTAAAGCATGTTATCAATATGAAAACCAACTAAAAGACTGATAGAACAGGGCAGGGAATATAGCTCAGAGGCACAGCACCTGTGTAGTGAGTGTGAGGTTATAAGTTCTATTCCTGGTACAAAAAAAAAAACAAGACTAATGGAACAAAATAGCTTAGAATCTAGACTAGGATCCTACAGCTATGTTAGTTCACTGTCTATTATTATAACAAAATGCTTGGGAATGGGTGATTCCAAAAGAAGGAAAGGAAGGAAGGAAGGATCGGAGGAAAGAAGGAAGGAAGGGTAGAAGGAAGGAAAAGGGAAGGGAAGGAATAGAAAAGAAAAGAAAAAACTTTATTTAGGTCACAATTTTGGATCTCAGTCAAATGGTATGATGCTAGTACAAGTGAGGGCATCCTGTGGACAAGACATCATGGAAAATGGTTTGCTGGTAGGAGCATGTGAAAGAAGAAAGGTCCAGGGTTGCCAGAAAGTCAGAGAGTGACACGAGATCAGGCTGGCTCTCAGAAGAACTAACCAAAGATCCCCGAGAAGTGCTATATTGTCTTCTGAGGGCAGTAAAAAACATAAAATTTTCACACCTAGAGTTAGAATAGGAAGAGAGAAGGGAGTTAGGTCAAGATAATTGGTACCAAAATACAGTTAGATAGAAGCCATTCTACACAAGAGCAGGGTGAATATAGTTTAGAAGTTATTATGTACTGCATAAAGAACTAGTAAATAGGAGTCTGAGGCTTCTCAATACAAAGAAATGATAAATGTTTAAGAAGACAAAAATTCTAATTACTGTCATTTAAATATTAAATATTATATCCATGTATTGACTTATCACAATGTACTGCCATAAATCTGTAATGAAATAATGAATACATCAAATAAAAATAATGCTCATAAACAGTAAAACCTATATAAACAAAGCTAAGGAGTGTATATATATTCATAAATCCCAATTCACACAAAAGTTCACAGTTTGATACTCTGTTACACTTTCTATTCTTACCATTAATTTATCTTCCATCTTGTGCTGCTCTACACATGTTTAGCCTTTTACTAATTCAGTAATAGTGAAGTGACATCTGTCATGTCCTACAATGTCCTGTTCTGTTTGCTGCTACATGTTGGTGATGATAAGTTATGACACATAACTCTCTGAAAGAAGCTCAGGAGTAAAAGCCAAAAATACAGGTGCACAGAAATGTGGAAAGAATTCCTATAACTAACACAACAAAAGTAAGATAAGAAAAATATATGCATACATGTGTCTGTGTATGTATCTATCTGCCTACATCTGTATCTGTAATGTGCTAGAGGATGCCATAGCCATGTTATGCCTAGAATTGGAGGTTGGCCAGGTGAATTGCTTGTAGGGAGATCCAGATATTCCCTGAGCACACAGATTTTGTAGGTATTATTTCTTTCTGTCGTCAAATTACTTCAGACATTTCTAGCTTTCAAGGCCTACTGTTCCTTTGAGTTGCACTGACATATTTTGCCTGTCATTTACTCCTTCATTCATGAGCATTTATTAAAGACACCCAATGCCCACTCCTGAGTTAAATGCTTCCCTTTAAAGAATTTTAATGTGAAATTTTTTGCTTTCTCACAGTTTTCCAAAACTCTTGAAATCTTCTTTACTAAAATTTAAAGCATTTATAACTCTTTCCACCTTCTTTCTGCTGCTTAACTGTTTTAACCTTCGTTTCCTTTTTACTTTGAAACTGTTCATGTCACATCATTTACCGAATGACTTTTGTGAGCAAAGCAGCAGATAAAATACAAGATACAACAATACTTCAGATTTAAGGCACTTTCTTCAGGAAGGTTTTAAACAGTAACAGAAATATGTGCACAAAAACACAGTAGAAAGAATGATGAATGCTAAAGCTATATGTAAAGAAAGAAATGTCTTGATTAGTTAGTTGTGGGAAAACGCTCCTGTTTCTTCCTTCACAGTGAGATGATAAGGTGAAGGAATACCATGAAGACAGACAGGATTAAGTAAGAGAGAGAGAGAGAGAGAGAGAGAGAGAGAGAGAGAGAGAGAGAGAGGGAAAGAGAAAGAGAGAGAACATAATTTTTAAAATGCTTTTGCATTTTTTGTAAATTTCATGGGAGAAATTGCATTGACATTAGATAACAACAACATTGATCATATCCTATATTTGAAAGGCCTTAGCCATTTGCTTTCCAAATTTTATTGTATTTCATTTTGGAATATTTTACAATGACTGTGTATTACTTTTATATTTAAAAGAAAGAATATATCATAGATTTATCTGTACTGCTTCCATAAGGTTTGGGCTGATTCTCTAGAAATGTATCTGGTAAATTTCTTTTGCAAAACAAATATATATAAATTTTGGAACTAGGGAAAGAAAAAATTATCATAATTTTTGTGAAGTTATCATAATCTAACAGCAACTTGGAGGAGAGTCCCGAAGCTGGCCAGTGGGTAACTAAACACAGACTGAAGCTGAGCATCCCCTGCCTTCAATTTATGTCACATATCTCCCTTATTAACTTAAAACTTGGGATATACACCTGCTCATCTACAAAGGTAGCCTTGTTAATCATTTTGGAAGTGTCTGTGTCAACAAGCTTATTAGCTGTCAGTTTACTTCACTTGCCTCATTCCCCTTTCAGACTAAGGACATCAATAGATAAATACTTAAATTACACAGTAATTTTCAGAATTGGCAGGAACATCTACTTGCCAGCTCTTACAACACCTATTTCCAGATTCCTGGAGCGGTGCCTAGAAGATTCCAGTCAAATTCTGAAACTTGTAGTCACCTCAATTTTCAGGAAAAACAGAGCCTCACAGTCTACCCCATGATGAAGTCACCCCCTCAAGAGGGAACAGTTACACTATAATAGGAACTGAGGATTCCTCTGGAAATATAGGAACTTTCATTTCATGATGGAAATCAAGTTACTCCTTTGGGAAATGAGCACTCTCCCAGGAACTCATAGAAGTAGTCCTCAGATAACTATCTTGCAAACTTTTGATAACTTACGGGACTATCTATGCAAACCTGCCAACCATGCAAACCCCCGACCATTTCCTTTGTCCCCTTTTTCTATAAAAGTCCAAAATTCAGTCAGCCCTCTGAAGACAAATTGCAAACCCTTTATCCACGCTACCAAAATGGCCAGGTTGACTTAAAAACTCCTTTGCTGCCCTTTATCTCTGCTCATCTGCTGATTGGCATTATGAGAGGGTGGCCATGCCTGGCAGGTTGAGACCCCCAGAACCAAAGCTTTTGCTCTAACACTCTGGTAACAACATTAGCAGAAGTGCTACTGATGATAATGAGTTTCTATTTTTTTTTTACATATTGGTAAGGGTTCTCTTAAAGTGTTTAGATATTTGGTATTTCTTAATACTTCACCACAATATAACTAATATTTGATTAGTTATGCATTGTAGCCTAGAGCAATGGGCCAAACCATGGAATGTTTGCACAGAATCATCTTATTGACCCTCCAGAACAATTCAAATGATCAAAATATCTTCTGACAAGTTAAATTTATAGATTTACTGTCTCATAGATTAGGGTCATTATAACAGTCATATCCAGATTTTACTGGCACATGGTTTTTTTTGCTCAAGGACAATTTAAATTTGAAGATTCAAAATATCATCATGTTCTTTCCTCTTTGCCTGCTCTCAATTTTAGAGCCTACTTACTGCAGAGAGCTGCAGTGTGGCAGCCAAACCTAGGATGCTGCTCTGAAGATCTCAAGGACTTGAACATCAAGGCAGTGCAAATGTCTGTGAACAGTGTCCCCTTTTATTTTATTATAACTGCCCAGGCACTGCCAGTGGTATCTCACAGAATTTTTACTGAAATAAAAATAGTTTTCTATGACTACAGAAAATTTTTACTGAAGTAGAAATAGTTTTCTATGAATACCCTTGTGACTCTAGTATGTTGTGGTCCCCAGATAGGTAGCACTTGACAGCATTGTTGAAAACATACCATGCCAGGCCCACTAAAATATTTAACTAAAATGCAATTGGTTCATACGCACACTAATGCTTGAGTAGCACAGCACTGAAGCATCTCTTTCTTCCTAGGGTTAAAACATGAATTCCGTTGGCATCAAGGAGCTGTGTGCAGTCATAAATAAAAATGATTACCTAGCAGGCCATTTCTATATCCATCCCTTCCCTTTGATGACCTTATCTTTGTGACTGTTGTAAACGTTAAATCCCTAGCTTCTTCACTTAGGGTGAGCTGTCTTTCACGGTGCTGCGTCATTCCCATTGCCTTTTACAGAGAGATTTTTAGAGATCTGTAGTTTCTCTTTCAAGAGAACTAGGTATGTATAGTACAAATTAGAGGTCCACCGGATATATGAAAAATTTTAGGCAGTATTTGGAGGTATAATATGTTTTTATTTCATCAACATTGATTCATCCTAGACTCACACGCCCCGTTATAATCTTAGGGAATACCAAAGTAAGTAAAAGAAAAAATTTCTGCTCCCTGAAAGCCAAGGATTAACTACTCTGGGAAAGGAGCAAAAATGTTTCTAGCTAGAGCGGTGTGACAATAATTTAGAGAAAGCACCACCTCCTCTTGTTTTTGCAACCTGTCTTCCTTCTTACTAGGTGGACTGCCTTCTTCCATTTCCACTTTCCAACATTTTTACCTGCCTTCCAAGTCCTGTTTTTAAAATGCCAATTCATCAGTGAAACCTGCCCTAGTTCCCTCAGCTAAAATGATTTGATACCTCACAACTCCATTGTATTCTCCCTTAACATAAATTATGTGTGTTGCAGTCTATGGAAGGTATCTAGATTCCTTGTAAAGAAAGATCACATTTTAGCGAATCTTTTTAGATTCAGAGTGGGTTCTAGCATACTTCGCATAACAATTTTTAAGAATGGGAAATATTAAAGTGAATGCATTGCATCAGTTGGTATTTTACTATTTCCCTGAAGTATAGATAGCCTTTTTAAATCGTAGTCACAGAAAAGATGAGAACATAGAGGAATGTTGAATGGGATAATAAGAAAGATTATGCCCCTCCTCCCTCCTTTTAAAAACATATTTGTCTCTGGTGAGAGTGTTTCTTTCATTCAAAAAACAAGGTTCTTCTTGGTAAATTAGAGTTGTTAATCTCAGCTGGATTGTATTTCATCTGACAGTAGGAAGTGGGCTGCCTGTTTGCTTGTTAGTATTTAAGAAGTTCTTTAGGTGAGCAGACGGCACATTTTATGGCTGGATTTCCCTAAACTGAAATGGAATATCAGAGCAACAATCCCTTTCCTGAAGAATGTGTAAATGGTATTAACTTTGTAGCAGCTTACCAGATGTTTATCAGTGATATGTATTTAACTCTGGTTAGTATGGGCTCTTCAGCAACCTTCAGGGAGGCTTTAGTTCTGATTTGGGTGATGATACATTTGTTATTTCCTTAATAATTGTAATGACTATATTTGTGGGCTGCTTGAAGTGTAACAGCAAGTAGGTAGTGCCAATCTGTAGAAAAATGACTTATAACTGTAATTTCAACTCTAAACTATAAGGAGAATCATACCTCTTCCAGTGAGGTCCAAAAATTCTATGTGTATCAAAGGGGTGGCAGACAGAACAAGCAAATGTATACCTATATGCTATTTCATAATTAATGTAAATATGTTAGAATTAATGAAATAGAATGAGTTTAAAATATCATTATGTTACGCTGAGTTTCTCTCATGGATCTACACAATTAATGAATAAAGTACTAGCAAGTAGGCTATCAAATCTGACCCTTAAAAGGCCATCATTTGCAAATATTAGACAACAGTGTACTGGATTCTGGATGATGGATCTTTGAGGTAGTCTAATGTCCGGAAGATAGTCATAGCTTCCTGGAGGTCAAAGGACAAACAGCACCAAAGAATGACCCAAAAGGCTGCTTTCTAGACAACCACCAAACTAGCACAGTAAATCTGTGCAGGTTTCCCAGGTTAAAAATTGCCTTCTCTTAATCCCAGTTTCCCTTTTATTCTCACTTCTGTCTCAGGCTTGCTACTTCACTGGACCAACAGGAATGCCTACTTTTGCTATGTTCTTTGAGACTGTGGCTGAAGTGAAGTTTAAACATGCAAAGGACTTCCTAAGATTTCTAAGAAGACGTGAGGGTATGGTCAGGATTCCATCTTTAGAGGTGACTATAACTTTGCTGTGATTTCTATGAGGCTTTTGTCAGGTCTGCATAATAGTCAGTTGCTGTCTAACTCCTTAGGATACTCCAAGTCTCACCGAGGTTCCTTAGACCTGAGCACTAGAAGAAGCAAATACCAACATCTATGTGGATAAATTTGACACTAAGTGTTTATTTTGCTCTTCTTAATGAGCTAAAGGAGATATAGAACCTAAATCAGTAATACTACCACCTGGAGATGATGATAAACTGCAAATTTATTGATTCCTCTCTAGTCCCTTTGAATCAGGTTTTCGGTGAGTGGAATGCAAGGATCTATCAAAACAAGCAGCAATGTTCATATAGTTTGTGAAGGAATGTAACCATGTGTTCCTCCCAGAACCAGTAGGACCCAATTTCCAAACACTAATCAGGTTCAGATTCAAGTATTTAAGAAGGTTTTCTCATCAATGTCAAAATACATTTTCACTTGCAGCAGACATTCCTAAGAAAGAATCTGCGATTAAGATTCCATATAAGCTACTGTTTATGTTGCTTATATGAAAGAATTTTTCATTTCAGCTTTATAAATACATGTAAATTCATACTTATAATGTAACTGAGTCACCCCCCTAACGGAAGATTGTATACACACCTGTGCTACATATACCCCCTTGATACCCTTGCTTTGTAGCACATTAAAGTCATCTGGTGATCTTTCTAAAATTCTGATGCCCACAGTCAAACCTGCGGAGGGTCTACAGTGGCCTCAAGACTCAGTGTTTAAGATTCTTACTTGATCCCTTTGGGCTGCAACATTTGGAAATAATTTGACTACACAAATTTAGTCTTCATCCAACTGAGGAAGCAGAATGTAACAATACAGTATCCAAATTAGAAAACTGACTTCCTTGTTCTTGCTCTACAGAGAGCCAACATAGGTCAGCCAGAAACTCCAGTAGAAGGCCTAACATATGCTATGGATATGGAAGATAAGTTAACTGAGATCATAGCAGACCTGAAGACCACAGCTTCTCAGGCTGGTGAAACTCAGGTAAGTAAACTGGTTTTGATAAGTGGTACCATTGTTTTAACCTCTGTATAATATGACTTGCTTCTGGGAAATATGCACCAGACAATGGCCACACAATAATATATGGTTATTTCTCTTCTAACAAGTACAGAAACTTATTTCTAGGAATGGATTGAAGAAGGGGTTGAGGAATCTTGGTAAGGAAACATTCAACACAATATAAAATAGAAAAGTCTGTCTAGGCATAATGTACTCTGGAAAATTGAACAGAATAAATGTTTTGTTGGTTGTTTGGAGGACTCCTTAACCAGAAATGTTTAAACTTGTTAAGCACTACAATCACTTGGAGATTTTACTAAAATGAACTACTGGTATCCACCTACAGAAGGTATGATTTGGTTGATTGTTTAGGAATTCTAAATTTGCCCTTTTGACAAGTTCCAACGTTATGATGCTAACTGGGAACTGTTTGAGATTCACTATTCTAGAATGTGACAGTGAATGTGAATAGTCACCTACTATGCTATACTGCTAGGCAGTCTTCCTAGTTGTTGGTCAACACTCCAGCTCAAAGTGTAGCTACCTTTTCAATAACTCACGGCCTTCTCAGGGAATCAAAGTAAACAAATTCCCTGGTACAAATGTTCTCAACTCTATTTAATAGACATTAGACTCACCAAAGAGCTATGGATGCAAGAGATACAAATTGTGAGGTCTTATGCCAGAGCACTTATAGCTAAGTCTTTGAAAATAGTGTATGGCAATTCAGCATAATTTCCATATGATTCAAGGAGACAGGTGTCAAAACCAGTGCAGCAGTAACTTGTTTCTTAAAGTAATCAATACTTTTAATGAAGTACCCTAACATCCATTGAAAGTAAAGACTTTACCTAGAGCTTGAATGTTTTTGATCAGAGAGCCTGTAACCTCAATGTGAATATGAATCACCCAGTTAGAGTCTAACATGCAGATTCTGATTTAACAGGTCTCAGATAGAGTTTTCAGATTTTATATTTCCAGCATTGTTCAGGTAATGTCTACAGTTTGGATAGTTTACTTCTCACTGCATGCTTGTTACTGAATTTGGGACCTTACCTGCTTTCCCCCTGTAGCTTGTACAATTTGTAGAGGAGTTTTTAGTTAAACAGCAAAAATGCAGAAAATTGCTGGAATGCCACATTTTGAAACAGAGAGAAGAAGAACATAAACGGAAGAGAAAACTATCTGACAGTCCTCCTGAACCATCTGGATCTGGTGGAGACTTAAAATCTGGAGCAGCATAGCAAGTCTTCCCTTTATCAACTACCTCAGAGTTGGCTATTTGGTAGTCTGGATCAATGGAACTACTTCCTTTTTTTATTTTCCTAATTTTCATTGTCATGCTTGGAATAAATGTGTTGCATCATAATTATGTGCAAAGATATTACTGTAAGAGAATGGTTATTTCCACCAATGTAGGACTGATCAAACCCCCTGAGGGACAGTAGGTACCTTAGGTATAAATGAATAAACAAAGGTTTTTCACCTTTGTCTCCATCATTCAAATGATACAAAGTGGGTGGGCAGCTGCAATCCAGGTTCACTTTCATAAACTTAGGTAAATGTTAAGTAGACAACAGGATTTTACACAGAGGCAATTAATGCATTCCTGTTCAGTGGATGATTTCCCCTAACGTCTCTACTGTGAACCAATTAGCAAATATTTAAGTAAATCACTTTACAACAAACACTGAGTTTGTAAGATTAGGTCAGATTTTTCAGGGTACCCCTTGGGAAGAAAAGAGAAGAGGCTCTGTAGGATTTTTGTCTAGTTCCAAAACTTACCAGCTCCATAGCCATGAGTAAGTATTTATGTCTTTGTTGTCCAGTTTAATACTCTGTAAAATGAGTTTTATAATATATGAACAATAGAATTAAATGACTTAATGCATGTAATTTATCTAGAAAACACCTGTTTATATTATGTGTTCTGTTAATTTGTATAATGGTGCTACTTCTTAAACATGAGAGGAAACATTTCCAATTTAAAAAATCCATTGAAATGGAGGCACAATATTATAAATTTTAATATTTTAGGCACAAAGGAGAGTCTTGTTTGAAACAAAACAAGTGGTTGTGAGAAAGAACCTAGTAAACATCTTAGAAAAATCTAAAGTTAAAATAAATAACAATCCTGGAAATACAAGTGAACACAGATAATTGAATACCCACCTAGAAGTACTGTTAGAAATTCTTAGCCAAAGCAATAAAGAAATAATATTTACAACATTAAAAAATGGAGTTCCAGCAGGCAAAATGGATTTGGGCACTAGGGAGAAACAGATATTGAAAAAAGGTTAAACTTCAAAATTTTAGAACACTGAGAATATAAAATTCCCTGTAAAAGATAGTAGTTACAAAAAATGTAGAACTGGTAGAATAATAACAGCATTCCCCCCTTGAGTCCAGATAGAAAAAATCAAAGAGAAGAACATTCCTAAAATGTTGTGGGCAAAAACCAATAATACAGAAAAGAGCAAAGCACATTCAAACATGGTATACAATGAATAAGAAAGCTTACAGTCCTTGGAGTATACTCTGAGTTCACTCCCGGTACCAAACAGACAAACAAATAAAACTTTACACAATACAACTTACAAATATGAATATTATCACTTACAAATATGAATATTATCACTGTCCCAGGAGCACATCTTAGGGCATGGCCTTCTATAGTCAACTCCAAGAAAACCTGGCGGACATTAACTGACATTTCAATGTACTTTCTGCTTTGGTAATTCTAGTTAGGCAAAGGATGAACCCAGAGACAGTAAATCAAGTAATGGCCTTAATTTCTGTATAAATGCATCTCTCCAAGTTATCTTCACTGAGAATCATTACCACAGTGAGCATTTATTACTAGTAGACAATTAATAGTTTACAAAGTGCTCTTGACTAACTGTCCAATTATGTAGATTAGGCTCACTGAATTTCATACTTATTAATATAGGCATTCACATTAAAACCAGAAATAAGACAAGACTGGTTTATCCTCAGGTTTCCTTGGTATTTCTCTAGAATTTTTGTGAACAGGATTTCTAAATTTCGGCACCACTGACATTCTGAGCAAATAACTCATTCTTGGTGTGTATGGAGTTGGGGTGGGAGAAGGCTGTTTGTTGAATTATAAATGCTTACCAGCATCCCTGGAAACTGCCTACTAGAAGATGGTGTCTCTCCTGAATATAGCAAAGTAAAAACTGTCTCCAGATTTTGCCAAATTCCTCTTGAAAGGCAAAATGGCACTGTCTGAGGATCACTATTCTAGAATATAAAATAGAAAAGCTGAAGGAAAGATCTTCTTGAAATGATTGACATATCTAACATAATTAAAACGAAAAAGTAGAAAGTATTATAACTTACAAGAAGGCTCAGTAATGTTGCTGGATACTAAACAAATACCTATAAATCAGTTTTTCCCATGGAGCATCAGGAACTGAGAAAATAGTTTTTAAAAAGACATCCTCCTTAAAGTACTTGGGAAAGGCCTACAAGTAAGGTGTCAGTTGAGTGACATCCTCCAGTGATCATCTGTCCACATGCACATCAATTTAAGCAGTCATTGAAGCAACAGTGTACCTAAGAAATAAGATCAAGTGAGCCACCCTAATACCATACTTTTAGTATGACAAAATGAAAAGAAATATGAAAGAAGGCAGGAAGGAAGGAGTTGCCTGTATCAGCTTTCCCTCACTCCAAGAAGACATGCAGAGAGCTGCCACCTGCTTGCAGGATGAATAATGAATTAAATATAGGCTGCCTTAGGGTTCACACTATGTAGCAGTCTTGCCACCTTAAAACAATATTCTAAGTAGGTAAAACTCTGTGATCTACAATCAAACCAATACCCATAGTTTGAGCTGCTGCACTGCACTGAGTCAAGCTTACTGTTTGCATCCACAACCCCTACTTGCTAGAACGGGGAGCAATACTGCACCTATTGAAAAGTATAACACAAAAGCTAGTTCAGGGCTTATCTTAAAACTCAGTGCCACATGTGCATGGTGAGTGCCAGCACCCAGTAGAAACGGAGTGCCCCATATGCAGAGAAGAGATCATAGACAGAACCTCTTGACTGACCCCAGGATCTGGCAGAGTTGTGCACCAGGAATCAGACAACAGTTTTGGCCCACATCATTCCTAGCTGAGGACAGGGCCTGGGGCACACCACCTTCCTCCTGTGAATATTCAGGTTGAAGAATCACGTATGGCCACTATAGTCCCAACCTAGGTAACAATGGACTTTCCTTGTACCAGGAGATGGAACCTCTTGAAAAGATGAGCTACTGCAGGTTTAAGTCACAAGTATAGAATGATGGCAAAGAATACTTAGAACTGTAATCTAGCAGTACATGCAATCTATGTAATCGATGGCCACATGTACCATCACAGGGACTAGAAGATAGAAATTCAGTACACCCAGAACGGTGGGTGGATGGAAAAAGAGCCAGGGTTCTGGGTTGTAAGAGCTCCATGGAAGTAGAAAGACATAAAAGACTTTCTACTCTAATCTACAGTTTGTTCAGCCACAGCAAGAAGACAAAGTAAAACTGGCAGGCTAAGGATGGGCAGTAGCAGAAATATAGCTGAAAGACAAACCCTCACCTCCACTTTCTCTTTCTTACACTACAAAAGAAAGTTTGCGGAATACAGATTTTGGCTCCTAATCTTAGAAGCGTCCCTTTGCGTTGGGGCCTCGTTGCAAGAACTTCTAGGATCCCTGAGCGTGATGCATGTTAATTCCTCTCTGGAGGAGTCATAAAGAGAGTCAGAAAAGGTAATAAGGGACTCCTAAGGAATTGCAGGAAAAGACTTTCTAGGACCAAGTCTACATCACAGTTCTGTCTTTAAGATTTTCCCAAGATATATTAACTTTCCATCCCTGTGCCCACATACTTGGAAAAACAACTAAAGGTGGGGAAAAAATATTTTGGCTAATGGTTTCAAACCATAGAGACTTTTCTCTGTTATTTGTAGGCTGTGGTGATGTAGAGTCCCAGGGCGGAAAAGACTTGAAGGGCAGCCAAATGCAGCAAGAAAAAGAACAAGCCACAGGGGAAAAGCAAAGGATCAAGTACAGTGGCAAACGTTGTGCCCCCATGATTCCCTCTCTTTAGCTAGGCCTGGCTTCTTATGCCTGTCACCTCCCAGTAACCATCAAACTATGACCTAATCAGTGCATTAATCCACTTGATGAAGTGTAAACCCTCAAGAACCAGTCATTTCCCAATGGGTTACTTTCATTTAACCAACATGAAACTTTAGGCTAGGTATGTTTGAGTGATTAAGCAATAAGAAATTTCAAGATGTTTATGCTACTAGTGTAGAGTACTGACAAATATTCTTCATATTTGTTATGACCATTCTAAATTGGGAAGAGCAAGAATCTATACTCTGGTCCACTCTTCCTCTTTCTCTCTTCTCCTGACCCACAGACTTTAGTAAGAAGTTGTCATACTGGATATGCGGCATTTTTATTCCTGCAAACACACTATACTCCATGGTGTCTTGACACAAAAGTTTGAGAACAATTGTTTTAACATGTTTTACAATGATCTTAAGGACTAATTTATTCCTAAAACAAATGATTTTAATTTCTAGTAGATGCACTGATGGACATTCCATGGCTACACAGTATACAAGTTGTTTCTACCAGTGTATCTTAGGTACCCACAAATCTGCCTGGCAACAGTCACACTGGTATCAAATGCTGTCTGGGTGAAAATGTTTGCCCAAGCATAGCAGCCAAGAGACAGTAGAAAGTGAAGCATTCAGTTTAGATGTGAATAAATTACTTTCAGGGAAGAAAAGCCATTAACTTATATCCCTAATGTAACCTGTCAGGAAACCAAATTAAAAGAGGAGGAAAGGACAGAAAAATATTGTCCCTGTAGACAAAGCTGTTTGCCTCTTCTGGATGCCTGTGGATGGCCTGGCCTGATAATGATAAATGAAGCTGATCAGCACAACTTTGTGACCTATTTGTTTTTAATAAACTGCTACATTTCTCTGCAAATTTGCATATTTGCAATTTTTGCAAAAATGAGTAAAGGTGAACAAAAGTTAAGCAGGAACAGGCCGTTTTAAACATTTCACAGTCACAAAAGCTGGCCCTGAGCAAACTGTGTTCTAGCCCTAGGTTTCCATCCCGCTCCATGCTTAGCATCCCCACAGAAAAAGCTTCTCTTTCCTCCGGTTCCTGGCACTATCCATACCTTCAACCTATTATAAAATGCCTTAGAAAGTCCTCAGCAACATGACTAGTGTGAACCTAAATCACGTCCTCTGAAATAAAAGTGATTTCATGTATCAGAAAGCTATTGTGGACAAATAAAAAGTTTACAGTAAGTTGCAAAACATATAAAGCAGGAGTCCTCATCTATGTTTTGAATGCAGCCCCCACCCCCATTTTTTATTTTCTCTATGAGCCTACCTTAATTACTTTCTCATTGTGGAACATAATACCTAACATCCACAATTTAAAGAAAGAGAGGTTTTATTTTGGCTCATATTTTTAGTTCATAGTTGGCCAGCTCCAAGGCAAGAAGTCCCAGTGGAAAGGTCTGGTGGAGGAACTCTACTCACATCATGGTACCCAGGAAGCCAAGAGAGCAGGGAAGAACAGAGGGAAAGAAATACACTCTTTCAGATGTCTGTCCACTTCCCTTTGAGCAGGCCTCATCTCCTAATACCAAGTCGGTTATGGAGCCCCTGTGTCCAATCCTCATCCAAAAACCCCACCTGTGAATGCATGAGGCTCTTGGTGGACAAGTATATATAAACTATAACAGACTCTATAAGACAAAAAAAAACTGAGTATTTTTATACAAATTACTAGACCAAGGAATAAAAACATGGCAGTTTTCAAACTCCACATGGTTCTCAGAATCTTAAGAATTTTATCTTTCCTCTATCACCCAAAGCTCCATTAAATATAACTGATATTAGGCCTGATCGTAGCATACTAGTTTTATAATTCCTAGAAAAAATTTGAGGAGGCTCCATCTTCATTCTTTGGTTACTCTATTGGCTTCTGAAAACAACACATATCCTCCATTTCCTACTATCTTTATTAAATTATACAATTTTGACCAATTCCAAATTTTCCAGAGCTAAATTTAAGAACCACATCATCAAATTCAGCAGAAAACCCAAACTTAGACTAATTAGCAATAAAATATTACTAAGTGTATGTATTTGCCTCAGCATGTTCCCCCAACTTAAAAATGCTGATGTTATGTGGAGAGTGAAGTTAATAATCACTGAAAATTTTAAATTATTTTATGTATTAGCATGTAATAAATCAAAGAACATGCAGACATGTTGAATTCAGATGTTGGAAATATGGGCCCAGAAATGAATAAGAACTAGAAAGATAGATATGTGAATTACTCACAGTACTAAAATGAGAATTTTTAGAGCCAAACAATAAAGAACTCAAGAGTAAGGACATAGCAACTGACACATGTGGAGAGAAAGAAAATAAAAAGTCTCAGGGCTTTGGTGAAATGTTACAGAAGCATAGGGGATAGTGACATCCAGCAGTTGATGGGCTTTACTCTTTAATTAACGTAGAATACATGTACAAGTGGAGGATGGTACTGGGCAGTATAAAGTTACTGGTTATCTTGAGACAAGAACATCAGAAAACTTGGCAGGGTGACAGCTAACTTAAAAGTATATAAACAACAATAATAACTCAGGGTAGGAACTTATGAAATTGATCTGTTATTTGGGTTGGAAGACTTGAACATTTTTTGTTTGTTTATATGTTTGTTTGTTTGTTTTTGCTGAAAGGAGTGAGGCTATGTAAAAAAAAACTAAAATATATCAATAGAAGAGCTCCTGGCCAGACAGGATTTATTTTCTTTCCTTCTTTGTCCAAATTGCACCATTGAGTATTCAGGGAGTATAAAGGTCAAGGGGAATAGAAAAGAGGACTAGGGAAGGTTATATATATACATATGTACACACACACACACACACACACACACACATATATATATAAAATCTCCAAAAAATCTATACCTTGCATAAATAGCTCTCTCCAGTGTTTTTGCTTTTATTCTTTTAAAAGAAGATCCTTAGGTTCTTAAGATGTTACCAAAATGCCCTGCATCATCTAACACTTTATTAGTACATTATTTTTTATTTTTATTCTTTTTTATTTTTAAAAGAATGACAGCAAACAAAATAAAACAGAATAAAGCCCATCAAAACAAAACAGTGAATGTGATACAGGTTATCAAAACAAGATAGTAGGAAATCAACGATGGCTACCACAATGCCTCTTGTTATCTTCAAAATAGCTGCCCATACCATCAGACATAATAAAATCAAACAAAACAATAGAATAAAGCCAATCAAAACAAAACAATGAAAGCAATACAGGACTTTAAAACAAAGTAATGGGAAATCAACAATGGCTACTATAATATATCTTGCCATCAAATATAATAAAATCAAACCAAACAAAACAGAATAAAACCAATCAAAACAAAACAATGAAAATGATACAGCACTTCAAAACAAGATAACGGAAATAACCATGGCTACCACCTTCCCTTTTTAGATCTTTCCTCCCCTTTTACTTTCATAGAACTATTGTACATTTTGGATTCCACTAATTCCTTCATTTTTTATACTAGGGAGACAATATGATATTCACCTATGTGAGCTCAAACCAATACATTCAAGATCATCCCTCTATGCCATGGATGGGTAGCCAGTGTGGGAAGTGCCTGGGACCCTATAACCTCTCAGGTTGCATCCATTTACCTCTAAAAGTCTCATGATTATCCTTTATAGCTGAGTAGCTTTCCACTGTATAAAAATGCTGTGCCTTTCTTATCCATTCTGTGGTTGATAGGCAAGCTACCTTTGCATTTTTCTGGTTCTCTGTCACATGGAGCATTATTTTCTCTCCTTTGACTTTCGGTCTATGACTTTACTTTTGAGTTAATGAGTTTCTTGTATAACACATATTGATTAATCTTGTTTCTTGATCCACTATGTCTGTTTCTTTTCACTGGTGAACTGAGCCCATCTACATTAATGGCTATGGCCAACATGCACTGGTTTGTCCCTTCCATGCTTTTGCCTGCCATTGGCACCCTACTCTCCCACCTCATTCAATTCTCTGCCTACTTGATGATCCCATTCTGCTGCTATTCCTAGAATCATGGTCATTTTTATCTCATTCTAGAATATCCTTCAGTATTCTTTGCAGAGTTGGTTTTGTGGTCATGAATTCCTTCAGTTGTTCTTTGTCATGAATTGACCTATTTCTCTATTAATTTTGAAAGCTAGTTTTATAGGGTACATCAATCTGGGTTGGAAGTTGTTCTCTTTCAGGACTTGATATATTTCACTCCAAGCTCTTCTTGAGTTAATGGTTTGAGTTGAGAAGTTTGTCATGATTCTGATGGGTTTTTATATCTAGGTAATCTGTTTCTTTTCTCTAACAGCCTTTAATAATCTATACTTGTGCTGAGTTTCTGAGATCTTGTTTATTATATGTCTGAGTATAAGGTTATTTTGATTATGGCTAGTTGGAGTTCTACATGCTTCACTTATCAGGTCTTTTACCCATGTTTAGGAAGTTTTCTGCTATTAATCTGTAAATAGTCTCTTTATGTAATTTGTGTTGATTCCTGCTTTTTCACTAACACTTATAAATCAAGTTATTTTCCTTTGGGTCACCTTGCAGCTTTGAATTGCTGTTTCCTGGTTCCTTGTTATTTTTTTTTTAGGTATCTTTCCTTTCATGATCACTAGCTGCCATCCTATCTTCAAGGCATGAAAATTTATCTTCTGGATTTTCCAAGCAGTTTTGCCAACTTTTGATCATTTTTTAAAATTTCCAGGACATCTCTTTGAGTCTGTTTCATGCATTCCAATTCTTCTCTTTTTTGTTCATTCAAGGTTTCCCTCATTCTCCTTGCTCCTCATTTTTCTTATCTATGTCTTCTTTAGATATGGTCAGCAACCCTTTTATTACATTTGTGATTTCCTCTTTTACCCGAGATATTATTTCTGATCTGATTTCTTTTATACCCTGATGAAGTGGTTTCTTTACTTCAGTTGCCATCTTCCCAGAAATTTCAGGAGTGTGACTTCCACTATCTTCCATGTCCATGTCTCCTTGGACTTGTTCCCTTTGGAGTAGAGGCCCGTGATTGCCTTTTGCTCCTTTGTCTTGACATTTTCCTGGATTCCTTCAGGAGAGCAGGTTATGGGGTCCCAGGCACTTCCCACACTGGCTACCCATCCATGGCATAGAGGGATGAGTCAGGCAGCTGGGTTTCTCCTAACTCTGGGCCAGACTTCTCCAGACACTGAGGGCTTCTCCAAGGTGTGGCTGGCTGGTCTTCCCAGCTCACACTTGCTATAGGTTCCTGCAGGCAGTGGTGACCAGCAGGCTTGTAGGGGTGTGGCTGGATGCTTCTTCTCTTCACTCATGCTGGTTAACTTCAGGAGAGTCCTGACAGAGGTCCTTAATATGCTATTTTATTAAATTAAATTACATAGCCATGGGAGACATAGCAGAATTTATGGGCATTTTACTGACCATATCTGAAATTCAATTTTCATAATTTTTGGGTGCTCTACTAATATAATCCTTACAAGTTTGGGAGGGTCACTGTATTTGTATATCTTGCATTAAATCTTGTTGCTTTAGCAAGCACTTACTGACAAAGATTTATCTTAAAGAGACCCGACTGTCTGGCTCAAATATTTCTATGTTTGTGTGCAGCCAACTGTAACTGAAGGTTATAAAATCATTGTAGAGAAATTACCTTTTGTCAAACTGAGCCCTGACTGCTTCAAATTTTTATGTACACATTTATTTAGCCCCTTCTGTGTTCTATGTTCTTTGGGAAGCAGGCCCACTGTACTCAGGTATTTTAAAAAACTGAAGTTTGAGTAGATTTAGGGATAGACCAACTGTAATCTTCACCTCTGATGCTCTCTTAACTTGGCTACACTGCTCTTCATTTAACAGAGTTCCTGTCTGTGAATTCAATGTTAATTTTTATTGAACACCTGCACCAAAATAGGAACAAACACATCCCACTGGAAACTATTTCAGCGAACAGCTCTTTTTCTTAAATGAATTATTACACGGGCAACACATACATGCTACTTTCAGGGCACAAAAGTGACAACTCAAATAGAGAAAGACACATCATCTTTAACAGAAATCATTATGATCATTCTGAGATATTTAAATTTTTGTCAAAATATCACAAACTTAGTCACAGTAACTTATAAATGGAATGGCTAAAATAATACTTACTGGTAACTTAAAGCTTAGTATTATTAAAAAATAAAGTGTTTTCTTTGTACTTTTCAGGAGCAGTGCGAACTGTGCTCGCTGCCTTCTTTTTCGTGTTGCTCTCCTCTCTCCCTTTCTTCCTCCCTCTCTGGTCCCATAATCCACCACTCGCCTTCCTTCACCTTCCGCTCCTCTCATCCCCTTCTCCCCTCCTCTGTCCTCCTTATGGCTCTGTGGTACTGGGAATTGAACCTGGGGTCTTCCCACTCAGCTACATTTCCAGGCTTTTTCATCTTTCCTTCTGAGACAGATGGCACAGGCTGGTATTGAACTTGCCAACCTGCATCGATGCCCTGAGACTCTGGGATTACAAGGCATGCACCACCACATCTGGGTATCTTCTCTTACATACAGATAATTGTCTGTTGTATAGTTTGATTTGTCCCACCCTTTGTTAAATATGTATCAGCTTCTAACATTTTAAGCATTTTGCTTTCTTTGTTGTGAAATCTCTAAATAATTCCTTTAATATGAAATTATTTTTTCTCATTTACTTCCTTTTTTTAAATAAATCGCCATTCCTTCTACTTGGACATCATCCACCATGGGCAGATTCTTCATATCTGTCAATATTTGTTTTGATTCACCTCCTGTGATTTTTTTTTTTCTGGTACTGGAGTTTGAACCCAGAGCCTTCAGCCTGAGCTATATCCTGCCACCCCCTTTTGAAAATTTTATGTTTATTTTGAGATGTGGTCTTGCTAAGTAGCTAAGTTGTACAGGCTAGGCTCAAATTTGCAATCCTCTTGCTTCAACCTCCCCAAATCCTGGGATTACAGGGAAACGTCACCACCCCTGACTGGTGATACTTATTTTTATGTGTGAATCTGATGAGCCACGTTCCCTAGATAGTTGGTCAAATATTATTCTTTATGTTTCTGTGAGGGTGATTTTCAGAAAAAATTGACATTGAAATTCAAAATTTGGGTGAGCCTCAGCCAATTAGATAAAGACCTAAATAGAATAATAGCCTAACATCTGAGAAACAAAGGAGTCTGCAGATTCCACTAACTACAGCCTCTGAAACTGAGCCATAATATGTACTTCTCCCAGGATCTCCAGTTTACAGGTCCAGACCATACTCTAACCCTCAGCACTTAGGCTTGCTAGACTCCAAAATCATTAAAATAAACTGTTTTTGTCATATATATAACAGTCATATATATTATAATATACTATATATATTATATATAATACATATTATGTAAAATATATATTGTCTATTATATAAAATATATGATATAATATACTGATATATAAGCATATAATATTATACATGATATATAATATAATTATATGATATATTATATGATATATGACAATATATGTCATATATAATATGTAAAATATATAATACATATTAATGATATATTATCTATCAGTAATTATATATTATATATGGATTATAACATATACTCTATATATGATATAAACATATATGCATATTGAGAAAACCTGCATACATGGATACACTATCACATGTACTTTTCCAGAGAACCTTAGTACAGTTTCTTTGCCTGAACTTAAGTGTCTGAAAGATGGAAATGTCAGCATTTTCCTCCTATTTAGCCCTTTCCTCTATAATTTCAGGTATGTTTGACTAGAATTTCACGTCCTGGTGGTTTTCCTTTCTATTTCTCAGATTCACTATCTCTGTTGACCAATCTTCTCTTTTGAATATTCATTTTTATAAAACAGAATCCAGGTCTGTCACTGGAAGACAAAATATTACAGATACGTGCATATTCTTGGTGTACACACTGAGTAACAGAGAGCAGTAACATAATTGGTGAGTGCACATTATTTGGGTGGGCCTCAGCTAATCAGATGAATGCCTGAATAGAGCAATAAACTGACTTATCCTGAGAAAAACAGGGATTCTATAAATTTTGCTAAAAACATCCTCTGAAACTGAACCATAGCATAATCACTACATAAATAACGAAGTGATTTGGTGACTGAAGAGCTAACACAATGATTGTATCTTGCACTATTTATAGTTCTATAATGGGGTAACTGAAATTTGAACTTTGTGATGGGGGACTGGTGATATTTAATTAACCCATGCCTTCTTTAATATTTATTTTCACTTTGTCATACTAAAAAATGACATTATGGTAACTCACTTGATCTTATCTCTCAGGTACACTGATGCGTCAATGGATGCTGGCATGCATGTGGGCAAATGATCATAGAAAGATATCACTCAACTGACACTTTACTCATGGGCCTTTCCTAAGTACTTTAAGCAGGACAGCTATTTTTAAAATGTTTTCCCTGTTCCAGATGCTATATGGGAAAAATTGATTTGTACATATGTGTTTAGTATCCAGCAATGTTACTGAGCTTTCTTGCAGTTTATAATACTTTCTACATTCTAGTTATAATTGTGTTAACTATGGAAACGATTTTCAAACAGATAACTCTTTTCCTTTAGCTTTTCTAGTTTACGTTCTAAAATGGTGATTCTGTAGCAGTGCCATTTGGCCTTTCAAGCAACGTATTAAAACATCTGGAGACAATTTTTTACCTTTGCTCTAACAGGGGAGATATCATCATCCAGTAGGCAGTTGCCAGGGATGCTGCTAAACATTGTACAATGCACAGAAGCATCTCTGCTACCACAGACATGCACACACTACAGTGAGTCATCTGACTCAAAATGTCAACAATGCTGAAATTCAGAAACACTAAGTAAAAGAACATAAAGCAGTCTTGTCTATTCCTGATTTTAATGTGAAAGGTTGTATTAAGTAAAAAATTTACTGTAAACTGGTTTGACTATAAAAATGAAACATTTAGTCAAGAGCAATCTAAAAACTAGCACAGATATTTCTTTTTTTAACAACCAACCTATTTAACAACTATTCAGGTTTATAAACTAGGTGCACTGTTTGGACTTACAGACTGCCATTCAGATGTTTGACCTTTTTTTATAGCTCTATACATCTTTTTTATAGACCCACAATGTATTTTTTTATGCAGTATAAGCATCACATGCAAAGGTATAAAGTACTCTTAAGTTTTGTTGGTTGTATCATATAGTATATTACTATAGTTTTATGTCTATTATATATTACATTGGAGCATGTAAGAGTTTTGCTAAAAAGTCACTAAACTGGAGTTTAACTATTTCTTTGCTTTGAATATTGTAATATACATATTGTATAAATTACTCATTTAGTGACCAATTCAATAACAGAACTAATCACAGGAACTGAACTAGGTTATTAAACAAGGAACATATGTAATTGTCCAATAGTGAAAGAAGCTCATGATGGCGATGATTCTCAGGAAAGATGATTTATAGAGGAGGTATGAATAGAAATGAACACCTTTATTTACTGTCACCTGGGTTTGTACTCTTCCTCACTAGAAGTAATAAAGCAGAAAGTCACTTTATTTAATTTAATAAAGCAGAAATGTCAGTTAATATCAATTAGGCTCTACAGAAGACTGTGCCCTTATGTACTGCTAATAAAACAATAATATTGTTTATATGTAATGCCCTCAACAGGTTGCCTTGTATGAGGTTGTTTTGTTCTGTTTTGGTATGTGAGATTGAATCCAATTCCTTGAGTATCCTGGATCACTGACTTACACTTCAAGTCCTATACGCTTTCTTAGTCATTTTATACTATATTTGAATAAGTTTCATTCTTTCAGTCTGTTATTAGTGTTTGCCCTCAACAGTTTAAAGATGTTTTTCCATTTTCTTTTTTATATCCAGCTTTGAGATGAAAGCTGTTATTCTATAAATTTTGCATTTTTTGTAGGAAGTACCTTCTATGATGAACTTCTATATTCTCACTGCTCTAAAATTACACAATAGATTGACCTTTTCGTTTCAATTTTTGTTTTTTCCTAAGTCCAAATTCAATTTTCTTCCTGTAATCCATTTCTTAACATTTTAATTGCCATTTGTTTATTTCTTTAGCTAAGAATTTCTGAGGTTACTTCTAGATTACTTGTTTAATTTGCTATGTTCATTTGAAAATTCGGTAAATTTGTTAATTTGAACCTTTTACAAGTGATTAATAAGATCTTGCTTGTAACCGCTTGTTTTGTTTCAAACAAAAATCTCATTGCTCTTAAGATATTGAATATTATGTTTTGCTTTAATTTCAATAATATGTTTTCTTGGAAGTTCTTCATATAAATTTCTTATGAAGTTTAAGAAGTGGAACTGTTATTTAAATTAAGAGAACACATAATATGAGCTGGTACTTTTCTAGATAACTTACATGTATTAAGTCACTCAGTTCTGTTGTTTGTATAGTATGAACCTCATTTTACAGAGTATTAAACTGGGACAACAGAGAGAGATATAAAAATATACTCATGTCTGTGGAGCTAGTAAGTTATGGAATTAGACATAACCCTAATGGAACCCTCCCCTGGTTTCTTGCCAACAGTTACTCTGAAAAATCTGACCTAAGCTTAGAAACAGTGTTTGTTGTAAAAGTAATTTACTTAAGTATTTGTTAATTGGGGCCAAGTAGAAGTGTTAGGAGAAATCACCCTCTGAGCTACAGTGCATTAATTGCCTCTGTGTAAAATCCTGTTGTCTACTTAACATTTACCTAAATTTATGAAAGTGAACCTGGATTTCAGCTGTGTGTTCTTCAAATAAAGGTCACATTTCTATGCCTTGTTTTCTTTTTATCTTTAAGTATATATATTTTTTAATTTTATTTTTTTAATTTAAGAGAAAAAAGACACAAGAAAGAAAAACAAAAAGAGACAAACAAACCCAAAACAATAGCAATATTGGCTTTCAAAACAAGATATTATAGGGGCTGGGGATTTAGCTCAGTGGCATAAGCGTCTGCCTTATAAGCAGGTAGTCGTGAGTTCGATCCCTGGTACCAATAAAAAGGAAAAAGACAAAAAAAAAAAAAAAAAAAACAAGATATAGAAATTTAACAATGGTTGTTATAGTGCATGCATCTTGTTATCTTAAAGGGTTGCTTGGATTACCAGATATAGACATGCAAAATTGATCTAATCATATGAGTATTAACTGTTTTGTCCAAGAACTAGTATGGTCATCTTAGCTATCTCTCATATACACAGACACACCCAAACGTATGTCTTTTTCCTTGCCCCTTCATTCTTTCCTCATTTCCCCATTGCAATTACTTTTCCCCTTTGAGCACTTTCTTATGCTTAGATTTTGGATCTTATTTGCTATTTTACTTTCTTACACTAGGGAGACAATACGGTATGTACACATGTGAGTTTTATTTATTTCACTTATGAGTATGTTCTCAAGTCATGTCCATTTACCTCTTTGTTTTCTAATTTTTCTTTACATTTAATTTAAAGAAAACCCACTATGATGTAAGCTTTTATAAAGAAATGAAGGAAAAACATTGAGATTTAATGTTTCACCACTTAGTTTCCATTGTATTCATTTGTACTTATCAGATTTACCAAATGATGACTACCATCTGAGTTTTGGAAACAAAGGAGGAAAACCTTTGCTTATTTATTGATGCCTAAGGTACCCACAGTCCCTCGGAGGGTTTTCATCAATCTCATATTGGTGGAAATAACCCTCCTCCTACAGTAATATCTTTCACACATAATTAGAATGCAATACACATTTATTTCCATGCATGACAACAAAAATTAGGAAAAAAGAAAAGGAAGTTGGTCTTCAGGCAAATAAAATGATCAGAGACTATTAAAGAGCCAGCTTTGAGGCAGACGGCAATGGGAAGACTTGCTGTGCTGCCCAAGTTTAAGTGGCTTTACCAGATGCAGATGCCCCAGCAGGATTTTCAGATAGTCTTCTCTGCTGCTTATATTTCTCTAATCTCCTCAGGTCAGCAGTTTGCCATTCCAGGTATCTTTTTTGCCGTTTCTGTTTAGCCATTATGTCCCTAACAAATTTTATAAGCTATCAGGGGAAAGCAAGAAAGGACCCATATTGAGAAACAGGTATATATGGAGAGGTAAATTACCTGAGCTCTTATAATTACTGATTGCACTAGCAGTCCCTGAACTATGTCACAAATACAAAATCTTAAAAATTCTATTGCAGACTTGCTAAATCAGCATCTGCATTATCAAAAGGGAACTAGGTGACTCATATAGTGCTGGGATTTTGGAGGACATTTAAGATATCTAGGTGAAACATAAACCTTCACTTTCAATGAATGTTAAGGTATACATCAAAAGTATGGATTACTTTAAGAAACAAGTTATTACTGCATTGATTTTGGAGTTTGTCTCCTTCAATCATATGGATGTTATGCTGAACTGCCATATACCATTATCAAAGGTTTAACTATAAGTGGTCTGGCATAATCTTCAGAACTCCTTAGTGAGTCTAATGCCTATAAAAAAGAATTGAGAACTTTTGTATTGGAGCATTTTATGTACTTTGATTTCCTGAGAAACTAGTGAGCATCTGCAAAGGAGCTACCATTTTGAGCTGGAATGTTCACCAACAACCAGGAATGCTGTATAACAGTATAGCATAGTAGGTGACTATTCATATCCACTGTCATATTCTAGGACAGTGAATCTCAATTTGTTACCAATTAGCAGTATCATAGCATTGGAATTTATCAAAGGGGCAAATTTTGGTTTTCTAAACAACCAACCAAATCATAACTTCTGTGAGTGGATCCCAGTAGTTCAAGATCTCCAAGTAACTGTGGTGATCAACAAACTTAAACATTTCTGGTGAAGGAGACATCCAAACCAGCAAAAGAATATTTACTCTGTTCAATTTTTCAGAGTACCTTATGCTAAGAAAGACTTTTCTATTTTGTATTGAGTTGAATGTTTCTTTACCAGACTCTTTGCCCTCTATCCTCAGTCCATTCCTAGAAATAAGTTCCTGTACTTGTTAGGAGAAAAATTATCATATATTATTTAGTGGCCTACTGTCTTGGGCCTATTGGTCAAAAGCCAGTCATAATGGTAAAACATAACATTGCCTAACACAGCCTAACATAACATAGTTAATTACTTACACGACTTTCACGAGTCTGAAAAGCCGAGGCTTCTAGGTCCTCCATGATCCAAGTTAATGCTTCTTCCAGATTCGCAATGTATATTAGGGCATCTTCTGGACTTGCCATGTCACCTATGTTGGCCCTCTATTGAAAAGGAATGAGAAGTAAATTTCTTATCTGTGTCGCATTACTGTTACTTTCTGCTTCTTCAGTTAGATGAAAACTAGGTTTGCATAGTCCAAATATTTCCAAATAGCACAATGAGATAGCTAAGGATCTTAAATACTGAATCCAATAAAGAATCTCAGAATTAATTAATATAGGGTGGGTTGTGGATTTCAGGATTTTAGAATAACATCAGATGATTTTAATGCACTACAAAACAAGGATTTTGAGGGTGTATAGCATAGTCATACACAATCTTTGCATTAGAATGCTGGCTCAACTCAATTAATACTAGGCATTTTTGTCTATAAAGTGAAGCTACAAAAAAATCAATTTTATTAAAATTATATAAGCAGTGAGCCTAAAAATTTGGGTTCGTATTGTTTTTTGGAGTATCTGCTGCAGCAAAAACATACTTTAACCTTGAAGAGAAAGCCATATTAAATATTTCTACCAGAACCTGATCAGTGATTGCAAATAAAATGCTAATAGCTCTGGGAAGAAGTTGCGGTTGTATTTCTTCTAAAATTATATAAATAGTACATCTTGTTATGACAGATCCTTGGGCTCCACCCACAGAGAATTTGATTTAACAGGACTAGGGGGTGGAGTCAGTAAATTTGCATTTTTCATCATCCTCACCTGTTAGTACTGCTGATTCAGAAGGTACACCTCATTCAACTCATAGAAAGGAGCCAATCAAGGAAGCATTTAGTGTCTGAACTTCCCCAAACACATGTTGATATTTGCTTCCTCTAAAACTCAATTCCCAGGAGCCCACCATGAATTCCCAGGATATCATGAGTATCCTAACTCGTTAGCAGGGACTAATTATTCTGTAGACCTGACAATGTTCTCATATAGATCATAGCAAAATTATAGTCACCTCAATTACTGTAACACTCTTAATAGGATTATGTCTTCCTAGAAATTTTAGGATTTCCCTTGACTGGTCCCACTTCACTGCAGACATATCTTCCAAGAACAGGGCAAAAGGAGGCATAACTGTTGATTCAGTGTAGTAATAGGCCTGAGAAAAAAGTGAGAATGAGAGGGAAACTGGGATTAAGAGAAAGCAATTTTTAACCTGGGAACCCTGCACAGACACTGTGCTAACTCAGTAGTTGTCCAGAAAGTGACCATCATGATCATTCTTTGGTGTTGTTTGCCCCTTGAGTTCCAAGAAGTTCAGGCTGTCTTCCTGAACTCAGATTACTTAAAACTACCTCAAAGATCAGTAATTCAGACTCCAGTATGGTAGCATCTAAGTTTTGTAAAAGATGGCCTTTTAAGGTAAGATTTACAACCCACTTGCTAGCACTTTATCCATTAATTAGGTAGATTCATGAGAGAAGCTCAGCATAAAATAACTGACTCATTTCACTAATTATGAGATATTTATGTTAATTATGAAATAGCATGTCGGGTTACATTTGTCTGTTCTCTCTACCACCACTCTTTGATAGGCGTAGAATTTTTGGAAAGAAATGTGATTCTTATCATAACTCAGAGTTGAAATCACAATTCTAAATCATTGTGCCACAGATTAGTAATACTTAAGTCACTGAGTTACTGTTACATCTTTAAATAAGCCACTAACCAGTACTATGGAAATAGTAAATATATCATCACCCAGATCAGAGTTAAAACCTCCCTCAAGGTAACTCAAAAGCCCATACTAACCAGAGTTAAATATACATCACTGATATACATCTGGTAAGCTGCTACACGGGTAATACACTTTACGCATTCTTCAGGAAAGGGGTTGTAGATCTGATGTGCCATTTCAGCTTTGGAAAAATCCAGCCATAAAATGTACCACCCACAAACCTAGAGGACTCCTTAAATACTACCAAGTATGTAGGCAGCCCGCTTCCTACAGACAGATGAAATTCAATACAGCTGAAATTAATAGCTATTAATCTACCAATCAGAACCCTGTTTCTGAAAGAAGCAATCATACCAGAGAAAAGTAATGTGTTTAAAAAAGAGAAGAGGGGTTTTATATTTTTCATTATCCTATTTAGTGTTCTTTTTTCTGACCATGAATTGAAAAGGTTGTAACATATTTCCTGAATTAACTGCCTTTATGAATTACCTCTGTTTTTAAACAGAAGTATTATTAAAACTATTTTAACTATTATTAAAAACTATTATGCAAACCATGCTAGATCACATCTTGAATCTAAAAAGACTGGTTAAGATACAGTCTGTATTTACAAGGGATGTCAAAATCTTCCATAAGATGTCAACACACGTAATAGGCCTTAAGGCAGGTACAATAGAGCTGTGAACTATCAAGGTAATTTTAGCTGAGGGAATTAGCGCAATTTCATTAATGAACTGGTGTTTTTAAAAATTGGCCTTGGAAAGCAGGCAAGAAGGTAAGAAAGTGGAAATGGAAGAAGGCATTCCACCTGCGTGGAGACAGCACTCAAGCTGCAAAGCAGAGAGGATGTGGTTCTCTAAATTATGGTCAGATTGCTCCAGCTGGGAACATTTTGGCTCTTCCCTCAAACTGTCTCCCAGAGGTCCCTAGATGTTTTTGGCTCACTGGGGAGCAGGAATCATCTTATATGATGGTATTCCTAAAGCACTGATCAGGTAAGTGTAGACAGTATGTGCTGAATCAGTATTTTATGAAATAAAATTATACTTTGCTTATAAATACCGCATAAAATTTTTCATGCATCTGTTGGATCTCTGATTTGGACTAAATCATATCTGCTTGAATGGAAATAAAAATAAAAATAGTAGGCCTCCAAAAGTCTCTCTGTAAGAGCACTGTGGCGTGAGCCAGGAGTAAAGGAGAGTTCATCCTTGTGAAAACAGCCAGGGATTTAAAGTTGGCAGCAATCACAAAGATAAGGTCATCAAACGGAAGGGATGAGTATAAAAATGACGTGTGATCTGTCACTTATTTCTAGTTCTACACAGTCCCTTGACCCCAATTCAATTTATGGAATTTATTCGGAATTTCAAGAATAAAAAGACAATGCATCTGAAATGCCAGTTTGTATGTGAACCACTTGCATTTTAGTTAAAACACATTTTATGAATACTGGGCCTGGCATGGTGCATTTTTAACAACGCCGCCAAACACTACCTATCCAGGGACCATAGATTATCAAGATTTTAAGTACTACATCCTTAAAAAGCTATTTTAGGAAAACTTATATAAGACTCCACTGGCAGGGCCAGCGATGCTCTAATAAGAGCAAAGGAAACATTCTTCACAAACATTTGTACTGCCTTGGTGTTCAAAATCTCAAGACACCCATGGCAGCATCCTGGGGGAGACAGCCATGCTGAGGTCCTATGCAATACGTAGCTTGTGCCATGCTGAGCAAGGAAAAGGAAAATAAAATGCTAATGCATCAGACATGTAATTGGTTTTTCTCATAGTAAATGTGAAATGTTTCCCTCCCCAAATTAAAGTGATCTTTTGAGATTAGTGTTTTCCATGAGAAAGAGTCTTATGCCAGGTAAAATCTTAATTATGACTGTTACAATGACTATAAGACGGTAAATCTGTGAGCTATACGTTTTATATACTAGGAGATATTCTGACAGAGATTTCTAAAAGATCTATAAGATGATTCTATGCAAACATTCCATGATTTCACCATTGTATCTGGGCCACAATATGTAACTGAATATATATAAATAAAATATTAGTGATAGTGTGGTGAAATATTAAGAAATACTGCTAACCACTTAAAAGCAACCTCACTAATGTGTTGGAAGAAAAAGTAAAGAAACAGATTACTAAAGGGGACGAAACTGCTCAAAAGGAAAGAATAACTAGGGTGAGGAAAAAGAGAAAAGAGAGAAGGAAGAAATACACACACAAGATAACTAAGATAATTCTACTATTGATCCTATTAGTTCAAGGAAAGGAACTGTGATTGCTTATATTTTATGATCTGTTTTGAATGCCATATCTTACAATCAGATAAACTATTTTGAAGATGATAATATGCAATTTAGCTATTATTAATTTCCTATCAGCTTGTTTTGAAATCCTACATCATTTCTATCGTTTTGTTTTCTTTAATCATTAAAAAAAAAAAAAGAAACAGATTATCATCAGTGGAAGTTATGCTAGTGTTGTTACCTGAGTTTTAGGGCAAAAGCTTTAGTTCTGGGGCTCTCAACATTCTGGGCTTGGCTGCCTATCCCATAATGCCAATCAGGAAATGAGCAGAAATGAAGGGTTTCAAAGGAGCTTTAAATCAGCCTGGCCATTCTGCGTAACAGGAATAAAGGGTTTGCAATTTATTTTCAAAGGGCCGATCTTTGGACTTTTATATAAAGAGAGAGAAAGACAAGGACTGGGCTTTGCATAATTGGCAAATTTGCAGCTCTGGTCCTGTTGGTTATCTAGTCTGCATGATAAGTATCTCGTGACTAGTTGTGTGACTTTTTGGAAATGTAGTCGTATCCCAAGGGGACAACTCAGTTCCACCAAGAGATAAAGGTGTTTATTTTTTAGGGGGAACCCTCAGTTCCCATGATAGGGTAATTGTACTCCCTTGGAATGTTACCAAGTTCTCCAAAAGTGATTTGTTATATAATAGTATCACCTTTGATAACCATAAGAATTTATCTTTGAATTACAGGATATGGTTGCTGTTTTTCTAATATCCCTCTACACTTTCCCTTCAACATACTGTGTTCTCCCACAGGTCCAGGCCAGGAAAGTTCACTTGAGATTTGGGCAGCCTGAGGAAAGATGCTGAGCTATGGGAATGCCTGACATGCCTTTACTACTCAGAGGAGTGTCCTTAACTTTAATCAATGTCAGCAATGCCAGTGGACCTAAGTTTCAGGAGTTTGTGTGATTGTTTTGGCAGTTGATATGTCGCAGTCCTAGGTGTACTGTTAGCAAACATTCCTGAACATGAAGCTCCCATCTTTGGGTATGGACTGACTATAATTTTCTGTGGGCTGCAAGCTGGCAGAGTCTCTCTAATGAGCCTCGGTGGGTACACTGCAACTTAAGCAGCAGTAAGAGTTACCCATTTCGATGGCTATGTCGGGGTCAGGCCCTTCTAGGGGGCCCAGATGGCTGTTCTCTGGTACTCCCAGTATCCAGAGAAGGACATTTCTCAGTTTTTCAGTAACACATCAAGGCCACATCACACTGTTGTGCCCGGGTCAAGATAACTGCCACCCTAAAGGCTGGTGAGTTAACAGGGCTCTGTTGCAGCACTGTGCATCTGTAGCTTGGGTGGGGTCACTCACAACACTGTCTGGGATGTTTTGTGGGGTGATTCAGTGGTTTGGATTTCTTAGTGATTTCTCAAACTTGAGTCATGACTGTGTGACCATAACCTTCCCCAGGAACAAATTGTTTAGGTTCTTTGGTAATTTGGGGAGTTAGTGAGGACTCAGCCATCTTGGCCTGACTTCTGTTTATGCCTTTTGAATCAAAGACTAAGGAAAAAAAGAATCTTGAAGGAAAGAAGAATATGTTGTATTCATGTGATGGAGAAGCTTTTGAACAAAAAGCAAGGTGGAGTGAGAAACAAAGTAGGACAAAATAGGACAAAGTAGGACAAAATGTTAACCATGAATGGAGTGAAAGAAAAATCACTTAAAGTTGTATCTCAAAGAGAAATGTACATGAAGAGAAGCCAAATATTAATAGGCAAAACTATGTAGACTAGCATATAAAAATGAAGTAGAGGGGAAACTGGAGTAGGATAGTACTAAATAAAAAATACATAGGTGTATATCAGGGCATATGTCTGTGCCTAGATAAGTTTGTTCTTTACAGAACTATACAATTCTTTTTATATGTGGTGACAGATACCTGTGACAGAAAAAAGGCAAGTTGGAGCCCATCCTAAGCAGCACTGTGATTTAGAAATATACTATCCCAATACAAAAAGTGAAAGAAGGGCTGGGGATATAAGTCAGTCTAAAGACCTAGGGTTCAATCCCTTCATAAAGGAAAAAAGAAATAAAATCTTCTGGATGTAATTTAGAAGACATTAAGATGATTTAGAAGATATTGGAAAGAAATGAAATTAAAGGTTTTTATACGTTGGTTGCTAAGATGTGGAAATTTACACTGGGTAATATAGTTAGGCCAAATTGTATGTGAAAATCAAAGGCCATTTATTCCATTGAAACATAACTCGTCAAAAGTTTTAAGGAGCATAGCATGAGGCACTATATAAGTATATTCTCTTTTCTTTCATCTGTATCAAGACAATAATTGGCATGAATAGAGCTTAACATTTTTATGAAATTTGCAAATGCAAAATTGGAATCATTAATTGGTCAGTTATAAATGTAAACATATAACAAATACAGCAGACATCATCACCTTTACCAGGAGAGCTTGGAATGAAGTGTTTCAAGCCCCAGAAGAAAAGAACTTCAAACCCAGATCTATATATCCTGCAAACAATCACTCAAAATTGATGAAGAATTAAGATCTTTCCATGACAAAGAGCAACAAGAAATTCCTGAAAACCAAACCAGCACTCCAAAAATTCTCAACGATATTCCAGGAGAAACAAGTTAAACCAACAACGTTCAAAATCTAATAGAATGAATATACAAAGCTCAATAATTCGTTAAGCAGAAAGGGTAAAAAGGGAACCAGCGACAGGAAAATAATACAATGACAGGAATTAATCAACACGTTTCAGTAACAGCTCTCAGTGTTAAGTTTCAGTTTCCCAAATGCAAAATACATTGGAAAACTGGGTCAAAAATCAAAGTACACCAGTATATGAGAAACACATTTATTTCAATAGACATACAAAGACTCAAAGTCGAAGCATTGAAAACGGTATTCCATGTAACAGGAGCCTGAAAAGAAAAAAACATACTTATCTTGCTTTCAAACAAAATGTGCTTCAACACAAAATTGATGAGAAGAGGCAAAGAAGGACATGACACATGGGTTAGGGGACTAAGTCAACAGGAAGAGATAATAATTGTAAACATACACGTACCAAACACCAGCACACACCACTTCATTAAAAAGATGCAAGACAACTTCATTTGTTAGATGTAACAAACTTCATTTGTTAGATGTAAAACACGAGATAAACATCAACTCTGTTGTAGTGTGGCACATTCTAGCCCAGTGTCACAAATCAATTTACTAGATAAAATGTCAACAAAGGAACTTTGGAATTGAACCTAAATTTTTAACAAATGAACTTTCTTACCTGGGATATATCTCAGCAGCACAGCGCCTGCCTGGTAAGCACAAGGTCATGAGTTCAATTTATGGTACCAAAAAAACAACTCAGTTCCTGATCCAATGAAGCCTGTAACTAATGAAGTTACTAGATATCCACGTAATGTACCCACCAACAACAATAAAATACAATCATGTCAGCAGCACACAGAACTTTCTTTAAAATAGACCACATAATAGCATGCAAAGCATGCAAAGTAAAGGCAAAGGAATCAGTTTTATCCATGCATATTATTAGACTGCAATGCATTGAAAATAGAACTCAATAGGAAAAGAATCCATAGACATTATGCAAACACATAGAACTTAACAGAGGAGCAAAAATTCTCAACAAGAAACTGTGAAACACAATGCAACAAATAACAAAAAAGATCATTTCATGAACAAGGAGGCTTAATCCCAGGAACGCAAGGATGGTTTAGCACACATAAATCAGTGCATGAAATCAACCTCATAAGAAGAAGCAAGGTCAAAAATGATATGATCATCTCAATAGATAGAGAAAAAAACTAACAAAATGCGAATCCGTTCATGACAAAAACACTGAACAGTCTGAAAGGACCTCGTCTTAGTCTGATAAAAACCAATTTACACAAACTTATTGCCTAAAGGGAGAAAAAAAAACTTTCTCTCTAAAATAAAAATCAAGATGAAGTTTCCTTATTACCACTCCTGTTCAATATAGTGCTCAGAGTACCAGCCAGAGCAACCAGGCAAGAGAAAGAAATCAAGGGGATGCATACAGAAAAGAAAAAAGCCAAATTATTATATTTTCAGATAACATGATCCTCTCCATATAAGATTCAAAAATTTACCAAAAGACTCATAACATTGATAACCAAATTCAGTAGTGTATCAGGATAAAAATCAACAGGGTTCTTGTATATCAGTGTATTCTCCTTGCTGTTTTCTCCTTTCTCTGTTTGCTGGCAGCCATGATGTATGCAGTTTTCCTTCTGCAAATAGTCCACAAAGCAATTTCAGTGCAGAAGTCAGCTGATCATTCACTTAATGCACTGATGCTAGGAGCCAAAATTAAACCTACTTCTTTTACGTTCACAGTCAGGTATTCTTTCTGAGTGAGAAGAAGTGACAGAGACACAGTGTATTCACAATATGACTCATTGAAAATAACAAGAAATTGGAATATATTAGTATTTTAGACTAAATAGTTTTCCAGGAGACATAATTGCAAGTGTGGCAATTTTCTCAATATGTGAATTATTATCGCTATACCCACTTGTATATTTCCAACTAACAAATAATAGATCTTTGTGATCCAATTAAATGCACATCCCAAGCAAATGTATGAAAAATATTTCTTAATTATCCTCTTAACCCACCTTATAGTAAGCCCTGCTTCTTTCAAGAAAAGGAAATTCTGGTTTCTCAAAAGTAACTATGCTGTCCATATTTCAAAAATGGATATTGATAATCATTCTGTTTTAAATTTTTTAATGGAAAAAAGATAAAATACACTTTCATAATAAAATAATAGATGAATAACCATAGTTAATACATTACATGTTATCTTTAAAGTACTTGGGTACAAGATATGGGCATACAAATTTCCCCAATCAATATTACCATAAACATTCCTTTTTAATGAACTAAGAGATACCAGTAATGTAACTGACTTCCATCTTTTCCCTTCTCCCACTGTCCTTTTTCCTTTCACACATCCTAGATCATTTTTCCTTTTGAACAAGTTCTCCCCATTTCCCAATATCTATTGTATATTTTAGATCATATTTACTCTTTCAGTTTCTCAGACAAGGGTAATAATATGATCTTTACACATGTGAGTCTCATTTAACTTAAGAGTATGGTCTTTTTTAAAAAATATTTTATTTAAAAGGAAAAAGAGAAAAAAAGCAGAACAAAACAAAACAGTGTAAGGGTTCAAGTCAAACATATCAAGACTGTGTAACACCATTCAAGTGGATGAAAGCATTGTAGAGTACTTAGGACCAGCTAACAGAAAAAATGATCAATGGTTTCTATATTATCTCTTTGCCTATAACAATTTTTGTTTATACTACCACATACGATAAAATCTAGCAAGTTACAACATGATAAAATCAATGGAGACAGAAGAGCCATAGTTTGGTGTGGCTTTAAGACAAGATGGTATTAAATCAGCACTAGCTATTATTATGCCTTATTTTCTTCAAAGTAGCTGTTCATTGCATCACAGACCATAATATCAAACAGCCCAGAATAAAGCCATTCCAATTAATGAGTGAAAATTTTATAAGGCTTCAAGGCCACATAATGGGGAATCATGGTTATCACGTACTTTTATATATTTGAATCATTTCCTACACTAGGGAAACTATTCGGTGTTCACAGATGCGAGTTTGATTTAGTTCACTTATGAGTATGGTTTCAAGCTGTGCCCATTTATTGATAAATACCTCAATGTGATCCTTCTTTATAGCTGAGTAGTACTCCATTGTATAGAAATACCATAACTTTTTTATCCATTCTTCAGTTGATGGACATTTGGGTTGTTTCCAAGATCTGGCGATTACAAATTGTGCTGCTATAAACATAGGTGCGCATATATCACTGTGGTATGATGCTTTCAGTTCTTCTGGGAAGATGCCTAGAAGTGGAATAGTTGGAACAAATGGAACTTCCAATCCCAGGTTTTTGAGAAATCTCCAGACTGACCTCCACAAAGGTTGTACCAGTCTACACTCCCACCAACAGTGTAGGAGAGTTCCTTTTTCCCCACAGCCTCTCCAGCACTTGTTGTTGTTGCTTTTCTTGATCCTGGCCATCCTTTCAGGAGTGAGATGGAATCTCAGTGTGGTTTTAATTTGCATTTCCCTAATAACCAATGATGATGAGCATTTTTTCATGTATTTATTTGCCATTTGTATTTCTTCCTCTGAGAAGCGTGTATTGATCTCAGATGCCCATTTTTGGATTGGGTCTTTGAATTTTGGGGGTCTGATTTTTTTTAATTCTTTATATGTTTTAGACAAAAGTCCTTTATCTGAGGGGGAGTTCACTAAGATCTTTTCCCAATTTGTGAGTTTTCTTTTCACTATGCTGGAGATTTCTTTTTTGACTTACAGAAACTTTTTAATGAGAGGTGGTCCCAGTTATTGGTTCTGGGAAGTATTTCCCGTGCGGTTTGAGTGGGATGTCTTTGCATTTTCTGAGATCATCTTCAATTTCTTCCTTCAGTGTATTATAATTTTCCCTGTATAGGTCTTTCACTTCTTTCGTAAGAGTAATTCCTAAATATTTCATTTTTTGCTTGCTAGTGTGAAGAGTGTGGCTTCTCTTATTTCTCTCTCTGTGATTTTGTTGTTAGTGTATAAGAATGCTATTGATTTCTGAGTATTGATTTTGTACCCAGCTACATTACTGAATTTATTTATTATATCTAAGAGTCTTTCAATGGAGTTTAGGGGGTCTTCTATGTAAAGTATCATGTCATCTGCAAATAATGACAATTTAACTTCTTCTTTTCCTATCTTTACCCCTTTTATTTTTCTCTCTTGTCTAATTGCTCTGGCTAGTATTTCCAGTACTATATTAAATAGGAGAGGTGATAAAGGACATCCTTGTCTTGTGCCTGATTTTAAAGTAAAGGCTTTCAATTTTTGGCCATTTAGTATGATACTGGCTGTCGGTTTGTCATAGACAGCCTTTATTATATTGAGGTAAATACCATCTATTCCAATTTTCTGTAAAGTTCTTATCATGAATGAATTTTGGACCTTATCGAAGGCTTTTTCTGCATCTATGGAAATGATCATGTGATTCTTAACTTTTGGATTTATTGATATGGTGGATTACATTTATTGATTTACGTATGTTGAACCATCCCTGCATGCCTGGGATGAATCCCACTTGGTCATGGTGTATAATCTTCTTGATGATTTGCTGCATCCTATTTGCCAATATTTTATTGAGGATTTTTGCATCTGTGTTCATTAGGGAGATTGGTCTATAATTCTCTTTTTCGGTTGGGTCTTTCCCAGGTTTTGGTACTAGAGTAATATTTGCTTCCAGGAATGACTTGGAAAGGATTGCTTCCCTTTCAATTTCATTGAAGAGTTTGAGGAGTGTCGGTATTAGGTCTTGTTTGTATTTCTTGTAGAATTCTGCAGTGAATCTGTCTGGGCCTGGGCTCTTCTTTGTAGGTAAGGAATTAATTACATGTTCAATTTCACTGATAGAGATTGGATTATTCAGCAGTTTTACATCCTCTTGATCTAGCTTTGGTACTTCATATGTTTCTAAGAATCTGTCTGTTTCTTCTGTGTTATCAAACCTTTGAGAGTAGAGGTTTTCGAAATAGGTGTTGATGATCTTTTGTATTTCTAATGAGTCCGTAGTCACTTCACCTTTTTCATTTCTTATTGCATGGATTTGAGCTCTTTCTTCCCTTTTTTTAAATAAGGTTGGCTAGGGGCTTATCGATTTTATTTATTCTTTCAAAGAACCAACTTTTTGATTCGTTGATTCTTTGGATTGCTTTCTTAGTCTCTATTGTGTTGATTTCTGCTCTGATTTTTATAATTTCCTCTCTTCTTTTGGCTTTGGGCTTGACTTGCTCTTCTTTTTATAGCTGTTTGATGTGTAGCATCAAGTTATTTATTTGTATTTGTTCTGTTTTCCTGATGTGGGAGCTCAGTACAATAAATTTTCCTCTGAGGTCAGCTTTCATTGCATCCCATAGATTCCGGTAAGTTGTATTTGTATTTTCATTTGTTTGTAGGTATTGCTTAATTTCTTTTTTAATTTCCTCTGTGACCCACTGATTACTCAAGAGTGTGTTATTCAGTTTCCATGTGTTTGTGGGATTTTTGCAGTATCTTGTATCATTAATTACTAATTTCATGGTGCTATGGTCCGATGCAAGCATGCAAGGGATAATTTCAACTCTTCTGCATTTCTTTAAATATCTTCTTTGAGTTAATATATGGTCTATTTTAGAGAATGACCCATGTACTGCTGAGAAGAATGTGTATTCTGTTGTTGTTGGGTGGAATACTCTGTATATATCTATTAAGTCCATTTGTTCACAGGTGCAATTCAGTTCTTTTATTTCTTCGTTGATTTTCTTTTTGGTTGATCTGTCCATTGGTGTCAATGGTGTGTTAAGATCTCCTGTCAGAATTGTATTACTACCGATTTGGTTTTTCATTTCTGTTAGTACTTGTTTTATATAACTGGGTGCTCTGGAGTTTGGTGCATATATATTTAAGATAGTTATATCTTCCTCTTGGAGTTTTCCCCTAACCAGTATGTAGTGACCTTCTTTATCCTTTCTAATCATTATTGGCTTGAAGTTGACTTTATCTGCAAACAGAATAGCTACCCCAGCTTTTTTTTGGGTTCCTGTTGCATAGAATGTTGTTTTCCATCCTTTGACTTTTAGTCTGTGAGTATCCTTTTGAGTTAAGTGGGTTTCTTGTTGACAGCATATGGTTGGATTTTGTTTCTTGATCCATTCTGCCAGTCTGTTTCTTTTAATTGGTGTATTGAGACCATTTACATTAATAGTAAGAACTATTATAAATTGGTTTATTGTTGACATATTATCTTTCTGGCGTTGCATGTTTATCGTTCTACTCTGTTCAACTGTCTGCTTTGTTTAGTGGTTTTTTCCTAAACGTATCTAGGCTGTCTTTCAGTATTCTTTGCAGGGTTGGCTTGGTGATCATGAAGTTTTTCAGCTGATCTTTGTTATGGAAGTATCATATTTCTCCATCAAATTTGAAGGACAGTTTTGCGGGGTACATCAGCCTAGGTTGAAAATCATTTTCTTTTAGGATCTGAAAAACATCACTCCATGCTCTTCTTGACTTTATTGTTTGTGCTGAGAAGTCTACTGTGATTCTGATAGGTTTTCCTTTATAGGTGATCTGTCTTTTCTCTCTGACAGCCTTTAATATTCTATTCTTTTGTTCAATTTCTGAGATGGTCATTATTATATGTGGGTGTACATTTATTTTGGTTGTGACTATTTGGAGATCTATATGCTTCATTGATCTTGATATCAGTTTTCAATCTCATGTTTGGGAAATTTTCAGCTATTACTTCTCTAAATATCCTCTTGACATCCTTTATGTTGTCCCCTTCTTTTTCATTTATCCCTATCAATCTTATGTTGTTTCTCTTTGTGTCATCCTGTAGGTGTTGAATGGTTATTTCCTGATTTCTTGTTATTTTTAAAAGATCTTTTCTTTCCTGTTCACTTGTTGCAATCTTGTCTTCGAGGTCTGAGATTCTATCTTCACATTCATTAAGGCGGTTTTTACAACTTTCAATGGAGTTTTTGATTTCCTGTATATCTCTTTGCATCTGTTTTATGTATTCTGTTTGCTTACTATACTGTTCATCCAGGGATTCTATCTTTCCATTTAGTTCCTTTAATTTTTTAATTGCCTCTTCTTTAGCTATGTTTAGCATCTGCTTCATTTCTTTTATCAATTCTTCTTTCATCTGAGAGAATATTTCTAGTTTGAATTCCTTCAAGGCTTCCCATACTTGCTTCTTTATTTCGGTTACCATTATTTCAGGTATTTCAGTCATGTGGAATGTATTTTCTTCTATGCACATGGCTCCTGGACTTTCTTGGGATGGGCTGGATGTTTGAGATTGCATTTTAGACTTTCGTTTTGTCATTTTCCTGTATTTGGAAGCTTCAAGTGTTGTTCCAGGTATGAGAGAGATATCCACCAGCCTGGGATGGGGTACCCTGCAATGGCCCCACCCACTGGACCCAGCAGGGAACTATAGCCTGCTCCTCAGGCCAGGAACAGTGTTTCCTCAGGCTGGGCGGAGCTCCTAGCCGCCACTGCCACAGTCTCTGATCTGGCCTGGTCCCTGGGTCCGGTGGGGAACTGAACCGGCTTGGGTCTCCAGGTCAGGGAGAAAGTTCCCGTAGGCTGGGCGGAGCTCTCACCTGCTGCTGCTACAGTCTCTGAACTGGCCTGGTCCCCGGGTCTGGTGGGGAACCTGCCTGGTCCCCCAGGTCAGGGAGAAAGTTCCCACAGGCTGGGCGGAGCTCTCATCTGCTGCTGCTACAGTCTCTGAACTGGCCTGGTCCCCGGGTCCGGTGGGGAACTGGCCTTGGTCCCCAGGTCAGGGCGAAAGTTCCCACAGGCTCAAAGAGTATGGTCTTGAGTTGCATCTGTTTACCTATAAAAGTCTCAAACTTACTCTTCTTTATGGATAAGTAGTACTCCATACTACTTATCCATAGTACTTTATGGATAAGTAGTAGTATAGTAAAAATACTATATTATTTTGTCCATTCCTTGATTGATGGAATTTGAGTTGTTTTCAAGATTTAGCTATGACAAATTGTGCTACTATAAACATGGGTGCACACATATTGCTGCAGCATAATGTTTTTATGTCATCTGGAAAGAAACCCAGAAGAGAAATAGCTAGGTGGAATGGGATCTCTAATCCTAGATTTTGAGGAATTTCTAAAATGATTCCACAGTGATTGCCCCAGTTTACACTCCCAACAGTGGAGAAAGGTTCATTTTTCCCTACAGCCCCTCTAGCATTTGTTAGGGGTTGATGTCTTGATAATAGTCATTCTTCCTAGGGTGGGATGGAATCTCAGTGTTGTTTTAATTTGCATTTCTCAAATGACCAGTGATGACATTTTCCCATATATTTATTTTCCATTTGTATTTCTTCACCTCAGAATTGTATATTCATCTCAGATGCCCATTTTTGGATTGGGTCTTTGAATTTGGGGGGGGGGCTGATATTTTTCACTTCTTTATATGTTCTAGATAGAAATCCTTTGTCTGAGGGACAACTGGCCATAATTATTTTCTCATTCTGTGAGTTGTCTTGTCACTCTGTTGGTTATTTCTTTTGTTGTGCAAAATCTTTTTAATAAAGTGAGATCCCAATTGTTGATTTCTTGTTATTTCAGTCTGGGTTTTCTTAATGAAGTTTCTGCCTACATTATGTCTTCAAGATTTCCACCTATTTTCACTTTTAGTAGATTCAGTGTTACTGTTGTAATATTTAGATCCTCGGTCCATTTTGACTTTAGTTTAGGGCATGTTGATATGCGTGAGTCTAGATGTAGTCTTCTGCATGTGAACAACCAGCTTTTCCAGCACCATTTATGCAAGAGACTATCTGCTTCCCGTGAACATATTTGGCTCCTTTGTCAAAAATAAAGTAGATGAGTGCATTTTGAGTAGGTTTTGCATATTCTACTCTGTTCCACAGATCCTCAGGTCTGTTTTTGTTTTGTTGCCAATACCATGCTGATTTTACCACATGTTTATTTGTAGTATAATTTCAATTCAGGGATTGTGATGCTCCCTGATTTGACTTTATTGCCCAGAATTGCTTTTGCTATGACAGGTATCTTCTGGTTCCAAGTGAATTTTAGGAGTGTTTTCTCTAGTTCTGGGACATATGCTAATGGTATTTTGATAATTGTGTTAAATCTGTGTCACAATTTTGGGAATATGGCCATTTTCATGATATTGATTCTTCTTGATAGGCAAAGGCTATCTTTCCATTTTCTGATAGCCTCTTCAATCTCCTTTTTCACAGTAGTGTAATTTTCAATAGATATTTTACTTCTTTGTTATATTGATTGTTAAGTGTTTCATTTGTTTGGATGCTGTTGTAAAGGGTATGGTTTCACTAATTTCTCTCTCAGTGAGTTTGTAGTTTTTGTACAGGAATGTTATTGATTTTTCAGTGTTGATTTTGTATCTAGCTACACTACTGAATTTAGTTATTAAATCTACAAGTCTTTTAGTTGAGGTTTTGAGGTCTTCTGTGTAGAGTATCATGTCATTTGCAGATAGTTATAATTTAACTTCTTCCTTTCCTCTTCTTATCCTTCTCATTTCTGTCTCTTGTCTAATTGCTCTGGCTAGTGTTCCCACTGCTATATTAAATATGGCGATAGTGGGCATCCTTGTTTTGTTCCCGATTTTAGGTGAAATCTTTCCATTTTTAACCATTTACTATGTTGATGTTGCTGTTGTTTTGTCATAGATGACTTTTATCAGATTGAGATAAAGACCATCTATTTCAATTTCCTGTAGAGTTTTTATTATGAATGTGTGTTGGACTTTGTCAAAAACTTTTTCTTCATCTATTCAGATGATCATGTGATTTTTGTTTTTGGCTCTATTGATGTATTCTATTTATTGATTCACATATGTTAAAAAAAAATCCCCACATTCCTGGGATGAATCCCATTATGTCATGTTGTATAATCTTCTTGATTTGCTGCATTTTGTTTGCTAGTATCTTATTGCAGATTATTGCACCTATATTCATTATGGAAATTGGCCCGTAGTTCTCTTTTTTTGATTCTTTCTCTGGTTTTGGTATCAGTGTAATACTTGACTCTGGAAATGAGTCAAGGAATATTGCTTCCCTTTCCATTTCATTAAAGAGTTTGAGTATTGCTTCCCTTTCAATTTTATTAAGGAGTTTGGCTTTCCTTTCAGTTTCATGAAAAAGTATAAAGAGTATTGACATTAAATCTTTTGCGAATTTCTTACAGAGTTCAGCAGTGATTCTATCAGGACTTGCGTTCTCCTCTGTTGGTAAGTTTTAATTGCATTTTCAATTTCATTGACTGACATTGTGTTATTCACAGTTTTTATATCTTCTTGATTCAGGTTTGGTAATTCATACATACGTAGGAATCTGTTCATTTCTTCTATGTCTTCTTTTCTATGACAGTAAAGATTTTCAAAGTATTGATGATCTAAATTTCCACAGGATCTGTAGTGATTTCATCTTTTATTTCTCCACACATTAATTTATGTCATTTCTTTTTTTTGATAAGGTTGGCTAAAGGTTTATCAATTTCATTTATTCTTTCAAAGAACCAACTCTTTGATTTATTAATTCTTTGTATTGTTTTCTTAGTCTCAATTGCACTAACTTATGCTCTGATCTTTATAATTTCCTCCCTTCTCTGGCCTTTGGGCTTGACTTGCCCTTCTTTTTCTAGAATCTTGAGGTGTAACACTAAATTGTTTACTTGTGTTTGTTCTGTTTTCCTAATGTAAGAATTCACCACTATGTATTTCTCTTTCAGGACTGCTTTCATTGTATCCCCTTGGTTCTGGTACATTGTGCCTCATTTTCATTTAATTGTAGTTATTATGCAATTTCTTCTTTCATTTCCTCTGTAAACCATTATTTTTTCAGGAAGTTGTTATTTAATTTCCATTATTAATGGCATTTTTGTGGTTTCTTTTGTCATTAACTTCAATTTTATTACACTATGGTCAGATAATATGTATGAGATAATTTCGACTGAAGCATAGAGAAAACCCCATGTACATCTGCAAAGAATGTGTATACTGATGTTTCTGGATGGAACACTCTATAATCATCAATTAAGTCCATTTTTTTTCACAGGTTTGGCTCAGTTCTGATATTTCTTTGCTACTTTTCTTTGGTTGATTTATCTACATATAACAGTGGCATATTAAGGTCCCACCATTAAAACTGTGTTATTGTTTATTTGATTCTTAATGTCCATAAATATTTGTCTTAAATAGTTGGGTGCTCTTGTATTTGGTGCATACATATTTATGATTGTTACCTATGCCACCTGAAGTTTTTCCCTAACAAGTCTGTAGTGACCTTCATCTTACCTATTCCATTAATGCAATGTATATAATTTATTGGGTCATTATTAGAATTACATTGTCTCCAGTGTTCTATTCTGGATGTAGCCTTTTTACCCTACTGAGTTTTGAACGTTGCATTCATAGCATATTTTTATTTTCATGACCTTCATTAATTTTTCTTAATATGCTTTTAACTTTTATGTTAAAAGCATTTGCATAACATGTCAGGTATATGTAAGTGTTTAATCTTTGTTGAGTGTAACAGAAATTATGCATTTTATATTGGTTTTCTTGATCATAAAGAGATCTTATTGTTGATTTTGTATCCAATATCACTGGCAATATACTTATCAACTTAAACAATTTGCAGATATTTGGGGAAGTATTTGTCTGTGCAGGCACATAATTTTTAAAAAAGTTTTATTCTTCACATTCTGTTCTTATAACTTTTATTTTTTGTTTTATTGCACTAGCTAATATGTCTAATAGAGTGCCAATGAAAGTCATGAAACAGTAACTTGTCTTCTTGCAAATGAAGGCAAATTTTGCATATTTTCAATATTTTTGTATGTATGAATTTTTGAGCTATTAATATCAGATTTGAAACTTCTCATTGGTTTGCTAATACTTCTCTGAAAAATCATACTTTTGATCATTAAATAAATGTTGCTAACGTGCAGTTGCAAGTATAGAGGGATTCTGTGTCTCCTTTACACAATACAAAGCAATGCTGATGTCTTGCCAAGTGATAGTACAATATAACAACCTAGACCTTGATAGTACAATATATTGTACTAATACTCTTCAGATAATTAATCTTACTTGTACCCATTCATGTTTTTAGTTCTCTACAATTAAATATTGTCCATAGGTTTCTGTGTTCACCACCACAGTCATAATACTTGAGCCAATCCACCACTATAAAATTCATGCCTTTCCTTTTTATAGCTCCACCTTATCCTATCCAAATCTCCCCTTACTCCCTCCCACTCTCCTTTATGCTTAGTGAACCCTGATGTGTTCTCTAATACTAAAATTTTGATTTTTATAAATTTTATATAAATCTGATCATATAGTATATAACATTTAAGGGTTTGCTTTTTTACTTGGCATAATACCCTGGAAATTATCTTTTTCATATATGAAGTGGTACAGTGGTAGCAGAATTATTTTTCATGATTGAGTGTTGCAATTGTTCAATTGCCTTTTATGCTTTTTCTCTTTAACTTAGCTACTATGGTAAATTTTAATGATTGATCTTTGAATTTAAGGATTCGCTGCATTCTCAACAAAAGCCATTTTATTCTGCATAGGCTATGTTTACATCTATTATTATACAGAGTTTGTTATTTTGTATTTGTTTTTGTCTGTGTTGATTATAGCAACTATCTAAAAATTTCTTTATGTACATTTAGGGTTTATTATATCACAATGTATATTTGATTGTGTTTTTGCTTTAAATACTGCATGATGAGATTTTATGAGACCAGTAAAAATTATTTGGATTATCACAATGTATATTTGATTGTGTTTTTGCTTTAAATACTGCATGATGAGATTTTATGAGACCAGTAAAAATTATTTGGAAACATTAATTTTTGAGCCTACTGGACCTGGAAAATTTTGGGTTTTTTTTTTTTAATTGTGAGAGGCAAACAGCAATAACTGTGTAACTATTCATACTTTCCCTTTATGTCAGGTTTGTGATTTCCATTAAAAATTCACTTTCATTGGCACAGAAGTAGTCCTAACTTGATTCTATTGTCTATAGTCTGTTGTAATATTCTTTTATAGATTTATTATGCATAACTGCCTTTTTCTTATATATATCTTTAAAATCTTACCAGAAATCTTTTTGCAAATATCAACATGAAATTTCATTTTACTGAAATTTACATTTGTTTTTCAAATGGTGCACTCATGACAATTTCTTATCTTCCTTTTTGGGAGTTATGTGCTTTGCAAGATAAATCTTTATTTTTTAGCCTATTACTTCTTCTATTTTCCAACAGTTTCTTACTACAAATTTTATTCCAAGAGCCCCCTTAAGCATATTCCACAGATGAGATTATATCATATTTTCATGTTCCTATAACTGAAAACTATTTCCAATTACTACTGTAACTATTGATCTGTGGGTTATTTAAAAACAAATGACAGACTTTTCCAAGATGTACAGGTTTTCAAGCTATTTCTGTGTTACTTATTTCTAGCCAAACTGTATTTGAACATCATGTTTCACAACAAAGTCCAGCATTACTGGTTGTGGTTAGTCTTTCTAAAAAATGCAAATGGATACCGAAACACTTTAAATCTATGTATTGCCTTTTAATACTCATCTGTTGTTGTTTTTGTATATTTTAATTCTGTATATGTGCTCTATGGACATCATTATTATTAGATTTATGTGATCAGTATTTCTTTGCATTTACCTATATGTTTATTCTTTAATATATTTTTCATTCCTTCCTGTTTGTCAAGTTACCAAAGATAATCACTTTCATCTACAGTTTTCATTTGTCTGTAAATGTCTTTATTTCACTGTGTTACTCTATGAGTAAGAGAAAGTGCCAGTAAAATCTGGGTTATAACTGTTATGACCCAAACTATAGATATAAATGTATAAACTATAGATCTTTCTTACTAAAATACGGGAGATGATAGATGATCCCTAAGATTCTCTCTTGTAATGAGTTCATAATTCCACCATTCTATGTAAGCCAAAAACACATACCTTAATACACATAATGAAAATATTCCCATTGTTATGATTAGATGTTACTGAGGAAAGTTGCTATTTCACCACTTAAGGACAATGTTGTCAAAATATGGAAAATAAATACATCAATACCTGTAAGTTATGTTAGTGTGACAGATTTACCAAGTCATTTATTTTTTTCCTATGTTTTGTATGTTTCAAGCTTTTACAATCACATATTATTTTCATAAAATATAAAAGAACATAACACAAATACATCATTTTCATAAAAAAGAACATAAGAAACACATCATTAGAGAATTAACACAGAGCTTTTCCTTTATAGAAATTCCTCATATTTGTGAGGTAGGTTCAGGGAAAACCCCTTGGGAGTTTTCTGGACAAAAGAAAGTTACCATCCTTATCATATTTAAAATGACATTAATTGGCCTAATGTTTTCCTTTTCTCAGGGAGGGCAAAGGCCTAGGGCTTGAGAAGTGTTAATTGGCCCATTAGGGGAAGAATGTCCTGTCTTCTCTCTGCAGTACTTGTTAAGGTGACCAGAATTTCCACATTGAAAGCAAGTAGTCTTTTCCCTTTTATTAGAAGGAGGGCAACAGAGAAAAAAAAATACAGCTTTATGGGTCTCAGTACCCACCAGTTTACATGCCTTTATGAGATCACCCACAGCCTGGCCTCAGGCTGGAACATAGCATCCTGGCAGTCTCCATTAGCATTTTCATAGGCAAGCTGAAGCAAAAGAACATGTGTGGTTTATGTTGTACACTAGCAAAAGAGCTTCGATATATTTGTATTATACCAAAATACCTGTAATGTGGCCTACTGTTCTATATGCCTGTTTCTTTTCCTGTGGGTGACCTAATGATATGTTAATCAATGCTCTCCTCTGTAAAGGACTGTAAATTCCTGCATGACTTCTCTGTCCTCTACAGAGGGAAACAAAGGTCTTCCTCATTCCTTAGCGAATCAAGGATTTTCCCATTTTCTGAACCATGCCCATGATCTTTACTTTGTGAGCGGTGGTATGTACTTAAGAGCAGCAAGTGTGAAAAAACAACACACAGATTTCACAATCTCCAACTGCACTGTGTCACTGGGCCCAGGATAAAATAAATCAGTGCTGCTTTTTAAAATATGTTTTTGCGACTACCACCACTGCAGGCCGGAAGGTGAGCGCCCAGCCGAGCGGAGGTGACTCCAGTCCGGCCCTGCCTGCCGCCTTTCCTGCCCAGGGCCAACACTACCACTGCTGCGGGTCAGAAGGTGAGTGCCCAGCCAAGCGGAGGTGACTCCAGTCCGGCCCTGCCTGCCCCCTCTCCCGCCCGGGGACCACACTACGATGGCTGCCGGCCGGAGGAGAGGGCCCAGCCCAGTGGAGGGGACTCAGGTCTGCCCGCTGCCTCCTCTGGCCAAGGAGCACACCACAGCTGCTGGCCAGAAGGAGGAAGCTGGGCCAAGCTGCTGAAACCTGCTCTGACCTCACCTGCGACCTTCTTATGATATGGAGAGCACCAGCATTACTGCCACTGCCTGGAGGAAGGAGCAGTCCTGCTGAGGAGGTTTGAGGCCTACTTAGGCCATAAAGGAACCTTCTACAAGCCTGGGGAGTTTTGCCATCCAAGGAGCTGGATTGTTACAAAACATGCAATCCCTGGGAGATTACAAAATCCTTGCTCTAGGGGGTTGGGGGCCCACTGGGCTTGCAGCCACACTCTACTGGGCTTAACAGGATTTGGTATTGCCTGGACCACACCAGGTGGCCTTCTATCCCTCAGGGGAGCTTTGTTACCAGAAGGGGAAACTGTGCAAATTGAGGAGGCTTTAGGTCTACCTGAGAGGAGCCTGGCAAGCCTCTTTTAATCCAAGGGCTCCGCTGCCCAAGGAGGGAGCTACTATCAGAGGAGTCCCAAGAGCCCAGGACATAAGAGTCAATTTACAACATGACCAGGGAAAACTCTGGAACAACACTTGAAAAATAGTAATATAGGAAAATGACAAAACAAAAGACAAAAATGCAATCTCAAACATCCAACCCATCCCAAGAAAGCCTAGGAGCCATGTACATAGAAGAAAATACATGGCATATACCTGAAATACCTGAAACAATAGTAACCAAAATAAAGAAGCAGCTCCAGGAAGCTTTAAAGGAAATCAAACTAGAAATAATCTATCAGGTAAAAGAAGAAATAATAAAAGAAATGAAGGAGATGCTGAACATATCTAAAGAAGACACAGCTGAAAAACTGGAGGAACTAAACAAAAGGATAGAATCTCTGGATGAACAATATAAGAAACAAACAGAATATATAAAACAGATGTAAAGAGATACACAGGAAATCAAAAACTCCATTGAAAGTTGTAAAAACTGCCTGAATAAATGTGAAGATAGAATTTCAGACCTCGAAGACAAGGTTGCAGCCAGTGAACAGGAAAGGAAAGATCTTTTAAAAATAACAAGAAATAACAATTCAACACCTGCAAGATGACGCAAAGAAAAACAACATAAGGTTGATAGGGATATATGAAAAAGAAGGAGACAATACAAAGGATGTCAAGAGGATATTTAGAGAAGTAATTGCTGAAAACTTCCCAAACATGAAATTGGAAACTGATATCAGGATCAGTGAGGCATATACAACTCCAAATAGCCATAACCACAATAAAACTACACCCAGACATACAATAATCACAATTCCAGAAATTGAATAAAAGAATAGAATATTTAAAGCTGTCAGAGAGAAAAGACAGATCATCTATAAAGGAAAACCTATCAGAATCACAGCAGACTTCTCAACACAAACAATAAAGGCAAGAAGAGCATGGAGTGAAGTATTTCAGACCCTAAAGGAAAATGATTTCCAACCTAGAATGATGTAGCCTGCAAAACTGTCCTTCAAAGTTGATGGAGAAATAAGATACTTCCACAACAAAGAAGAGCTGAAGAAATTCATGATCACCAAGCCAATCCTGCAAAAAAAATACTGAAAGACAGTCTAGATACACTTAAGAAAAAACCACTTAACAAAGCAGACAATTAAATAGAACAGAATGATAAAGATGCAACAGCAGAAATATAACATGTCACCAATAAACAAATATATAACAGTTATAACCATTAACATAAATGGTCTCAATGCACTAATTAAAAGAAATAGACTGGCAGAATGGATCAAGAAACAAAATCCAACCATATGCTGTCTACAAGAAACCCATCTAACCCAAAAGGATACTCACAGACTGAAAGTCAAAGGATGGAAAACAATACTTCAGGAACAGGAACCCCCAAAAAAGTGGAGGTAGCTATTCTGTTTGCAGACAATGTGAACTTCAAACCAATAATGATCAGAAGAGATAAAGCAGGTCACTACATACTGGTTACGGGAAAACTTCAAGAAGAAGAGATAACTATCTTAAATATATATACACCAAATTCCAACGCACCCAGTTATATAAAACAAGTAATATCAGAAATGAAAAACCAAATTAGCAGTAATACAATTATAACAGGAGATTTTAACACACCATTGACACCAATGGAAAGATGAACAAGACAGAAAATCAGCAAAGAGATAAAAGAACTGAATCACACATGTGAACAAATGGAATTGATAGACATACAGAGTATTCTGCCCAACAACAACAGAATACACATTTTTCTCAGCAGTACATGGGTCATTCTCTAAAATAGACCATATATTAACTCACAGAACATATTTAAAGAAATGCAAAAGAGTTGAAATCATCCCCTGCATGTTATCAGATCATAGCGCTATGAAATTACTAATTAATGATAAAAGATGCTGCAAAAATCCCATAAACACATGGAAACTGAATAACACACTCTTGAGTAATTAGTGGGTCACAGAGGAAATTAAAGAAGAAATTAAACAATATCTACAAACAAATGAAAACACAAATACAACTTACCGGAATCTGTGGGATGCAATGAAAGCTGTCCTCAGAGGGAAATTTATTGCACTGAGTTCCCACATCAGGAAAACAGAACAAATACAAATAAATAACTTCATGCTACACCTCAAACATCTAGAAAAAGAAGAGCAAGTCAAGCCCAAAGCCAAAAGAAGAGAGGAAATAATAAAAGTCAGAGCAGTAATCAATGCAATAGAGACTAAGAAAACAATACAAAGAATCAATGAATCAAAGAGTTGGTTCTTTGAAAGAATAAATAAAATTGATAAGCCTCTAGCCAACCTTATTTAAAAAAGGGAAGAAAAAGCTCAAATTTATGCAATAAGGAATGAAAAAGGTGAAATCACTACAGACCCAACAGAAATACAGAGGATCATCAACACCTATATCAAAAAACTCTACTCTCAAAGGTTTGATAACACAGAAGAAATAGACAGATTTCTAGATGCATATGAAGTACCAAAGCTACGTCAAGAAGAAGTAAAACTGCTGAATAACCCAATTTCTATTAATGAAATTGAAAATGTAATTAAGTCATTACCTACAAAGAAGATCCCAGGCCCAGATGGATTCACTGCAGAATTCTACAGAAATACAAAGAGGACTTAATGCCGACACTCCTTAAACTCTTCAATGAAATTGAAAGGGAAGCAATCCTTCCCAAGTCATTCCTGGAAGCAAATATTACTCTAGTACCTAAACCTGAGAAGGACCTAACTGCAAAAGAGAATTACACACTAATCTAATGAACACAGATGCAAAAAATCCTCAATAAAATACTGGCAAATAGGATGCAGCAAATCATCAAGAAGATCATACACCATGACCAAGTGGGATTCATCCCAGGCATGCAGGGATGGTTCAATATACGTAAATCAATAAATGTAATACACCATATCAATAGAGCCAAAAGTAAGAATCACATGATCATTTCTATAGATGCCAAAAAAGCTTTTGATAAAGTCCAACACTCATTTATGATAAGAACCTTACAGAAAATTGGAATAGATGGTCTTTATCTCAACATAATAAAGGCCATCTATGACAAACCAACAGCCAGTATCATACTAAATGGCCAAAAATTGAAGGCCTTTACTTTAAAATCAGGCACAAGACAAGGATGTCCCCTGTCACCGCTCCTATTTAATATAGTACTGGAAATACTAGCCAGAGCAATTAGACATGAAAGAAAAATAAAAGGGATAAAGATAGGAAAAAAAGAAGTTAAATTATCACTATTTGCAGATGATATGATACTCTACATAGAAGACCCCCAAAACTCCATTGGAACACTCCTAGATATAATAAATAAATTCAGCAATGTGGCTGGATACAAAATCAATACTCAAAAATCAATAGCATTCTTATACACTAACAACAAAATCACAGAGAGAGAAATAAGCCACACCCTTCACACTAGCAAACAGGAAAAGGAAATATTTAGGAATTACTCTCACGAAAGAAGTGAAAGACCTATACAGGGAAAACTATAATACACTGAAAAATGAAATTGAAGATGATCTCAGAAAATGGAAAGACATCCCTTGCTCATGGATAGGAAGAATAAATATTTTGAAACTGGCCATTCTCCCAAAACTGTTATACAGATTCAATGCAATCCCGATAAAAATACCATCAACATACCTCATAGATCTCGAGAAATCAATCCTAAAATTCATCTGGAGTGAGAAGAGACCTAGAATAGCAAGGACAGTTCTAAGCAGCAAAGGCAAGGCAGGAGGCATCACAATCCCTGACTTGAAGTTATACTACAAAGCAACTGTAGTAAAATCAACATGGTAATGGAATCAAAACAGAGCCGAAGACCAATGGAATAGATTAGAAGATACAACCACACTACAAACACACTCAACCACCTTATCTTTGATTAAGGGGCCAAACAGGTTCACTGGAAGAATGACAGTTTCTTTAATAAATGGTGTTGGAAAAACTGGCTCTCTGTATGCCAAAAACTAAAACTAGACCTATGCCAGTCACCATATACTAAAATAAAATCTAAATGAATCAAAGATCTAAATATTAAAACAGAAACACTAAATTTATTGGAAGACAAATTGGGTAAAAACCTTAAAGACATAGCAGTAGGTAAAGAATTCATGATCAAGACTCAAACCGCACGGGAAATACTTCCCAGAGTCAATAACTGGGATCACATCTTATTAAAACATCAAAAGAAATGTCTAACATAGTGAAAAGAAAGCCCACAAACTGGGAAAAAATCCTAGTGAACTGCCCCTCAGACAAAGGACTTCTGTCTAAAACATACAAAGAATTGAAAAAAGTCAGACCCCCAAATTCAAAGACCCCATCCAAAAATGGGCATCGGAGATGAATAAACAATTTTCAGATGAAGAAATGCAAATGGCAAATAAATATATGAAAAAATGTTCAGCATCACTAATCATTAGAGAAATGCAAATTAAAACCACACTGAGATTTCATCTCACTCCTGAAAGAATGGCCAAGATCAAGAAAACCACCACCAACAAATGCTGGAGAGGCTGTGGGGAAAAACGAACTCTCCTGCACTTTTGGTGGGAGTCTAGACTGGTGCAACCATTGTGGAGGTCAGTCTGGAGATTTCTCAGAAAGCTATGACTGGAAGCACCCTTTGACCCAGCTATTCCACTTCTAGGCATATTCCCAGAAGAACTGAAAGCATCATACCACAGTGATATATGTGCACCCATGTTTATAGCAGCACAATTTGTAATAGCCAGATCTTGGAAACAACCTAAGTGTCCATCAGCTGAGGAATGGATAAAAAAGTTGTGGTATTTTTATACAATGGAGTACTACTCAGCTATAAAGAATGATCACATTGAGACATTTATAAATAAATGGATGCAGCTCGAGACCATACTCGTAAGTGAAATAAATCAAACTCACATGTATAAATACCAAATAGTTTCTCTAGTGTAAGAAACAATAAGAAAACATGAAAGTACGTGGTAATCATGATTCCCAGTCACACTGGTCTGAAGCCTTATAATGTTTTCACTCATTAATTGGAATGGTTTTAATTTTGGTTGTTTTATTTTATTGTCTGTGAAACCACAAATAACTATTTTGAAGAAAATAAGAGCGTAATAGCTAGCGCTGATTTAATATCATCCTGTTTTGAAGCCCCATCAAGTTGTTGTTCATTTGTTTCCATTGGTTCTAACATGTTGTATCTTATTATATCTTAATGTATGCGGTAGTATAAGCAAATTTTTTATAGACAAAGAGATAATATAGAAATTGATGTTTGGTTTCTGCTAGCTGGTTCTAAATACCCTGCAATAATTTCATTGTCTTGAACAGTTTCACACTGTCTTGATAAATTTGATGCTATAGTATATGAAGTTAGACTTAAATGTTTCAAGGAAAGAGTCACTATGGTCACTACTATTAATGTCAAGCTATCTGGGGGTGAAACACAATGATGCTTAAATTTTTCAGTTCTGACCGGTGTTGTTCTATTGATATGTTCTTTTTTTTTTATTTCAATCTCCCCCCTCTTTCTTTCCTTTTTTTTAAAATTAATTTCTTAGTATCTTTTAACTAAGGGAAAACTAAATTAAAAATAGTGCGATAGATTATATTAATTTTTTTGTTTCCCTATTAACCTGATTTGAACCCCTGTATTGTTTTCCACATCTTGTTCTGACTGATTTTATTATATTCTGTTTCGCTTAATAGTATCAAGTTTGAGGGTATAGGCAATCATTTGGAAGGCAACCAGATATTCTATGATGCCCGTTATTGTTTGACTATTATCTTCTTTGGAATCCTGTAAGCTCTCCAATGTGGTTTTATTGGTCTTATGTACAGTTTTGTTCAATTCTTTTATACCAGCTGATATAGGCTACTCTTTTTTAGGATAACAAGAGGCATAATGGTAACCATTGTTGATCACCTAGTAATCCTTTTTTTTCATTTTATACTATGTCCATCCTCCTCTAACTGACTCTGTTTTGCTTTGTCACATTGGGTTTTTCTTTGGTCCGTCTTGTTTGTTTTTTGTTTTTTGGCTTTTTAAAATCTTTTTTCTTTTCCTTTTCAAAGAAAAAGTTATAAAAACTGTGGAAGTAATGGAAACTAAAATGTGTGATTGTTAGCATAAAAAAGAGGGGAAGGAAAGTGATCTAAAGGATATAACTGCAAGTATATTTAAATGTGTAGGATAGAGAACCATATTGCTGAGTTTTTCTTGGATCATTGAACAGAACTGACTGCAATCTCACTGTATTAATCTCCGCTTTGTATGCTTTAATTTTATAATCTGGACAGCTGTTTCTAAGATGACAATGTGCGATCTATTAACTGGTGAACTCTTACTGTATATTTTTTCTCTTGAAATTCTGTATTACTTCTAGCCTTTTACTGTTTTGCTTCATTTAGTTTTTCTCTTTAAATTAAAAAAAAATGTTTCTGCCTCATTTTTGATCTCCAGTTTGGGGACTCGTTTGTGGATTACAAGATTTGGGGGCTCATCTGGGATTAATGGGGGATGCCCCCAAATTATTTTTTCACCAATCGATTGGCTTTTTTTTTTGCCTGTTTGTAATCTGAGTGCATACATTTGTAACTGCAGATAAAATGAGACAACTTCTGGGGACCTTTTTTCCCCCTTTTGTATTTTAGGGCTTTTGGGGCCCATTTGTGACTTTGTTTGGGCTTCGACCCATGTGGGGGTTTTTGCCCGTTTGTAATTGGATGCGCACAATGACTTCAGACGAGCTAGGGCTCCTTTTGCACCAGAATCCAGGGGCTATTGCCCATTTGTAATGTGGGGCTTCAGCTCATGTGTGTGGCTTCAGCCCGTTTGGGGCTTCGGCCCATGTGTGTGGCTTCGGCCTGTTTGAGGGTTTGGCCCATGTGTGTGGGTCTTCGGCCCCTTTGGGGCTTTGGCCCGTGTGTGTGGTTTCAGCCCATTTTGGGCTCTGGCCCGTCCATAACTTTGGGGCCTTTTGCCCATATGTATTTATGTTCAGTGTTTTTGTACTTTGGAATTATCTGCTTGTTTGAATCTGTTACTAACCTTGGGGTATTTTGCCCATTTGAACTTGTTGAATTTGTTACTAACTTAAGGGCTTGTTGCCCATTTCTGTTGCAGGATCCATGTGGCTCATTGGACTCAAGGTTCATAAAAAAAATTACTTACTTTAGCTCACCAAACTGTGCAAAAAACCACCTTTGTTTGTACCTTTAATGTTGGTCTTGTCTTTTGTGGCGCCTTGTTTAATGTTTTAGTCCTCAATTGATTACTTGCAAGCTCGGCATGCCTTTTAAAAAGTATTTTTCTTTCTGGTTAAAATGTAAATATATGTGCACATATATATGTATATTTATGGTTTTTAAAAATGATATTAACTTTACCAAGTAAAATCAGATCAAACTATAATTGAGCCAGTTAAAAAAGTTATAATTTTTTTTAAATTTTTTTTTTCTTATCGGTACCAGGGATCGAACTCACGACTGCCTACTTGCAAGGCAGGCGCTTATGAGCTAAATCCCCAGCCCCTAAAAAAAGTTATAGTTTTTAAAATAGAGCATTTTAATGTGGTAAAAAAGACATAAAATGATTAAATATGTTTTAGATTACTAAAAAGGTCATTTCAAGGATTTTGTTAAAGGTCTTAATGTTGTCTAAAAAGCAAGAAAAAAAGTAATTGCCTGGTAATAAGTAAAAAAAAAAGTGGTTTTTGTCTTAAAGTAAAAATGTAAAAGAAAGAATGCTTTCTTTGGCATGGCTATCAAGAGCAAAGAGCCCCACAGGATAATTTGCAATACTGTAAGTTTGGGGGAGGGGAATTTCCAGGAATGCTATAAGACAGAGTTGAGATTTTGATTGCTAAAATATATTTTAAAAAGAACTATTCGTTGTTCTCAGTAGCCATTAGAGCACCCCCAGAAAACCCACCCATTTGCCCAAGATAGCAGAGATGAGACAATTAGCTAATAAGTCTCCCTCAGGGTTTTCTGAAAAGATTGCAAAAGGCCTCTTACATTTATAGACCGGTAGCACCTAAAAATGCAAGGGCCATTAATATTGCCTTTGTAACTCAGTCAGCCCCAGACATTAGAAAAAAATTGCAAAAATTTGAGAGATTTTTTAAAAATGCCCTTCAGTCACTTATTAAGGTTGCTGGGCAAAAAACAAACAAACAAAACAAAACATTGGCTGTTGGACTCTCCTTAAAAAAAAAAAAAAAAAAAAAAAAAAAAAAAGGCTCTTTCCTTCCAATGGATGCAAGCCATCCAACAGATTCCAGTCCCTGTGACTAAAAAACAAGTGCAAAATTTTCTAGGAGCCACAGGATTGACCCAGAGTTTGGGACCCTGGCAGAGGCTTGTTGCCTTTCTTTCCAAGAGACTTGATTATGTGGCAGCCAAATGGCCATCTTGTCTGCAAGTGATTTCCTCAGTGGCTCTCCTGGTAAAGGAGGCTTAAAAATTGACTTTTGGACACAAACTGTTAATTGTATCCTCCTATTCACTGTAGACTGTCATCAAGGCTCCGCCAGACCTATGGCTGCCCAATTCCCAAGTCATGCATCCTCGGGTATTACTTTTAGATCTGACTACCATCAGTTTCAAGAAAACAGCAGCTTCAAACCCTGCTACTCTGCTGCCTGATGATGCCCCTCCTTTCCCCTCCACAACTGTATTGGGGACCAGATTTGACAGATGAGCCACTATTCAGAGTTCCTTTGTATTTCTCCGATGGAAGCAGTTACATCTATCAAAGTAAGCGGGTCGCAGAAGCTGCCATTACCACAGACTCTCAGATTCTATGGGAACCAACCCTGGAGCCAGGAACATTGGCCCAGTGGGCTGAACTCATTGCCCTCACTAAGGCCTCAAGCTGTCAAAGTATGCATTTGTTACTGCCCATTTTCATGGGGCCATTTATCAAATATGGTGTTTATGACTTCTGGGGCCAAAAGATTAAAAATGCTCCCAAATTTTGGACTTGTTGGCTGCCATCTGGATGCCAAGGAAAGTGGCTATTATACTCTGTAGAGCCCATTGGGCAAGAGATGGCCTTGTTAAACAAAAAATAATTTGGCAGACGTCACCGCCCAAAAGGAAGCCACAAAATCAGTGGGGATTGAGATAGCCCTGACATTACTGCTGATCCCACCTACTTTGTCAGAGCCTATTTGCACTTGAAAAGACTTGCATCTGGCAGCTCAACTTCCGAGCGATCCCTGGGAGTTAATATCGAAGCTAGCCCAGTCTGTGAGCTTCAGATGCCCTCAGTGCCAATTGGTGAACCCAAAACAACTGCAACAAATAGCAACCTCTCGCTACGTGTGACTATGCCTAAAAAAAATTGAGAAATAGACTTTACAAAAATGGAAAAGCCTGGACTTCAAGAAAATAAGTACTTATTAATGATGATAGATATTTTTTACTAGATGGGTTAAAGTGTTGCCTACTAAGTCGGAGTCAGCCCTGATAGCAGTTTCCAGATTTGGCCTCCCTTTACCCATGGGGTCCGACAATGGCCCAGCTTTTATAGTCCAGATAACTCAAAAATTAACCAAAGCTTTGCAGATCAATTGGAAACTCCATTGTGCTTACCAGCCTCAAAGTTCAAGTCAAGTACAAGGGATAAATCAGACTTTAAGTGTAAGACCGGTGTCGCAAGGAAGACTCCTAGGGCTCTCATGTAAGAACAAAGGGGTTTTTATTATTCCGTGTACACGGGGTCCTCCAAACAGGTGGAAATGGAGAACCCTGAGTTGGGGCAAGGCTGGTGTTTTTAAGGGGGAAAAACTGCAATGTAAGCGTTTATTACAGAAGCCAATCATTACAGTTAGTGCGGAGCGGTGGGCATCTTATCTATCTGCTATTGGTCAGTTCATAAGGGATGACCAGCGGGTCAGAGTTAATTAACTGTCTTTGTTCTGTACAATTTATCTTTAAGACACCTGGTTTCTGTAGACTTGAGTCTGACATATTTTACAACCCTGATTAGCGTAATGGCAGGCTCTATCTCTGAGTTCCCTGGCACAGCACATCCCGAGAACATCACAGCCACAGATTTTTTTTTTTTTTTTTTTTCCCTGCAGGGCTGAGTTAGGACTGAGTCAAGAGGCCCAGTGCTGTTTCTAGCTGAGAAACAGCATCTTGTTTTTAACCTTTAAATTTCTGGTTCTTCATAAGGACAGTAATAACTAAGATGGCCTTAGAAACTGGCAAGAATTGGGTGAGTTTCCTTCCTTTTGCTCTTTTGTATGTGCAATGTACCCTGCTATGTTGCAGGTATTTCCCCTTTTGAGACTTTATATGAGAGACCTCCTCCTCTTATCCTTAAGATTTCTAAAAAAAAAAAAAAAAAAAGAGCTGATTTAGCTAATCAAGATCTTATTAAGTCCCCCCCCCACCGCAGACTTTTCAGCCAGTTCTGACTTCCATCCACCTGTTATTTCGCTGCTGCCCACTGTGAGGACAAACACCTTGCTGTGGAGCCTGGACACTGGTCCTTATCAAGAGGCATCACTGTGAATCTCTTGAGCCACAATGGACTATCAAAGTAGCCAGAAAGCCTGCCTGGATTCATCATTCCCGGCTCTTACAACATTCAGTTCCAGATCCCTGGAGTGGTGCCTAGAAGTTTCCAGTCTTCTTCCTAAACCTGTAGCCACCTCATTTTTCAGGAAGAACAGAACCTCACAGTTCACCACACAGTGTGGTAACCCTGCCAAGGGGAAAATTACCCTATGATGGGAACTTCCTCTTAAAAAAACAGGAGCGTTCATCTTGGTGGAACTGAATTGCTCCTCTTGGGAAATGACCACTCTTCCAGGAACTTGCACAACTAGTTCATGAGAAGCCTATCATGCAAACTTTAGATAACTTTACAAGATGAGCAAACTTGCCAACTATGCAAATCCTAGTGCTTGTCTCTGCCTTCCTTTTCTACAAAAGTCCAAAGACTCAGTCAGCCCTCTGAATTCAAATGGTAACCCTTTATCTGTACCATCCAGAATGGCCAGCCTGATTTAAAGCTCCTTTGTCGCCCTTTGTCTCTGCCCATCTCCTGACTGCATTTTTGGATGGTGTGCAAATCTGGTATATTAAGCCCCCAGAGCTAAAACTTTTTACCTAAGACTCTGGTAACAACACTGTTACTGATGCTAACACATTTCTTTCTTTTTTCTACACATTGCTGAAGTTATTGTTTAGATAGCAGTATTTCTTAATATTTTACCACAGTGCCACTACTATTTCATTTATATTCATTAAGTTATGTATTGTGGCCCAGATGCAGTGGTGAAATCATGGAATATTTACATAGTATCATCTTTTATGTCCTCCAGAAATATAGAAACTGTCAGAATATCTCCTAGTACATAAAATCTAAATCGCACAGATACAACTCTTAGAGATCTGGTCATTGTAACAGTTATAATGTTACTGGATTTGGGGGTGCTGGAGTATAGTATTATCCGGGTTCTTTCTGTCTTGAATAAAGAATTCAAAGATATTAGCAAAAACTGTGCCAAAGTTTCACATTTATTTAAAGTAGGAAAAACTGAAAATGATGGCTAAGGATGAAACTGGCTCTGAAGAGTTAGCTTGGAAAAAGAAAAAGAGAAGGAAAAATAACAGTCAAAATGAAATATAAATACACCCTAAAGTATGAGGGCACACTACAAAACAAAACAAAACAAACAAACACCTGCTCCCAAAGAGACAAGGAACATCAAAGGACCTCTGAGAAATAGTTTGAGGAAAGAACCAGAATGTTCCCAGCTGGAGCAATCTGATCATAATTTAGAGAATCTACTGCCTGCTCTTGTATTTGCAGCCGCTAGGTCTTGTCTCCAGGTGGAATGCCTTCTTCCATTTCCACTTTCCTAAATTCCTAATGACCTTTCAAGGCCAGTTTTTAAAAAAATGCCACTTGCAGGTTGTCTTGGTTACTTTTTACTCATCGCTGAGACAACAAAATACCTGATGCCCAAGTTGGGAAAGGAAAGGTTTATTTCTTACAATTTTTGGAGGTTTCAGTCCACACTCAGTTGGCTCCAAGACAGGCAGGCATGGCCGGGCTGCATTTCATGGTGGCCGCCAGCAGCAAACTCAAACCAGCAAAGAGAAAAACACACCTTCTTCCTGCCATTACATCACATCCTGGCTTCACCCCTATGTGGGTGGAGCACTGACACCATCAATCCAAGCACTATACAAAGAACCATCACAAATGAACAATGCAAACTCATGAGTCCTGGGGGACACAAACATAAACCATGACACAGGTATTCTATTTGTTTGTTTTGTTTTGTTTTGTTTACCCTGTTTGAGTTTCCCAAAGTTCATAGTGGGGTATATTTAGGTAGTACGTGCTGAATCAATGTTACTGAAATAAAAACATATTATACTTCTAATACTGCTTAAATTTTTCCATAAATCTAATGGATCTCTAGTTTGGACTAGCCCCTGTCTGGTTGGCCTAAAGGAGAAAGACAGGTCTCCTAAATTCTCTTGGTAAGAGGCTCTGAGGAGTGAGGTAGCCTGGTGAAGAAGAGTTTATCCTAAGTGAAAGAGCCAGGAAATTAAAGTTGCAAAAATCACAAAGGAAAGACCCTCAAAGAAAACAGTATAAAATTGGCTTTTATCTTTGTCACATTTATTTGTGGCTCCTCCACACAGCCTCTTGCCCCAACTTAATTTATGTCTTACTCTCAGGAAGAAAGAGATGCTTTAAGGCAATGCTTCTCATACCTTCATTTGCATATGAATCACTTGAATTTTAGTTAAGGATCATTTTCTCTAGAATGGGGCGTGATGTGGTACATTTCTAACAATGTTGTCTATCCAAAGGGTCACACTTTGATAATAGAGTTTAAAGTATATTCTTAGAAAGCTATTTATTAAAAACTCTGTAAGACACCAATGGCAGTATAAAAAAGAGAAGGGAGACATTGATATTTGCACTTTGGTATTGGAATTGTTGGGAACCTCATGGCAGCATCTTTTGGGGGGCGTCTATGTTGAAGTCCTCTGCAATACCACTTGCTCAATTAAATGTGCCCTAATTCCTTCTGCTAAAGTGATTTTGATACTTATTTGACAGCTCCATTATATCCTCCATAAATATCAATTATGTGGTAATGGAGGGGTTGTAAATTCCTTATAAAGAGAAATTGTATTTTAGCCAGTCTTTTTAGATTCAATCCGGATTCTAGAATTGTTTGCATAATAGTTTTTAAGAATGGGAAAAATTAAAGGGGAATGAGAACAATTAAGCCCCTCTTCCCTCTTTTAAAAACATTCTTTTCTCTGGTGAGAGTGGTTTTTTCATTCAAAAACAAGGTTCTCCTTTGTAGATTAGTAGCTGTTAATCTCAACTGGATTGAATTTGATCTGGCTGTAGGAAGTAGGCTTTTGATGTGAAATGGCAGTCAAAGACCTGGCTAAAGAAAAAGTTGGTTAGGTAACCTCTGTGGAGCTCTTAATGGACACTGAAGGAAAGTCAAGGAGGATTACAGTGGCTGAATTCAAGATGCAAGAAAGCATGGAAAAGATGCTGAATTTCTAAACATGTGTAGTCTGAGTGGAAGACCACTGAAAGTCAAAGAATATCCTGGCTGTGAACATGCCACGAGAAAAATGCAAATGGTGGTGGTGGCTTTGACTAGTGGGCTGGACATGGTGGCATGTGGCCCACGAATGATTAATGTCCTACCCAGCATCCTAAATAATCATAACATCTCAAATGAGATGATCCATGTATTACAGGCTGGAAAACTTGGGAATATAGTGTTTATAGCAAATCTAGATTATAAAGATGGCTGGAAGAAACTGAAAAAAGTATTTAGTATGGCTGGTGTGCTAAGCAGAAGATAAAGATGGGAAAAGTCATGGGATAAGCACTGTGACTTTTGAACAGTATGTTGAAGCTAGGTAAACTATATCTATGTTTAATGGCCAACTTCTATTTCATAGATCAACGCATGTAAAAATGGACAAGAAGGCTTTACCAAAGGGAGATTTCTTCCCTCCTAAACATCCACAGTAACTTCCCTTGGACTTGGTGGTATTGGCATGGGGTTAGGATCAGGAGGACAACCTATTGATGCCAATCGTCTAAACAAAGGCATTAGGATGAGAAACCTAGGATCTGCAAGAATAGAAATGGAAGGTATAGGATTTGGAATAAATAAAATAGGAGTTATTGAGGGGCCCCTTTGGTGGTGGCATGGAAAACATGGGGCAGTTTGGATCTGGGATGAACATAAGGCAGATAATGCAATCTTAAGTAATACACTGAAGAGAGGAGAGATCATTACAAAGCACAGAGGAGGTGGAGGGGGAAGCATCACTGGGACTGAGAAGATAGGCTCTGGCATTGATTTCTTTGGTGATGTCAGCATGGAGTGTGTGGGCACTGGCCTGGACCATCGCATGGATCATGTGGGCACTGAGATCAAGCACATGGGCCTGGTCATGGATCTTATGAGCTCTGTTGAGCACATGGGCTCTGGCTTGGAGCACATGGCCATACCCATTGACCCTGTGGACCAAATCATCGAGCACATTAGCTCTGCATGGAGCACATGTATCCTATGATGGATCAGGTGGCCAGTGGCTGGAGTGGATGGGCAGCAACAACCTGGAGTACATAGGCCCCTCCATGATTCCAGCCCTGGGTGCTAGCATGAAGCGTACGGGCCTGGCTATGGGTGGCTACAGTGGTGCCAGCTCTGACCATGCCATGGAGATGGAACACAGAAATTTTGGAGGAAGTTTTTCAGGTTCCTTTGGTGGAGCTAGAGGCCATGCTCCTGGGGTGGCCAGAAAGGCCTTTCAGATATTTGTGAGAAATCTCCCATTTGATTTTACATAAAAGATGCTGAAGAATAAATTCAACAAATATGCCATATGCTGTACACTGACATCAAAATAGAGAAAAGGAAGTCCAAGGGGTGAGGTATGGTTCAGTTTGAGAGGTGGCTAAAAGATCCTACCAGATGATGAATGGCATGAAGCCGAGTGGCCAAGAGATTGACATTCGAATTGATATTCGATAGAAATACTTAAGCAGTTGCCTTTTTAAAACATCAGTACCAGACCTCTGTGTTGGTATTTTTTATTGTTAATGATTTTAATTAGTTGGTTGAATATATAAAGATGTTTAAAAAATTCAGTTGATTTTTGGGGTAATTTGAGTTACTTTTTTTTAAGAGATTAGACAAAACAGGACATAACAGAGTAGATCAGAACAGAACAATGTAAGCAACACAGTATTTCACCAGAAGACAACCTGTAACTAACAGTAACTACCACGATGTCTCTTTCTTTGAAATAGTTAAGTATAACTTCATATACAATAGTATCAAACATAACAAAATAGTATAAAAACATTCAAGAGAATGAGAGTATTACAGGGCTTTCAGACCCAAATAACAGAAAACAAACAATGGCTATTATCTCATTTTCCATAGGAAATTTGTTTATACTTTCAAATGTAATACAATCCAATAAGGTACAACAGGATAGAGCAAATGGAAACAGAAGAGCAAGAGCACAGTAGGACTTCAGAGTAAGATGATATTATATCAGCACTGGCTATTATAAGGACTTGTTTCTCTCAGATTAGCTGTTCATACCATCACAGATAATAAAATCAAAAAACCAGGACAAACACATCACAACTATGATCATTATAAGGCTTCAAAACAATGTATTAGGGAATCATGATTACTATGAACTCTTGTATACCCTTACTAATTCTTACACTAGGGAGATTATACAGTATTTATACATGTGAGTTTGATTTATTTCACTTATGAGTATGGTTTCAAGTTGTGCCCATTTATTAGTAAATACCTCAATGTGATCATTCTTTATAGCTGAGTAGTATGCCATTGTATAAAAATACTACAACTTTTTTTATCCATTCCTCAGATGATGGACCCTTAGGTTGTTTCCAAGATCTGCCTATTACAAATTGTGCTGCTATAAACATGGGTGCACATATATCACTGTGGTATGATGTTTTCAGTTCTTCTGGGAATATGCACAGAAGTGAAATAACTGGGTCAAATGGGACCTCCAATCCCAGACTTTTGAGGAATCTCCAGACTCACCTCCATAGTGGTTGCACCAGTCTACACTCGCACCAACAGTGCAGGAGAGTTCCTTTTTTCCCACATCCTCTCCAGCATTTGTTGTTGGGAGTTTTCTTGATCCTGGCTATTCTTTCTTGAGTAAGATGGAATCTCAGTGTTGTTTTAATTTGCATTTCTCTAATGACTAACGATGATGAACAATTTTTCATGTATTTCTTCATCTGAGAAGAGTATTCATAGATTCCCATTTTTGGATTTCAGATCTGTGTATTCATCTCAGATGCCCATTTTTGGATTGGGTCCTTGAGTTTTGGGGATCTGATTTTTTAAAAATTCTTTATATGTTTTAGACAGAAGTCCTTAGTCTGAGGGACAGTTCACTAAGATTTTTTCCCAGTTTGTGGATTTTCTTTTCAGTATGCTGGAGATTTCTTTTGACACTCAGAAACTTTTTAATAAGATGTGATCCCAGTTATTGATTCTGGGAAGTGGTTTCTGTGCGGTTGGGTTCCTATTCATGAATTCTCTACCTACCCCTATGTCTTCAAGATGTTTACCTACTTTGTCTTCCAACAGATTCAGTGTGTTTCTGTTTTAATATTCAGATTTTGATCCATTTAGATTTTAATTTAGTACATGGTGATAGGCATGGGTAGCGGTATAGTTTTTGGCATATGGAAAACCAGTTTTTCCAGCACCATTTATTAAAGAGACTGTAGTTCTTCCAGTGAACATGTTTGGCCCCTTTATCAAAGATAAGGTGGTTGAGTGTGTTGGTAGTTGTGGTTGCATTTTCTAATCTATTCTATTGATCTTCAGATCTATTTTTATTCCAGTACCATGTTGATTTTATTACAGTAGCTTTGTAGTATAATTTCAAGTCAGGAATTGTGATGCCTCCTGCCTTGCCTTTGCTGCCTAAAATGCCTTTGCTAGGCTAGGTCTCTTCCGGTTGCAGATGAATTTTAGGAGTGATTTCTCTAGGTCTATGAGGTATGTTGATGTATTTTCTTTGGGATTGCATTGAATTTGTATAGCAATTTTGGGAGAATGGCCATTTTCACAATATTTATTCTCCCTATCCATGAACAAGGGATGTTTTTCCATTTTCTGAGATTTTCTTCTATTTCTTTTTCAGGGCATTATAGTTTTCCCTGTATAGATCTTTTACTTCTTTCATGAGATTAATTCCTAAGTATTTCATTTTTTTTTGGATGCTACTGTGAAGGGTGTGGCTTCTCTTATTTCTCTCCCCATAATTTTGTTGTTAGTGTATAGAATGTTATTGATTTTTGAGTATTGATTTTGTATCCAGCTACATTGCTGAATTTATTTATTATATCTAGAAGTCTTTCAATGGAGTTTTGGGATCTTCTATGTAGAGTATCATGTCATCTGCAAACAATGATAACTTAACTTCCTCTTTTCCTATCTTTACCCCTTTTATTTCTCTCTCTTGTCTAATTGCTCTGGCTATTATTTCCAGTACTATATTAAATAGGAGTGGTGATAAGGGACATCCTTGTCTTGTGCCTGATTTTAAGGTAAAGGCCTTCAGTTTTTAGCCATTTAATATGATGCTGGCTGTTGGTTTGTCATAGATGTTCTTTATCATATTGAGGTAAAGACCATCTATTCCAATTTTCTGTAAGGTTCTTATCATGAATGATTGTTGGGCCTTATCAAAAGCTTTTTCTGCATCTATAGAAATGATCATGTGATTCTCACTTTTGGCTTTATTGGTATAATGGATTACATTTATTGATTTCCGTATGTTGAACTATCCCTGCATGCCTGGGATGAATCCCACTTGGTCATGGTGTATAATCTTCTTGACGATTTGCTGCATCCTGTTTGCCAATATTTTATTAAGGATTTTTGCATCTGTGTTCATTAGGGAGACTGGCCTGTAGTTCTCTTTTTTAGTTGGGTCTTTCTCAGGTTTTGGTACTAGAGTTATATTTGCTTCCAGGAATGACTTAGGAAGAATTGCTCCCCTTTTTATATCATTGAAGAGTTTGAGGAGTGTCGGCATTAAGTATTCTTTGTATTTCTTGTAAAATCCCACAGTGAATCTGTCTGGGCCTGTGCTCTTCTTTGTAGGTAAGGACTTAATTACATTTTCAATTTCATTGATAGGGTTATTCAGCAGTTTTACATCTTCTTGACCCAGCTTTGGTACTTCATATGTTTCTAGGAATCTGTCCATTTCTTCTGTGTTATCAAACCTATGAGAGTAGAGGTTTTTGAAATAGGTGTTGATGATCTTCTGTGTTTCCACAAGTTTTATGTGATTTTGCTTTTTTTGTTCCAGATTGCATGAATTTGAGCTTTTTCTTTCCTTTTTAAAATTAGGTTGGCTAGGTGCTTATCAAATTTATTCTTTCAAAGAAGCAACTCTTTAATTCATTGATTCTTTGGATTGTTTTCTTAGTCTCTATTGTATTAATTTATGCTCTGATTTTTATGATTTCCTCCCTCCTTTTGGCTCTGGACTTGACTTCTTCTTTTTCTAGATATTTGAGGTATAGCATCAGGTTGTTTATTTGTATTTGTTCTGTTTTCCTGATGTGGGAACTCAGTGCAATAAATTTTCCTCTGAGGACTGCTTCATTGCATCCCACAGATTCCAGCAAGTTGTATCTATATTTTCATTTGCTAGTAGGTATTGTTTAACTTCTTCTTTAATTTCCCCTGTGACCCACTGATTGCTCAAGAGTGTGTTATTCAATTTCCATGTATCTGTGGGGGTTTTGCAATTTCTTTTATCATTAATTTCTAGTCTGATGGTGCTATGATCTGTTAACATGCATGGGATAATTTAACTCTTTTGCATTTATTTAAATATATTCTGTGGGTTAGTATGTGGTCTATTTTAGAGAATGTCCCATGTCCCGCTGAGAAGAATGTATATTGTGATGTTGTTGGATGGGACACTCTGTATATGTCTGTCAAGTCCATTTGTTCACAAGTGTGATTCAGTTCTGTTATTTCTTTGCTGATTTTCTGTCTGATTCTTCTGTCCCTTGGTGTCAATGGTGTATTAAGTCTCCTGTTATAATTGTGCTATTGTTAATGATTTTTCATTTCTATTAATACTTGCTTTGTATAACTGTTTACTTTGGAATTTGGTGCATATATATTTAAGATTGTTATCTCTTCCTCTTGAAATTTTCCCCTAACCAATATGTAATGACCTTTTTTGCGGGGGGGGGGGTACTGGGGATTAGTAATGACCTTTTTTATCTCTTCTGATCATTCTTCGTTTGAAGTTCACATTGTCTGCAAACAGGATAGCTACCCCTGCTTTGTTTTGGGCTCCTGTTGCATGAAATATTGTTTTCCATCCTTTGACTTTCAGTCTGTGAGTTTCCTTTTTGGTTGGATGGGTTTCTTGTAGACAGCACATGGTTGGATGTTGTTTCTCGATCCATTCTGCCAATCTGTTTCTTTTAATTGGTGCATTGAGACCATTTACATTAATAGTTATAACTGTTATATATTGGTTTATTGTTGACATGTTATCTTTCTGCTGTTGCATCTTTATCTTTCTGTTCTGTTTAACTGTCTGCTTTGCTTAGTGGTTTTTTTCCTAAGTGTATCTAAACTGTCTTTCAGTATTCTTTACAGGGTTGGCTTGGTGATCATGAAGTTCTTCAGCTGTTGTTTGTCATGGAAATATCTTATTTCTCCATCAATTTTGAAGGACAGTTTTTCAGGGTACATCAGCCTGGGTTGGAAATCATTTTCCTTTAGGATATGAAATACTTCACTCCATGCTCTTCTTGACTTTATTGTTTGTGCTGAGAAGTGTGCTGTGACTCATAAGTTTTCCTTTATAGGTGATCTGTCCTTTCTCTCTGAAAGCTTTTAATATTCTATTCTTATGTTGGATTTCTGGGATGGTGATTATTGTATGTCTGGGTGTAGTTTTATTTTGGTTATGGCTATTTGGAATTTCTATACGCTTCACTGATCCTGATGCCAGTTTCTATTCTCATGTTTGGGAAATTTTCAGCTATTACTTCTCTAAATATCCTCGTGACATCCTTTATGTTGTCTCCTTTTTTATTTATCCCTATCAATCTTATGTTGTTTTTCTTTGAGTCATCGTGCACCTGTTGGATTGTTGTTTCCTGATTTCTTGTTATTTTTAAGAGACCTTTCCTTTCCTGTTCACTAGCTGCAATCTTGTCTTCGAGATCTGAAATTCTATCTTCACTTTCTTTGAGGCTGTTTTGACAACTTTCAATGTAATTTTTGATTTCCTGTATATCTCTTTGAGTATGCTTTATGTATTCTGTTTGTTTCTTACATTGTCCATCCAGGGAATCTCTCTCTTTTTTTTTTTTTTTTGTTCTTCTGACTTTTTAACTGTGTCTTCTTTAGATGATTCAGCATCTCTTTCATTTCTTTTATCATTTCTTCTTTTACCTGGAAGATTATTTCTTGTTTGAATTCCTTTAAAGCTTCCTGGAGTTGCTTCTTTATTTCAGTTACTATTATTTCAAGTATTTCAGGTATATGGCATATATTTTCTTCTATGTACATGAGTCCTAGGCTTTCTTGGGATGGGCTGGATGTTTGAGATTGCATTTTGGTCTTTCATTTTGCCATTTTCCTGTACTTCCTTGTTTCAAGTGTTGTTCCAAAGCTTCCCCTGGGCGTGTTGGAAATTGTCTACTATCTTCTAGGCTCCTGGGACTCCTCTGGTAGCACAGGAGCATAGCATAGCATAGCTCCTTCCTTGGGCAGCCAGGTCCCTGTATTAAAAGAAGGTTGCCAGGCGCATATCAGATTGTCCTAAAACCTCCTCAAGCCGCACAGCTCCCCCCTCCAGCAGCACAGCTCCCGACAGAAAGAAGGCCACTAGGTATGGTCCAGGCCGGCCCAAATCCCACTAAGCCCAGTCTAATGTGGCCACAAGCTGAATGGGTCCCCAATCACCTAGAGCAAGGATCTCAAACTCTCCCAGGGATGGGGTATCGTGCAGCCATTCACCTCCTTGGGTGACAAAGGAGTGGCAAAGCTCCTCAGACTAAAAGAAGTTGACCCCTACAGCCTAGGTAGGCCTCAAACCTTCTCTGTAGGGCTGCTCCCTTCTCCACGTGGCAGCAGCAGTGCTGGTGCTCTCTGGGCTGAGAGAAGGTCACTGGCAAGGCCCAAGCAGGCTCCTATGGCTCAGCTCATCTCCCTCCTCCAGGCAGGGCAGTTGCAGGGTGCTTTCTGAGTAGAGAGAAGGTTGCTGGTAAGGCCCAAGCAGGTTCCTGAGGCTCAGCTCAGCTCCCTCCTGAGTTACTTTTTAAAAAAATGACTACGGTTCCATTTAACGGTTTGCATTGGGATTGCAATATGCACAATTTTTTTTTGTAGTTGACATTGAATATGACTTTCATAATAAATACCATTTTCTGAATGAATATTATTTGGGCAACTTTCTAAAATTCTCATGCCCACATCTACACTGTACTAATCAATTCAGAGAGTCTATGGTAGACTCAGGATTTGGTGCTTAAGATTTTTAAGTGACATCATTTTATGCAAAGCTTGGAAACAATTGCCCTATGAAAACATAGTTTTCTTTTGACTGCAGAAACATAGCAGAACAGTACTGTACCCAATACTCTGTTACAATACTGTATAACAATACTTTCAATGCTGAAACTCAGTTGATTTTCTTGTTCTTCAACAGAAGGCCTATATAGGTCACCTGAGAAGTCCAGAGGAAGGCCCACCCTATATGATAAATCTGAAAGATGAGTTAGCTACCATCGCGGAAGCCCTAAAGACTTTAGCTTCTCAGGCTAGTGAAACTCTTGAAGTAATATTGATTTTGACAAGCAGTATCATCTTTCATCTCTGCATTATTACTTCCTTCTGGAAAATGTACCTAAGACACTGGGTCACCCATTATATGCTTATTTCTCTCCATGCAAGTACTGCAACTTATTTATAAGAGTGGATTCAGTTTAGAGGATGAAGGGTCTTAACAAAGAAACATTCAACTCGATACAGGATAGAAAAGTCTTTCTAGGAATAATGTACTGTGGGAGATTGACCAAAATAAATGTTCTGTTCCTGGTTTGGAAGTCTTCTTGACCAGAAACATTTAAGCTGTTGAGCATCAGAATCACCTGGAGAGCTTGCTGAAATGAACTTCTGGGAACCATTCACAGTGGTTTTGATTTGGTTGCTTCTATAGGGGTGTAAAATTTGCCCTTTTACAACTTTCAATTAATGATACTACTAGTTAGTACCACAGTTTGACATTCACTCTCCTAGAATATTACAGTAGATGTGAATGGTTACCTACTATACTATCCAAATATGCAGCTATTCTAGCTGATGGTGAACACTGCAATTCAAAATGGTACCTACCTTTTTAACAGCTCACTAGCTTCTCAGGAAATCAAAGTAAATAAAAGGCAAGAATTCTCATTTCCATGTAATAGACATTAGACTCACCAAGAAGTTCTGGAGAGATACAAATACTGAATCCTTATTTAGGACCACTTATAGCTAAATCTTTGAAAATGATGTATGGCAATTCAACATAATCTCCATATGATTCAAAGAAACAGGTTTCAAACCAATGCAGTATTCACCTCAATCTCTTTTTAAAATGCAGACATTGATTTAATAGGTTTATGATAGGATTTTTAAGCTTTTGTATTTCTGGCACAGTCAGGGGACTGCTAGTCCAGGCAATGGCTATGGTTTGGATAGGTTGCCTCTTATTGCACCTGTTCCATAATATAGGAACTTTCTTGCTTCCTTCCTCTGGCTCACACAATTTGTCAAGGAGTTCTTGGTTAAATAGCAAAAGTCCAGATAATTTTGGAGTACCATATTTTGAATCAGAGGAAAATTGAAGAATATAGGCAGCAGAAAGGATTATCTGAAAATCCTGCTGGGGAAGCCATATCTAATGCAGATACTTCATCTATGGGGGTAGCACAGCAAGTCTTTCCATTGTAGTCTGCCTCAAAGTTGGTTACTTAATAGTTTTGATCACTTCCATTTGCCTTGAAGACTTTTTATTTTTCCAACTTTCATGATCATGCATGAAAATAAATGTTGCATTATTATTATGTGCAAAGAGATTAATGTAAGAGGATGGTTATTTCCACCAAAGTAGGGTTGATGAGAGCCAACTGAGGACAGTAAGACCATGACCGTCCTGGCTGCTAAACTGACAGAAACTAAGAGGCTCCAAAAGTAATACTTGAGGAACCCTGACTTTCATAGACAGCAAGAAGTTAATTTTGATTGACACAGCTCTCACTTTAACTTGGTCTTAAACATCAGCAGAAAAGATATAACCAAAAGATGTAAGGAAGCAATAACATAGTGATAAAAGCTCGATATAAAAAGTGGCTCCAGTTGCTGATCCCTCTGTTGGTCTTCATCTATACTGTTAGCTGACTACTGCTATACTTCAATGAGGCTTGAGAAAAACTATGAGGGAAGGTATAAAAGCTCAATAAGAGCCTTTAAGTTCCTTAGCAAAAATTGCCCCTCAAAACTACCAAACTTTCCATCATCTTTCAACTAACGCTAGAGGGACTTATGACAAGAAATACAAATAAATAACCATAGACATTGCATTTATAAAACCAACCTTTCTTAGTTCATCTCAATTATCTAACAAGTTATATGGAAATAAGTTACCAATTTTAAAGACATCTTAATTTTTATTGTGTTATCTATGCTTTGAGACTATCAGTCCTCATCTCCTAATATTTTAAATGTTTGGCTACCCTGAAAACCTATACAAATGATTTTTCATGGAAATCTCAAAAAGAGCCAAAAAAAGAAAAAACTGTCAAGTTTTTAAAAAAATGTTAAATGAAGCTGCTGGTGTTCTAACCAGTTTAATATTGAACAGATATGCTTTAACACTGAGCAGACAGACAGTTACACTTAAATTAGTAGGCAATCTCAGATGTGTTTGGTCAAACTGATTTACAATAACCCTTTTACAGTTAAATTTGTAACTATAAATAGACTTTTTAAACTATAAATAACTTTTTTATAGGTCAATGAACAGAGATCTCTTGTAATAAGAATCAGAAGGAATAAAAACCTTTTATACCCATGAAAACAAAGACGCTTTTTAAGATAGGCTGATTGTTCAACTGGGTGAAACAGCTAGTGGTGTAGGCTTCTCATTGTTGCTTTGATAGCCACAGTTGTTTGACAGACAAAGCGGACAGCCAAACTGCAGTCTTGGTAGCCACATGTAACTCTTCCCTCTAAAGGCACAGAATGTTAAAAGTAATTTTAACTATTTTCAGGGAGCATTCACAGGCCATTTTTGGGGTGTGGAAAGAGTCTTGATGGCACTCATTGGAGCTATGCATGTATTCCAAACAGTAGGAAAAGGCCTGCCAGGGCACCAATCTTCCCTGCTACAGATGTCTACCTATGACAGATTTTTTTTTCTACTTTGAAAAGAAAGTTAAAGAAGGCATCCCTGTCTATCTCTCTTGCTCTATGGCCAACCTAAAGCATCTCCTAGATTTAACCCTGTCCAGTGCCAGCAGTGGTGAGCTGGAGGTGTGAGGAAGTGAGCAGAGCCAGGTTAGCAGCTCTTACCACGTACCTGGGCTCCCTATCTCATGACTGTATATCCCTTGGGTCGTACTTCACTACAGGCTTTTCTCTTTCAGAATCTCAGTTAGCATATCTCTGAGAATGGTAGCTGGCCCAGCAAGATGTTCTGGAGAGAACACCTGGGGACTCAGGCTATGGATATCCCTTAATATGTTTCTGTTAGCTGTTTAACAGTCTGTTGCAATTTAGTCAATGAGGTGACATCTTTTAGCATCTCTCTTCTATTGAAGAGAGAATCATTAGTGAACAGTGTACCATCTATGTATTGCAGGCTGTCACTTAGGGAAATTTAAAACAGGCCAAAACATGGGAGAGTGTCTGAAAAGATGAGGACTACTTCTTAATGCAAAGAACGTCTAAACATAAGGTAATTCTGACCATTTCCCTTCTCTTATAGTATAACTCTAATTGCAAAATAGTATCATAATCAACACTTTCCTCCACATTCTACTTTGTCTCTAGGGCATAGGCAGACCACATGCAGGTGCAGAAGAATATTAAACCACTCTTTCTCAATACATGCAAATTCCAGTGCTGAAGAAAACATTCCAAAGGACTAAGAGAATTCAACATTGAGTTTCCCAAAACAAGAAGAAAATATGCATCCATTTTAGTCTGTACTTGGTTTTTATGTGCCATCCAAGCATCCGCAAGTGATCTGCTACAGATCAGGTGATTGCCATCTAGAGTGACCAGAAGACAGGCCAGGCCAGAATACCTACTTTACTGATGCATGTTCTTCCCTTCATTGGAAACTCAAATTTCTAACTGCAAAATATGTTTCTAAAATCATAGGCTACAACTGATTGCTGCTGTAATGTCCATAATCACGCCAAAGATCAAGAGACCTGAACAAATGCTTTCCAGTTATTTGAAAAGTGTGAGAGAGGGGGAAAAAGGTAGATTCGAAGTATTTGGAGTACTTCCTAGCTTGTAAAAGAGGTCACAGTATGAGATAGAGGCAAGTAAGGATGGAAAAATCCTGCCTTGTGATCAAAGGTAAAGAAGTTGTTGAGACATTTATGCTGTCTACCTAATTACCTAGACAATCTCTTTTAGCGGCAAGACAAGACTGTGTTTTACTCAATATCCACTGTAAAGATTTCTATGTCTCTATATCTGTTTATAAAACCCACAGATTAAAAATGTATACTCATTGTACAACAACCACAATTTACACATTAGCAAAAGTACTTCCTTCCCTCATATACTTAAGGGTTAAGAGCCAGGCTTACAAAGCAAGAGAGCCAGGAGGTTGGGGCCTTTATGACAAATGAGTAAGATAAATGAGTAGTTTAGAAATCCTCTCCTGAACTGAATGTGTTTTGGTCCCTGATTATAATACTGAAGAAATAGATACTTCTAGGGTCACCAAGAAGTTGGTCCTTTCCACTGGGTCTCAGGTTTCAATTTTCCATACCTGTTGGATGGAAAATTGTGCCCAAAACACTAGGCAGAGACATGATTTTTGTGTTCTCCTGCACTAGCAAAATTTTAATGTCTCATCTAATCCAGAGACAGGTATGTATCCCTCATCTAAGACCACTTCCCTGTCTTATGCTTCAATAAACATTCATTTTCTATGGGCTCAATTTAAAAGTTCTTAGTTGTTGAATAGGAGGGAAAGGTTCAGACTGATTAGGACTAACCCCTTTTCAACATCTCTCTATTTCTCTTATCTTTAGAAGAAATATGCCTCCAAAAAAGGGGAAACTACAAAGTGACAGAAAAAGATCAGAAATGAGATCAGAGAAAATAAAGTCTTCTCTTCCGCTCACATTGAGTTGCTGAGATAATTTGCCCATGAATCATCACTCTCAGCCTAGAATGGTGAAAATGGAGGATCTCAAGAACTAAGATTGTCTTCTTACCCATTGAAGATAAGACCAGAGAGGAAACTGAGGCAAAACATGCTCAATCTTCCCCTATATGATCATGAAGGAGTGATCAGACCCGATTGACTCAGTGAATCCTGTCCTTTCAGATTTAAAGTTGGCAGACTTGCTATCACAAATAACTGTCTGGAGGGAATCTTGAATTTATAAGAGGCATTTGTATCTCATGAACTAGATTTTATTTTTAAAAACTCATTTTATAGCACTTTACAAATTGACATTTTGGTCAGTATCAAAGACCACTAGGATATGCTCCAACATTATTCTTACATAGTGAGGTTTGTCTGAGATAAAACAATAAGCATAACAACCAAACAAGTCAAACTGGTCAAGCAAGGAATACCAGTAAATTCAGCAATGAGTAAATCCACACACAAAACAGGAACACAGGACCCTGCCTGAAAAAATAAAATGTCCCATCAAAGAAATGTCATAAACTTCCCATGTTCTCAATTTAAATTTATCGTTATTTGACAAAAAATAAGGCATTGTCAAGGATATCTTCAGCGGCACAATGCCTGCCTGGTAAGTGTGAGATCATGAGTTCAATTCCAGGTACAAAAAAGTAAAAATAAAAAGACATGGCATAATCAATGGACAAACCAGAAAAACAATTTATTACATAAGTGAGTCACAATTCAGAATCTATGAAAAAAAGCAATGTAGCCTATCACCTCCCCCCAGTTATCTAAGTTAGACTTTCAAAATGATGTAAGAAAAAAAATTGTAACTCCTATGCTGCTAGGTATCAGATACCCTGAGTTCCTGTTCCCCAAACTCAAAGAATTAATTCTAAGGAACAATAGAGGGTAACAGAAACGTTTATTGGGGAATAGGAATAGCTCCTGAGAGACTGGAGGGGTCCCACATGGGTGGCCTGGTTTTCCTTAAATTAAATGCAAAGAAAACTTACATAACAAAGGTTCTCAGTACAGAAATATGACCTTCACTTGAAGGATGCAAAGTGGATGGGCGGCTGCTGCCTCTCACGTTCCCTTTTATGGTCCTAGGTAGATGTAGGTAGACAACAGGATTTTATAGAGGCAATTCATGCACTGCAGCTCAGTAGATGGATTCTCTGAACCCTAATACTGACAGCCAGTCAGAAAATACTTAATTAAATTACTTCTAGGGCAAATTTAGGTCAGATTTTTCAGAGCAGTACTTGGTAAGAAAAGAGGATTCCATAGGATTGTGTTTGACTCCAAAACTCACTAACCCCACAATTCATGATTATATTTTTGTGTCTTTATTGTCCCAGTTTAATGCTCTGTAAAATGAAGCTTACAGCACACAAACAATAAAGTGACTAATGCATATAAGTTACCTAGAAAAACATTTGCTCATATTATGTGTTCTGATAGTTTATATAATAGTGCCACTTCATAAACTTGTGAAACACTTCCAACAGGAAAGTATACATTGAAATTCAGGCATAACATCATTTTCAAATCTAAAGGAGAATTTTGTTTAAAAGAAGACAGGTGTTGTAAGAAAGAACCTGTTAATAATCTTGGAAAAAGTTGAAGTTAACTAATAAACTGAGCATTCAAACGAACAAAAATTCTTAGCTAAAAGAATAAAGGAATGGTATAAAATGTTAAGAAATAGAGTTCCACCAAGAAGAGTGGACTGGGGCTACAGGGAGAAACAGAAATTGAAAGAAACAGTTATACTTATTGTGCAATTTTAGAATGCTGAGAAAATAAAAGTTTCCTGTAAAAGACATTAATTGCAAAAAATGTCAAACTGCCCCCAGCAAGTGCACACGGTGCAGGTGAGACCCACAGTCCAACAGCAGGGAAAAGTCTGAAGCAGCAGTAAGGATAAGAAACACTGTTTTCCAGAGGCCATGCAGAGCCAGTAGTCCATGAGTGAAGAGAACCAGCGCTGTGCTCCGGCACACAGACACACAGAACAGTAGCAGGCGGGCAAGACCACCATTTCATTTCAAAGGGTCTGAGATGAAGCCCAGCAGCACAACAGTCCAGGATTGCTTCCATGCCAGTGTCCCAGAGGGGAATGAGGGAAGAGCCATCCAGTCACAATGGACAGCCAGCAGGTGAACTTTCTCGCCAGACTAGGGAGAACTTTGCTGAAAGGTAGGAACTAGCACCACCGAGATTCCACTCCAGTAGTCACCAAAGATCAGTCCTACTCCTGAATTCAAAGGACCAAAAGGGTCTCTGTGGTCTGTGACCAGCAGGGTGGCCTTGGTCCAGTGGCATAATCAGGTAATCAGCCTTGGCCTTCAGCAGGACAAGACCATCCCCCATCCAGTGACAAAAATGAAGAAGTTAGTGTTGTTGAACAGAAGAAGCTGCAAGGTCCAGATAGAGTCAACTATATTCGGAGCAACCCAGGGTTTTCCTTACCAGAGGGTGCCATAGCAACTGAGAGAGCAAACTGAGAGACAATAGCAGTGAGTGGACATCCAAGAGGCTGTCAGTTTAAGAGCCATTCCAGGCTCCCATGGGGAGGAAGGGAGCCTTAATACATCACTATCACAAACAGATAGATCAACTAGAAAAAAATCAACAAAGAAATATCAAAACTTAAATAAACCTGTGAACACATGGACTTCGTATATATTTACAGAGTGTTCCACACCACAACATCAGAGCACACATTTTTCTCAGTTGTACACAGGCTGTTTCCAAAATGTACAACATACTACCCAAAGAGCATGCTTCAGTAAATCCTGAGAAACTGAAATTATCCCATGCATATTACTTGACTACAGTACAATGAAAATGAAAATCAATGGCAAAAAAACCACAAAAGCTACATAATCACATGGAAATTAACACCTTTATGAATAACCAATGGGTCATAAAGAAAATTTAAAAAGATATTTGACAGTGTCTACAATTAAATGATAATGTCCATACAACATAACAGAACTTATGAGACACAGATAAAGCAGTCCCAAGAGGGAAATTTCTACATCAGGAAAACAGAATGAACTAAAATATACAAGTTAATGTTGAACCTCAGTCTTCTAGAAAAAAAGAATAAATCAATCTCCTAGCTCCTAGGAGGGAAGAAATTATTAAGATCAAAGCAGAAATTAATGGAATGGTAACTAAGAAACACAATACAAAGAGTCAATGAATTAAAGAGTTGGCTCTTTGAAACATTAAGTAAAACTGATAAGCCCTTAGCCAACTTCACCAAAAAGAAGAAAGGATTGATTCAAATTCATGCAATTACAAATGAAAAGGGTAAAATTGCAGTGGATCCTGCAGAAAATTAAATCATTCACTGCTGAATTCTGTAAGAAAATTAGAGAAGATCTAATACCACTACCACTGAAACTCTTTAATGAAATTGAAAGGGGAGCAATACTCCCAAAATCATTCCTGGAAGCAAGTATTACTTTGATACCAAAAACCAGAGAAAGACCCAATCAGAAAATGAAAATACAGATTAATATCACTAATGATAGAAAAATTTTTATACCAAATCAGAGAAGAACGCAGCCAAAAAGAAAACTACAGATCAATCTCCCTAATGAGCAAAAGTCCTTAACAAAACACTTGCAAACAGAATGCAGCAAATTATCAAGAAGGTTATACACCATAACCTACTAGAATTTATCCCAGGGATGCGGGGATGGTTCAAAATATGCAAATAAATAGATGTAATACACCATATCAACAAAGACAAAACAAAAATCACATGACCATCTCGATAGATGCAGAATAAAAATTGACAAAGTTCAATACCCATTCATGATAAAAACCTATGGAAAATTGGAATAGATGGTCTTTATTTCAATCTGATAAATGCTGTCTATGACAAACCAATAGCCAACATCATACTAATGGTTAAAAACTCAAAGCCTTCACTCTAAAATCAGGAACAAGACTAAGATATCCGCTATCACCACTCCTATTTAGTATAATTCTAGAAATATTAGCCAGAGCAATTAGATAAGAAAAAGAAATAAAAGGAATCAAGATAGGGGAGGGAGAAGTTATATTATCATTATTTGCAGATGACATGATTCTCTACATAGAATACCCCAAAAACTCCACCAAAAGACTTGTAGACTTAGCAACCAAATTTAGTAGCATAGTTGGATACAAAGTCAACACTCAAAAATCAATAGCATTTGTGTACACAAACAACAAATTCACTAAGAGAAATTAGAGAAACTATACCTTTTGTAATAGCATCCAAAAGGTTAAATACTTAGGAGTCAATTGAAGTAAGGGATGTATATATTGAAAATTACAGTACTCTGAAAAAGGAGATCAAAGAGGATATCAGAAAATGGAAAGATATCTCTTGCTAATGGGTAGCAAGAACCACCATATGAAAATGACCATACTTCCAAAATTGTCATACAGATTTAAAACTATCCCAAGCAAAATACCATTAATATACTTCACAGATCTAAAGAAAACATTTCTGGAGTTCATTTGGAACAGAAGAGACCTAGAATAGCAAAAACAATTCTCAGCACCAAAAACAAGACTTGGGCATCGCAATACCTGATTTGAAATTATACTACAGAGCTACTGTGATTAAAATGACATGATACTGGCAAGTAAATAGACCTGAGGATCAATGGAACAGATTAGAAGATAAAGAAACAACTCTGAACACACAGCCATTTTATCTTTGACAAAGGGGTCAAATATGTTCACTAGAAGAAAGATAATCTCTTTAAAAATAAGGCTGAAAAAACTGGCTTTCTACATACCAAAGATAAAACCAAGACCTGTGTCTTTTCCAAGCACTAAACTAAAATTGAAATGAATCAAAGATCTAAATATTAAAACACAAACACTAAATATGGAAGAGTGAAGAGGTAAAACTCTTGAAGATACTGGTGTAGGAAGAGACTTCATGAATAAAACTCTGATTGCAGAGAAAGTATCACAGAGAATCAACAACTAGATCTCATCTTATTAAAAAAAAAACAAACTTTTGCACAGTAAGAGAAACCACTAGCAGAGTGAAAAGATAATGTGCAGCATGGGAAAAAAAATTTCCCCCATTGTCCCTCAAAGGACTATTATCTAGAATATATAAAGTATTATGAACAATCATACCCTCCAAATTTAAAGACCCAATCCAAAAATGAGTATCTGAAATGAATGCACACTTCACAGATGAATAAATACAAATAGCACATAAATATATTAAAAAAAATTCAACATCACTGGTCATTTTAGAGATTCACATTAAAACAATGAAGAGATTCTATCTCACTCCAGAAAGAATTGCTGTCATCGGGGCTGGGGATTTAGCTCAGCGGCATAAGTGCCTGCCTTGTAAGCAGGCAGTTATGAGTTCGATCCCTGGTACCGAAAAAGACCAAAAAAAAAAAAAAAAAAACTTAAAAAAAAAAAAAAAAAGAATTGCTGTCATCAAGAAATCAACCAATATCAAATGCGGGAGGAATTTTGAAGAAAAAGGAAACTTCTCCATGATTGGCGGGAGTGTAGACTGGTGAAATTACTGAGGAAGTCAGTGTTGATATTCCTTAAAAAAAAAAAAAACTAGGATTACAGGTCCCATTCAACCCAGCTATTCCCCTTCTGGGTATCTTCCTGGAAGAATTAAAACCTCATACTATAGCAATATACGAACCTCCATATTTATAGCAGTACAGTTTGTAATAGCTAAATCTTGGACACAACCCAAATGCCCATCAACTGAGGAATGGATAAAAGGATGTGATATTTATATGCTGGAGTATTACTCAGCCATAAAGGATAAACTTGAAACATTTCTAGGTAAATGGGCTCTCCTTGACAGCATATTCTTAAGTGAAATAACTCAGACACATGAGTAAATACTGTATCACCTCCCTGATGTTAGAAATTGAAAGAGTAAATAAGGGCCAAAATGTACAATAGATATTGTGAAATAGGAAGACTTTATGCAAAATGAAAGAGGAACTTGGGAGAAGGGGGGAAGAAGCAAGAGAAAAAAATGATTAAAGAAGGCTAAAATGGAAACAAAGTGTAAATAAGAAGGGGAAGAGGAGATGAAAAGGGTGGGGGGATTGGGAATAAAGAAGAATCAAGATATGTCATATACAGCTACAAACTCCTTATGATGAGTATGTTTGTTATGTTTATCTTAATTGTGCCAAAAGATTTAATAGAAATTGTAAAACTGATAGAATAATAACCACTTTCACTTCAAACCTAAATTAGATAAATTAAAATAGGAAAAACCATGTTTAGGGGCTGGGGGTTTAGCTCAGCAGAATAAGCGCCTGCTTTGCAAGTGTGCAGTCGTGAGTTCGATCCCTGGTACCGATACAAGGAAAAAGACAAAAAAAAAAAAAAAAAAGAAAGAAAAAAACTATGTTTAAATATTTAGACAAACATCAACAACAGACTGAAAGAATGAAATCTATTCACATGTGGAATATAATTAAGAATTATACAGTAATATAATTAAGAATTATACATAATCCAGAATTATACAGAAATATAATTAAGAAGCATACAGTACTTAGGGTATAACTCAATGGCACAGTGTGCTTGAAGAACTAGGTTCAGTCTCCCATACATTAAAAGAATTGCAATGTACAGAAGGAATTCACTACAAATAGTATCACTGTCTAAGGAGCAATATATAAGGGCAGGGGCTTCTATATTCACATTCAGATAGTCTGAATGATGTTAAATGACGTCTCATTGTACTTTCTGCTTTGGTAATTCCAGTGAAAAATGGTATGTCTCCAGGTGACAGTAAATCCACTGGAGTACAGTTTATCTCAAGTTGCTGTGTGGCTCAGCACTGAACAAGTAACCCCTTGCCAGAGTGGCTTCTGATTAAACGCTCAGGTATGGCAAGAGCTTTACTGGACTTCCTCCCAGATTCCAGCCAGCCTCAGAGCAAGGGTCACTTTCAAAGCAAAATGTTATTTTTTAAAATCTAATTTTATGTTTTTTTCTTATATTTTTGCTTTTCAATAGAGAAGGGCCCACTATTACAACTAGTTGGGTTTCTGTCCTTTGAGAGTGCCAGGGCTTAAAAAGAAAGCCTGATGCAGGTGTGAGGCAAGTGCCATACCCTTAACTCTAAATGTGCCTTAGTGTACTTTATAACACACATTTTGGAGCAAGTAAATCTCTCTTATATTATATAATATATATATTATATTATAGTTCAGCCTTATAAATATTTAAAGATTCATATTTTAAAATATGAAAATAGTCATAAGAAGTAAATATGAAAAGTTATTAGGAAAACATCTCAAGTTCTTATTCATATCTATTATTATGCAGCATTGATCACCTACATGGTAAAAGAGTCATGAGGTGTGGTGTCAGGCCTAACAGGAAAAAAATCATCAGGTCTGAGACCAAGAAATAAGTCTCCCCATCTCTTGTCTGTGAATACTTGCCTAAGGATTTATACAATAAAGCATTCAATAAAACAACAATTTTGTGTGCTATGGAGTAGAAAAATGACTTGAATTGGCTTAGAGAAGCCAATTCCACTATCTGCTCAGACGTATTAGTCTGTATCTTTTTCACATGAATTATTGTTTAATAAAATTTCCATTTTTTGGTTTATGGCTAGAGATTCCCTGAACTGACATATAGGAATACTAATTTATTTCGTATTATATTTCATTATTTTAGTTACAGGTGATTTAGCCACCTGCGTTCAGTTAGCATTTGGTTCTGTCATGTGGCATACAATCAGTGCTTCCAAAATTGAACTTGAAAATTTGTTAAAAATCTAAAACTACACTCAGGCAAATCATTGTCTCAAAATAGATGAAAGAAAAGATATGCTTGAATATAGTGCCTTATTCTCTGTTTCTAAAAAATTTGATGAGTTGTTTCCAATTCAGTAAATGGTCTTTAATTTTCAGATATCATTTGGCCTAACTAATTACCCATCATTAATTTCTGCGCCTTGCCACCAAGATATAAACATCTTCAATTTCATTTTGATATTTCTCTCAAGTAGTTTCTAAACCACCTCAGCAGTGTTTCTTACATTGCTTCTAGAAGACTTTATTTCTTTTTCATTTTTCCTGATATGGGGGAATTGAACCAGAGATCTATGAATTAAGCTACATTCCCAACCCTTCTTTTATTTTTTATTTTGAGACAGCATATTGCTAAATCACAAAGCTGCAAAGACTGGGCTCCAACCTGCCATCTTCCTGTTATGGTTATCTGCACCATATCTGAAACGAATTTCTTATTTCTGTAAAGAACAAAGCTCGTCTAGATAAAGCCATATCCTCTGATCTGCATCCTATACATATTCAGTCCTACTCTACTTCAATTTCCCCATTACTTCCTATTTCTCTGCTAGTCCACATAACTTTGTCTGTCAATATTTGAGTTTTGTTTCTGTACATTCTTCTTTGATGTACAACTTTAACCGTTCTGCTTCCACTCTGTCCATGATTAACACTGAACTTTTTGTCCCATTACTTTGCATCTTTCACCCTACCTTGTTTTTCTTGGTCAGAAACATCTGCATCACATAAACACAACATGTAGTTATCACCTTTGAATTTTTTTTCTTAGTCTTAGCTTCAAAAAGCATACACAGAAGGAAGGCCAAAATGACTTTGAAATTCCTTCATCTGTGACATTTGTGGTAACCAGTAACTATGTTTCCCTGAGTTATCTGAGCTGCTCTAGGAAATTAATGGAACTCAAATGAAACATGGAGTCATGATGACTTTAATGTGCAGCTGCTAACCATACCTTTTGGAGACCTGGACCCCAGGTGGCGTTGAAGCTGAGTGAAACCACGGGTTACCCAGCTGCACAACCACTTCCTGGTTGAAGAAACCACATTTTCAGTCCCGGACATCTTCTGGGTTGATAGCAGTGTGAGGGCAGAGGGAAGCATTTTATTCTTACTAAAGTAGGACGCAGCCTGGGATGAACTAACAGGTGCACTTTCATCTCTTGTGTCCCAGAATCTGGATGCTTGCTCTTTCTTAGAGGAGGCCACTTTACATGAAGTGCTTGCCATTCTGACCCCAGGCAAGAAATCTCTGGTGAGGGATGAGCTGTATACTGGCTCATGGGAAAGGATGGCAGCGACTTGAAGTAAACCATTGCAAACTCTGAGGTTGTTGTTGTTTCTGTGGTGTTCAACAGTAAAGAGATGACAAAGCAAGGGGCAAAGACAAGAACAGGAGTCTCCAGTCACAAAAGCATTGTCTAGAACATTTTAGGAGCAATTTATATCTGTTACACTTGGCTAAAAACGATTTTGAAGATTTGAGAAGTTTGGGAAGCTTAGCTTCAGCTACATGGCTGTATGTGTTTGACAAGGATGGAAAGGCCAACTATGAAAGGGAAAATGTAGGCAACATGAAAACATTGCAGAGCAATACCATAGTTTATAATATACTCATAACATATGCACATTTTGTGTTTATAAGTACAAAAGGCAAAGAATCTCAGAAGAACCTAAGCAACTACATCACTGACTGCATTCAACAGAGTTAGGACTATTGTCTCTGCTTCCTGTTTTCTAATTCTGGAAGGAAATTGCCCCATAGGTAGGTTTCAGCTTTAGAAACTGTGCAACTTGGCACCCATCTGGATTTCCACAAAACTGAAATGAGACCCCATCACATTCCAGGTAAAATCAGACAGAGGAAAGTCATCCACTGCTATCTGTGCTTTATTGCTGATGAAGAACAGGCTTGCCAGGTTCTCCAAAAGTGATTTGATGTGTAATAATATCATCTTTGGTAATCACATGAATTTATCTTGAATTACAGGATATGATCACTGGTTTTCGAATATTCATGTACATTTTCCCTGTACTGTTCTCCCACTGGTCCAGGCCAGAAGGGTTCATTTGAGATTTGGGCAGCCTGAGGGAAGATGCTGAGCTATGGGAATGCCTGACATGCCTTTACTACTCAGAGGAATGTCCTTACAGCTTTCTCAACTTTAATAAGTATTAACCCTTGATCTGTTGTGCCTGGGTCAAGGTAACTGTCAACCTAAAGGATGGTGAGTTGACAGAGCTCTATTGTAGCACTGTGCATCTATAGCTTGGGTGTGGCCACACACTACACTGTCACCCCACTGTTTATGGGGTGATTCAATGGTGTGGATTTCTTTTTTTTTTTTTTTTTTTTGTCTTTTTGCTTTTTATTGGTACCAGGGATCAAACTCACAACTGTCTGCTTGCAAGGCAGGCGCTTATGCCACTGAGCTAAATCCCCAGCCCTTGAGCTAAATCCCCAGGCCCTAATGGTCTGGATTTCTTAGCAGTTCCTCAAACTTGAGTCAAGACCTGTGCGAGCACAGCCTTCTCCAGGAACAAATTATATAGGTTCTTTGAAATTTGAAGAACCAAATTCTGGGAACTTCTACATGCTCAGCTTTGTGGAAATTCTTGAAAACTCATTCTTTTGAGCTTTTGATGGAGTCTTCATTATACCGGCGTGAGTATAGACATTATAGGCCATTTGTGATCAATGAAACTTTTAGCCCCTTTCCCCTTCCTGAAGACTTGTGGAGTGAAGTGAAAAATGTCCCAAAAAACTAATCACACAGTGGTTTCCCCTGTGACCAGTCCCATCCTAAAACTACTTAGGGACTATCAGCCACTAATGATCTCATTAGCATATAAAAACAAAAACAGTAATTAAAGAAAAAACACTTATTCTAGAGATTACAAGGACTTTGTGTGTTAAGGAGGAAGGCCAAACACATATTTCACATTATACTAACCACAAACATCCTTCCTGTTCTCTACAGTAGGTCAAGAGATGCTACACTAAGACCACAGGCTGTGTCTGAGTGTTGTCCTACCTAATACTGAATAATCAGAAAAGAAAATTCTTACTCCCTTTGCCCCAGATTTTACTACTTTCCACTTGTAAGCTTTACAGGATAAGGGTACAATCTATAATTATTTTAACGTGACTGTTTTCATATACCACTCACCTTTTCCTTGAATGAAGAAACATATTGGTGAAGGATACTTTTTATACCTTAAGGCTAAGAATTACAGAGTAGACCCATTCAAAACATGATATTCTGCAAACTGTTGTTTTATTTAAAAAGTATGTAGTCTTCAAAGAAAATATAAGGTGAAAATATAAAAGGTAAGAGAAAGTAACGTCTCATCAACATTTTCTTTAAGACAAGAGCAAAGTCTCATATGCTTTGCTGGCTCTTTTTACTCAGTAGTTCCTGACCTCTTCATAGGTACCAGATTTTAGGAATCAATACACTCTCTGAGGTCTCTAAGTTTACACCCCCACAAATGCTCAGAGGTTCTTTCTGTGGCATTTGTTTGTCTACTGATAATCTGATCCTCAAAATAAAACTGAAGAAGGAAGTAATAATTCATTAAAGAAAATTCATTGCTACTAATGCTCATCTTGTAAATCTGATAAAAAAAAACTGATGATGAGTGAATTTATAACATTCAGGCAGATAGATGAACTCAATCTCCTAGTAAGTGTTTTTTAATCACAGTTGCCTATGAATATGTGTTTAATGCATAAAGCCTTAAATTTGGTTGTTATTGTTTTAGAATTGTCACTACCTTAATGTGAAAACATCTATTTAAGTCATCCTAGTAAAGGGAAAATGTATTTTGTTTAGGATTTTTTTACATATAAATGCAGCGACTATGGATTTAAATTTTTTTGTTTCTGTGAAAATATATGTTAATCTAGGTAAAAATTATCTACAGAAAAATTGAGCACACAATTGTTTTTCATATACAAAAATGGTTTTCCTCCCAAAATTTAGCCATCTGAATTGTCTAAAGATTATTCATAAAAACTGAAATCCCATGACTAAAAAGAGGCTACTATTCTTTTAAAGATATATATATATATATTATTCTACTTTATAGAAGTAGCCAAAAATGTATGTACACTTTAGAAAAGAAAAACATATATAAGTATTGTAATACTTTTGTGTATTGGGTACCTTAAGGGCTGTCATAAAAGCTCTTGGAGAAGAAATTGCAAATGCATATATAGCAGTCTCAATGGCCATTTTAATCAAAGGTACCAAAGCAGCAGTTTGCCATTCTAATAAGTGTCTGGAAAATGTCCACCACTTTGAGCACTAGTTGCAATTGTAGAGGTCAAAGGGAACTTGTATTAGTTTCATGGTGTCTCAACAAATTTAGAATTAAAATATTTATGTAAGTTTTTCTTTTCCTGACATGTATACATGTTTTTGGCAGACTCTGTACATAAGAACTACAGTGTATTGCATGGGAGTATAGAATAATATATACTTTATATAATAAATAATATATAATATATATTTGTATATTATATATTGTATATATGTATATATATCTTAGTATTGGACTGTTTCATGATAATCATCCACTATATTTGTAATTAGAGAAAAAGATATCATAAAGTCAGTGAAATGCTTATGAAGGAAAGACTTTGTGTTAATTGTCTATAAAGATATCTGATAACTTCATTTTTAAAATGAAAAAATCATATATGATTTTAAATTTGTGAAAAATATTGAAAATAGAAAAAGGGAAAAAAATCACTTCTAAATGCACAATACTAGCACAACCATTGCTGCTGATGATGTAATTCTTTACTTTTTTTCTACATATTGGTGTAGCTGTTTTTCAAATTAGATAGCATCATTTCTAATTATATCTCACTGCAAGCATATTAATGTTTTCTTTATAGGTTTTTAGTTGTATATGCTTTCCCAGATGGACTAGTACAATTATGAAATGAGATAACCTTTTGCATCACCCAGAAATATCAAAACTTGTATATATCTCTTAGTAAGTAAAGTACGTAGGTTAGAAAATTGTAGACTCGGTCATAGTAACAATAACAATCCTGACTTTATTGGTACTTGTCCCTATTTCTCATGGAGAATTGTAATCTACTTTCTCTAATAATGCAGGGGGCAGGATTTTGGCTAAATTTCACATATACTGTGAGGAAAACCAGTTAATTTTATGCTGTTAGTATTTTAATTCCTCTTTGCTGCTCTACCCTTCCAATGCTGGATTGTTACTCTGTGCTATGCCACGAGTAACAATCTATGCTAGACATTGCAGAGTCTCCAGGATTGCAGCCTCTTGAGGATGCTGCCATGAGGGTCCTGAAATCTTAGACACCAAGGATGCGTGAATGTCTCCTTTTTGTCTCTTTACACAGTTTCTCCAGCATTAGCATCGCTGTCTTAGAGAATGTTCAATGAAATAGCTCTTTAGAAATGTACTTTAAATGTTGTTACTAAAATGTAGTTCTTGGATAGGTAGCATTTAGCAGAATTAATAGAAATGCAGAAGCACAGATTCCACTCAAGAGAAACTAAAATGTTAGGAAATCTTGGGTGATTTGTATGCAAATTATGGCTTGAGAAACAGTTTTAAAACACTTCTCTTTTCCTAAAACTTGCACATAAATTCAATCTGGGATAAGGACTGTGTTAGATCAGGAAGAAAAGTAATAGCCCATTTTATGTGCATCCCTTCCTGTTGATGCCCTTATCTTTGTGACTATTTTAAGCTTTAATGCATGACTCCTTCCTTAGGAAGATCTCCCCCACTTGGCTGCAGCTCCACACTGTGTTTCACGAAGAGACTTCTGAAGACCTGTTCTTTGTAGTTCAGTTCAAACTGAGTTAGTTCAAGAGACCCACCAGATTTGTGGGAAATTTGGTGCTTTACTTGTGAGCACATTCATAACCCCCACTATTTGCTTTCTTTTCTGTTTTTTTTTTTCTTTTGAAACTCCCCAAACCTTAGTCCATTTGGGGGGGGTGTTGTAATTTATTTTAAAGAGAATAAAACCAAGCAAAATTATTTTAAAGAGAATAAAACCAAGCAAAACAAAGCAGAATAAAGCCAATCAAAACAAAACAGTTTAAGTGCCACAGGACTTCAGAACAAGATAATAGAAGATCAACAATGGTTACCATTATGCTTTTCATTGTCTTCAAAATAGCTACCCATACCTTCAGACATAGTAAAAATCAAACAAAACAGAGAAGAATAGAACCAATAAAAACAAAACAATGAACACAATAAAGGACTTCAAAACAAAATAATAATTAAATCCAAAATGACTACTACAATATATCATTTTATTTTTGAAGTAGCTGCCCAAGTCATTAGACATAATAAAATCAAACAAGACAAAACAGAATAAAACTCAACCCAACCAAACAATGAAAATGACAGAGGACTTCAAAACAAGATAATAGGGAATTAACCATGGCTACCACCTTCAGAAGGAGATCCCTCACAGATGCTACGTGGTGTATTATCCTCTGAACAGATGATCAGACTACCAGCTTGAGGCCTGCAAAGGCAGTGAAAGCCCTGCAAGCATTAAGTTTATTTTCTTCAATAGCCTGTGTTTCTCTGGATCAGGGGTCACTTGGATGGGGGGAGGGGGACTTTGGCTCTTCTTGTCTCTCAACCCATGTGCTGGAAGCAGCTGGCATCTGTTTCTCCTCCCAGTGGCCTACACTTGGTGCTGACTCACAGGGCTGGTTTGGCTTCTTGTTGGCCTCTTGTTCTCCTCCCCTACAGTCTGAAAATGGTGCCAACTCATGGGAAAGGACTGGTGTCTGGTTTTCCCACAGAAGCCCATTCATGGTGCCAACTTGCAGGGAGGCCTTCCTAAATCTAGTCTTGAAAACTCTTATTTTACGGCCTATAGTTTAGACACTTAGCAGTTAGACCTCAAAATAGCGAGTGAACATTGGCCAAATCCGCAAAAGCCTCTTCCTCCCCCTTAAACTATAGAAAGGGAAACAAATGGGTTTATCTCAAGGCACCAAACTGCCTGATCCTCATATTCTGCGTGTCATTTAACCAGATGTGTAAGATGGTATTGTAACATTCCAAAGCAATGACAGTGCTGCCAAAGGTGGCATCCATAGGAACCCCCTGACCTTGTGAACTCATACAGGGGTGTATATCAGAAGGGAACCAAGGAATTAAGGTCAGCTAGCTAACAGCCCATAGTTTCAGTGGCCAAAGATGCCTCTGACTGCTGTAGTTTTGAAATAAACTTCATTTGTTTCTGAAATCCTGGTGTCCTGTGGGTAACATTTTTGAGCATGCCATGACGTACAATCAAAATACATTTTTATTTAATTGGCAGTGATTCAGTTCACATTATCCACAAGCATCCTAACATGGAATACAAGTAAAACCATCCCTACTGTCTAAGGAGGCAAATGAAAGGCATATGTGGGACATATAGGAACCTCTGGGAAAGGGTTTGAGGAAGGAGCCCAAATCTCAGCTGGGACAGATTGGCTGGAATCAAGGGAAAGCACACCTTCTCTTGCATTTGCAGTTCCCAGGGCCAGTCGCCAGGTGAAATGCCTTCCTCATCTCCAATTCTTCACCTTCATCCCACCTTTCCTTCCAAGGCCAATTTAAAGTGCCAATTTATCAATGCAATTTGCCTTAATTCCCTCAGCTACTATGATTTTGGTAATTTAAAATCTTTCCTACTTCCTTAAGATGCTTTGTGTGTACTGGGGTCTCAAAAGAGAGAGGAGGTCTCTCATAGAGTGTACTTCAGCCAGTTTTCTTAAGTTCACCACAGAGTCTAACATGCTGTGCCATAATTTTTTAAGAAAGGGGAAAACTACAGTCAATACTGTGTATCCACTGTCTTAATGCTTTACTATTTAGTAATCTATTTCAGATTTTTCAGATCATCACTGGAGAGAACATGAGCAGGAACACTGAATATTGTTCTGAACTGTTAGCAAGATCAAACCCTAGTCCTTTTATCTAGAATCCTTTTCAGCTGTAGAGTTGATTTTCTAATGCAGAAACAATGTCATCTTCTATAGCTTAGTACTTGTTAATCTCAGGTGGGTGGGATTTCATCTCTTTATAAAAAAGGGACTGGTGATACTACTATTAGTCTTTAAGAAATTCTCTACGTAAGTGGGTAGCAGATATCATGGCTGCCTCTCCTAAAGATGAGATGGAATATGACGAGGACCTGGGACCCATTTCTGAAGAATGTACAACTGCTATTAACAATGTAATACCTTACCAGATGTTTGTCAGTGATGTGTACTTATTCATGGTTAGTATGAATTCTGGAGTAAATTTGAGGGGTTATTTACCTCTGATGAATGTGTTGTTGTATTTACTGTCTCCTTAGCAATGGTTATGGCTGCCTCTGAGGTCTGCTTCTAAGTACAACAGCAATTCATTAGCTAGGGTATTGTCAGTCTGTGGCAAAATGATTTAGAATTGTGATGGCATATTATAAACTACAGTAAATAGAATTACATTTCTCTAGTGAATTCCAAAAATTATATGGCAATCAAACAGTAGTGGCAAGCAGAATTTATAAAACTACACCTATAGGCCATATTATATAGAAAGCAGATGTGTGAGGTTTACTGAAATACATTGGCTTTTAAGTTTTATTTAATTTAGAATGTGCTTGTCTCATGGATCTATATAATAAAGTGCTAGCACATATATTAACAAATATGACTTTCAAGAAGGTCACAATATGCAAACATTAGACACTGGAATGTTAGAATCTGGATGGCTGCTCTTTAAGGTAATCTACAGTCAAGAAGACAGCCAAAGTCTTTTAGTTGTCAAGGGACAAAAAGAATTCCCAGAATGACAAGGTCTCTCATGGAGTGAGATAGCAAAGAAAACTGATGTGAGATTTCTATGTCAAAAATAAACCTCTCTCACTCTATTTTTCTGTCACTCTCACCTATCTCAGGCCTGCTCTTACAATGAAGAGGAGGAAATACCTAATTTTGTTGTGTTCTTTGAGGACCAGGCTGAAGTAAGGAGGTACCAAGCAAAACGATTCCTAAGATATCTAAGAAACCGGAAGAGTCTTATCTGCCTTCCAGTTATTCAGGTGACTATAATGTGATCTATGGGCCTTTGCCAAACCTAGAAAATAATCAGTGTCTACCTAGTTTGTGAGGAAAGTCATGGTCATACATGCATTCCTTAGCAACAGCACTTAAGCACAAGCATGGGTCAAATATCTTTCTAGGTAAAGTTTAGCCACTAAAATACATACTTCCCTTTTCTCAATGGGATACAGACTTGTATTGATCAGCAGAATCACTACTTGGGGATCATGAGGAATGCAAATTCATGGGTATCACTCCAGGCTTAAAGGATGAGATCCTCTGTGGGTGGGGCCCAGGTAGCTGGGACTCTGGGTGAGGTTAATGTTTCGTGCAGCTTGAGAAGCACGATTCACATAATTTCTTCTCAGAGCTTTCAGCACCCATTTCAAATCACTGACTTAGTCCAGGTATAAGTTCTAGTACTTAATAAACCTCTCACTTCAATGTCCTGAAAAAAACTTCATGACTGGGCCGATACTCTGAAGAATCAATCTGAATCTCAGCAGGGAAAATTAAGTCCAGAACACCCCTCCATATAGTTTGAGAGCTCTACTTTTATCAGAAATTATACTTGCTAATAACAGAATTAAACCACCACAGAACCTCAAAAGCAACTAATATATAATTATTAAAATGTAATAATATAATAATATATTTCTAAGGTGCCTTTGCTTTGTAGTACTTAATCACCTGTGGATCTTTAAAAATCTTGATACTCAGGTCACAGGCTATCTAAAGTAGTTCAGAGTCTGCAATTGAGCCTGACATCAGTATTTAAGATTCCTAGCTAATTGTTAAGTACTGCAAAGTTTGAAAACCATTGGGCTGAGGAGACCTACTCACATCCTAATAGAAGCAGAATGTAACAACATAGAAATTGAATTTTCTTGTCCTCTCCAATAGATGCCTGATGTAGATCAATGGGAAAACGATGAACAAGCCCTTAAATCTGCTCTGAAGGTAGAAATTGAATTCACAAAGATCCTGGAAGACCTGCAGACTGCGGCTTCTGAGGCTGTAGATACCCATGTAAGTGGTTACCTTGGTTTGACAAGCAGGTTCATTTCTGACTTTTGAATTGTAACTTGCTCCTGGGAAATGGGTCCTGATTGGTAAATTATCCAATATGAGCCTATTTTTCTCAGTATGGGAGACATTTCTAAGTCTTTCCTAACAAACTAGGTAGACACTGATTATTTTCTAGGTTTGGCAAAGGCCCATAGATCACATTATAGTCACCTGAGTAACGGGAAGGCAGATAATACTAAAGTATGGGAACATTTCTAAGAATGGATTTGGGTAGAGAGTGAAGTACTAGAGATCTTGGTAAGGAAAAATGTACCTCAATGCAGGATAGGAAAATCTTCCCAGGAGTAATGTGTCCTGAAAGATTGAATGAAATAGTTCTATTGCAGAGCTGGAAATCTCCTTGGCCAGAAATGTTTAAGCACAATGTGCACCAGAATCATTTGAAGAGCTTGCTACAACAAACTACTAGGATCTGCCTTCAGAAGTTTGATGCAGTTGATTTTGTACAGGAACCAAGATTTGCAATTTTATAAGGTCCAATGTAACGATGCTACTACTTGGAGCCACAGTTTGAGATCCATGGTCCTACACTATGACAGCAAAACTGGGTGTTAATGGTCACCTACTCTACTACAGACTGCTGTGCAGTCTTCCTGGTTATTGGTGAACATTCAAGCTGAAAGCGCTAAGAAGTCAAAGTGAAGAAATCACCCTGCTGGAAAAGTTCTCAACCCAGTTAGTCATCAGGGAGCTCTGAAATGATACACAGGTCTAGGCTTTAGGCCAGATCACTCGTACCTAAATCTTTGAAAATAATATATGGCAACTCCGCCAAAAACAAACAAACAAGTCCAAAATACTGAAACAATTTTTAAGCAATTGTAGTGACAGCTTGCTTCTCGAAGTAAACAATGCTTTTGATGAAATACCCTAACATTCACTTGAAAGTGAATGCTTGTGTTCCCCGACAGGTCTTGAGTTCTTGCAACTCAATATGGATATGAATCCCCTCGTTCTGTTTTAAATGCAGATGGTGATTTAGTAGGGGTAGAACTAGAGCTTCTGTAATCTCTGTGACATGTTCTCAGGACTGCTAGTTATTGGGCTGTAGTGTGGACAATCTGTCTCTCCTTAAAGACTTGGTCCTCAATGTGAATCTTTTCCTATTTTATTTTTGTAGCTCTTAACATTTGTGGAAGGCTACCTGACTAGACAGCAAAGGAACATAACTTATCTGCAACGTGAAATCACTTATCAGAAGCAATTAGAAGAGATGAGGGAGCAGGAGAGGCAGGAGCAGGAGAGGCAGGAGCAGGAGAGGCAGGAGCAGGAGAGGCAGGAGCAGGAGAGGCAGGAGCAGGAGAGGCAGGAGCAGGAGAGGCAGGAGCAGGAGAGGCAGGAGCAGGAGAGGAAGGAGCAGGCGCAGGAGAGGAAGGAGCAGAAGCAGGCGCAGGAGATGCAGGAGGTGGAGGAGCAGAAGCAGGCGCAGGAGATGCAGGAGGTGGAGGAGCAGAAGCAGGAGCAGGAGATGCAGGAGGTGGAGGAGCAGGAGCAGGAGCAGGAGATGCAGGAGGTGGAGGAGCAGGAGCAGGAGCAGGAGATGCAGGAGGTGGAGGAGCAGGAGCAGGAGCAGGAGGTGCAGGAGATGGAGGAGCAGAAGCAGGAGCAGGAGCAGGAGGTGCAGGAGATGGAGGAGCAGAAGCAGGAGCAGGAGGTGCAGGAGATGGAGGAGCAGAAGCAGGAGCAGGAGCAGGAGGTGCAGGAGATGGAGGAGCAGAAGCAGGAGCAGGAGCAGGAGGTGCAGGAGATGGAGGAGCAGAAGCAGGAGCAGGAGCAGGAGGTGCAGGAGATGGAGGAGCAGAAGCAGGAGCAGGAGCAGGAGGTGCAGGAGATGGAGGAGCAGAAGCAGGAGCAGGAGATGGAGGAGCAGGAGATGAAGGAGCAGAAGCAGGAGCAGGAGATGGAGGAGCAGGAGATGAAGGAGGAGGGGATGAAGCAGCAGGAGCAACAGGAGCAGGAACGGGAAATGAAGGAGCTGGAGCAGGAGCAGCAAGAGCAGAAGATGCAGGAGCAGGAGCAGGAGAGGAAGGAGCAGCAGGAAAGCTCTGGAAAGCCTGCTGGGGCTCTGGCATGAGCATCGCTGAAGAGACTTAACTTCCGAGGGCAGCATTAGACATGTTCCCATTGAAACTGGTATCAACATTGCATATTTAAAAAGCAATCATTTCCACCTGCCCCCAAACTGTTTTCTTTTCTACTTTCCTAACGTTCACTGCTGTGTGTGAAAATAAAGCTGTTTTGCATGATAACTATCTGTAGTGTTTATTGAACATGTATTTCCACTAGTACCAGGTTGGCGAAAGCTTCCTGAAGGAAAGTAGGTGGCACACTTAAAAAAAAAAATCTCCTACCTTTTTCTGTCTCTCAAAATAGATAGCAATTAATATTTTCTAAGTTTAACTAGCAGAAGTAACAATAATACAAATTAATTTGTGAAATCTTAAATTACAATGTGCTTGTTTGTGTATGTTTTTAGTTTACAAAGTATTGTTTGCTCCAATGAAATATAAAGCAAAATTAGAAAGTAGTGTTCTCGGCGTAGAAACAGTGACCTCCACCTGCAGGACGTAAAGTAAGTGTGCAGCTGTGTCCCAGGTGCCCTTCTACAGCTCCAGGTGGACGGAGACAAGATTACACAGAGAAATGCAGCTTGGTATGAGGGCCCCCTCCTGCCTCTACTGTGAGCCAGTTAACAAGCTTGAGTCATTACTTCACAGGAACCAATGAGCTTGCAAGCTCTTGTTAAACTTTTAAGAGCAAAATGTGGCAAGCAGGATCAGCAAAGAAATGAGAGCACTGCAGGAGTGTGTCCTCGCTCCAAACCTTACTAGCTCTGTGGCCTCGAATGAGGTTTTGCTTCTAAATTGCCTCTGTTTATCAATCTATAAAATGAGGCTACTAGAACTTCAGAAGTAACCATAAAATTCAATAATTTAATACATATTTTCATTGGCTATTATTCACACTTGTTTTTAGTAATAATGCAAATTAAAATTGAAGCAAAAACTTAGAAAAAAAGGCTTTAATTAAAAAGCAGGAGAAAATGGTAAAGGACTTTATTTTCAGCTGGCAAAGATCAGGCTTCCCTTAACACAGGAGAAATAGGAACTCCAGCCTGAGCCGCTGGAAGGGCCACACTCTGATGAGGAGGATCACACTGGCCTCGGAATACACAGAAGTGGCCAGTTTTCTGTGTAGCTGGTGGGCTGGGCTCTGGTTGATCATTACCTCAGTCCTGGTTTCCAAGCTCTGCAATCTAGATGGCTCAGGGGATGGTTTTGTTTTCTACAAAATGATTGTGTATTTGTAGGGACTCCAAATTGCATGAGGTTCTGCTTTTCCTGGAATCCAGGTGATCATGGGTTTAGGTACAAAGGCAAGAGGCTTCTGGGCATAGTTAGCTCCTCCATGTTTTGGTGTTCTCAGTCTGGAAGGGGGATGGATGAGATTGTGTAATTCCAAGGTTTATCAACTTTGTTTCACCAACTTTTAGAGAATTCCTAAATGATTAACATAATCATAGGCAGAACTGAGAAGGGATTTGATCCAAAGTTTTACTTTAACAAAAAATACAAAATGAAAGTCACGGTTCATTCTGCTTGTAGTTACCTATTGTGCCCAAGGGAAGAGTCATGTTTTTTTTAACACAAACATCTTTGAAGTAATTTACTATTCCAGAAGAAAACAAAAATTATGCTTTTAATGATTAACAGGGTATGGGTTGAGGAGTCTGCTCATTCCTCAATCTTAAACTAGTTTGTCTAGAACAGTGTCTGCCCATATTATTGGTTATTAGTTTATAGAATAGCGCTACTTCTTAAACCAGAGGAAAGTCAATACATAAGAGATACTTCCAGTAAGAAAACAGTCCACTGACATTAAGATATAATCTTAAAATGCTTATTATTATCTTTAGAAAGAAAGAAAATCTTGCTTTGAAATAAAAACAAGAATGAGCCTACTAGGCATCTTGAAAAAAACTGAAGTTAACAAATGGGCTGAATATTCAAGTATATATAGCAAATCCAATGGGCTAGAAGTAATATCAGAAATTCTTAGCCAAAGAAATTTATTGTACTTAAAGATTAAAAATGAAGTTCCAGCAAAATAAGTTACTTCCCGCACTGTGAATGTAAAAGCTTTCCATAAATGTCATAAATGTCATCACTTACAAAAAAAAAAAAAAACACAGAAAAGTGACACATTAGTATTAGTGTTCTCTTTCATATCAGCTTTCTCCTCAAAACTTGGTATAGAAAAGCATTTTCAAAATACTGAAGGCTAAAAATTGTTAACAGACAGCCAAATAAACCTATTCATATACAAAGATTAAAAGAGTTGACTGAAGATTGCAACATACACAAGAAATTCAGTACAAATAATACCAATTGTTTTTACAAGTCCAGGGTGGCCTACTGAGATGCAATACTTCCCATTTTTGTAATTCTAGTGGGTAATGGTGTGTCCCCAGGCAATAGTCAACTAGGTCTTGGACTTCAACTCCTTATTTATACTTTCTACAATGAATCACCCTTCCTGCGAATCACTGTCACCATGGGCTTGTTACCCTGAAACTGCTACTAATTTACAAAGCACACTGGAAAAAATGTCCCATTTTTTACTCATTAATAGTTTATATGAACTTCATACTAATAATATTATAAGCATTTATGTTAAAATGAGTAGTTGTACAATATTGCTTTATCCTCACTATTACTTAGTATTTTTCTGGAAGTTTCTAGGCAGAATTTTTCAACTATAATACTGTTGACATTCTGAGTCAAATGATGCTATTGTGAGGAGCTGTGCTGTGTGCTGTACAACATTTTGGCCATATCTCTTTCCTTTGCCTAGTAGGTGACAGTACCTCACCCAGTTGGGATGAACAAACCATCTCTCCAGTTGTCAAATGTCTCTTAAAGGCAAAAGGGAATGCTTGCAAACTATCTTGGAGAATGTAAATTAGTAGAGCCTTTATGGAAGTGCCTCCAAACAACCAGAAATAGAACTGCATATGATCCAGCAATTTCACTAGTAGATATACAACTCAAGGGAAATAAAATCAGTATGTCAGCAACAACAACAACAAACAACTGTGCTCCCTTGTTCCCTGACACACTTCTTACAATAGCCAAAAATATAAACAGCCTAACTCTTCATCAGATAATGAATGAGTAAAGATAAATGTGGTGTGTACACACACTGAAATACTGTTCAGTCATAAAAATGAATGAAATTTTATCCTTTGGGACAATATGGAAGGAACCAGAGATCATAGTAAAATAATCTAGGCACAGAAAGTCAAGTGCTGCATAATCCCACTCATGTGTAGATTCAAAAAACATTTGCTATTGTAGAAGTTGAGTTTAGAGCAGTGATTAACAGTGGCTAGAGAGAGTAAGCATGGGAGGGTTGGGGAAATATTGATCAATAGCTATTAAATTACAGTTAGATAGGAACAAGAAATTCTAATGTGTTATGACACTGTAAGTTGACTATGGATGGTACAAATGTATTATATAGTTCAAAAAGCAAAAATAAGACTGTTACTGTTTTCACCATAAAAAGATGCTAAAAAGATATATTTAACCTGATTTAAATATCATACAATATATACATATATATGACACACCATTGATATATACTATATTAATTTTATGTGTGAGTTTAAAATCAATTTTAAAAATTTGCATTTTACATGACTGCTTAAAATGCCATGGCATATGTTTAAAGTAAATGATTTTATCGTAAGAAAATTAGTTCGGAATGTATGTAAGTTAAATAAGTCAAAAACATTTCCTGAAAGAAGTAAAAGCTTTGTATAGCACAAAGAGAAGACAAAGGCTAAATATTGTGAAGATTATGATAATTCCAAATCAAAGAATAGAACTAAAACAACTTAAGTCATAATCTCAACAAGGTTTTGAGTGTTTTAGATATTTAGTACTACCTAAAAGAGTTAATATATTTCAGTTCTGGAAAAAGACATAGGTGCACACATAATAAAATATTTAACATTAATAGACACTGAGAAAATCAAACCAAAACTATAAACATATACCTCTATATACTCGCCAGAACAGCTAAAATGACTGCCAATATTTTATGGTAGCAAACTTCTGAAACAGTTCAGCCAATTACACATTGTTAGAATACAAAATGGTACAAGTATTTTGGAAGAAGGTATGGGATTTTCTTATAAATCTAAACATATACCTTCCTTATGAAAGATGAGTCCTTTCCAATATGAAAAGTGATAGCAGGTATTCATAAAATGATTTGCACAAGAGTATTCACAATAGTTTTATAACACACGTAAATAAATAAATAAAACCAGCCCATGTTCATCAACAGGAGAATGAATACACAAATTGTCATAGATGTATATAGTAGAGGACTCTACTCAGTTCAGAAAAAGCAAACTACAGATATGTACAATGGAAGAATATGAAAAGTGCAGAGTGAAAGAATCTTACAAAATTCAGTGAATGTTATATAGTTTCATTTACGTGAAATTCTAGTAATACAAAATTATCCTATAATATCAAAACGATAGTTATTTTGAGGATCCAAAGACTTTGAGTAGGGTTATGGGTGGATATTGTGAAGTGATAGTAAAGTATATCTCAATATAAGTCAAGTTACATACACTGACCATAACTCACTGAATGTACACATACTATTCTTTTTATCTTCTATAGATTTATGCCAATAAAAAACTATACACAATATTGAACTGAAATATTTGAGGATAAGTATTTGAGAAATAAATGATCTGATGGATTGATGAGTGATACAGCTAATCTAGTAATCACTATAATTAGTCGTGAAAGTATCAAATACCTCCACCCGTGGCTAGTATCAAATGACTGTATCAGTTATAACTTAGTCCTCATATTAGTCTGCTCATTGTACTGATAAGATATATAACTTCTCAACTTCACTAGTAATTAAGAAAAAAAATCAAACCACAATGAGATACCATCTCATATCCTTGAATGGTATTTATCAAAAAGACAAAAAATAAATGTTGACAAGAATGCAAACAGAGAAAGAGGAATCCTTATACACTGTAGGTAACAATGAAAATTAATATGGTAATATTGAAAAACAGTAAGAGTTCCTGAAAATACTGAAAATAGAACTACTTTATGGTTTTGTTATATACTACTAGGTATATAACAAAGGAAATTAATCACTCAATGAAAACGTGCATGTTCACATTTAATATTACACTGTTTAAAATAGCCATGGACTCAACTGAGGTTTCCATGAATGGATGAACATGTTATATACATGTAGACACATACACAGTGAATTACTGTTCAGCCATAAAAATGACAACATGAATGAAGTGAGGGATATTACATTATATGAAATAAACTAGACACAGAAAACAAATAACGCATGTTCTCATTCAAATGCAAAGCTAAAAATATCAATCACATAGTAGTAAAGAATAAAATAGAGGTCACTAATAGTTCAGAAGAAAAAGAGGAAAGAAGACAGAGACTGGATAATGGGTACTAAAATACAGTGAGAGGGAAAGGGGTTCTACTGATCTACACCAGTAAGATAACTGTAGTCTGCAAAATGTAAGAACATTTTAAAGTAACTAGCAGAGGGGAGTTAGAAGGCTTTTATGACATAAAAATGATATGATTTGAGAAGACCAAAAAGTTAACTACCCTGATTTGACATTACACATTGTATTCTTATATCAAATTACAATATAGTACCCATGAATCAATACAAATATATGTAAATTAAAAATAAAATTTGAGTTTAGAATGTAACTTTTCAAAAAGATACCTGATTACAGTATGCCCTTTATTTTCTGATAATATCCAATCTTGAGAGAAGTTCTACTTCCTTAAAACCTCCCCATATTCACCCAGTAAAAGACCAAACACTTTAAAAAGTATTTCTAATAACCTATCACAGTGCCTGCAGTTCCCCCATGGTAAGCGTTCTTCCTTTCTGAATAAACAATAGGCCATATTTACTCAATTGTAATTGTTACCTGATGGTCTTTGGTTAAAGGACATTGACAGCAGATACTAAAGAAATAAAATTCAAGGAAAAAAATTTTTTTAAAAAATGTATACAACTTAGAAGTAGTTGCTTAAAAACACACAATAAAAAATTTTTAACTGACTGTAAGAAAAAGTAAAGTCAAATATGAACAAAGAAAAAGAGACACAACTACAGATATAGTGATTTATTAAAGTATCTTTAGATGGAATTATAAACAATGTTATCACCATTAACATGTTCAAATGATGGCAATAAACAGCACAAATGTGATTTTAAGGAAAGTAGCAGTGAATAAAATGAAACTACACTGCTAAATAAAATATATCTTAAGATGAGACATTTTATCAATACTATAATAATGTTATATGAATTTTAGAGAAAACACATAAATTTGACCATCAATTCTAGGAAATTACCCTAAAAGGATACTTATCAATGACTAGTATTACATGTGACAAAATCTTAGAAATATTCTCAGTAAAGTCTGGAACAAGACAGGGTGCCTGCTATTACTGCTTGGTTCACTTTGTCTCTCACCAATATAATAAAGTTAAAACAAAGTTTCTGGCAGGGTTGTAATAGCCGCAAAGACCCCAAAATTGCTCCTTCCCCCAAACACACACATGAAAAATTATTCAAGTAAAAAAAGAAACAATAAAGACAAAAATGTATCTTCTATGAAATAAAGAGAGAAAACAATCTTCTGAGAACTGCAATGACAGATCCACCAAAAACAACAGTTATGATCAGAACGGGGACAGGGAGCCCCAAGAGTGGCAGCACACAGTAAAGACCACAGAGGAAGTTTGGCACAGACTTGATAAAGGTGTAAATGCTCACCCTTCAATGCACGTATCTCTGTAACTATTGTGTTTTTACTGTACATTTACTGTATGTGAACATTCTTTTGTCTATTCTAGTGACCTTTAGTCTGGAACTCCTAATGTAATACTTCTAATTTTCACTTAAAATTTTACCCTTTTACTCAGAATATTTTATCTTTGATATGATCTATAAATTCCTTAAGAGATAAATGAAATACTATTTATACTTATCAGGAAGACAAATATACAGATTTTGTCATAGTACACTATTTTTATTATACATGCCCTGTACAAATTTTATAGAATAAAGAACAAATAGCTAAAGGTTGATGTCCTGTATTAGTCTTCTTGGGTTGGTAAAATATAATATCATAAATTATGAGGCTTAAACAATAGAAGCTTATTTTTTTAGTTCAAGAGGCTAGAAATCCAGGATAAAGGTGTGAGTAGAGCTGGTCTCTCCTGAGACTCCTGTCCTTGTTCATAGATGGCTACTTTATCATTATGTCCACACAGAGGCTCTTCTCTATACACATTTATGTGTCTGGAGTTTCTCTTTCTATCCCAAATATCCTCTTTTTATAGGGACTCAAGTAAGATTGTATTAGAGCTCACCCTAAAGAGCTCATTTGTAACTTAATTACCCCTTTAAAGACCCCATTTCCACATACTGTTACATGCTGAGATACTGGCGAATTGGAACTTCTACACAGAAAGTTAGGAAGACCTAATTCAACCTATAGCAAATTATGACATATTGAATAAAACTGGGTAGAGAAAGCTAGCAGTAAAAGAGAGGAGGAAGGACTTCCGGGAGAACATGGCGGACAGATAGCAGCAGCTACGGAGGCTCTCTGAAAGAACCAGCTTAGAATTCAGGAATGATGTGGAGTAAGGAATCATAAACAAGTGGAGATATGCCCTGGTGACCCAAGAATGAACTGGGCTGAGAGAAACCAACTTGGAATGCAATCCTGGTGCTATAACAGGAACAGAAAAGCCTCAGTGTGGAAGCTGGAGCCCGCGGCATTGGAAGCCGCGATTTGGGTTTCCCGCCACGCGGTGGCTGTGTCTACATCGGCTCAGCAGGGAGAGAGACATGCGGAAGCTCTGAGAACGGGAATTCGCGAACGGAGTTGAAAACAGGACAGGCGGGGAGCTGTGCATTGACTTGCGGTAAGGTGAGTGAGAGAAACTGACACTCTTCCACAGTTTAGGAGACTCCAACAGAGGATATTATGGGACTGGGCAGACTTGCGGGAACAGGGCACTGCAGTGACTTCAGCCACGTATCCCCCTCTCAAGCGGGATTGGTGAGAAGTGCCTAGCCTATGTGACGATGCTGGCTGAGACCCAGTAGGCTAGCACAACCCAGATCCCAGCGCCTGAGGGTGACCTGGAGGGGCGGGCCCCGCATAGGCTGCCTGGTCTGCAACTTCCAAGTGTGCTGCGGTGGGCCGGAACACCTAGCCGGCACAATTCAATCAGACTGTGGCTGACAGGGAAGGAAGCTGGGCCTCCTATATACGCTTGCATATATAAGGAACAAAGAATATGGGAAGAGGCAGCAACAAGAAAGGCCCTTCGGCCCCCAATCCTGAGAAACAGGCAATAGCGGACACCGCACCAATAGACATAAAGTGCCATCTAGAGAGCCTCATAGATGAGTTCAGGAATGAAGTTATTAATGACCTGAAGCTAGAAATAAGCAGAATAGTTAGAGAAATGCTAAGCACCACCCAAGAAAAAACAGATGGTGGGATGGAAGAACAGAAAAAGAGGGGAGAATTGTTTGATGGAGAAAATAGAGAAAGCATAGAATATGTGAAGCAGGTTCAAAGAGACTACCAGAAAACTAAAAACTCTATCGAAAACTGGCATAACAGCTTGAAAGAAACTAAGGACAGACTATCTGAACTGGAGGGCAGATTTGTAATATGGGTGAATGAAATAAAAAATTTCTTAAAAGTAACAAAGAAATAAATAGCAATAATACAAAGACTAGAAGATGATAAGGGGATCCATAACTTAAGAATTAAGAACATAAAAGAAGAAGTAGGGACACAAACAAATGAACTACAAAAGCTACTCACAGTAATAATACAGGAGAATTTTCCTAATTTAGCAAAAGGTAAAGATACTCAGCTGTATAAAGCATACAGGACCCCAGCCACCTACAACCCAAACAGAGCAACACCCAGGCATATAATAATTAAAATTCCAGAAATTCAATACAAGAACAGAATACTAAAAGCTGTCAGAGACAAGAAACAGACCACTTACTAGGGAACACCCATCAGAATTACAGCAGATTTCTCTGCACAAACCATCAAATCATGAAGAGCATGGTGGGAAATAATTCAAGCTTTGAAAGATAATAATCTCCAGCCAAGATTGATATAACCTGTACAACTATCCCTGGAAATTGATGGAAAAACAAGGTGCTTCCAGGATAAAGAGGAACTAGGGGAATATGCAACCACCAATTCAACTCTACAGAGAATACTGCAGGATATTCTAAAAAAAGAAAAATACAAAGAATCCAGAAATAGTGGAGGCCATAACTAATGGAGCAGAGAACAAAGTGAAGAAGACAAACTGACAGCTACTGACAGAATAAGAGCTCAACAGAAATGAGGCAGAGAAGATTGGATGATAGGAACAGCTATTTTGGAGAAAATGACATCTTAATAGGTAATACTGATTTAGTATCATCTTGTTTTTGAAGTCTCATCAAGCTTTTGTTCTTCTGTCTCCATTGGTCTAAACAGGTTGTATCTTATTGGATTTTATTATGTACGATAGTATAAGCAAAAACTTTTAAAGACAAGGAGATTATACAGAAACCATTGTTCATTTTCTGTTAGTTGATTCTAAATACCCTGTAATGCTGTCATCCTCTTAAATGGTTTTACATTGTTTTGATATATTTGATGCTACAGTATACAAAGTTATACTCAAAGATTTCAAGGAAAGAGACAATATGGTAACTACTTTTATGTCAGGATTATCTTGTGGTGAAACACTATTCTGCTTAATGGTTATGTTTTGATCTGCGCTGTTTTGCTGTTATGCCCTCTTTTATCTCAATCTCCACTTCATTATTTACTTTTTTATTTTTATCCTTTTAATTAAGGGAAAAATAAATTAAAAATAGCAGGATATATTATAGTAACCCACTTTGACTTTCCATTATCTTGATTTAAAGCCCTGTATTACTCTCACCATCTTGTTTTTGACTGATGTCCCCCTATTCTGTTTTGCTTGATAATACCAGGTTCGAAAGTTTAAGCATCAGCTGTGAAGATAGTGAGGTTCATTATGACACCCATTCTTGTTGACTATTATTTACTTTTGAAGACCTATAATGTCTCCAATGTTTTGGTTTTGTCGGTTTTGTTCTTTACTGTTTTGTTCAATTTTATTATAACTGATGATATAGGCAATTCTATTAGAGATAGCGGGAGGCATTATGGTAACCACAGTTGATCACCTTGTATTATGCTTTTACATTATCTATTATGTCCACCCTTTTGATTTGATTGACTCTGTTCTGTTATGTCACATTTGGTTCTACTCCCTTCCAAAAAAGTAGTAAGAACTGTGGGAGCAACAAAACCCAAAATGTGTAATTGTCATTGTACAAAAGAGAGGAAAAAAAAGTGCTCTAAATGATATAACTACATGTATATTTAAGTGTATAAGATATATAATGATATCACTGAGTTTTGTTGGATCATTGAACAGAACTGTTTGCAGTCTCACTGTTGGAATGTCCACTTTACAAGCTTTAATTTTGTGACTTGAACAATTATTTCTAAGATGACAATATGTAATCCATTAACTAGTGATTTCCTACTGTTTATTTTTTTCTGTAAATCTGTATAACTTGTACCCTTTCTCTTTTTTTTTCTCCTTAAATAAAATTTAAAAAAAAAGAGAGAGAGGAGGAAGTTACAAACTAAGGGGTGGTAGTTCTTAGTATATAGCATTCTAATTATAAAGGTAGTAGTCACAAGAATAAAATAGGGTAGGACTTCCATGAGTTCCAAGCCTGAGGTCTCAGATGATCAGATTATTTTCTGGGATATTCAGTCATTTCTTCCTGAAAGTGGGCTAGAGTTTAAAACTGCTGGGTGAGTAGGAACAATCATCAAACGGTCTTAGACTGTCAACATAAAAACCTTTAAACAGAATATGGAAATAAAGTAGACAGTAGATAAACACAGTGATACTCAGTTCTTGAACACTTCTGTTAGCCAAATTTTGTTTTTCTTTGTGAATTCTGCATCGAGCAATGAACACAATCCTGGCCATCTTCCCCACATGAACATGAATGCGGCCATCTTTTCCAGATCTATGGAGCAAATGAAATTCATGAGCTGAAGTACCACTGTGCTCATTTTATTCACAAATAAAAACATGAATAGACTCTTTTCTAAAGAACTGGAATTTTATTCCATTTGAACTGTAATCATCATTTTCAGTTGATTAAATACCATAAAACATTAAATTTTCTAAGTAATAATATAAAACGTAAAATTTGTTGCAAATAAACTTATTAGTACAAATTTTAAAATTACTTAACGGATCTATACAAGAGTGTCTTGTATAGATAAACTAAGAGGGCTCCTCAGCAATTCTGCCAAGCTAAATGGATAAGTGAACTGAATTTTCTTATAGAAATATTACTGAATGCTTCAGATTATTTCTGGATCTTGTGACAAACACCACATGTTTCTCTATCATCACAATTTAGTTTTAAAGATCTTTAATTATCAATTGATCTAGGTATCTTTAATTATGTGGAAAGGAAAAAACAGAAACCACATACTTTGCAAAGAAGATTCACTGTCCAGCCTTTAAAGCCATTTCTTTGTCTCATCAGCTATAGTGATACTTACACAAGTGCTATCGTTTGCCATCCTGGAGGATTTTGCATCCTGAGTAATGTATGGCAGTGAGATTCTAGCGCAATGAGAAGTGAGACCTTCAGTTCTCCACTTGGGCCTGACACTGACAGTCCACGTGATTTCTCACTTGTAATGAATTCCACCTCCTGAAAAGAGCTGAAAAAGAGACTGGAGAAACTAAAAGGCAAGATGTACGGTTCCCAGTGCTAGTATCTTCTTTGAAAACACAGTGGGGCTCTCCAAGGAACGGAGGTAGTAAATGGCACAGCAAGCAGGTGGCAGTAGCCTCCTCTGCCCACTAGGGGGAGTTAGGGATGTTCCCTGGGCTTTCAGTAAAGTCAAGTCTTGAATCTGTAAACACCACGTTTTCCCTCTTACCCCTACCTTTGTCTCTTCTCCACCTGGATCCAGTAAGACAACTCCTGATTGAGGGGCCAAGTTAGACCGAATTTGCTTAATATATTTGTTTTGTTTTAAAATACTTAAAGAATTGATAATCTAGTAGCTGGCCACCAAATAAACATCTCGACAATAGATTTAATTTACTATAGTAGGGTAACCACTGTAAGAATGTATATAATGTAGAGCTCCCATTTACTTAGACATTTACCAGTCTCTGGGATTCGATGCTATTTCTTCATTACATTTATGCTCCCAGAAAGTGTCAGTGAACTGACGCCTCCATTCTGTAGATACACTATCAAATCTTTTGAGGTTTTGTGTTTTGCAGAGATTTACTGATAACAAACAAGGTACACCACAAAAAGGAAAATGACAAAACAATACACTTTGATAGAAAGAAGAACTGTAAACTAGAAAATACTGTGATGTCTTCTATTCCACATATGGTAAAGAGTGTGTGTGTCTTTCTTCCTTTTTCTTACTTAATATTTTGTACGTATATATGCTTTATATAATTTCTACTTATAAAAATTAGCATAATTCATTAACTTTATACTGGAATAAAATTGCTCCTTATCTGAATTTTTATTTGTCTTTTTAGCAACAAAAATATTACAATGGCTAAATGTTTCAAATAATATCAAAAGGGAAATTACATTGAAATAAACATGCATAATATTTTGGCAAGATTTCAAATAGATTCAAACTTTTTAGAAAAACTTTGGAAGTGACCTCTTGTTGAAATTCATCAGACATTTACTACTGTGGCATGTTTTTTGTTCTAAAGTCCTAAGATGTTGCCAGATCACTAGTAGGTAATTTATTACTTCATTTTATAAAAAACAGAACAATTTTGTTTTGAAAATATCAGATCTACAAAAAAAAAAATCCTAACACTATTTGTAGTAAACTTTATTTGGGAACTCCCACTTCCACTTTTCTAACTTACTTTAAAACTTACAAAATGATTTTAAGGGGAAAAACAGTCAAATATTAATATATCTCTTCTATTACATAAGACTCCATATATTATACTGCTGTGTTATAACTATGGTAAAAGAAACAAATTTGTTTCCATTCTTTGCCCTAGCTGCTTGCCTCTGAGTCTTGTCAATGGCTTCAAGGTCTGGTGAGAAAATGGAGAATGAAGATATATAAATTTACAACTTACGACAGATCATTCTAAAATTTGTATTACTAAGTCTTGCAACAATATATTTACTTAAAAGATGTTCATTTCCTTCCTTCCTCCAAGAACATCAACTTCTATTAATGATACCTTCTCCTTAAATCAAGTGAAAACTTCATAGAGTAGCAAGAGACTACAGGGAGCAGAAGTCCTAATGAGAAATCATTTCTTCCAACGACTTCAAGAAAGTTCCATTAGTTTGTAGGATCAGAATCCTCATTATAATATTGAAAGATACTAATCAGCTCTGAACTTCTTTTCCTCTATGACACATATAAGTGATGATCACATCATAAATAAGAGCCTTCCTTGGGGCTGGGGATTTAGCTCAGCAGCATAAGCGCCTGCCTTGCAAGCAGGCAGTCGTGAGTTTGATCCCTGGTACTCATAAAAAAGAAAACGGCAAAAAAAAAAAAAAAAAAAAAAGTAAGAACCTTCCTAGGAAACACAAACATTTTTGGAGATATGAAACAAAGAACAAGTACAGTTATTTTTTATCTGTTTGTGACATTTGCATTTAGTGTAATGTGAAGGGCTGTCACATAGTTCACTGTGGATCAAATGGGAGATCAGCAGATGAATTCTCTTTAGCAGAGTAAGTGCTTGCAATAGTTTGTACTGTTAGATTTTTACATTTGTGTATGTCACATACATACAGAGAGAGAGAGAGAGAGAGAGAGAGAGAGATTCCTAAAAGTGTTTACAATTTCTCAAGTAAAGAAAATTCTTTTATTTCACAAGGAAAATGAAACTAAGCAAAATTATTAAAGTTTTACTTTAAAAATGAATGTTAAATGTTGATGTTTATAAGATTTCTAAAGGCAAACTAAATTAACAACTTTCTATCTTAGCACATCTACTGCTCTGATGTGACTCTCTAAAAGGTTATTGGAACATGCAGCATATACTCCCCGGAGCAGTGTCCTGGAGCAATGATTTGAAAAATGCTGTGTGATGAGAACTTGCGATTAGGAGCTTGAGATCTAAAGCTTTGTCTTAACTCACTCTGTGACCTTAGGTAAATCATCTGACTTTGGAAGTTTCAGCTTCAGCTAGGAATCACGCTGTATCAGTGTGATCAAAAGACTAGTGAACACAAAAGAATCTAATAATTTCTTAATAACTGATATGGTGTTGTTGGGAAATAAATGCTGTCAGGATCTGCTATTATTTTGCATGTAAAGGCAGATGCTTATTACTATTACAGGTAGAATCATTCTCATACCACAATTAAACTTTTTTCCTCCTGCTCCATAGTCCTGAGGACTTTTCCAGAATTGAAGATTTAAATTAATGGAATCAATTTCTATTACTCATGTGTATTATTATTTTTAACCTTTAAATTCCTTATAATCTGATTACCATAATGTACACAGGAATCTTAACTCCTTAGTGTTTGACACAAACATTAAATAAATTTCCCTTCTATTTTCTAATAGTTATCTAAATGTACAGAATGAAGTTAAAAGCCAAATAACAATTATAGAAAGATATATGCTTCAATATTCTACACAATTTTTAATCTTATTTTAAGAAATGGGATAAGCATAATTTGACCATCAACAGATAGATAGTTAAAGCAAATGTGGTATTTACATACAATGGAGTACTACTGTCATAAGGCAGACTAAACTTGATTCACTTGTGGGTAAATAAATGTACCTAGAGACCACACTAGTAAATGAAATAAATCAGCTACACACATTTGAATATAACATGGAGAAATGCAAAATACAAATAAGGAGCAAGATAGACAATTGGAAGTAGGGAGATTTCAACTGAGAAGGGGAGCAAGAGATAGGGAGGGAATGGAGATTTTAAAAAAGAATTGAAAAAAATGGAGATAGAGGTTTTGCAGAGGGGAAGGGGACCAAGAGATGGAAGGAGTAAGGAAGGAGGGGACAACTAGGAGACCAATAATAATATCAGTAATAATAAAATTAAGGTGTGTTATGTTCAACTCCCCATGATACATGTAATCATTTTGTGCTGCCAACCTGTACTGATAAAAATTGAAAAAGAAAAAATCTTCGGTGTTACCTTAATTGCTGGGAAAAGCTCTAAGCAACTTTAAAATGGGGAACAGGTAACCATTGATAGCAAAAAAAAAAAAAAAAAAAAAAAAAAAACCAATAAAGATGAAAAGTAAGGAAATTAGCTCATTATTTTTCATTTACTAGAAAATATGCAGAAGCCCCCATTTGGTTTGAGAGTTAACAATATTTAATCTTTTTTACTTGACAAATGTTACTTAAGTTTATGATGTACAACATGTTTTCATATATATGCACTGTGGAAAATTAAACTAATAAAATATATATTAATTCAGTGAGAATTACTTGTTTTAGCAATTTTCAAGTATATGATAAATTGTAGTCACCTTGCTTTGTAAAACGCCTCTTGAGCCTTTTGACTTTGGTCTGACGTTTTATATCATTTGGCCAACATTTCCCCAAAACTTTCTTCCCCAATCTCTTGCAAACACTATTCTAGTCTCTGTGTCTATGTGTTTGACTTTTTTTGGATCCCACATTATACTAGCAGCTTTATATTGCTGGAACAAAATACCTGATGTAACAAAACTATAAAGAGAAACAATTGATTTAGCTTGTGGATTTGGTGGTTACAATTGAAGCATTGTTGGCCCTTTTGCATCAGGCTTCTGTTGAGGGTGCCAAATAGTAGTGAGAAATACCTACTGGGACAAACTGCTCACATCGTGAGTCAGGAAATAGAGATTGAGATCCCACAATTTACACGACACACCCTTAATGACTTAAGAACTCACAGTTGGCGCTACTTCTTGAAGTTTCTTAGTGCTTCCCAATACTGCCATTCTAGAGACCAACCATTTAACACTTAGATCTTTGGAGGACAACATCTGTGTTCAAATTATAGCACATATATAAGAAAGAGTATCCTGCAGTAGTTGTTATTCTATGCCTGATTTATTTCCATTAACATAATATTGTTTGCATCCAATTCTGTTGTTGCAAATGACAAGATCTGCTTCCTTTAAAAAGCTAAGTATCTACCAATTGTGGTGGTTCACCCCTGTAATCCCAGCATTTTGGAGGCTGAGAAAGGACAATCATTGTGAGTTTAAGCCCAGCCTGTGCTACAAAGTGAGCTCAAGACCAACTTGAACTGCATAATGAGATCCTGTTTCAAAAAGACAAAATAAATAAATAAATAAATAAAATATAAACAGCTAAATATCATTACATACAGATATAGATAGCAATAAAGATCTACCCCAATGTTGATATATTGTCATGAATTGATTCTTATCTTAGCAACTGTGAATTATACTGTAACAAGCATGTAATGCAGATATCTCCTTGACATACTGTCTTATTTCCTTTGGATATATACCTGGCAATGGAATTACTAGGTAATATGGTAGGCTTAGTTTTTTTTTTCAGGATGCTGCAAACTAGTTTCCATAATGACTGTTCTAATTCAGATTCTCTCCAACAATACTTATCCTATTCTGTCCTTTTGATAATGGCTATCCTAAAAGGTATCAGGAGATATTCAACTGTGGCTTTAATCTGCATTTCCTTGATAATTAGTGATGGTGAACATTTTAAAATGAGGTGGGGGGTTGTTATTAAGTTCTGTATGTACTTTATGTATTAAACTCTTATCAAATGTATGATTATTTTCTCCAATACACCAGGTTGTCTCTTCACCGTTGACTGTTTACTTTAAATAAAGCTTTTTAGTTTAATATAGTACATTATTTTTACTGTTATATTCTGTGCTTTTTTTGGTGTCATATCTAAAAAGAGTCACTGACAGACCAACATCATGGAATTCTCCCCTATGGTTTCTTCTCATAGTTTGACATACTAAAGTCATTTTAGTTGACTTATGTATATGATGTGAGATAAGGGCCTAAGCATTTTTCTGCATGTAGCTATCCATAATACTACTAATAATAATAGTAACACCTGTTAAAGAGATTATCCTTCTCGCACTGTACATCTTTGGCAACCTTAATAATAACAATTGATCATAAATTTGTGAATTTATTTCTAGATTTTCTATTCCGAAGAGAATAACAAACAAGGAGGCTGAAATAATAATGAAAGTTCTCCTATCAAAGAAAAATTCAGGATCTGAAGAATTCACTACTGAATTCTACCAACTGTTTGAAAGATAATGAATACCGACTCTTCTCAAAATTTAAGAGGATAAAAATGCTTCTAAATACATTTTACAGAGCCAGCATTATAGACCAATATTCTTGATGATACAACATTCCTCAACAAAATACTAGAAAACTGAAATCAAGAGCACATTAAGAAGATTATCCACCATGATCAAGGGGAATTTATCCATTGAAGGAAAGGATGGCCCCTTATATGTAAATCAAAAAATATGATGCTTCCTATCCACAGAATAAAGAAAAATAGGATTACCTCACTTGATGCAGAAAAAAACATCAGATAAGATTTTAGCACACCTTCCATTTTTCTAGGAATGTTATTGACCCCGCCTGTTGGGCTCCATATCACACCAGAATTAAGGGACAACCTCCTCCCTGGTGTGTGTGTTCATGGCCATGGCAATGTCCTACACAGAGTGCCTCTCTGCTAATCTTCCTTTGGCACCGAGGGCCTGACTCACAAAATGCCATTTTCATCACAAATACGCGATTCTGGTTTCTCTAATAGCTCTAATGTGGAGCTATTTTTTCCATAGCTTCTGGAAACTTCAGATGATGCTCTTATTCTCTGAGGGAGTAATTTAGCCATGCTAGGCTGTGATTACAAAAGTTAAACTTACATTATTCTAGCAGGAACCTCACCAAACTATTTGTTAGAAATATACGTACTGGTTCTGCTTAAATTGCAGTTGCATCTCAAACATTATTCAGATTTCTTTGGATTATTTTTCTCCCTCATGCGTTTTGGTTTTTTTTTTTTTTTTTTTTTTTTTTTTTTTGGTCTTTTTCCTTTTTATCGGTACCGGGGATCGAACTCAGGACTGCCTGCTTTCAAGGCAGGCGCTTATGCCACTGAGCTAAATCCCCAGCCCCTCCCTCATGCGTTTTTTAAATTAAGTTTATTGGTATATTTTAGGTATACATATCATATTCACTGCAGGGAATTTGTGTCTGTACATGGTATAACTTGATTCATTTTTCCCTCATTGCCTCCCACTCCTTTTTAACCTTTCTTCCCCTTATTTCCTCTTTTCCTTTTTTTCTCATTTTTTCTTTTCCCTTCCTTCCATTTCTGCTCCCCCCTCCCTATTTCCCTTAAGTATTTTTTTCTGTAAATACTTCAGAACTATTCTGTACCCCTCCCACCGTGTGTGTGTGTGTGCGTGTGTGTGTGTGTGTGTGTGTGTGTGTGTGAGAAAGAGAGAGAGAGAGACAGAGACAGAGATAGAGACAGAGAAACAGAGAGAATTCTTAGATATGGGCTCAGAAACTTTTCTTTTATTCTAATGAAGATTGGCAAAGATTTCAGCATTGAGAGCCTGAGCTTTACTTTTGCTAGGAAAGGAATTAAAAGTTTTGCTTTTAAAAACTTCAAATGGAATCTGTGAGCTGTATTATTGGGAAAGGTCAATTTCTAAGGTTTGAGAGAGGAGTCTTGAGGCTGCAGCAAGACAGTGCAAATGGTGCCTTTTGAAGGGCTACCTTGTTCTTACGCAGGAGGTTCCTATAGGCTTCTCTGAGGTTAGGCTACTGATTGTGAAGCTTGGGGTGCAGTACATGCTTCAGCTTGGATAATGAACATCTGGACATGACAGTGAATGGCAATACCAGGGGTCCACTGTCAAATTACCAATAAGCTTCAAGGATTTCTAAAGAATCCTGAAACATAATTGGATTTTTCCACCAAGTAACAACTGGATTTTCTTCCAGCTCTGATGAAAATGAGTGCAGACAACAGATTGATGTGATTTGGAAAACTGAAATAAAGCTATGTTTCTCTTACTTTGAGTACACTGGATAAATCATGTTGACTACTCCCCCAATTCAGCGACATTTATCTTACAGTGAAGATTCTCGGGCTTGCTGTTAAGAAATGCTACTAGGTTCTGCACTGCCTTCAGAAGTTGCTTTCTCAAGGGATTATATGGAAAGCAAAAACAGATTTATATAAGATGGATTATCTTTCTTTCTTTTTAAGTCTTCATGATTTCCTTCAACAGATTAAACTACACATTGTTTAAGAGGTAACGTGATTCTGAGCAAAAAAACTTTGGCATCAGAGGCCGAACTATCAAGTTTTGACAACTTAAAAAAGTAGTTTCTCTATCTATTTTCATCTGGAAAATGAACACGTCAAGTATCTTCTAAGCCGATGATGGTGAAAAACTATATACTCAAATATATACTCAACAAATAAATATATACTAAACACACATAACCTTCTTTGTTATGCTGGTGAGTTTGTGTTGTTTCGTTTTGGGTTTCTGTGAATAATAGTGTGACAACTGAGATATGTAAGTATATCTCTTGCTTTGATATGCATAAGAATTAAATTGCTATATGTGTATGTATAGCTTTTGCTGCCCAGGGTTTTGCAATTTTCTCTTTCAAAATATTCTTGCTCTACATCTTCACATTTAGTGTTGACATGTATTTCTTCTTAAATCTTAGCCTTTTTGTTGGAAATACATTTCTATTCCACTCTAGTAATGAGAGTAAATGTAACCTAGTCATGACATTTCCCTGATAATTAAGGAGGTGAACACCTTTGTACCACTGTTGATCCTTTGGGCAGAAGGCGTGTGTATGAAGTGCCTGTTTAAAAGTCTATTGAGTGTTTTTTTAATTGGTATTATGGTTAGATGTAAAATGTCCCTTAAAGGTCTAAGGTGCTCAGATGCGGGGCTTTCAACATGTGATGAGACTATGGGGTTGCTACACTCATCACTGGATTAGTCCACTGATGAGCTCCTAGCTGAATGATGCTAGGAGATGAAGCCTGGCTGGAAGAGGTAATTGGGGATGTAACTTTCCAGGGTATGCCTCTGGATCTTCTTCCTCTGTTTTCCTGGACACTGTAGGGTTGAACTCCTCTCCTCTGCATGCATATGCCATGGAGTTTCTGCTTGGAACCAGTCAATCATATCCTGAACCTTCCAAAAGTGTGAGGCAAAATAAACCTCCTTTGCTTAACTTTTGTGTGTCAGGTGTTTTGTGCTGGCAGTGGGAAAGCTGAATAATACAACTGGGTTCTCTTATTTATTTTTCATAAGAAGCACTTCACATATATCCTCAGCTACTCTGTTCCTCACTTACTTACAATACTAAAGATGTTTATTGGCTGAAAAGAAATTTCTAAGTGTAATGTAGCCCAATTTGTCAAAACTGCTTAAGAAAAACAAGAAATGGATGGGGGAGGGAAGAAAGGGAAAGGGATTTAAAAATAGAGAATCAAACCAAAATGGAAATGCTATAAAATTTTTTCAAATGGGAACGGATCAAGAGTTGGAGGGAGCAGGGGAGGTGTAGGAGGGGCAGGGGACAAAAAAGAATTCAAATGTATTATGTGTATGTACAAATTCTTCATGGTATAGTCATTATGTATTGTAACTGTGTACTAATAAAGATACATAATAAAAATATTTTTTACCTAAAGATCATGAAAAATTCTACACTTTCTTTCAAAGCTTTACTTTTTAACTTTGGTATTTAGTTCAAATCCACATGGAACAAGTTTGTTTTTTAATCACGTTATAAAGGGGTCAGAATTCACCTTATGCTCCATAAAGAGACTAAATGGATTTAGCACCTTTTATTTGCAGAGAATATTTTTTTCCTTATTTCAAGCAGTGCCACCTTTCTCATCAAGCTGGCCACCCTCTAGATGTGCATCTGCTTCTCATTAAGTTAGCTTCCTATTCCAGTGGTTAATCATTTACTGTTAACCGTTGTAATATTCTAGTAAAGTATTGATGTCTGGTACTTAAAGTTCTCCAACTTTTTACTTTTTCCATAAAGATTATTTTGTCTCTTTTTAGCCTTTGCATCGCAATGTACATTTTAAAACTAGTTCATCAGTTTTTTCACAAAATTTATTTAGGCTTTAATTGTGACTTCAATCAATAAATCAAATTGGAAACTTTATCTATTGAAGATGTTTAGTCTCTGATATGGTAGTGATTTTCCTTCTATTTATATCCTCTTTAGTGATGCTAAGTCATACTTTTTAGTTTTGTGCATAGAACTTACGTCTTCTGTTATTTTGTGTCTAGACTGTGAGTTTTGAAAATTTTAACTTCAAGATGTTATTACTAAGGAATATATATTCATGTACAGGCTCATACCTAGTAATCTTACGAACCCATTCATTTTTTTTTTTGTACCAGGGATCAAACTCATGACCTCGTGCTTGCCAGGCAGGCAGTTATGCTGCTGACTTAAATTTTTGGCCCTCATTTGTTAATTTTACCGATTCACTCTTAGATGATCCTTTAGAGGTTTCATACTACAATATTATTTCTTCCTTTCTAATGCTTACAACTTTTTTCTTAATTTATCTAATTCATCTAAAGGTTAGTTCTCTGGAAATAATGTTTAATAAAAACAGTAATAGTAGGAATCACTGCTTTATTTGTAAAATTAGGAAAATTCTTCAACTTTCCCCACTAAATCATGTCTGTGGTAAGCTGTAAGTTATCATTTTATTAGACAAAATACCCTTCTATTTCTAGTTTTCTAATAATTCCCTTAATGAATAAGCATTAGATTTTATCTCATGCTTTCTTTTGGATATATGATTTATCTATTCTGTTAATGTAGTAAAATACATTGCTGCTTTTTCTTTAATGGTAAATTAATTTTGAATTCCTAGAGTACATCTGTACCAACTCATAATGTATCATTCTCTCCAAATTTATTGTATTACTAGTTTTTTTGTTTGTTTTGGAAAATTTTGTATCTGTGACCATGAATGAAATTATCTTGCAACTTTTTAAGTCTTTTTCTAGTTTAGTGTTAAAATTGTTCGAGTTTTATAAAATGAGTTTCACCTTTTTCTCTAAAAAGTTTGTATAAGAACGGTTCTTATGTTGGTCAGCTTTTCAGATAGCTGACACATATAACTGAAGGAAGCAAAACCTATTTTGGCTCAGTTTCTGAAGTTTCAGTCCGTGGTCAGCTGCCTCTGAGGCAGAAATATCATGGTGGAAGAGTGTAACTGCAGGAAAGCTGTTAACTTTATATGGTTGCCAGGAAGCAAAGCACAGGAGAAATCAAGAGGAAGGGACGGAGAAACAGGTAGAGCCTGCAAGGTCACACTCCCCTTACCCACTGTTAACTAGCCTCTACCTCCTAACAGCCCATTCTGCTATGAACTCACCGATTGGGTAAAACCCTTTTGAGGTTAGTGGCCTTATAATACAAGAATTTCTTAGCCCACTCAAGGTGACAATCAAGATTACACACAAGATAACAATCAAGATTAGACACAGTACTGTTTCTTCCTTATTTGGAAGAATTTCCTGCTGAAGCCACATAGAATTTTACTTTGACAAGAAGGATTTTAATTACTGACTCAAAGATTTGATTTCTTAGGTTTTTATTAAAAATATTTGTACTTTCCATTTCTGATTCATACATTTTGAATTGCTTTGATTTTGTCTGTTTCATCCAATTTATCAAATTTATCTTCTTCAAGTTGTTTAAAGTATCATGTTACAATGTTTTTAAAATTGATAGCGTTTATAGTGATAGACTTTTATTCTTAATATCAATAGGTGCTTTTTTCTGAATGTTTTATCAGAAATTTATCAATGTTATTATTCCTTTCAAAGAATCAGCTGCTAAGTATATTGACTATTATAGTCTTGTTTTATATTACATTAATTTCTGCTGGTTATTTTCTTCCTTTAACTTTCACTGAATTTAATTTGCAGTTCTCTTTCTAACTTCTTGAAATCAGGATTTAGTTAATATATAGGCACTTTTAATATTTTCAGTTAAAGGTATAAATTTCACTTTTAAGTATCTTTTTTGTAATTAACAAGTTTGTATATTTAGTATTTTCACTATCATTTAGTTTAAGCATTCTCTAGTTTTATTGTGATTTTTAACATTTTTGTTATTTGATATTATACTGCTTAATTTCCAAACTTTAGGAAATATTCCATTGTTTTCCTATGTCTTTCAAAATTAGCTTTACAAGATATAATTTAAGTAAAATAAAATGTACTCATTGTAAATATGTGGTTGAATATGTTTACCAAAATAGCTGGTAAACATATGTACCTGTGAACCACCAATAGATTCAAAATACTGCACATTGCCGTCTGCCCCAAAATGTTCCCTCATACACTTTTGCTGTCCATTTCTCAGATCTCTGACCACAGACACACACTATTGTACATTCTGCAATTATAAACTAAGATGTGCTTATTTAAGAAATTCATATAAATGAATTATAAGAATTTTATCTTCTGTGATCTGGCTAATTTAATCATGTTTTTCAGGTTCATCTGTTTTTCTTTTTTCTTTTTTTTAGGTATTAACAATTTCTTCCTATTATTGCTGAGAAATATTCCATCATATATGTATATCATAATTTATTAATCCATTTACCTGTTGGTGGCTGACTTGTGGATATTTTGAAGAAGATCAAGAGATGGGGGGATATTAAAAAAAAGAGTTAAGTACATGTATCAACTCTTCACAAGAAATGTAATGTATACTACAAAAACATAGTAATAAAAAATTTAAATTATTTAAATCATATGCATATTTAAATTTCTTTAAATAAAAAAGGCAGCATGGGCAATTTTAATATATATTATAATATTACTTCCTTTGCATGTTTCCATTTCTCTTCATTAATGTGAAATTGTTGGATAAGATAGTGCTTACGTAACTACCAAAGTTTTTCCCAAATTCACTATACCATTTTATATTCCCACTCTGTGAGTGCCACTTGGTTAATGTCATTTTAGTAGTTTTGTGGTATATCATCGTATTATTAATTTAATTTATATTTATCCTGAGGGCAAATAAAAGTGAGCTTTTTGTCTGACCTTGTTGTTTACTTTTGTGATTGTTTTGTAAAATACTGTTTAAATTATGTGTGAATATTTTACAATTTACTATTCATTTAGTTGTTACTCTAGGGAGTACTGTGTAAATCTTTGATTTCTTAAAAGCTAATATGAAGTAGTAATTATATTACTCCTTGAGAAACCCAATATACATTCAGAAGACACTTTAACATTGTTTGTTCTTCTATGTTTTCTGTCTTTTGTTGCAATGAATTTTACTCTTGTATATATTTTAAACCCTTTTATAAATTATTATGATTTTGTATCTATTTATACTTACGTAGGTATTTAGTCTTTGTCTTGTTTACTTTTCTCTCATTGCTGAGACAAAATACCTGATGCCAAAATTAGGGAAAGAAAGGCTAATTTATCTTATACCTTTGTAGGTTTCAGTCCATATTTTAGCTGGCTCCAAGGCGGGGTGGCATGGCAGGGCAGCTGTTGATGGCCAGCACAAGCAGCAAGAATGGAAGGACAAAAAAGGGGAAAAATACACCTTGCTCCTACCCCTTATATTGTATGTTGGCTCCAACCTCCGGTGAGTGCAGAACCCACACCACCAATCCCACCATTGGACAATGAACCAATCCCAAATGCTAGATTCAGTGGCCTCCATGACTACATGAGAACTGTGGGGCCAAAACAAACAATAACATCCTTTCAATGTTCTTTACTTTACCATTTTTCTTTATGCTTCTTGTTTTCTGACTAAAGAATCTGCATTAGTATTTTTTTAGTGTGAATACGTAATTTCCCCAGGTTTTTTTTAAACTGAAAACATCAGTATTTCACTTTGAAAATCAGTTCTAATGGGTACAGAATCCAAATGGAATTATTATCTCTTAGTTTTGACATTAGATATAATTTTGATGTTTATAACTCAGCTTCTTTGGTTGAGAATTCAAGTGTTAAATTTATTGCTAGTGTTTTGAAAATTATGTATCCTTTTCTTTTAGTTTGTATTAATATTTTTTGTCTTTGATTTTTTAGCATTTGTGCCTTAAAATGACTCCTCATAGTTTTCTAATTTGGATAGGTTTATGATAATATTTGTGGGCTAGATATCATATTAGACTCAGCCTCCCCCCTCCTCCTCTGCTGAGGTTGGAACCCGAGGCTTTGCACATGAGGGTCAAGTCCTCTACCACTGAGGTACAGCCCTGACCCTGATCCTCTCATTTTTAGCTTCAAATTTTGTCTCTGCTTCATCCACTTCTCTTCTTCCTCTTTCTCCACTTAAAATTTCAACTACATATATGTTAAATATTTTACTATGTCCCATATTTATAAATAGATGTTTTTAGAATCTTTCTGTATCCTTTTTTATCTCTGTGCTTTGTGATAAATAATATCCTCTGGGCTGTCTTCCAATTCATGAATGCTGTTATCAACTGTATCTAAACTGCTCCTTTTTTTTTTTGAACCAGGACTCAAACTCAGTATTTCACACTTGTCAGGCAGGTGCCACTCCACTATCTTGTTGACTTTTTAATTTTAGTTATACAATTTGAATTTTAGGATTTCTGTTTTAGGAATTTAAAAATTTTTTATATGGTATTTATTGTGTTGAAATACTTTATACCACTAATTTTTGAAAGATTTCATTATAAAACCTTGATGAATTTTTATCAAATGATTTTTCCGCATCTATGAGATGATCATAGATATTGTTAATTCAATGTATTGATTTGCATTTAATCAATCATTCTTTCAATTGCCCTCTGAGACTTCTTGGAGATATTTTAAATCCAATCCACAAATTGTCTCTTACTTTTTCCCCTTAGTTTTTCCATTGTTTATAAAACAATAAACTTTTAATTTGCTGATTCTTTATATTGTATTTTTAAGTCTGCTTTTATCTAGTCTGCTTCTGATCATTATATCTTTTTCCTACTAATTTTAGTTCATTTTTATTTTTATTTTTTTGTTGTTTTGTTAGTTCCTTGAGTTTTCTATGTTAGTTTCTGAAATCTCTCTACTTCTTGGTATTGATTTGTTATGGTTGATACAATTACAATTACTGTCAACTTGAGAAGTTTAGAAGTTTAACTGAGAGACTCAGCAGGGAGCCAGAGTTCTTACTTTGTAAATATCTTCATCTTGTGCTAAGGAAGACAAGGAGATTTTGTGAGTGCTACATCTGCTGTGGGGTTTGGGGGAGGATGGCCTGCATACATTATATAAGAGAGGAGAAGAGGACTGTTTTCTTCCTTTTTGCTTTGGCTTTTTTGCTAGCTGCTACCTGAAGTGTTGCCCCAGTACCATGACACCCTGCCTTGGAGCCAACTGATTAAAAACTGAAACCTCCAAAACTGTAAGATAAACAAACCTTTCCTTCCCTAATTTTGGGTGTCAAGTGTTTTGTCTCAGTATGAGAAAAAATAACCCAGACATGATTCTTTATTGATATGTACTTACATATCAACAAAAGTAATACTTTTGTTTCTCATAGTTTTTGATATACTGTGTCTCCATTTGCATTTAAGAAACCTAAGTTTCCTTTAAATTTCTTCATTGATCGTTGATCACACAAGAGCAAGTTGCTCAATTTCTAAAATTCTTCTTGATTTCCAGGTTTATTCTATTGTGATCAGATAAGATATATGATTTCACTTTTAAAAATTAATTGATTTGTTTTAAAGCTTAACATATGCCCTAGCACGAAACCCTTAAGAAGAGTTTTGTGCACTGGTGAGAAGAATGCATATTCTTCAGGTATTTGGATGAAATCACCTATGTATACCTTTTAGGTTCACTTACTATATTATGTAGTTTATTTTTTTTTAATTTTATTTAAAAGGAAAAAGAGAAAAAACAAAACAAAACAAAGCGGTGTAAGGGTACAAGTAATACAGAACTACAAAAAAAAAAAAAAAAAAAAAAAAAAAAAACAAAACGAAACAGTAAAACAGTAAGAAATCACCAGTTAATAGATTACATATTATCATCTTAGAGATAGTTGCTCAAATCACAGTATCAAAGCATACAAAGTGGACATTCAAACAGTGAGACTGCAAACAGTTGTGTTCAATGATCCAACCAAAAACATTAATATGGTCAGCTATTTAACACCCCTAAACACACTTGCTGTTGTATCTTTTAGAGCACTTTTTTTCCTTCTCTTTTTTACAACAAAATTTACACATTTTGGGTTTTACCACTCCTTAGTTCTCATTACTTTTTTTTTGGGGGGGGGAGAATAAAGTCAAATATGGCAACACAAAATTGTCACTCAAAACCAAGAATAGACATAGGACATGATGTAAAAACATGATGTATCAACAATGGTTACCATAAATATATTATGTAGTTTAACTTCGATGTCTTTGTTGCTCTTTCTGGATGATCTGTACACTGCAGAAAGCGTGATGTCGAAGTTCCAAGCATGATAGTATTGTAGTCCATCTTTCCACATTGATGTAATATATGCTTTAAATATTTGGATGCTACAGGGTTGGAGGCCTATACATTTAGAAGTGTTATCGTCTCTTGCTTAAAGATTACATAATGCCTTTTTTCTCTTTTTATAATTTTTCACTTAAAGTGTATTTTATCTAACATAAATGTATTTATTCCTGCTATCTTTGGTTTTCATTTGCTGGAATATCATTTCCATCCCTTCACTTTCAGTCTATATGGCTTCTTACAAGTAAAGTGAATTTCTTATAAACAGCATATAGAGGGGCTGGGGAATTAGCTCAGTGGCATAAGCACCTGCCTTGCAAGCAGGCGGTCGTGAGTTTGATCCCCGGTACCGATAAAAATGAAAAAGACAATAAATAAAAAAATAAATAAAATAAACAGCATATAGTTGGATGGTTTTTATTTTTTTATTTTTTGGGTTTTTTTGGTTGTCGATGGTTTTTATTTAAAGTCACTCAGTCACTCTACATTTTTTCACTGGGGAATTTAATCTGTTTGCATTCAAGGTTATTGTTGGCAAGTATGAACTTATGGTTCCTGTTTTGTTGTCTTCTGCTTGTTCTGGCTATCCTTTTTATTTCATCCTTTCCTATTGCTTATCTTTGTGGTTTGATGACTATATACTGGTAAGTTTTACTACTTCTTCTTTCTCATTTGTGTATCTACGTTGTCAGTGATTTTTAGACTTTTACATGTTTTCATTACAGTAATTATCATCTACTAGCATCTAGATTGTAACCTCAGCAAGGTGGAAAGGTCTTATGTCATAAGAAGTCCTACAGAACTCTAAATTTGTAATATTTAAGTTTTCTAAAGCCTTCACTAGGAAATTATGTTTGTATCCTAATATTGATCATAGTCATTTATTTTACTTGGCGCCATAAATCACTCAACACCATGAATGATCTATTTTGCAAAAGAAAACAAAATTATTATTATTTTGTAGCATTTTTGTGTAAAACATGGCATAGTCAACATCTTGATCAAAATTTAGGCTATCAAAAGGCAACTGAATGCATTTTACTAGTTTGTATGGCAGTAATCACAATAGAGGAATACAGTTAAAGTACCGTCCAGCACAGGGCTTTCACGGGAAGTATTAGGCTGGTAGCTGCTGAAGAGTCGAGGGTATGGAAGGCTAAGGAGACATTAGTACTCAGTAGTCCTGGAAACTATTATTCAGCTGAGGTCAAATCATACCCAGATGTTCTCTTTACCAAGAAACACTGAGCTATGACTTCTTTCTGGGTGTGGCCACTTTACATCTCAAAAAGAAAAACTACAGATAATTTCTAAATTAGGCTACCCTAACTTTTACAAGCAAAATAAAAACAAGAGCTTTAACGTATATCATAGAAACCCTTTTGACCTTTGGTGACGTGCTTTTCTATCATAAAAGGGAATTAGCAACAGAAAACAATAAATCCCACATAAACTGTTATTGTATGACTTAGAAAGTATATTTCTATGGCCCTGATGAGAGCCACTTTACTTCCTCTTCTCTTACCAGTCTACCACTGGTACTGCATGGCCTTGGATTCAGACACTCTGAGTTACCCACATACAGCCTTTCCAACAGAGATAAAATCTTAACTCCAACAGTTAGCCATTCTGTCCCTCCATAAGTCTTCAAAAAGAGAGAACCTACTAAAAATGTTTTGCCTGTCAGCAATAACTTAAACAAGCTTGTCAGAATTATACTGAAACTGTTGTGGGCTGAATCTGTGGGCCAGTTTCTAGACCCATCTCTCAGTCTGCCAACCAGTTCCTGTGACAGAGCTCCTAGGCCACACAGTGCTAAGGGCAGGGGATGGACGATGTACCAACCTGAGCATCAGAGGCCATATTCTGCCAGGCCAGGGAAAGGGGATCTCACTACCCAAGTCCATTTTCCTTTTTTCTCACACAGATGGGGAATGAAAAATACACGATATCTTCCCACCTACCTTTAGAATGCCTACTTAAACATTAGAAAAAACAACAACCCCAGACTTAGAAGAAAGCATCTCATTTTTCATTTTATGGAGGCTTCTAATTTGAATGAATATTTTTATTTAATTGATATGCTTAAAACACTTCTTGTGCCTTATAAATTTTTAGACTAAAATTATGGGGTTATATGTTGTTCTGCTTCAGTAGAGATAAGATACTCTTTGAGGTAAATTAAGAGAATTCTTAGCAGCCAGTCAAATTTAACATGTAACAACCCGAGACCAAAACAAACAAACCAAAACCATAAAGTAAAATAAAACTTTAAAATCCAAATGGCAACAGCCCACCTTTTCTGTCAGTCTAACTGGTGCTTTCTGATGAAAGGTTTTAACTCTCATTTCTGAGATTAATATTGGATATGTCCCTTTTCCCAGTGTTATGCTTCACCCAGTTTCCTCTATGCAACTTTATTTGCAAAATGTCTGTTAACATTCTATAAACATTCAACTTCTAAGACAACCCTGACTGGTAAAAGAAATAATAGTTTCCTGATCATGTTACCTATTTGAAAGTATTTGATATCTAGCTAAGATCATAAACTTAAACCTAGTGCTTTTATTACAGTGCTGATATAACTAAAGTCAGTGTTCTACAACTGAGGTTCAGAGACCAGAGCTAAAAAAAAAAAAGCTAAAAAGAAAGGCAATATTTTGGCCCTGACCCTTCAAGATCAACAAGAACCCAGGACAATAGGGGACCTGTCCTACAACATCCTACAACTTTGGCATGCCACCCAACCTCTTGAACAAAGAGATTGTTGGATTCTGAAAACCAGAAATCAACAACTGTGCAGTGCACTAAAGAAGAGGGTCACGAGGGTCACACCTCCCTTGCTTCTACAAGGAGCCATGTGGATAAGCAAGACCATGACCCATTCTGACACACTGACAGAGGACCAAAGAGATGCTACACATGGTCCCACAAGTAACCCCTTGAGAGCCTTGACACTGCTATTTGGCAAAATGTTAATTTTGATCAATATTGGCCTCACTTTGTTTAGTCTTGAATACCCAGCAGAAAAATATGTCAACATGATTTTTATTTTGGCATGGTCTTAAACACACAGCAAAAGAGTATAACCAAAGATATGAAAGTTATAATTAAATAGAGTAGATAGAAAAAGAAGGCTCCAATTGGTAACCCCTGCAGGCAGTTTTCAGACACCGGAAGACAGATCTGAGAGCCAGATGGTTACAACTTGTGTTTTCCACACTATTGCTCATGCTTTGGTCATAGGTGCTTTAATTTCTTGGTAGGTTTGTTTGTTCTCACCCTGGAGCTACCAACCCCTAAGGGATAGTGCAGGTATCCTGAACACTCCTCCAAATAGAGCCAGCCATCTCCTTCCTTCTACCATGACCCATACAGTTGACTTCCCAATGGACATCATCCACTGCCCCAAACAATACCCCCTTGCAGCAATAAGTGGCCAGAACAGTCATCACCCTGATCCCAAAAGCAGTTGGATGGTTGTTTCCAGAGGGAGACATACAGGGACACCAGAGACCTAGGCAAGATTAATATGAGAGTGGATCCTTTAAAAAATAGGGGAGACATGGCTTCTGTGTCACAACAAACAACCAACCCGACAGCCTACAGTTTCACACTTGTGTAAGTACAGCATCCATGCTATCAAAATGCAGATGGTCCTACAGTTAAAAGTCATGATGGAGCAAGCTACCAGCCTCCTTTCACTACAGCCACTTAAGTCATCCCTCAAGGACCAACATCACCTGCCTTCATATTTTCCCAGTCAGCAAGAAGCAGCCAGGGCAACACTGGAATATAATGTAATATCATATCGAACAATATGAGAATAACACAGGTGTATCTATTTAAGGTCATATCGAACAATATGAGAATAACACAGGTGTATCTATTTAAGGAACCAACTGTATAATATACAATTTCAGTTACTTGTTAAGAAAAAGTGAAATAAAAATAGATGAGTGCATTTATAGTAGCCATTGTTGATTTGCTATTATCTTGAAGTTCTGTATTGTTTTTCATTGTCTTGTTTTGACTAGCTTTATTCTATTATACTTTGATTTTATTCTCATTCAAATAAAAAAATAGATGAGTATGACCTTCCATCAAGCAGCTCCCTTCCATTTTCTAAAACCTTTGATGTATTCTGTGCAGGAAGAAGTTAGGTTGAGGTTATGTTTAAACTTTAATTTACACTTTCCATATAAAAATAAATGAGAGTTATACTTGATGCTATTTTAGGGTTAGCCCCATAAAATCTCACTAATCTCGGAAGATTAACACAAACTCTACTTCAAAAATTGAAAATAAAAAACAAAACTCTTTTAGAGTTCCCATTAGGATTAGCCTTTTCTTCTTACCTCTTATAGATCTATGACAATTTTCTCCCACCTTGGGCAATCATTATGATTGCAAAAGTATTTTACATTGATAAATTTTTCTAGTACTTACTTGAAATTTTAAAACATCAAAAAAATATGAAGTAAATAGGAATTCCCAAACTCTCTCCTACTCCATGTCACCAAAGAACCAAATACTCTACCAAACACCAAGAAAAGAAGGAAGACAGACAGACAAAGAAAAGGAAAAGAAAGGAATGGGAAAAAATGAGAAAAACATAACTCTTCCTTTGCCTCCTAGATTAAAATTCTATAGGAAAAAAATAACATATCAGATTTCTTAAGTTTGTCTTTTACCTTAGGGATAGTTGATGAAATGACATTTGCATTTTTAAGATACTTTCATATAACTCATGAGTTAGGTTCCTCTTTTCCATCTCAAAAAATACAGGATGTTATTTTCTATCTCTTTTGTTTTTAGATTTTTAAAAATTTTATTTTGCAAGTAGTAAAAATACAACAGAACAAGACAGAACAAAGCCAATTGAGATAATGCAGTGAAATTGGTACAGAACTTCACAGTAGGATACTGGGATGGTAGTAATAGGTACTATGGTACATCTCGTTATCTTCACAATAGTTGTTCAGTCAATTAGGTATAGTGAAATCAAACCAAAAGCAGAACATTATAAAACCAATTGAGAGTAATGAATAGAGCAAAAGAAATACAACAAAACGAAAACAGTGACAACAACCTTTGCCTTCAAACAGAACACAGAAGGAAATCTTCCATATTTGCTATATTGCATATGGTCATCCTTCCAAGAGATGCTGAGACATCTATCCCCAGTAGCTATGTGGTAGGTTCACGGGAGGGGTTGGTTTTCCTGCTGGCCCCCGGCAGGGGCGCTTAGCAAGAGGGTGAAAGAATAAGCTGCCTAAGTTCCACCATGGCCGGATCTCGGGAGCCTTGCCATCTCTTTAGAAATTATCCTTTCAGCTATCCTTAGCTAATTTTTTGCACACCCTAGTGGATTATGATGTTTTTCCTACTAAAAATCAAAGTAATAAATATAGCTTAAAGATAAAATTTGCCACCTGGATATGAACTGAATAAATAAGCTCCGTCAGAATTAAGTAAGAAAATAAAAATTGTATGTATTACGCTTGTTATGTGCCAGGACCTATTCACAGCATTTCATAGTTAATCAGTTAATCTCCCCACAGTCCTCTGGAATCAGTATAAATGCTCTCATTTTGTAGATGGTAACAGGTAGAGAGATAAAGTAACCTACCCAAGGTCACAGAGCTAGTAAATGGAGAAATCAGGTTTCAAATAGGCAGTAAGACTGTCCTAAAGCCAGAGTTCCATCCATAAACCTTTGAGCAAGAATAGTAAAATCTTTATTTAATATACATAATAAAGTATTCTGTTAAACTGAATTTTTTTTGAGACAAGGTCTTGCTATGTAATTCAGGCTGACTTTGAACTCTCATGGAGCACAGATTGACCTTGAACTCATGATCATCTTGCCCCAGCCTCCTGAGTGCTGGGATTAGAGATATGTGCCACAACACTCAGCTATTAAACCAGAAATTTCTTTAAATTTCAATATAGTCCTGTAAGCCTCTCTTTAAATTCATCTAATTCCTTTTCTTACATATTTTATGGATGCTTACATACCAATGATATGTATATATGTGTAAGTATTCTTTTCTAAAGAACAGAAAAGAACCTCTATCTATCTATCTATCTATCTATCTATCTATCTATCCATCTATCTATCTATCATCTGTCTATCCACATGCAGTTACAAAGAGATTTATTTTAAGGAATTGGTTTATGTGATCATGGAAGCAGGCACATTCAAAATCTGCAAGGTGAGTTATTAGGCTGCAGATCTGATAATGTAGTTCAAATCAAAAGGCCATTTGTCTATCTTACATTTCTATCTTACTTGGGAGAGATAAATCTTTTCTTCCACGTTTAGGCCTTCAATGAATTGGATTGGGTCCATTAACATTACAAAAGCAATATGCTCTATTCAATTCTTATCATCCCACAAAAAGTCATTATCATATAAAATTTTTTATGCTTCACCACATATTGGGAACTGTAATCCAGTCAAGTTAAAACATAACTTTATTATATGTAGGGAGCAGCTGAAGCTGGAGACTGATTACACATGCAGGAGTCCGTTGGTAAACAAAGAGTGCCTGGGGCAAACCACATGAAGAAGCTGCTTTAGCCCAGAAAATAATCCAAGCAATGGGTTGCTAAAAAAGAGGTATTATATGACATTAAGTTGCTAAATGTATAAATAAATACTCCTAAGGTGGCTGAGTAGTTCCTCTCCTCCCATCAGGAGATGGGCTCCACCTGACCCTAGCTTTCTGTGTCTCATCTTTATTTCTTCACCTTGTTGTAGTCCTTTATGGTCTTCACCCCTGGAAGTTCAAGAGCTGTGCAGGTTGCAGCAATTTTTACATAAGTATGTATGTATATATAACATATATATGTATCTGTTACACATTTATTTATATAAATAAACATTTTTCTTAAAGAATGGAAAATACTTTTGTAGTATTTCAAGATTACAAAAAGGAACCCTTGAAATCACTATTCAAGGGCTAATGATACAAAAAGCATTGGATCAAATTCTATATTGACCACTGGACATACATAATAATTTGTTTTAGGAATAAGTTCTACTGGACTTTGTGAGTAATCACCTCTTTCTCATAAAGCTTGAGGACAAACAAAACAAAACTCAGAATTCATAAGAATTTTCAAGTGAAATGACATTTATGTAGAAGATTCACACACACACACACACCCGCAGCAGATGTGCATGCTTTTTCAGTACGTCATATTTTATTGAGCCACAACTGAAAACAGGGCAGACTGGACATGACATACAGACTTCTTGGCTTTTTAAAGGAAATATAACCAGGATACACACACACACACACACACACACACACACACACACACGAGGATAACAGTAGTAGAGATGTAAAGTCACTTACCCAAAGTCAGAGACAAAGAGAAAGACAGACACAGCGGGGGGAGGGGGGAGAGAGAGAGAGAGAGAGAGAGAGAGAGAGAGAGAGAGAGAGACACAGAGAGAGAAATGAGCACCAAGAACTTATCAGCAATAATGATGTCAATAGAACACTGTCCAGAGAGTACCTAAATAACCTATGGATATTCAAGTACAATATATCAGAACATATATATTCTCCTTATAATTTTAGTTTAAAATAAAATATAAAATAAATATTCATATTGATGCTTGCTCATGTGGTTGTAAAGCAGTCACTTTTCATCCATAGCATGAAAAGGAGCCTGAGAGAAGAGTGGGGGTACATGTCATGCAGGCCTCATAACGGCATCACTGCTCTTTTGGTTTGCCATCTACTGCAGACCTCATGTGCTTGTTAAGTAGCTGTGCATATTCTGGACCTGCAAGTCTGAGGCTGACTGAATGAGGGGAAAAGAGTAGCTACACAGTTATGAGTTTGTAATTTTAATAATGCACCTTCAAGGAATGGAGATAAATATTATTAGAATAAGCTTTTATTTTCTAAAAGCAATTATAGCATCTCTGGCAAAAATAAACTTTTATTATTTTAAGTATCCCAGTCAACAAAAACAATTTAGGGTTAATTAAAATATACACAATTTATATTCAATATTTCTCTCATAGCAAGGAAATTAAGGTACTCATTAAAATCAAAATCAAAATAAATGTGAGAAAACTGAGAGGTAGGAAAGAACCATAGGTAGCATTTGCCAGAGGATACCTCCAGATCTCTAGGGACTTTGAGTTTCTGCTGACAGAAGATAAAGTTCAGATACCTTGAAAGTTGAAAATTGACAAAGAATATCAACCACGTGAAGCTGAGACCCTATGGTATGTGAATAATGCTCCCCATAAAGATGCCCAAGTTTTAATTCCCATACATTTAGTCACGTTGTTACATGGCAAGGGAGAAGTAAAGTCACAGTTAAAATTAAGGTAGCCTATCAGTTGGCTTTAAGATAGATTTTCCTGGATTACTCAGTAACCAACGTAATCACATGACCCTTTATATGTGGAAGAAGAAAGTAGAAGACAGAATCAAACAGAGATTTAAAGATGCTGTACTGCTGACTTGAAAATGAAAAAAAAAAAAAAAGGCCACATGCTAAGGAATACATTTGGCTTCCAGAAGCTGGAAAAGGCAAAGAAATGGTCGAACATCTCTCACAAACCATGTAATCCCGCTCACATTCAAGATTTTAATTCAGACATCTGACCTCCACAACCATAAGATGACACTTGTTTTATCATTATATTAGTGATAATTTATTTCAATAGCAATAGAAAATAACACAAATTCAAATGGGCAATATTTTCATTATAGTATTGTTGAGAAAATTATGGTTTGGTAGATAATAGAAACATTTCTATAATAAATGTAAAAATGAAACACATACACACATATGCAGGCTACACAGGAGTTCAACAAATAAAAAGCATACCTTATAAAATCAGAAGTAATGAGATGAAAAGCAGTATCCTGCTCTGAGAAAGGTAGGGCAGAGTTCATTAACAATGACCTTCACTCGAAATGAAAGAGTTGAGCCACTGACCACAGGCATGAACATACCTTCAGTCATTCTACAAAATTCAGAATCCCATAAATAGAAATAGATATCCCTGCCTGCAGTCAGTCCCTTCTTTGTCAGATACTCTGATCATTTGCTTTAATTGGAATAAATGATTTCAATTTCATGGTATTCAAAATACGAGTGATGAAGGATATTTGGGGAAGGGAGAAAGTTCAGCATGAAAGAGCTGAAGATTCCTGCTGATGCTTTTTCTGAAAGTGCCACTGCTTCCATACCTGAGACATCTGCTTTTCTCTTTGAAATCCACTGACATTTGGTAACACAACAATGACTACCTAGTTCAGTATTTCTCTTTCAAAGCCTAAGACTGTCTAAGTTCTGTGTTTCTGAACACCTTTGCTAGAGAAAATATTTTGTGGTGGATGCTATGGAGACTTCAAAACACTGAAGGAAAAGACAGCCAAACTGCAGCTAGGTGGAGATGGAGATGGGGGTTGTGAGCTGAAGAGAAGGGTGTTAGTAAGAGAAACAATATTTGCTTAATCCAATGCTACAAAAAAGCAAATTGTATTCTCTTTTATGATCTTGCCCTTTATCTCCTTCCTTGCCCAGTACTCAGGAACCAACACTGAGCACGCTGGCCTTGTATCCCTTCTCACAGCCACTCTGAGCAGTATCTACCTGGATAGATCTTCTGTTTTCTATCCTCACATCTCACCCATTATGATTGTCTCATTCTTTTGCTTCCATTTTTAGCTATTTTTGCCAGAAAAAAAGTTCATAAACTAATACACAGGGAATGTTACATGTAAATGATCGTGAAATTTTCCTTCCTCCACAAAGGATCCATGGTGATGATGACTCACTCACTCTCCTTGGCACACGTCCACTGACTCACAGGTTGATTCCTCTGTCACTACGAAGTCATTTCCAGGATTTATGCTGAAAGGGGGAAATGAAGGTGGGACATGAGAATTAAGGAAAAGGAAAGGATGGAAGTTAAAATCTCCCAAGCAAACAGATAAAAGAGGATTCTGGAAATTTTTAGCAAATAAAAGTTGCTGGGGCTGGGGATTTAGCTCAACAGCATAAGCACCTGCCTTGCAAGCAGGCAGTCGTGAGTTCGATCCCTGGTACCGATAAAAACGAAAAAGACTAAAAAAAAAAAAAAAAAAAACAGCAAATAAAACTTGCTAAAGTAGTATGGGTATGGGATATCAGTGGGGGAAAAATATCAAAAAGTTAGAGCTCAGGTTAATTTCTTAAAAATCAACTTTAATATATTTGAAAAGAACAGCTGGGGAGGTTTCTTAATAGTAGCTTAGCATGTGTGAGGATTCCACTTCTAGCACTAGAAAAAAAGGTACAAACATTCAAGCAAAACTGCATCTTTTTACACTTTCATTGTTATTATTAAAGGCTATTTGATCTGGGCTTCCATGAAAGACACTTTATGCATAGACTAGACCTTGTGGTTCGAAGAGTTACACACTACGTTACACATGAAGATGCTCATGTAACAACCTTATTACAGTTCACAATTTTATCAGACATTCCCACTTTTATTATTAAAGGTTTTATATCCTGAGAACTCCTTTAGTCTTTATCAAACCAGGATGGGTGGCGAGCCTAAATCATTCATGACTAATCCAGGAATTGTGTGCTACATTTCCTGTGAGACAAGTACATTCTTGGTTTTCCCAAGAAAGCCCGCAGAGAATAAAGGAGAAACCATGATGAAATTTGCCCTTTAGTGGTATGTACAGAGATACCAACTTTTTCCAGTTGTAATAAAAACACCTAGGGCAACTTCTAGATATGTACTAAAACTTCTGAGGCTCTTATGTAGGATCTAAACATTTCTTTTGTCTGTCTGCAAGAGAAGACAGGTGCAGCACTCAGATAAAGAAAAAATCCAGGGAAAGGATTAAAGAAGAAAAAGGAACAGGCTGAGAAAGATAAGTGTCAGGCACCCTTGTCCAGGCAGCTTCCCAAGATCTGCCTGGACACAGGGAACTGAAGCGAGAGGACCAGAGAGTTTCGATTGCCAGAGGGCTGCTTGGAAAAACCCAGGAGAAACTGCTCAAAGAGCCAGTCAGTTAATGGTCACTGAAGATAAAAAAAGAAGTAAGAGTTGTTGGCAGGCAAGTAAGATACCCAAAAAGAAGAGAAAGTGAAACAATCTGTAGAAGATGCTATCGAGAAGGGCCAAAGGATCCCTATGCAGTTCTCGCCAAGGAGATGATCAGGTCAGCAAAGGCTGTGAGGAAGTTCGACACATCCGAAATGCACAGTGACTCTGAGCACATGGGCTGAAGAACCAGCTGTGGTCTTTCAAGGGACCAGTTCTCTGCAGAAGAGCACAGTGATGAAGGCCATGCAGTCCCACGAAGATGCCAGAAATCCAGGCTATCATATGCTGTTCAGAAACAGTAGCCTGGGCTTACAGTACCCTTTGGAAAGCATAAATGAACAAGAAAAAACGGAAGAAGCTGGAATGGGAATCCTGTTTGAGTGGATATGAGTGGCACACACCTGTAAACCTCACTGCTCAGGGGGCTGAGGCAGAAGAACTGCCACAAGTTTAAGGCCAGCAGGGACAACATAGTGAGTTTAAGGCCAGCCTGAGCTAAATATCAAGACCCTGTCTCAAAACCAAACAAACAAACAAAATCCTGTTTAAATGTCCAATATGGACTATGAGCAAAGCACCCACTAAAGCGATCAATTCCTTTCTCAGCCTGAACCTCCAGCAGTCATGGGTGCCTCTGAGGGTGAAAAAGAAGAAGAGGCCTTGGGTGCCACGAGTTTCCAGCTGACCACCTGCCACTGCGAGCTCAGGACTCTGATGGGATGCTAATTTATATGTAAAATATATTTATATGTAATACAATACTACTTTTCTATAAAGAACAAATTTGAGTCATCTGCAGGAAAATGAGTGCATCTTGAAGTGCTAATTTCATGTGTCTCTTACAGTACACCTCCATCACAAGCCACAGAATTTTGGAGAAAGTTCTGTGCTAATATCTCTTCATTTGACCCACAGGTTTTGGGATCTCAAATGCATAGTTCTTATTAAGGTGATGTATTATTTTCAAGAATATAAATAGCTGAAGTTTCTTATTGGGGTAGGGTAGTGAAATTCCCCTTTTTTAACTACTGACTTTTTTTAGAAATTAAACAAAATCATTTTATGTTAAATAAAAATGAAGAACACAGAACTTTAATTATATAATCCTTTTTTCAGTTTTTAATTTTTATTTTTACAGGTACAATTTAGATGTACATAATCATCATATTCTGTACCTGTGTGATTTATCTTGATTCCTCTTTTTTCTCCAATACTTTCCCCTCCCTTCAACCCCTCATCCTCTCCTTATTTAAAAGATTTGTTTCTATTTTATCCTTTTATCTTTTTTCCCCCCTTCCTTTCCCTCCTCCCCCTCCCTAGTTCTTCTGTCCTTTTAAACAATTTGTTCCTATTTCACAACATCTATTGCCCATTTTGGTCCTTATTTACTCTTTCGGTTTCTCACACCAGGGAGACAATGTGGTATTTATACATTACCTAATGCTGATGCTCGTACTATGAACAGAATAGATATTAAAAATTCATGATTGTATCACTTGCATACTACAAATTCCATTTTATAATGAAGAAATTGGGATTGGTCAAACTAAACGATTTATGTAGGATCACGTTTTGAGACAGAGGCTCAAACTAAGAACTTCTGACTTAAAGTACATTTCAAGAAATATGCAACACAAATCTATAAGCAAAGAAGAATGTAATTTATTTGTTCATATACATTGGGAATCAGATTAGTAGATAAAGGAGAAAGGTTTTAATTTTCTTTGGACAAAAATATAGATAAATTGCAGATTTATTCACAGTGTTTGCTCAAAATCATTTGTAGGTTTATTTGTTGTATACATAAATGTATAGAAATGGCATGTTAATCCTTAAATGTTTTATTTAAAAGATTTTATAATAAGAAAAACATTCTACCTAACTTCAGTGTTTATCATTTATTTTAATATTGGTTAGAGAACAAAGGCAATATTTTTCTTTATCCAGAGATTTTTTTGTTCAGACAAGGTTGATATTTTGTATATTCTGTATGTAGATAAAATAATAAAAACTGAAAAACACAGAAAATGCTATATTTTCTAAATCACCACTGAGTACTGATTAGATGCTGAAACAAATTCTCTTACAACTAAAATATAATATGAGAATATACATATATATCTATAGAACTCCACAAGAACAGCTGGATGAGTTTCTTTGCTCTTAACTGAGATACACTTTGATTAAAAACCTCCAATTGTTAACAAGCCTCACTTGCTTTCACAGTGCAGAGAAAGATCTGAATCTTCAGCAGGTAAGATAATTAAATAATTGCTCACAGTATAAATCTCAAGGACATGTATTGAAAACTACCAAAATGGAGAAGAATGACTGACATACAGCAGACAAGAAACGTTTAGGAAGGGTGGTGCTTTGCTCCAGGATCCATATAGCGTGACAGCCAGCAATAATCTGGGTGTAGGTCTGGGTGATCCCAAAGCCTACAATCTTCCTTTTATTACTGCCCTATTTCTGGAAGGCAGGATGCAGTATGTGGGTGGCATTTCAGACAACTTCATGCCACCATCAGCAACACAATCATCTTTTCACTCAACATTGGGAATTTAACCTGTTACTCTCCCAGAACTATTGCGGGGCGGCAGGGGCGGGGGGAGTTCCAACATGACTGATTAGAAAGGGTGGCACATTAGAAATACTCAGAGAAGAGTCACTGAAAAACACAAGTGCTCTGAAATGGGGGAGGAAATCATATGAAGAAATGGAAAACATGAAAGATAATCAATCCAGGTCAAACCAAATATGGGGGTCACTGAAAAGGGGAAGCTGCACTGTGGGAACCAAGTCATTTTGGGAACATGCACACCCATGTTTATAGCAACAAAACTCGTAAGAGTTAAATCTTTGAAGTAGCCTATATGTCCGTCAGCAAACAAATGGATCAAGAAAATATATTTATATGTAATGCAATACTACTTTTCTATAAAGAACAAATTTGAGTCATCTGCAGGAAAATGAGTGCATCTTGAAGTCACAACGTTAAAGAAAGAAATCAGACACGTGCACTTAAACAGTGAATGATTTCTCTTATACGAGAAACAAAAGGAAACAGATCTTCTGCAAACTAAAAAAGGAACCAAGAGATGGAGGGAGGGAAAGAGGAAGGAAGGAAAAGGGGATGTACAGAAACCACATACCCATAATGAAAGTAGTCATTATGCAACATAAACATGTACAAAAACAAAAACAAAACTATGGCAGGAGTACAGCTTAAAATAGTCCAAAAAGGAACTTCCATCATACGTCTGTATTTGGAGACAATTCGAAACTAGATGGACAGGCAATTTCTCACATATTGACAAGTAATACTCCCGTAGTAAAACATTTTCTGAGAAAACTTCTCTAGTGCCGATTCCAGTGTGAGTGGCTCGTTTGGTGGAATGTAGGTTTGTGGACAATTAGTTAAGACAGAATGGACCATTTAATCATTATGGGGTGGATTGGAAAGACATCACTGTCCTTCTCCTTGCTCAGGACTAGTCAGGCCAGGTGAAAGGGAGTGAGCTTGTTGGTTGCTGGCAGTAATTTCTATGCTGTGTGGACTCTAGAGAAGGTTTGTGTCAATCTATTATTTCTCAATCCTGTGTGCAAATTCGACCCAACCAAGACCCTACCTGATCCACGGTTTCTCTTTCTAAAAATATGATTATTTGGATTAGCTTGTTCAGGCTTATGTATAGGGAGATAAATCTTTGAAACAATTTGTACATTAAAGGAGGAGTTTTTAAAATTTTTTAATTATTTATTTTACTTTAAAGAGGATAAAACAGAAAAGAACCAATCAAAACAAACCAGTGTAAGAGATAGGACTTCAAAACATTATGAAATCAACAATGGTTACCATAATGCCTTTTGATGTCTTCAAAATAGCTGCAGGTAATGTTGGACATGGTAAAAATCAAGCAGAACAGAACAAAATAGAAACAATAAAAAGAAAATAATGAATGTAATAAAGGACTTCAAAACAAGCCAATAGCAAATCCAAAATTGCTACCATAATACATCTTGCTATCTTTGAAATAGCTGCTCCTGCCATTGGATTTCACATAATCAAAAAAACAAAGGAGAATAAAACCCAGCCCCAAAAAACAACGAAAATTATATAGGACTTCCAAAACAAGACCACAGGGAATCAACAATGGCTGCAACCCTCAGGAGATCTCCCCTGGATGCCGCAGTGCGTAGCACTATCCTCTGAACCCATCATCAGACCATTGGCTATGGACCTGCAATGTTAGTGAAACACCAAAGCACCACGGGCATCCAATTGCATTTTACTTCCATAGCTATCATCACAGCCTGTGTTTCTCCAGATAAGCCTGATACTTACAGTGGGATGGGGGGAGTAATTCTTGTTTGTCAGCCTGTTTGCTAGAAGGGGCTGAGGTCTGTCTGTTCCAGTCTGGCAGTGACCCACGCATAGCGCTGGTTCCCAAACTGGGCTTGGTTTGCTGGTGTGGATTTGTTCTCTCTACCTTTGGTCCGCAAATGGTGAAGAGGAGTTTTTTTTTCTCTAAATTAGGAAAAAAGAAAAACAAAAAAACAAAGCAAGTTTTCTGTTTCATGCAAACATCTGACAATTTCACAGCTATTCTGTGTTTTTCTGCTCAAGTAGAAACCAGCTGCTTTTCTAGTCTCCCTCAAGCGCCCTGACAAATATATTGTACAGTTTTTTCATTGTCATTTTTTATTTAAGGCTGGAGACAAGATTGAGTATGGGGACAAACTGTCCACTTCTTTACTCACTTATGATCAAAATTATTCTTTTCTTATGATAGCTACAATAGGCATCACTTTACAAATACTTCCTTAGTTCATCCTTGTGGTTAGCCAGTGAAGAAGATGGATTATCTTCATTTCATAAAAATAGGCAAGTGACCCTCAGATTTTCTGCTCAAGTCAGCTTTCTAACTTCAAACCCTAGTCTCTAAGCCAAAGGATTCATGTCAAAAGGCTAGCTTTGTGAAAAACAGATTTCTAGCCAGCCAACCAGAAGTCCCAGTTGAGAAAATGTGGTGTAGAGCTCAGTAGTCTGGTTTTATTTTATTTCATTTCATTTTATTGAGACAGTGTCTGACTATATATTGAGGCTGGCCTCCCAAGTGCTGGGATTACAGGTGTGTGCCACAATCCCCAGTCAGTAGTCTGTTTCTAATAGATGTCTATGATGAGGCAAGTGTTTAAATCTTTTTACTACTCCTCCACCTTTTTATATATTCTACTTAGTATAGCCCCTCCACACCTTTTAGTTCTGCTTAACATCCCTGCCTTTTTAATTCTCAGAACATGTTTTTCTTGTGACTAGTGAGTTAAATTATCCAGTACCTACCTGACCCTGGGGTGACTGGGACAGGAGAATATTGGCTCAAAGTGCAAGACTCCTACAGAAGAAAGGTAGGTAGGAATATGTGCTCTGAGTTGGTCTTCATATGAAAATATGTTCTGTCTATATTTAGGAGTAAGCTAACCCTGAGATCAGTCCGTTCTCATTATTAAGGCCCTTGATGACAGAGCATCAAAAATACAGAAAATGTATTGGGTAGAGTTTAGTCCTATGAGTCCCCTGTAGATTACTGAAACACAAATGCACACTTCTTAGAACCCTCAACTTCTAACTGAAAAAAGGGCCAGGAAGGGACAGGAGATCTCTTCTTAATTGTTTTAGACAATGTAATTGAATTTTCACCCGATATGCTTCCCTATACTTGGAAGTAGCTGATCAAATTTTCTTACTCTGTCCTATTTTTAAAGAAAAATATCTTCATAAATGTGTGGGTTTTTAAATTACCAATATTCTTATAAAATCTGGCAAGGATGTGGCTTACAATTAAAGTATTCATTCATATGCAAATATGGACATAGGATCTGTCAGTTCTTTAAAAGAAGCAATGTGAGAAGAGAAAAGCATGTCATGATTATCTCCAAGTAAGTGTCCCTTTCTAAAATCTAACTGACCCAGTAAACTGTTTTAGCTCAATCTAATCCAAAACAAGTATGAGATGGAGATGCTAGAAAAGAAAGTAGGGGAGTGAGAGGGTTAAGGAAATTTTGGGGGGAATATGCTCCAGAAAGATCAGTTCTCTCTTACCTGCACATGCGGAGACTATGTTAAATAATGTTTCTCAACAGCTTCTAATATTTTGTTGTCATTGACATTGTCATTTTTAGTATGTTCACTAAATTTTTACAAGAGCAGAAATAAAGACAAAGTTTTCCAATACAGAGTTTCGTGAATACCTAGAAACTTTGAAATCATGAATCTGAGAGCTAAAAAAATTTAAGAATTAGAAAATTAATCATTTAGTTATGCAAGCATTAATTCTGCAAGGTATATTACAGTTAGCAGAGGGAACCTGTTCTATTCACAAACATTTTGTGGAGTTGTAATGGAACAATAAGTACAAAGCCCTCTAATGCTATATAGATTGATCCAAAGATAAAATTTGAGGATGACTTTTTCCTGTTTAGTCCAAGAGAAAATACTGTAAAACAACAACAACAACAACAAAAATCTCTCTCCATAAGGAAAATAGTCCAGTAATTTTCCTTTAAAATTAGTTCCCAAAGCCAGCATTTTGATAGCAAAATAGAGTTGATGATTATTTTCGGTGAAAGTCTGGATTTTCGAGGTTCCATACTGCCACTGGGATACATGCACCATACTTAGGAGGCTATAAGAAAGAAAAACTATGTCTGACATTAATGTTGAATGTGTTTGAATTATTATACACTAAGATACTAAGTAACATTATACAGTGTCTGGAGGCCTGGATAACTTACAGGTGTATTCACCTCAGCTAGGATGCAGAGATCCCTAGTGTCTTCTTGCCCAGCCTTCCTCAGATGCTGGCTTGTCCTTGGGCAGGTGCTTCACTGTTTTAAGTTGGCTGCCACATCTTCAGGCATCATATCTCTGTGCAGTGATGTCTCACAGATAAAAGAAGGGAAGAAATAGCACCTGCCTTCTTCATTTATCTTGGTGAGAGATGAAGCTCTACCTCTCCTATCTCAGGGCCACTTGTGTCACGTGCACATTTTTAATCTAATCAGTGACAGAAACAGTATTCAGACTGGGTGGCTCAAATAAATTCTGATTTATACCCTTGAGCCTGGAGAAAAGCTCAGCTTCCCTTAAAGTTTATGATTCAATGACTCCTGAAAACATTTGGGCTTCTGTTGAGAAAGATGAAGGGGATAATGAATGTAAGGCGGATGGCTCCATTAAAAAGGCTTTGGGTGGGCACTAACCCATAGAAAAGTTTATATAATCATCAAAAAATGGGTTTTTTTTCCTCTTTGGCATCTTTATTATTCACAACTTCTTTCAAATACTGAGATGAATGTTGATTTTGTTATTTCCACTTCATCTTGGATATTTTTCTAGATAGAAAAAAATGAGTCTAATTTGGTTTTATCAATCATCCAACCACAGTGTTTGAAGACAGTCCTCACATGACCCCCTTCCTCCCCTGATCACGTCTTCTCCACACCAGCCTCTTTTCTCTCCAACTTTCAGAAGATTACATGAAACACAAATTTCAAGACTTAGCTCTAGAAAGCCCTTGAAAATACTTTGTTGTCACTGAAATCTCCATATTGTGCCTGCAGTGCTCTCGCTCCTTAGTGCCCACATATATTAAAAACTCTGTACCAGTTAGTGTGCCAGAAGCTATCATGACACCCATTTAATACTCACAGGAACTTTATGGTTATGTGTTACTTTTAATCACAATTGCAGAAGTGATAGATTGAGGCACAGAGAGATGATTAGTTTTCCTAGGCCATAAAATGTATAAATGGAGAAGCATTTCACTCCTGTGGAGGAACATTTAAGGTACATAAATAATGAATAAAATGAGAGGGCAACTACATCCTTTGTGCACCCTAGAAGGCTTTATCTTGCTGTTGTAGACCAAAGGAAATTCCTTCTCAATGTTTTGCTATCCTTTTTGGGATTTTTTTTACTAACATGTATTAAGTGTGCATATTAATGGATACAGTGTGACATTTCAACACATGCATGCGTAATTGTGCCTGGATCAAATCAGGGTAATTAACTTTCCCTCTTATCATGTCTTCATGTTTGGAGCCTTTGAGATTCTCTTTTCATCTTCATAAAATACACGATAGGTTATTCTGAACTACAGGCATCCCTCTATGTTTCAGCATACAGAATTTATTTCTTCTATATTTTGCCACCTATTACCTAACTCTCTTTATTCTGTGTTCTCTTTGCTTTCATCTACCTTTTGTAAATCTTAAGTAACTTTTGAATAAAACAAAATAAATGGCATCTGTGGGAAGGAAAGCCCTCTAAAACATCCACATCCTTATAGAGGATGTGAGGTGGTGAATGTTTTACTTTGCATAGCAAAAGGAATTTTGCAGATAGGATTAAATTAAGGATCTTGAGAGGGAGAGTTTATCCTGGATTATCTAGGTGAGCTAGATTTAATCATAGTGTCCTCAAAGCAGGAGGTGGGAGGCCAATCAGAGAAGGATTTGAAGGTTCTTTGCTGCTAGCCTTAATGCCGGAAAAAGGAGCCATGAGCTAAGGAAAGCAGGTGGCCTTTAAGGCCTTTTTTAAGGAAAGCTCAAAATGGCAAAGAAAGGAATTGCTCCTTGGTCTCCAGAAGGAGTACTGCCTCGCTGACATCTTGATTGCTTGTAAAGTATCTATTCAAAATAGTTTGAATTCTGATCACCAATGAAAGAAAGAAATTTTAAACTTCAAAATAATAGATCTTGACCACTGAGGATATGAAGTATTTATTATTACTTTTTATGCACTTATAACTTTGCATTTTACAAATACCCCAACTCTGTTATTCCTCCTATATGACAATGAGGTTATTTATCCCACAGTCTTTAATAATAATTTTAACCTAATGAGTTGTTTTGTTTAATCCCATGCTTTTAATTTTTTACTTAAGTTTATTGTTACACTTTATGTGTACCTAATGATCACATTCACCATAAGGAATTTATACCTGCACATGATATATCTTAATTTTTTTCCTGTTCCCCTGGCCTCCTATCAACTCTTCTTCCTTTCCCTATTTACAAAAGCTCTATTTTCATTTTTTCTCCCCCCCCCCCAGTCCTTTCCATTTCAACATTTTCTTCCTATTTCAAATATCTATTAATATTTTGGCCCTTATTTACACTTTCAGTTTCTCACACCAGAGAAATTATACAGTATTTACACATATGTGCCTGATTTATTTCACATTAGAGTATGTTCTCAGGGTGTATCCATTTATCTAGAAATGTCTCAAGATTATCCTTCTTTATAGCTGCACAATACTCCATTGTATAAAAGACCCACATCTTCTTTATCCATTCATCAGTTGTTGGCCATATGGGCTGTTTTCAAGATTTAGCTATTGCAAACTGTGCTGCTATAAACATGACTATGCATGTATCTCTATAGTACAATGCTTTTAATTCTTTTGGGAAGATAGCAAAAAGGAGAATAGCTGGGTGAAATGGGATATCTAATCCTAGTTTTTTGGGGGTTTTTTGAGGATTTTCCACATTTATTTCTACAGTGGTTGCACCAGTCTACAGTCCGCCCAACAATGGAAAAGGGTTTCTTTTCCTCCACAGCCCTGCCAGCATGTTATTGTTTGATTTCTTGATGATAGCTGTCTTAGTTATTTAATTCCTTGAGGACAAAATATCTGACACCCAAAATTAAGGAAGGGAAAGTTTATTTAGCTCACAGTTTGTGGAGGCTTCCTGCCATAATCAGCTGGCTCCAAGGCAGGGTGGTAAGGCAGAGGGGCAACCAGCACAGCAATGGCAAACAGAAAAGCAACAAGAGACAAAAAGAGAGGAGCATGAGAGAAGACTCCTTCTGTTCCTTATCTGTATGGAGGCCACACCCACTTAGGTGTAGCATTCACATCCATAATCCCAGCACTGGACCATAAATCAGTCACAAACTGTACAAGCCTGCCCCTATGATTGCATGAGGCTTTGGGGGAACACCCAGAAACAAACTCTAAGAATAGCCAATTCTTTCTGGAGTGAGATGGAATCTCAGTGTTGTTTTAATTTGCATCTATCAAATGACCAGTGATGCGGAACATTTTTTCATATACTTATTTTTGCTATTTCTACCACATTCTGAAGAGTTGCTCATAGTCCTTCAGCATTAGCAACATCTGGAAAATTATTAAAAGTTAAATTTATCAGATCACACCCTAATTCCATAGGACCATTGGGGTACTAGTCTCTAATCCACAAAGGATCCTGTAAAATGGACTTAAACTTGCTGAATATCAAGTCACTGTAAGTTCAGTAACTATTGTATAAATTTAAATACTAGCATTACATCTTCTGTGAACATGGTGATTTTATTCAAATAAATTTACTTGCCAAAACAAAAATAAACAACCTATTTGAAGTTCTGTTGAATGATCTCAATTACTATTAGAGCCCTAAAGACCATTTTGGGGTAAGTCACTTCACATCTCAGTGGCTCAGAATCCTTGGAAAACAATTTCTTCTGAAAAATTTTGAGTACGTGTGTGTTTTTTTCTAAGCAAAGGTAAGAATACAGGTAACAAAAAAATCTTTAAAGGGAGAAAAAGTGGAGCATTATTTTCTGCATAAAGCAAATCATCAATACCATCTTTTCTGAAGCTCCTAGTGAGACCAGAGGATAAAAGGACACAGTTCAAGGGCATCAGTAAGCCGAGGACAAGGTGAGATAAGCTCAAGTGAAACTGGAGCTGCAAAAACAAACAAAACAAAACAAAACAAAACAAAACAAAACTATGCCAAGGACAAAAAGACTGACAAGCAGTAGCAAACCTCCATTTTTATATGTCTTCTGCCCCCTTTTTTCTGCCTTCTTAGATCTGTATACAAGCTCCTAAATTTAGACGCTTCCTTTTCATCCTCTTGCCTCCCTCCCCTAGTGAGGGCTTTCCTGGGTTCTTTCTAATAGACCCTACCCTGTTGTTCCTCAGGGTTTGTTCTTGTGTCCTGTTGTCTTATTGCTTCAATTTTTGCTGCCTCAAACAAAAACCCAGAGGGAGAGAGAGCTGGTTACAGCTTTGGTGCCCAAAACAGGGCATGTCTTCTCTGGAGTGCCAGGCGTGGCAGAACAGACAGGTAACATACCCACTCTTTCTCTGTTCCTTTATGGAGACCTAACAGATGTGGGCACTCTGCCAGCCATTTGAATTGCTGCCACTCTTGAGGCAGGGGACAGGTTCCTCAGTGCCTCCTGGTTAATCTCCCACTGAAGCCAGTGACAGCCAGACGGACCTGGATTCTTTTCCAGAGGCAGATTTCGGGTTGCAGCTGGAATGGCAGCTGTGAGACCCTGGCCAGGGCCCCACCCTTGTTGGTACTCCAGGGCCACCTGGTGGAAGCTGGGTGGGTCTCAACAGCCCAACTGGGTTTCCAGCAAAGAAACCTCCACGTATCTATTGTTCCCACCTGCCCTCCTCTGTTATGTAAGAGGTAAACTCACTTGGTGTTTTTGAGGCATCATCTTTCCCAGAGTGACCTGAGATGACTGTCAGACCCCACTCCTAAGCCTCCATTAAGAGTTGACCTGCAGGTTTGAACTTTCTCTCTACTAGTATGACAGCATCCCTTCTCTACTCCTTTTCAGATATATCTTGATAGATCTGGGCCTGGAACAGGTTAGGATCCCAGCCTGCATTTCAGGTCACGCTGGTCCCAGATGTCCCTAGTCTTTTCGCCCCCTCTTTAACTCTCATGCAGAAGAATGTCCCCAGGCCATTTTATTATTCCAGTTCACTGAAGGCTGGCTGTGCTCAAGGGGCAGAGAGTTAGTTCTGAAACTTGCTTGACTGCTTTAGAATACTAGAAAAGCTGCTACTGTTTTTTTCTGGAGGCTGGACTAAAAAATATTCTTGTGAGGGTTTTCTGTTGCTCCTGGAGGCCCTCAAAATATGTTCAACTCAAACCCACTAATACACCATAGGGACTGGGCTAGGTGACACACTGACAGGGAAAGCAAGTAAGGCTGACCTGCCCCACTGAGATGGAATCCACTCTCTTGCTGTTGTGAGCATAGAGAGACAAAGAAAGAGAAAGTAACAAAAGATACAAAGTGGCATCGTTGTCTCCCAACCTCTCTAATAACCAAAGAAAAGGCACTAAAAGTCAGCAAGAGACTTACTGTTATTACCCTGTGGGCCGCCTGCATCTGCTACTAGCAAAAGTAAGCTACTGTTTCTAATGCAGGAAAACAGCTTCCACAAGAACAGCTGAAATTTTCTACGTAAGTAAAATTATTACCACCATGGCCACTTCTAACATTTCAGCTAAGAAATGTAGATTTTCATGATCCAATTAAATGCAAAGCAAATGTATGAATAATATTTCTTAATATTTCCCTTGCCCACCCTATAGCAAGCCCTCCTTATTTCAAGAAAGAGAAATTCTGATTTTTAAAAGTGACGATAGTGTCCATATTTTAATTTGCATTTCCCAAATGATCAGTGATGTTGAACATTTTTCCATAGATTTATTTGCCATTTGTATTTCTTCATCTGAGAGGTATGTATGGATCTCAGTTGCCCATTTTTGGACTGGGTCTTTAAATTGGGGGTCTGATTTTTTTCACTTCTTTATATATTCTAGGTAAAAGTTCTCTGTCTGAAGGACAATTAGCTAAAATGTTTTACCACTCTGTGGTTTTCGGTGGGTTTGTGATTTCTTTTGCCATGCAAAAGCTTTTTAATTAGCTGAGATCCCAGTTGTTGCTTCTAGAAAGTATTTCCCATGAGGTCTGGGTTTTTTCCTACTTACATCTATGCCTTCAGGATTTCTACCTACTTTCTCTTCCAGTAGATTTACTGTACCTATTTTAATGTTTAGATCTTTGATCTATTTTGGCTTTAGTTTAATGCATGATAACATAAATCGATCTAGTTTTAGTCACTAGCCTATAAAGTGCCAGTTTTTCCAGCACCATTTATTAAAGAGCTACCTTTCTTCTAGTGAACATATTTGGCCCCTTTGTCAAAGTTAAGGTGGCTGAGAGTATTTATACTTGTGTCTGCACCTTCTAATGTATTCCACTAATTCTCAGGTCTGCTTTTTTGCCAGTACCATGCTGATTGTATCATGGTAGCTTTGTAGTATAACTTCAAATCAGGGATTGTGATGTCTCCTCCCATTCCTTGGTTGCCCAGGATTGCTTTTGCTATTCTAAAGATCTTATGCATACAAATAAATTTTAGGAATGTTTTCTCTAGATCTGCAAGGAATGATAATGACATTTTGATCAGAATTGCATTAAATTTGTATAACAGTTTCTAGAGTATGGCCATTTTCACTATGTTTGTCCTTCCTATCCATGAGCAAGGGATATCTTTCCATTTTCTGATATCCTCTTCTATCTACTTTTACAGAGTACTATAATAAAAACAGAGCTTTTTAATATAGAGATCTTTTACTTCCTTTGTTAGATAGATTCCTAAGTATTTCATTTTTGGATGTTATTGTAAAGGGTGTGATTTCCCTACTTCTCTTGTAGTAAGGTTGTTGTTTGTGTGCAGTAATGATACTGACTTTTGAATGTTGACTTTACATCCAGCTACACTAGTAAATTTGGTTATTAAACCTAGAAGTCTTTTGGTGGATTTTTTTGGATCTTCAATGAAAAGTATCATGTCATCTGTGAATAATGATAATTTAACTTCTTTATATATTCTTATTTCTTTGCCTCTTTCTTTTCTAAATTGCTCTGGCTAGTGTTCCTAGCCTATATTGAATAGGAGTGGTGATAACGGGCACCCTCATCATGGTCCTGATTTATAGTGAAAGCTTTAGTTTTTGTCCATTTAATATTGGCTATTAGTCTGTCATAGAAGGCCCTTAGCAGGTTGACATAAAACCATCTTTCTGTAGGTTTTTTATTTTTTTTAACATGAATGAATGTTCGACTGTCAAAAGTGTTTTCTGCATCTCTTGAAATGATCATGTGATTTCTGACTTTGGCTTCATTGATATGATGTATTACATTTATTGGTTTGCATATGTTGAATAATTCCTTTATTCCTATAATGAATCCCTATGATTATGGCCACACAGGATTGCTCCTGGGGAAGAAATAAATGTGGTAAGGGTAAAACCACTGGGTTGGGGTGAATCTGGGTGTCTTTAGGGAAAGCAGGGAGGCAGGAGCCAAGCATAGCATATGGCTGGCAGAGGTGGCAGGACACAGAGCCAGCAAAAGGAGTGCTGCCAGGGTCCCTTTTCCAGATCCCCACTTCTCCAGTGGAATGCAAGACCAGGAACACTGCCCTTTGTGGGTGGGGCTGCATCCCTTTGCCACATTCTCACCTTGTGAGAGGGCCTGCACGGTGCCCTGTGTGAGCGTCTGCCTCATCACCAATAAACTGAGGGTTAAATCCAGCCTCTCAGACCTCCAGTAGTGGAGACCACTGTTGTCCCATCTTATAGCTGAGGATACTGAGGCTGTGGGAGCTGGTGTAGCAAGTGAGGAGCCTTTGCACTTCTGTTTACTAGTGTCTGATTGAGAATGTTTGCCTGTGTATTCATTAGGAGACTGTACTCTTTTTTTTTGTTGGTCTTTCTCTGGTTTTGGTAGCAGGGTAATACTTGCCTCCAAGAATGAGTTAGGAGTTCACTTCACTTTCCATTTTATTAAACAGTTTGAGAAGCACTGTCTCCCTTTCAATTGCAGTAAGAGTTTAAAGTGTATTGATGCTAAATTTTCTCTAAATTTCTTGTAGAATTCAGCAGTGAATCCATCAGGACCTGAGCTTTTCTTTGTTGGTAAGTTTTTAGTTACATTTTCAATTTCATTGATTGATACTGGGTTACTCAGAATTTTTATATCTTCTTGATTAAACTTTGATAATTCATACATATCTAAGAATTTGTCCATTTCTTCTGTTTTCCATCCTATGAAAGTAAAGATTTTTGAAGTAGGTATTGATCTTCTGAATTTCCACAGGATCTGTAATGATTTCAACTTTTTATTTCTCCTTGCAATAATTTGTGTATTTTCTTTTCTTTTTATGATAAAGTTGGCTAAATTTTTATTGATTTTATTATTTCAAAGAATCAACCTTGATCATTGATTTTTTGTATCATTTTGTTAGCATCAATTGTGTTAATTTCTGCTGTGATCGACATTAATTTCCTCCCTTCTATAATCCTTGGGCTTTACTTGCTCTTGATTTGCTAGAAAGCTAAAGTATGACATAGGTTGTTTATGCTTGTTCTGTTTGCCTCCAATGAGAATTTACTGCTACAAATTTCCCTCAGCACTGCTTTCACTGTGTGCCACAGGTTCCAGACATTATTTAATTTCTTTTATTTCATCTGTGGCCCGTAGGCTGTCCATGGAGCTTTTGAAGTTTCTTTTGTCATGAATTTCCAATTTCTTTGCACTATGGTCATATAATATACATAGGATCATTTCAATTCTTCTGCATTTACTTAAGCATGTTCTATTAGTATATGGTCTATTTCAGAGAACATTTCATGTGTAGCTGAGAATAATGTATGCTGAGGTTGTTGGGTAAAAACTCTGAAAATATCTACTAAGTCTATTTGTTCACAGGTTTGGTTCAGTTCTGATTTCTCTGTTGATTTTCTGTCTGGTTGATCTATTTGTGACAGTGGGGTATTAAGGTTCCCCAATATAATTGTGTTATTGCTCATTTGACTTTTTATGTCTATTAATATTTGTCTTATATAATTGGTACATATATATATATATAGTTATCTCTCCTCTTAAAGTTTTCCTCCTGACAAGAAGTGTCCTTCTTTATGTCTTTTAATCATTCTTTGCTTGAAGTTCACAGACTAGCTATTCTTGCTTTTTTTTGCGGGGGGGGGGGGTTCTTGTTGCAGAGTATTGTTTTCCACCTTTGATTTTTAGTCTAAAAATTTCTCTTTTAGTTAAATGTGTTTCTTGTACACAACCTACTCTTGAATCTTGGTTATTGATCTGTTTTGATTGGTGAACTGAGGTCTTTGACAATGATAGCTATTATTGACATGTATTGGCTTATTTTTGTCATGTTATTTTCCTGTTGTTGGTTCCCTGCTTTTCCCCTCTGTTTAACTACTTGCCCTGCTTGGTAGTTTTGGTTTTTTTTCCCCTGTAGTAGTTCTTGGAATTGTGGTCATTTTCATCTTGGTCTATAATATTTCCCAGTACCCACTGTAGTGCTGTGTTGTTGGTCATGAATTTCTTCAGGTGTTCTTTGTCATAGAAGTATCTTATTTCTCCATTAATTTTGAAAGATAATTTTGCAGGGTATATCAATCTGGCTGGAAGCTGTTTTCTTTCAATTTGAAATACTTCACTCCAAGCTCTTTTTTACTTGAGGGTTTCTGTTAAGAAGTCTGCCATTATTCTGATAGACTTGCCTTTATAGATAATCAGTTTCTTTTCTCTACTAGTTTTAAATATTGTTTTTGTGCAGAAATATGGGCTTTCTATTATATGTCTGGGTGTAGATTTATTTTGTTTATGGCTAAATGGAGTTCCATCTGTCTCTTATCTGTATGTCAGGTTATTTTTCCATGCTTGGGAAAGTCTCTGCTATTACTTGTGCAACTAGCTTTTTAAATGTTATTTGTGTTGACTCTTGCTTTATCATTGACACTAATCAATCTTTGCCATATTTTGCTGCTATTGAATTTCTATTTCCTGATCTTTTATGTTTAAGGTATCTTTCCTTTCATAACCACTAGCCACGATCCTGCCTTCAAGATCTGAAAGTTTATCCTGTTTTGTTCAAGCAGTTTAGCCATCTTTCAACAGAGTTTTTAATTTCTTGGATACCTGTTTGAATCTGTTTCATGTATTCTGTTTCTTTCCTATATTGATCATTCACAGTTTTCACCCTTTTCCTATCATCTATTTTTTTATCCATCTCTTCTCTAGATTTGCTAAGCAATTCTTTTATGAATGTTGATATTTCTTTTTTTTTTTTTTTTGCCTGAGAAATTATTTCTGATCTGATGTTTTCTATAGTCTCCTGGATATGTTTCTTTACTCTGGTTGCTACCCTTGCAGAAATTTCAAATCTGTATCCTCCATTTTCCTCTATATAACTGTCTGTTCAACTTCTTCTGGGTGGATTGGAGGCTGCATTTTGCTTTTTGTCATTTTCTATTTCAAAAGTTTTTATTTTGGTTTCTCTGTTGATCCTTGTAAGTTTTTGTAGTAGGTAGCTTTATCACTAGTATCAGGGCTTCTCTAGGGAGTTTTATTCTTCAGGGTATCTTCAGTGTAGGAGGTGCTTGATTTGTATCTGTCTTAAGATCCTACTTTTCCAATTAATTAAAGTGAGATATTGGTATCTGTTTGGCTCAGTTCCTAGTTTTTTGGGGGTATGGTGAGGTTATTACCCCAGCACTTCCTACTACTGTTATAGAAGTGAGAACAACTGATTAAAACACATATGACTTCCTAGGTAAAGTAGCATAAGTAGCACTAACCATGATGTCAAGCACAGTTTAGAAACTGACAAACTGTGGTAACTATTTATTTTGTTCCTTTAACCATAGAAGCAAAATACACAGTTATACAACAGAACTGATCATAAATTGGAAGCTTATATGCAAAGCGTTTCTTCTTAGTGGGGTAGCTTTACCCTGTGGCGGGGAAATCTAGAAGGGTAATGTATTTAACAGAAATAACTGAAAAGAAATAAAATAGAATCCAGGCTGAAAGACAAAGGATGATCATACAAGGTTTGGGAAATTGCAGAAGAAGGAATAAGATAAAGAATGAAAGAGTAAGCAAGGGATTATTGAGGTTGACCAGAAAAATTAACCATCCACTTGTACGAAAATACGATTGAGTCTAGAGAGATACATTGAGGGAAAGGAGAAAAAATATGAACAGATTAGAACAAAAATAAAGATTAAAAGAAGAAAGGAAAAGGAAAGGAAAACAAACCAGCAGAAAAAAAAAAGAAAAAATAAAATAAAAAACTAAAATTCCTCTGGTGTCCATTGAGAGTCCAAAACTATTGGATAACACTGCCAAGCCTACAGTAGTTTCTGTACTGAATTTGAGGCTAATTTTGGCCTCCAGATGGGAGAGACTGTGGCCAAAGTCTTCAGCCAGTACTTTTTGTATATCCCTTAGTGGCCTCCCACTGTTTCTCTTAGAAGAGTCTTTCTCTCAGTTGCTGTGCGGTTTTCAGACAGAGACAGGGCTGTTCTCAGCCCAGTATGCCATTGGCTCCTCCTGGTCCTTGCTCAGCCTTGTTTGTTGCAGGATGATATGGTCTGGTCCTCTGCTCCTGCTGTCGCATTCCAAGGCTGCTCTGTTCCAATTCTTATTCCCCTTCCACGGTGGAGTGATAACTTCCTATTAGTTGCTTTACAAGATTGGCTGTTACCACTATCCACCTCTGCTGTAGTCTGTAACTTCCGTGAATTCAATGAGGTAAGGGAGGGGTGCCTGCTGCTCCTGACCCCAGCAGCATGATGCCTGGGTCTGCACAGTCCTGTGATACAAAGCTGTTTAATTCCCTGCATCTCTTTAAAAACACAGGTCCCAAGGTAGGTATTAGCTGTTCCATTTGCTACACACCCCTGTGGTCTTTAATCTTGTTCCTGACAGTTCCATTGAGTGCTCTGGTGAACAAAAGAGAGGAAGAAGAAAGAAAGAAAGAAAGAAAGAAAGAAAGAAAGAAAGAAAGAAAGAAAGAAAGAAAGAAAGAAAGAAAGAAAGAAAGAAAGAAAGAAAGAGAGAGACAGAGAGAGAAAGAAAGAATGAAAGAAAGAAAGAAAGAAAGAAAGAAAGAAAGGAAGAAAGAAAGAGAAAAAGAAAAAGGGAAAACTGCCTGATTGTCAGGGAAGGAGCAGTTTGTGTTGGCAGAATTTACTGCTAGACTGTAGCATCTTCTGTTTGGAGGAAGGCAGAAGAGGCAGGGGAGTTTATATCTAAGTGTATCCTGCATAGCCTGATTTAGACACACTATTTTAGCATATCCTACTCTTTTCTTCTTTTAAGATTCCAAGTATGGCAGGCAGTTATCTCGATCTTATAACCCACTGGCAGCTGGGTGGGCTGACTGACTGTCCTTAGTCTGTTTTGCTTGATATATTAGTCTCTTATGTTAGATGGATTTTAGTTTCAGGATGTATGTCCCTCCCCTTTCTTCCAATTACCTATAATTTAAGAATATTTGCACCATTTTTTATGCCCACACTTTTTTGGGGGGGTACTAGAATAGAACTCAGAGCCTTGTACCAGGCAGGTGCTATACTGTTGAGCTATACTTCAGCCCTTCATAACCTTCTGTATTTTAGTTGAATTTCTAAGTGGTTTTGAAAGAGGCTCCTCCTCTACTCAGCCATGTTGTCTTTTTATATAACTATATAATATAAATATATGCAATATATATTATATAAATATATAAACATATGTGACTTAAGTGGTATTATAATTTGTTTCTCATAAATAATGTAAAATAATTTTTAAGATAAATAAGTAAGGTCACGTTGGTGTTGAATAAACTGCTGAGCAAGACTCTCCCTTGTAGCTAAGAGAGCACCTACCTAAATCAGCTTGTTCAGTTTTGTCCACTGACAAGATTTTTTGGGTTATTTTCCCAAAGTCTTACAGTGACACATCCAGTTATGGCATAAATCTCAATGGTTTTTCATAGGTGGCTGAATCTAGCACATGTAAAAATGGATTGCGTGTGTGATAACTAAATTAGTCCATGGATTTAGAATGATGTAGGTATGGATAATGGGAAAGCCCACCCTGGATGTGGGTGGAATAAACAATGGGCATGTAGCTTGAGTGAAATTAAAGGGAAAGGAAGCTCACCAGTTGCTGGCTCCTGCCTGCCTACCAAGGCGTTTCTCCTCTGGTATGTCACTCTGTCATGCCACCCCCCACTGTGAAGGCAGTCAGTTATGGACTGAAATCTCTGCAGTCTCTGAAATGTTTCTTCCTTTAGCTTTGGGTGTTGAGTATTTTGTCCCAGCAATGAAGAAACAGGTAAGTCATGCTCCAATAAGTGCTATTAAATGTATTATCATATATTTAAATTGGTTATAATCAAAGGATGATATTCTCTATGTATAAAACTTTAAGGCTTTTTTATTAAGATGCTCCTGATTAAACTTACAAATCCAGATTTAAGAACAAAGGTCTATATTGTGTTTTCTATTGCTAAACTTTTGGTTACTAAAATTAAGTTTTAAAAGTTATATCAAATGTTGGCTTATAAAGCATTTTTGACAATAAATATGATTAATTATATATCTAAAAGCAATATATGCTATGTCTTTTTTAAAGTTAAGTTTAAGAAGTAAAAACTATGGAAGTCTAATACATACATAGTAACTAACATGTTGTCTTATACAATATAAATTGTGCTTAAACATATAAAATAATCAAAATTTGTCATTGCTTTAAGGTTTTTCCTGCCATTTAAAACTTGATATACATCTGTTTGCTTTGATTAAACAAATATTTTGTTATTACATAAATGAGATACACTTGTATGCTGAGTAATAAATGCAGTTTGCTAAACTTATAAGACCTCTAAAGACATTCCTTAATTCTTATCAGTACAACTGCACCCTATAAACATATCTGAAAAAATCTAAAATTTGCCTAAAATGTGAAAACCCAGTAAATACATACAAAAAATTCTACATATAGCCATGACAATAATTATTACTAACCTTATGATGTATTAAATGTATTTATGTTTTCCAAGTACATAGGCCTTCAAAGACGCAGCGCTAAAAATCAATTTATATACTGGTGAGTTCCTGACTAAAGTTGTTTCTGGTGATAAAACCTTTTATAATTGTTACAGCATTGTGTTATAGCAGTATGTGATTTATAGTTGCTAAGTGCTATCTCCAGACTTTTTAAAACCTTGTATAGGTCACAAGTCCCTAGATATAAAAATCTGTAGGATAAATTTTTTAATTGAGGTTCAACTGTTATGTACAACACCTTTTTCGGCCTCCCTGATCTACAGGCCTGCTACAAGGGCACTTACTACGGATATAAAAAAACAGATTTCTGTGTGACTGACAAAGATGCTTAGGCAAGTCAGGAAAAAAAGTGAGACAGGCTGTGGACTAACCTCAGTTTGGCAGGGCTACACATACAGTGGAATCATGTACCCCTAGAGAAGGCAGACAGCTTTCAAAGCCTACCTTAGATCTAAACAGGGTCTCATGTTTTCTTTTCTTTTTATTCTTTCTCTTTCTATTTCTCCCCAAAAGTACACAAGAGAGAGATCTTATAGTGTACATAAGATATGTAATATACATCATGTGTGCAAATAGCCCAATATTTATTCCCAAGATGTCACCTGTAAGATTTATTTTATAAACTCATGGCCAATTTAAGAGATTTTAAAAAATTGATTTTTCTCCAAATATAAGTCAAAGGGTTAAAAACAAGGCCTCAAACTTGGCTTTATAATGAGAGACGGTAAATAAATATCACATGCAACAATTTTTGGCTCCTTTCTGTGACAAAGTATTCAATACTAAAATAAAAATTTAACTATACTATTAGTGATAAAAATCCCAATGGTTTGAACCTAACAATGCCAACATAACTGTTATGCTAAAATTTTATGTCCTGTCCTGATTTCAAATCTTCCCTATAAAACTATATGACTGACAGCGGCCCTTCCAGGGGGAGAACCAGCAGCAGCTCCTGAGATCCACACCATGTTGGAACTTAGGACACTGGGAAGCCAAGCAACCAGCCTGCCTCCCTGCTAAGCAATAGTGAACCTACTAATGCACGGCCTAGAGCCAAACATCCCAATTCCCCTACCCTTCTTCTCCTGCCCCCCCCCCCATTTGCAAATGGGAACCAGAAATCTGAGCTATCCTGGGAGGTTGACCACAAGCAAATAAGGGGGACTTCCTTCTACTATCTCTTTGAAGGCAAATATTTTTATTACTGTTTTGTTCTATTCTGATTAGTGGTGCTGCTCTATTCAATATTGTTTTGATACGTTCTATAATGTTCTGTATTTCATCTCATTTTGATATACGTGATTGAAAGAACAACTATCTAAAGATAATGAAATATACTGTGATACCTATTACTGTTATCTGGGTAACCTGCTATGAAGTTCTGTACCAATTTCACTGTACTATTTTAGTTCGCTTTATTCTGTCTTGTTCTGTTGTATTTTACCACTTTCAAAATAAAATTTTTTTAAAAAACGTAGAATGTGGTCTTTATGCACAATGGAGTACTACTCTGTCATAAAACAGGATAAACTTGAATAATTTATAGGAAAACGGATGCATCTTGAGACTATAATGTTAAGTAACTCTGACACACAAACTTAAATACTGCATTGTTTTTCTTATATGGTTTTTCTTATATATGACAGGTAATTGGAGTAAAAGGAAAGAAGACAACTGTAATCCAGTACAATTGGTATTATAATCCAGCGCAATGTATCTAAAAGTGTACCTTGACTTAGTACATTTGCATTATTTTATCTGTTCTTTGGCATATTAAAAAAAAAAACTATATGACTGTTTTTTACTGGTGTCCCATAAAAATTTGTCGTTTAGGACAATTATGGTTAAAAATTAACTTTTCTAGTCACAGTGTATGTATTTTTTTCAGAGTTTAAGATAAACAAGATAATAGGAAATTAACCGTGGATAATATATTATGTATTGTTATCTTCAAAGCAGTTGTCAAATTAAAAGATACAGGCATGCAAAGTTTATTAAATAAACATAAACCATCCTTTTCAATGAATTAGCAGAAATTAGTAGTATAATTATCTTAGCTACACCTAGATATGATTTTAATAGTTAAACCTAGTGATCCTACTTCAGTACTGGTAACTAAGGCTTAGTTAGCGACCAACACTAAAAATGATAACTGGGCTACACAATTAACCAATACTACAGCACTGGCTCTCCAAGGTCAACAACACTAAAATAAAAATTTAATACTACATACTAAAATTTAGTATTTAGTATTACAGAGCCTGAAGAGTCTTCTCTGCAAGATTCTGCAACTCTGGAGAGTCACCAAATCTCCTGAACAGGAAATTGTTCAACACCAGGGAACAGAGTCAACCAAAGTACACTGTGCTAAAAGGAGGTCACCCAAGAGGAAAACATCTGTGATTCTAAGAAAAGCTGTACAGTCAAGCAAGACCATGACTCGTGCTGAAAAATGACACTGACAGAGGAGCTAAAAGGCTCTGTACACGTTTTGTAAAGTAACCCTGAGGAGTCTAAAATGACACTACTACTAGCAGAAGGTTAATTTTGATTAACACAAGTTTTACGTTAACTTGATCTTAAACATCCACCAAAAAATTATTCTGTGTAATTATAGTACACAATAATTAATACGCTGGACATGGTAGTGAATGCCTGTAATCCCAACAATGGGGAGGCTGAGGTAGGACTGTTGAGACTTGAAGGCCAGCCTGGGCTACACATTGAGTTCAAATCCAGCCTGGACTACATGGAGAGACCTTTTCTCAAAAAGAAATTAATACTAATTTAGACCAATTATACAAAGGGCGCTCCAAGTACATACTATACTGGCCCCCACTAAAAGTCTCCAATATATCTGTAATATTGTCATTATTATGGTTTAATAAGGGAATAAAGCCACAGTAACACCTACAAAAATTCTACATTCAATCACATGAATATGGTAGTCCCACTATAAAACATAAAACAGTGTCCAAATTTCAACCCCCAAACACTAGGGCAAACAAAAACTTTCATCCAGCATCACACATATAGGACAAGATCACTAGTTATATCTGGAAGGAAAAAAGCTAATTCTCTCCTCTGTAAGTAAGAAAAATACCTTATCAAAATAGTGGCTCTTTCCCTTTATGTGCTCACAGGAATAGCCTTTGCCCAACTGCTCCGAGTAAGGACCTTACTTGTATAAGCTCTTATGCTACCTGGTACCTGTCGGGGTCACTGTCCTTTCAACACATGTTCTCACTTAGTCTCTCAAAAAGACTACATAAAGACCAAGGCCATCTTCTTTTTCTGTGGCACTCAACATATTCTTGCCTGTGTGCCAACTAGACAGCTGCATGTACTTTACAGTATCTATTCCCCCTTCCACTTCAGTAGACCTTCTTAATGGCTCCTGGCCAGTCTTGGTTCTGATCAAGGTGATGACACTACAAAAACAAAAAGGGGTAATCTGATTTATTTCCTTACTGATAAAATTGGAGATGACAACAGGGATCAGTACAGTTAATAAGGGTCACATACTAATATCACTCATCTACTTCAACCAACTCTCTTTTGATCTTGCTGAAAACTTAAAACAAATGGCAAATAGCCTGACAGCACTTCAAATAGATTCACTAGCAGCAATAACCCTACAGTCCACCCCCAAGCAGGTGTAGCACAAAATCTATGTCCCCTTCTTTTGCACAGGAAGAGGATATTTACAAAGTAAGGATACTGGATCCTTACAAAGTAAGGATGCTGAATCTGTTAGTTATACTTCTAAACTTCTCAAGTTGACACAATATATCAACTGTAACAGTAGACCATGGGATAGACACAAAGACCAAGAACCACCTACATTTAGAAGATATCTCTGAGGAATAGACATTTCCAAGGGGACACTGAATACTAGTGATGAAGATATCTACCATACAAGCATTAAAGAGAAAACAAAGTAAAACGAAAAATACAAAATAAAAAGTGAAAAGACACAGAAGCAAAATGCAACCTTAGACTCTACCCCAGCCAGGACAAGTCCAGGACACAATGAGATACAGGAAATCAGAAGCCACCCACTAGAACTTTTGGAAATGATAGCAGCAGAAGTGAAAAAATAAGTAGCTAACACCATACAAAAAATAATATCCCAGCTAAAAAAAGAAATGTTGAACAAAACAAAAGTTATCAGAGAGACACCAATTTTAAATAGGAAATTAGGAAAATAATAGAAAGCATTAACACCCAACATAGGAAAAAAATTGGAATCCACAAAACACATAAAACAGAAATTTAGGAGATGAAAAATTCCATTGAAAGTATATGCAATAGGAGCTGGGGATTTAGCTCAGCGGCACAAGTGCCTGCCTTACAAGCAGGCAGTCGTGAGTTCAATCCCCGGTACCGGTAAAAACGAAAAAGACAAAAAATAAAAAAAAGAAAGAAAGAAAGTATATGCAATGGATTGAACAAAGGCAAGGAAACAGTTCGATCTAGAAGACAGGATTGCAGTTAGCAACCTTAAAAAGAAAAGTATTTTAAAAACAGCAACGGACCATTAGTGAAACAAAGACAAACTACAAAGATTGACTGGAGTCAATGTGAAAGCCAGAAATAGTGCAAAAGCCATAAAAAAACCTCTTCACATTATTAGTGGCAGAAAACTTCTCAAACATAAAGAATTTGACATATAAATAAGTGAAGCATATGGAACTCCAAATAGCCAAGAACAACATATATCTTCACCAAGACATGCAACGATCAAGATTTCAAAAATTCATCAGAAGAACAGAAATTAAAAATGGTGAAAAGAAATAAATCATCTATAAAGGAAAGCCCATTAGAATTACAACAGACTTCTCAACATAAAGCTTCAAATGAAAAGAGCTTGGAGTGAGATACTTCAAGTAATAAAAGAAAACAATCTGCCACCCAGATTGACATATCCTAAGAAACTATTTTTCAAAATCAATGAAAAAATAAAATAAATCCAGGACAAAGAACAACTGAAAAAATTCATAACCACTAAGCAGGTTCTCCAAAATTCTGTGAAGCACATTACAGAAAGAGATTTTTTTTTTTTGTCTTTTTCCTTTTTATCGGTACCAGGAATCGAACTCACAACTGCCTGCTTGCAAGGCAGGCGCTTATGCTGCTGAGCTAAATCCCCAGCCCCTCAGAAAGAGATTAAAAAAAAAAAGTTCACAAATACAAGAACACCAGTAGAAAGAAGCCACCAGGCAGAGAGAGCAATTAGACAGACAGGAAAGACAGGAAGCCAACAACAGGAAAATAATATGAGAAGAACAAACCAATACATATCATTTATAACCCTCAATGTAAAAACCATCAGTGTAAATGGTTCACCAATCAAAAGAAACACTGGTAGAATAATTCAAGAGACAAGATCTAATAATATACTGCATATAAGAAACACATTTAGTTCAAAAAGAAATTCATTAACTGAAGTCAAAGGATAGAAAATAATACTTTCATGCAACAGGAAACCAGAAAAGCAAGGTAGCCACTTTATTTATAGACAATGTGAAATTCAAACCAAGACTTATCAAAGGAGACAAAGAAGGTCACTACATACTTCTTAAGGGAAAATGTCATGAAGAAATAATAATCACAAATATATATGCACCAAGTATCAGTGTTCTCAACTATATAAAACAAATATTAATGGGCATGAAGACTCAAACAAGCATTAACACAATATAATGGGGGTACTCAATACTCCACTTTCACACATAGATCAAGTAGAAAAAAAATCAATATAGAAATATCAGACCTAACCAGACTTGTGAACAAATGGACTTAGTAGATGTCTACAGAGTATTCGATACCATAACATCAGAATACACATTCTTGCCAGCTGCATGTGGGACAGTCTTCAAGACAGACCACATACTAACTAGCCCATACAACATGCTTAAGCAAATGCAGAGGAACGAAAATTATCCCATGTATATCCCATGCATATTATTTGACCATAGTGAAATGAAAATGAAAATCAATAACAAGGAAAATTCTAGAAACATATGGACATTAAATAACACCTTCCTGAATAATCAATGGGTCACAGAGGAAATTAAAGAAGAAATAAAACAGTATCTATAATTAAACAAAAATGAAGATACAAATACCAGAACTTATGGGATGCAAGGAAAGCAATCCTAAAAGGGAAATTTACAGTGGTGAATTCTCTTATCAGGAAAACAGAAGCTAAAATAAGCAATTTAAAGTTGAACCTCAAATTTCCAGAAAAAGAAGAACAAATCAAACCCATAGCTTGTATAAGGGAGGAAATTATAAAGATAAAAGGAAAAATTAATGCAATTGAGACTAAGAAGAAAATATAAAGAATCAATGAGTTGAAAAGTTGGTTCTTTGGTGCTTCAAGTTAAATTGATAAACTATTAGTCAAACTTACCAAAAAAAATAAAATAAAATAAAGAAAGAACAAGGATGTTGGTTATCATCACTTCTATTCAATATAGTTCTGGAAACATTATCCCGAGCAATTAGACAACAGATTAAAAAGAATAAGGATAGGAAAGGAAGAAGTTATGTTATCTTTATTTGCAGATGACATGATACTTTACATACAAGACCTCAAAAACTCCACCAAAAGACTGGTAGATTACACTGCAGCCCTTCCAGGGGGAGAACTAGCAGTGTCTCCTGAGATCCACGCCATGTTGGAACTGAGGACACTGTGAAAACAAATGACCATCCTGCCTCCCTGCTTAGCAATAGTGAACCTACTGCTACATAGCCTAGAGTCAAATATCCCACTTCCCCTATCCTCCTTCTCCTCCCCTCCCCCCACCTATTAGCAAATGGGAACCAGATATCTGAGCATCTCCTTGGAGGTTGACCATAGCAAATAAGGGGGACTTCCTTCTACCATTTCTTTGAAGGCAAATATTTTTATTACTGTTTTGCTCTTTTCTGATTAATGGAACTGCTGTATTCAATATTCTGTTTTGATAAGTGCTATAGTGTTCTATATTTCATCTCATTTTGATATACGGGATTGAAAGAACAACTATTATAAAGATAACAAAATATACTGTGATACTTATTACTCTCATCCCGGTAACCTGCTGTGAAGTTCTGTACCAATTTCACTGTACGATCTTATTTGGCTTTATTCTGACTTGTTCTGTTGTATACTTTCAAAAAAAAAAAAAAGACTGGTAGATTTAGTAACAAATTCAGTAGTGTGGCTGGATACAAAGTCAGCCCTGAAAAATCAATAGCATTCGTGTATACAAACAATAAACTCATTGACAGAGAAATTAGTGAAATTACAACCTTCACAATTGCAACCCAAAAATGAAATTTTTTAAAAAAATTATTTTAAGGAGGGTAAAATTAAACAGAACAGAACCTAAGAAAACAACGTAAGAGACACAGATTTCAAAGCAAGACAATCGGAGACCTTCACTATTATATTGTCTCTTGTTTTCCTCCAAATACTTGTCCAAAACTTCACATACAGTGAATTCATACAAAACAACATAGTATAAAACTGATCCAAACAGGATGATGAAGGCATTTTAGGTCCTCAAGACCAGACAATAAGGAAGTCAACAATGGCTGTCACAGTGTCTCTCGTTCTCTTCAAAATAGCTATCCATACCTTCATGTACATTGAAATTACACGAAACAAAACACTGATAGTTGATGCATATATATTTGTGATAGAAGTCACTCTGAACAAAGAATAGTATTGCTGGATTTCACATCATGATGCTATGGAATCAGCACTGGGTACCTTAGTGTTCTCTTTTTCTTCCTTTCTGTTTTAGAGGGAAAAATAAAACAAAACAAGACAAAACAAAACAAATTCCTAGAAAAACACAAAATGAAAAACTCACATAAAACCACAATACAAGGTGATCTACAATGGTTACTATGATGTCTCCTGTTATCTTCAATAGAATTGTCTATATTATCAGGTATAATAAAACTGAACATAGCACTACATACCAATATCAATAAAAAAACACATTGGAGACATTATAAGACTGCAAAAGAAGGTAACAGTCCAACCAGAGTGAGTATCCTAGTGAATCTTGTTATCTTCATAGTATTTGCATGTACTCTGACTTGATACTATCAATCATAACAGATTCGAAAAAAATCAATCAATACAAAACAGTGATCTAACAAACCAGATTCAAATAAAATCAGTCATAATAAGACAGTGTAAGTTATACAGGGTTTCAGATTAAGTTAATAGGAAATCAAGGATGGTTACTGTATTATATTCTGCTATTTTTGGAATAGCTGTCTGTCTTCTCAAATCTAGTACAAGTAGACAGATTAGAACAGAATATAATCAAACTAAATAGAAAGACGAGAACTATGTGGATTTTATATCCTGATACACTATTAATAATGTCCTCTGCCTTCCTTTTTAAGACAATTCCTCCTCTTTGACTTTCACAGGATGCACTGTACATTTTGGGTCCCACTGTAACTCCTTTAGTTTTTAGGTTAGGGGTACAATCTGTTTTTACCTAAGTGGTTCTGAATCTTTTTACCCCTGGGCTTGATCTTAAGTTGTATTCCTTTACCTACTAAAGCCTCAAGGTTTTCCTTCCTTATAGCTGAGTAGTTCTATACTGCACAAAAGCAGCATGTCTTTCCAACCTATCTGTAGGTCCTGGATGAGCTGCCACTATTTCTCTTCTGTTCCCTGTCACATACAGCATTGTTTTCTCATCTTTAACTTTCGGTCCATAAACTCTCATTCAGGTTAATTGTATTTCCTATACAGAGCATCTCGATGGATCCTATCTCCTGATCGACTCTGCCTGTGTTTTTTTTTTTTTTATGTTAGTGTATTGAGGCTATCTATGTTAGAGATTATAGCTAACCTTCTCTGCTTCATTTCTTCTATGCTATTTTTCTGCCACTGGTTGTCTACTTTTCTTTTTCATTCCACTGTCTGCCCTGTTCATTGAGGTCTCTTTGTCCCTGTTCCTGAAATCCTGGTGTTTTTATTCCTCCTTCTCTAGAATGTCCTTCAGCAATTTTTGTAGGGTTGAATTGGTGGTCATGAACTCCCCCAGTTCCTCTTTGTCATGGAAGCATCTTGTTTCTCCATTAATTTCTAGAGACAGTATAGCAGGGTATATCAATCTGGGTTGGAGGTTATTTTCTTTCAGGCCTTGGAATACTTCACTCCAAGCTCTTCTTGATTTGATGATTTGTGCTGAGAAGTCTGCCATGATTTTGATGGGTTTTCCTTCACAGGTGATGTTTCTTTTCTCTGATGGCTTTTATTCTCTGTTCTTATGATGAATTTCTGAGATCTTGATTATTATATGTCTGGGTATAGCTCTGTTTTGGTTGTAGGTGGCTGGAGTTCTGTATGCCTCATCTGAATATCATTTCCTTTTCCTGTGGTTGGGAAGTTTTCCTTAATTATTTCTGTGAAGAGCCTTTGTATTTCCTTTGTGTTTACCCCTGCTTCTTCACTCACATTTTTTATTCTTTTTGTGTGTGTGTTTTTAAAATTTAATTTAAAGAAAGAATAAACAAAACAGAAAACAGGTAGAAATAATACATAATTTCTTTTTTTTTTTTTTTATCGGTACCTGCAATTGAACTCACAACTGCCTGCTTGCAAGACAGGTGCTTATGCCACTGAGCTAAATCCTCAGCCCCAAATAATACATAATTTCAAAGAAAAAATAAACAGTAAGAAATCACTAGTTGATGATTATAGATTATTTTCTTACAAATAGTTATTCAAGATACTAAAGTAAAGCATATAAGGTAGGGATTCAAACAGTGAGATTGCAACCAGTTCTATTCAACTATCCAACAAAAACTTAAAAATATGGTTATCAATCCTATACGCTTAAACATACATTCATCCATCTCTTCAATTATGTTGAGATTGAATAAATCCAAGTAGGCTAATATCACTCTGAACAAAGAATAATACTATCGCTGGGTTTCACATTATGACACGCCAGGATCAGCACTGGGTATTTTAGTGTCTCTTTTTCTTCAAAGTATCTGTTCATTTCAGCATGTTGTCATAAGATCAGTTCTCATAAACTGTTTATAGATTCGACACATGCATGAGTCTTAACATGTGTTTCTATGCTTTCTATATTAGAGGGAGAAACAAAACAAAGCAAGGCAAAACAAAACATATTCCTATAAACACATGAAATGAAATAAACATATAAGACTGTTGTACAAAGAGTTCTACCATGGTTCCTGTGTTGTCTCTTGTTATCTCCAATACAATTGGCTATATCATCAGACATAGTATTATTGAATATATCAGTACATAACAGTATTAGTAAAAACACAACTTTGTATATAGTATAGAACGTCAAAAACTGGCAATTATCAAACCAGAATGTGTATCATAGTCTTGTTGTCTTCAGTGTAGTTGCCTATACTCTCAGACTTGATACTATCAATCATATCAATTTTGAATAAAATCTTCTCTGCCTCATTTCTGTTATGCTCTTTTTTTGCCATAAGTTGTCTGCTTATCTTCTTCATTCTGTTTTCTGTTCCATCCATTGAGGCCTCTCTGCCACTGTTCCTGGAATTCTAATATTTTTCTCACTCTCTAGAATGCCCTGCAGTATTCTCTCTAGAGTTGGATTGGTGGTCGTGAATTTCCCAAGTTCCTCTTTGTCTTGGAAGCATCTTGTTTCTCCATTAATTTCTAGAGACAGTATAGCAGGGTATATCAATCTGGGATGGAGGTTATTTTCTTTCAGGGCTTGGAATATTTTACTCTAGACTCTTCTTGACTTAATGGTTTGTGTGGAGAAGTCTGCCTTATTCTGATGACCTTCCTTTATAGGTTATCTGTTTCTTGTCTCTAACAGCTTTTAATATTCTGGTTCTTATATTGAATTTCTGGGATCTTGCTTATTATATGCCAGGGTGTAGCTCTGTTTTGGTTGTAGGAAGCTGGAGTTCTGTATGCCTCATATATCAGAATATCATTTCCTTTTCCATCTTTGCTCCTCCCAAAGCTTAGACCACATTTTTTATTCTTAAATTGTAGATCCTGTTGTCATCTTCTGGCCTTTGTATTGTTACTGCCTGTTTCCTTGTTATTTTTAAGAACTACTTCCCTTCACAATCACACATTGCAAACCTACCTTCAAGTTTTATTAATCTATCTCTAATTTCTTTCAGGCGATTCTGCCACTTTTAAATGGAGTTTTTAGTTTCCTGGTAATCTCTTTGAATTTGTTTCATGTATTCTAGATATTTCTTATATTCTTCATCGAAGGTTTCTCTCCTTTTTTTGTGTTCCTCCATTCTTCCATCTGTGTCTTCTTAAGAGGTGCTTAGCTTTTCTTTTATTAATCTTCTTATATCTTGCTTTACTTGCATTAATATTTCAGTTTTGGGTTCATCTATATTATCAGGAAGATATTTCTTTATGTCAGCTAATGCTGTGTCCAATGTTGCATATTTGCTGCCCTTGATTTCTTCTATATTTACCTCTCTTGGACCCATATTCCCTGGTTTGGCTGGAGGATTTTTCTTATTTCTCTCTCTTGTCATGTTTCTTGTTTCTTCTATACAGGTGTATGGTGGAGGTCCCAGCCCCTTTCCATATTGGTTATGGTTCTTCTGAAGTGTACTGGCTAGGGATTTATGCCCTCTCCATTTTGCTACTGGTCACTGAGGTGCATGGAGGGGTGGTGTAGGCTGGCCCCACTCCTCTGAGCCAGTCAACCAGCAGAGGCCTTCACCACATTAGTATGTGCTGCGCAGACAGAATGGGTTTGGGACAACTTTGGGGGCAATTTCATCCCTGGCTATTGAGTACCAGCATGACTCAGCCCAAGCAGATCCCACCAATTGCTCTGGGTGGGGAGCAGCCAACTGAAGTCACTGCCTTCCTTGTTCAGATTCATCCTGCCCAATACCAGTATGTCATCTGGTCAGTCACACCTCCTCCCGCGTGAGGGCCAAATTTCAAGCACTCACCTCAGGTTAGTGCAGGTCTCCACGCCAGCTCTGTTCTCTGTGGGGCTCACCAACCCCTGACTTCAGCACAACTGTGCTTCTGATGAAAGCACCGTGACTGCAAGTTGGTCGGGCTCAGGTGAGAGTGCTGCAACCATGAATCAGAACCACTCCAGTGAGAGCACATCTGGCTTCAGCTTTCCCCCATGTTGTCCATATTTTTCTTTCTTTCTTTTCCTTTTTCCTTAGTTTCTTCCTGGGTCATGAGAATCCCTCTCCTTTCATCCAGTCTTCTCCACAATGGTAAATTCTAGCATCTGAGCTGTTTCTCTCAGAGAGGCTCTACCTTGCTACTTATGGACCTGACATCTTCCTAAAAATGAAATTCTTAGGAATCAATCTAACAAAAGAAGTAAAAGATCTATACATTGAAAATTACAGTACTCTGAAAAGGAGATTCAAAAGGATATCAGAAAATGGAAAAGTATGCCTTGCTCATGGGTAATAAGAATAAATGGCCATAATCTCAAGATCCTTGTACAGATTTAATGCAATCTCAATAAAAATACCATTAGCATATCTCACAGAACTACAGAAAACATTCTTACAATTCATGTGCAACAGAAGAGATAAAGAATAGCAAAAACCATTCTTAGCAACAAAGGCAAGACAGAAGGCACCACAATCAATAAGTTGAAATTATACTACAAAGCTACTGCTATAAAAACAGCATGGTAATGGCAAAAAAGCAGACCTGAGGATCAATGGAACCAATTACAAGATGTGAAAATAACCTCATACACACTCAGCTACCTTATGTTTGAGAAAGGGGACAGACACTTTTACCAGAAGATAGCCTCTTTAAATTATGGGGGCTAGAAAAACCGGCTTTCCATATGCCAAACAGTAAAACTAGACCCATGTCTCTCACCATGCACTAAACTAAAATTGAAATAGATCAACATTCTGAATATTAAAACAAACACTAAATCTAGCAGAAGGGAGAACAGGAAAAACTTTTGAAGACACAGTAACACAGAAAGATTTCATGAATAGAATTCTGATTAAGTGAGAAATACTACAAAGAATCAACTGGGACTTCGTCCTATTAAAAAGCTTTGGACAGCAAAAGAAATCACCAACAGAGTGAAATGACAACCCATAGAGTGAGGAAAAAAATCTTAGCCAATTATCCCTCAGACAAAGGACCAGTACCTATAACATATAAAGAACTGAAAAAAATCAGGACACCAGATTTAAAGTTGCAATCCAAAAATGATTGTCTGAGATAAATATACAGTTTTTAGATGAAGAAACACAAATGGAAAGTAGATATATGATAAAATGTTCAACATCAAAAAAAATGTTCAACATCACTGGTCATTCACAAGATGCCAATAAAACAACACTGAGATTCTATCTTTCTCCAGAAAGAATGGTTATTATCAAGAAATCAATGAATAACAAATCCTGATAGGGCTCTGGGAAAAAGGGAACCTTTCTCTATAGTTGGTAGGAGTGTAGACTAGTGTAGAATGGAAATAAGGGTGGAGAGTCCTCAAAAAAGCTATCATTAAGAGATCCCATTCCATCCAGCTATTTCTCTTCTGGGTATTTTCCCAGAAGAATTAAAAACATCATGCCAATTCCAGGTACCAAAGAAAGAAAGAGAGAAATCATACCACAGCAATATTTGTGGACCAATTTATAGCAGCACAGTGTGTAATAGCTAAATCTTTTTTTGTTTTATTGTTTTATGCAAACATATTCTTTTTTAAAAATTTTATTTAAAGAGAAAAAAACAAAACAGAAAAAGGTTAGAAATAATACATAATTTCAAAAAATAAACAGTAAGAAATCACTAGTTGATAAATTACACAGTGTCTTCTTAGAAATAGTTGTTCAAGTTACAAAAGTAAAGCATACAAAGTGGGCATTCAAACAGCGAGATTGCAAACAGTACTGCTAATGTATTAGCTAAATCTTGGAAACAGCTCAAATGTCCATCAACAAAATTTGTCTTAAATCTCTTTATGTTTCTCCCATATTCTGCAGTAACTACATCTGTCATTTGCATCTCAAAAATGTAATACAACTTTTGAGCGCTGTTGGCTCGGTGATTTTTTCCAAAAATTTTCTACAGAGTACAAAAATTTCTATTACCACAAATCTAGAAGACACATCAATCTGTGCTGGTTGGTTTTATTTTGTTTGGTTTGGTTTTATTTTAAATCTGGATTGATTTGAGTCAGCAAATAAGGGAAGTCCATAGTTGTGTAGAAGAATGAAGCTGATGAGGTGGGAGAGGCATGTTGCTCTAGACAAAAAGAAAGAAAGAAAGAAACCCAGCCAGCCAGCCTACACAGAGAATTTAGGTCATTAGTCTAAAAGTAAGAACTAGAAGGGTAAGTTGTTGGTCTCTTGAACATTATCACTGAAACCAGCTCTAGGTGATAGAGCCTCAAGTAGGATGACTCATGAGTTAACATGCACACTAGGCCAGAGGCAGTGCAGGTAAAACACACATCAAGGGATCAACAAAGTGACTTGATTCTTGACAACAACATTAATTGTTAGATGATAAGCTCTAGGAGGACAAGGATTTCTGTTTCCCCAGTGGCAAACTGTAGTCTTAGCACTTAGAACGTCAGTGTGTGGCAAATAGTAAGTATTAGGTACATTAATGTTTGAATGTTGCATGTGTTATTAACCTGAAGGATTAATATTCAAGCAAGATGTGAAGATGACCAGGTGTGGCGATGCACACCTATAATTCCAGTACTTGGGAGGCTGATGCAGAGGACTGTGTGAGTTTGAGGCCAGCCTGGGCTACATAGTAAGTGTAAGACCACCTTGGACCCTCCCCCACAAAATCAAGTAAGATGAGAAAAAAGGAGGGAATAAATGACTGAAATTTCACTAGATTGGGGGTCATTAAGAGAAAAAAACTACCATCACTAAAATGTTGGTTGGGCTGGAGGACTAAGGAGATTGGTTATGGATTCATTGACTCTGGGTTTTGTAAAGCATAGTACTCTGATTATATTTGAGTGCTGAAAAATACATGTTGAACTGAATGTTCAGAAAGCTGTTAGAGATACAAGGCTAAGACTTAAGAAAGTAGTTAGAGCTACAAATAGAAGGCTCTCATATTTCTCTACAGAAATTGGTAAGTGAACCCAAGTCATCCCAGATATAAAGTTATAAGGGAGCTCTAGGGAACACGCACATTTCCTTACATGATCTGTGAATGAACCTATGAAACATCCTGAGGAAGTGAAACCGAGATATTTTCAAATATTTAATACTGACATTTTATTATTTTCTAGCTGTGGACTAAAATTTTGTCTATGTAACAGACTTTCAATGGCAGAATTCTTGGCTTTAATGAGTCCAGGAAAATTCAAAATACTCAACTTTGTACTCAATACCTAGCGAAAACTTTTATTCATTACACAGTTTTTTGGTTCCAAAGTCTAAAACTTATTTGACTTTTCAAAATGCACTGATTTGTCATATAACGGCAGAGGCATACAAATGAATCTTACCTGTTCCTATCTCTTTCTCCAAGCAAAAGCAACGTATATGACAAAAAGTTGGAAAGGTCTGAGTAAGCAGAGGTAGCAGCTTTCGTGGAATATTCAGCATCAACCTTGTATTCCATTAGCGTGGTTCAGTCTGACAAGCAGCCTTCATAAACATCCTTGTGGTAATGCAGGAATTTCTGCAATTTTAGCAGTAGATGAGTTTCTTTAACTCTAAGGGGGAGACTAATAGATATCCAAAACACTGTCCCTGTCAAGGTTCTGATGATATTGGTGCAGATGTTCCTTCACAATATTAGTTTCTGTCACCACTTCCCAGAAAAACAACCAACTCCCCTTTCTCAATATAGAAAGCTCAGTTTGACATGTTACTAAGCACTAACGTAACAGATTTCCTAAATTTCAAAATGCTTTGCAAAACCTATCTTCTTTTCAGTTACAAAAGAAATAGGTGGGGCTGGGGATTTGGCTGGGGCTGGGGATTTAGCTCAGTGACATAAGCGCCTATCTGGTAAGCAGACAGTCGTGAGTTCAGTCCCCAGTACCGATTAAAAGGAAAAAGACAAAAAAAAAAAAATTTAAATTAAATTAAATAAAGAAATAGGTGCTTTTTGTGAAAAACCAAACATCAAAAAATATTTTTAAAAATACTCATGAGTAAAACGATAAATCCAGCTCTATTACCCACAGAAGAGACAAAGGTGCAAGCTAAAATACTAAGCATAATTAACAGACTACATAAAGACCCAGCATAATAAGGGTACCTGTATTACTTTGACAAATGGTCAGTCATGGGACTGGAATACAAATGAGGAAAATGACTCCACAGATAGATGGGAAGGGCAGATATTACCCTCCTCTCCCGGGAGGCAGGAACAGGCCATAAACAGAAACAAGAGATCAGTCTTCTCACCCTAGGGATCAGTGAAAAAGAGCTCTGGGCAAGCAGCTCCATGATGTAGGCATTTCAGAGCCTGGCCCCACCTTGTCTCTAGAGTCCCCACCTTGTCTCAGTGTGTACAGACAGCTGCTCCGCAACTAAGATTCCTTCCTGTGTTGACAATGTCACCAGGAGCCAGATGAACGATCCTATGTCATTTTGCCGCCACCTTCCTACTCTTTTCGTCCTCCATCCTCTTCCTCCTCCTCCTCTCTTCTAGGTTGCCTGTTGGCTTGATGCCAAAGTGTCCTCTAAGGAGAAACCCTGAGGAAGTTTAATTATGGGTTTGAAATTCAAATCCCACAAAAAAACAAAACAAAAACAAAAACAAAAAAACCCTGAAGATTCAGCAAAAAAAAAAAAAAAAAAGAAATTCAAATCCCAATAAACTTTGTATATTTTATAGCAATCACCAAACTGCCCTCTAAAAAGGAAGTACCACTTTACATTTTCATGAAGTTTTCTGACACCTTTTGACAGAATTGCATCTCATTCATCTTTTTAATTTTTGTCAATCTTATTAGACTGATTATGAAAGCACACTGAGATGTTTTCACACGCTTATGAACTATTTGTATTAGTTCTGCAAACTGTTTTCTTTTGGCCTGTGTTACGCACTTTCCTCCTAGTAGCTGGAACAAAATACCCAATATCCACAATTTTAAAGGAGGTGAGGTTTATTTTGGCTCACGTTTTAGAAGCGTCAGTCATTGCATAGTTGGTTGCATGGTGAGAGCCTGGGTGGATGAAAGCTGCTCATGTCCTTCTAGCCAGGAAGCAGCAAGACAAGAAGGCCGGCCAAGGAGAGACACCCTTCCATGGCATGCCCTTGATGAGCTGCATTTTCTGCTCAGATCCCTAACCTAACATCAAGGCAGCTATACCTCCCCCGTAATTCAGTCATCTTCTAAAAGCCCTGCTTCTGAGTGCATGATAGTTTTGGGGATCACTCTTCATTTAAACCGTAATATAGCCTGTCTTATTTTAAAATGGGTTACTTTTCTATAGACTCACACAAATTCTTTATATCTCCTGGATATTAACTATTTTAAAAAATAAAGTGGCCAGTGTTGCTTAATTGCTGGTATATTTTCCACCATGCAAATCTTCCCCGTGCTTATATGTTTGGAACATGTTTATCCCTTGACCCTAGACTACTTAGCCTCCAGCCTATGGGAGAAGGCTAAATATAGACCCGAGACTCGTCTCTGAATCCCTGATAGGACTGGTGGTATATAAAGATGCCATCATTTGTGAAGTCAAAAATAAACTTCTTTGCAGATTTAAATTTCTTTTTCATGAAGTGGGAATCCCAGGAAAAGTTCTCAATGGGTCTGCAAAATATAGCTGGGACCTTTCTCTCAAGTGGAGACAGTAAAGTATGGTGCTGCTTAAAAGAACATAATTGATTTTTATGAAGATTTTTAAAGTTAGCAGAGTCATAACCCTAAATCAGGATTTCGAGTTGTCATACACTGTAATTTATTTGTTGAGGTAAACATGTTCAATGAACAATTGCTCATAGGAGATTAAAAAACCAAGACAGCTAGAAGATTGAGCTGGCAGAATCTTCACCGTGACTCAGGGGGAAGAGTTGTCCGTAAACAGGATTAGGTTGGTCAAGTTCAGAAATTCAGTTACAAAAAAAAAAAAACAATAATAAAGGATGACCTGAAAATAGAAGAGGGACTTAGAAAAGGGAGCAGGGAGGGGAAAAAGAAAGAAAAGAAGACAAGAGAAGGCAGAAGGGAAGGTGAATCTGATCAAAGCATGATATGTGCATCTATGAAAATGAAAATCCATTAATTTGTACAATCAATATGCGTTAATAATTATGATAAAAGCTGACCAACTTCAAACCTTGAGGAATGTTAAAGACATCAAATAAAAATTAAAGAATTATTTACCCATAAGGGTAGGGCATAAGAAAAGTAGACTCTTGTCATTTCATATAGTAGCTATCTCCTATCCTGGGGTTCACCAAATCTGCTATGGCTTCCCTGCTGAGAGGACACCCTTACGAGCAGGTTTCTCTTCCAAGGAGTAGACATTCTTAATACCAGCTTGCCAGGAAAGGCTGTACGTGGGACAAAACATGAGATTTTTGAAAGCAGATCCAACATGCCGGATGAGGCAGAAATACTACATTCTTTCTGAGCATGTGAAGACACAAGTACTAAACAGCACCATGGGACAATGTAGGAAACCTGGTTTTTACCTGCCACTGAATACAGAGACCATATAAAACAATTTCATTTTATTCCAAATTGTTATAAAAGACAAAGCAGTACCATATGTACCCTGCCTAAGTACTCTGACCCCAGAGGACTTTGCATTACAAAATGTCCCCTCTGCCCACATGACTCATCCTTCTTACCTTATTAGAACAAAGCTACAAAAGGCCTGAGATACACATTATATATTTAGACACATATAAGTATATATTATTATATGTAATTATATATGTACATTATGAAAACATTTTTCCCAAAACAGCTACCAAAAACATGAATACAGAGAGGACCAACAACCTATAATTCCATCTCCCTGCTTAATCCTTTGTCAGTTTCCACTGGGATTTAAAATCTCTTGCTAGTAGCAACAATGCTACACAATAATGTAGCCTCAGTTTTTTCAAAATAATGTTACACAGATCAAAAGCCTCTGCCAAAGGAAGTTGCATAATGGTGATACCCTGGAAAGAAAACTGGTTTTGGTTTCTGGCACTTGCATTTGAATCACAACTTCAAGTTTTTCATTTCCACCACATTATTCTGGCCTGCAGAGTGGGTCAGAGGGCAGCCAACTTATTCTGGGCAATGATTGGTACTTCTTTGTGTTATTATAAATCTACGTTTTCCTTCCTGAGTGGACATATTTTTGTGACAGGAAGTGTGCCTAGTATTCTGTCATTGTTTTAATTCCGCTAATAACCTCTAAAATATACGATATTGTCTCACTTCGCAGTGGACAAAACGAAAGCATCTGGAAGCTGAGGCCCTTGCCTAAGGTCAAGCAGCAGGAGCCATAATAGTCCCACTAACTTAGGGGAAAGGCTGTCCCTGCTTTTGTCCACTGAACACATGAAACACTGCCATCCTCTAGGGACAGCGCATGACCTCTTCCCTTCCGCACATTTCTTTACAGTGTCAAAAAGTCCCAGAACTCAGAAGGGATGAGAAGAAAAGCATATTTAATTTTGAAGAACATAAACAAGGGAAGTACAATGAAGAACTCAGTGAAAACTAAAAGAGCAAGTAAATCTCAAGAAGAATTAGCCAGATGGTCAAATTCTCTAAACCTTACTGACCTGATGTCCCAAGAGCCTCGTTTAAAGTGACAAAATCTGTGTGGATCATGTCAAAGGTAACTTGTAGAAAAGAGAAACAATATGAATAATTCGAGCCCTTTCAGTGTTTTGATTAGTAAAGGTCAGGATTATAACAAGTCCTGACTTCTAGGGTCTTTGTCAGAATTAAGATAAAAGCTGAAAGGCTGATCACAGATGAAGTAATTTGTTCCAGTGTATGCCACTTTGTCAGCTTTGAACTTGTCCCATGTCCAAAGTCAGAAGTCTCCTCTGGTGTAGTCATTTGATGGCACATGATTATGTGCTCAGTGCCAAAAGCTTGGAGCTATGAACTGAATGTTTACGAGGCAATAGGTTATGTGAATAACATTGAAATTTTAAAACTATTCACAGCCGTCCAAGTATGAGGACATAATCAATATAGTAGTCTTTTACTGAGAGAAAGCTACTTTAATAAGAAAAAAGAAAGAAAGAAAGAAAAAAAGCATGTCCCATATTTTCTTCATCCTAAAGAAAAGCCACTGACACGTTTGTTCTTGAAGACCAGAGCCTGGGAAGTGTGGCTCTCTGAACGCCCCTCCCCTCGTGCTGGGGACCAAACTGCGCGCGACGCCGCGCGTGGCAGCCAGTCCCGGTGCCACTGCTCGTGCGCCGTTTTCTGCCGCCCGCCTGTGCGGCGGCTGGCGGGGAACCAGAGCGCCCGCCACCCTTCTGTGGCTTCTACAGTTTTCCTGACAAACCCGGCGAGATGGGAGTGTCTTCTTGGCTGAGGAAATCGACCCTCCTACCTTGTCCTGAAGCCACCCGCCGTCTCTCCTTGGCCCTCCCTTCGCGGTGATTTTCCTGTCCCGGACGCGCAGCCAGGGCGTGGGGCTGCTGTCCGCCGCGGGAGAGGTAGGGCCTCCTCGCCGTCCCGGGTGGGGGCGCCCCGCCGCCTCTCTGCGCGCTGCACCTTTGGGGCGAACTCCGGGCGACCCCGGAGCAGGAGGAGCTTCCCTCCGCCCCGGAGGCGCTGCGCGCAGTCGCCGCGGATCCCGAGCGGGCGCGGCGCGCGGCGTGGGGGCCGCGGGCTTCTCGGACCCGGGCGGCGCGGAGGTGCCTCGGCCGCCCGCCCCGCCAGTCTGCAGAAGGACCCGCGCCCGCACCGCCCTCCTCAGGCTTCCGCCGGGCGCGCGGGCTCCGGGACCACTGCGACGGGCGCCGGAGCGAGGCAGCGGCAGGAGCGAGCGGCGCGCGCGGGCGGGGAGCACCGGGTTGGGCGCGGAGCCCGCAGCCTCTGCAGTCGTCGCGCCTGGCCCTCGGCGGGTAACTTTCTCCGGCCGGCTTCGCCGAGGGTTGTGCGGTCGCGGAGAGGGAGGCTAGGATGCGGGGAGGCTGGGTTCCGACCCAGGTCCTGGAGGCCTGGAGTCTGTTCCGACCAGACCTTCAGGCTTTGGCGCCTCCGAGGCTGAGGGCTGGGAGTGGTGGACACGCGCGCTCGCGGACCCACACCGCCCGCCAGCCCCGGAGGTCGCTGCAAACGCGAACCAGCGGGGTGCTCAGGGGCGACGCCGAGAGGCTTGCCTACGCCTCCCGCTCCTGGGGCTGCCCAAGAGGACCAGACGGGCGGGTTGCCTCGCCGCCAGCCCTCTCCGGGCTGTGTGCTCCGGATGCCAGGGGGATGTGGTCGTGGTGCGCTATTGTTTGCTTGTAAAAGGGTTTGTACTCCTGGAGGGACGGGAGGATTCTCGGCTTTTCCCGTTAAAGTTTTTCGAAAAATCTGTCTTCCTGCCATAAGAGAATTAAACCTAGCAAAGCAGGCGCCGAGGCTGTTGAGGTCGAAGGGTGGGCATAAGAAAATGCTATCTTTGGGCCGCTGTTAACTTTTTAAGATAAGGTGGAGAAGAAACATCATTTTGCGGTTTTTGAGTCGCGAGTTCCTGGCGACTTCAGCCCTTTTCCTGTGTGCTGTTATTTTGTAATAAAGGAGAAATCTATAAAAAGCGACTTCCAGAAACCTAAAAGGAACACAAAGTACTTGTTTTAGAATCTTCAGTAAAAACTGGAGAAGGGGGATCTGGAAGAGAACAAGCCCAAGAGGGAGTGGTGTTCTTCACAGGCAAGGTTTAAAAATTGTGAAGGGGTGGGGCTGGGGAAGCCGTCGCAATGTTAACCTATCAGAAGCCACATAGATTCCAAATTAGAGGATCACAGTATATAGATAGATGGGATCTTCATATCAGCTGGAAGCTTTTTCTTCTCTTGGTCGCAGTGCCCCTTGCGCAGGCCTCACAATCTTTGCTCAGATCTCCTATGACCGCCTTTATTTATCCTACCCGGAATGTTTAACGTTTCTCTCTCCAGACTTCCTCTGTCTGCTGCAGACCACGAAACTTTTATTTACAAGGAAATGTGAAGTAAGTGTTTGGAAAGGTCTAATCAAGATGCCAGGTCGTTTCTCAACTTGAAAAGAATGCTGATTTAGCATTTGTGAAATGAATTGTGTTAGTTCCTTTTTCTCTTATTAAGGAGTGTTTTTGGAATCAAGATCTGGTAAAAAGTGGTTCTTAGATTGTTAGTGTTTCTCATAAGGCTGACTGCCTTAAAAGCACTTTACATAATGGCCACTTTGTTTTAAAAGTTAGAGGAAGTGTTTGCATTATCCTTGCCTGACTTTATATAGTGAATGGGGAGGGTGCTCATTGATTGTCTGGCAGAGATTTACTTGAAAAGTTTTACACAATCTTAGACTGTGGGATGTCTTGATTTAGTACTGCAGTTAAATGAGAATGCAATTATGACATTTCAGTAAATTTATTGGAAATACTTAATTTGTTCTTCTGTTCCAAATCAGTAAGAAGAAATCTTTGAGCCTTAGAAATGTAGACAGTATTGATAAAACCATAACATTAAGAGACATATCATGAAAAACTATGTCAATGTAGTCCAAAACTATGATGCACATCTGTACTCTAAGGTACTCTGGAGCCTGAGGCAAGAGAATTACAAGTTTCAGGTCAAGTTTGGCAATTTATGGTGATTTTGTCTTAAAATAAAAATAAGTAAATAAAAAGATCTGGAATGTAGCTTAGTGGTACTGCCCTTGCCTAGCATGTACAAGGCCTTGATTTCAATTCCCAGTACCATAGAAATGTAAATACTGTAAATAAATAAAAATCAGAGTCCCTTGCGAAATTATAATCCTCTAGTTTCTGATTCTAGAACTCAGTGATAGAGGTCTGGATTTCACAGCCATTGTCGTCCGTTGTCCTGCATCATGGAACATAAATGAATAATGCCATGTTTCCCACATTCCTCTGATAATTGTGCAGACTGCCAGTGGCATCAGTGGGAACTATGATCTCAGCGAGGATTGATGACCAAACATACATTTAACATGCATTGGTAGATGTTTACCGAGGTGAAAGAAGTATGGAATATATATGTGATACCCACCACGATCCCACATATGTTTTCACGAGCCATTTCCTTCTTATATCTTTGAATAACTCCCAGAGACAAGAACTTTTAGCCCTGTTTCATAGCTAAAACACTATGCCCTAAATTAAGCCATTTACGGTGGGTTACATAAAGATCTGTCTCAACTGTGTTTTGTTTTATCACAGGAAGCTTCCATAGCATATATTCTTCAAAATTTCTATTCCCTGTGCATCCATCTCTTTTTTGCTTTACACACACACATACACACAATTTTATAATCGCCTTGATTTGAATATACTTTCCTAATTACGTTATTTGTATCCACTGCCTCCTTTTCCTTTCTGTAGCTTCAGACTATCACTAATTAACTCCTGTCTTCTGTGCACCTTTGACGTGCTGTTTAGATGTGCTATGTTGGCCAGTCCAGGAGGTTAGACTATCTCTAGTGGCTTGCATTTCAAAATTCTTTTCTTCCTGAATGTATTTTCAGTAATACCCTTACTCACTTTTTATGGACCAGCTATCTCTTACCTGATGGAAGTCTTTTCAGGGCTATATTGCCATGTCACATAAACTTTTTTCTCTTGTCTATCCCAATACAGTGGATAATATATCTTAGTTCCAAATTAACTCTTATGCGTTAAAATATATATTTGATTTGGAGGGCGCTTTACAGGTGCAATAGAATATATACCTTGGGTGTTACATTGTTTCAGCAGTGTACTGTATTTATACTTCCATGTTAGACTGTTATACTTCCACATTAGGGATAGCAGGAACTCTGTACACGGATGGTGATGCCTGAGCAGAAAATCAGCCAGTGTATCTCATACTTGGTTGGGAACTTGCCTGCTCTATGGTCAGAGTAAGAATGATTGAGGGAGTGATGCTATGGGGATTTTTAATGAGACTAAGGGCTAGTAGAATCTGCTTTATTCCCCATGTCTATATTTCTTTTCTTGGCGAGCTTTTGGTCATACAAATAGAAATGGCTAGCTTGTCTTTTATTGCCACAATCTTTTGATCTGATAGCAGGAGCTTTCTTTTTCCTGGACTGTTGAGAAGGGGGCAAAGAGAACAACCAGCCGTTAGGAAGTTTTTTTTTATCATAAATACTAAAAAGTTGAGTGAAAATGTTCCTTTCTTTTCCTCTCGAGTACCCCAGCCTAGGATAAAGTGTGCCTAATGGTATTATTTTATCCACTAGTATCTAATACTGGACTTTGAAGAATTTTTTAAACACTCTTTATCTGATTTGAAATGGAAAGATCTTCAGATAAGGAGAGGAGGCCTCTAGATAAGACTCAACAAAGCTGAAGATTGTGCAGAAGTTTTAGGGTTACTCTGACTTTCCGCTGGTTGCAGGCCTGGAGTTGATATGGCTGTGGGTGACTATAGTGGAATGTGGGGCCACAGTGGAGCAGAGACTGGTTTCATGGTGGATTTGGGTGAATTCCTACATGGTCATCCATAATGTGGGACAAATTTACAGTCAATAAATATTTACTGGGAATGCGCCAGATAACAGGAGATATTCTGGGCAGCATGGAGCATTGTGTGAAAGTGTTGAACCAGACCAAGTAAGCTCTTGCATTTATAATTTATGTTTCGATGGAATCAGAGTCAGTGGATGGGATAGAATTAAACAGTATTTCTGATAGAATGAGTTTTGCAAAAGCAATGTAATGTGGAAATGTATTAGGGGACAGAAAGCTAGACCAGTCAGAGAACTTCTCTGAAGAGATGACACTTGTGCTAAAACATAATTGATGGAAAAGAACCAGTCAGTTGAAGAATAGGAGGAAGAGCAGTCGAGGTAGAGGGAATATATCTATCTGCAAAGGTCCTAAGGCCTGAATGTAGTTTAGGTGTGGGAGAAACAAAAGCTAAGTGTGTGGAAAGAGTTGAAGAGAGTGCAAAAGGGGCATGGCAGGAAGAAAGATAGAAGGGAGGAGATTTTGAAGAGGCTTCAGATCTTGGAAAGGAGTTAGAATTGTTTTCTAATTAAAAATGGAATGCTGCTGGAGACATTTAATTAGGGACGGGCTGACACTTCAGTGGGCTACACACACACATGCACGCACACACACATGCACACATGCACACATACTTTTACTCCCAATTGCTCTTTCTTCTTGCTCATTGGGCATCACTGATTTCCCCTCCATGTCCTAGGCCTGTGCACTAGGACAGCCACACACAAGAGCAGGGCTCAGAGGACGTTGTGCAATATTTCTGGATCCTCTGCAATAAGCCGGTATACCTGCTTGCTTGCACCTGCATGCATAATGGATTTGATTTCTAGCTCTGATTTCTCAGCCACTTTTTAGACCGAATTATCTAGTATTCCATGAAGTCTTTGGGTTGGCTAGTAACATCTGAAATTAGATACCAAAAATTGTCTAGTTAAGTCAAGTCACAATTGGTAATAATTTTCAAGACAATCACTGTTGTAACAAGCAATATTCTGAGTAACCCAAACTTCTTGCTTCTGCCTGATTCCTGCTGTTTTTCCCTTTAAAAATTTCTTGGTCATCTGTCACTGTAGGTACAGGCTCTGTTTTATAGCACAGGTTTCATGGAAATGTACAGGACTCTTGTAATATTTGTCATGGGCATATACTGTGTGTGAGAATTTTGTCTTTATATGATCTTGATGGAATTAGGGTACTGTAGCAGAAAATTACATGACATTTATTATTTCTGATAAACTAGTAGGGCTGGTTTATCAGAAATGAACAGAAGTTCTAGCATTGGTAAATTAATCTTTGATTCTAGGATGTCTCATCATCAGAAATATATTCTTGTCGGGAGAAGACTACAATTTTTAGAGAGGAAATTGTTTTGGTGATTGTTTGACCTGGCTTTTTTCTTAACCTTGATATTTTGCTCAATATTGACTTTTTGTATTCATTTCATTCAGATTGATTAGCATAAAATCTACAAATTTCTATTTGAGAGGGCAGTGATGATAGCTTATAGATTGGAAAAGCATTTGTTGGACAACTCAGTGTCCATTAATTGGCTTACAATGCTAATGTTTTTGTAAAGTTGTAACATTCTTACAGTGTACATCATTCATTTTTATAATTATCATGATTATCAGCTTGTCATCTCAAAAACTTTACCTATTGGAGAAAAAAGTTCATCCCAGTAGATTTCTGTATATTATAACCCTAGGGAAAATATTTTCTGCAAAATTACGGTTATGCTGACAATGGGGAAATTGGTATATGTCAGTTGATAGGTATTCTCAAATATAATTTCACATAAGGCATACTTTGGATACAGTTTCATAAGTTTCAATCTATAGTTACCTGGGTGAGGCTAGTCCAGTTTATGGCTGTGTTGCTGAGAAAATAATATGCCATGAGAGTGGATAACAAAATTATTTCCTTCTCTAAGGGTGCAGTATCTTCATGTCCATTGTTTTGTATACTTCTTTTCAAGTGCTAAGTCCAAGATTTCATTAAGTTCCAATTTTTTTATTTCTTAGGTTTATATTAGCTATCACTTAGGCTAGTATGATACACAAATAAATGTTGAGAGATAAAAAGCTGTCCTTAACAGGGCTGCTGAAGGGAGTGAGGAGATGGTCCTGGAGAGCTGTAGGCCTTTGATGAGAATTGGAGAGAGTTTTTCATGGAGAATGATGTTGACAGCAACAATCTTCAGTGTGGTGTATTCACATTTTAAAAATTCAGGGTAAAAATCTACCTGTTTATGTCTGTTTCCCCTGTTCTGCAAGAGCATGATGTTGCAGAAATACTGTGTTTTTATCATTAATCTGATTTCTGAATAATGATTATAATCACTGAACTCACTTTCACCTATGCCATCAGATTTTAGTTCTCTGAAGTATTAGCCTAATGTTTTTGACTCTTGGTAGAGATTTCTTCTTAGAATATGTTCTGGCATAAATGTTTCAGCCAGTACTAGAGAAGGAAATCTCAAACACTTTCATTAAAATGTTGTGTAACTCTTTAGTGAGTCCTTAATGTTACAGATTAGCAGAAGCAGAGATAGAGAATATGTACATTTTTTGTGGTCAGTATAAAGCCAAAGATATATAAGAGTTGAGGACGTAGGCCTTTTTTTTTCTTCCAGTTTAACAACTCCTTTTTTTCCTGCATTTAAAATTTGGAAGATAGTTTATCTGGTTGCATTTAGATGGGAGCAGTAAAATTATCCAAGCATTTAAGTTGGATGTGAATAATTTTCAATTGCTTTCCAATAACCCCAACTCACTTCACTTATAATTTTATTAAAATTGCTAGAGTATAATAGTTGTGAGATCTTTCTGTTATAAATGATGAAATAAAGGACACTGTTTTCCAAATACTTTTGATATTTGAAATCAGTACTTTAGGTAAATGTCAAAGAGATTTAGCTAATTAGTCTTGTTTTATCCCAGATGTGCTATAAATAAATCAAAACTGCAACTGAACCAGCACATTAGGAGATAGCTGTGCTTTCTGATCATGAAGTAAATCTTTAACAGACATTGAATTATTTAGAGCACAAATCTGGTTCACTTATTGTAAACAAAAAACAAAAATACTGGTATTAATTTGGTAGGTGGGACTCTTCTGCTTAAAAGTAAAATAATCATATGTTTATAAAAATTACTCAAGCTCTATGCCTACAAACATTAATGTTGCTATATAGGTACCTTTTATAATAACATTTATCAAGCATGATTTATGTTATGGGATTGTTTTGTCTGCTGAGAGATCCAGAGAATCTCTTTCACTAATCATTGAAATTTTCTGCCACCTCAGGTTAGCTTTCTTTTTCCTCTTGCATTTGAGCCTGGAGCAATGGAGCCCTGGAACCTCACAGGGCTTTAACATGGGCTGTTCTTTGACACTCAGAGCATTTCTCGTTCCCCTTCACAACCCATCCATGCCAGATTATAATCATTATTATTCAGCTTCCCGGTTCATCAGCTATCACTGCATGATCCTGAAAAAGTTACCTAATTTCTCTTAAGCTGACTTTCCTTATCTATAAACTTGCAGCAAGTTTCACAGCACAGTTATGATGATTAAAAAGAAGATTTATTGGTCAGCTTTCCCTTTACTGTAACAGAATATCTAACACCCGCAACTTAAAGGAGAAATTTTTTGCTGATAGCTTCAGGGGATGCAGTCCTTAATAATTTGCTCCAAAGCAGAAACACCATAGTGGAAAGCCATGGTGGAGCAAAGATGTTTAGTTCAGAGTGGTCAGGAAGTAGAGCAGGAAAACAGTGTTGGAGAGGCAGGGTGGAGGACCAAATATAGAGCCTAAGGTCACGGCCACCAGAAGTGTGCTTTACCTAGTCACATGGAGGCGCCTAAACCATACAAGCTGGCACAAGCAAGCTTATCCACTATATTCGATCCCTTGTCAGTTTGACACCCAAATGCTTATCTTCATACCATACTCAATCTCTAACCACAATAGCACGTTAGTAATTCCATCCAATATATATTACAACTATTCTACATACAACCTACAATGCAATACTTCCTTCCTCAGATTCTCAACAGTCCCACCATTTTTCAAAGTCTTTTTGGAGATTCAAGACAAATTCAATTCTGAACCTTCGTACTCCAAGATACAGTGGCACAGAGTAAACATTCCCATTACCAAAGAGGAACAGAGTAATTGGAAATAATTGGGCCAAAGCAGGACTGAAACCCAGCAGGGCAAACATGCAATCCTTTAGCTCCATGTCCTGCATCAGAAGCACTGGTGGTAAGATGTAAGTTGTAGAGGGCTTGGGTGACCCCATCCAAGCCAATTGGAACACACACAGCCTTTCTCTGGGCTGATTCCATTCAACCTACAGCTGTCTTTGGTAGACATTCCACATTTTTGGTATTTCTGACTTCTTAGTGTGTCCATTGTTCCTTTGGCTTCATTCTCACAGTTTTAAATGCTGCCCTTTCACTAGCCTCCTAGACTTTCCTTTAAAGTTTGGATGAAAACCTCTTTGTTGCTACAACTCTTACATTCTGCTTAGCAGTAAAACCAGCATCAAACCAGAAATGGTGGCACATGCCTGTAATTCCAGCATTTGGGAAGCTGAGGCAGGAAAATCATTGCAAGTTTGAGGCCAGTCTGGGTTACAAAGTTAGCTCAAGACCAGCCTGAACTACATGGCAAGACACTGTCTCAAAAAACAAAACAAAACAGAAAAACAATACACCAGCATCAACTACATGGATATAGCTACATCTGTCACCAGCACTGACAGTAGCCAACTGCTTCCCCCAGCTTTAAACCATGGCAACAGAGCCTCTGGGTGTCAGGATGGCTAAGCATGATGAAACGAACCATGGGAAATCAATTCCCAGGTAGCCATTTTTGAGTGAAGAATCCAGGGCCTCTCTTCTCAAATGAAAGCTTTGTGCTTTGGTATTTGTGAGCCAGGAGTGGGGTTTTAGTAATTCCTGAGATGGCTTCAAGGCATCTTTCTTCTTATCCCCAGGTAGAGTACTTTTTTTCTTTTTTATGGTATAATCTCTTCTGCAGTTACACTTCCTTTGGCCCTACTTTTATATGTAGGTCCTTCTAAGCCAAATTATAAATTTTCCTGTTCTGTTTTTTGCCCCACATTCTCACTGTAAATCTGGCCAAAAGCAGCCAGCAATATCCTTGTCACAGCCTGAATGCTGGGTTGCCTTCTGTCAAACCATTTAGTCAGTTGTCCTTAATCTCATTCTCCTACAAGGTCTTGTGACATGGGTACAGTGTCAACAAATGTTCTGTCAGAAGATCATACATGGTCTCCAGCCCTATCTCTACCATCTTTAATCTCAGTTTCCTGCAAGTCTCAGGAAAAATGTAGACAAATAATTCTGTCAGAGTGTAACACACGAATTCTCTAGCCCAATTGCTAATGAAGTCCTCATTCCCAATTGAAGCCTCCTAAGCCTCTCTTTTATGGTCCACATTCCTATAAGCATTCTTGTGTAAGAGTCAGACAAGAATCACCCATAGGCTATACAGCATTCTAAGGTTTCTTTGCCCAGCTTCTCCAAACCTTTTCAAACTCCTCACAAAAACCAGTTCCAAGGGTTTCTGAACCACCACATCACAAGATGTAGTCACAGCAACAACTCCATTTTTTGAGCATCAACTTTCTGTATTTATCAGCTTTCTAGAAGCTGAGACACAATACCAAACACCCACAGTTTAAAGGAGAAAGTAATGAATTTGGCTCATGATTTCAGTGATTTAGTGTATGAGTGGCTGGCTCCCAGAGAAACATTCTAAAGGAAGGGCATGGTCTAGTAAAGATGCCCAGTTCATAGGAGCTGTGAAGCAGAGCAACAGAACAGTGTCAGAGAGCCAGGGTTGAGGTGCTAGATATAGATCCCAATACCACTTCTCTGTGACCCACCTAGTGAAGTGTGCTTTACTAATTCTAGGGCAGTCGCCAAGCCAGCAAGTTGACATAATCAAATTTAACCACCACACCAATATACATAGTTTCACGTAGTTGCTGCCAAATGGTAAACATTTAATTAGTGTTATCTGCAGTTACTATAGCTTTTATTAAAACTGTATTCTTCACCAGTTAAAACTTACCTTCAGAAAGCTTTTCTGATTTATACAGCTCTAATTGTTCTCATTTGTTTCTTCTTACCACTTGGTTTAATTTTGAACTACACACATCTACCAATGTTGTTGTAGCTAATTATTCTTCAGTGAACAGTAATAAGTATTTGGGCGTCTATCATGTGCTAGACACTGCACTGTTGTATAGGAACCCATGGGCACCCAGTAGACTGATGCTGTGTGTGTGTGTGTGTGTACATCCATATTTGAGTGAGGATGGGGAAAAGAAAAGTATTGGTTGGATAAGACTAGGAAATTTTCAAAATAAATCATGATTAAGGAATAAAAACTGTGCTTTCCAGATACACAAACAACATTCAGTTTAAAGATTTTGTTGTTTAAAAATTTGATGGTTATCTAAACCTACTCTCAAAATAGCTTTATGTTTTCTTTCTTAGACTTCAAGTACAGGATGGAGGTAGAAAGGGAAGTCCTGCTTTGAGATCAGAATTCTAATAGGAAGGTTGATGGGAGAAAGGTGGGTAGGGATAGAATTCCAGACTGCAGGGACAACATGAAAACCTGACTTTCGTTTGTTTGTTTTTGTACCTGGGATTGAACTCACAAACTTGCAGTTGCCGGGTAGGTACTTGTCCGGCTGAGCTATATCCCCAGCCCTGCAGGAACAACATGATCAGAGGCACTGAAGCACGAAATCCTGCGAAGGCCTGAGAACAGCTCAAAGTTTGTTATTATTAGAGCATAATATTTAAAGTCAAACGTCAGGAGATGAGGAAAGAGAGGCTGTAGGAGTCACCTCTTTCAAAGTTAAGGCTTTTATGGCTTGTTTATTTTTCTAACAACTCCACATGAAAGAGGTTGATCTATATAGGCAGTTTATAGTGGGCAGATTCTGCATGGTACTTATAAAAGTGGACTTGAACTTTACATATGATATGTACATAGTACATCTCCTCAGTTGCTTTTCTCATAAGAAAATGGTAAAGCATTTCTTATGGATTAAAAACTGGTGGTCAGCTTAATGTCAGCTGGATTACATAGCGTGGTACTGAGCGTAGATGTCTCACCTGAGGAAAGTTGCCAGCATAAATAGAGATGTGGAGAAGGAGAAGCTTAAGGCATGTTGAGGCGTTGAGGCACTGTGGGTTCTCTTATGTGTTGCTCTTTGAGTCGTTAGGTTCTCTTGGAGAAGTTCTGGTCCTTACATCAAGAATTGCTTCCTGGCTCAGGAGAGGAAGATGTACCACTTGGTCTCCAGAATGAACTTGTCATGCTGGCTTCCTGGCGTGTACTCGACTATGCTTGTCGTTGGAGGAGCTCGGGGCCTCCATGTCGCTGAGGATGGTTGTGGTGCTTTTCAGGACAACCCTGATCTTTGTTGTGAGTGTGACTTCTCGGCTCCAGTGTAGAACCCTCAACCTATGAGCACAGCTCCTTCACCCTGCTGGCATAGAGTTCCTAGCTTCCACCGCTGACCTTTGGGCCTTCCCAACATGGATCCATGAAGGAGACTGGCGTGAGTTCTTCTTATGGGCTCTAGACCTCCAGTTGGACTCGTGGGAGGCATTGTCATGAGCTCTGGGTCTTCATCAGGACTCATGTGGGACACTGCTGTGGGATTCAGGCCTTTGGCTAAATATTCTGTATCTTTAGTGTTGTGGATAGATTTCCTGCATTTTCTTGTGTTATCTCTGGGTTGCCATCATAAAACAACATTATAAACTCCATGTCCTGAAGCTAATTGTTCACCTCACAACCCCTGACTATGACAACATTAGTTAAAATAATATTTAATTGATAATTAGAGCTCTCATTGAGTGTTTAAAGGACAGAGATGTTAAGGGTTATTTTCAGAGTATCATTTACAACCTTTGAGGCAGGCAAATCAAAAGAAGTATGGCTTTGGCAATGTGGAGTCAGCCAATGAGAACTGTCAAGAGGATCACTACAAATTCTGATTTTGAAACTTTCAGTACCCTGAATTTTACACAATAGAATTTGACACAATGGAATTTTACACAATAGAAAGCCAAATGTTTCTATTTGCAGCTTTATTTTGTGCATACATATTTCATCATTTATATGTAAAACTTTTTCAATATTTGGCTTATTTTATTGGCATTGCAGTTAAATGTTGGCTTCTTTTCTCTTTTGATTCCTTGTTTTGATGTATTAATACAATATGCATGGTATATGTAATGCTTGATGTTTAAGTTTATGAATTATACTTAATTCTAGAAAACCTTATATCTAGATTTTAGTCACAAAATATGATTTATATCAGGTCTTAGTGTTGCCTAGTGGCTTTTCACTCTCTTGGTGATTTCTCCTCTGTGGAAATCAAGCAATAGGATGCAAATTAACTGTAGAACTTAAAATTCCTGGGGAAGAATTAGATTTGAAAGCAAAAAAGCAGTGGAATTTACACAAACTATAATTAACTTGAAAATGGAATTCAGGTAAAAGAGCTGCAAGAAGGTTATGGAGACAAAGAACAAAGATTGTCAACATATTTCCAGCACTAGGTAGGGTACAATGTACCTTTATTGTGGGCCTATGCTTCTCAAATAATTTTGTAATTATCACTCCTGTGTTTACCTATAAAAATTGCTATTTTGCCTATTCAAGTATATAGACTCCTTGCTACGTAATACTCTTCTTGCAAATGAATTCCTTTAACATTTCTAGTTTTAAAAAAAGTCTCCTTGGAGTTTCACTTCTCAGATGAACTGGCCACTTGAGTGTCTGAATTAGGCTGACCTGCTGCGTCCCAGCTGCACGACTCCCTCCAGATAATGCCTTCTCTAAAGTTCTACTTGGGCTGCCAAGATTCTATTTCTTGGAAAACATTGTCTTTTCTAGTATTTCATATACGTTTTATGAAACTGTTATCAATATATTAAGCAGCATCCACATCTCTAGGTACAGTACTCAACACAACTAAAAAGAGGAGAGGTTTAATTTGGCTCAGTGTTCAGGGAATTCAGTCCATGGTTGGCTGGTTGTAAGGCAGGAACATCATGACAGAAGCACAGGGCAGAGCAAAGATGCTTAGTTCATAGTAACTGGGAAGCAGAGCAGGGAAACAGTGCCAGAGATAAATGAGCTAAGGACCATAGGTAGTACCCAAGATAATATCTCCGTGACCCACAAGGACATACCTATTAGTTGCATTACTAATCTACTGTTTGTTAATCCAGTGGAGGTGACATCATGATTAATAGTTACAGTCAGACATACAAGTCAATACACAAACCATATGACTATATTGCAATACATTTCCTCATAGTAAACATACCCAGGTAAGCTGTCTCCTGGTAAGAAAATAGAACCTTAATGAGGGTACCACATGTTCCCATTTAGTCACTATTAGGTTCCTCAGATGTAACTACTATTTTGACTTTTATCACTATAGGTTAACTTTTTCATTTCCCCTTAAAGTTATTATCACCAATGTGTGCTAAATGGCTCTAGAGCATCTGGCTGACCACAAGTACTACATTCTTGGAGGATATTCTAGGTTCACTTCTGTGACCCCTAAGAAAGATAGATTGAAGCCCTAATACCCAGTTAAGAATGTGACTTTGTTTGGAAATCGGTTCATGTCAGATGTAATTAGGCAAATTAATGTGGTCATACTGGGTTGGGCCGGGCCCCTTATCTAATATGACTGGTGTTTACATGAGGACAGTCACAGGGAAAGCACCACTGAAAGATGGAGGAAAGTTCGTGTGCTGCATCCACAAACCGCAGAGTGCTTGAGATGACCAGCAAACTACCCAAAGCCTGGAAGAGGGATTCTCCGTTCACTTTTCAAAAGGGTGGTCCTGCAGATATCTTTAATTTAGACATTTACATTAAATGTCCTAATTCATCCTTTCAGACCAAGAGTGGGGCCGTATCCTTGGTGCAGTTTTCCTCAGTTTGTTTCATCTAGAATCACTTTCGATAGAAAAAAAAAAAGTTCAGCTCACTTTTAAAATGCTTTCCCTCTTTTCCAAGTAATGTGGTGTGTTGTAAATAAAGGCTGCAGTCTGCTGCTCTTACACATAGCAAATCTCAGTTCATATTTGTGAAAATAAAAAAGTGTACAGACCAATAAGCAGCCCAACAATTTGATTTTCCTAGTAACAGGAAAGCTTGGTAGGTCACAGGATGTACTTTCTTTAGCAAAAGGTTAATTTCAAAACATCTTACAAACATACTTATTTTTTCATTTCAGGCTGCCTTTCTGGCATTAGGCTCCAGACAGTTCCTGAACTCTGTGTGTGCTCCCTGTGGGACCTAGAGCACTTTTAAATTCTCTTAGCATAGACTGTCCTTTACTCTTCGATATCTCAGCCTACCTTGACTGCAGGGTAAGTAAGTGTACACTCCTCAACTTCTCCTTCCTGTATGTGCTGAAGTCAGCAGTTACTGCAACCCCCTAACTGTGGAGAAATCTTTAGAACATTTAGTAAAACTCCAAACAGGAACTTTCAGAAGTTTGAGTAATGTTAGTTTAAATGTATATGGGTTTTTTGGCCTGGTTTGGTGTTTTTTTTTTTGTTTTGTTTTGTTTTTGTTTTGCTGTTCTCTATTCTCTTGTTAGGCCTTTTTCAACTTCTAGTTTGAGGTGTTGAGAAGTATTCTGATCTTTGGAAAGCAACTTTAGGATAGTCATATTTTCTGAATTATATGCATAGTTAATATAACATAAAAGTTATAAAATAGTGAGCTGCCAGCCTACAAGGAAGAGGTCAAGCATAAGACATGAGTTTAATTTTTATTTAATTGTGTGTTTAAATGTGTGGGTACAGGGACTTAGCTTTAGTATGGCTGTTCACTCTCAGCTCAGTCCTTGCATCATGAGATTCCATAGCATATGATAGATGTGTAATAAAAGTCTGTGATGGAGAAGCAGATGGGTAGATGGACAGGTGGGTGGACAAATATAGAGCTTCTACAGTTTGCCCATTTTCTTACTAACTAGTGGAATGAATTTTGGTTGGGTACTGGGCTTTGTTCTGAAGCCTGGGAGGGTATTTCTCGGTTTAGGAGGATTTCTGGGGCTTAAGCCAGGGATCTAGAAGAAATAATACCTTCTTGTCTTGCCTGTGGAATGTGCTTATACATTTTTCTACTTGCTTGTGAAACTGGGGCTGAATAGTTTCACAAGCAAGTAGACCCTCAGTGGTTAGACTATCTGTGGTATAGCTATAAATAAAAGGACGACTGGTCTTTGATCTTGAAGTGGTTAGACCTATATGTGGTGTACATATTAATGCTATTTTTAGTTCAAGTACATTGCAACATAGTTTATTATCAAGTATAAACTAAAATTAAGGCTACAAATCCGTGAAGACTCGTCTGTGGGATCCCTATACCTTTATCTACACTTTCCATTGCAATGCTCAGTGCACTTATTGGAAGCTCAGATTCCTTTCTTATTTACCTTCTTGGGGTGGCATATAATTCTTTGGAAATCAACTTGAAAAAGGATCTTTTTTTCTCTCTTTCAGAAGAGAAATGCTCCTCTTCAATTTTTTGGATATGTTTTCATGACGGGATTGTTTTATAGTGTGACAAACACCGGTATTAGTAAATAATTACAAGTATTAGGAAATATTTACCTTTTGAGATTCTCATTTTTATAGAAAATAATGCTAAAGGTATAGAAATCCCATAGATGAATCTTCATGTATTTGTAGCCTTAACTTTAGTTTATACTTGATAATAAACCTTGTTGCAATATACTTGAGCTAAAAATTGCATTAATATATACACCACATATAGGTCTAACCACTTCAAGATCAAAGACCAGTCGTTTTATTGGTTTAACTGTCCACATAGTAGATGCTTCACAATCTTTTGATTCTAAAACAGAAATAACTTTCCTGTAATGTTTTGCTTGGATTATCTTCTGGCCAGAATAAGGACAAAAGATTCCAGGGAAGGCTTTGGTGTGTTTATCTTCTTCAGGAGGCTGAGTCTTCTATCAGTTTTTGTTGAGGAGAAAGTGGTTGTAGTAAGCTAATTTTTTGCATTCGTTTTCTCTTCAGTGTATTTTTTTCCATAAGATAAACTAGTAATTTTTCTCATTTTAAATGTTTACATTCTCTTTTGGTAATATTTTAAATATATGAGTATTTTGATAGGAGAGGAATTATCAAAAGTCTATGTTTTAGAAAATGACTGTTTAAAAGGAAAATTTCAATCTTAAAGTATTTCAAAGCAATTTTTGGGATTTTGTGGCAAAACCAACTATTTTTACCAGATTGTCAAAAGGAGATTTGGCTCTAAAATAACAATTTAGTTAAATACTTCTCTGAAAACAATCTAAATGTTCATTATAAGGAACAGATAACTCTCCTATTTTTACTTTATGGAGTTTCTACAGCACTTAAGTAGACTAAACGAGTCCTTTGTGTATTGTACTGAAAGCCAGAAGTATTGAGTGAAAAACACAAATTTCAGAGTATTATGTTCATACATTAGTGTTAAAATGTTGCTTGAAACATCATCTGCTGTACAATGTTTATGAATATATATGTGTGTTTGTATGTATATATAAACAAAAAGTGGACTGGCTGTGTATCACATTTATGTTAGTGTTTATCTACAGGAGATGAAAAAGTAGGGATGAGAACATAAATCTGTGTTTTTAAAAAATCTGAGAAGCTTTAGTTAATGGATGTCAAGGCCTTTTAATATATTAACATTTGAATATTTATGAACACTGTTGTATTAAAAATTCTATGTAATTATTCCTAATTAAGTAGATTTTAACTAATAACTATACATTTATTAAGATATTATAAGTGAGATCCAACCTATTTAGTATGCCTAATATTTCACAATATCATTTTGTGAGAAATGAAAATTAACAGACCGAATATTGAACATGAGGAAAGTTCCAAGTTTACCTAGTTCCTAGGAAGTTGTAATTGCTTCCAGGCCAGGAATAGAACCAGCAGCGAAACATCCATAGTGCTGGACCTTTAGCTTAAGACCATGGAGAAATCAACGGCCTTCCCTAAGCCTCAGTTTCTCTCTGGAGAAAGAGAATGCTAGTGGCCATCTTGGTACTGTTCTGACAGTTATATGAAGTCATGCATGGAGAGACTGGAATGAAGATTAACTGTTCTTATTTTCATCACCACTCTGTGGGCAGTCTTGTTTCATCCAGGGTATCATTGTCATTCTCACCTCAGAACTGTTACAAATGCTGTTTACTCTGTATGAAATGTTCTTCTTTCCTGCCCTGTTTCATTGGGTTTCAACACTGAAGTTTTAAGTTTGGTATCTGCTCATTTGATATGTACCTCAATCCCAATCTCTGGGAAGATGGGAAGGGAAATGGAAGGAAGGGGGACAGGGAGAGTGAAAATGGTCCAGATTGCATGTGTAATACTGGTGCCCCAGATAAGCACAGTTATCATGTATCACAAGCGTATACAAAAAAAAAAAAAAAAATGTTAAGGATAAAAGCAAGACATGACACTTAAATAGGGCAAGAATAATCTAGGCTCACGTAGGATAAATGACAGAAAAGTTTGAAAGCAGACTTTTGTAAATTAAATGGAATGTTATTTGTAATTTATAAGCAAAGACAAACAGTAAACCCTTTGGAAGGGGGGAGTTTTAGGGTCCAGGAAAGGCAGCTGGTTTCCTTTTATTTTTTACTTATTTATTTATTTTTTTGCATTGCTGGGGATTTAACCTAGGGCCTGATGTGTGCCAGTCAGGCACTTAATCACAAGTTTCAACCCAACCCAGCTGGTTCCCCTGTACTTACAGGATTACTTATTTCAGGAGAAAAACATAAGAATGATTTCAGTTTTGAGTATTCATACATTCAAATATCAACTTATTTCTCCAGGAAAGTGATCGCATAAAATTGTGATCTGATGGAAAGCTGAGATTTACTAGATAACTTGAGCAGAGCAAATATGATCAAGCTAGAAATGGGACTTTCCAAGCACTGAAGGAATTCTTCTGATCCAGATGATGGTAGTGAGATAAAATGCAAGGCTAGAAAAACAATGCAAAGCCCTATACTAACAGAGAACACAGTTGCTGACCTTGGGAAACTTTCCTCATCTCTTTTATGGACACAGGGTTTTATGATGGAAATGACTGGGAAAATTTACTTTGTACCATGTTTGGTTTTTCTTCATTCTGTTTCTGTTAAATGTAGGATATTGAAGTCATAAATTCATTGATTCATTATTTGTTTTCACTTATATTCCAGGCTTAGGCTAAGAGTAGCATTTTTTAAATGAAAGTAAAAAATAACTTCTTTGGAATTATATAAAAATATTACTTAGGTTATGATCTTGGAGATACTCCAGAATACCAGGATACCATGCTTTTTGGGACTTGGAATGTGTGGACTCACAAAACCCTGTTAATAACCCTTCATTTGTCCATTAATCATCTGCCCCAAAAGTCAGATCTATAAAGGACTCTTTCCAAAACCCTGGGCAAGACCATACTTTGAGAAACAGTGGTTTAAATAACATTCTAGAGTTCTTGTTCAATCTGTGCATAGACCTAACTGCATGAGGGGTACCTGGGAGCTTGCTGAAAATATAGATAATCTGGCCCTGCTTTAGATCTGCTGAATCCAAATATGATGCTAACAAGACGCTTAGGTGATGCCAGCAGATACTAAAGTTTGTTAAGTGCTGCTGTGCAAACCTCTGTCAAGTGAGGCTTAGAACCACATATCTTTAGTAATGAGTGACCCACTATCCAACCATGCAGCCTGTTATTTTCTTTAGGCAGTGTAAATATTACCATAGCAAGTAGCTGCTAGTACTGCCACCTTGAAATTTTCATTCACTGGCCTTGGCTTACCAACCTGGGAGCCTTCAGCACCATGCTAATTCCTCTTCATGAAGGCCCTTAAACATGAGACTAGGCTATTTTGTTTCATCCCTCGATTTAAGCTTCTCCAGGTGTAACTATATTCCCGTTCCCCTCCTGGTGTGACATCGAATTTTCTTTACCTCCTCATGCAGACATAATCCTAAAGAACTCTTCCAAATTTAAAACTATGATCCTTTATCATAGTTAATAATACATAGTAATGGATAGAAGATAATTGAAACAGGAACTGCAGTTCTGTACATTTAAGAAAAATAATTGTGCTGTATAATATTTATGATGGTCAGTAATTTCTTTAGATTCAGATTCTGTCACATGAGAAATCACAGAGATTTTTGTAATATAATAATAGCCATTAAAAAGGGCCACTTTTCTTCTAATTTATAAAAGATCCAACTACTTAGCACTTTAAAAGTGGGATATATATATATATATATATATATATAGCAATAGTAAAAACAATTTTGTGTTTTCTACACATTTTAAATATATCCACTTTAATAAAATCCCCTGTAATACACAACTGATTGTTTTTCTCTAATGCCGTTTAATAATATCATATATATCAAACACACAGAAATATTCAGCTTAATATTTTGTTTTTCTTACTTGGTAGAATCAATTTTTTCATGTTACTATATGATCTTCGTGGTAACCAAACATAATCGTTTCCCTGTTTACGATATTAGAGTTCATAAATGCCTTCTAAAATAAAATCTTTACCATCTTTTTGGTGTTGTGTTTTTTTTAATATTTGTGACCTAAGAATTTTTTGAAAATACAAATATCTTCTATTAGAAGAGAGCATGCAATTTTTGCTAGTTAGTTTTTTGTCAGGCTAAGTCTTGTGTGAGATAAAGTTACAGTAGGAACAAAACTGGGAATGTTTTTTAACTCCCCCCCCCCCAAAAGGGACCCACAGCACATTCAAATGCTAGTTATTTCTCTCAATAATTCGCCCATGCTTCCTTTTTGCTCACTTCTGGATATTTTTATTCTGCTCAGACTCCTCCACATTCTTTCTCTGTCCTTCTTCACTTTCTCTTAGACCTCTGAGAGCAGTAGGTCCTTCTCTCACCTCTGCGTTCAACAATGAAGCTGTGTGTATGTGTGGAGAAAAGCCGAAAAATAAAACAAATGGCTCTTTCATTACTAGGTTGTTTGGAATTAATTGAGCTGGGTGTGTTTTTTTTTTCAAGGAGACTTAACTGGATTTCTGGCAAACCAGTCATGTATGACACTAAGCTCAGATATGCTGTAGGTTTAGCTAACATATTTTGTTTGTTTGTTTGTTTTGGTAATTTCATCATCCTGTAAGGAGATCTGAAAGGAGTTTAAAATACTTTTTCGTTAATATTTTTAATGTCTTTAAATTGTTTTTGAGTGGCTTCACCATTCTTACAAATGTACTGTCTTTGTGTTTCATTTCAGCATTTGCAAGTGAAGGCACAGTACAACCCTGGCCTTGGATTATTTCTGGTAGAGAAGACTCAGCAGTTCAGCACATATCCTCTTGAGTTTTCAAGTCTGGTCCCTCCTTGCTACATTCTTCACCCTCAGAAGCAGAAGGCCTTTGGGAAATAGATTCCTAAAAGTTTAGGTAAGCAAAGGCAACACTGTTTTGTCAGATTCCTTACATGTAAGTTTGAAATACATTTAGACAATGTTTCTGTCTCTAGCAGGTGATGTTAAAAGCCTATCTCTATATGCAGCTACCTGATATTTTTTGCCTAATTAGTTTCACAGGTAATCAGAAGGCCTACAAAACTGTTAATGTAACCCCAATCAATTCCTCTTAAGCATATCCTGAAGTCAAGCTATAGAGGTTGTTTTTTTTGTTTTTTTTTTTTTTTGTCTTTTTCATTTTTATCGGTACCAGGGATCGAACTTATGACCACCTGCTTGCAAGGCAGATGCTTATGCTGCTAAGCTAAATCCCCAGCCCCGAAGCTATAGAAGTTTTTAAATATTACTTTTAGTCTAATCTGAATGAGAACAGCTTCTTTAGAGCTGTTCTAGGTCAATATAGAAGCAAGAAGTAATAATTTAAAACTAGTACATATGACAGAAAGCATAAAAATTTTGTATAACAAGCTCTATATACTAACCATGAACAAGAATGCTGCTCTGTCTGGCCCTTGTTTTCTCAAGACAAATAATTCCATTTCTCGCTGTCTTTAAATACAACAATTAATGGCAATCTCATTAAAATACCTTAATGTAGCTTTTAGGTTTATTATTCATATTATTCTTGGAACCTCATGCACAAATTTCAGACACTAGTATAGTAGTTTTATTCTGAGAAAGCTTTAGAATAAAAACTTCCATTAGGAATCAGCTACATTTTATGCTTGAATCCTTGTACTCTTTTCAATTCATTAAGAACAATTATTCTACTAGTATATTTGTGTATTATAGTCTTGTTTGGAGATTTTTTGAACACATGTTGACTGAGAACATTATTATTTACTGATATTGGCAAATTTGGATTTTCATCATGGTCTTGGAATTTAGTCCTTGGGAATCTCGTGAGCTCTTGCTTGTACACACTGAGAATATTTGTGATAGTTCCACAGCCCTTCTCTAGATAGTACTTGGCCACTATGTAGACTTCTTAGAAAATCTAGACTGCAAGGAGGGCTAGATTTTCAGATTTCCTGTTGCCAGCAGCATTAGTGTAGTGAGACCTGAGATGCAGTAATTTTGATGTATGGAGCTGCCTTTCCTGTCACTCTTTACATATTCTGACATCAAAGAGACAGAAATAAATTTCACTACTGTGAGAGCTATAGGATGCATAGGATAAGAAGCATGAATTCTAGCATGTGTGGGTTTGAGAACCAGCTTTGCTACTCTACTGTGTGGGAATGCTTGGGCAGACTTTAACTTCTCTGTACTTTGACATCTTTGTCTATATGACAGAGATGACAGTAGCACCATTTAAAGGCTGGTTTTAAGGACTAGAAGTATGTTACATATAAAACAATTGGAATAGTTCTGTCATATAATTTTTCAATAAAATTTGATTGTTATGTGTTATACAATGTTTGTTCTTCTGTGTCCATTCTCTAGCCTAGGGCTGAGAAATACTCTAATCTTCATCTTTTTTTTTTTTGGTATGGGGATTGGACTCATGACCTTGCACTTACCAAGCAAATGCTTATGCCACTGAGCTAAATCTTGGCCCTCTTCCCCCTTTTCTTGTTAAACATTGCTGACTCACAAAATGTTTGCTACAAAGCTTATAACACAGTAATTGAATCTCAATATTTCTACAGTCTACAACTTTTGCCAGAGAATTACTGCTATTTTGAATGCCTTTCATTTTATGTTCAGATGAATAAACCTTCTTGTCACAGATACTTGAAATGTCAAAATTCATATATAGAAAAAACAACTACTATGGTAATGGAAACTTAATTTTTTCATGCTATTATTATACAATGACATAAATTCTTTAAGATCTCTTAATATATTTTGAAGCTAGTTTTTTTAGCGAAGACTTGGTGTATAACCAGCTAAACCTTCAGTAATTTTAAAAGAAAAAAATTTGGAAGAGTATGCCACATACTTAAGTGTTTTATATTTACTACTTACAAGAGCTCTGTTGGGTAGTATCATTATTCCCCAGAGGAAACTATGGTATGCTGAGGTTAAGACAAATCCCAGGCTCATACAGTTACTTAGGGGAAGAGCTGAGACTCAAACTGAGGAAGTCTGATTGCCAGGCAGGTGGTCCTGATACCTAAGGAATTAACTGCATGAAGAAGGAGAAGGAAGAGGAGAAGGGGAAGAAGGAGGAAGGACAGGTGGGGAGAAGGAGAAGGAGAGGGAGGGCTGGAGGAAGATAGGAGAGGGAGGAAGGGAAGTCCTTTAAATAGAAGGACCAAATTATAGAACTCAAATGCTAGGTTTAGTGATTTTATACTTATTTGGCAGATAAGAAATTTTGAAGGTTTTCCTGTGTGGCTGATGGTAACATGAGATCTGTGCTTTGACAGTTTTATGCCAGGCCTAACACCTTGGCTGATTTAAAGGGAAGTTTAGAGCTTGTTCCAAGTAACTGAGTGAGAAGTAATGAGAATGTGGGCTTTGGATATAGGATTAATGCCTGAGAATGCCTACTGCCTGAGAGGTGGGCAGAGGAGGAAGGAGAAATCTAGAAACATAGGCAGAGAATTTCCAAGAGACCACGGCTAGTGTAGGACTACCCAAAAGGATGTGATTTAGGAATTGAACACCATAGAGATCAGAGAGGATTGGAACAACATAAAGATGAATTGGTTCAGCAACATGAAGTCACTCCTTTAATGTCGTGTTCATTTGCTCATCAAATCAGTAATTTTGATTTACAAACTTCATTTGTTTTACAATTTTGGGAAAGATGGCTGCATTTGTATTTGTGTAGGGAAGATGTCAATAGTCGTGTCTGTCTCCTGATGCAATTTGGCAACGGAAGCAAAATTTTGCAGAATGCAAATTTGTGAACCAAATTGTTTGCCAACAGAAGCATTTGTGACCTGAGGTATTACTGTACTGCCATGTCATCATACTGAGTGAGATAGAAATTGTACATGAAGGAAACCCACAAAAAGATTTTCTCTTGTTCTGTCAATTCCATTACTTAATGGCAAGATCACCTTTGACAGCTTTTAAAATATTTTACTATCTTGGCTGCCTCTTTAGTAATATATTACACAAAACTACACTGTCTCTAACTGCCCTCAGCTCTTACAATCTTTCTAGCTCTACAATCTGTAGTTCATAGATCCAAGTTATAAATAACAGTAAGTGGAAATACTGTTCTAAATATCTGGCCAGTTGTTCATTGGCATTTTTAGGTAACTCAGCACAAGGCGCAGAATCAAATGAATGTCCCATGGTTACATTTTGAAGAGAGTATTCCTATGTATTTCCTCTCAAAAATACCACTGGTATCATAGTGATACTGATTGTAAAGGGTGGGGTCAAACTGAAAATATTATAGGAAGGACAGTGTCTGGGGAACTTCCATGAAATCAAAAGTAGTCCCTAGAATTTCCTTAGGGAAATTTCTCTTAAAGCCATTTATTTTCAGAATCTAGCTTTCTACACAGAAAATTCTGTTAATTGGAAATTTTAAAAAGTCAAGCTCTAAAAACTTCTAAAAGATACAATATGGAACTTAGGATGATTTCTTCCCCCTGCCAAAAAAAAAAAAAAAAAAAAAAAAGTTTCTGCTGTGAAACCCTGGTCCTATTCATGGGATCAATTTCTCTCTTTCCTGACCTTTCCTAGCAGTGTTTCTCAAATGTGCTGATCAGTCTGGGAATTTTGTTAAAGTTCTAGTTCTGAGTAATATTGAGATGCTGTGTATCTGCCATCTTCCCAGATGCTAATGCTGTTGGCCTATGGATCACACTTTGAGGACAAAGGTCTAAAATATTTTGCTATATTTCTCATAACAAGTAATTATTTTAAATTAGTATACACTAGTACCATGGTTCATAGATAAGAGATGAACTGATCGCAAATTGAATTTAATGCAAATGAAATCAAATTTTCCCATGATGTCCACACTGAACCTAACCATTGAGTTTGATTCTATTCTCATTCAATTCGATATGTGACCAGAATTGTGGGAAGAATTGAGTTCAAGAACAGAGGTACCACCATAATTTGGCTCTTTCAACCAACCATGAACTGTATTCTTCACATCCTAAAGTATACTTGGTTATATTATGTGTACATATACATGCAACCTATTATTAGTATTAACAGATTGAGATTCTTTTTTTAAAAAAAATTGTATTATTTTGAAGGTAGTGAAATATAACAGAACAAAGCCAACTGAGAAAAAGCAGTGAAATTGGTACAGAAGGTCACAGCAGGTTACTAGGTTAACAGTAATAGGTACCATAGTATATCTTGTTATCTTCACAATAGTTGTCCTTTCAATTAGGTATAGGAAAATCACACCAAATACCCAACATTATAGAGCCTGTCAAAACAGAATATTGAATATAGCAACACAATTAATCAGAACAGCGCTTCCTGAGTGCTGAAGTGTGTGTGCCCCCACACTTGGCTCAGTGTCAATAATTTGAATAGTTATAGTTTTTAAAATTATTTTAACAAAATTGAAAGACTGAAAAAAATGTGTTTTTCAGAAATAGGCATCAAAATATAAGGTTTCATATAAAGTTAAATGTACTTTTGCTTTGTGACACATGAAAGTGTTATTTCCACGTAAAGAATTGTACTTGAATGTTTCTTTTTCTTTTTTTTTTTTTTTTGTCTTTTTCGTTTTTATCGGTACAAGGGATCGAACTCATGACTGCCTGCTTGCAAGGTAGGCGCTTATGCCGCTGAGCTAAATCCCCAGCCCCTGTACTTGAATGTTTAAATGCAGCTTTATTTACAGTGACTCAAAACCAGAAAGAAATAAAATGCTTATTTTCTAGTAAACTGATAAACAAATTATGGTGTAACCATAAAATGGAATGCCAGTTAGCAATAAAAAAAAAAATGAACTTCTTGTATAAACTGTAACATGGACTTTTTCAAAAGCACTATGCATATGGAAAGAAGCCAGAAATCAGATTACATTTATATAACTTTTTAGCAAAGGCAAACTACAGTAATAGATCAGGTTGCTAGGGTCCCAGGGTATCAGGAAAGAGAGATTACTAATGAGGCACAAAGGAACTATTTTGGGTTAAAGGAAATGTTTCATATCAAAACTTTTGTGATGGTATACATGCTCCAAAATTCACCAAATCATACACTGGAAGGTAGTGAATTTTACTTTATAAACAAATTAGCTCAATTAATGAATTTTAAAAATAAGCTATAGTTATTACCTACTCGGTGTGATATTAATGTAAGGAATAGAGTACATTTCCACTCCAAGAGAAATAGGTCCTTGGGAGAAAACTTGAATAAAGAAGAGGAGCATAAGTTCCTTTGAAAGCTTCCTTATTTGTAATGGGGCTGAATCTAAAATAAGAGATCTTGAAAACAGGAACTCCAGTTCATTTATTTTTACCATACAGTATAGTTACTGTTAGTTGAATGATTTTTGTGTGACCAGCTGTGCTATTAAAAAACAGAATTCTGCTGAAATGTCATTTCTGACCTTTTTATATTCTTTGCAGTGAGCACACCCAATTTTAGGGGGCAGATTTGGTCATCTGTTTGGCAGTAAGAGCCTGGGTTCAATTAGATGAATAGAGCTGTCTACATACGCTCAGAATTCATTCTAGCAAAAGTACCAACTTGCTTGACAGACCGAAAGAGGAGGGTATGTGTGGCTGCATGTCATTGCATTAGCTGAAGAATTGGAGGAAGCAAAGAAAAGAAAGTTAATTATGCATGTTCCTTTTCTGCCATGCTGAAAGAAATCAGCTATGTACTTACTGATCAATCAAATTTATATAGCTTTTCCAATTTCTTAAAACTTCTGAAATTTAATCTTTGAATAGAGGCATATATCGTTATAATTTTCTATTAATTCATTAAATGTTAAGAAAAGGTTTTTTTGTCTTCATCTTTATATCATAACAGTAGCTGAAACTTCAGATTTAAATTAAACTTTTTTGGGTATAATAGTTATATATCATTTAATTCTTCATATGCTATTTTTTAAAATTACGGTCTGTTGAGAATTTTCAGATCCTTGCTGTAGAAAATTTTATCTGCCAGATTACTGATTTTTTTATGTTTATCTTTAATTGTGACCTGAATATTTTTACATATTTTAGTGTTTCTAATAAATGTATTTTAGTAAATGTATGCATTTAGCAAATATCATCCTTTGTTTATTTTGGTGCTGAGGATTGAACCTATGACCTCTTCCATGCAAAGCCCTACTAGTGAATTACTTCCAAGCTTCCTTGTTTTACTTTTAAAAGGTATTAGTAAGTGAATTTAAAGGTATTATTAAGTTAAATTCATACTGTTACAGTAAAAAATACATTAATTATAATTTTCCATAATGTGCAATTTAAATTATGGGCTTTGAAATTTAGATCTCAGTTTGAATTTTGCCCACTGGTTTGGATGTTAAACATCTCTAGCACAGGAGTAATAATACCCTCGATTTAATTATTAAGGGCAGAAGGGTTTAGTACTGTGTAGGCCCTTACTAAATGCTTGTAGAGCTGGCCTATTATTTACATGCTTATCATTTTTGGAGGGTGGAGGTCCTTAGAGGCTTCTTCTGCACATTTGGGCCATCCGGTTAGTAATAAGGAGTATACTTTAAAAGGGAATTATGAGATGAGGAAGAATCAGGCCTTTACATCTGTCACAGTAGGATCCTGTGCTTCTACATTAAAACTCGAACTGTGTGGAAATGGCACAATCCAGAGGGTAGGGAACCAAAAACAAAGCTAAAACTAGAGGTCTTTTGTTCTGCGTTTGTTCACATGAGTATGTAACTACAGAGAATAATCACAAACTGAACACTGTAATTGCAAAGAGGAAGGAGGACAGGATTTAAGAACTGTTTGCCATTTCCCAGTCTTGAGTATGTCTTACTGTGAGCTGAGGACACGAGAAACCTGAATGGAAGAAGGTCTCTTGGATGACTGAATGAACACAGGCGTCAGCAGGGCCACTTTGTAAGTTTGGAAAGGTGAACTGTGAACACGGGCATCTGGCTAAGGGGGAGAAATGTAGGTGTCCACAGGGATGTGGGGAGCTAAACTAGATGTTCTTTTCTGATTTGCACAAAAATACAAGTTATTTGGTATTGTTATTAAACAGTGGCACACTGGGTATGACAGAAAACTAGCAGAAACATTAAATCCTGTGTCAGTGAGGAAATACAAAACATAAGAAAGATTTGCCACACAGGAGGATGGGGATTTGGTTTCCAAAAAAAATGGAAATTTGGCTGTAGAGCTGCTGAGGTAGCTGAGAGAAGGTAGATCTGAGAAAGCTGTGATATACACTATAAAGATTCAGCAGCCAGAACCCACTTTGAGTGGATGACATAGCCAAGTTCAGCATGAGATAGTCAGGAACCTTACCAAACTATTGATATGCTAGTTCACAGCTCTTTGGGTGCCTTTCCTTGGACCAGGATCAATCTCAGAGCTCACAGTAGCTGAACCTGCAAATAGGCATTAGGGAACACCTACACCAGGTCCAGAAGAAATAGGACAGAGAATGCAGCCAGGAGTTAGCATTTGAAAAAAAATGCCAAAGCTGTTTATTCCATGGTATTCTATGATATTAGTTGAGAAAACCACAAGGTTTTTATGTATGATGATTGGAACAGTGTTTCCAGAACTGTTGCTGAACATGTGTATACGTGCGTGTTTAAGCAAGTGAGAAAAACAAGTTTTCTTTGGTTTGAGAAAGCATTAGGAGAGCCTGAAAATAAAAATCTGGCTATTTTTCAAGCATCAGTCCATAATGTTTGTTTTTATAAACAGTGCTGGCATTGCCTGGGAGGATCAGGCAATTTAGCAAGGACAGGGTTGGAAGTAGCAGGGTTTTATTTCAGCAGAATTTGTATTAAAAACACGACATTTTCTCTCTATTTTTCCAATTGATATTGAATGGATGTTGTTTAAGTAGCTAGTGAAATTGACAAATTAGAGAAATGTTGTGTAATGTGTAGTTTGGTATCAAAAGAATGGGCCTATGTTTATTTGTGGCAACTTAGATTTGTAGCTCTAAAACGTACTCCTTATGCAATCTGTGATTTAGGACCACAAAGTGATGGATGAGATTTTGTTTTGTTTTCATTCACCGGATATGTAAAGAAAAGTATGAAAAAACATTCTAATTTTCCTTCAAAAAGTACAAAGACTGCATATAACAACCAAAAAACATTTAGGAAACTGTTGTCTACTGATTGGGAAAGTCAGCATCGTACAGAGACTCAGATCTGGTAGATACGGATTGGATTCCTGGTTCTATTATTTGTCAGCTCAGGGAAGTTATTGTTCTGCTCAGATTTTCAGTTTCCTCAGGTCTAAAATATGAATCAGCCTCACTACTTATCTCACAAAGTGATTAACAGATGATATGAGGTAATATCTCTGAAGCATTTATTGTATGCTTTGGCACATGGTAACCACTCATGTCTCAGTCATTCAAATCAGCTGTTATTCATTGGCCATTTGTGGTAAGAAAAACAGAAGTTAATACAAAGGAAATTAGTCATAGGGCCTGTAACTGTATCCAACAACTATCTACTTAGCATCTCTGTGTGACAGGTACTGTTAGAAGCACTGGAAATAAAATGATAGAGAAGACAGACAGTGTCTACTATCATGGTACTTAGAAGATTGTTGGATTACTTATGGTAGCATGGTTATCTCTGTCTTTGGCAAATACATTAATTTTTTCCCTTTAATGCTTTTGTAATATATTCTAGAGCACTGATTCTCAAACTTTGATTTACACAAGAATCAAATGAAAGATGCTTGTGGGGCCTCAAGCATGTGCTTGTTTTTTTTTTCTTTTTTGTTGTTGTTGTTTTGTTTTGTTTTAGATACCAAGTCTCTCTATATAGTTTAGATGTAGTTTAAGCTGCTTCTGTGTAAGCTAGGCTGGCCTTGAATTTAGAGCAACCCTCCGGCCTCCACCTCCCAAGTGGTGGGATTACAGGGGTATGCCACTACATCTGGTTAGGAATGTTCATGTTGATAACCTTTCCCTCACCAGGCTGGTACTAATCTTTAAACAGTGTCCTAGAGCATCTTGCCCTTCAATGTTACCTGAATTTACTTTTCCAAAACTCTAGGACCAGAAAGTCTAAGATTAGAAGTCTGTTAGGTATCCCATTCATGTCTTTTAAAATAACAACGATGACGCTAGAAATAGAATGGTAAGAAATAGACTATTTTTGTCTCCCGTAAACTGATCTGAGATAGTGATACAAAGATTCATCTTCCTCATTTATCAAAACAGAATTCCCACACACTTATTTAATGTGCTAATTGTGAGCCTTATGTGAAATGCTGGACATATGAACTTACTGTAAACTTTAAAGTTCCACACAAATAGAGTGTACTTTTATTATTAAAGAGGAAAAAAAAAAAAACCCAGCAGCCATGATTGAGCTTCATTTAGCATGTATAGGTTATTTGCACGCTGGGTTACAGATCAATGTTTGAGAAGAAATGAACATTTGACTTCTGCCAGTGGGTTCTGCTGTCTTTCATTATCCTGTATGCGAACTTTAGAGGAATAATTGATTTTTGTTAGGCTTTGTAAATAATGTTGTACAGTCTCTGGTTTGAAGAGCCTGCAGCCAAAAAGCTGTCATCTGTCATGGTCAATATCAGTGTCTTCAAGTTTGTTTTTGTAATTGAAGCTGTATTTTTAAAACCGTGTACTCTATCCAAACTGGTTTCCCTTTGAGTGCTTTTGCTCAAAGCAAAATGGTCATTTTATGGAATCATTATTAGAGAATTCATGTATTTGTGGAAGACTTTTCTTGTGAGCATGCAGAGGAACCATATGTGTTTATTGAAGGATATCCTGGCTGGCCCTGGTCTCCTTTGCAACATGAATATCAAAGCTTTGATTTTGCCCATGAAATTGTACACAGTGGTGCAGCTTCCTAAATTTTTTTTCAATTGTTGAATACAGTCATTTTACTTTTTGAAGGGAAAAAGCATGTTCTTTCATATGTTTTTGCTTTCTTTACATATTAGTAAGTGAAAAATTACAAAATAAAATCTCATCCATGCTCTATAAAATCACAGATTGCCCAAGGAGTATGTTTTGAAGGTAGATAAGCAAAATTGAGTTACAAATAACTGACCTCTTTTTCTAGGGCTTTACACACTTAGATGTAAATATATGTATCTTAGGATTTTACATAATTTTATCTTAGATGTAGATATATTTTTAAAAAATTTGCTGGCCATGGTAACTTGCATTCTTATTTGATATTTGCATAAATTATGTTATTCTTGGTGGAAACGTAAATGTTCGATTTGAATATTTAACCTAGACTGTTTGGGCCTGTGGTAAATTGCTTTCCATGACAGCATAACAACTCAGTGAGGTGGAGGGTGTGTTCTCAATTGTAACCATGTGTGAGGGCGCTCAGGTTTGAAAAAAGCAAACTGACCTCAGCACCCTTGCCCCCACGCCTCCTCTGGGTTTGGGCTGTGAATCATGTCTTCTGATTTCCAAACCAGTGCTGACTCTTCACAGGAGTTGTATATACTAATGTAAAGTATGTGCAAACTAAGGTTTTCTCATTTAGCTTGCTTGTTTATTTGTTTTCTCCTGACATAGTCTTCATTTCCAACTAATTTATTGTAGTGGCATCTGGAAGTGGTTACTACTCTAAGTAATTGCTGACAATAAGAGAAGAGCAACACTCCATCCCAACCTGATAATCACTCTGGTTTAGGATTCTTAGCAAACAGCTCCATGTACTGTTTGGTGCAAAGTCTGAACTCTAAAAAGCACAACACGGTGGTATTTGTTACTATGACCCTATGTTATCAAGAAAAATTTCTGTTTTGTTTTGTGTATTCCACTTAGAAAGGCAAGAGTATGGTTTAAATTTTTCTGTCTGAATTTGTTTACCATTGAAAGGGAGGCAGTATTACATTATTTGAAAATATGTCTAGCCAAACTTGTACTTTATCAGCTGCAATGCCTTGATTGAAGTTAGTAGACCTGGAAAGGTGTGAGAGAAGTGATAGATGCATTTGTTTAGATGGAACAGAAACTTGATAAGCAAGGCAGAGAATAGTACACCTGTTTAAAGTCACACGTTGAAATACAGAATGTATTATAGAACCACTTAATTCAATTTATCTTTGCATGCATTATATGTGAAAGTAAGATTTTTACATTTTTATTTTTAAAGCAAAATGGTGGGACCGACTGCACATTTTAGAGCTTTTAAAAAATATTTCCTATAAAGTTTTTTTTTTTTTGCATTTACAGTCTAGAGAGGATTGTATACTCCCAGATTTTTGTCTGTCTGCAGATGTGCATTAAACAGTACAAAGTTTAGTGTCAAAATAAGCAAGTCATTAGGTGAATTTACCTGTGTTAAAACATCAAATAGATACATCTCAAAATGTATAGAGATTGAATATGTATGAAATATTTTTTCAGTAGGTTTTTTGTTTGTTTTTCAAAATTAGGACTCTAAAATTATGTAACATTTAAATATTGGGCATTGAAGAGATGTTTATTTACATCAGAAGGTATGTATTTGTTTTATGTTGAGAGCAAGAAAATGAATATTAAGTATTTCTGAAAAAAAAGTCTTAGATATAAGAGTAGATGTGTAAAATTTGTTATGAAGGAAATCTTTTTTCCTATTTAATCTAACATGAGAAAGTAGTTAGGAAGTCCCTAGCTTTGAGACTACAGAATAATATATTGTTCTAAGTACACATCATGTTGTGTTAAGACAGAAACAAAAGTTCTTTCTACACATTTAATAAATATTTTCAAATTTACAAGTTTATCATGTTTTCCATTCTCTTCTGTGTGTTCATTTGCTGTAGTTTATATGTGATTCATTTTAAAAATCTACCTGTATAATAATCTTCCCTTTTTCTTTGGACTCCCCTCCTTGTATTGCAGTGAGCCAGCCATGAGAGGGTACCTTGTGGCCATATTTCTGAGTGCTGTCTTCCTGTATTACGTGTTGCACTGTATATTATGGGGAACAAATTCTTATTGGTAAGTTTCATTTTTGCTTATGAAACAATTCCCACACTAGTCTTTCATGTATACACAAATGATATTAGAGGGACCTGTATATGTAAAAAAAAAAAACTTTGAAACATTATAACACTTTGAATCTGTTCTAGCTTTCTGTTATAAATTGGAGTCCTCATATTCCAGTATCCTATAAATTATATCACTAGCAATTTATTTATTTATTTGATTATTTATTTTTATTTTTGGCAGTTCTGGAGATTAAACCCAAATCTTCATGCATGCTAGGCAAGTGGTCTACTGAGTTACATCCCCACAGAATTTATTTTGTTTTGATACAGGGTCTTGTTAAGTTGCCCAAGTTGACTTCAAATTTAGTATCCTCCTGCCTCAGTCTTCTGAGTAGTTGGGAATACAGGCATGTGTTTCAGGCACACCTAGCTATATCTTTTAACAATTTAAAAACTGGTAAATAACCCCTGGTTTTTATTTACCATTCAGTGAAGTAGTAGTGCTGAACATCTTTAGGATATAACAGTCTCTGTTTATATACAGTCAATCCCCGACTTAGGGACATTTGCACTGCACACTGATAGATATGAATGCATTTGGCATTATAAGCATTCCTAGATGTAAATGGATTGTGGAAGTGGCTGACATTTCTGCGCACACTGTCACAGTTGTGCTGCTGCATGCTTACTGTGCAGTGTGATAGTGTACAGTAGTGCAGTGCTCCGTCAGGGCCTGGGAAGTCCGGAAGCAAGAGGAAAATCTATGGTGGTGCAGGGGGGACTTCCAGGAAGTGCAAAGCATCAGACATTGTATATTTGTGTCAAAGATGTGTAAGACTCACTTTACCTCACTTGGGACTGAATCTGACTAATGAATATTCTGGAAAGGAACTTGTTTTTAAGTCAGGGACTCAATAGTTTGTAATAGTTTGTCTCTTTAAGTTAATAGAGTAACTTTTTAGCTCAGTGACATTTGTCTTTTAGAGCCTAAAGTGCATAGATATGAAAATGTTGGTAAAATACATATACTACAGATTAGTCTCATTTGTTTAAAAATATGTGGTGACTGATGTGTGCCTTTTTAAAAATAACTTTGACTTAAAATACCGTGTGTAAAATTTGGAAGAAGCACAGATAATCTTGCTGCAGAGAAATCCTCTATAAATAATTTTTTTAAAACCATGCTCTTCATTTTCAGTCCTTTGGCTAGGAATAGTTTTGATGACCATTAAATGCTAAATGGATGACAATATAAAGTTAAATCAAAATAAATCACATGACAGCTGTCTTGTACAAAAGGTCAGTAGTCTATGTTAATGTTTCAATAGCAAATTTTAGATTATGTTTCTGGTTTATGCATACTAGATAAACTTCGATTGTTCTGTGTTTAATTTTATCATTAAAAATTGGTAATGCTTTTCATCGAAGTAAACCAGGCAAATGGGTACCTGGAAAAAAGCAAAGCAATATCAAATGGATGGCTAGGTTAGATTCTAAAGTTTGAGGATTTGGACCTGAATATTGTGCTGGCGGACTTTGAAGTCTTATTAAACATTCATTGAGTAATATATCACAGGGATCTGTCCTTCCATTTGTGCCACATCTAGCAATGGAAGACAGAAACAAAAGCAAACAGCTTATTAGGTTGCTACTTTCCTCACAAGGAAAATGAGAAAACTAAAATAATAAAGTAGGTCTAAATGCAACAGTCATTTGCCATCAGGATTTGGGGAATAGCCAAAGTGAGCCAACACATTACTCCATGGTGAAAATTACTCATATAAGTGTTTGTACTGTGAACTTGATTCCTTAAACTGTATATAACACATAATTGTCTTTGCTTTAAAAATCACCCACAGTTTGTCTTCTCGGTACCCTAAAATCAAATAATATACCTCATTTTGTCCTGTAAATATAATTCAGTGTTTGTGGTCTGATGAGCTAGTTTGACATCTGTACGTCTTCCTTAAATATAAACCAAAGGGTCCTTGCCATTTATTGTATTCATATAAGATGCTTACCTGCATAAGTACTTTAGAAGCCTTCTAGTTTGGAAAACTAGCAGTTGTAACTACGGAGATTTTTGATTTTATAGTATTGAAAAATATGTGTGTTCATAAAGAATTTAGTCTTGTTCCTGCAGCTTGAACCCTGATTATAAAAGTAATACTGATTAGATTTTTAAAATATCAGTATTTACATAATTGTTTATCATCAAAAAGTTTTCATATAATTTCTTTTCTGAACTTAACTCTGAATCCTGTCTTTCCCACCTCCATTTATTGTTGTTCTTGTGCTCTGTCATGTTTCACAACACCCTTTAAAATTATGGTGACAAGTAATCTATTCAAGAGTCACACAAGAACTAACCTGTGCCACAAATAGAGAAGAGTTAGATAAGACTATAAATGGTGTGATCTATGGAGTTCCCAAGACCACAAAGCATGGTCTGTTGAATCTGCTCAGGTCACATGTTTCTGTGGTGTTTGTAAGTGTCCCCAGGAATGCCACCAAGAATGCCAACTATTTGCATTTAAGGTATAATTGGTTTCTCAAAGTTTCAAGGAGGCTGGTTAAAATGGAGCTCCTTTTTTTAATTCCACAGTATAGTAACCCTACCCTTTTCTGAGAGTCCTTTGAATTCCTGGTCCAAGAGTCACCTTGGCTTTTTCCACTCTTCTTGCTTTGTATTCACAAATCCTCAAATGTGTAGAACTTAGAGAAGCTCCTGTCACAGCTCAGAGACACAGGGAGGAGTTTTATTTTCTGCCTGGGAAGCCTGTCAGTGGCAGCACAGAGTAAGTTCCCAGGGCATTTGCTTCCCTTTGGGCAGGCTTCCCGGTTCTGTTTCTAACTGACACTATTTTTGTCTCCTAGGGTACCACCTGTGGAAATGAAGCGGAGAAATAAGATCCAGCCTTGTTTATCAAAGCCAGCTTTTGCTTCTCTCTTAAGGTAAAAATATACCCAACAAACTGTGGCATACAAAATGTCTAAAGTGTGTTACTGATCATCTTCCCCATTTCTTTTTCATACAAATCTTAACAGAACAAAACAAACTTTTGTTTACAAAAATAAACCTTGAATATCTTCTCTCTTTCTATGCTCTTAGTGCCCTTCATATATTTTAAGATAAGGCATTCAATAACTCAGTCAAATCATTCTTTTCAGACAAATGAGATTAGAAATCTTACTTGTATTAATCATAAAAGCTGTTCTTTAGGATTTTATCATTCCTCTGATCCTGAGATGTTTTTCAACCTTACTACTGTACAATTTCTTTTTCCTTCACTCTGATTTAAACCTTATGATTAGAAATTTTGTCTGATTTTTACTGACTTTTGGTAAACTACATAGGCTGCGAATGCTTAATCTGGGTACATTTCATAATGACTATTCATTGTGGTTGTCAGAACTTGTAAATGGTTTACTTCTCTGTCCATAAATATTCTTTTCCTTTTTACATAAATTTTGACAGACTGCTGATTGAAATTCTTTTAGATATAAGTGTCCATCTTTTAGAAAGGTATAAAACTTTTAGCATTTCTTTCTTTGACCAATCAGAATTCATAGTTTTTTATATGTGTTTTTTTACAAGTTCTTAACCTTTTGGAGCAACAGACTCCTATACAATCAGTCAGCTGCGTAGAAAATTGCAGATACACACAACCTTTTGCATGAGACCTTATGGCTGTTTGTAGTCCATCTGTGGCTATGTGTCATTAGGAGCACTGCAAAACTAGAACACTTTGAAGCTTTTTTTTTTAAACCATGAAATACATTATGCTTTGCAACGTAGTACACACATGTATTTATAGAAAGAAAAAAATTTTACCGTCACTGTTCCAGATACACTATGTTCAGTTCTATTTACATTTTTCAAATATAGTCCTCATGATTCACACAGTAGGTATATAAGCCACACATAGGTGGTGGATGACAGATTAAAATGCTTCTTTGGAGTAAAGGTACTCTATAGCTTCAGTGGAAAACATTTTTCTTCCTACGAAAACCCAAAAAGGTTGAATTATTTATTTATGCAAGAGTGATTACCAAGTATGTAAGTCTGCAGATTTTTAAAAGTTAATTCTATTGGCGCAATTTAGATATACACATTTATATTCATTGTAGGGAACTTGTACCTATATGTAATGTATCTTTATTCTTTTCCCTTCCTTACTTTTCGCCTTCCCCTTTCATTGTTCCTTTTTGCTGTTGAACATTTGCCTTCAAGTTCACAATACCTATTATACATTGTAGTGTTTATTTACTCTTTCAGTTTCTCACACCAGGAAGACAATGCAATACTGACATGTGTGTGCCAATTTATTTCACTTTAAGAGTATGTTTTCAAGATGCATTCATTTATGTAGAAATGTCTCAAGTTTATCCTTATTTTGACTGAGTAGTATTCCACTGAATTTTAAAAACCACCTTTTTTTTATCTATTTCTTAGTTAATAGGCATTTGGGTTGTTTCCAAAATTTGGCTATTACAAACTGTGCTACTGTAAACATGAGTGCACATGTATCATTGTGGTATGATTTATTAAATTCTTCTGGGAAGATATCAAGAAGATAAATAGCTGGGTCCAGTAGGACCTCTAATTTTAGCTTTTTGAGAAACCTCCACAATAGTTTCCACAGTGGTTGCACTAGTCTACCTTCCCACCAGTAGTGGAGAAAGGTTCCTTTTTTCCCCACAGCTTCACTAGTATTTATTATTGGTTGATTTCTTGTTAATAGCCATTCTTTCTGGAGTGAAATAGAATCTCTGCTTTAATTTGCATCTCTTGAATAACCATTTTTTCATATTTGCTTGCCATTTGTATTTCTTCTCAGAAGTGTATATTCATCTTAGTTGCCCATTTTTAGATTGGATGTTTAAATTTGGGGGTTTGGTTTTTTTCAACTCTTTATATGTTCTAAGTGTTATTCCTTTGTGTGAAGTACAGCTGGTAAAAATTTTTTCTACTCTGTGGGTTCTCTTTTTCACTGTGTTGGTGATTTCTTTTGCTGTCCAAAAGCTTTTTAATAGGATGAGGTTCCATTTGTTGATTCATTGTAACATTTCTTCATGTGATGGGATTTTATAAAATCTTTACCTGCACTTATGTCTTCAAGAATTCTGCCTGTTCTCCCTTCTAGCAGATTTAGTGTTTCTGTTTTAATATTTTAGAATGTTGATCCATTTCAATTTTAGTTTAGAGCATGGTGAGAGACATGGGTTTACTGTTTGGCATGTGGAAAGCCAGTTTTTCCAGCCCCTTATATTGCAAGGGGCTGTCTTTCTTTTAGTAAATGTGTTTGGCCCCTTTCTCAGACATAAGGTGGCTAAATGTATATGAGGTTGTTTCTGCATCTCCTAATCTGTTCCATTGATCGTCAGGTTTGCTTTTTTGCCAGTAGCATGCTGTTTTTATTAAGTAACTTTGCAGTGTAATTTCAACCTGTTGATTGTGGTGCCTACAGTCTTGCCCTTGTTGCCAAAAATTGTTTCTGCTATTCTAGATCTCTTCTGTTCCACATGAATTGTAAAAATGTTTTCTGTAGTTCTGTGAGATATGCTAATGTATTTTTATTGAGATTGCATTAAATCTGTACAAGGATTTTGGCAGTATGGCCATTTTCAGTATGTTGGTTCTTGCTACACATGAGCAAAGGATATATCTTTCCATTTTCTGATATCTTCTTTGATTTTCTTTTTCAGAATACTGTAATTTTCAATACATAATTTAAATCCTTTGTCAAATTGATTCCTAAGTATTTTATTTCTGGAAGCTATCGTGAATGGTGTAGTTTCCTAATATCTCTGTCAGTGAGTTTATTGCTTGTGTATACAAATGCTATTGATTTTTTTGAATGTTGACTTTGTATTTATGTACAGAACTAAATCTGCTTATTAAATCTAAGGACTTTTGGTAGAGTTTTTAGGATCTCCTATATAGAGCATTATGTCATGTACAAATAATGATAATTTAAATTATTACTTTCCTATCCTTATACCTTTTATTTCTCTCTCTTGTTTAATTGCTCTGGCTAATGTTTTCAAAACTATATTGAATAGGAGTGATGATAATGGACATCCTTGTCTTGTTCCTGATTTAGATTGAAAGCTTTCAGTTTTTGACATTTAGTATCATGTTGGCTGTTGCACTGTCATTGATGGCTTTTATGAAATTTAGAGAAAGATCTTATTCCAATTTTCTGTAGGGTTTTTAACATGAAGAGTGTTGGATTTTTGTCAAATACTTTTTCTGCATCTATTTTAATGATCATGTGATTTTTGTCTTTGGCTCTGTTGATATGGAGTGTATTACATTTATTGATTTGCATATGTCAACCATCCCTGCATTCCTGGAGTGAATCCCATTTGGCATAGTGTATAATCTTCTTGATGATTTACTGCATTTTGTTTGCTACTCTCTTACTGAGGATTTCTGCAGGTATGTTCATTAGAGAGATTGAGCTTTGGTTGAGTCTTTCTCTGGTTTTGGTATGAGGGTAATAGTTGCTTCCAGAAATGAGTTATGGAGCAGTTTTCCCTTTGAATTTTCTTGAAGAGTTTCAGCAATAGTGATACTCAATTCTTTCTAAATTTCTTGTAAAACTCAGCGGTAAATCCATCAGGACCAGGGCTTTCTTTGTTGGTAGGTTTTTAGTTGCATCTTCAATTCTACTGACTGACATTGGGTTATTTAGAATTTTTATATATTCATCAGTTTTGTCAGTTCACATGTAGAAATCTGTCCATTTCTTCTGTTTTCTATCTTACTAGAGTACAGGTTCTTGAAGTTGATATTATCTTCTAAATTTCTACAGAATCCATTGTGATTTCATCCTTTTCCTTCCTAATTGCATGAATTTGTCTTCTTTCCTTTTTATTACAGTTGATTAAAGATTCAGCAATTTTATTTAATCTTTCAAAGAACCAACTCTTCAATTCATTCTTTGTATTGTTTTCTTAGTAGCAACTGCATTAATTTTTTTCTCCTATCTTTATAATTTCCTCCCTTATATAATCTTTAGGTTTGATTTGTTCTTTTTATAGAAGTTTGTGGGTCAAAATTAAGTTGTTTATTTGAACTCATTGCATTATCCTGATGTGAGAATTCATCACTATAAATTTTCACTTAGGACTGCTCTTAATGAATCTCATAAGTTGTGGTATGTTGTACTGGCATTATCAGTTGTAGATACTATTTAATTTCTTCTTTAATTTTGTCTGTGATCTATTGGTTGTGCATGAGTATGTTATTTAACTTTCATGAGTTTATGTAGTTTTCTGATTTCTTTTGTCATTGATTTCTGTTGTCCTTGCACTATGGTCAGATAATATGCATCACATAATTTTTGTTTCTCTTCATTTATTTAAGCATGTTCCATGACATAGTTCGTGGTCTGTTTTGGAGAACATCCCATGTGCAGCTGAGAGGAATGTGTATTGTGCTGTTTTGGGGTGAACTCTCTGTAGACATCTACTAAGTCCACCTGTTCACAGGTTTGACTCTGTTCTCATATTTCTTTGCTGACTTTTTGTCTAGTTGATTTGTTTGTGACAGCAGGGTATTAATGTCCCATTACATTCACGTCAGTGCTCATTTGATTTTGCATGAATGTTAATATTTGTTTTATGTAGTTGAGTGTACCAGTATTTGGTGCATATATATTTGTCATTGTTACTCAATTTTCTTGGAGTTTTCCCTTAACAAATATGTAGTGACCTTCTTTGTTTCTATTCATCAGTCTGGGCTTGAAGTTAACATTGTCTGCAAATAGAACAGCTACTCCTGATTTTTTTCTGGGGTTTTTGTTGCATAGAGTATTGTTGTTGCATAGAGTATTGTTTTACATCCTTTGACTTTTCAGTCTATGAATTTCTTTTTGAGTTAAATGTATTTATTATATGTAACATCTTGTTAGATCTTGTTTATTGATCCATTTTGTCAGTGTTTCTTGCCTTGCCAGATGATTTCTTTCTACTGGTAGTACTAGAATTGTGGTGTTCATTACCTCTTCCTAAAATATTCATTTCAGCATTTGAGAGAGCTGGCTTGATAGTCATGAATTTCTTCAGGTCTTCTTTTTCATGGAAGTATCTTATTTCTTCATTGATTTTGAAAGACAGTTTTGCTGAATAAGTCAATCCAGATTGGAGGTTATTTTCGTTTAGGTCTTGAAAATACCTCACTCCAAGCCCTCCTTGATTTGACAGTTTGCTTTGAGAAGTTCACTGTGGTTCTGATGAGCTTTCCTTTGTAAGTGAGTTGTTTGTTTTTTCTAGCCATTTAACATTCTGCACTTGTGGTGACTTTCTGAAATGTTGATTATTATATGCCTTGGTGTAAATTTATTTTGTTCATGGCTATTTGAAGTTCTATATGCTTTTGTTATTTGTATGTCAAATTCTTTTTTTTTTTTTTTATTTAAAGAAAAGGAAACGAAAAAAAAAATACATGGAGATTAAAGAAAAAAAGGGTAGAAAAATAATACTAAATTACAGACAAACAAAAGGTAAGAAATTGCCAGTTGATAAGTTACAAATTGTCTTCTTCGAAATGGCTGTTTAGGTTATAGAATTAAAGTATTTAGAATGACATTCAAAAAAGTGACCCTACAAACCATTCTGCTCTATGGCCGAACAAAAGCTCCGTAATATGATTATCAGTCCCACCTATTTGTTTTACATCTCTAAGAGGATAAGGTTAACCATATCAAAACAGAACAGAACATTTAAAAAAAAAATAAAAAACAATTTAAAGAAACACAGATTTCAAAGCAAGTCCACCGGAGATCTACCTTATCCAACTGTCTCTAGCTTCTTACAAATAGTTGTCCCTAACTTCACCCACTTTCTATACTTATTGCATATTATAGAACTAATCAAATCATTACAGGATGATGGAGTCTCTTTGGGTCCTCAAGTTCCAAATTAGGGAAGACATTTCCAACTACCATCGCATCTCTCATTCTCTTTGTGATAGCCGTCCCCATCTCTGCATATGCTGAAGTTGAGCTGAAGAAACCAGTCCAGAGTCATTTTAATCAGCAAGCAATAGATTGCTAGAATTTATATTATAATGCTACAAAATAAGCCTCGGGTTTTTCAGGTCTCTTCCTCAGAGTATTTGTTCCTATCCTCTCTGTATTATAGGGAAAACCAAGTCATAACAAGACAGCGAAACAATTTCCTAGATAAACATGCAATGGATAAGACTTACAAAACTATAATATAAATGATCTTCCGTAGCTACTATGTTTTCTCTTGTTATTTTCAATAGATTTGTCGACAACACTGGCTTATTATAGTTAAATATACTATCACCTATTTTTATAAAAACTTATCTTTGACTGCATTGTAGTATTTGAGAGCTGTTACTGATTCATACCAGTATGGATATCCTTTACATCCTGTCATGCTCAGAGTAGTTTCCTCTACTTTTAGGGTTGATTCTAACACGCATACGGATTTCAAATAGGATCAGTCAAGGCCAACCAATAGTCTTATGATTCAGATACAATTAAGATCAGTCATAGTAAGACAATGTAAGTAATACAGGATTTCAGCTTAAGTCAATAGGAAAGTAAGGATGGTTACCATGGTATAACCTGCTATTTTTGGTTCTAGAGGTCTGTGTCCTCAAATCTGATATGAGTGGACAGACCAGAACAAATTTAATTCAATCTAAATATGGCACTAGGACTACTGTGTCTTTTAAATCGTTATACACCATTAGCAATGACCTCTGCTTTTTTTTTTTTTTAAATATAGTTTCAGAGCTGTCTCTACCAAAGACTAGCTTACCGTCTCTGCCTCATGTCTGCTACTCCACTTTTCTGCTATAATTTGTCCACCTTATTCCCTCATTCCATGGTCTGCCCCGTACACTGAGGCCTCTCTGCCACTGTAGCTGTAATCCTGATATCTCTTCCTCTCTTTCTCTGTAATGTCCTTCAGCGCTCTCTGTAGGGTTGGATTGGTGGCCACGAACTCCCACAGTTCCTCCTTGTCTTGAAAGTATCTTATTTCTTCATTAATTTTTAGAGAGAGTTTTGATGGATATATGAACTTAGGTTGCATATTTTTTTCCTTCAGGACTTGGAATATTTCTCCCCACTCCCTTCTTGACTTAAGAGTTTGTGTTGATAAGTCTGCCGTTATTTTGATAGATTTCCCATTATAGGTAACCTGCATCTTTTCTCTGGCTGCTTTTAATATTCTGTTTTTTTGGTGGATTTCTGGGATCTCGATTATTATATGCCTAGGCGTAGATCTGTTTTGGTTGTAGGTAGCTGGCGTTCTGTATGCTTCTTTTATCTGGATATCATTTCTTTTTGCTATACATGGGAAATTTTGCTTTAATATCTCTGTGAATATTTTTTGTATTTCATTTTTGGATGTTCCTGCTTCCTCACTCACATTCTTTATTCTTAGGTTATGCATCTTTTTATCATCTTCCAGTTTTAGAATTGCTTCTTTCTGGTTCCTTGTTATTTTTAAGAGGCTTTTTCTTTCACGTTCATAAGCCCTAAATCTCTCTTCAAGTTTCAGAAGGTTGTCTTTAGTTTCTGTCAAGGCATTTTGCCAATATTCAATGGAGTTTTTAGTTTCCTGATTTTCTCTTTGGATCTGTTTCATGTATTCTAAGTTATGCTTAAATTCTTCAGATGCTTCTCTTTCTTTTCTGATTTCCTCAGTTCTTCCATCTGTGTTCTCTTGGGCAGGGCTTGTCATTTCTTTAATTAATCTCTTTATATCTTGCCTCACTTGGATCAGGAGTACATCTTTAAATTCCTCTATGAGATCATGTAAATACTTTTTAATTTCGGCTGATGCTGAGTCGAGCAATGGATGGTTACTGTGCTTGTTCTCTTCAGTGTTTAGTTCTCTTGGGTTTAATTTCTCCTGTTGAACAGCTGGAGATTTTTTTTTATTTTTATCTCTTGTCATGTTTCTGGTTTCTTTCAGACTGTCCTGGAGTTCTCTGGCCCTCTCCGAATTGCTTAGGGCCTTTCAGAAGCGTGCTGGCTTGAGTTTTTGCTGTCCTCCCCAATTTGCTGTTATCTGGGGTAGGCTGGGATGCAGGGGCGGTACAGTCTAGTCTCTAGCCTCTGTGTCAGTTAGTTCATAAATTAGGCTGTACTTTCTGGTTGTCACTGAGTTGTGACCATTCTGCATCCGCCCATTGGGCCCCAAGCAGAGGCCTGATCTAGCCCCAACAGCTCCTGCCAGTTCTCCCTGAATCAGAAGCAGCTGGGTAATGGCACAGGATTCTGCCCAGGTCCCAGCCGTTCTCTTCCAAACCTCTCTGTGATAGGAGCTCTAGAAAATCAGATCTGCCCAAAACCAAGATGGCTCCCACTAAGTTCTCCGTGCGGAGCTGAAGCCAGCAAGCAATCAGACTCTGCCAGGACTCAAGATGTCTTCCACCAGCCCTCCCTACAGGGGGTCCTGGTGATGTCACCAAGCTGCGGTTTCAGCCGCCAGGCTAATATGTCTGCACCAGATTCTGTGTTATTGATTTCCCCGTGGTGGCGGGCCAGCTGTTCTCTGGCCAAACCCAGCTGCCGCGGGGTTTTCTATACTCACCAGAGTCCGGTGCAAGTCCCAGCTCCGGGACCGCCACACACCAAGCCGTCCACTTTTCCCCACCTCGCGGCTCAGCGCTGACTGGTCAGATTTCTGTGCACCGTTTAGATTCGAAACGCCAGAGCTCTGTACATCTGCTCTGGTACAGTGGTGCAGAACTGGCTGCCGCCTGGAGTCTCGATCTGGGTCTCAGTTTCCGCAGTCCCCAAAAGCAACTCAGCTTTTCGTGTTGGGTCCAGGAGTCTGTTCGTTGATTTAAGGGCGCGGGATTTGCAGCCTCCGGTCTCAGCACGACTTTAAATCCTCCAGCTGTACTGTCTTGGTTGATAAGAATCGCTATGGATTTGTCTGGTCCTCTCCATGCTGTCTTTTTTTTTTTTTTTTTTAGCTTTGAGTTTGAATTCTCTGGAGAGATTCTTCGCTCGATCCCCTAGCATGCCGCCATTTTCTCTCCTCTCCCCGTATGTCAAATTCTTTATCCATATTTGAGAAGCTTCCTGACATTAATTCTGTGAAGAGTTTTTTAGTCATTTGCACTATTTTCAGGTTTCTCAGTGACTACAGTCACTCTTCTGTTGTTCTTCTTTGCCTAATTATGTAGCTGTTGGGTTAAATTTTAATGACTCCATGTTGTTTTTAAGATACCTTCCTTTTCAAGGTTTCTAACCACAGTCATCTTCTAGATCTGATATTCTATCCTTGCCTTTGTTCAATCTGTTGTGAATACTTTCAGTGAAGTTTTTAATCTTCTGGATATCTGTTTGAATGTGTTTCCTAGATTTAATTTCTTTCCTATGTTGGGCATTTATGGTTTTCATCATTTTCTTAAGCTCCTCTATTTTTTTTAAAATTGTGTCTGCTCTAATGTCTTTCCTTTTGATCATTGTGGTTTTTTTTCCTGGAAGATTTTTTCTATCACCTCATCCATTTGTTTTTGTTTGTTTTTACTTCTGCTGCTATCATTTCTGATTGGTTCAATTGATGGCTTCTGATTTACTCTATCTCATTGTGCTCTGAACTTCTCCAGAGTGGTGTGAAAGACTGGGGTTGCATTTTACTCTTGAATCTGTCATTTTCTATTTTTCATTTAATTTTTTCTTTTTTGATTCTTGTGGATTTCTTATGGTAGACAGCTTCATCACTATTATAGAAGGTTCTCTAGGAAATGTTTATTCCTCAGAGATGTCTTCTAGGTGTAAGTGGTTCTTGATCAAAAGAACCACCTTTTTTTTTGTCTGTCTCAAGAACTTACCTTTCCAATTGATTAAAGATGAGACACTGCTATATTTTGTTCAGCACCCAGTCCTTTGGTACTAGACTCTGACGATAATTATGACCTCAGACAATCACAGTGTTGTCATACAAGGCAAAAAACTGATTATAACAGGTACGACTTCCTGGCTAAAGCAGTATCATTAGCAATAACAACAGCATCAAGCCTAGTCTTGCAACTGCCAAACAATGGGAACTATTAATGTGGTATCTTTAACCATAGTAGTACGTTCTGTTGTTACATAACAGAATCCAACATATACTAGTGTTTCTCCTTAGTAAAATGATTTTACCCAGTACATATGGAGTGCGTAAGAGATACAGGGGACAAGATAGAGGAATGAGTATGGACAGATATAATACAGGCCAGACCAAAGGGTAACAGATGATCACTTAAATTTTGAGAAACTGTTGAAGAGCACAGGAGAGAAACAGTGAAAACGAAAGCAAAAGAATATTGAAGTGAAACGGAAAGAGACAAAGACAGTGTTCACTCACATGAAAATGTCATAAAAAGAAAGAGAGATAGTTGAGGAAAGAAAAACAGGACAAATAGAAGAAAACAAGGTAAGAAACCTAAATAGTCAAACAGCAACCAATAAAACTTAACAAGGAAGAAAAAGGAAAACCAATCAAACAAGAAAAATAAAAATAATGAAATCCCTCTGGTGTCCACAGTTTTGTGGTGATATCCCAGTTGGATCCCAGAAACATGCCTTACAATCCCAACAAATTTGCCGTAGGAGCTGTGCTGTGTAGGGGGCTGATCTTGGCCTCTTGTTGTCTGGGCTGGGTCTGGTTTTAAGCTGACAGTGTTCTGGATGTCCACTTCTCCTTACTGTGATTGTCTCTACAGCTCTCTACAAGTTGTTATGGCACCCTCAGGTGGGGAAAACCTCAGGTTGCTCCCAGACCTGTGTACACTTGGCTCTTTCTGGACCTTGCACAGCTTCCTCTGTTTCACATCACCGACTTCTCTCACAAACTGGTCTTTGGGCAGGAGGAGTGCCCTTGTCCACTGCAGGCCAAGGCTGTCTGCCTGCTCATGCTGCTGGACTAAGGCCACTGCTAGCCCCAGACCAGGGGGGAAGCTTCCAGTCCTTTGTGTTTAGGGCTAAGATTGGCTTTTGGTGGTCACTAGAGCAGGGTCCAGGTGGTCCCACCTCCTACCTCTCCACAGAATTTCCCTCAGTGTGCTTCCCAGCTGCTGGCAGTGTACTATGACTCAATGGCTCTTCTCTCATTGAAATACATGACATTGGCAGGATGTTCAGCTATGGGAGTTTAAGGGACAAGAAGATTTTTATTTGCAATGCAAATAGTATTCTTTACACACAATCCCATGGAGTTTACCTCTCTCTCAGAAATAGAGGAAACCCAGTAACAATGAACAAGCTATGCTCAGAATCTTGGAATGGCATGAATAGGATGCCTTCCTTTAGAATTAGACCTGCCTCCTGGGAGTTGCAGCTTTGTCATCCATGGGTTAGACAAGTTACTTCCTTTCTCATAGCTTTAGTGTTTTTCCTCTATCTAGATTATTTCCCGTAACCTGTCTTACTACAGACATTTGCAGGAATAGCAATCCAGAAGGTAATGTGATATAATATTGCTATGCTATACTATAATATATACAATTAATGTAATTATTACATGTAAAACTAATACTTACTGAGTGCTTGCTATATCTGAGACATGGTGCCTTGTTTACCAAATTATTTTATTCATAAATATCACTCACCAAGGATAAGGTCTGATCGGAAACAGACACTGATCATTAGTTATCATAAGCATCAGTCTTTCTAACTCCAAAGAATAACAGTCCTTTGTTGGTGCAGTGATCTAGGTTCTGATTTTTCCCAGGAAGTTATCTCTCAAGCTTGAATCAAGTGACTCGATACTTTCTCTTTCCATAGCCAGTCTTGAACTTAAGGGACCAACTCTGATAAAGAAATGACCTTTGTAGGTTGCCTGACCCCTGCACCTGCCCTCGCTAGTATAACTGAAATCTGAGACGTGCAGCATATTTAGGGCAAGGAGGGCCATGTTTCTTTCACTTGAATGCAGTATCAGGGTTATAATTCACCTCTGCAAACATTAAGCTTCTATTATTTTCCCAAGTTTAGTGGCTCGTGAGCAACCAAACCAAGATAAAATGAGTTATTTTAGGCCATGTATGGTGATACACACTTGTAACTCCAGCACTTGGGAGGCTGAGGCAGGAGGTGAGGCAGGAGGTTTGCCGTGAGTTTGAGGCCAGGCTGGGCTGCAAAGTGAGTTTAAGGCCAGCCTGAACTATGTAGCAAAAGCCTATCTCAAAAAGACAGAAAAGCAAAACAAAAAACAACTGAAGCTATTTCACTCTGACTCTACCGCTGTTTACTTCCATTTTTTCCTGGAACCTTGGAATGGCCCAGCACCAATCTGATATCTACCTGCATCCTTCAGACTAAACCCAGAACTGATGTGTCAGGAAGATGGGGTGCAGGGTCTGTAGTGACAATTAGCTAGGTCTGTCTTGCATCATGTGACCAGAATCTAGTCTTCTGGTGGGTGAAAATAGCATTTAAATAGCATTTTAATGGGTTTTAAGAATCTTGTCTTTAATCATATTCTACTTCATAAAAATTGACTTGGAGTTAAAATTCATTGAGTCATTTGCTCCCTGTCATACTTTGTACTGAGCACTAAAAATAAGGTAAAACCCCCCCAAAAGCAGAGCTTTTCCAGGGTTCAAGTTTCCTAATTCTTAATTTAATGACATTAGAAAGAGTTGCATTCTAGTGGCATGTGACTTTTAATATATTTTTGCTTGTTGACATTTCATATGGTAATTTTGAAAATTATTAGCACCTGAGAAGTATTCCATTCCAACACAGAGTTCAATTGCATTATCGCACTCTGTGTGTGTGATTTTTGTACTGAGAAGGAAACTCAGGACCTTTTTCCTGTTGTGCAGGTCTTTATGCTGCTGAGCTATATTCCTGGCTCCTCCAGTGTAAATAATTTATATAAGGTTTAAATAATTTTTCAGAAATTTTAAACTAATCATGCAATATGGTCTATATACTACACTTACTTGCAATTGTGATCCTAAAAGCCTGAAAATATAATAGGCATTTGATATAATTATTTTTTATTGTTTCTTTCCAGGTTTCCTCAGTTTCACCCTTTTATGTGTACAGCTGATTTTCAAAAGATTGCTTCCAGTTATGGTAGCAATAAGTTGTATTTACCCTATGGGATAAGAGCATCAGGTCAGTAGTACTATTCTTACCCTGCCTTGTTAAATTTGAGCGGCATTTGATGAAAAGCATGTTTACATAGTTCTAAAGCATTTTAATCTTCCTCCTTCCTAAAATCTTAAGAGGTGACAAGCCTATATTGCTGTGAATTAGATTTTAGTTTTTCAACTAATCTTGGGTTTTTTGTTTTGTTTTTAGTTTGTATTATTAAAATATTTTGCAGAGGGTTTGACAGTCTAAATACTTAAATTTACTGTTGACTTCTATTACAATGTCAATTTCAGAATTATCTGATACTGCCAGTTTTTCTATTTTTATAATTGGTTTCAGATTAAGCATTTTATTTCAGGGTTTTTGAGAGGTATCTTGAAAATTTACCATTTTGAATGTGCCTATTTAGTGGTGTGGGCTAATTGCAATTGCGTTATTAACTTTTCGCAGATTAAATCAAATGTGTATAAGTGCTGCCGAAGTGAGAAAAAATCAAATTTGGCAACACCAACTGGAAATACATTTGTGGAGGAGGAAGCAAGGTGATTTACTATGAATCTTAGAAGCCATGGTTATCTTTTATTTACAATTTTCCATTTATTTTCTAGAGGAATATTTTCAACTTGCTCTTTCAAAACTTCAGAGTTGTGATCTCTTTGATGAGTTTGACAAGTGAGTTTGTTTTCTTCTCTCTGACTTTAAGTTTTAGCTAAGATGATACAAAATATGTGCCACAAGATATAAACTATATTTACTCATGAAAATTCCATAGCACTTTTACAGAAGTAAAACTTGTACAATAGCTATTTTTGTTCTTGTTTCACTTGATATAAACTACAAAATTAATTTAGAAACCACATAACTGGTCAACTCAAAATTCTCCAGTTTTGCTGATGAACAGTTCTAGTCAAGCCATGTTAAACCCATGCATCTTTCTAAGTTGTTTCCACTAGAACTAATCCATACCCACTGTTAATTAGCAAGCTTCTCCTGTCATGGGCTGTTCCCATAGGTTCCCATGTGTCTTCCAGTCTACTCCTGAAGAGCCTCTGTTTCATTTGTTAATGAGGTTGGATTTTTAAAGCAACTCTATTCCTTCTTATTCAGAATTATATTTTTAAAAAGTCAAGCATTTTGCTTAGTTATTAATTTTCTAACTACAAAAATTTTACCAAGATGGTCCATAGAAACTTAATCACCAAAGATATAAGTCTTGAGAGGTAGGCTTCTTTTACAGAGGTAAGTACAAAATTTTAAGTTTCACTTTAACACTTGACCATTGGATCTGTATGAGCATGCTGGTGATCTATAGATGTGATCTACTAAAAAAAAAAGTAAGTTATAGAATTTTGCTTCTCTCTCAGGAGAAGAGAGGTGCTGATTGGTGGATGCAGGTGTGTGTAGTGGACAGAGAAAAAAAGTGGAGAATAGAGCTCAAGGACAAGTATTAGAGTTTATTTGGGTCTATCTAACATAGATTTTGACTATTAGGCCCTAAGATTAATGAGGGGTAGATTTTGTAATGTAGGTTGGTTTATTTTAGATTGTTTTAATTTCTAATTTCATTTTGCAATTTTGACTGTATTATGAGCAAATATGTGTGTGTGTGTGTGTGTGTGTTTACATAGCTCCATTTTGTAGAGCTTTATTTCATGTAAACCTTCAGCATATGTGCTTTAGATCAATTCTAATTTTGTAAATAGAGAAACCAAGTCTAGGTAAACATACACAGTTTTTTATAGCTTGTAAATGCCAGGGATAGCATGTAACCCTTGGTAGGTCTAACTCCCGTGCCCAGATGTCTAACTCCAGGGCAAGAGTTATCATTGAGAAAAGCTATTCATTAAATATTTGTAGCAAGTACCTACAAGTAGTTTGTAAGGATCACTAATGCTGTAAGTGTGAGCTCCTGTCAGCTTCTTTAGGGCATGTGACTTGAAGTTTCCTTTTTGCCTAGTTTTATGTGAGAACTAGTCTGTGTTATATTTAGTAGCTTTCATAACCTTCCTCCTGCTTTGTGTGCCTTGGCCAGGCTGTTTCCTCCCTTCTTGCCAACTACGTGTAGCTGTTCTGTCCCTTTGCCCTGTTGCCAATGAGATTGCCTCCACTTTCTATGCCAGCCTGTGTCTATTTTTCAGCTCAAATTTTATCCCTATGTGTTCTTCCTCCATCTAAGCATTACTGGGGAGGCTCAGACATTTTTGGGTTTTTTCCAAATATGAATTCTTTAAGACTGTACCAGATTGAGGCAAGTACCAGTTTTGTTCAGCTATCTTGAACAGTATGCATGGTGCCCTCGGGATAGATTCTACTGTAAACAGGAAAACATGAATTACCAGTTGTATTTACAAGGTATAAGTCTTCCTCTTTCGCATAGTTTTCATATGAACCTGAAGTCTGCAGATAAACAGTGCAGTGCTAGCTCAGCAGTTTTGTGGTCCTCAGAGGCCCAGGCTTATTTTTGGTTATGACTGTGTCATTCCACTGAGTATGGCTTCCTCCTGACTGTCAGCATGATAACTAGGTTTCCTGCCAGCAGGGAGGAGCAAGGGAGCAAAGCCCCAACCTTTGAGGCTTTCCTTCCCACTTAAGGTCATCTTCCAGGAATCATGACACTGTTACATCTAGTGATGTGCTGCAGCAAGTTGGTATCAAAAATTTTTTGGTTTTTTACTTATATTATTTTTATTTTTTGAGATGGGGTCTTTCTGTGTAGTCCCTGCTAATCCTGAAATCACTATGTAGTCCAGGCTGGCCTCAAACTCATGGCAATTCTTGTGTCTCACCCTCCTGAGTGCCTCCTGTGTGCACCACCATACCTGGCTTGGTATCAGCTTATGAGAGGTACACTTCTTCCCAGTTCCATAGTCAGTACCCTCACGGGGGAAGCTCAAAATCAACCAAGGAGTGAGAATTTATACCACTGGATTTGGCTAACTCTATGAACTAGTGCTTCTCCCATTCTGCCTACGCTGACCAGAAATAGTTGCTTAAATACATATCACGACTACTCATGATATCCCATTGGGTAGAACTCCATCACAAAATCATACCTAGCTGGAAGTTGAGTGGGAAAATATTCTCTTTAGTTCAGGTGACTGTGTGCCCATCTTTGAAAACAGTGAGTCCTATTTCAAAGGACAAAGGAAACATGACTTAAGGGACAACAAGCTATTTATGTCTGTATTCTCCATTTATTTCTCTGGCCCCCATTTGTTTCTGTGCTACTCTGAGAATTATGAATTCAATTAAGTGACTGTTCTGTAACAATGGAGGTTAATGCATCTCTTCTCTATGCTGCAGCTGTTGATTTATCATAGATTTGGGTTCCTCTTTTTATTCTTCAGAGCATGCTGATACAAGGTTACAATGTTGATTAAAGATTGAGGATATTTAAAAGTAATTGCAATACAGAAAAAGAGCATTTGAAATATGTTCCTATTCCAAAGTCCTGAGCCTTCCTGGCTATCCACATGCTCCCTAGCACCAGCCAGCTCCCTGGTCCCAGGAATGGTGCTCTTTCCAACAGGAATACAGCCTCCTCCAGCCAGAATAGCAGAAACTCGGAAGCACAAAATCTGAGCCCTCACGACCCTTAACCACCAGCATGGCATTATGAAAGTGTGCCAGATTTCTTAAATAATGCACCTGCCCCACCACATAAATAATTATACAGTATCCACACGTAAATGTCTTGCCTAAAGGAAACACCTGTGTCAAGTCAGTTGCAGGATCCATTATGTCAGCATCCAAACTGGATTAGTTTGGTTACCAGCCAAGCAAAGAGCATGCCCTTAGAAAATTATAAAAAGAATTAGACATTAACAGCTGTTTGTTACAAAGAGTCCTAAATTTTTTTTATTAAGAGTATCAGTGCCTATATTCCTGTCACCAAGCTGTTTTTAAAGGTTTTTAATTTGTAGAGGAAATTGAGGATAAGGGGAAGCTGTGGGCACATAATTGAGTCATACGTGGTGGAAGTCCAGGTGCAGCACTACCTGTTTTCTACCATCTGTTGTCACATGTGAGCTAAAGAGACAGAAATTACGCTACACATGTGTTGGAAATGGTCATATCCAATGGAATAACAATATTAAGGACACCAGTGATTTCCTAACTTCATGAAAGGGAAAACTTCGGTCAGATTACTGGGCTGTCTTGCCAGAGCTGCTGAAGAAGGAGAACCAGAACAAGTAGTCAGGTCTGTACCCATAATCTCTTGCAGAGTATTTTAGTTTCTTATGCCTGCAAATAATAGTTTCCTGATTAAGTTACTTGCTATTGCCTAGATTGCATAAGTATGTGGCTTTAGCTCCCAGCTAAGAATACCAGAATGTGCTCTTTGTGGCTGTTCTGTGGTTGGCCTAATCCAAGGGAGTGCTGATGCACACAGTTATCTCAGTGATATGTCCGGTATTTGGACTGTGTACCACCCACCCATCTGTATGTTTGTATAATTGAATTAGTGACTACATGATATTAGGGATTGAGGGTAATTTTTCTAACTCTTTTTTCACTCTGAATTGCAAGATGGCTGCAGCTGCTCTAAATTCATCTTCTAAGCAGAAATGGACAAAAAAATTGCAAGAAATATAGTTCAGTATGTGAAGAATGTGGGTTCAATTTCTAGTAACAAAGTATGTGCGCACACACATGCACATGTGTGCACATACACCCAGAGCCAGTAGTAACAACTAGAAGACAGATGGATGACAACCACACTTGCTAAGGGTCTATATTTTGCAATTCATGATTCCTGGCAACAGAAAGACTACCTTTGTGTCCCACTTTAAAGCTCTTTGCTAGGAAAGTGGAATGCATTTTTAGTTTTTTGTTTTGTTTTTGTTTTTTTTATTTAAGCTTCAAGGACTAGTCTGGACTACTGACTGTTTAGAAATGTTGAAGTGAGGATGGAGGAGGTGTGCAGAAACTGTCCATTTCCACACTTAGGAGATAAAACAGAAAGACACGTTGGGAGGGTATGAGAGGAATGGGTAACCTGCTGGCAAAGTATCCTTGTATGTAACATAAAACACACTTGTATTTATCAGCATACAGAATCATGGGATAAAGGGTGTGGGTTTTGTTTTGTTTGGTTTGGTTTTAGAATTTTTTGTAATCTAAAAGTTTGGATCCAAATGCTAGTTTCATGTCTTTGGAGTATGACTTTAAAATGTTATATAATATTTTTCTGAATTGATTTCATCTGTATGTGATAATAACAAGCTTATCTTAATAGAGGATTATAAAAATTAAAAGGCCGAACGTATGTGGGTGGCTGAGTTGATAATGTCTTGTATATTTTTAATACATACCTAGATCTGTAAGCTATAATTAACTTTTTCTTCTTGTACAACAAGTGAAATTTGAAATAGAAATTTCAAATTTGAAATAGAAATAGAAATCCAGAAAGTAAGAACAGATTCTTAGAATCATCCTATTTTGTAAAAAGATTGCTTAATCTCTCTCTCTTGTCTATTCGCCCAACAGTGAACCATGTAAAAGGTGTGTGGTGGTTGGTAATGGAGGAATTTTGAAGAACAAGACATTAGGAGAAAAAATTGACTCTTATGATGTAATAATAAGGTAAATATCTTTCTATTGGTTTGAAAAGTTTTTTTTTCCTTTTTTAGGACAGCTATGTCTTAAAAATTGCATCAATTTGTTTATATATTTGGTTACATAAGCCCTCTCTTGTTGATGGCTAGGGATGAGGCCAAGACTTAGCAAATATTAGAGGCTCTTATTATGCCAGGCACATGTCTACCCACAGGACAACAGTGGATAAAACAAATTTCCTGCTTCCTGTGGACATTCTAACATTCTAATGAAGGGACAAAATGTAATTAAATATACAAGAAAATATAGCAGGTGCCACACAGAAAATTTTCTTAAAATGATAATGAATGAGTGATTATTTGGAACCACTTTAAAGAGTAGATTTTTAAGCTGAACCTAAGTGATCGTAGAGGATCAACAACATGGAGATTAGGCAGAGAATGCTTATTTCATGTCCTCAGGAGGATATATGATCCTGAGTTTGAAAGAAGCAGCAAAATCCCAGTAGGGCTAGAGGACAGCACGGTAGGGTAAGAGTTGCATACCTGAGAGCTGAGTTAGGTGAGGAGCAGGCTATGTGGGAATTTGTAAGCTAGGATTAATTAGAGTCTTAGGTTTTAAGTACAAGACACTTTAAAAAGTTTTGAAACAGAGAGTAAGTAATGCAGTCTGCCTAGTTTTTAAAAATATTCTGGCTTCAGCATAGACAATGGAATGTGAAAGTTAACTAAGATGCAAATGAAGCGTCATTTTAAATTCATATAGCTTGGGACAGGATTGTCATGGGAAACAGATAGGTAAGTGGACAGACTAGAGACATATTATAGACCTTAAGTTGTCAGAATTTGTCATTTTACTAGGTATGAGGAATAATCAGAATAAAAGAACCGGGCTGGGGATTTAGCTCAGTGGCATAAGCGCTGCCTTGCAAATTCATGGTCATGAATTCGATCCCTGGTACCAATAAAAAAAAAAAAAGAATAAAAGAACCAGCGAGGCCTTTCACTATGTTATTAGCTTGCGATTGACCAGAGAATGGGGTAATTAATTTATTAAGCTGGGGAACACTGGTATAGGAGTATGTTAAGAGAAAAAGTGAGATTTCTATATTAGTATTTTAGATTTGAGGTGCTATGTAATGGATAAGTTAAGTGGGCAGTTGAGCAGCCTGTGAGATATATATATATATATATATATATATATATATATATATATATATATATTTCAACCATGGATCTGGAAAGATTAGCAAGGGAGAGACAGAGTGACAGGAGGGCCCAGGACAGAGGTTTGGAGCTGAACACTTAGAAGTTGACCAAAGGAAACAGAGTGAGCAAAATTCGGGAGAAGGTGAATCATTCAAGTCAAGATAGCAAAGTGTTCCAAGACAGAGAAAAAAATTAACTGGGTCCCAAATGGTAATGAGAAGTCATGGAAGTCAAGGATAGGAAGAAGACACTGGGTTGTTAGTATAAAGCCACTGTCACTCTGAACAAAGCAGGCTTTAGGTGACCTGTGACACGAGTGAAAGAGAAAGTAAGAAAGGATAGGAAATGGAGGAGGTGGAAACACTAGTCAACTCTTTGGAGAAATTTAGCTCAGAAGAGGAGTTAAATAATGAGCAGGTAGTTGGAAATGATTATGTAAAGAAGGAAGGATTTCTTTGTTCTACACAGAGAGGAGATGCTAAACCATATTGTTAAACTGTGAAAATGAATAGAGAGATTGGTATGATAGAGAGAAAGCTGGAGTCACAGTGTAGTTTTTTGTTTATTTTCTGGTAGTGGGAATTGAATGGCTTTCACACCGAATCACATTTCAGACCTTTCTTTGCTTTTCATTTTGCAAAAGGGTCTTACTAAGTTATTGAGTTGCCCAGCTTGGGATGAAATTTGCCAACCTCCTGTTTCAGCTTCCCAGCATACTGGGATTACATACTCTGCTACCAAGCCCAGCAGGGGTGATTGATATTTTGTAATGAAAAGAAGACCCCAGATTGTGGTTACCACTTCTTTACAGTATTCCTTTAGATGTAGTAGTGGGAAAACAAGAATGTTTCCGTTTTCTCAATGAAAGATTTAGGTAAGGTCATCATTAGATCTAAGTGTGATACGCTTAAAAATAAGCTTTTGTGGGAATGCTTTCACACTGGAGCAACATATTCAGATGATCTGGCAGTGTTGGCAGGTTTTGCTGGGCTACAAACTGGTTTCTGCATAGCACGGTCACCTTATTTCCTATTATCCATTTTGAGGAAACTATGATATTATAAAATTACAAAATATATTTGAAGCATTCACAAAGTTGTATATCTGTAAATGTCTAAATCTGATCATCTAGAGCATCAATGAAACTTCTAGAACTTTCAGTGATAACAAACAGACTGCTGCAGCACACGCGCCACAGGTTTCCCACCTCAGATTTAGAGCCTTGGTAGGAAAACACTACTGGAATGTTTTGAAAGTCATTTCGAATGTTAAGACTGTCTTGTATTACACAAGGTCAGTGACAAAGGGTAAAACAGTATTTTATCCTCCTAGGGGACACTGTTTTAGAAACAAAGTATTGCTTTTTTTACAGCATGACTTTATAGCATGTGCATAAATAGTGTGTGTCTAACCATGGCTCTGAGAATACACAGAGCTAAACAGTAGGCTGTGGTTCTTTGATTCCCTCTAGCAATAGATATTCATCTAGTTGTGCTCAAATGAAATACAGCAGTTTTATATGAATACTTCATTTCAGAGCACAATTTTGGTAAGTCTTTAGGTCCAACCTAAATGGTTCTTCTTGCCTGTCACTTTGATACATGTCCATGTGCTACAGGATTGTGTAACTATGGGCAAATAACTATCTTTTTGACATCATACTTCTTAACTGCAAATTAAAGGCTTGTGTGGTTGTCCTGCCAGGTCTCTTTTAACTCTGGTATTCTGTGGTTGCATTCCCATCTCTTTTATTTAGTTGTCACTTGCCCTAGAAGTGAGACTGAATTATTATTGCCTCCTTATATTAGTTTTCTGATACAAATTAATGTTTCTCCTTTGATCAAACAGCAATTTCATGAAAAGGAAATACTTCATTCACCATTATGTCTAAGAGGTTGGTCTATTGCCATGTGGCTTCAGAATACAGAATAAATGGCTGTTTATCCAATTCTGAAACCACTGAAAACGTTAATGGAAATGGCTCATGCTTCAGTTGGTCTACATATCTTGCATGTTTTACTACCCACAGAATGAATAATGGTCCTGTTTTAGGACATGAAGAGGAAGTTGGGAGAAGGACAACCTTCCGACTTTTTTATCCAGAATCTGTTTTTTCAGATCCCAGTCACAGTGATCCTAATGCTACAGCGATACTCACTGTTTTTAAGCCACTTGACTTAAAGTGGCTGGAGGAATTGTTAACTGGTGGCAAAATAGTAAGTTGGCAAAATTGATCTGCCTTTAGCTTACCTTCAGTATTTTTCCCCTTAAAACCCAAAAGACAACCATAACTTTTTGTATTCTTTATTTCAGAACACTAATGGTTTTTGGAAGAAACCAGCCTTAAACTTGATCTATAAACCTCATCAAATCAGAATATTAGATCCTTTCATTATCAGGACAGCAGCTTATGATCTGCTTCATTTTCCAAAAGTGTTTCCCAAAAATCAAGTATGTATGTGTCTTGGCATGGTTTCAAACTAAAGATCTGGCTGAGGTAGGAGAGAGGGCCCTAGGAACTTTCAAAAACTATACAAATCATGGCTTATAAGGTAGTATCTGAGGGCTACACTCAAAATTAGATGTGGCTATCTTTGTGTTTTTCATGTTGCAAGGAAAATAATCTAAAGTAGAGGGATTTTTGCCCTTGCACAGCCTTCATGGGATCTCTTTCTGCATGTCCAAGAGACTTATCCTTATAAGTTCATCTTGAAGGTTATGCAAGAAAAGTCTACGTGAGCTGGTGGGCAGGTTTGTTTTCAGAGTGGCAGAACTGGCTTCAGGACATGTACATAGCTTTTAGGCTAAGGAGAATTGTCTGTGACACTCAGTATTAGGAAGCTTCATGTTACCACCATTAAATACTGAGGACAGGCTCCTTAATAAGAAAAATTTCTTTAACTCCAGTTTTGGAAATTAAAGTCTAAGATTGAGTGGCTTCATGCTTTGGGCCTCTGGTCATGACAGCACATCATTATGCATGATACGGTGTATGCTCACATTTCCTGGAAACAGAGGAAGACAGCTGAGTCCCATAATCTGTTTTGAGGGTGCCACCTTGAGAACCCAGTTTTTACATACACAAGTTTAGGGGACAGTCCAAACAATAGCACATTCTGCTGAAAATATCACAAGAAAGCGAAAGAAAGTGGCAATAAGGTGGTCTAAAAACTTTAGACTTCTGTAGACATAAGTACCGGCATTAAATTCTCAAGAAGTGAGCAGAGATTAGAAAATGACATAGAGTCAAAGCAATTTGTTTCATTTTTTGTGTGCTGAAGGAACTGATTCAAGAGGAAAAATTTTATGACAAGGGGAGAAAGTGGAAAGTAGCAGTAAAGCTGTTGAGAAGAGAATGATGGTATGTATTAATTAGTGAAGGGACTGACCATAGGCACCAACAGGGATATCTCATCCATTAAGAGGAGGGAGCACTGTAAATATGGGTAAAGATGCTTGTACGATGGTAGTTTGGGAGTTGGAATGGCCATGGAAGCTCTTTTTTGACTGCTTTTTCACAGAAAAGTAAGGATTGAGTTGTCAATTTAAAGTAGTAAGACTAAGATTGTTACCGGATAGAAAGTCGTAAAATTTTCATGTTGGAGAGTAGGATCAGAAATTTGTTTGGCAAGTGTAATCTATTGCTAGACGTAATGAGTGCCTACTTGAGACTTTGGTCATACGTTTATCATTTGACCAGGCAGGCATATTTTTCTCTTAGTGTATTTTGCTGCTTAATGGTAGGTGCAGTATGTTTGGGAAATTAAAAGTTTCACCAGGTTTTAGGATCTGTCAGGTTATAAAGGCAGTTTCATGGGTGATGAGTGCACAGTTAAACATAAAAGGTTATTTTAACTATGGGCAGAGGACTCTGAGGGGTAAAGAGATGAAGGGCCTGAAAAAATGCAAGAGAAGGAAAAAGTGATAGAATCAGTGAGTTGAATGATCCCTAGGTGTTCAACCCGACCACTAACTTCTGTAGCAGATGGCAAGGGGTTTTGTGGGGTTGCAGTTCATGGGATAAAAGAAAGCTTATGGGGAAACTGAAGGTTGTTAGGCTCTTAGATAAGATTGCTACTTGGGGTTCACTTGATTTTATTGTGCTGTCCCTACCTTTAAAACTCATGTGTAATTTCATGTGTAATTTCCATGGAATCCTCAAATTGCCAAAAGCCTTAAAATATCTTTTGTCTTAGATGGTATCCCAGTGAAAATCAACACTTCTGCATGCCAAGAGGTTTTCAGGATGTATGAAAGGGCTAACGGGTTGCTTTTACCCCCTTTTTGAAAAAAATTGATGCAGCTGAAGTTGTAATATTTAGGTACCCCTCTAGAATCATTTTATAGTCAGGTATTTATTGAAATTTCGTATTTTTTCTAAAGCTAAATTATTAAGGAAAAGTTAGGTATTTCAAGGCTTATACAAAGCTTTCTTTTATAATAATAATGCTGTTACCAATCAGGCTAAGTAGTCCTACTATTTTATGCATCTCAAAATTCCCAGGCTTTGCTCTTTCATAAAGTGCCTGATTCATGTTTCTTGAAAACATTGCCACAGTATTCTCTTCCTTAAGTCTCCCTCCCTCTTTCTTTTGTTCTTGTACTGGGCTTTGAACCTAGGATCATGAACATTGCTTTTAATGGTTGTCTTCTAAACTAGTATTTTTAGCTAAGTTTTATTTGAAAAAAACTTTTTAAGATTTCATCTATAGATTGTATTTTTTTTCAGTGTCAGGTATATTGTTTGGAGCTTTGTGTCTTGGAGTATGGTTTAAATATTTTTCACTTGCTTCACTGTTCAGAAATCATTTTATAAAACTAGACCAATCAAATGTCTTGAAAACAAATAATTCACTTGGGTTTTAAAAAATTTTATTTCCCTTCTAGAAACCCAAACACCCAACAACAGGAATGATTGCCATCACACTGGCATTTCATATATGTCACGAAGTTCATTTAGCTGGTTTTAAATACAACCTTTCTGATCTTAAGAGTCCTTTGCATTACTATGGAAATGCCACCATGTCCTTGATGAATAAGGTAATTATGCATACCACTTAAGGTTACATACATTTACTTTGGTATAATCTTTAATCTTAATTGTCAGAAAGCCTTTTTTTTCTTCCCCTCTCCTTTAATTTAGGGAAAGTTTTGAAGCTTTGAGGGCTTCATTGGAGGTGTTAAAGAGCTACTGAGGGCTGAAACTAGGACCTGAGTCCAAGATCAAGTTACTGTATTTGCGGGCCTTAGAGCTTTGGGAAAGCTTTACAGTTATCAACTGTCATCACACTCACTTAAGGACCAAGTCTTTAGGACATCACATGTGCACCATTTTAATATAAAACACTTGAGCTTGCTGTTTTGTGATATGTAAATTCATGAAAAGCACTGCTATTCTTATAATTATTCTCATGTATTTTTTCAATTAAATAGACAAGATAATCTGGTATTAGCCAGCTGTGGCATGCGTGCCACAGATTTGACACCAGTGGTCTAGAACAAGGTAACCCCATAGAAGTTTTTGTCTCTGAAAGGTTTATAAACCTTCTGACTAGATCATGTTTCTCTTAAATAGAGATCAATGCTGGTAAATTTGATCCTGAGGATTTTAATTGAATGGGAGTTTCCTATATTTCTGATTATTAGATTACCAGTATACAAGTGATAGGACTTAAATGTTATCTGTATATTTTAATGTTAAAATATAAATGATTTGCTATAAAGTACATGACTACATTTCAGTAAATCAGTTCCTTTAATCCCAAAAGACTGCATAAACTGAGAAAGCGGTATAACCTTGGTTGGATTTTAATGCTGTCCTTTGTTCCTCCTACCTCCCTCCTCCTCCTCAATGTAAGACAAACACTTGAGTAGTTTAGAAAAAATTGGATGCCTTGAGAAGCCCTACTTTTTCCTGTAATGCTTGTAGTATTCCAAAAGCCACATAAAGAATAGAATATCAGAGGCCCCAAAAAAACACAGGGTGTCTAACAATAGAACAGAATTATTACTTGTATTTTTATGGTCCTGGGGTTCTTAAACCAAGGCCTTGCACGAGCTAGGCTAACACTCTACCATTGAGCTATATCTCTGAACCCAAAAGTTTCAAAACACATATCGTAAGCTAAACTATGCTTTACAGTAGTTTCTCATCCCTAGGTCAATTTATTTTTTAAAATGAGTTCCAAGAGCTTTTATGAAAATTCCATTTGGTCTTAAAACTTTGATCTTTAGATTTATACCATAATTCAAAATGCCTGAAGAAACCTTTTAAATGATAATTTAAGAGGATGTAGTAGGCTTCAGGGGAAGTTCTCACACAAGTCAGACATTAGGAAGGTAACAGCATTCATGTAACTTTTGAGCTTACTATGGAACGTTTTTTTTAGTATAAAACTTTTAAGGTGCAGAATATCTGTGGTAATATTCTGAGACAGACACAAATGGTAATCTTTTTTATTTTTCTTCTTTAGAATGCGTATCACAATGTGACTGCAGAGCAGCTCTTTTTGAAGGGCATTATAGAAAAAAACTTTGTAATCAACTTGACAGAAGATTGACTTTACAAACTCAGAAGATTATGCTAACAATATTCGTTTTATTTTTATACTGGAATTTTTAGTTTATTTTTAAATATGTTGGATGGACTTGTCAAATAATTATGTATATTAAATCTGTTGCTGCCTGGTGATTCATAACCACCAGCTTAATTTCTGTGAATATATTTATGAAAAACAAAAAAAGTTTAGGTATCAGGGAAATAAGTTGTGATTGCTTTGTGTTTTTTAAGTGTTTTAAGTATTTTTAAAACATCTTACAGTTATTTCATCTTAGAATTTTCAAAGAATGTGATTTCCTAAGCAGGAAGCGTTTACCACAATTTTGACTATGATGTTACATTTGGAGAAATATATTTTATTTAATGTAGACATAGCAGGTGGGAAGATGCCATATGATTATACCTTGATGTAGCAAACTGTAACCACTTGGCTGTGAAAGTAATACTGTTTTGTTTCCTCACTCTACAGTTAATTAAACCATGAATGTGATTAGTAATAATTCAGAAGGAGGAAGATAGTGTTTTTTGTGCTTTCTTTTTTAAGTTAAGGGAAATACACAAACCATACAATTCTAAATGAGTAAATAAATTCAATTATTAAAGTCTGTTCATTTGCATTATTTTTAAAAAATCAAAAACATAAATGGTTGTGGGATAATAGTGGCAAAAATCTACTGGACAGGCTGTTTGTTGATATGGACTTGTTAAGCAGGGATTCTGAATTTAATGTTGCAGCTCGTGGAATAAAGAAAGATGATAATACTTGGCTGGGTGGGAGAAGTATGAAAAGATGGCCCACTGTGAATGAGTTGAGATGCCTCCTATTCCATAGATTACCACTAATGAGGGCATTCAGAAGTTTAGAGAAATAGGAATGCTAGTATGGATTTACCATGTTAAACCTAATCCCCAACATGGGGATGACCCAGAAAATGCATCCTTTTCACTAAGACCTTAAGAAACAGATTTGTGAGGGGAGCACTGGCATCCTTGAAGAACCCTGTCATTGCTCTTCTTTGCATCGCAGACCTTACAATGGAGATTGCAGTTACTCAATTGGGAAATTTAAGGGCAGTAGATTTGATTGGATGTTGGAGTGTCAAAAGTGCCAGCACCTAATTGCTAAAGGCAGGATGCATGCACTTGCCCTAAGTCAGCAGAAGCAGAAAATTATCAGAATGGTCTGATGTGTAGACCTGTGGTACTGTTGGTGTTCCCAAAAATCAAATAGGAAGCCTACAAAATTTTTACTAGATTTATATAATTGAAAAAATTTAAGGGCAAATGAACAGAAACCTACTTCAAATTGTAATCCTAGCCCTAGCCCTAACCTGTATGTATAAATACCCCTCCCAAGGAAAAAGATGTTACTTCATTTGGCTTCCGGCCTATTTGGATTTTGGAAGCAACACATTCCTCACCTGGATGTTTAACTCTGGTCCATTCAGAAAGTGACTCACAAAGCAGCTAGTTTTGATTGGGGCCGAAAGTAACAAAGTGCTCTTCAATAGGTCCAGATTGTTACGCAGTCTGTTCTGCCACTGGGGCCATATGATCCAGCAGATCCAATGGTACTTGAAATGTCACTGGCAGAAGGATGATGTTTGGAGTTTCTGGCAGATCCCCATAGGTGAATTGCAGTGGAGACCTTTAGAATTTTGGAACAAGTAATGTTTAGACAAGTACTCTTGCTTTGTTTTTGTTTTTTTTGGAACTGGGAATTGAACTCAGGATCTTGCGCTTGCCAGGCAAGTGTCATGCTACTTAACTAAACCCTGGCCCCTACTCTTGCTTTGAAAAAGTTCCTAGCCTGCTACTGGGTCTTACTGTAAACTTAACAGTCGACTATGGAACACCAGGCTACCAAGTGTTCCATAACAGGTGACCTGCATTGCCTATCCTGAGCCTGAGTACTATCTAATCCACTGAGGCATAAGGTTGGATGTGCACAGGAACTGTCTACCATTAAATTGGAACAGTATATATGCGATTTAGTAAGAGCAGGTCCAGAAGGTACAAGGAGGTTACATGAAGTTGTCCAGATGCTCATGGCTTCTACTCCTGTAGTCCTGCCTTGTTCCCCAGCCTGCACCTATGTCCTCATGGAGTATACCATATGATCAGCTGTCACAGGAAGAGAAAGCTGGGCCTGATTTACAGATGGTTCTGCATGTCACGTGGACCACCAGCAAGTACACAACTGCAGCACTACAGCTCCTTTCTAAAACACCCAAAAAGGACAGTAGAAGGAAATCTTCACAGTGGGCAGAACTTCAGGCAGTGCACCTAGTAGTACATTTTCCCTGAAAGGAGAAATGGCCACATGTGTGACTGTGTACTGATTCATGGGCAGTAGCCAGTTGTCTGCCCACATGGTCAAGAACTTGGAAGGCATATGACTGGAAAATTGGCAGCAAAGATTTGAGGAAGAGATATGTGGATTTGAGGAAGAGGTACTTCTCCACATGGGCTAATGATGTAAACATATTTGTATCCCATGTAAATGCTCACCAAAAAATGACCTCAATAGAAGAGGGCATGAGTGCTTCGTGCCTAAGAGCAGGTAGCCTAGATACAATATAAGGGAAAAAGGCTTCTTCTTTGCTTCTGTTGCCTTGAATTGTTTCTGCCATGAATTGTTTCTACTCCATGGTACCCCTGTCATGCAACCCTGGATTGGAGCCAGCCAACTATGTTTGAAGTAAAAACAGGAAAGAAAGATGACAAAGCAAATAAACCCATAAGAGTCAAGGTGGTTTTGAACTTAGTATTTTCATGAAAAATCTGTTTTTCACACATTTTTTACTGGGAAATATTAAGTGTTCACTTCATTAAAGAAAACATATAAAGGGTGAAATATCAGCTCAGAAAAGAGTAGGAAAAATAAAATACCTGAAGGCGGTGTAAGGGGGAGAAAACTAGTAGGTGATTTAATCCAGGTGAGATATTAATTATATAGATATCCTTCAGTTTCATTTGACCTTATCAGGTGAGGATCTACATGTGTACAGTGAGACTTGTTTTTCACACCACATATCCATGGCCAGCCGCTTGGCTGCTGAAACTGGTAAGTAAACAGACTCCAAAAAGGATGGTGCTGATGATGGTGTGTTGGGTGAATGAGGGGGTCAAAGGCAAAAAAACAAAGTGGCATTGTCAAATGTATGATAAAGGCCATAAACATGTGGACTGAAAATCGAGAAATTCGGCATTTTATGACAAAAATCTACAAACTTCAAGGCTGATTTATTTAAGCCAAATAATCTGAGCAAGACACATATACACAATTTTTAAAAACATGAATACATTAAAATCTCACTATTTATACAATGTAAATCTAGCAACATATACAAATACTGAGTGACTACAGTACATGCCGAGGTAAGAAAAGTACATTCTAGAATATAACTGATGCCCAAACCACATTTACTTCTAGCGTGTATTTCAATACATATGGTTCTGCTTCCACCGTTCCCAGGGCCAACAAACAAACAAAAAAAAAACCCTTAGTCACAAACTGGATTAAATGAGAACTGATGCCACAGTTGACCTAAAAGTATTTCAATAACCATCCAACTCTTACTTGGAGTTTGCAGTTTAGGGACTTCAAGTTCAAAACCAAAAGGCAGAACTAATAATTATTTTCCTAAGCAGAGACTGGTCGGTTGGTAGAGTTAAAGGAAGTTTTCAGTGTTCTACATAACGTACTGTAGAACACACATAGTGTTCTGTCATCTCATCCAACATGGTGTTTCCAATATCCCTTCTCCTCCCCAGCTGACAATGTAGAACCACCAAGGCAAAGCAGCGCAGGCTTTATCACTCTCCGCAGCGTGGAGGCCGTATTCTTTAAATGAGCTCATATTCTACTCACCCCTGGGTGAGGGGAGAAAGGCAGACATAATGTACTTTTAATTCTGCATAAATTCTCTACTTGGACCACTTTCATCAGTGAGTAAACCCACTGTTAAATGCAAAGTGCAAACAGTGAAACATGAACTTAAATAGCTAGACTAGACCTGGCAAATGTAATAGGATCTATCTAGATTATGGTGTTTTTAACTATGCTGGTTCCTAGAACCCAGTAACAGCCCAAGTCAGCATAATTTTATAAAATGTCTAGTGGTCACACTTGCCATAACTCTTCTATTTCTGTAACTGTATTGTTAGAGGGGGAAAAAAAAAAACTAAAACCGTAAACCAAATCACAGTGACTAAAGTCTTAAATGTTTCAAGCAAAGAATAAACATTCAAGGGACTTTTATTTTTAAAAAATGGTCATCTTCACATTTTCAGTTGTTACTTGATTGTCTCCAAGGCTGTATGTGTGTGTACAGACATAGTCTGATATATATTTGAACTATATATCAGATACACAAATATATTAAACAAAAAAAACTAATAGGAAAAAACAACTAAAAAGTACAAAATAAAACAAAAAATATTTGGATCAGGCTCAGCTCTTCATCTGAAAAGTAAAATATATAAAAATAGTAAAAACTAAGTACTTTATTAAAATCATTGGTAGTTCAAGGACAACACAGTGACAATATGAATGTAGTGTTAAAATATGGATCATTTCAGAAAATTTTGCTTCCCACAAAAAAAAAGCAAGCTTCAGGGAAAAGTGATCAGGGCACACAATTATACAAAATAGCAGGTTTCTTTGGGAAAATGAAAATTATTGAAAACATTTCTTAAAGCTTTAAACAGGTACACGACTTGAGAAAAAGTGTATTCTCTGTGTATTAAGGATGAATTAAAAATAAAGCAATTGGTTTACTCTGTTCCCACCTGAAAGGAGAAAGCTGCATTAATACATGTGCTTCACACATTCGTACATGGTTAATAAAAGTTGAACAGCTGTGCTTTTTGTGTCAAATATCTTGAAACAAAATATGCATTGATTTTTCAATGACTGAAATTGTGCCTCAAAGTTTGACAAAGGAAAAGCACACACATACACACACAAAGAAAAAAAAACGTGAATAAAACAAAAATATTAGAAGGAGAAGGCAAGGAAGCTGTAGAAATAATTCTTTTTTGATGCAGTTTTTAGAATACAGTACTAATATAGATGCAGGCAAAATGAATACTGTTCATCTTTATTCAAATTTAGTGAATGCTGGCAACAAAATAATTGGTGGCATAAATCAGAACTCTAGAATCTAAAGGGCAAGTACATTTTAGAAAGATCTATCTCCTTACTACTATTATCTTTTATTTTATTCTATTTATAATTTGATTTTTCTCATATGTACCTGAACCAACTCCATACAAGGAATGTAAACATTATGTATTGCAAACATGTACTAATAAAAAAAATTAAGTACATTTTTTTTTTACATCAAGTCTATCAGCCAAGATTCATGGAAGAGAGAAAGTCAAATTTATATATTTTTATCACACAGTGAACTTAATTCGTCTTGCCAGTCTAAGATGTTTAGACATAGTTTCTGTACTACAGGATAATAAATACATTACATATGACTTCTAATTCATCCCATCTAAAACAGGTTCTGGGCAGGTCATGAACAAATGGTGACTAAGAGTTGCTGGGAGACACCAATTTCATTTGCTAGGATGCTATTACATCTGTTCCCTAGGTGTAACACAAATAACTACTCACAAACCTTACTATACACAAAAGATGCAACCACACTGTACCGCAGGATACACATTGGGTTTCTATTTCTTACCAAATTTTACTGAGGAAAACTGAAATTAAAATTATTTGACTAAAATCATAACACACCTTGAGATTCTGTGTGTGTGTGTGTAAAACCAGAGGATACCTCTGGTCACTTTTTTGTTTTCATGGTAATTTATATTATTTCTGAGTGTACAGAGAGAATCTTCTTTACAGCTTTTCTAAATTTTAAATTCCTTTTCCTATTTTCACAAAGTATAAAGATATCAGAGGATCTGACCTCATGAGATTGATAAAACAAGTATTAACTACAAAAAAACACAAACATTTTATGAACACGAAATGGGCCAGCCATGAAGGGCCCCATTGGAAGGAGCAGAGTGGAGACCAGGTCCTCTACCATGAAGTCTTAAAGCTCTCAGAGTGTCAGCAAGTGACGAGTTAGTAACCCACCTCATTACAAGTCAGCTTCCTAGCCACCAGTCTTCTTAAGACAGAAGTGTGTATGGCTACAATCAAAACAATGCTATATCACTATTAAAGTCCAGGATGCAATTCAGGAATAGAAAAGGAGGCAAACATAATAGTACCCACCTTTCACAAAAGGAAAATTTCAAGCCATTAGATATTTCAAGAACAGTACCATGCGTATTGCCCATCAGGCTTACAGAACCAACTCAAGCTCATTAATGTACCTGCAGCATTGGTAATAAATACTCTCAGTGATTTTCAGTTTCTTTGAAGTGCATTATAGGGGTCTTTTTCTGTATTAAAAATAGTGTTTTACAGTAGTAATAAACAAGTTGAAAATTTAACAGGCAAGTAGTAACTGTGCCACAGTAACACCTTTAAAGCAAGATGGCAAGATAAGTAGTTTCCTGTACCTTGGCCACATTTTCCCAACCACTTCAGTGACAGATATTTAAGACATTCTATATATTACTACCACTAATAATTTTTTTTAAAAGGCCATGTGCTTTAAATTGATGCTTTGTAACAAGCAGCATCATCTTCAAAGGATTTCTTTAAAGACATCATACTCCCCATCCCTTCTTGCTCCTGGTACTTCCTGTGTGCTCTGTGGCACCTGATACACCAGTTCTTCTGGGGCATCTGGACCTGGCTTCCCACCTTTAGGGGTATCATACTGGGCTCGGGCTGAGGAGCAGCTGTCAGTCCTGGAGAGAAGTGTGTTGTAAGTTCCCACTAAAGAAGGAGGCTGGTTCCCTGCAGTTTTGAAAGTGGATGTAGAGGGTAGACCAACTGAAGCTGTGGGGCGTCCTGACATGTCCATGACAATTGGGGTTGCATATTCAGGCCCCGTGATTGGGAGTGGTTCAGCATATGCATGGTAAACTTCCTGCACTGGAGAGTTGTAAAGATCCAGGTCTGCATAGCCTGCTTCTTTTCCTTCTTCTGGTTTAAAGGTTGATCTCTGATGAAGCGTACCCACAATTCCTCCTACAAGTGGTTGTGCATACTCTGGATATCACAAAACACAAATAAAATATTGCCTTACTAATAGACCAGTTCCATAAGTTAAGATGGCAGCTGCAAGTTGCACCAAAAGCAAACACTTACTTATGGCACTACTGTTGCTATTAATGCAGACCTATGAACCAACTTTAAAATTAAAGATGTTATCTAATATCTTAAGAGTAACAAGCCAGAAAGCTTTATTCATGTTCTTTAGATTTACAGGGAGTACTTGACTGGAAAAGAAATATTTCATTACTGGAATAAGTATTAGTTTTGGAAAATAGTATATATATATATTTTTTTTTTTCATTTTCACATCTAAGAAAATGTTTTAAATGAATGTATACTGGAATAACAGGACACCATAAGGCTTTGTCTGCCTTGCTCTCCTCTTACTATTGTTGCCTGCCCAAAATAAAGAAGACAAAAATACTTTAACATACAAAATGCCCAAAGCCTTAAAAAATAAATGGCCCGATTCTATGAACAGAATCTAGGACACAAAAATGATTTTCTCAAAAATCTACCTTTGAAAAATGAAAAGTTTACCTTCAAAAAATAATTCTTCTTTAACATATGAAAAATATCAAAAGATATTGGCAACCCCAAAGCAGTTTACAGCAAACGTAAGCAATACTTTCTTCCACCTGGTATCCAAAGCCACCACATTTACCTGCAGAGTCAGTTTGTAGCACTGTGGTGACCTCTCTTGGAGTCAAGTGATTAACTTCACTACTGCTGTAGCGAACTGGGGTTTCCTCATGTTCCACTGATTTGGCAGGGAGAAACTGCTTCATTCCTTTCCACCAACCTTCATTGTGATTATAAGCCAAAGAGACCATTTAATTTGTATAACATCATCTTCATGCTGTCCTTCATATTTAATAGCATTTCTGGTTTGATAGGATATCCAGTGCAAGGCAAAACATGGTAACAAATAGCTAGAACAAACTAGCCTTTATATTCAAGCTTATTTTCTACTTTGATAGAATATCCAGTGGAGGACAGAACATAGTAGAAATCTCTATCAAATGCATATGCAGAAGCAAATCACTGCTGTTATATGCAGTCAGGCAAAGTGTTTATTGTAAGCATGGTTTTTCATACGTTTTTCTCAATACTTTCCAAGACCCACCCACCACAGTAGCCCTGTGATCTGCTCCACCTGTCCCAGTACTCTTGTGCTAGCACTGACACCTAAAAAGGAGGGCACTGTCACAGGGCTCCTAGTGTTAACTGCAGCAATCCAAAATATGGTGAATCCTCACTGCAGAGATGGCAGACCTCATGCACTCTTACACTCCACCTAGTGAGCAGCCACAGCAGTGTGACACAAACATATGCCATCCTTTTGTTTCTCACTGAACACTCACACAGATCACATAGAAAAACCTGGTCTCCTTAAGAGGACGACACATAGGACAAACCAGACAAGCGTGCCACAATAAAAAGAACAGCATGTATCATGAGAAACTTTCACCTTCTACTTCATTACTGATTAACTAGAAGAGATTGTGCAGAAGAGTAAAAATAGCGAGAAGAGCATGCCCCTTTTCTGTCAGTGTGGAGAAGTTGCGTGGGCTGGAGAATGCGTTCCTCGTGCACTACTGCCTCCTACAGTAGAAGGAATTCCCTCAAAAGAAAAGAGATGCAAAGTTCATACAAGTTACCTGCCCGGTCCCAAGTAGGTAAATCATAGGTGCCTTCAGTTTTTTTCTTTCTGCAAAATACAGAAAGAAATGTTAACAAACAGAGTACATTCTCAGGTAAGAAACCTCTGAAACTGCAGTGTGAACACCTGAGTTAATAATTATCCAAGAACACACATTTCTACTTGCTGACCTTCCCAGATGAGTTCTCTACTTCATTTAACTTTTGGTGTTGCCACTGCTCAAGCCTATAAGTTCTGGCTGTCAGTAAATTTATCTTGTTACCCACCTAGGACCCACAGAAAGTGAGAAAGAAAATAAAGAAGGGCAAGTCTATAGATTTAAAAGACAAAGACACCCTGACAGGTGAGCTAACATGGGCACATCAGGTTACATTTGTTCTGGATTCAAATGCAAATCTCACAAATCAATCCATTCACAAAATTCACACTAAAAAAAACTAATTTTTTTCTGTTGTTCGTTTTTCTAACTTTTTGCTTTTTTTTCTCCATGCTTTGTCCAAGACAAGTTGAAGTTAACTGCACAGATGTCATTCCCTTTATATTTCAGTGTGAGTTAACACTATCACTAACAGTGACAAGTGGTAGAGGGAAGAAAATGGTTCTCAGGGCCTGGGAGGCACCACAGTGCCTTTGGAGAATTAAGAGCCACCAATTAAAACAAAAAGGACTCTCACCAACCCACCTGTAAGAATTCTAATTTGTTCTCCCCAGGAGAAATCTCTTCCACTATTAAGAATTACTGCTAAGAAGCTTTTACCAAAAACAAAAAAACAAAACAAAACAAAAAAAGCAAGCAAAGAACATTTTCTAATTTAGTTGTGTAAACCTAATTTAACTAAAATTAATACTTTTCAGGCTAATGAGAAAGCACAAAGTACTTTTGTCTATAAGTGAGGGTAAGGCAGCTATACTATTTGCTCAAGACCATAAATTTGGCTTTCATGAAGACCTCAAGCTATTTATTTTTCCTACTGAAAAACATCCATTTCTAACGTAACGCTATGTTTTTATTGCTGATATAAATCTTATCTTAACGCTTGACTGTATTTAAATTATTTCATTATTTTAAAATAAAGTATAAATAAATTTATGGAAGAAATAGGAGGTTTAAAGCTGGTAATAAAAAACTGGAATGCAAAATGACAAAATATGATGGCTTATTAAGTCATTTTCTTCCTGAAAGCCCTTTAGTTCAGCCCTCAGCCCCAAACCCTGTTAAAAATGGGGCTGCTGGGCTGGGGATTTAGCTCAGTGGCATAAGCGCCTGCCTTGTAAGCAGGCAGTCGTGAGTTCGATCCCTGGTACCGATAAAAACGAAAGACAAAAAAAAAAAAAAAAAAAAAATGGGGCTGCACCATAGGAGGTGATGTGGCAGGTCAGCAAGCCAAAGGCTTGCGCACAGCCTCTCCTCAGAATCTTTCTGGAAGCACACACCACCAGTAACCCCTGCCCAGGCATAAAAAAATCTATCCTCTACCAAAATGGTATCTGAAAAAGTTGAGGACCATTGCTCTAGTTACCCTAAGATTATTTTTTTAAAAATAATGTTTTTTTAATTATTTAATGTTCTGATGTTCTCTAAATGAAAGTAGTCTACATAGCTAGGACAAAAGCTTTATAGTCTGAATATTAAAGGTTGAGTACAAAGGATTTTAGATATTAAATCTCAAGTGAAAAGGCTTCAAGTTATTCATTCATTATAAGTAAGTACTTAAAACAGTAGTTGGTGTGGGTTAAGGATTCAGTAAGTTGCATTTGTTTTTATTATTTCTCTTCCTTCCTATTCTCCACAGCCCCTGGATGGTACTTGCTCCTTTACTCTTTGTTGACAAGCTAATATCCAGGAATTTCAACTACATTCATGGTCCAATTCCCCAGCTCAGCCCGCTTGTCATGAATACTAGGCATGTATTACCACTCCTTTGGGGAATCTGAATATTCGAGGGTCCTGTATACACTATGCCTAAGTGATTTCAGCACCTAACTTCTGCCTCCCTTCAAAAACTCCTCTCTCCTATCCTCACTCTCATGCCTGTTTTCATCAACATTGGTCACATTTATTTATGTATTATACCTTCATGGACAGCAGTGGACAAAAGCATGAGCTGCGAAACCTGGTCTAACACTACTCTGCTACTTACCAGCCAGTGACATCAGGCAAGTTACATGGCTGACATCATCCTCACCATTATTGTTCAGTTCACTGGGCACATCACATACTTTCATCTGTCCTTTTCTGAAGCCCTTTCCTTCTCTTCCTCTCTTTATTATCTTCAGATTAACTTACTGCCTCTCTGTTCAGTCTTCCCAACACCATGACACTGAGCTCCATTTGCCTCACTAGCGCCCCTGCGACACAATTTTGTACTGCATGCCAGAGCACACAGTTATCTACACTGTATACTTATCTATAAGCTTTGAGGTTCACTACTGGACTCCTTAGCACATTGCTCACTACTTGGCACAGGGTAGCAGCTAAGTATTCAAATATTTGTTGAATGATTGAATAAATAAAACCATCTTCTTTCTCTACCAAGCCTGTCCTTCCTTGTTATTGTCTCAAAATTATGACATCACTACTAACTGGACAAGCTGTAAGCGACAGACCACCCCAGATCCATCCTTCTTCTTTAGTAGACAACCAATCATGCATCCTTTCGATGCTGCTATGAAACATCTCCCCCTCCATCCCTTCTCCCTTTCCCAGAGTTATGTCGTATTTCTGCCACACTAGTTTCCCTACTCATTTCTCTGATTTTTGTTCTTCAGGTAATCCAAGTCACTATTCATAAATCTCAATACTACCTTCTACAATCACAAGTGCTTAACACTCACTGATTACCCCATCCACAGAATAAAGGCTCCCAGAGAGCCTATCGTTCTTCAGGCTCAGACTGTATTTCTATTCTTGCTGGTCTCCCTCATGCCAGCCCCACAGAATAACTCATTATTCTGTCCACATCCTATTTCTTTCTTTTTACTGAGGCAACTCTCTCAATTTGGGCTATTCTCTATTATAACCCTCTACATGTCTATCTTTCCAAATCCTTGTATTTAAATTCTCACCCTTTAAGGTGATGGCGGCATCAGGAGGTGGGGCCTCTGTGAGACAGTGAAGTCTTGAAGTGAGAGATCTGAATGGGATGGTGCTCTTGGAAAAGCAGCCTGAAGGAACCTACTTGTCCCTCCCCGCTCTGTGAGGACAGAACAAGGTGCTCTGTGCACTAGAAAGGGGGCCCTCACTGCCCAGTGAATCTGCCAGTGCTTCAACGTCTCCAAAACTGTGAGAAAGTTCTCACAGTTTCTCCAAAACTGTGTTGTTTAGAAGTCACCACATTTATAGTATCTTCTTCTAACACTTCAAACAGTTAAGAAATCTGTCTGCCTTCCTCTATCTAGGCAACCCCAACTCCTTTAGGTGAAATATGAGGATTCCCCTTTCTTAAAGAAAAGGTCTCAAATAAATCAGAATGGTTCTCTTCATTGCTTCATGTAAATTAATTCATCAAACCACAGGACAGTTCATTATTTTGCATTAGGAAACTCTACTCATCCATTTGGAGAAATGAATTGGTTTCTTCAGTAAAAATTACTAAATAACTATTACATTAGACAATTATCATATTACTGCAAAGATTCTAATATATAATGTAGAACATAATATAAAGGCACTAAGTAACTGGGAACTGAACTTACTACTTTTTAATGGGAATAAGAAGAAATATATGTAATTTCTATTCTAATGACTCTCATTCTCAAATGGGTAAACTGTACTGAATATATCTTCTACATTTAGTTTTTATTTTACAGTGGAACGCACCCTTTGACCCCCAGCACCAGCGAGGTGAACTACCTCTGTACTAACCTGTTTCTCCAATGCCAAGCACATACTAATATTAGGATAAGAGTAGTGAGGACCATGACTAGCACAGGGACAAGAACAGCAGCCAGCGCTACATCTAAAATTATAAAAATTTTAAAAATTAAAAAACCTCATTAACAGCAAAAGCATAAAATTTTTAAAAATTAAAAAATCACATTAACACAAAAGCAGAAATGAGAAAAAAGACTGAAAAAAATTAGCTATATCATTGCTTAATACTTCCTGTATCAACAAATAGCTTATGTATCATTTATAAAACAAGACTAGCAAGAGTTACCAAATGCAGACAGTTTCACAGGTACACCAATTATTCCATCTTTGTATATATTTTAAATTTTTATTAAGTTTTAAATCACCAAAATAAAACCAAAAGACAAACAATAAGCAGGAAAAGTGAATATTCTGCATATACAGTAATATGAAGAATTCAAATAGGGCTCTACAAGTCAAAAGCAAACAACAGAAAACAATCAGTGGAGATCAATTAGGGTTAGAGTAAGCATTAAATATATTCACCTCATTACTAGTCAATAAATGTAAGTTAAACTTACAAGAGTTGGTAATTCTACAGCTAGAATTTATTCTTGGGATGAAAGTAAGGAGATGCTCATTCCTATTTCTGCAAAACAGTGAAAACTTAAAAACAATCTGACTACCCAGTGATGAGGGAGTAAGTAAATCATGGTATCCAACTAACAGGAGAATATAATTTAGCACTTAAAAAATTGTGTTATAACATAACAGGAAAATATTTATGGATATAAGAAGGTAACAACAATCAAGCAGAATAAAACTGACTAAGAAAGTATCTATCAACAAGTCAAAAACTAAGAAATACTGGAGCTGGCAGGAACGTAAGAGAAAATTTAGTATCTTTATCTCACACATAAAGAATCCTGGACCCTGGAACAAAAACTGAAATGACCAAGGGTTCCATGGTATGTGAGCTTCTTCCTTAGTCCTTCAGTCCCCTCCTAGCTATGAAGATGACAACAGTGGCACCTGCTGACATTCACATGGGGCTACGTCCCATACACTGCAGGAGTCTAACTGCAGCATCTTCTTTACCCCTTTCCAAGAGAGGAAGAGGCTGATGACAGAGGCGTGGGACAGCATAATCAATAATGGCAGGCCCTGAGAAGCCAATGGGTGGGTGTGCAGACAGACAAAATGATTGCCTTTGGTCAGCACAAGACACCCCCTTGATCAAAACAGTGAATGGCGGATACAAGAAAGTCTCTTGCCTTAAGAAGGAAATTCTCTTCAAATGCCTTCTACTTTTTTGCAAAGCTGGAGAAGTAACTGAGACTGAGTAAAGATCTCTCAGTCAAATATTTGAAAAAATATGGAGAATGTTAAAAAAAATGGTACATTAAAATATAGTATTAATGTATGGTATGGTTGAGAACAAATAGAAGAGTTAACTAGTGAAATTTAGAAGACTGCCAGCACATGTTGGACCATGAACATGACTTCTCCTGAAATCATTCTTGGTCTGATGTAAAAATGGAGAAGGTGAAGTGCATAAAACAAGAATTACTCGAGGCTTTTATAGGTAAATAAATGCAACTCAAGAACACACTCCTAAGTGAAATAAATCAGGCTTACATGTGTAAACAGGATATTGTCTAAGAAACTGAAAGAGTAAATAAGAGCCAAAAGGTACAATAGATATGGTGAAAGGGAAAGAAACTGTTCAAAGGGAAAGAACAACTGGGATGGGGGAAAGGAGAAAGGGAAGAAACATATATAGACAGAGACACACACACACACACACACAGATAAGCTAGGCCAACTGTTCTACTTGCTCCTCTAGTTCACTGAAAGGAACAGTTAGTGCGTGTTTTGCTTGATCAGTTTTGCATGCCTATATCTGGCAATCTGAGCAACTATTTTGAAGACAATATGTATTGTAATAACCATTGTTATTTTCGTATTATGTTTTGAAATTTTGTATCTTTTTTTAAAATTCTCTTTTAAAAAATTATGACTCCGACTAGGAAAAACTCAATTCAGAAAAATAAATGTGTTTTTTTAAAAAAATGTGTGAAACTGGAGAAACAGGGTTAGATGAATGTAGTATAACTGTATCAGAGGTCTTAAGAGTATCTGTTAAAGTTTTAAAAAGTAATAAATCTATCCATCACCATCTCAAAGAAAAGAAGGCAGGCGGCTTCAAATGAGATCACCTCATCTCTGTTACCTAGTTCTGAAGGATCTAACCCTGAGATTTTGATAGTCTATGAACTCAGAACAGTAAGCGGCTCTTCTTCCATTTATGCATGTGGCTTGGGATTCTGCCAAAACACATTTGTCTTCTACAAATTGGAAGAAGCTCTTTGGGAGATGTTGAGATTCCTTGCCTCAGATTTTTTGCTTGAATCTAACTTTTCCTGAAGCATGAGTATGAAAGTCATCTTTGTTAAAACACCTCGAAAGATAGGAAAGAAACTGGCATGTGGAATGCCGACGAAAGTTATCTGAATCTAGGCCAATTTTTAGAAAATAGAATGATTGAAGTTCCATGTGGCACTAGTTACTCCATGAATTGCTTTCACTTCTCTGAACTTTTTCTGAAAATCAGTATGCTTTTTAATCTTTTTGCAGATACTAACTCTCCTATGACACTGACAGTTTTTTTCTTGAATTCAACTGAAATTTTTTTAACAATTAGTAAAAAGAACTATATTTTGTTTTAACTATGTTTTTGTACATTTGAACACCCTCCTTCTCACTGATAACACAATTTGAAAATAAATTACAGTGATCTGTAAAACCCCAAAAACACATGAAAAAATGTTTATGAGTATGTTAACTTGAAATACTTTTTTACAAAGTATTTAGTTTATACGCAACAGTTTTGTTTTTGTTTCTCCCTCTGCACCATCAGGTTCCTTATCAGCAAACTAATACATATCTAGGGCAAAAAAACCGTGCTTAGTTTTAATGATTTCTAGAAATACCATATTTCTAAGCTTAATACTCAATATATTTAGCTGAAAGGGGAAAATAAGAAAAGAGAAAGGCTATAAAACAGTAGTCATCTCTAAATATTTAAATAGCAGTTTTACATGGCATCACAGAATAGAACTCAGCCTACAGAACAGAACAGAAGATTAGCACAGCCAGTCTTTTCTCTAAAACAGCACATTAAATTTTTGTTAGACTTAAAAAAACTACATTTGGAGGGAAAGAAACCAAGGGCTCAAGCTGGAAATGACCCTGAAAACACTTGTTAAAAACAAACACCACAATGTACAAGGTATTCATTTTATCATGTACATACCTTTGGTTACATTTGGAGTTATGGTTGTATTTTTGATATCAGGAGTGATAGTTGTTTGTTCTGTGTGTACAGGAAATTCATTACTACTGCGAGGCTGTAATGGTTGAGAATATTTTGGGGCACGACCTTGAAAAAAGTTTTAAAAACAACTTTCAAACAATAAGGTAAATTCACTTAAATGATTAAGATAATTAAATGAAAGGGGTCGGGGATTTAGCTCAGGGGCACAAGCTCCTGCCTGGCAAGGGCAAGATCATGAGTTCCATCCCCAGTACAAAAAAAACAACAACAAAAAAGATCATTAAATGATTAAGATAATTATGATAAATTTATTTCTTAATGTTTAAATACATGTATGGAAAATTCAAGCACTATCAAATTCTCACTTTAGAAGCAGACATACCTTTGGCTATTCTGGGAGGGGTTGTGGTGTTTTTAATATCGTTTTTCGGGGGCGGTGGAGGTTGAGTAAGTTTTGGAGGACGACCTTGAAAAATGGTTTAGAAAATTTAATGCATTTTGCTTTTAACAAATCATAGTAAAAAAACAGTATTATTAAATGTCTTCAACACTTCCCAAAGTAATTTTCAAGAGTGATTTTAAATCTCAGAATATATCAGAAGTATAAATATTATATTTGGCATTAAGTATACGGAGATTTTTCAGTATTTAAATAATTAAATCACCTAAAAATAATCCTACAGGAGAATATTAAGGAGCAGAATGAAATCTAACACTATATAGGTGTCATCACAATTTAACATATTATTTAATTATCACAGTAATTATGAGAAACAAAGGACATGTGAGGTACTGCAGCAGTTTTGGGGGTACAGCAATAAAATAATATTAAACTATTGTAAAATACTGTAAAAGAACTTATTCCCACTTTTAGTTAATTCAACTCAGGCCTCAGTTATGGTTCTACTCTTCAGTGCTTATGTTATAGTACACGAGACCTCATTAAACCTTATTAAAATTAAATCTAGAATTGAAAAGTGTATCAATACATTATCTCACAAGAATAATGCTACTTGTTTCACTTGTCATTTTGGTAATAATTTTTATATGTAACTTTTTAATATAATTATATACTTTTAAAAATTCCTATAAAAATACTATAATTAAAAACAAAAGCACTCACATTTTACTAATTATTTCTCTTGAGAATAATAGCAAAGCCCATTTATCTCCTTAGTAAGAAGGATTTTTTAATGCTCCCAACACAAAGAAATAATACAGATCCGAGATGACAATATGTCAGCTAGCCTGATGTGATCATTACACATTGTATGCATGGGATGAAATGTCACATAAATATATCTCCTATGTGTAGTAATAATAACATAATTATTATGTGTCAAATTTTAGAACTGTATTTAAAAATTAATGATACATTGCAATAACATGTTAAACACATAGTCTTTTTACCTTTAGGAATAAACTGACAGCCAAGCAGTTCCACTTTCATGGCAATTTTCTGCTGCCACTGGGTAGGGTGCACTCTAATAAAACGTGCAATAATTGGTGGTAAAAAGTTATTACGCACATCCTGGTGATAATCTTTGTTTCCTTGAAATATCTTAAAAAATAAAACAAAATAAATTATCTATACTTTACATCCACAGAGGTCAGAGCTAAACTGCTCCACTTGAACATGTTTTATTGTTTGCTTTGAGCCTTAAACATCTGTGAAGAATTAGTTTTTACAAAATAATCATAATTGAGAAAATTTCTTCATTAAAATTTATAAAAGGCTTTTCAGTTGCAGAGAAACAGCTTATTGCATTAATAATTAATTCTAGTCCTGTAGAATTCCATATTTTAAATAAAAATATATTAATTTTATTTTTAAAATTAAAATTATTAAGCATACAAAGTCTTACAGGAAATGCTATGCTTATGTGTTTTAATAATTGTTTTCTCAATAAACAGGCTGAAAGTGAACATATACTAGCTAATAACAGAAATGTATCCCCACCTATTGGGTAAACTTGATTAAGCCAAGTCCCATATTGTGATTCCATTTTTCATTACCTTGTTGGTACCTGAACCAGACAAGTAACTAAAACACCATTCTGGGATCTAATTTAATTATCATAACTAAACAGCTACAAATGCATTCCATAAATAGTTCTCAGGTAAAAATATTTTAAGTGACTTGTTTCTTCAACTATTTCAAGAAAAGAGGGATAGTATCTTATTCTGGGTCAGTTCTATTTGAAGCATTTTCAGACAGTTAATTCACATGGCCTTCAAGATGAAATGGGGCACAAAAAGCTGACTCACAGACTCTAGGGAACCGTACAGCAGTGAAGGCCAGGGCAGTGACTATATCCGTGTTTTCAACATTAAGTACAGGGTGTGAACCCATGAAGTGCCTTGCTTCATCCCTTTGGCCAAATCAGCTAGGGAGTTTCTCAAGACTCATAATAAGTGGACACTGGCATAAAATCAAACTGATTGACTGATATAATATATAGTATATATACATGGTTTTGGTTTTTTAAATCAACTAAAGAGCAAGTAAATGCTTAATTTTTCAAATTACCCCCAAATATAGTGGTTACTTCATCTTGACTGATTCACATGGAATCACGAGTCTCTAAAGATGTGCTTATCCTGCATTTTCTAAAGTTTGTTTTTAAGTTATAATAATCTACATACTTATAAGGGTTCATGAATTCCTTAGCTATTTCTCTGAAATAAAGGCAATTATTTGCAATCCTATTACATCAGGACAGGAACTAGAGCAAAACATCATCTTAGTACATAAAAACTATTACTGCAAAATATACAAAAAAAAAAAGAAAGAAAGAAAGCAGAAAGAGAAGAGAATAAAAAGATGGACCAGAAGGGGAAGAAGGGAAGTAAAAAGGGATGAAAAAGGAATTAAATTGTATTATGTACATTTACCAATTCCCCACAAGGAAATGTAACTATTATGTACCACAAGCATGTACTAGTAAATAAAAAAAACTATTATAAGGTCTTTATATTGTAATGTCAACTTTATAAAAAAATCTTTAAAAATAACAATTCTTACAAAAACAGTAAAAGTGATGTGCTATAGTCAAATGTGTTGAGAATTCCAGTAGAGAAAGGTTTCCAAGGTGTCATTAGGATAGAACAGCAATGCAAGGTCCATTCTTCTAGGAACTTAAGTCTTCTATGTTACCAAATACAGATATGACATAACATTAGAAAGTGATAAATAATAAATATAAGTTGTATACATATGTTAATTCATATATTTAATATATACCTATGTTAAAAGTAAAATCTAAAGTTTGGTCTCTATCTGTATGTATATACTGTACATTTAGAAAATCAACACACAAATTACCCAAGATGCAGGTAGATGAGGAAGCAGATGGACAACTGTTGTTTCACAATATTCAACGTGAAAATTTTCACTTCAGTGTATGATACAGTAACAAGGCCTGGACTTATTCTCTGGCCTTAAACATAAATAGCTGAGTAAAATACATGAAACAACAGTTCTCAGACATTGGACAACAGATAGCTTAAGGCAATAAGTACACATTAAAGGCAAACAAATGAGATGAGCTATGCTATCCCTCAAGTACTAAGAGAACGCTTCCAGGTCACAGTGCAGAGATCCCAAATAGGGCCTAGTGGTCTCACTTAGTTGAAAAGATAGAGCTCAGAAGCCAGGCATGGTGGTTCACCCCTATAATCCCAGCACTTAGGAGGCTGAGGTGGGAGGATCGTTGCGAGTTTGTAGCCCCAGCCGGGGCTACAAAGTGAGCTCAAGGCCAGCCTGAACTGCATAGAGAGACCCCGCCTCAAAAAGAGACAAAAGATAAAGATAGAGTTCAGAAACATCAAGGTCAATGAACAGCTAGAATTTGTATGACACAGTTTAGGAAAGATGAGAGTGGGAGACAGACTGAGGATGGGAGAAAGAAAATCAGATTGAGACTGACTTTGAGGAACTGTGGAGGCTTTTCCTTTAAATCTTTAGTTACTTGTATAGACATGACCCCTGAAGAGGCAAAAAACTACGAGGAGCCAGCAGAATGAGTCTCGCAGACACACAGGTGTGGAACTACTTCACGCTGCCAACACTTAAAATGGAGACACTTCACAATACATGGGACATTGTAAAGGGACTTAAATATAGTGCATGATAAAATTAGTAACGATACTGAAATTTATAAGCTCTACTAATAAACTGTGAAAGATATTCAAGATTGTTAGAAGTCTCATCAAAAACAATACAAGCCAGGAAAGTGGACCAGTTTATTTAAATATGGAAAGAAAAATGTCAACCTAGATTCTATAGCTACAAAAATTATCTTGCAAAAATGAAGCAAAATAGAGGCTGGAGATTTAGCCCAGTGATGCAAGCACAAGGTCATGAGTTTATCTCCAGCACACATAGACACACACAAAAATCTCAATAAACAGTGCTGGGAAATGCAGTAAAATAACTTTGAGAAATGTAAGTCACTACTGTTAGGTATCTTTATATATAAGCATGAACATTCTTAAATTTTAAAACTTTTTTTCACAAGTATAATAAGTATTAAATATTTAATATCATACAACAAGTATAGTAAATATGGATGTGCTAGAATTAAAGAATCACCAAGTTTGTAGCATTAAGCAGAAGGTAGGCACAGAGATAGTACTCCTATTTGCTTTAACAGCTAGCAGCTCCTCAAAGAGCTAGTTTATAAAATAAAAACAAGATAGCAGGACAGAAAAGACAGTAAAAATTCTTGAAATTTTAAAGAGATTGATTTTAAAAAGTAGAAACTGAAGATTATAACCAAATGAAACACATTATAAAACAAAGTATCATATAATCAAAACCAAATTTAGTGGGAAATTTCATTGAAAAATTATGCTTGTAGTTTCAATTCTAGATAGAAAGCATCTCTCTGCCTTGGGGATGGGGACTCCCTACTTAAAATTCCCTCAGTAGATCACAGCCCACAAGGCCAGAAAGCCTGGAGGTGAGAGGTGTAAGCACCTGGGTGAGATCCATTTCTGCCTACTCTCCACACCTTTTCTTCTGTGGCTCATTCCAGCATCTTCATAATCTTTCACTAAGTGAAACAATTATCATAAGATGTTAAAGAAACATTTCAAGTAGGAAAAACATAAGTTTTCTAAAATAAAAGCTGGTAAGATGATCTTGAAAACCTCCTCCAAGTTTTTAAAGCCCTTTATCCTGTATCTGTTTTGTCTTTTTTTAAAGAGCAGAAATGATGTGGAAATAAACTGGGCTCTCTCTTACTTGGTAGATTAGTAAGTTTATAAGGACAAAAAACTTCAAGTTGCTTTCTAGTATCTCTTAATGAAGGGGCCAAAAATGTCAGTAAAAATTCAGTGTCAAAAGTCAGTAAAGTATTTATGTTCCAGTTGTCAAAAGAGATCTAAAAATAAGGGAGAACTTTCTAATCAGTTAGAAGGCACTTAACGCTACCTAAAATAACCAGAAGAGGGCAGAGGAAGACAAAATGATTAACATCTACATCTTCATACAGCAGAACTTTTGTGACTTTTGGCAAAGGACCTTTTTAAAAAATACTTGGTAATCATTTTACCTTACACTGCTCCGTCCCAGGCTCACTGTACACAGTCCATTTCTGCCCATCATCACTGTACTGAATGGTGTAGGCAGATACATAATAATTGTGTTCTATCATGGTTGATCCAGTAGTGATAATGCCTGGAGAAGAACTTTCATCAGTGCACAGGGTCTGAGTCCCAGTTTTCAGCATCAAAGCATGAGCACTTGCATTGTACTGCACAAATGTTTTTACTATGGCTCATTTCTGTCTCTAAGTGCAAGTTTTCATCACAGTAGGCACTAAATCCTTGGATTGTTTCTTTGCAGAGACAGGAAGAATTATGGGTGTGGATTAAAAAAAGAACTGTCCTATTTTGGCAGCTAAGGTTCACATAATTATACATTTTAAATTCTGAGTAAAAATGATTTCCTGGGGATGGAAAAATTAAAGGTGATGACTAATATTATTTTTGGTATCAAAATAAAAATAAATTTTTAACAAAATTATTTAAATCAGCCTCAATGAATTATTCTGACCATTCACAAAGTTCTAAATCAAATTTATACTTGGCACATGCAGAACATTAGTCATTTGTAGCACTTAAAATAGATCCTTCTTGGTTGAGAATTTAGTTCAGTGGCATAAGCATCTTCCTGGCAAGCACAAGGTTGTGAGTTCAATTCCCAGTATTACAAAAAAAAAAAAAAAAATCCTTCTTGAATATAACTTTCTCTTAATGACCGCAAAAGGTGATTATTTTAGATGTCTAAGGATCACTTTACCAAAATATTATCATAAAATAATTTTATTACAATGAAAAGGTAAAGTTTTTAAGAACTAAATAACATCCAGGAACACTGATGACCACCTATGATCCCAGCACTCAGGGAGGCTGAGAAAAGAAGACTGCAAATTAGAACCTCTCTAAGCAATCTACTGATTTAATTAGACATTGTCTCCAAATAAATAAATAAATAAACGTAGGCCTGGGGATATAGGTACAGCTCCAGATTCAATCTTCAATACCACCATGTTTCACAAAACTATTTTGAACCAGGAATGGTGCCACGTGGTACTAATCCTAACACTTAGGAAGCTGAGCAGGAGGATCATTGTGAGCTCAAGGTCAGCTAAGCTATAGAGCAAGACTGCCACAAAAAAAAAAAAAAAGAAAAATTAACAAAATTTTAAAACTAAAAGACAAAAACTATCTTTAGTAATAGCAGCATCAGTGAAGAAAATTGAATCAAATTTTCAGTGACCTAATTTTTTTTTTGGTCTTTTTTGAGACAGGATCTCGCTATGCAGTTCAGGCTGGCCTTGGCTGGTCAAGGCCCAGGCTGGTCTCCAAACCTGCAATGATCCTCCCACCTCAGCCTCCCCAGTGCTGGGATTACAGGCGTGAGCCACCACGCCTGGCAATGACCTAATTTTTTACAAAAATCTTAAGATGTCCCCATATAAAATCACTATTACCAACCACTGTAGAAAATTCTGTCTCTTAACCTGTTATCTTCTTTTCCTTATTCAGATCTATTTGTAACCACTGATCTTTATCAGTGGCAAAAGCAGCCCAAGGAGGTCCAGGTTTTTTAAGTCTGGCCTTTTCAGGTTTCCAACTGTTCTTCTGCCCTGTTTGGTCAGTCCACTCCAATACAGATGATGCTGTTATCTGAGGGTCAGCGATCACACCAGATTCCATTCCCAGTGTTCCATAACAACCTGGGCAGGGAAGAAAAAAAAAAAAGCTTAGTTTCTAGATGTAAATTCAAAACCTATATAAACTCATTTTCTGCAAACTATTACACAACTAGGCAAGTGCTTCTTGGGTCCATATCATTTGGATATTCTAAATAAACTTATAAATACATACTCATCCATCAGTATTCTTGGGAGACTGAGTCTAAAACCCTACTGCTCATCACAAAGTAGATACCAAAGCCACAGGTGTTCAAATTCCTTATATAAAATGGTTTATTATTACAAGCACATATCTTATATATCCTTGCTGTATACAGCAGTGCCTGGGTTCATGCATTGAATTTGTTCTACGATTTTGGAAAAGATAGCCCCATTTGTGTTCTAATGGGAAAGATGGCCACAGTCATGTCGGTCACTTGCTGAAGAATTTGCAAATAAAAACAAAATTTTGCCAAGTGCTTCTAAAAATCATATTGCTTGCAAATGTTCATGAACAGAGGTATCACTTATTTTCCATCATCTATAGATTACTTACATGCCTAATGCAATGTAGTTATACTGTATTAAGGAACGATGACAAGAACATCTGCACATGTTCAGTACATATGAAATTTTTTCTGAGTACTACCAATGTGCACATGTGAAATCCATGATTATAGTGAACTGACCATGCATCCATGAGTACTAACTGTTAGTTTACAAAGAGGTACCTTTGGTTTTCTAAGACATCTACTAGATAACTGGTAATCTCGTTTACTTCCTTCTAGTTTTTATTTATATGTAATATTCTCTATGAGGGTTGTGTGTGTGTTTCACTTGCTTTTGTCTCACTAGCACAACAATGCCTGGCAAATGAAAAGCTGCATTCAACAAATAATTTCTGCTGCAGTCAAATTCAAAAGTCATCCTCTCAGTGTCCATGGTCATACCACCCTGAACACACCACATCATATTAACATCATCCTCTCTGGGAGCCTCCTTCTTACAACAGAGTGAAGATCCACTTTATTCATTGTGTAATTAGTTACCCTATTTCACTTGTGGTGTTGTTATGGAAAATAAAGTACAAAAAGAAACACACACAAAACCCCAGCAGTTAGCACAATGCCTCACCAACAGTTGGTGCTAGAGAAAAATTAGCTGTTACACAAATTATATTGTTAGAAATTTGATGAAAGGCTTACCACTTGTCTTAAACGTAAAAAGACTTGTAGACAAGTGTCCCCTGAAAAAGAAAAACGTATTTTCTTATGATATTCACATAACACATGACATTCTCATATTAATGAAACTTCTGTGGCTAAAAATTAGACAACTGATAATGTTCTTCAAAAAAAACTTCATTTCTAAGAAGAGCAACCTCTGAATTCAGCATAAACAACTTTTTTCTACAAGAATCTAGTACAAACTTTCACATATAACTATGCAAATATGTATATGAACACATTTATTTAACTTCTTTTTTATAAAATAAACTCAAAAACTTTTCTGTGAAATGGCAACTTTGGGTACAAGTTGTAAGATAAAAATATATTTTTAGAGAAAGGCTCATTTCCTACAGTAAACAGAGGAAGAGCTGACTACTTATAGACTGCACTCAAGGGCTGTAGCATCTCCATCTTTGAGTTGGTTTCAGTATTAGAATAAAGTATCACTTCCAAGTTTCAAAAGATGGTTCAGAATGGTGAACTGACGTGAAGTATGAAGTTCACTCCATAGCAGGTCTTAAGGATCCAGACAAGCTGGAAGAATAGTGCGTTTAATAACATGTTATAAGGGAATGTACTTTTCATGTTTCTGAAGTATGAAAGAATTTGCACACTAAAAAGTTTTTTCTAAAGGTAGAACGTGAGGAAAAAATGAAAAGATATATATAAAATCCTGCAGAAGTCAAAAAAAGGTAGCACGGTGCATTCCTGTCTCAACAACAAAAATAAAAATCCAGGAATGGTGGTATACACCTATAGTCCCAGCACTTGAGAGGCTGAGGCAGGATGATAGCCAGAAGTTCAAGGCCAGCCTGAGCTACAAAGTGAGTTTGTAGGGAGACCCAGTCTCAAAAACAAACAAACAAGCAAACTCCAAAAACTAGAAACCAGAAAGGTAGTTAGACTGCTAACTCTACCACAGGGATGAGAAAACGATGGCCACCTATGCATGACCTCTTTAGTATGGCCAGTGGACTAGGAATTGTTTTCATGTGGTTAAAAAGCAGTGAATAAAGAATAAATAACAAATATGTGCTGTCCTTAAAGCTTAAACTGTCTACTAGCTGGAGCTTTACAGAAAAAGACTGCCAACTTCTGGTCTATCCCGTCCTGGGAATGGCCCATGCTCATGTCTTATGAATGAATCTGGCTTAGAACTCTGATGAAATACTGGCTTCAGTTAGGCTTACCTGTTGTCTGCAGGACTGAGCTTACTAAGAGGCAAGATTTATAAATACACATTGCTGATCATACCAACTGGCAAGATTGATAAAAAATACTTCATTTCTATACAATGTCAACTTTTGATGCCTAGTCTGTTTTATAAAACAGGAGAATACTGTAGAATCCATGAAAATACATTTGTCAATATCCTCTTGATATGAGAGGGAAAATTTATTTTACACTCAAAGAATTTCAATTACCCTCAATTCGTCCTGGTTTGCATGGATTACAAGGTACACAATAGCCCTTCTGGTCTTTACAATAAAGTAAGGACTTGGCAATGAATTGTTAGTCTAACAGCCCAGATAGACTCAGCCCAGATAGTCTATCAGCCCAGATAAGACTCAGAACATGAAGAAACAAATCACCCTTCCAAATGATAAGTAGAATGAGCTAAAGTAATACAAGACTACCTATACTTCTAAAAATTCTCATACACTAAGAACACAAATATGAGCGCTTACTCGATCAATATTACTTCATCTTTCTAAAATTGATCTTGTTGAGATTGAGCTAGTCCCCCACACCCCGCCTCCTCCACCATGCTTATTATAAACAGCATATGTACTTACACCACAGATGTGACGTTGTTGGCCAAAGAACTTTCATAGTACGGGATGCCTTTACTAATTACAACACTGATTTGGCCACCCAACACATTGGACACTACTCCTGCATGTATACCAGCCACACATAATGGTGAGGACTTGAGGAAGGGAAAAAGAAAATACAAGTTTGAATTTTCTTTTGATATTTATAATCAAAACACTTCTACTTCCTCAAGAAATCAGTTGATTTGGCTTTTCTGATTAGAGTACTGATGCCATAATGATTTTGCAGAAGAAAAAAAAAAAAACACTGCCTATTATGAAAAAGAAATGTAACAAATACACATCTAAATACTCCAGAGTTTTTAAAATAGCTACATTACAATTTTAAAGTAAGTCTGTGTCCAACTTACATCTCTATATCCATGAGGAATTGTTCCAGATATCTCAGCAAAAGGAAGGAGACAACCAGGTGGGCAGTACTTACTGAGAAATGGAAATAAGTAAAAACTTATATAATGTTGCACTTTCTGGGGAAAAGCAAAACATATCACACATACATTTTTCAACTCAATGTAACTAACTTGCATAATATCATCACCCTAAAAGGAATCACTTCAAAAAGCCTCTTAAGACTTTTTTCCATCCACAAATTTTCAACATCTCTTAAGCCACATATTTACAAGAATCTCACAGTCTCCATATTGCTTTATTTTACTTCATAATGAATGGCATACATATTTCTATTATAAAATCTATTCATTATATTCTCCAGACTTACAGGAGGAATGTCTATTATGTAGTCTGCTGAGTGTCTGGTTGGGCTGGGTACTAAGTTTAAAAAGGTCAACCAAACAAATATGACTCTTGTCATCAGTAAGTTTATACTTTAGCAGTAAAAAAAGACATTAAACCAATATGTAAGTATTTAGATTTTGATTCTGTCATAAAGAAAAGGCACCTTAACGTAACTGGGAAAACTCTAATTTAATAAAAGTAATATGAACACTTAGTTTAAATGTGCTAGACAACAATCTTAAATATTTCAGCCAATTCACACAAAAATCCTGTGGACTCATTTTACAGGTAAGGCTAATGAACAACAATGTGCCCCTAACATAGAGGATGATCTCTACGGACTCTACACAGGGCTCTGCATAGTCTCGGTCAAGGAACAGGGGTGGGTACGTGGGCTGCCAGATGTCACTGGAACAAGTGGTAGAAATGCACACCAATCATGACAAAGAGTGTATCTCTGAGGCAGGACAGGTGGCAGGTGGCTATGAGTGTAAAAGAACATTGCAGGTAGAGTACACTGAGCACAAGCAAAGTCAGAGGGATGGAAAGGGCCTAGATCATACAAAAGCCCTGTAGGAAAAGACTATGGGATTATTTCTAAGTAAAATACAGAGTTCAGTAAAGGAATTTGGCAGTCTACATATGTACATGATTAATGTAACATATGTGTGCTCATGTTTTCCTTTATGTACTAAACATGATTATTCTGGCTCCTAGGTGGGTAAAAACGGATAAGGAATCATGAGTGGAGGCTGGGAAGATAGAGCAGTAGCCCCACAGACAGCAGTTTGGGTTTGAGTGATGATGATGGAGTGAAGGGTAGAAAGGGGAGCCAGCTGATGCCATGGTTAAAGTTATTCCTGCTAACCACGCTCCCCTGATGCAGAAGAAGATATTCGTTCCAGACAGAGAACACTCTCGAAGATAAATTATGGTTCTTTGGGAGAAGTAGCAAGTTGAAAGGAGGCTAGTGAAATGGATTTTGAAAGATGAGAAGGAGAGTGCCAAGCAAACCACTGTACAGAGGTACTGAGCAAGAGTTCTGATAGTTCACAGCAGTGTAAATCACAGTGCGTGCAGATGAGATCAGAAAAATGGTCCAGGGCCTACTCATGAAAGATTGACTATGAAATAATTCTGAACCACTTACCACAATCAGGGGTTTCTCAACATTTTTAAGAAGAGAAATGATCAGTATACATTTTTAAAAGCTACTTGGCAGTAGCATAAATTAAGATATTGGAGATCAGTTAAACAGTAATCCTAATCTAGGCAAGAGACAAAGGTATAAAGCATAGGAACAGTAAAAGAAATGCTACTTGGGTAAGAACGCTGAAGAATTCAGCCTCCACCATTCCCCCACCTTTCTTGTTAAAAAAAAAAAAAGATGGAGAAACAGCTTTGCTATTCATAGTAACAATTTTGTCAGATTTTACACAGCAACAGGTTCTACTTTTAAGGCATTTAAAAATTAGACTTTCATTTTGGAGATCTAAATGTTACAGTTAAAGCAGAATTTAAATATGGCAACTAAATGTTCAGGTTTAAATTGTCTCTAATTTATTAAAAAGTCCCAAATCAATGATTGTTTCACGCATTATATATTAACCTTCAGTATAACACAATGAAAAGTAGATTACGAGAAACATCTAAGTACACACATACAAGTCATAAATTTGGCCATACCTGAACTCAGGTTCCAAAAAGTTGGATGCAATGTCCAAACAAGTAATTAGATCTAGAAAAACAAAAAAGTGAATTCTATAATACACAGACTTACTGCTCTTGCTAAAATACCAAATACGATAGAATCTCAAAATGTATGGATATAAATTACAAAATCTCAACAGTACTGAAAATGTTACAAATCTGTGTTCATCATAACTTCTTTCTCATTTCATAGGTCTTAAGTTCTGGAGCTAAGATTGCTTCCAATACTTGAGTTTCTCAATGCTGCTTTCTACTGTATTCCCTCCTAGAAAAGGAGGATACCCATACACCAAACAAAATCTGCATGTGCTGCAAAAGGTTCTATGTAATATAGCTCCCAAAGTATTTCAAATATTATGACTAAATGATCCCTTACTGTTTATGCACAAAGAAAACAATGAGTTACAATGAATAACAAAAAGTTACTTTTGAACCTCTGATTTCTAATCAAAATTCCCAACACCTCCTCACAACTTAGAAGATGCTGGACTCATCTTGACTTTCAGATCTCTGAAGGAGCCTCCAAAATCTGTTTTATAAATTCTTCTAGGTTATTCTTAAAAAATTTAAATTGGTGAAGTACTGCTCTAAATAAAACATAAATTTTAAAATTTAACATTATCTAGACATCAGTATTTCTGAGTAAGAGATTAGACATCAGTACTGAGTAAGAGGCAGCCAGCCTTCAACTGAGACCTAATTCCTGATCCATATAAATAAAACACAACCTTGAATTTTTAAAACTCAATGGCTTGTTAGGAAAGAAAACAAAGTCCTTTAGTGTAGCTTATATAGAGTCTCGAAGTATCTGGCTCCACCTTACTCTCAACTCTGGTTTTGCCATCTTCTGGATTCCCTGGCACAAGATACTCTGTCAGCCAGGAAGGTGTTTCTGCTACCGATGCATCACCCAGATGAATCTAAGATTGCAACTTAAGTAAATGTCTCTTCCTCACAGTCACTGACCTTCACAAGTCAAACCCCTTTAGCATATAGCACACAATTATGTTTTATTTGCTTTAATGAACAGATGATTATTCTATGTTCTCTGAGTATATGTTACATTAATTGATGGAAATACACCGTTTCTAAGATGATAGCGAGTAATCTATTAACTGGTGATAGCATACTGTTTTTTGTTATTTTGCTTTTCTGTAGTTCTGAATTACTTGTACCCTTACACTGTTTTGTTTTGTTCTGCTATTTTTCTCTTTTTCCTTTTAAATAAAATATTTTTTTAAAAAAAAGAGTTTACAGTTACATCTTTTTTATAATAGCTATTCTCTGCACAAAGGCTGACACTGTTTCTTTGCCTTTGTACTGTGAGCAGCAATTATAGCGCAGCACACAGTCAAGAAGCTTTTATTATTAAACTAATGGCAAAGTTATCATTTATTAATGCTTAGAGAGGAAAATCTGGACAAAGACCTGAAGGCAATAACAAAAATAGGTGATTTCACACACACACAGTTGGCTCAAGAACCACATCCAAGGGGCCAATACACTGAGGAAGAAGATCGCATACCTAGCATTTTTCTTACCACACTGCCAGCATAGAAATATGTTACATTAATGGCCTCCCATCTATCTTACAGGAAATTAATGTTCCATTCCTTTGAAGTACATTAATTTACTATTCAACTGAAACGTATCTTTTTTTTAAGATAGGGTCTTGCTATGTAGTTCATGCTAGCCTTCGTTCACTGTGATCCTCCTGCCTCAGCTTCCCAAGTGCTGGGATTACAGGTGCATGTCACCATGCCTACCTTCAACTGAAATGTAGCTTTAAAAAACCAGAGCATAGGAGCTAGAGATATAGCTCAGTGGCATAATGATCTGCCTGGCAAGTGCAAGGTCCTGAGTTGAGTCCCAGTACCAAAAAGTACAGCATAGTAATTGTTACACTAATAGGAAAATAATATTTTGAGAGCAACTGTATACATCAATATGTATATACCACAGATATTTTCATAAATAAGATAAATCTATCTTTCAGAAGTTTAAGAGGATACGAGCTTGGACAAGAGTTCATTTCTACTTAGTTGACCTACTGAAAAAGTAGACACATAAACAGAATTAGCTGTACTCTACAATTATTCCTGTCAATCTTTGCACAGTATCAATGAGAACTTTTCCACTTTTCTTATGCATCAAAAGATTTTTCAACTTCTAAGATTAGATGTCCAGCTTGTGAGATTAATATCCCAAAACGAAAAGGTGTATGTGTGTGATCCCGTATGGCATTTAAGTCACAAGATGACTACCAACTAACCCCATTACCTTCAACCCACATGCCAAAAAACTAGTCAACAAAGGATATAATTTGATCAGAACAGCACTTTAGTTGTTAGCTCATGCAGTGCTTACAGTGCACTCACTGTATGGCATGCAAATATGAAACTAAATGACCTCACTCAAATTCCACCAGGCTTGAAAGGTGACCTTAGGCTGCAAATAAAGCCAAAAGGACAGATTGAAGACAGGGAAAAAGAAGCTGTAAGAAAATATTTTGACATTTACAATTCCACAAAGGCAAGTAACACATTAAGCAGAAAATAAGACATTATGTGACTTTTTAGAAAACTTTTCCCAAGTAAACAGCCCAGTCTTCCAGAAAATTTGTTACTGTAGCACTCCAAGCTAGTAAGAACCTCCAGAGAAGATAAACACAGCTCAGAAGAAACCATCTGTTTCAGAAACTCCAGATAGCTATGAATAAGATGTTAACATAATGAAGGAGTGGAATCAAACATTCTGGAGTCTAGAAATAAGCCCTCCAATGTACAGTCAATTAAATTCTGATAAAAGAGTCTAGACACTTCAGCTGGGGAGGGAGCTGGAGGTGTGTGTGAGGCATAACAAAGATATGGGGACAACTTAATATCCATATACAAAAGAATAAAATGGGTTACCTGTCACATGGCCAATTCAAAAATTAACTCAAAGTGAATCTAAATTTAAGAACTAAAACTAAAGGCCTTTCATAGAATCATTTTCAAAATGACTTTGAATTTTTATTTGCATCCTGAAGCCATGTTTCAAGCCCACCAGAATTTGGGAGCAAGGTTAACTGAGTAAATCTTGACCTTAGATTAGGCAGTGTTTTATTATGATGAGAAATGCACAAGCAACCAAATAAAAAGATTCAAGTTCATCAAAATTAAGAATTTTTGTGCCGCAAAGACACGGGAAGAGAAAGCCAACCCACAGAATGGATAAAAATATTTGTAAATCATGCATTTGGTGAAGGTCTAGAATACAGAGTATTTAAGATGTAACATTAAAAAAGCCCAATGTGTATACAAATAATAGAATATTATTTGTTCATAAAAAGGAATGAAGTACTGATAAGTGCTATAATGTGGATGAATTTTGAAAACATGGGACAATGAAAGAAGTCAATCATTAAAGACCACATATTGTATGATCCATTATGAAATGTTCAAAGTAAGCAAACTGCAGAGACAAATGTAGATCAGGAGCTACTTAGGACTGGAGACAATCAGGGAGGGACAAATAGAAATGACTGCTACTGATTATGTAGCTTCTTTTGAGGTGATGAAAGTATTGTAAAACTGTGCTAATGACTGCAAAGCTCTGAATACACTGAAAATTCAGTGAAGTGTATACTCTATAAGAAATATGATGAGTTATGTGTTAACACAATTGTTATAAAATTAAAATAAAGCCTAATAGAAATAATAATCACTACCTTTCGTATCTACATAGATGGATTTAAAAAAAAAAAAAAGTCCTGTCAGGACTGGCAGTTCATTCAATTATTCATTCAACAAAAACATAATAAGCATATATTATGATGAGGTATTGTTCTAGGTTCTACAAATAAAACAAAGAAAATGAGACAAAAGTTCATGAACATGGGCGAATAATTCCAATGGAGATAAGAAAAAAACAGGCAATATTACTAAGTGAAATACGGAATGCTGGAAGGTGATAAGTACTCAGAAAAATAGAATGGTTAGAAAAATTTAAGGACTGGCAATATTAAGTAATGTGGTTCGGTATACTTTTAGGAAAAGTAATATTTAAAAAAAAAAAAAAACCCTCCGGAATAGATGATAGAGAGAGGCATGAGATGTGTGGCTCTGAATATAAACACTGAAAATCAGAAAGGCTCCTGGAAGCATACCAGGAATGTTTGAGGCCAACATGGAAAAGGAGAAGACAAGATGAAGTTAAACAAGAAACTGGAAGCAACACCGAATCCTATGGGTCTTGGAGGTAAAGTAAAGGTATGTGGCAAAGCAAGATAGGATTTTCATTTCAGAAAGATCACGGTGACTTCTGAAACTAGACTGACGGGAGAAAGGATCAGAAACAAAGATCAATAAGCCATTTATTGTTGTAACTGAGGTAAAAATTGATGGTAACTTCAACTAGAAAACAGTGGAGCTGCTGAGATGTAGTTATATCCTGACGCATGTATATATACATCCTGAAAAGTGCAAATGCCTATGAATTTCAGCAAACGAGGAGTCAGAGATAATGGTCAGATAGCCGGAGCAACTTAAAAGATGAATATGTAAGTGCTTATATTATAATAAATATAGATAATCCAACCAATTACCACGCTGAATCCAGTTAAACATATCCTGTAATACCAGAACTTGGTGATATGTTCAAAATGCAGGGCAGTATGTAATATAATTCTTCACTGAGAAAGTCTCTGTATAGGACTTTTCTCTCTTTACTAATTTTAGTCTAATACTCAACACATTCAAAAGACTACAGTATGTATGTTATTACATAAAACATTGTTATGGATTAAAAACTGGTGGTCAACTAACACCAACTGTCATGGTTTATGCCTGTGGCTCCCAGGCCTCATGTGTTTGCATTGTACTTTTGTGACTGCTTCATGTCTAGCACTTAGATTGATGGTGTCAGTGCTACACCCACCTAGGAGTGGAGCCAGTATACAATATAATGACAAACAAAACAGGTGCATCTTTTTCTCTCTTGCCGGTTTCCGCCTTGCCGTTTGCAGCCGTCATAAACTGTGGCCCCGCCAAGCCACTCTGTCTTGGAGTCAACTGAGTGCAGGCTAAAACTTCCAAAAACTGTAAGAACTAAACCTTTCCTTTCCCAACTTTGAGCATCAGGTATTTTGTCTCAGCAGGAGTAAAAAGTAACTAAGACAGAATTTGGTACCGAGAGTGGGGTCGTTTGCTGTGACTATACCTGACCATGTTTTTCAAGAGGCTTTAAAATGGCTTGTGGGCAGAATTTTAAAAGGTTCAGACATGTCACCTAAATACACAGATCTGGAGTAGCTTAGGCTGTTCTATAGAGGAGATTCTGATCAGAGCTCAAGAGATCAAAAGGCTGATAAAAAGCCTCATGGTGAAGACCAGGCTTGGGAGAGGACTGCATTGGTTGTTGGACTCCCCACAATGTGTGTTACAATTTGGCAAAAAGTTTGTCTACATTTTGATCATGCCCAGAGACTTTGCCTGAGACTGAGACTAAGGGCAATAGACTGATTAATCTGGCAAAAAAAAATTTCAAGGCAGTCAAATGTTGACGCTGTGGCATGGCTATTGTTGGGGACTTTCAGCCAGCTTTATATGTTACAAATCAAGAGCAAAAGCCCAACAGGATAATTTATAATGCTGTGAGTTTGGCCAAGAAACAAAAAATTCCAGTAAAGCTGTGGATTATAAAGACAGAGTTGAGACTTTGACTGCTAAAAAAAGCAAGAGATAAAAAAGATGGCCATGGGGCATCCCAGAAAACAGCGGGTCTCCACCCTTTACAGCCTTAAAACTGCAAAATTTGCTCAGAAAAAAAAGCTACAGAACACCACGTTCCAAAATGGCGACAGAGGCCACATGAGGTTCCAAAATGGCGGCAACATAGAGAAGCTTCTTCACAATCAGGTTCACAGAGCCCAACAATCCAGACACTCGACCCCTACAGCCCCCCCCCCCAAAAAAAAAAAAAAAAAAAACAAAACCCTGACTACTGCTCCAGCTGGCAACAAACCTTGGCAGCATCCACATGGTGCTGATTTTAGGTACAAAAAAATACACAAATTCTGAGGGTAAAAGAGCTTCCATCTTGATTGCAAATGGCCTGGGAGGCCAAGCAGTGTGCCCTCGAGAGGAAAATTTATAAAGATATAAGGGTAAAGCCAAAGATACAATAGAGACCCCGAAAGTTTAAAAAAGCCAAAAACGTAGATCATCCAAGAAAGGTGTAAAAAGCAAACGGAGGGTTTTTTTAAAAGCTGCATGACTCTTCCGGGAGAACATGGCGGACAAATAACAGCAGCCACGGAGGCTCTCTGAGATTACCAGCTTAGAATCCAGGAGCCGTGCCATGTGAGGAGTCCCATGCAAGGGGAGATGTACCTTGCTCACCCAGGAACAAAGTAAGCTGAGAGAAACCAACTGGAAATGCAATCCTGATGCTATAACAGGAACAGATAAAAATCTCAGTGTGGAAGCTGGATCCCGCGCCATTGGAAGCCTCGATTTGAATGTCCTGCTGCCGATACTGCGTCCCAATCCGTGTGGCAGGGAGAGAGGCACACGAAGCTCTGAGAGCTGGAAACGGCACAAACAGAGTTGAGAGCGGGACTGGCTCAACCTGCAGTGAGTGAAATGCGGATCCTTTCATAGACTAGGAGGCTCCAACAGAGGACATTCCGGGAATGGGCAGACTAGCCAGAACACAGCCCTGCAGTGACTTTAGTCGCATATTCCCCTCTCAAGCGGGAGTGGTGGGGAGCGCTTGGCCTGGTGACGCCGCTGACTAAGATCCTGTAGGCTAGCCCAAATCAGGTCCCTGCACCTGGTGGTGCACTCTAGCAGTGAAGCTTTCACTAGGTTGATCTGGAGGAACGGGCCCAGCAGAGGCTGCCCAGGTCTGTGTCTCCCTAGTACACTGCAGTGGGCACGAACACTTAGCCGGCGGATTCAAACAAACTGCCACAAACAAAGAGAAAAAAAAAACTGAACCTCCTACATACACTTGTATGGAAGGAACAAAAAGTATGGGAAAAGGGAGCAACAAGAAAGGCTCCTCAGTCCCCAATCCTGAGAACACTGATCCAGGAAAGGTAAAAGCAAAAGAGAATGAAGACAGAAAACATGCAATATCAGACACGGCACCTACAGATATAAAACGGTATCTCCGGAGCCTCATAGAGGAGTTCAAAAATGAAGTATTTAATGAAATAAAGCAAGAAATAAGTAGAATAGTTAGAGAAATGCTAAGCACCACCCAAGAAAAAACAGATGGTGGAATGGAAGAACAGAAAAAAAGGGGAGAATTGTTTGATGGAGAAAATAGAGAAAACATAGAATACGTGAAGCAGGTTCAAAGAGATTACCAGGAAACTAAAAACTCTATTGAAAGCTGGCATAACAGCTTGAAAGAAACTAAGGATAGATTATCAGAACTGGAGGACAGATTTGTAAGGTGGGAGCATGAAATGAAAAACTTCTTAAAAATAATAAGACAAACAGCAATAATACAAAGACTAGAAGATGATAAGAAGATCTATAACTTAAGAATTAAGAACATAAAAGAAGAAGTAGGGACTCAAACAAATGAACTACAAAAGCTATTCACAGAAATAATCCAGGAGAATTTCCCTAATTTAGCAAAAGGTAAAGATACTCAGATGTATGAGGCATACAGGACCCCAGCTACCTACAACCCAAACAGAGCTACACCCAGGCATATAATAATCAAAATTCCAGAAATCCAATATAAGAGCAGAATATTAAAAGCCATCAGAGACAAGAAACACATCACTTACAAGAGAACACCCATCAGAATTACAGCAGACTTCTCCGCCTAAACCATCAAATCACGAAGAGCGTGGGGGGAAATAATTCAAGCTTTGAAAGATAATAACCTCCAGCCAAGATTGATATATCCTACACAACTGTCCCTAGAAATTGATGGAAAAACAAGGTGCTTCCAGGATAAAGAGGAACTAGGGGAATTTGCAACCACCAATTCAACTCTACAGAGATTACTGCAGGATATTCTAAATATGAAAAATACCAAGATTCCAGAAACAGTGGTAGAGCGGCCACAATGAATGGAGCAGAAAGCGAAACTAAGAGGACAAACTGACAACTAGTGACAGAAAAAAAGCTCAACAGAAATGAGGCAGAGAAGGTTGGATGGTAGGAACAGCCATTTTGGAGAAAACAAGACATCATAATAGGTAGTGCTGATTTAATATCCTCTTGTTTTGAAGTCCCATCAAGCTTTTGTTCTTCTGTCTCCATCGGTTTTAACGTGTTGTATCTTTTTGGATTTTATTATATGTGATAATATAAACAAAAACTTTTATAGACAAGGAGATTATATAGAAACCGTTGTTCATTTTCTGTTAGTTGATTCTAAATACCCTGTAATACTGTCATTCTCTTGAATGGTTTTACATTGTCTTGATATGTTTGATGCTACAGTATACGAAGTTATACCCAAAGATTTTAATGGAAGAGACACTATGGTAGCTACTATTATGTCGAGATTATCTTGAGGTGAAACACTATTTTGCTTAAATGGCTATGTTTTGACCTGCACTGCTTTGTTGTTATGCCCTCTTTTTTTATCTCAATCTCCTTTTTATTATCTACTTCTTCATTTTTATCCTTTTAATTAAGGGAAAAATAAATAAAAAATAGCAGGATATATTACAGTAACCCACTTTGATTTCCTATTAACTTGATTTGAAATTCTGTATTGCTCTATCTTGTTTTGACTGATTTTCCTCTATTCTGTTATGCTAGATAGTACCAAGTTTGAAAGTCTAGGCAACAACTATGAAGACAATAAGATCCATTGTGACGCCCATTCTGGTTGATTATTATCTTCTTTTGAAGTCCTCTAATGTCTCCAATGTTTTGGTTTTATTGGTCTTATTCTTTACTGTTTTGTTCAATTTTATTATAACTGATGATATAGACAATTCTTTTTAAGATAACGAGGCATTATGGTAACCATTGTTGATCACCTTGTATTTTGTTTTTATACTATGTGTTATGTCCATCCTTTTGATTTGACTGACTGTCCTGGTATGTCACATTTGGTTTTACTTTCTTCAAAAAAAAGTAGTAAGAACTGTGTGAGTAATAAAACCCAAAATGTGTAATTTGTCATTGTACAAAAGAGAGGAAAAGAAAGTTCTCTAAAAGATATAACTGCATATATATTTAAGTGTATAAGATAGATAACCATATTACTGAGTTTTGTTGGATTATTGAACAAAACTGTTCGCAGTCTCACTGTTTGAAAGTCCCCTCTATATGCTTTAATTTTGTAACTTCAACAACTATTTCTAAGATGACAATATGCAATTAACTAGTGATTTCCTACTGTTTATTTTTGCTGAAATTCTGTATAACTTGTACCCTTTTTCTGTTTTTTTTTTTTCTTTTTTCTTCCTAAATAAAATTAAGAAAAAAAAAAAAGCTGCATGAGCTAAAAATCCCTACAAGTGCCATGGAAGTACAATCACTCAAGCCTTTTGACACTAACAACCAGATTGCTTCAAATGCTGAGCATAAAACTCTTAAGACTTAATATTCACCCTACTGGACTTTACACTAGCTTTGTTTCCAATGTTTATATTCCCCTGTTTGTAACTTTTAAAATGATAATGTTTATCTTGTGCCTTTACATTTTAAAAATGTTTAACCTTGTTTCATTTATACAGGGGGTTACAGTTAAGAGCTTGCTATAGATCTTAAAAGAGACTTGAGACTTAAGACATCTCAGATAAAAATGTTAATACTTTGACAACTCTTGGAGATAGACTAAGTGTCTTTCATATAAAGGATGCACATGAGTCCTGGAGGCCAGGGATGGAATGTCATGGTTTATGTCGGTGGCCCCCTGGCCTCATGTGTTTTCATTGTACATTTGTGATCGGCTCAATGTCTAGTGCTTAGATTGATGGTGTCAGAGCTACACCCACCTAGGGGTGGAGCCAGCATACAATATAATGACCAAGAAAAGGTGTCTTTTTCTCTCTTGCCAGTTTCTACCTTGCTGTTTGCAGCCGCTATAAACGGCCACCCTGCCTTAGAGCCAACTAAATATAGACTAAAACCTCCAAAAACTATAAAAAATAAACCTTTCCTTTCCCAACTTTGGGCATCAGGTATTTTGTCTCGGTGACAAATAAAAAGTAACTAAGACAGCAGCTGAATTAAATCAGCATGGTGCTGAGCGGACCTGAAGAAAGCTGCCAGCACAAATAGAGATGTGGAAAAGACCAGTGAGGTGTTGTGCGTTTCTCTTAAGTGTTGTCATTTAAGCCATTGGTTCTCCTGGAGGAGCTCGTCATGACTAGCTTCTCCAGTAAGTTCAACCATTGTCATGGGAGGAACTTGGGACCTTGTTGGTGACAGTAGCTGTGGTTCACCTTGGGGGAGCTCTGGTCCTTAGATCAAGCATTGCTTTTGGCTCCAGAGGGGAAGATGTGTGCTGTTTAATGTCCAGGTGAAATTCATCATGCTGGTTTCCTGGCATGTACTCAACTGTTCTTATCATTGGTGGAGCTCGGGACTTCTGTGTGACTGAGGTTGGCTGTTGTGCTTTTCAGGGCAGTCCTGGTCCTTGTTTTGAGCATGACTTCCCAGCTCCAGTGTAGAACCCTCAACCTGCCAGCACAGCTCCTTCACCCCACTGGCACAAACTTTCTAGCTTCCACTGCTGACCTTTGAGCCTTCCCAGTATGGATTCATACAACAGGCTGGTGTGAGTCCTTCTCATGGGCTCTAGATGTCCAGTTGGACTCTTGGGAGGCACTGTCATGGGCTCTAGGTTTTCATCTAGACTCATGTAGGACATTGCTGTGGGATCCAGGCCCTTGGCTGAATATTCTGTCTTTAGTATTGTGGACAGATTTCCTGCACTTTCTGTGTTTAACTCTGGATGATCACTATAAAATAATTTTTATAAATTCTGTGTCCTGATTCTAATTGTTTTCCACACAACCCCTATAATACCCACTAATGGTATACTTCACTTGAGTGCTCTGGACCAGGGAGAATGGCAAGAATACGAACCAGAATGCTGTCAAGAATTCTACCGGCGCAGACTGGCTCGTTCTCTTCCCTGTGCAGCCTCCTGTGTATATTCTACACATTTTGACAGTAGAGTCTAACCCGTAAGTGTAATCGTAATTCCCATAAAAAGAGCTTCTGTCCTTCCTCATTATCTGCTTCCTTATCTCTTGAAAATGAGGAAAGCCTGAGAAAGGATTTGAAGGTGGGATAATGTGACCTTGACAAGAGCATGAGAAAATACAAGGACAAAAACAAGATAGCCATCAACAACAGGATGAAAGATTGCAGAGGTTTTGTAATGAAGATACTAACATCACATTTTTTCTGAGATAACTAAACTCAGTAATGTTACTATATGTCATAACTGACAGACACAAATATTTTAAAATTTAAGTACAATTTAAAATATCCAAAAAAAATAATTGCAAAGACTGGAGAACTTCATTATTGCTCTAGAAAGTATTTACTGAAAAAGGAAATGTCAGGTACATAGTACATACATACATTGTACACAGAATCAGCATCTTCTGTTAACAAATCAACCAAAAAATATTAACATTCATTGGTTACACAAAGGAATATTTTTGACTGACAGTGTTTATCTCTGAGACTATAGAATTTTGAAATTTTTTTAGATTTTCCTCCAATTAAGAGTTTTTGACTGAACTGAAAACACTCAAGCCATTTTAGCACTCACAACAGTTTAACACCAGCTAAATTCACTGCATGGTGCAATTTTTGCTTAATTGAAACAATTTAATATTACAGGAAAGGAAACCAGCATGTGTGTTTATTCTAATTTTTTAAAAAACATAAAAGACTACTTATAAGTGAGAAAACGGGGAAAGAGACAATGTATACCTAAAAATAATACTTCTTTATTTGTAGTAAAATTCTCTTAACTAACCAACTTCCCAAAGTCTGAAGAAATACGTAGTCTGGCTTTGTCAGTAATGCTGTTTTGTGGGTATGTGGTTATCTTTGCTCAAGTGCTACAGGATGTAGGCTGACCTTGCTGTTAAATTCTCCCACTGTGTCCTCTGAGATCTAGCTCCTTATTCCCATGATACATATCAGGCCATAATTTGCACAAACTCCAATTTTGATAAGAGAAACTTATACATATGGTAATCTATTCACAATCAACTGACATTTACTAAGTACCAGATAGATACTACAGTAGATATTTTCCCCTCTTCTTTACATATTTAAAATGGTGATTATTATCTTATGCTTTTCTTTGAAAACTACAATGCTTCCTAAGGAAACACAGTTCCTAGTATGACAGCAGACAACATTTTTTCAGATGAAAATATTTAGTGCTTTCTTAAGGATACTATGGGCACGGCTCAGCTGCCTAAGCAATAAAACATGCAGTTATATAAGCCATAAGGAATACAAAGAGAACTGAGTCAAACCAAACCCTCTGTTTCTAAATTTCTAGGCATTAAAAATAAACGTAAGATATAGTAAAGTTACAACTTTTTGTGACTTACACAGTATCTAGGACATTAATATTCATGAAAAATGAAGGATACAGCCAATGCACAGCACACTATAGTACACTAAAACACATGTGATCCTTTCACAAATACTAAAAGATACATGCACCCATGCACACAGAAAGAAATCTCATTGTGGTATACTTCAGGTTATTCACATGTCAGTTTATAACCTTTACTTCATAAGTTGAATTGATTTCTTTTGGTTATCACTATTTTAATACAAGAATCTTCTAAGAATTCTCTAAACACTGGTAACATTTTGCTCACTAACACCTTATTCTATAAATTAACACTAAAATATTTATTTTCAGTATGTTATTTATATTACATACACAAAATATCATGTATATTCCTTATTCAGTTGTCTATAAATCAAAAAACCTAAAATTATTAATGAAAACTGAAACCTTATTAAGATTTGCTAATCAGTTTAACATTTTCAGGTTTCTAAAATGTTTGCTAGATGCAATAATGATAAAACAATATAAAAATTACAAATAGCAACATGGTTAAGTATAGTACTTGAAACAAAGAAATTCTATAAAATTATTATATAGCTCAGAAAGCAAAAAAATCTTTGGATGAATTCTCAGTCTATTTTTAAAAGCAAAAGCATTCCTTATAGAAAAACAAGCTACAGAAACTTTAGAAAGGAGTCCTCTATTCTACCATTTCACTTAGAAGTTTATGTACTATGATGGAAGAAATGGAAAATATTTGCAAACAAAATGGTTAAAAATGTATCAATCAGAAAATCTTATAACACTGGTTATTAATTCTAAAAATAATCTATCATACAGTAACAATAACCCTGTCAAATAGGAATATTTTCCAGACTCAGCTACTTACAAATCTTAGGCACATAGTTACCAGATTCTACAGAACAGCATTCAACAACTGAACATGAGTACTCGCACTAGGTCATTTTGTTTCAAAGAAAATTCTAAACTATTTTTCCTCACAAAAATAGACAAATGTGGGAGGGGATTTAGCTCAGCAGCCTAAGCGCCTGCCTTGCAAGCATGCAGTCATAAGTTCGATCCCCAGTACCAAAACATAAAAAAAAATTTTTAAATAGACAAATATTAGACTGACCACTACAAAATTCTGCTTCCATGAAATCTGAAGAAATGAGGTTTAACATTACCTTTTAAGTTATTATTCCATGTTCTATAAAAACAGTACCAGGATTATCACTTTCCAATACTGCCTTTAAAACACACAACCCCAACATACCAATTATGGCATATACAAATTCTACTCTAAAGGGCTTGTTGCTTTCAATACAAATGTAGTCTGTTTACTCAGTTCATCATTCTGTAACTAAAATGACTTTAAAAAAAAAATAGAATCCTACAAATGCTGAGCTCTTGTACACTGTTGAAGAGATCATGAAACAGAAACTCAGACCACACATCTACACTATTCATTTAGTTTTTTAGGGCCGGAGATTTAGCTCAAGCATAAGCACCTGCCTGGCAAGTGCAAAGTCATGAGTTTGATCCTCAGTACAAAAAAAAAAAAAAAAAAAAACATTTAATTTTTAAAGACCAACCTTAAATGCTATTTTTAAGTTTTCTTTTTAAATCAAAAAAGTCTGCAGCATTTGTTACTAAATTACATAATAAGACCTGAGTTACCAAGTCCAGACTCTGAGTTGTCAGCCCTGCCATTCTCAGATCGGCAGTGACTTAGGAGTTTCTTGCTATAAAATGTCTTACAATAGTGGGTATTATTAAGATGTCCAGGATACATCAAAGGTCCACACACATAATCAATTTCTCAGAAAGTCGAACATCTAGTTCAACTTAAAGTAGAAATACTAATTCTCTCATATCTGTTGGAAGTTTCGCTTCATATTGATGTCTCTTTGAATGCTCCACAATAGGAAAATGTAAATTTTTCCTTTCACTGCTAGTTGTAATTCTTTCCAAAATTGGTAAAAAAAAAAAAAAAAAAAAAAAAAAAAATTCTGGAAACTATTACTCAGAAATAATTAAAGTAACACAGGGAAGGAGAGAATCCAAAGTTTTACAGAAACCAGAAACAACTGAAAAAGGTCACTAAGAGAACTGTAGTACCATGTCTGATACAGGACCTGGGCATTAGAGTACTTCTGAACCCGTTCTTCTCCTTATGCCCAAAGCCTCTTACTACAACTTAACCAGACAGGATGAACCCTTCCTTGTAGATATAACTGAGTGTAATGTCGTTAGAAATGGGAATAATTCTGCTGTGTATGTCAGAAGACCTCTTAATTTGGTCATCTGGTTTCGGCTAATAGTGACTTACAAGGCCTTCCTACATTTGTTCTTACTCTTCTTTGACCTTTACTTCACAGAAAAAAACAAACAAAACCAAAAACGCAGTCTTATAGAAAAAGTCTTACTGTTCTAACAACATCCATGCAATCCTAAGGAAAAGTTCTACCCTAAAGACATTTGTAAGGCTTTCAATAGTGAGATCTGCTCACTTCCCTAGGCATTCCATTGCACTCTACTTCAGTCACTGGGTTTTTCCAATTTTCCCAAAGATCCTGTCCAGCACAGGTCTTTGCACTTATTGTTCTCTTCCCTGTAATGTTCTTGTGTCCCCTTCTACTCTGGAATCTCCAATTAATCCTTCCGTTCTGAGGTTAAAAGTGGTTTACTCAGGAAAGTGCTGCTCCTCATCAGTCTTGCTCTCCTCACTGCACCTCTCCGGCCTCCTGTCTTAGCTATAAATAAAAAGCCACTTGTTTACATATCTTTTTCCAATCCTATACTATTTATTATTAGCTTCATTAAGGCTGTGTTGTATCTGTCTTAATTATTGTTTTCCCAAAACCAAGAGTAAAGCAGAGGTTTCAAAGGGAATCTAATTTTGCAATGAATTCCTGTACAATATAATGAGTATTAGTCTATCTTGGATGAAATCACCACTTTAGCAAAAGCAATAGGAAAGTAACAAGTCTTTGTGGGAGTGTGTAACAAATGAGGTAGCTGTTGAAGCAAGACCATTTATACTTTTATTCGCAAATACTCTAAATCTTCAACCAGCTGCTAAGCTAAGGATATGTGGCGATGTTCAATGAAAATACCACTGAATTTATATGGCAGATAAATTTCCTGGATGGAATCAAAGTGAGGATTTCAACCAAAGCCAACCATTCTTCAAATATATGAATCATCATAAGGAATAGTTAAGTGAAACATAACACAAAAAGTAGTAAGAAATTCAACCAAAGTTCTCTTGAATATAGTCAATTCAGTTCATATGAAATAAATGCTTGACTGATAGGACAAGTCACGTAAATAAATAAATAAGACTTCAGGACATAGCTGTGAAATGAGGATTTTACAAGATGATTATCCCTTTGGAAAATCTTATTATCCACATGTTCATAATTAAAGTAGATATTTCAAGAACTTTGGAAGCTAAGAATCATCTGAAATAGCAATGGAACTATTTGAAATCTGGTAGAGATTTACATGGTTACAGCACACTGACTCTGTTATCTGAGATAACTGCCAAATCTCTTAAGTAAATTTAATGTAGGACATTCAGGTCTGTGGGTCAAAAAGCTCCATAATTTAAATACCTAATATAGGAACTTTTCCTTTATTAAAAAAAAAAAAATAGGAGAGGCTACTTATTTTCCAGATGCCTTTAACTTGATAGAAATTGAGGAGAAAATAGGAAAAAATCTAATCAAACTAAACATTTAACTTAATATTAAGATCTAGAAACTTTAGGGAGAAATGAAGTAAAATGGGTTATTTTTCATCCTCTTACCTATCAATTCAAGGTTTTTAAAAAGTAAAACTGAAATAATTGTAATCTATTATCATGTCATTATGTGTTCTCTATATCATGCTTTTAATGATATTTATGGAGCAGGGTCACTATGAGTGTTTGCAATAGTAGATGAGGGAGTAGGGTAAGTAACACTATATACCTAGTGTACCTACAGAAACTATAGCACTTAGTCCCCACAACTAATCCATTTACAGATGCCATCCATGGAGGTGAAATGATTTGCAGGAAGTCATCAGGCTAGCAAGCAGAGTCAAGGTTTAATTCCAGGGCTATTTCCACAATATTCCAATGTCTTATTTTACCAGCTCTGTCAAAAATATTAATTATTGGGGCTGGGGATTTAGCTCAGCAGCATAAGCAGGCGGTCGTGAGTTTGATTCCCGGTACCGATAAAAATGAAAAAGACAAAAAAAAAAATAGTAATAATTATTCTTTCCACCCAAATAAATTTTATTGTTTATCTTTTCTCTCTTTCTCTCTCTCTCTCTCTGGTTTCTTGCTTGTTTGTCTGTTTTTTGAGACAGGGTCTTGCTATCTCAGCTAGGTCAGATAGCCTTAAACTCATTATGTGATCCTCCTGCCTCAGTCTCTGGGATTACAGGGATATGCTACCACACTGTCGCTTTCTCATTTTCTCTAAAAGATGTTAGCAGCCTTCACACTTTGTTCAACATTTTATAAACTAATGGAAAGTAGACAGCTCACCATATAAAAAAGCCCTCTCCTTAAGGCATCGTGTTTTCAGTATTTTTTCATGTTTTCAGTATTTTTTCAAACCTATCAACACTGAAGAGAACAGCTTACTTTGTCTTCAGTTACTCTCAGTGCTCAATATTCTCATTTAAACAACACGTACTAACTGCTAATTTCAAATTTAAGTGGGTCAACTTAATTTACTGCTGAGCATAAAAGTAATCATTGATTCCTAATTTAAATGTTCATGCAGTAAAAACACTTGCTCATCACAGTACTCTGAATAGCACAGGGGAATGAATTTCAGTCACAGCAACCAAAATACAAAATGTTTCATGCAGATCTTGCATTTTATCTTAGATGTAGGTAAATTTTACAATCTGTTCTACTTAATAGCTTAGTTTTTAATCCCTACCACCATACTTAGATTATAAACATTAACAATTCAAAAATTCCTCCTGTTTATTTTGTACCACCTAAGCAGTTATAGGATGTACCTGGTCATGTAGGGGCCTATTCTTTGAAACGCATAGCAATATGGTCTTTAATACAAACCATGAAAATGGTAAAGTGTGGATAATAAACTTTAAATTGTATGCTACCTCTTAATAATTCACAAATTTTTAACCTTTCATAGCTTGTGTTCCACTCAAAAGTGTAAAGTATTTCTTCTACTAAGAAGATGCATATGCATTTTATATAAAAATATTTTTAGAACTCTGAAACTGATGTAACTGTTAAGATTTGTATATGCTTTATTAACTTCTGTTTTACAGCTTTATTCTAATTTCAGATAACAAGTACCTGAAAAACATTTCATTTTGATCAAAAACTGCAAAATGTAGAAGTTATTACATAAGATGAAATTACCTTGTTTAGTTATAACTGAGTATGCAGCCAAAAATCCTCGTCCAGAATTATGGATTCCACTCATGAACAGCACTGTAATTTCATTGTTTTTTGATTCAATTGAATGGTTCACTTGTAACCCCAGACCACAGTATTTACCTAGAAATGAAGAAAAGAAAAAAAAAGGTACGTTTGACATGATTCTCGTGAAGTCAACAATATTTACAATGTATATAGCAGATCATAGTAAAAGAATGAATTGGGAATTAAATCAGTAAAAAATGAGTAGAATGTTTAATAATTTAAAACTACATTACTCTAGAGGAAAAAACTGTCAATAATTCTCCAAATAATTCAAAAGTACAGCTATCACTCATATTATAAGAATCAGTTTCTAGCAAAATATATATATATATATTCTTTAAAACAATAATGAAAAATTTTTTTAAAAAAATCAAAGCATTTCATGCTGGCAGGTAACCACAACATATTTAACATTCTCTCAGAAGAACAGATATATAAAAAGCAACATTCTCAAGACAGCTCTAAGATAAAAAGCCAAAAAAAAAAAAAAAAAATAAGCAAGAGATCCATTGATAACTATAAAATAGATTTCCTTATGTGGCTGGAAATTCGTCTCTCAAATTCTGACAAAAAGGTTCCAAAAATTCTCAGGGATATCATATTTACTAAAGAAAAGAGTATTAAAACTACACTGAGATACCAAGATACACCCATAAAAGGGATACAGCCAAGAACAGTGAACAAATGAAGCACAGATGACAAGGAGAAATCAGAACTTTTATACATAATACTTTTATGTATACAGTGAGACTACAAAATGAATGTTTTATAGAGATAGGCAGTCTGGACCTGGAGGGATACTCAAGGGAGGGGAAGGGAAAGACAAGTAAAAAGGATCAAGATTTGATATGTATATGTACCAGTATCCCATGATGAATATACTCATTGGGAATCATAAACAAATATTAATAAAAATTTATAAACTTTTAAAGTTTGCCAGTTTCTAAAAACAATGAACATAGACATATATATAGCCCAACAACTCACTTCTAGTTATTTACTGGAGGAAAAAAAATCTCCACAGAATAACAATGCAAATGGTCACAGCACTACTATTCATATCTGATTCAAACTGAAACAACCTGATTTACTTAATACTTAATGGATAAACAAAATGTGGTAGTGTATACCCTTACAAAGGAGCCACACACAGCAATACAAAGGAAAACTAATAGGAACGAACATGGAAAAATATCATGCTAAGTAAAAGAAGCCATTTATATAACACTTCTACAAAAGGCACATAAAGGAAGAGATAGGAGCAGGTTAGTGGATGCCTGATTTGCTCAGGGGAACAGATAAAAAAGAAACATCTCTATTTCAGGTCTGGAGATGAAGAAGAGAATTGATTCCATATAGGCACAAAAGAACCCTGTGTGATAAAATTTTTTGATATTGCATAAAACTTCTGTAACTGGATTTTATAATGTTTGTATAGTTGTATAAATTTATTCAAACTCATCAAACTACATATATTAAAAATATGTGAATTTCATGATGTGTAAATTATATTTTGACAAAGCTTAAGTAAGAAATAGACAGTAAAACAATATTTATTATGAGGATTCACTGTCACCGTTTTCTGCAAGATAAAATAGGTCACAGAATTAGATTGTCATAATTGAAAGACCTTTAAAGGTCTATTACAAATCCCTCATTTGGCAGTTGAAAGAATCTATGTGTTGGGGAGTGAATGTGACCATCCCTAATTGTTACACTGCAAAGTCTAATCGGTAATACTTGGGTAAATGACCTTTTGGGAAAAACTGGGTCATGAGGGCAAGAGCTCTCATGATGAGAATATGTCCTCATAAAAACAGAATCACAAAGCTGCTTCTTCTCTACTGTAATTCAAGGCACAACACAAGGGCAAAATCACCAGATATAAACCCAGAAGAGCACCCTGATATTAGACTTCCAGCATAAATAGCACTGTGAAGTAAATGTTGTGTAAGCCACCTAGTCATAGCACTTTTGTCTTAACAGCACAAGTGAACAGTTGTCTCTCTTGCTCTTTTCCATCCCTCACCAGCAATGGAGTTTATGGTGCTTCCCAGAGGCTATAAGAAGCATTTAAATGGCATGGGCTTCCCTCTTCTCCTAAGCAGAGGATGGTTACATTCAAGGAGTACTTCAAAACTGACAGTGATCCATCTGGCCGCTTTTTCCTTTCTACAGCAGCAACAATCCTCTTCTTGTTCCTCAACATCCAGTCAACAGTCTCATCCTTTAACTAAACCAGTAAATATCTGGTTTGTTTTTTGGCATAAATCACCTAATTCTACTCACTGCATTACTGCTAAATCTGATTTTCTTTCGAGATACTCATTTGCAGAAATTGACCCTATTCTTTCCAGACCACTCTATAAAACCACATTGGAACCAACATTTCAAAGAGTATATAAAAGTGCTATTCTGAAATTTCGCCAGAATTTTAAAAATGCATTAGTCCCTAAAGACTTTTTCCTACCTATTGCTAACTTAAAAAAAAAAAAAAAAAAACTCTGCACTTTAAATTTTACGCAAATCTATCCAAAACCAGTCAATTTCCTTAGAAAGCACAAACTGAGGTTAAACAGTTGTCAGTTAAGATAAAAACTCAAATTCTGAAATGTTCAGCACTGTTCATTGAATGTCATCCAGTTCTCTTTCAAGATCTAATTCTCCAAAGCACTATTATTCTCAATCTTATATCTAGGCAATAATTTTACAAGAAATTTTAGGAAAAGCAGAAAAATTTGTTTGCTCTATCAGGGAATAATTTCATGACTACCTATCAATGGAATAAAAGGCAAAAATGACATTGTATTCTACATATTGTGTTTCAGACATTTTCCTCTTACGTTGGTAAGCTATGTAATCTTTTACTATAGTGTATTCAATTGGCCTGATATATATTAGAAAGAAAAGACCCTCAAGCAAAATTTCTCCCCTTACACAGAAAATATATAGCATGTCTAGTAGAGAACGGCACCTATCATCTCACTTGAATTTTTAAAAGTGGTAGTGTGACCCTTTGATCATCACAAAAAAATTTTAGGATACATTTTTTTTTTTTTTAAAACAAAGAAACAACAAGAGCTAGGAATTTAGCTCAGTGGCGTAAGTGCCTGCCTGGCAAGTGTGAGGTTATGGGTTCAATCTCTAATACCCAAAAAAAAAAAAAAAAAAAAAAAAGAAAGAAAGAAAGAAAAGAAAAGAAACAACAGTCAAAAACTTAATACAAAAGGACAATAAGAAATGGATGACTACACACAGGGAAAAATCATGAAAGTATCTGCTATCGACACAGTGTTCTCATCTCATTTAATTGCAATTATCTCGTCACTTGAAATATGAATTAAATCAGCTGCAGAAACAAAAACATTGCTTTTAACTACTTTTGTTGTATGCAAACTCAAAGGGCAGTGCTAACCACGGGTAATATTAATTTTAAAAAATATGATAAAAAACCTGTTAACTTTCTAGGTGTTTTTTAAGTCTAACTCATACCAAGAAATAACCTGCCCTCACCACTTACTTGCAGCCTTGAGATGGCTGTTCCTCTCACGTGGCTCCTCCTTCAACTGCACATTTCCCAACTCACAAGTAATGTTAAGCACTTGGCAAAATATTTTGAGGAAGGAAGAAAAAAATTCACTTCTAATCTGGCAAACAAGATAATTCTTTAATTCCAAACACACAGGTTGGCCCTTCAAAGTTATTTATAAATCAACATAAAGCATATTACTGCCAACAGTTGCAGGCTCTGGTTGTTCTCAGAACTAGCTCAAAGCTCTAGAGATCTGCCATAATGAAAAGGAGAGTATTTTAAAGGATAATATAACCTTTAAGAAAACTGCAAATGGGAACTCTCTCCCTTGCCTGGAGACCAGACCACAGCTTCCTGTCAGGACCAGTGAGTCAGGTGGAGGCAGGGAATCCCGTCCCAGCCTGGTGAAACTCTCTCCCTCGCCAGGGGCCAGGCGGCCACTTCCTGCTGGGGAACAGTGAGTCCAGCCAAGCCATAGAACCCCCTCCTAGCCTGGTGGACCTCTCTCCCTCACTTGGAACAACACTTGAAGTGTGAAAATATAGGAAAATGACGAAACAAAAGACCAAAATGTAATCTCAGACATCCAGCCCATATCAAGAAAGCCTAGGAGCCATGTGCATAGAAGAAAATACATGCCACATAGCTGAAATACCTGAAATAATAGTAAGTGAAATAAAGAAGCAACTCTGGGAAGCCTTAAAGAAATTCAAACTAGAAATAATCTCTCAAGTAAAAGAAGAAATGATAAAAGAAATGAAGGAGATGCTGAATATATCTAAAGAAGACACAGTTAAAAAATTGGAGGAAATAAACAAAAAGATAGAATCCCTGGAAGAACAATATAAGAAACAAACGAAATATATAAAGCAGATGCAAAGAGATATACAGGAAATAAAAAACTCCATTGAAAGTTGTAAACACCGCCTCAATGAATGTGAAGATAGAATTTGAGACCTGGCAGACAAGACTGCAGACAGTGAACAGGAAAGGAAAGATCTTTTAAAAATAACAAGAAATCAGGAAATAACAATTCAATACCTGCAAGATGACAAAAAGAGGAACAACATAAGGTTGACACAGATAAACGAAAAAGAAGGGCACATTATAAGGGGTATTTAGAGAAGTAATAGCTGAAAATTTCCCAAACATGAGATTGGAAACTGGTATCAAGATCAATGAAGCATATAGAACTCCAAATAGCCATAACCAAAATAAAACTACACCCAGACATATAATAATGACCATCTCAGAAACTGAACAAAAGAATAGAATATTAAAAGCTGTCAGAGAGAAAAGACAGATCACCTATAAAGGAAAACCTATCAGAATCAAAGCAGACTTCTCAGCACAAACAATAAAGTCAAAAGAGCATTGAGTGAAGTATTCTAGTTCCTAAAGGAAAATGATTTCCAACCTAGGCTGATGTACCCTAAAAACTGTCCTTCAAAATTGATGGAGAAATAAGATACTTCCATGACAAAGAACAGGTGAAGAACTTCACCATCACCAAGCCAACCCTGCAAAGAATATTGAAAGACAGCCTAGATACACTTAGGAAAAAACCACTAAACAAAGCAGACAATTAAACAGAGCAGAAAGATAAAGATGCAACAGCAGAAAGAAAACATGACAACAATAAAATATATAACAGTTATAACCATTAATGTAAATGGTCTCAATGCACCAACTAAAAGAAACAGACTGGCAGAATGGATCAAGAAACAAAATCCAACCATATGCTGTCTACAAGAAACCCATCTAACCCAAAAAGATACTCACAGACTAAAAGTCAAAGGATGGAAAACAATATTTCATGCAACAGGAACCCAAAAAAAAGCGGGGGTAGCTACTCTGGTTGCAGACAATGTTAACTTAAAGCCAATAATGATCAGAAGGTATAAAGAAGGTCACTACATACTGGTTAGGGGAAAACTCCAAGAGGAAGAGATAACAACCTTAAATACATATGCACCAAACTCCAGAGCACCCAGTTATATAAAACAAGAACTAACAGAAATGAAAAACCAAATTAGCAGTAACACAATTCTAACAGCACATCTTAACACACCACTGACACCAAAGAAGAGATCAACCGGACCAAAAATCGGCAAAGAAATAAAAGAACTGAATCGCACCTGTGAACAAATGGACTTAATAGACATAAGAGTATTCCACCCAACAACAACAGAATACACATTCTTCTCAGCAGTACATGGGTCATTCACAGAACATATTTAAATAAATGCAAAAGGGTTGAAACTATCCCTTGCATGCTATCAGACCACAGTGCTATGAAATTAGAAATTAATGATAAAAGATACTGCAAAAATCCCACAAACACATGGAAAATGAGTAACACACTAAAGAAGAAATTAAACAATACCTAAAAACAAATGAAAACACAAATACAAGTTACTGGAATCTGTGTGATGCAATGAAAGCTGTCCTCAGCAGAAAATTTATTGCACTAATTTTCCACGTCAGGAAAACAGAAGGAATACAAATAAATAATCTGATGTTTTACCTCAAACATCTAGAAAAAGAAGACCAAGTCAAGCCCAAAGCCAAAAGAAGGGAAGAAACTATAAAAATCAGAGCAGAAATCAATGCAATAGAGACTAAAAAAACCATTCAAAAAAATCAATGTATCAAAGAGTTGGTTCTTTGAAAGAATAAATAAAACCAGCAAGCCCCTACTCAACCTTATTTTCAAAAGGGAAGAAAAAGCTCAAATTCATGCAATAAGGAATGAAAGAGGCAAAATCACTACAGACCCTATAGAAATACAGAAGATCATTAACACCTATTTCGAAAACCTCTAATCTCAAAGCTTTGATAACACAGAGGAAACAGACAGATTCCTAGAAGCACACGAAGTACCAAAGCTAGGTCATAAAGATGTAAAACTGCTGAATAACCAAATTTCTATTAATGAAATTGAAAATGTAATTAAATCTTTACCTACAAAGAAGAGCCTAGGCCCAAACGAATTCACGCAGAATTCTACAAGAAACACAAAGAAGACCTAATGCCAACACTCCTCAAACTCTTCAATGAAATTGAAAGGGAAGCAACCCTTCCTAAATCATTCCTAGAAGCAAATATTACTCTAGTACCTAAACCTGAGAAGGACCTAACGGAAAAAATAGAATTACACACTTATCTAATGAACACAGATGCAAAAATCCTCAATAAAAACTGGCAAATAGGATGCAGCAGATCATACACCATGACCAAGTGGGATTCATCCCAGACCTGCAGGGATGGTCCAATATACGTAAATCAATAAATGTAACACACCATATCAATAGAGCCAAAAGTAAGAATCACATGATCATATCTATAGATGCACAAAAAGCTTTTGATAAGGTCCAACATTCATTTATGATAAGAACCTGTTGGAATAGATGGTCTTTACCTCAATATAATAAAGACCATCTAAGAAAAACCAACAGCCAGTATCATACTAAATGGCCAAAAATTGAAGGCCTTTACTTTAAAATCAAGCACAAGACAAAGATGTCCCTTATCACTGCTCCTATTTAATATAGTACTGGAAATACTAGCCAGAGCAATTAGACAAGAGAGAGAAACAAAAGGCGTAAAGATAGGAAAAGAAGAAGTTACGTTACCATTATTTGCAGATGACATGATACTCTATATAGAAGATCCCCAAAACTCCATTGAAAGACTCCTAGATATAATAAATAAATTCAGTAATGTAGCTGGATATAAAATCAATACTCAAAAATCAATAGCATTCTTATACACTAACAACAAAGTCACAGAAAGAGAAATAAGAGAAGCCACACCTTTCACACTAGCAACCAAAAAAATGAAATATTTAGGAATTACTCTCACGAAAGAAGTGAAAGACCTATACAGGGAAAATTATAATACACTGAAAAATGAAATTGAAGATGATCTCAGAAAATGGAAAGACATCCCTTGCTCATGGATAGGAAGAATAAATATTGTGAAAATGGCCATTCTCCCAAAACTGTTATACAGATTAATGCAATCCCGATAAAAATACTATCAACATACCTCACAGATCTTGAGAAATCAATCCTAAAATTCATCTGCAGTGAGAACAGACCTAGAATAGCAAGGACAGTTCTAAGCAGCAAAGGCAAGGCAGGAGGCATCACAATCCCTGACTTGAAGTTTTACTACAAAGCAACCACAGTAAAATCAACATGGTACTGGAACCAAAACAGAGCCGAAGATCAGTGGAATAGATTAGAAGATACAACCACAACTACAAACACACTCGACCACCTTATCTTTGATAAAGGGGCCAAACATGTTCACTGGAAGAACGACAGTCTCTTTAATAAATGATGTTGGAAAAACTGGCTCTCCATATGCCGAAAATTAAAACTAGAACCATGCCTCTCACTATGTACTAAAATAAAATCTAAATGGATCAAAGATCTAAATATTAAAACAGAAACACTAACTCTATTAGAAGACAAATTGGGTAAAAACCTTGAAGACATAGGAGTAGGTAGAGAATTCATGAACAGGACTCAAACTGCATGACTTCCCACAGTCAATAATTGGGATCACCTCTTATTAAAAGTTTCTGCACATCAAAAGAAATCTCCAGCATAGTGAAAAGAAAACCCACAAACTGGGAAAAATCTTAGTGAGCTGCCCATCAGACAAAGGACTTCTGTCTAAAACATATAAAGAATTAAAAAAAAAAAAAATCAGACCTCCAAAATTCAAAGACCCAATTCAAGACTGGGCATCTGAGATGCATACACACTTCTCAGATGAAGAAATACAAATGGCAAATAAATACATGAAAAATGTTCGTCATCATTGGTCATTAGCCAAATGGAAATTAAAACTACACTGAGATTCCATCTCACTCCAGAAAGAATGGCCAGGATCATGAACAACAAATGCTGGAGAGGCTGTGGGGAAAAAGGAACTCTCCTGCACTGTTGGTGGGAGTGTAGACTAGTGCAACCATTGTGGAGGCCAGTCTGGAGATTTTTCAGAAAACTGGGACTGGAAGCCCATTTTGACCTAGCTATTCCTCTTCTAGGCATATTCCCAGAAGAATTGAAAGCATCATACCACAGTAATATATGTGCACCCATGGCAGCACAATTTGTAATAGCCAAATCTTGGAAACAACCTAAGTGTCCATCAACTGAGGAATGGATAAAAAAGTTGTGGTATTTGTATGCAATGGAGTACTACACTCAGCTATAAAGAATGATCACATTGAGATATTTAGAAAATAAATGGACGCAGCTTGAGACCACTCATAAGTGAAATAAATCAAACTCACATGTATAAATACCGAAGTTTCCCTAGTGTAAGAAACGATAAGAATACATTAAAGTATGTGGTAATCATGATTCCCAATCATATTGGTTTGAAGCCATATAATGTTTTCACTCATTAATTGCAATGGTTTTAACCTGGGTTGTTCGATTTTAGTATCTGTGATAGTACGAATAGGTATTTTGAAGAAAACACAACACAAAAGCTAGTGCTGATTTAATATCATCTTGATTTGAAGTCCCATGAAGCTGTTGTACATCTGTTTCCACTGGTTTTAACATGTTGTACCTTATTATATTTTACTATATGCCATAGTATAAACAAAATTTTTTATAGGCAAAGAGATAATATAGAAATCGTTGTTCGTTTTCTATTAGTTTGTTCTAAATACCCTGTAATTGTTTCATTTTCTTGAATGGCTTCACACTGTCTTGATATTCTTAATGCTATAGCATACGAAGTTATACTCAAATAATTCAAGGAAAGAGGCACTATGGTGACTACTATTATGTTAGATTATCTGGTGGTGAAACACAATGCTTAAATTGTTCGGTTCTGATCTGTGTTGGTCTGTTACAATGTCCTCTTTTATCTCAATCTCCCCACTTTTTTAAATTAATCTATGTTTTCTCATTTTTCTTAATTAAGGAAAAACTAAATTTAAAAATAGCGGGATATATTATAGTAACTTCTTTGTTTTCCTATTAACCTGATTTGAACCCCAGTATTGCTCTCCCCATCTTGTTCTGTCTGATTTTACTATATTCTATTTTGTTTGATAGTATCAAGTTTGAGGGTATAGGCAACCACTTTGAAGGCAATAAGATATACTATGATGCCCATTATGGTTTAATTATTATCTTCTTTTGAAGTCCTGTAAGGTCTCCAATGTAGGTTTTATTGGTCTTGTTTTGTACTGTTTTGATCAATTCTATTATACCTGATGATATAGGCAACTCATTTTAAAAATAGCAAGAGGCACAATGGTAACCACTTTTGATCACCTGATATTCTATTTTTGCATCACGTACTATGCCCATCCTTCTGTTCCAACTGACTGTTTTGCTTAGTCACATTTGGTTTTAGTCTCTTCAAAAAAAAAAAAGAAGAAGAATTGTGGGAGTAATAAAACCCAAAAAAGTGTAATTGTTATTGTAAAAAAAGAGAGGAAAGGAAGGTGGACTAAGGGATATAACCGCAGGTATGTTCGAGTGTGTAGGATGGAAAACCATATTACTGAGCTTTTGTTGGATCACTGAATGGAAGTGTGTCCAATATCACTGTATGAATGTCCACTTTATATGCTTTAATTTTATAATTTGGACAACAGTTTCTAAGAAGACAATATGTAACCTATTAACTAGTGATTTCTTACTGTATATTTTTTTCTTGAAATTCTGTATTACTTGTACCCTTTTACTGCTTTGTGTTTTTATTTCCTTTCTTTTTTCTCTTTAAATTAAAAAAAAATTTAAATTTAAAAAAAAAGAAAACTACAAATATACAAGTAAATCACACATCCCAATCATCATAAACACTGGTTTAGAAATGGAATCAATGCTCTAGGAAAAAGTTTAAAAAATCATTAGGAGGGAAATGTAAGGCAAATCTATGATACACTACTACCACTTCACAACCACTAAGATTTCTAGCATTATTACAACAGTACCAAGTACTAACAAAGATGCAGGATTCTGAGTATGCACCATCACTTTGGAAAACAGTGACAACTCTTCAAAAGGTTAAATACAGTTTAACATAACACAGAGATTCTTCTCATAGACATATAGTCGAGAAAAATGCAAACATAAACCCATACTGTTTCTAGGAGGATTGGCTCCAGGACCATCACCCACCACAATACCAAAGTCAAGCCATTTATACACAACAGTGTGGTAGTAGAATACAACTTACAGCAAATCATCCTCTGATATATTTTCTATCATCTTATAAGGCTTAGTACAGTCTAAGTACCATGCAAATATTTGTTATGCTGTTCAGGATGGTCAGCTCTTTTTTTTTTTTTTCCTTGAGTATTTTCTATTCATTGTTTGAACTGGCAGATATAGAACTGCAAATACAAAGAGGGAACTGTATCTGAGCACTCACAGAACCATATCAGAGCAGTCAAGAGAGAGGTTCAACCAAGCCAGCACCCTGGGGTTCCAAGCAAACAACACAATCTTTTGTGAAAAGAATAAGCTGTAAGAAATGAGACAACCCCATCCATAGTCTAGCAAGAAAAAAAGCATCTCGACTTTAAGGGAAAGAAAGGGCTATAACTCTCAAAGGGAAGAGATGCAAGATTTAAGTGGATGATTAGGGTGGAGACCGAAATGCTGGAGAAGGTTTGGGTACAAAAGAGGCTCAAATAGCAAAAAATCAGAAACCTGAGAGAATAGTGCCTCAGAATACCATGAAAGGACCAAAGGAAATGGACTTAAGGGTCCAGGAAAATATGGTAGGGGCTAGAATCAAAAATTCCAAAATAACCCATTCAAGTGCTAAAATGTAATTTAAGGAACTATTTCTTTTACCATAGAAATGCAGGTTTCCAGTTTTCCCATACGTTAAAGATGTAATGGACTTGAGGCCAGATTCTCTGCAATGAAGTCAAACAATTCTCTTGCTTTCCAAAAGCTATACTTCTTTTTTAAACTACCACCATAAATGCATGATGTCTTTATTTCAAGGCAGCCTTGTTACTATTTTTCCATTTAAAATGTACTAAAAATCTATAAACTATACATAAAAATAGTATAAAGAGAAAATAATAATCATTCTTACATAATTCTATTACATGGAGATAGTTATCAATAAACTTTGAACATAGAGGTACTCTCTATGCCTCTTTCCATCTCATAAATGAGTAGTGTTTATCACGTTTATAATTGTTAAAGAATATAAATGTATACTTGTGTATACAGAGTACTATTCATTCATCTGTTCATCAGTCAATTCATGCAATGTAAGTAGTAAATGATTTTCAGAAAGGCTATATTTATCTATTCCCTGTCCCCTAACAATACCAGATATAAAAGAAACTGCTAACTTGTTACTTTCATGATTTCATTGTGTTTATTTTTTAATTTTCCTCTGTCTCATCTTCGTATGCTTCTATGGTTTTAAATCAGAATTTTCTTTCTTTTTTTTTTTTTTAAATATGTGTTACCCATATAGCAAAAGTAAGACTTTTTATGAGGAGTCCTGATCTAATCAGACAGGCCCTTTAAAAGCGTTATGTTTTCTCAGTTCCCAGTAGACACAACCACACGCACACACATGAACACACACACACACCAAGTAACAACATGTTTTTGTGCACCTTAAAATGAAAAAGAACCTCATGGACTTTGACACTTTAAGTCATACGTTATACCCAATAATAGTTCTGGAAGGTCTGAGAATAATATCTGCAGAAAGGAACATAATAAAGCTTTAAAAGGAAAACTGAGGATATCTTCAGGACCTAGGAATGGGCAAAATTTGCTAAGCAGAAAGTGTTAACTATAAAAGAAAATAATAATAAAGGTTAACGTATTAAAATAATGTTTATCAAAATAGACCAACAGGCAGTAAAATGGCAACCTACCAGAAGAATGAAGATATCTGCTATATATACTAGACAGATATTAGATGTCTATCTATCTACATGTATATCTAAAAAGAACTCACCTAAAATATATACAGAACAAGTGCAAACAAGTAAGAAAAAGATCACTCAATGGACAGATGCTTACCAAGGTACAAGCCTAAGGTCCCAGCTCCTCAGAAGACTGAGTCAAAAGGATCACTTGAATCTAGGAGTTTAAAATCAGCCTGATCACAATGCAAGCCTAACTTCATCAGTCTTTCAATATAATAAAGAAAAAACTGTCCCAACAGAAAAAAAAATGCATGAAAATGGAAATTTTTCACAAAGATATTAAAATAATAAACATACAGCACACAATTAGCCATCAGGGAAATGCAAGGCAAACTATAATATTAGTACATACACACCAGAAAAGTTAAAATCAATAAAATCCAAGAACGGTAGCCAGAACATCTTTATATTTATTGCTGAGGGTATAAATCAGCAAAATCATACAAGCACACTGCAGTAACTATTAAAGTGGAATACATGCAACTAATGACCCCCAAATTATTATTCTTAGTAGAGAAATGTGCACTTCTGTTCATCAAAAGACAAATAGCAAAACATTCATAGTAAATAACTACAGGGAGCCCACAGATGTTATAGGTGAGCATACCTTAAACTTCTTACTATGGAAAATTTAGACCACTTCCAATTTTACTGTATAGTGAATAATGTTTAAAAAAAATCTTCCTAACATGAGTTTTGTCTTTTAAAATATTTCCTTAGTAGTAATTCTTCAGGACTGGTACCCAAGTAAACTATACCAACTACTATATCCTAAGTTTCCTTTTCCCATGTAAAATGTCTACTTTAAAGAACGCTTTAAGAGTTATCCTGTAGAAAACTGGCAAACTTCTAAAGAGAACAGAGAATAGAATATTGTTTCTGAAAGGTTTGGCCCAGACAGGACACTGTAGCCAGGAAAGCCACAACCGGAAGCAGGAAGCCCCATCTTGCCCTGCCCCTAGGAAGTTACCTGTGACGCCATCTTCCCGCCCCTGGGAATTTACATATGGCGCCAAACCTAGGACCAATGGGCTACCTGTGTATCCCTAATGCCTGCCTTAGGTTCCACCCCAAACCGAGGTTATTTACAGGCCCCCACACCGCGTGTCCGCCGGAGAGATCGCCGGACGCCAGCGGTGGGGGTTGCCGGTCATCTCTCTCCGTGTTCTCAGAATAAAGGCCGCTTTTTATTTTATATTTCTCATCTTTTGTTAATATTTTTCATCTTTTGGAAATATCTCTATCATTTGGTGCCGTGACTCTATCGGCAGGCAACTGACTGTTGGGCCACATACCCAAAGTCTTCTAGCCGATAGCCAGATAACATCCTGGATTAATCCCGAGCTTTTTCCTCTCCCGAGACGTTCCTGTCGCCAGCCGCCTGCGCTCCGCATCGGCCAGACTAATTTCAAGTGAGCACTCCCCGGGGAACTTTTCGCACTGGGCAGCCCCAGTGGAATGTTCTCCCCGTCTGCGTGGGTCTGTGCATTTTCACGTCCTTAGGACCGCCCAGGGCAGGGTTCTTTCTGGGCAAACCTGCGCCCACGAAATCTCTCACGTTCTTTAGGTTCAGATAGCCCAAAGCAGAGATTTTTGGGACCGCCCACACTGAAAGAATGCCTCACTTCCCTTAAAGCCTTGCGCTTTCACGGGCAAAACTGTTACTGACCCCACGTAGACTCCATTCGTAAATCTCTCAGTGACGACTGGAGTTTACGGTTTGGAACCCCGTAGCCGCCGCGTGGTACCACAAATAAGTGACGACTTTTTTCTGGACCTCCGGTTTTTTTTTCTTGCCTGAATCAGTCATGGGGAACGTATTTTCTAACTCCCAAAAGACGCCTTTACAATGCCTAATTTCTAATTTACGTACTCTAAAAATTAAAGGTACCATAAAAACTAAACAACTAACTTTTTACTGCCAGGAGGTCTGGCCAACCTACCCGCTTATCGGCAAGCCTTGGCCCAAACAAGGAACATTTGACCCCTGCATTCTCAGGAACTTGTACGATTTTTGTCAAGCTGGCAACAAGTTATTAGAACTCCCTTATGTCCAAGCCTTTCTTATTCTGAGAACACGCCCATCTCTCATTAAGTCTTGTGCTCCCGCTGAGATACTTTTAGCTAACTCTACCGCGCCGCAAACTTTTCTGTCCTGTCCTCCATTGTTTTCCCGGCCGCCGCCTGCCTACCACCAAACTCGTTCCCTGCCGTTACCTCCCACCGGACCGCACTCTCCTCCCCCTATCCCTGATTCTCTCAGCAGCTCTAATCCCTCTCGATTGCAGATACCTCCCACTGTACGATCGTCTCCCTCTCCGCCTTCCAGGACCCATAACTCTCCCAGCAGCTCTAATCCCTCTGTGTCGCAGTTACCTCCCGATGTTCCATCCTCTCCCCCGCCTTCTCCTGGGACCCATAACTCTCCCAGCGGCTCTGAACCCTCTGTTAGTGCTTCCTCTCAGTCTCTGACTTCTCCTGAGAATTCTGTATCCCCTACAGCATTCTCACCGCCCGCCCACCATACTAGGTCTTGGTTGCTATGTCCTTCCAGCAGGTCGCGTGATTGTTCCAGCTTGCGCGGGGAACAGTCGCCATGTTGCAACCCTCTGCCACATGGCATGGCGCCGCCATGTTCCGGAGGGCCACATGGCGACAGGGCGCCGCCATGTTTCGGGCCACGTGACAGGGTGCCGCCATGTTTTGGGTCACGTGACAGGGCGCCGCCATGTTTCCAGGACCCTTACTGTCAACAGGCGTCTCCTTGTGGCTCCTCTTGTGAACTACAACAGCCGCCCTGTTGCAGTGCACATGACGCTTCATTGTGCTGCCGACAGCAGTCCTCTAGCTGCAAGGCACACAGTGAGATGCCATCTGCTCGTGTTTCCCAGGGTGACCAGCAGCAGCTCTGTAGCCGCTCTACAGATGATTGCTCACATGCGCCTATCGGAAGGATGGCTGCTCAAAAGCCCTCTGCTCCAGAATCTCCTCAGGCTCTGCTACCGCTTCGGGAGCAAGTTGGCCCCAAGGAACTTGTTAACATCCATGTGCCTTTTTCCCTTTCTGATCTATCCCAGATTACCCTTAAATTAGGTAGCCTCTCTGTTGACCCACAGAATTATATCAGGCAATTTAAATTTATTACTAATTATGATTTACATTTTAAGGACGTTTATAATGACTCTGGGCCTATAGCTGTGCCAGAGCAGATCAAGCATACTAACTATAACAAATTTTTAAAACAGGTCCAGGAGGCTAATCAAAACCCAGCTGTGTTCCTAAATTGGCTTTCTAATCCTCACGCCCTGCAAGCAGTTCCAGCTTTGCGCGCTGTGTCGGGCCGCCTCCCAGCCCCTCCCCCATGCGCCGTCCCAGTCCCTCCCTTCCCCATGCGCCGTCATCGCCGCCGCTGCCACCTTACACGTTTCCGGGGGCAGTCCGAGCCCGCCCCTGTGCGCTACATCCCAGCGCTTGCCCCACCCACTGGGCGTGCTCTGCCGGAGCGCCGCGAAACAGCAGCTCAGCGGCTCTGCTCAGGCATGCTTTTTTTTACAATTTGGCTCCACTCAAAAGATGCTTTTTTATTACAATTCTCAAACCATTTAATCAAAGTCACTGGCCACCTGATAATTTTACCAGCCTTGTTTATCAATCAAAGCTTTCACCAACCTCCTGTTTAACAACTAAGGTTATAAATTCCTTTTTGCTGGGAACCACTAGCTCTATTTCAAGACAAGGGTTTTCTTGAAAGTTTTATTTTATTTGTCTTGGTTCATACTACTGCAAATAACAGGTTTAAAAAAAGTAAATGTGTTCAAATTTGACAATATTAGATCAGTTTTGATAGATTTATTCATAAGATTGCTAAACCTTTACTGCAAAATGTTTCCATTAAAGTCTTTTTGGGCAGATTAAAGCTTTGTTAATTCTATGTGTCACCCTATAAAAAAAAGCGATAGGCCATCCAGATAAAGCCTGCTTTCTAATCTAAAATGCCAATATTAAATTCCTGCATACTTACTTAATTCTACTATAGTCCAAATCCCAAACAAAAAGGCAAAACTTGACCTTCAAACCTTATAGAGATCTTAATAATAGAGATCTTAATATGGTTTTTCATATTTTTAACACTTGTGACACTTGGAGTTCTGAGACAGGTAAACCTACACAAGGTGGAGCTGCCTGGCCCCTCCATGGACCATGCTCAAATGCAGCAGAAGATACTGGACAAGAAAATGCCCCATCCTGGCATTCTTTGAGACCTTACTCCAGGGCTACTGGACTGTCCTAGCCACCAGAGAGTGGGTAAGCCATCCTAAGTTCTAGCCCTCATAGGAAATGTCGACACTGCCAGATTAGTCACCGACAGAAAATTGCTGCTGAAGACTGAGGAAGTTCAGGGCAACAACAGCCCCCTTTAAGGTGTCCATCTCAGATTCCAAGTCGCACTAAAGTCTCAGGTAAGACATTCTCTATATTTGTGGACATAGAGGCCATATATACAGAGGTCTTCCTGAGTATTCAGGCTGCTATATTAAGTCCTCAATCTCTATGATGGGGTATTGATGGTCAACCTATGCCATTTACATTACAAACAGGGCCTATTTTGTGCAGGTCCCAGTCCTAAATCTTAAAATGCCTTTTATACAGGCTGACTTAGACACACTGAGGCCTCAACAGCTTCCACCTGTTGTTGCTGGTGGACCCTTCCTCAGTGATATAGACCACCCCCTTCCTTTCTTGTTCACCAATTTGTCAGACAACCCTGGTCAAGACTCTCAGATACATTTTTGTCTTATACTTGCTAAAGTTCTGTTACAGCAAATCATTCCAAGGACTACAACCAGGTTACAGCCTAAGTCAAAGTTGCTGGACTCCCAGCCCTAAATCTCATCATTCTGAGTGGTCATCTCATCTTCTGTCGCCTACTCGTCTCCGTCTCACAAAGGCCTCGCAGCCACAGTTAACAGGCTAAGTCATGTTTTGTTATCCACTTTGGTTCCTAATTTCTTACATTTTATTAATGATCATTTTTACAGCAGGACTCTTTAGCAGTATTGCCTACAGACTCCAACATCATGCATACCAGAGACAAGCCTCACCAACCTACCGTCTTAACTTTTATGCTTTCAGATGGGGGAGTAATCACCTCTCATAACTCCACTCCTCCTAACCCCATGTTTAATTTTCAGAATTCTGCCTTACCGTGGAAATGTTTCTACCTCAACATGGTCCTGATAGAATGATATGTCTAAATCAAAGGCACCTTTCCCTCTACCTCACCTGGGTCCTTAAATATGACAGTGCCATGTCTCCTCATAACATTTTGTCTCTTTGTTTTTCCAGTCTGACATACGTGCATTCACCAGTGAAGTTGTCCTGGCTAAAACACCTGGCAGCAGCGTCTACCTGGGCATCAACCTTCATCCCGTCGACTCCCCTAGGCTCCAGTACAGCGCCCTTTGCCAGCAGGAAGTAGTTAAAGAGAGAAATCTTCGCCCCTTTTCATAATAATAACCATAAGACGGGATATGAAAGGTTTGGCCCAGACAGGACACTGTAGCCAGGAAAGCCACAACCGGAAGCAGGAAGCCCCATCTTGCCCTGCCCCTAGGAAGTTACCTGTGACGCCATCTTCCCGCCCCTGGGAATTTACATATGGCGCCAAACCTAGGACCAATGGGCTACCTGTGTATCCCTAATGCCCGCCTTAGGTTCCACCCCAAACCGAGGTTATTTACAGGCCCCCACACCGCATGTCCGCCGGAGAGATCGCCGGACGCCAGCGGAGGGGGTTGCCGGTCATCTCTCTCCGTGTTCTCAGAATAAAGGCCGCTTTTTATTTTATATTTCTCATCTTTTGTTAATATTTTTCATCTTTTGGAAATATCTCTATCAGTTTCTATTTCTTAAAATATCTGGAAATGTAGTGATTCACAATCCTGCCTTTTATTATGCTGATATCTTCTTTCAGAATAGTTGGCAGTTTCTCATACCAAGTATGCTAATATAGAAAGTAATGAGTCCTAATACAAAGATTTCAGCAAAACTAGGTTTGCTACCAAGTATTACAGGCAAAACACATACAGCATACAAAGCAATTTTTTCAAAGCTTTACTGAACAATAAGTTGCCAGAAGGCACCAAAGACTTTATTTCCTAGAAAGGTTCACAAAACTAGAAATTTGGGAATAGCTTACCCTCAAACAGTAGAGTAAGGCCCACTCAGTCAAATTATGATAAGAAATGAGACAGTTCTCAGCTCATCAATGATCTGCCCCAAAATATTAGAGAAAACATTTTGAAGTATTATTTATAGACAAAGCTTCAAAACTTTTTCCCTGTTTTAGGTCACAATCTAACCTCGTAATTCTAGGGCAAAAGGGTTCACCAACATCTTTTGAGTTATGTATAGATTCTGTATTTTGTGATGCAACAGTCTCATAGGAGACTGTTATGTTTGATACACTATGTCCACCTGAGAAGTATAGAAGACTCAGCAGTGAGCCAGGATCTTTACTTTGTAAATATCCTCATCCTGTGTAAGAAGAGGACATAGACATTCTGTGAGTGACACACCTGCCCTGGCGGCCGAAGGGGAAGTGGTGTTCACTATAAAGAAGGAAAAGAGGCTTGTTCTGCCCCTTTTACTCTGGCTGCAGCCTTGAAGCGTCGCCTCAGGGCCGTGCCACCCTGCCTTGGAGCCAGATGATTATGGACTGAAACCTCCAAAAACAATATGCTAAATAAATCTTTCCTTCCTTCATTTTGGGTGTTGAGTTTTTTATCCTAGAAATGAGACAAAAGTAACCAAGGCAGAGACTGCTGTATTAGGGACAAATTTCAACGCAAGTTCAAGTTTTCATCAAGTGTTCTCATACTACGCACACACAGTAATCAATATATTTTTCAGTGTGAACAAACATGAGATACTTCATACAGCCTGACTTTATATTTTACAGAGTATGTGATCTTTAATCGCATGCAACTGATAGTCATAACGTAAGGTACTTACTATCATTAAGGTTAGATAACATTTCTTTAATCCAGATTTGTGGAAACTAAAAATACAAAATGTTAATGGTGACAACATAACAATGCTCTCTATTTGTTTAAAAGAGGACCAATATAAGTTCAAGTTCAGCCTGGGCTATGTAGTGAGTTCAAGATCAGTCTGAACTACACAAGACCCTGTCTTACAGCAAACAGAGATTACCTAACTCTTTAATTTGACATAATTACTTTCACAAAGATAAATAAATAGGAAGAAACAACAAAAATTACTTCATTTTTACTTGGTTCATAAGTATATGCATGCATTTAGGGGATCTAAGAATCAGGGTAAAAGATTAATAAAAGGCTCATTATAGGAGAGATGAAAATTATCAAGATATTCTGTGCTATCTGAAAACACTGAAAAAAAAGAAAATCCACCTACAAATGAGAGTACTGACTATAAAAAAGGTATTTATGAACCTACTCAAAGGAGAAATAGGTTTAAACCAATAGTGACACGTTTTGGAAATTACAAAATGAAGGGAGAATGAAATAAGAGGGTAGTAGATCTAGGGTCCTAAAAGGTTGCCCTTTCCTAACAGGAAAACAGAATAAACAACATAAACAACCCCTCCTCAACTACTGCCACTTCAAAAAAAAAGCAAAACACAAACAGTACTAATCACATGAAAGCACGGTTATAGTCTTAATCTACTTTAAAAATGGAAAACAGAGGCTGGGTATTCGGCTCAGCAGCATAAGCGCCTGCCTTGCAAGCAGGCAGTCGTGAGTTCGATCCCCGGCACCAATAAAAAAGAAAAAGACAAAAAAAAAAAAAGGAAAACAAAAATTCAGAATTTTAAATTTTATTTTACAAAAATAACCTCCCAATGGCAAGGCATAAGAGCATATGACATCACACCCTAAACATAATTACATATCCTCAACTAAATAAATATTTAGAATATCATTAAGTATATTGAAATAGAAATTCAAAAATTAAGAACACTAATGGGAGAAAAATGCAGAAAGCAATGACCATTGGCTAATGTTAGTTTTAAAAAGTTAAGAAAATGGCAAAACTATATAAAAAGGAATAATGAAGACTACATCCTAAGGTACATGAGGAATAGATTCTAATGAAAACACAAAAAGAATGTTAAAAGAAAGATGAAAAAAACTTTTAAGAAGATCCAATTTACATAATTTGAAGTATTTAAAAAATACACACAAATGGACAAAAATATTAAAACCAAAAAGTACACAAAACTGACAAAAAGGATTGTATTAAATTTAAAAAGGCAACTGCACAGCAAAGAAAATAAGGAGACTGAAGATGGTCTACAGAGACTGAATACTTGCAAACCTCCTATCGGTAAAGAACCAATATCCAAAAATTAGAAGGAATTCCCTCACCCCCAGAGGAAGAAAGAAAAATTAAAAGGTGGGCAAAGAATCTAAAGACATTTCTCAAAATATCATACAAATTGTCTACAAGTATACGGAAATGTTTAACATAACTTACCACCAGAGAAACGCAAAATAAAACCATAATCAGACATCATCTTTTTTCTATTAGAACCACAATTATCAAAAACACAAGATAACCAGTGCTGGCAAGGATGCAGAGCACTGGGAAACATGGTACACGGGGGTGGGGATGTAAATTAGTACAGCCATCACGAACAGTGTGAAGGTTCCTCAAAAAGTAAAACTAGAACTATCACACCATCTAGTAATATGCTGGTGCTGGATAAATACACAAAGTAAGTGAAATCAGTGTGTCAAAAAAATATCTGCACTTCCAAGTTCACTACAGCATTATGACAACAGCCAAGATATAGAATCAACCTATGTATATAGCAAAGGATGAATGCATAAAGTAAAAGTGGTGTATGTACAGAATAGAATACTATGCATCTTTTAAAAAGAAAAAACTGCCAGTGATACTTACAGATGAAAATGGAGGACATCAGATACGTAAAATAAGCCAGGAATAGAAAGATAAATACTGTATTCTTATTTATATGGGAAATCAAAAAGTCTCAGACAGCAGAAGTACATTGTTGAATTGCTATCAGGGATTGAAATGGGAGAGGTGAACTAAGAAAATAAAATGTTCATCAAAGGACACAAAAATAACAGTTCTGCAGAAGAGATAAAATTTAAAATTCCACTATTCAACATGGTGACCGATGTTAACAGCAATGTACTGTACACACTTGCAAAGTGCTAGGAAATTTTGAGTATTCTTAGCATGAAAAAACCTGAAGTAATGTATTTGCCAACTAGCCTGACTTACTGTCTACAACGTATAAATATAAGGTATGACCACAATATACAGTGAATGTTTAAATTTTTAAAATATATTATAGTAAAAGACATACTGCTATTAGCCTCACTCAAAACTCTCTCCCTCACTTTAGACACAATTATTCCATCATTCTTGCCACTTTCTGAAGTAGTTTTGGAACTCCTTTCATGTCTTTTTAGGAGGTATGTATCAAAAACACAATGAACGCTGCTAGAACATGCCACGTAATACAAATGTAAAGACAGGTTCATGAAAATGTTGTGTCCACATCCACTTTATTCACTAGGTTGGAACTATGCAACCTCTGGCTTTTTCCTAAAGTCAAAATGATCATCATGAAAGGTAAACATTTGAAGTGATTCGAACAAAGAGGTTGATGCCACACTGCAGCTGAAGACAGTCACTTACCAAGTTGCTTTATGAAGTGGTAAAAAGAATGGGGTAAGTGTGTTCAACGCAAACATGAATATTTTGAGGGAATTAATGGCAATGTGTCTTTTACTGTAATAAATTCTTTAAAATTTACTCATTCAATAAATGGGAAATAAAGCAAGACCTGATTTCATATGTTGAAAGAGCTCACTCAATACCAAGAAACCCACTCTGAAAGGCTCTTCAACAGATAACCTTATAAAACTATTAAGACTTTAAAAGAAGAAAAATACTCTCATAATCTTTATACAAATATCAAATACCTTGTAAGCACAAGAAAATTCAACTGGCATCAGACATCTCAAAAAAATATAAAGCAAGACAATAATGAAAAAGTAGTTTTTAAAAAGTCATACAACATGTTACTCAAGGATCAGAGACATTCAGTTTCCACAGGTAACCAGCATGGGCCAGGAGCAGCAGCCAGACACACCCCATGCCTGCCAGCTGCCATTAGGGATGCTTGCTTACTGAGGGCAGCCAGTATGGGGCAGGAGACTGTCAGAGACATACGTTGGTCGTGTCGACTGCCAGCAGGGGAGTCCCAGTATAGCTGCACAGGCCAGGAAAAGCAGCAGCCCTGCACTGGTGCTGCTGCAGCCATTGTGGAAGCCTCGGTGTAGCTGCACGGGCTAGACAAGCCTGCCCCATCCCCTACCACATCCCTGGTAGAAACCCAGATGCCTGGCCCATGCCCCTACACTGCAGATGGGCAGCCAATGCAGGACCACCTTGTCTAGAGAATCCCAGGAAAATGTCACAGTGAAAGAGCAAAAGGCAATCACAGACATCTAGTGCAAACAGAACAAGTCCAGGAGACACCAAAGAAATTGAAAGTAGCACATCTGAGATTTCTGAAATAACAACTGAACTCAAGAAACAATTTCATGAGGTTGTAAAAAAAAAATATCATCTCAGGTAATAGAAGAAATGACAGCCACAATGAAAGAATTGCTGAACACATCTAAAGAGGACATAGATTAACAAAAAGAGAATAAGAAAATGATGAAAACCTTGAATGAACAACATAGGAAAGAATTGGAATGCATGATTCAAAGAAATATCCAGAAAATTAAAATTTCCATTGAAAACTGGCAAAACCGCTTGAATGAAACAGAAGATAGACTTTCAGACCTTGAAGACAGAATTACAGCTAAGGATCACAAAAGGAAACACAGTTAATGCAAAAGAAAATCCATAGACTAGAAGTCAAAGGAAAGAAAACAACATTCCATACAACGAGGAACCAGAAAAAAGCAGGGGTACCTAGCCCATCAACAGCAGAATGGATAAAAAATATAACACTATTTTTATGCAATGGAAAACTACTCAGTTGTAAAGAAGGATAATCTCGAGGCTATTATATGTAAATTGATGTAACTTGAGATCATGCATATGGATGAAATGGTTCAGACTCACATGAGTGAACATGGTATTGCCTCCCTATTATAAAAAAAGGAATTAGTGGGATCCAAAATGTACAATATATTGTGAAAGTGAAAGGGGAGGAAATATCTAAAAAGGGAAGGTGGTAGCCACTGCTAATTTCATGTTATCTTGAAGTCCTGTATCATTTTCATGGTTTGTTTTGTTTGGTTTTACTCTATTTTGTTTTGATTTAATTATGTCATGGTATGAACAACTATTTTGAAGGTAACAAGCTATATTATGATAGCCATTGTTAAATTCTTACTATCTTATTTTGAAGTTCTGTATCATTTTTATAGTTTGGTTTGGTTTTATTCTGTTTTGCTTCATTTATTCTATTATATCTGATGGTAATGGAGATATTTTAAAGATAACAAGGTATATTATGGGAGCCACTGTTGATTTCCTATTATCTTGTTTTAAAATCCTGTATCACTTTTATTGTTTTGATTCATTTTACTCAGTTTCATTTTGTTTGGTTTTCTCCTCTTTAAAATAAAAAATAATTTTTAAAAACTTTAAAAGAGGACTATATATGTAAAAAAGGGTATTTTTAGTAGTACATGTTTGCAGCACAGGTTTCATTCATTGTGTGGAGCTGGTACATGTATGTAACACATCTCAATCCCTTTATCTTCTCCTTTCCTTCTCCTTCCCCACCTCCCTTAATCCATTTTACCGTTTAAGAAAGACTTATTCCCCCTACTTCTTATTACTTTTTATTTTGGTCTTACTTATAATTTGGGCTTTTCACATAAGAGAAACCATATGATATTTAAAATTTCTATGTCTGATTTATTCCACTTAACAGTATGGTGGCAAGGTACATCCATTTTCCTAAAATAATGCAAGTTTATCATTTTAGTAATACTTGTATGAAAATACCACATTTTCATTACCATTTATATATAATACAGTAATTCTCTCAAATTTCAAGGCACAAATATTTTTAAAACACACAAGTAGTTTTAAACATACAAGAAAATCAGTACCCATGAGCCTGTCCAAAGGATCAAAGTGTTTAAATGTAAGCTTCATCCAACCAATCTATCACCGGAAAAAGTTAGGCAAAACCACTGATAGTAAATATTTTTTATATTTAATTGTAGATCAAAAAAGTTAGGGATATGGTTAAATAAGTGTAAGATGTTGGCCCCAGGAGAGTTTAGATCATCACTCCCAGTGGTCACGGATGCACCCAGGTTCCAGCCACACTAGATTGGGCACTGAAGGTATCCCACCTGCCTGGGCCACACCCAGTGAACTTCTTTTAATCCAGGGAACTGTGCTGCCAGAGGAGGCAACTGGGCTCACCAGTGGGTGAGTTCCTGCTCACCATCCCGAATCCCTGGGAGAGTTTAAGACCATCGCTCCCAGTGGTCAAGAACCCGCCCAGCAGCCAACCACACTAGACCAGGTTTGGGAGGTTTTGCAGCCTGACTAGATTACACCCAGCGACGTTCTTCAAAAAGGAGAGTTGAGAGCACTTGAAGTGACTTCCAGCCCATTGGTGTGCCTGGGAAGAGCTTTAGACCATCATCCACAGTGGTAAGGTGCCTGCCAAGCCTTCTGGAACACTGGAGGTGGCACAGGAGGTCCTGTGGAACTGACTGGACCATACTCAGGAACCTCCATTCAGTCTCAGGAGCCAAGGGCATAGTAGAGGATTTCCAACACCCCTAAGGGAAGCCTTGGAACAACACATAAAACGGAAATACAGAAAAATGACAACCTGAAAGACCAAAATGCAATCTCAAACCTCCAGCCCATCAGAAAAAGCCCAGGAGCCATGCACATGGAAGAAAATATATGACACACACCTGAAATAATAGCAACTGAAATAAAGAAGCAATTCTGGGAAGCTTCAAAGGAATTCAAACTAGAAATAATTTCTCCGGCAAAAGAAGAAACGATAAAAGAAATGAAAGAGATGCTGAATACAACTAAAGACGACACTTAAAAAATTAGAGGAACACAACAAAAAGAATCTCTGGATGAAAAATACAAGAAACAAACAACACATGAAGCAGATGCAAAAAGATACACAGAAAATCAAAAATTCCATTGAAAGTTGTCAAAACTGCCTTAGTGAAAGAGAAGACAGAATTTGAGACTTTGAAAACGGATTGCACCTAATGAAAAGGAAAGGAAAGATCTTTTAAAAATAACAAGGCATCAGGAAATAACAATTCAACACCTGCAAGATGATGCAAAGAAAAACAACATAAGATTAATAGGGATAATGAAAAAGAAGGGAATAACACAAAGGATATCAAGAGTCTATTGACAGGACTAATAGCTGAAAATTTCCCAAACATGAGAATGGAAACTAACATTAGGATTAGTGAAGCATACAGAACCCCAAATAGCCATAACCAAAATAAAACTATACCCAGACATATAATAATCACCATCCCTGAAAAAAAAAGAAAAAAATCTTAGTGAACTGTCCCTCAAAGGAGTTCTGTCTAAAACATATGAAGAATTTTTAAAAAGTTAGATCCCTGAAATTCAAAGACCCAACCCAAAAACTGGCATCTGAGATGCATACACACTTCTCAGATGAAGAAATACAAATGGCAAATAAATACATGAAAAATGTTCGTCATCATTGGTCATTAGCTAAATGGAAATTAAAACTACACTGAGATTCCATCTCACTCCAGAAAGAATGGCCAGGATCATGAAAACAACCAACAACAAATGCTGGAGAGGCTGTGGGGAAAAAGGAACTTTCCTGCATTGCTGGTGGGAGTGTAGACTGGTGCAATCACTGTGGAGATCAACCTGGAGATTCCTCAAAAAGCTGGGATTCGAAGTCCCATTTGACTCAGCTATTGTACTTCTAGGCATATTCCCAGAAGAACTGAAAATATCATAACATAGTAACAAATGTGCACCCATGTTTATAGCAACACAATTTGTAATAGCCAGATCTTGGAAACAACCTAAGTGTCCATCAACTGAGGAATGGATAAAAAAGTTGTGGTATTTTTATACAATGGAGTACGACTCAGCTATGAAGAATAATCACATTGAGATATTTACAAAGAGCACCTGCCTTGCAAGCAGGCTGTTGTGAGTTCAATCCCTGGTACCGGAAAAAAAGAAAAAAAAAAAAAAGAGAGATATTTACAAAGAAACGGATGCAACTTGAGACCATACTCATAAGTGAAGTAAATTAAACTCACACGTATAAATACCAAATAGTCTCCCCAGTGTAAGAAATGGTAAGAGTAGGGCTGGGGATTTAGCTCAGCAGCACAAGCACCTGCCTTGAAAACAGGTGGTCACTGGTCCCTGGTACCAATTAAAAAAAAAAAAAAGAAATGCTAAGAGTACATAAGAGTTCATGGTAATCATGATTCCTCATTACACTGCTTTGAAGCTTTATAATATTTGCATTCATAGGTTGCAATGATTTTATCCTGGTTTGTTTGATTTTGTTATCTGTGATGGTATGAACAGCTATTTTGAAGTACACAAGACATTGTGATAGCCAGTGCTGATTTAATATCATCTTACTCTGAAGCCCTACTATGCTTTTGTTCTTCTGTTTCCATTGGTTCTACCATATTGTATCTTATTATGTGTGATAGTATAAACAATTTTTTATGGAAAATGAGATAATATAGTAGCCATTGTTCGTTCTGTTTTGGTTCTGAATGCCCTGTAACACTTTCATTCTTTTGAATGGTTTTATACTATTTTGTTATGTTTGATACTACTGTATATGAAGTTATACTCAACTATTTCAAAGAAAGAGACATTATGGTAGTTACTGTTAATTATGAGTTGTCTTGTGGTGAAATACTGTGTTGTTTACATTGTTCTGATCTGATCTCCTTTGTTATGTCCTCTTTATTCTTAAACCTCTTTAAAATAAATTTTTTTTAAATATAAGATATTTTATCATACATGCTATGTATGATAAATTTATATTCCGATTATAGGAAATAGGAAAGAAAACAAAAAATTACAAGAGTTCACTGTATGTGATATAGGTGATAGGCAAGAGATAAAGACACTATTAAAAATGTAAGTCAAACCTCTCTAAGATATGGAGTCTGAATGCTGGAATACAGCAACCTGAATAAAACAAAGAGGAGGAAAATGTGATCCAGGACCCAGCAAGGATCTGAGTAAGAACTGAAGCACCAAGAGTGAGCCAAGAAGGGGGCCTCAACACAAAAGAGGGAGGTGACAAGCAGTGCTTTCTCCCTGAGCCCCAGCTCAAGACACAGGAGGGCAGCTGGAACCTGCAGAAGCACAGCGACTACTGGCAACTCGGAGGCGTCTATGGGAGAAAAAATACCAGTGCAATGGAGCAGTGGGCACTGTGGGCAGCAGGGGCCAGTGTGTTATTTGGGTTCAGCTGTCCCCCGGAAAGAGAGACTGGCCAGTCACCATCTTGTAGAGAGGTCAACAGAAATCAGAATCCAGATCAACTTTGGGTTGGCTCCATCTGGCGGCTCCCAGTGTCAGAGGGCCAAGCTCAAGCCAGCAGGAGGAACTTGGAGAGCTGCAGGCTACTTGGATTTCAGCCTCACAGTCACAAACCAGCAGAAGCCTCAACTTTGCTGGAATTCCTTTTTTTTCTTTTTTTTCCCGGGACTAGGGATCGAACTCAGGACTGCCTGCTTGCAAGGAAAAAAAAAAAACTTTGGTGGAATTAAAGGCCCAGGTTTCCTGGCCTCGCCCACTGCTGCTGTAATTCTACTGCTGGGTTGCTGGGATCCACTGATATACATCTGGGTTTTATCTATCCTCTCTGTCTACCAGGGACAGCAGACTATGTCCTGAGGTGGGCTTTTTTTTTTTTCCCCTGCTTTACTTTCTTTGCATTTAAATATTATTTCTTCATTTAAAAAATATTTTTATAATTTTTTTCATGATTGTTCATGTTTTTCTCCAAGGACACTGTTTCTTTTTGTCGTTACTCTGCTCTGTTCTTGTTTCTCGCTTCTTCCCTTCTGCTTTTTTCACCAGTTCCCAAAGGTTTTCTAATCTTCCTTTGTTCCCCAGCCTGTATTCTAATCCCTTCTCTTTTGCTCTATTTTTTTCTTTAATCTCTTTTAAATTTTCACCTTGGGCTGGGAATTTAGCTCAGCGGCATAAACGCCTGCCTTGCAAGCAGGCAGTCGTGAGTTCCATCGCTGATACTGATTTAAAAAAAAAAAAAAAAAAAAAAAAACTATAAACCTTGTTCACATGGTTAAAAGTGGTAAATGAATCATTTCTCATTTTCAAAGGTGTGCTTAATGCTGCAGCTACACAAGGTGATAGACTGTTACAATTAGTTGTTTTTCTTTATATGCCAAGACTGAGATCGCATGAGGGTCATAAACAATACTTCAGGCCAGGGGCATTTCAAGGTCAAGTAGGTAGCAATTTCTCATCCTCAAAAAACCAAAGAAATAGGATCTTGCAACAGACTCAAAACCCAAAAGCCAGCTGCACCTGGAAAGCACCTTTGAGAAGTAATCATTTCTAAGGCTTCTCAATACTACCAATAAAAATATCTACCATAAACAATTTACTAGCATAATGCAGAAATTAAACTTAAAAAAAAAAACAAAATGGGAAGACATGGAACGAAGATGCAAATAGCAGACTCAGTTCACCAAAGCCAAACCAAGGGGGCAATGAGGTGGAACAGTCTGAAAGCCACCCACCTAGACTCTCTGAAGTGCTGGCAACAAAAGTAAAAAAGCAGATGAAGGAGGCTCTGGGAAAAAAATCAAATCAGAAACAATTTCTCAGGTAACTTCAGAGATGATTACCGCAATAAAGGGCAGGATTAGTGAATGTAGAGAACATACAGATTTAAAAAAATAAAGGAGCATAAGAAAATGATAGAAAGCATAAGTGTATAATACAGTAAAGAAATGGAATCTATGGAACAGATTCAATCAGATATCCAAGAGATTAAAAACTCTAGTTAAAGTATACACAGCAAAATTAAACAATGTTGAGGACAGAATATCAGATCTAGAAGACAGGACTGCAAGACAGGCTTGCAATTAGCATCATGACTAGAAAGATTTCTTAAAAATGGCAAAGAACTATGGAAAATCAATCCAACTGCTGCTAGTGATGCAAACAGTAAGATAAGAGTCAATATAAAAGCTGGACATAAGGCAAAGGACACAGAAAACCTGTTTACGGAAGTAATGAAAACTTCCCAAGCATGGAAAAAGAATTTGACATACAAATAAATGAGGCTTATAAAACAACAATTAGCCATATTGAAAAAAAACTATCACAAGATTATTTGTTGGCAAGATTCCAGAACTTCAACGCAACAGATTAAAAGCCATTAGAGAAAAGAAATAAATCAACTATAAAGGAAAAGCTTTCCAAATCACAGCAGACTTCTGAAAAGAAACCTTCAGTCAAGGACAATTTAGAACTTCAAGCCCAACTCCAACCCAGATTGATATACCCACAAAACTAAGTTTCAAAATACATGAAGAAATACTTCCAATGAAACAAAAACCTGAAGAAATTCATAACCACCAAACCAGCACTCCAAAATGTTTAAAAGGTCAAAATGTCTAAAAAAGACAGTGAAGGCTACAACTCTGTGAATCCCAGCAAAATGAATCCATCAGGCAAGGCAAATAATTAAATAGAGGGGAAACAAAGAGAACCCACATCAGGAAAATAACAAAACAAAGATAAGGTAAAACGTATCACTTATAGCTAGCAATATTAATGGGTCTGCATTCACCAATCAAAGAAACAGATTGGCAGAATACATTAAAAATAAGCTCCAACAATATGCTGCATACAAAAAGCACATGTAATTAAAAGGAAATCAAACTGAAAATCAAAGGATGGAAAACAAAATTCCATGCAACAGGAACCCAGAAAAAAGCAGAGGAAGCTATTTTATTTGCAGGCAAAGCAGATTTCAAGCCAAAACTGATCAAGAGAGACAAAGAAAATAGCTACAACCTTGTTAAGGGAATAATCTAAGGGGAAGAGATAACGATCATAAATATATATGTGCACCAAACACAAGTGTACCCATCTATATACAACAAATATTAACCGACATAAAAATTGAATAAATACTAATATAATCATAATGGGGGGAATCACCATACACCAATGGCACAAATAGATCAACAAGACAAAAAAAAATTCAACAGAACTAAATTATATCTGAACTAAATTAATCCAGTGAGCAAATGCATCTAGTAGACATTTAGGATATTGAGCCCACAATAAAAGAATACACATTCTTCTCAGCTGCAAACAGCATATTCTCCAAAACAGACAGCACATAGAAAATGCTTAAGTAAATGCAAAGGAACTGAAACAATTCCATGAGCATCATCAGACTGTAGTGCAATGAAACTGTAAATCAATGGAAGAAAGAAACCAAGAGTACTGCATAAATACATGGAAATTAAATAACACCTTCCTGGAAAACCAAGGGGTCACAGGAAGTTAAAGAAGAAATTACACAGTTTCTATAATTAAAGGATTCCAGTACAACATACCAGAACTTATTGAACATAATGAAAGCAGTTCTACTAGGGATTTTATAATGATAAATACCACAGCAGAAAAACAGAATGAGGTGAAATAAGTAACCTAATGTGAACTGCAAGCTTCTAGCAGTTAAAGAAGTCAAGCCCAAACTTCACGCAAGGGAGAAGGTCATGAAGAGTAGAGCAGAAATTACAAAATGAAGACTTAACAAAATAATACAAAGAATCAATGAATCGAAGAGCTGGTTCTTTGAAAGATTAAATAATACTGACAAACTCTTAGCCAATCTTACAGAAAAAAGGAAAGACTCAAATTCATGCAATAAGGGAGAAATCATCACAGATCGTACAGAAATCCAGAAGATCATTAATACCTACTTCAAGAAACTGAATTCTGGTAAGATGGAAAACACAGAAAAAATGTATAGATCCCTACATATATATGAATTACCAAAGCTGAATCAAGAAGATATAAAGATCCTAAATAGCCCCATTAGTAATTGATGAAATTGAACATGTAATTAAAAATGTGCTAACAAAGAAATGCCCAGGTCCGGATGGATTTACCTCTGAATTCTAAGCAAATTTAGAGACATTCCAATGCCACTATTCTTCAAAATCTTTAATGAAATTGGAAAGAGAAACAATTCTAAACTCATTCCTGGAAGCAAACATTATTCTGATATCAAAGCCAGTGAAGGCCAACTAAAAAAGAAAACTACAGGTCTATGTCCCTAATGGAATAAATGACAAACATCCTCAATGAGATATTTGCAAACAGAGTACAGCAGCAAATCATCGAAGAAGGTTATACACCATGACCAAGTAGGATTCATCTCAGGAATGTAGAGATGGTTCAAACACATGAAGCAATAAACATAACCATCATATTAATAGAAGTAAGGACAAAACCCACATGATCATCTCAATAGACGCAGAAAAACTTTTCACAAAAGTCCAACATAAATTCATAATGAAATCTCTACAGAAAATTGGAATAGAAGGTCTCTATCTCAACCCTATAATATAAAGCTATCTATAACCAACAGCTAACATTATATTAAATAGTCAAAACCAGAAAGCTGTCACTATTATGACTCCTACTCAGCACAGCAGTATTAGCCAGAGCAATTAGACAAGAAAAAGATACAAAAGGATAGAAAAGGAAGAATTTAAATTACCGTTAATTGCAGATTACATCATACTTTACAATTCCTACTTCATCTCTCAATCCCACCCAGACATAATAAACAAACTGAAATGCCTTGAGGGTGGCCCCCATACTGCCTGCCCAAAAATTTACCTAATCTGGCCTTTACGGTCTTCTGTAACAGGAAGAAGGAAAATACCAGCTCCTAGTGGCTGCCCTGAGCGCACCCTCATGACACCTCACTCAGTCTTCCCAAAACAGCCTCCAGACCTTGTTCCATGTGCAGCAAGGAGAGCCACTGGGAAGAAAAGGAATCTCCAAAACCCTGAATTCCCCTAAATCCTTGTCCTGAATGCAATCAAAAGAGCCACTGGAAGATGGAGTGCCCACTCCTGAAAATGGAAAAAGGCACCACTTCCAAAAAGCCCCTTCCGGGTTTTAATCCAGCCCCGCTGCTGGACCTGTTGGGCCTAGTGGGAGCCTGCTGATTGCTGGGCCCAGGCTCCAAGCTACCCACCCTAGAAGGTGACAACATCCAGCTGTCATCTGCAGAGTCAAGGGTGAAGATAAGCATAGCGAGTAAGCCAATCATTATCCTTATTCATACAGGAGCCTCCCAGTCAATCCTCCCTAGTTTTGGGGGGCCGATGTTTTCTTCTCAGGTCTCAGTGGTGGGAGTGGAAAGCCATCCCCAGTGCCCTTGCACCACTGAACCCCTACCTTGTCTGTTGGGGACTTACTTACTTACTCACTCCTTTCTAATTATAATCTCCTGCCTAACAGCTCTCCTGGGAAGAGATGCTCCAGGTCACACTTTCCTTCCTCAGACACCGCTCCCCTTCCCTTATCCTGGCACTCCTACCTGAACATTATAAGATAGGGTCCACTCTCTGGGATGCCTCTCGGCCACCAAATGCCCATTTTCCTTGGGATAAGGTAGATCCCCAAGTCTGGGACACTGCCCAACCCTGAACAGCCAGCCACCATCCACTGGTTCAAGTCCCATCTACTAAACCGGTCCACCTTCCCCTATCACCCCCAGTTTCCTATCTCACATCAACATTGTTTGGGACTGAAGCCCATAATCAATAGACCTTTCTAGGCCCAACTCCTCATCCCTGTCCAGTCACCATACAACTCCCCGATCCAACTGGTCAAAAAGCCAAACGGTACCTGCCAGGTAGTACAGGATCTCAGACAAATTAATTCAGCCACCCACCCTGTCACCTCAATAGTGCTCAACCCAAACACACTGCTTAGCAACATCCCCTGTCCACCACCCATTTCACTGTCTTAGACCTTAAAAATACTTTCTTCACCATTCCTTTACATCCCAAATGCCAACCTCTATTTACTTTCACCTGGGAGGACCCAATAATAAAAATAACTCAGCAGTTCATCTAGACGGTCCTCCCCCAAGGTTTTCAAAACAGCCTACATTACTTTAGCCAAGCACTCGCAGCTCATCTAACACATCTAGACCTCTTTCTCCCCAAGCACCCTCCTCCAGTACATAGATGACCTCTTGCTCTAGAGCCCTCTTATGCCCATACCACTCTTCTCCTAAGCTACTTAGCCTTCCTAGGGTATTGGGTCTCCAGAGACAATGTACAACTCTCTCATCCAAGGGTTACATTTTTAGGCTTCAGCCTTACTCCCTCCTCAAAAGAGCTTACCATAGACTGCAAAAAGCACTCCGAGCTCTGCTTGCACCACACACACAATGTCAAATATAGTCCTTCCTGTGGCTAACAAGTTACTGTAGGCTATGGATCCCTTACTTTGCCCTGCTGGCCAAACCCCTTTATCAGGCAATTCTGACTGACGAACCCATGTCCAACCCAAAGGCTGTCCGCCCAGTATTCACCACCATCCGATCCACACTACTGCAGGCCGCCACCCTGGCTTTGCCTAACCTCAATAGACCCTTTGATCTCTACTCTTTAGAAGCCCACAGGATGGCAGGCAGGGTAATGACACAACTAAAAGTGCTAACCCCAGTACCCATTGCCTATCTCTCTAAACAGATGTCACAGTCAAAGGATGGTTTCCTTGTTTCTGGGCACTGGCTGCCACCGCCATCGTCACACAAGAGGCCTCCAAACTCACACTTCAAAGGACATATAAATGTCTACTCCACACACAGGGTAACTGCACACCGGTCGCTTCACCCTCTTCACTGTCCCCCTCTTGCCTCCAGCTCTTTCATGTTAGCTTTCTGGAAAACCCATGCATAGCTTTATGGGTACAAAAATAGACCCTCTCTCCCTACTCCCATGATCTCTCTACACCTGCCCCACCAGTGCCTTGAAACCCTCAAAGACGTTGCCGTACCAACACTAGATGTCTTAGAGCAGTCCGTTACTGATGGAACATATACTTGCTATAGTCTCACTTAAAAACACCCTTGAGGCAAAACCCATACCCCCAGACACTAGTTCACAAAAGGCAGAATTGATAGCCCTAATAACCTAGCACAAGGAACCACCATAAACATCTACACAAATTCTAAGTACAACTCCCACATCGTTTACCACCACCATGCTGCCATCTGGAAGGAATGAGGTCTTCTAACCCAAAGGGGACCCCTATCCAAAATGCTAAACTGATAGTCTCTCTCCTTAAAGCTACATTCCTCCCAAAACATGTGGCCATTCTTCACTACAAAGGCCACCAGACTTCCATTGACCCCATATCCATGGGAAATTCTCTAGTCAGTCAAGCTGCTAAACTGGCTGGCCTGGACTGGGACACCTCTTCTTCCAAGGGCTCACAACAGCTAGCCTTACCCCTTTTAGATGCCCCACCCCAGATTCGTAACATTACCTACCCTTCTTCTCAATACTCAAAACTTCTACATCAGGAAGCTACTCTGGGGGCTCAGGGGTGGCTCCTCCCACATGACAGATATGGTCTCCCAGAAGACCGAGCCATCAAATTTCTTAGCCAGGTTTATCTACTCTACATGTGAGATGGCAAGCCCTAAAGAGACTGCTTGACCCTATCATTTACTGCCCAAACTTGTCTAAATTGCTTCAACAAGTTTCCTCTGAATGTGCAGTCTGTACACACTGAAGGTCCAGTCAAGAGACCAAATGTTCCCTCGGGATCCCACCAAGGAGGATTATACCCTCGTCCCTCCTCTCCTCACCAGTTTTGAGGGTCTTTACCAGGGACTGACAGATTGATTTTATCCAAATGCCCCAACACAAAAAGCTCCGCCACCTTCTTACCATGGTTGACACCTTCACAGGATGGATAGACGCTTTCCCCACATCCCGAGAGACCGCAAACCAGTTACCCACATTCTACTGAGATCATTCCCAGGTTCTGCCTCCCCTGCTCCATCCAGTGAGACAAAGGCCCAGCCGTTATATCCAAGGTCACCCAACAGGTCTTGGAGGCCTTACATATCAGATGGGTCTTACATACTTTATGGGTCTCGGGCCTCGGGCAAAACTGAGAAGGCCAATCAGCTTCTGAAAACCCAACTCACAAAGCTGTCCCTGGACATCCAACTAAGCTGGCATGCCTTCTTACCCATGGTTCTGACCTGCCTCTAAGTAATGACCCCCTACAGCTGTCAGGCTTAATTAAGCCCATTTGAACTGATGTTCCCATTGCCCTCTCTCCTACAGATGCCTCCCATAACACCCCACCCTCTGGCTGACTACCTACCCTTCCTCTCCCCTCATAAGTGAGAGGTTTCGTGCTGGTTTGTGTTTGCAGAACAAAGTATCCCTAAACCTTGCAAAGTGCCACCCCATTACAGGTCCAGCTGGGAGACCAAATGTTCCTTCAGGATCTCATGGCATCTGGCCTCCAACCAAAGTGGAGAGAGGGTCGGGCGTGATGGCTCACGCCTGTAATCCTAGCAGTCGGGAGGCTGAGGCAGGAGGATCATTGCAAGTTCGAGACCAGCCTAGGCTACAAAGTGAGCTCAAGGCCAGCCTGAATTGCATAGAGAGACCCTGTCTCAAAAAGACAAAAAAAAGAAAGAACGAAAAGAAAAAAGAAAAAGAGGATCTGAGAAAATGGAAGGATGTCCTTGCTCTTGGGTAGAAGAACCAACACAGTGAAAGTGGCCACTGATAGATCTGGCCAACATGATAAATACCTACACTCACTGTAAAAGCCCAAACATTGGGACAAAAGGTCCATTGCCATGTTACAAGAGCCTAACACAAGAACAAGGAAATACCCCCTGTAATAGAGAGCCCTGCTGCCAATCTCCTCCAGAGAAAGACATGTTACATAGAAAGCACAAGAGCCACGCACAGCTGTCAGCCTACTCCTCTTTTAACAATCAATAAAAACTCTGCTCAGCCATGCCCTGTGCATCCTTGCCCTGGTCCACTAGGTAAAGTGCCACTTCTGCTTTCTTTGATTTAAACCCCTCCTGTTGACCTTGCAGTGTGTTCCGGTTCTTGGCATGGGTTCAGTTGCTTTATCAGCCATACTCTAAAATTTTTATACAGACTTACTGTAATCCTGATCAAAACACCAATAGCATTCCTCAGAATTGGCCAAAAGAAATCTCAAATTCATTTAGAATCAGAAGAGACTAGACTAGCAAGAGCAATTCTCAGTACCAATAGCAAAGCAGGGGGTATCACAATCCCTGATTTGAAATGATTCTATAGAGCTACTTTTATTAAAACAACATGCTACTGGCAAATATTAGAAGATGCAGAAACAACTCCGCAGTTAGCCACCTTATCTTTGATAAAAGAGCCAAATACCTTTACTGGAAGACAGATAGATTCTTTAATGAATGGTGTTGGAAAACTGGCTTCACATGTACTTAGGATTAAATCTAGACCCTGTATCTCTCACCATGCACTAAAATAATACAGAAATGCATCAAACATTTAAATACTAAAACAAAAACAAAATCTGCTGTAAGATAAAATAGGTCAAACTCTTGAAGACTTAAGTATAAGTTGACTTTACAAACAAAAGTCCAGTTCCAAAGGAAATATTGGAAAGAATCAACCACTGGGATGTCGTCATATTAAAAAGCTTTTTCATAGCAAAAGAAACCACCAACAGATGAAGAGACAACTCACAGTATGTAAAAAAATATGAAAAAATGTTCCACATCACCAGTCATTAGAGATGCAAATTAAAACTAAACTGATACTCCATCTCATCCAGAAAGAAAAGCTGTTATCTAGAAATCAACCAATCACAAATGCTGGAGGGATGTGCAGGAAAAAGGATCCTTTTTCACTGTTAGTAGGAGTATAGACTGGTGCAACCAGTGTGGAAATCAATGTAAAAATTCCTCAAAAAACTAGGACTAGAGGCCCCATTTGACCCAGTTATTCCCCTTCTTGGTATCTTTCCAAAAGATTTAAAAGCCATCACACCATAGTGATACATGCACACTTATGGTTATAGCAGTGCAGTCCTGTAATAGCTAAATCATAAATCAACCCAAATGCCCATCAATCAATGAATGATAAAGAATATGTGGGGTGTTTTATACAATGGTCATAAAGAAGAATAAACTTGATATATGTCTAGGTAAAGGGATGCAACTTGAGATCAAACTCTTAAATGAAATAATCAGACATATACGTTCAAATATTTTATGGTTTTTGTAGCATGACAAACCAAAAGTGTAAGGACCAAAATGCAGTACAGATATGCTGAAACAGGAAGAAAACATTCAAATAGGAAGAGACGGGGGGAAGGGAGATAGCAGAAGGAAAGAAGAACGGAAACAAAGCCTTTGTAAAGTAGGGAAGGGAACAGGGGTTAAAAGAAGTTGAATGGAACAGGAAAAATACAAAAAAATCAAGAGATATGCACAAGTACAAATTCCCTATGATAAATGTGATCATTATATGTATCTAAGATGTACCAATATAATTTTTAAAAAATAAAGTACCTTTAAAAAACGAACAAGTCAGTGAACAAAACATTACAGTAACAGGGATTATAGGTTAACTACAAAACATACAAATTGATTACTTTTTTTTTTCTTTTGGTACCAGGGATGGAACTCATGACTGTGCAGGTAGCAAGGCAAGCTCTATGCCACTGAGCTAAATCCCCGGCTCCCAAAACATACAAACTGAAAAGCAGCACCTAGAACTTTGCTATACCTCAAAATAAATTTTTAAAATAATAAAAGAAATCAAACTAATTAGCAAACAAAATAACATGAAACAATATGACAAAAAGATCAGTTTTACAAACAATGTAAATGCTTTAACTCAGGCTTTAAAAAACTTTTCTGATTTACAAGACTGCAAATATGTCATATATAAGAAATATAATCAAAACAAAATGATTCAGAAAAATAAAAACGAAGAATGGCCAAAATAAGTCTACCAGGAAAACGAAAATAAGTTAGAAGGGAGATATTCATGTGTAGTTAATGCTCAAAAACAAAAAAATTGAATGAAAAAGTACCACAATAAAGAGTTTAATCCTAGAAGTCACAATTTAAATTGAAGATATCATAATTAAGAATATCTATGCAACAATACTTTAAGAAAACCCCAAGAAATACAGCAAAAAAGAGGAGGGAAACAGCAAAAACAAATCAAGTAGACAAAACAATGACATAGAAGGTCTTTTGAATGCATATTAAACTTTACTTCTTGACATTAGAGAATAAACCTTCATACAGCACACATGGAACATTCACAATGATGATACCTTTGGTAATAAAGCCATTAGTACGTTCTATAAAGCAGAAATGTTACAAATATTTCTGACCAAAATAATATATTACAAAATTAAAAATCATAGAAATTACAAAGAAATCTTCAACTGGAAAGAAAGCTAATAAATAGTTAACTGGATAAAAAGTATCTCTAAACTCAAATTACAAAATTACTAAAAACTGACATAATTGATACACAATACACTGATCTCTGGAATACTAATTTTATAGATGCAAAGTAAAATACATGGGTTTAGATAGTTTAATAAATAAAAATTTAAAAATTCCTAGCTTAAAAGCTAGTAAACAAAGCCAAAAAGAAAGTACAATGAAGAAAATCACGAAAACAGAAAAATTAATGTAAATAATAAATCAAAATTAATTTTTGGAAAAAAGTTAATAGATAAGCAGCTCACCAATTTAATTTTTAGGAAGGGACAAAGAACAACGATAGCCAGCAAAAATGACAAGGAGAAAACTATTGAAGGAAACAGTAAAATAAAACATTAGAAGAAGTAAGATTCCACTTTACAAACGTAACTGCAAATAAACTTGTAAGGCCAGGTTAAATGGATAATTGCAATACTTCATTAAAATTGAACCCACTGGAGATAAAGCTTAAACAAACCGATTTTCTTAGAAGAAATAAAGGAACCGTCCTACCAAAAAAACCACCAATGCTTTCAGAGGGAAGCTTTCGAACACTAGATTGTTCAAATGTTCTGTAAACTCTCCTAGAGATTCCAAAGCAAAGAAAACCTCGAATCTTAAAAACTTTATATGTATAACTTCAATAAATATAATAAACACAATAAAGTAAATTATAATTAGTATCACTTATCAATGTTTATGTAAAAACACCAAGTAAAATATTAGAAAAAATAATCCAATGCTACATTTAAAGAATGGCTTACCACAGCCAAGTGTTATTCATTCCAGAAATGCAAAGTTGGTTCAGTATTGGAATCCCTTAATATAATACCCCATATCAACAGATGTAGGGAGGAAAGCCACATATTTATTTACACAGACGGTAAGTCTTCCCACAAAATACAACACTCTTGAAAAACAAATTTCAAGAAAACAGAAATGCTGTAATAGTTTTTATTACTAAGTGAATTTTTGGATGTGACGGCAGTATGGCTGTGACCTGTTAGCCCTTTGATCACCCGTGCTGATGCAGCTGATCTGGCAGGCTCCACTGGTATCCTCTTTCTCCCTCACTGCTCCAGGTGCACCCTTCCCAAAGCTACGTGCTGGGGGGGGGGGGGGACGGCCCACCCTCACAGAGAGGAGGGCTGTTTCCTTGGTCAAAGGTATATGAATAGCTCTGCTCCCCTGCTAGAACCTTCAAACCTCTGTGCCCCTCTCCACCAATACATATACTGCAGCCCCAACTTCTCATGTAGGGCTTCTGATGCATTTGAAGTAGGGCTTTTAAGGAGATAAAGTTAAATGAGGTCATAAAGTTGGAGCTAGGATTCAAATGGTTTAGCGTTTTTACAAGAAACAGAAGAGAACTTGCACAACAAAAAGGTAGTTTTCTACAAGACAGAAAAGAACCTTTACCAGAAACCAAATTGGAAGGCACCTTGATTTAGGATTCCTAGCTTTCAAATCTATGAGAAAATAAAATGTTACTGTTTAATATACTTAATAAACACACGTTTTAGAGGAGCCTGAGTTAAGACACTTCCATTGCATTTCCACCAAAATCACTAGCAACGAAAGGATACCACAATTTCCTCTACTATGGATTTACACAGTTCTGAACATGAAGTAACAAATAGTCAATGTAATTAGATTTACACAGAACAATCATAGACATAAGAACTGGAAAAACAAAACTGCATTTGCAGCTGGGACTCTGCATCTGAAAATTCCTATGCAGTGAGTAATAAAACTAACTGAAACAATTAAAATATCAATAAAACAAACAGGCTATAAAATCAACATACAGAAATCTAACCTTCACATAACTAGGAATCTATTAGAAGAAACAGTGGCAAAAAAAAAAAAAAAAACACAAAAACACCTCCACTTGTAAAAGTATTAAAGAAGACACAATATTTAGGAGTAAGTTTAACAAAAAAAAATGTGTAAACCTTACATGAGATAAAGTTTAAAACAATACTGAAAGACAGTATGACAGATGCAGAATAGAAAAGTACATAAAGTGAAAAAGTACCAATGTCACAGGCAGAAGAAAACTGTAAATACAGTCAAAGACTTGCAAGTGCAAGCAGCAAAAACAGTTGTATAATAAAATGTTCCTGGAAAATAGTTAAGATGTGGGGCCGGGAATTTAACTCAAGTGGTACAGAGCCTGCGTGGCAAGTGTGAGGTCATGAGTTCAATTTTAAAAAAATGTGGATTCAGGGCAGGCCTTGCTGACAATAGGACCACTGCCTTCACGTCTCTCTACATCCTAGCACATGACAGATGTTCAATAAAAAGTATCTGAATGGGTGAATGGATGGTAGGAATGATAAATATTTATTTCATTTATAAGGTTTAAAAAAAACCTCAAGGGCCAGGGATATAGCACAGTGGCACAGTGCCTGCCTTATAAGCATGAGGTCGTGAGTTTCATCCTCGGTACCAAATATAAATAAATAAATAAAAATAAAAGTAAAAAGACAACATGAAATCACTGATGTTCTTAAATAAGATGCCATAACATCCAATGTAACTTACAGATAACACAATTACCCCATTTTTGGAATGGCATAAGCACCTACCTGGCAGGTGTGGGGTCGTGAGTTAGCCCGTACCAAAAAAAAAAAAAAAAAAACCCACACCATAAAGCCTCTGTAATTGAAACTGTGAGGTTCTGCTATATGGACAGTTGAGGAATATTAGAGAAAGCCAACATCAGAATAGAGAAAGTCAAGAAACAGATACAAGAGCATTCAGAAACTAAGTAGATAATAAAATATTTCAAAACACTGGAGAAAGATAAAGGCTTCAAGCGCTCAGTGGTGTGGCAAGTGATTAACCATCTGAAAAACATACAATCAGATCTGTAATAATCTGTGTAATACACAAAAGAAAAACAAAAACAAAAATGACACATGTACCATGAGCCTAAATATAAAAAGGTCAAACTATATAATCACACTAGAAAAAAAATGTGTAAATTCTTTTAAATGGTATCTATGGGGGCTGGGGATTTAGCTCAGCAGCATAAGCACCTGCCTTGCAAGCAGGCAGTCGTGAGTTTGATCCCCAGAACCGATAAAAAGAAAAAATGAAAAAAAAATAAATGGTATCTATGGAATTGTTTTTTTAACTATAAATTAGGATCCAGATGCAGTAAGAGAAAAGAAAATTAATCTTACCATACTTTTAAAAGTTTGCATGTTAAATACACATACGCACACGTGCACACACACACAAAAAAAAACCCCACAAACAAGCTCCAAAAACAAAGTCAAAAGACAACTGACAAATTAGGAGAAATTATCTATACCACATATCACATAGATGGTGTCATGGTTTTATGCCTGCATGTCCCCTCAAAGCCTCACACTGCCATGGGGGTAGCTTCTAGAACTTGTGACTGATTGCTGGTCCAATGCTGGGATTACGAGTGTGAGTGCTGTACCCATTCTAGGGTGGGTGTGGCCCACCTACAGTGTAAAGACAGAAAGAATACTTCTCTTTCATGTTTGTCCCTTTTGCTCTTGCTTTTGCTGTCTCCCAGCCACTGTGCACTGCTGCCCTGTGCATGTGCCACTTTGCAATGAGTCAGCTGAATATGGACTGAAACGTTCACAAATTACGAGCTAAATAAGTATTTCCTTCCTTAACTTGGGTGTTGGGTATTCTGTCTCGGCAATGAGAGAAAAGTAACCAGCACAGATAGTAACAGCCCTTAAGGATTGTAAGAAATTTCCTAAAACCTGAGAGACACAAAGGGCTGAAAAACTTGATGCAAAAGTGAGCAAAAGACATAGTCAAAAATAAAAAAAAATTTTTTTCAAATACGAAAAAAATTCAACCTCAATCACAGTTCAAAGAAATGCAAATTATAACTATGCCAGCATACTATTTCTCACTTATCAACTGGCAAGACTTAAAAAGCACGATAATATATTATTATACGGGAAAGACTATGGGGAACAGACATGCTTTTGCACTGCTGGTTAAAATTTGCCCAACCTATATAGAAGGGAATTTGGCAATACGTTTTACCTTTTCACCTAGCAATTGCACTTTAGGGACTACTTTATAGTCACTTTTCAAAAAATACAAAAATCCAGCATCTGGAAAATAATGAAAACAATCAAAATATTCACACATAAAAGAATGATTACATTAAACTATAAAATTCAGTTTACCTCTAAAAATGATAAGAACAATGTCCATGAAGTGACAGGGAATGATTTCAAGGATACATTGTAAACAGGGAAGACAAAGCAAAGGGTTTTTTGACAGCATGTTGGGTTATGTACAAAACAGCAGGAGGAAAGAGAAAACAGAAATACATCACTTGTACAAAGAAAGTGCAGATGAGATGGAGAAAGACTAGCGCAACTGCAACTGGTTCATCAGAGCAGACAGGTAGATGCAGAGCAGAAGAATAAAAGAAGCAGGCTGCCTGGGAGGCTGCCGCCTCCCTGAGTGCACAGCTGTAGGTCTGCTTTGACTTTGAGGACCAGGTTAATGTCCCACATATTGAAAACAAGGATGTAAGTAAAAACTCATAATGAAATATGAACAAAAACAAGTGGATTAAATGGTACCTCAAATAAACAACAACACAATTTAAGATTTGAAGGTGGCTAAAGGGAAAGAGAGCCCACATTAATTTTGTGCACGGTTGAGACAGTGTTTAGCACTGAAGTGAAGAGATGCTAAGCTAAGGGTTATTAGGAGTTCTGAACTTTCCCCAAACACATGCTGAAAAACTAAAATACATTAAGAGATCATAAGAAGCAGATATCTCACTGTCAGAGAAGTGAGCGACAAATATGCACAAGAAATGATAGAATGAACCCTATAATGTTGAATAAGGATTCAAAATATCAGCATGAACTCATGTTTTTAAATAACTATAAATGGGATATAAAAACAGATATACTAGACTAGATCTGTCTGTTGAGAGGACATGTTAGCCAGAACCATAAAATGATTTGCAACCAGACACTGTAATCATAATTCCTCAAGAAAATGCCTGATTACAGGTCTGGGGTAGGCAAAGCACAATTAAGAAGAAAGCTGGAATATCCTATGCTAGGATGTAAGGAAACACTCAAGGACATCACAGTGGGACACAGGAGTTAGTGTGAAACGGCTCCCACTGGAAACCCGGGACAATATGAACAACATAATAAATAATAACAGTAAAAGGTCAAGGAGAAACCACTAAGTTCTTATGAATGTGAGAACCAATGAATGTGAGAAAAAAAAAGAAAGCTGCCTTTTTCAACAGAAGAAAAAACTAATAAACATAAAAGAAATGATGAAATTAGAAAATCATGTGGCAATTATATCTCACATATAAGAATCATTAATGGATCTTAAAACTAGTGGGTATAAATTTACATTATTTCAGATAATCTCATAAGATAGGTACTGATTATGAAGAAAAAGATAGCTATGGTGAAGATACTTGGGGTACACATTAGACAAGAAAATATCAGTAACAAAACAAATCAACATGTGTCATGATGTGATACACTGAGAGCATCAAATTTAAGGGCCTCTCATCAAAAGTCTGTAAACTGCATACATTCACAAGAAAGTATCAAATAAACTAAATTAAGGAACAGCCTTAAAAAAAAACCCATGCTCTCAAAACTGCCAATATGAAACATAAAAAGAAACCAAACAACTGTCCTTTCTTTTAATAATCTGCCCAGGGCTTGGTGCAAGGTCCTGAGCTCAATCCTCAGTAACAAAAAGAAAATCTGCCCAGTATTGGAGATTAAAAAGATGTGGATATTGAATAAAATATATTATCTAGTCTTTCTTCACAATAAAGCACCTTATTTGCATAACGGGAGAAACCTGAATATGACATCAATGCTAATTTCAATAATAGTTCTATGTAACTTATGGAAAGGCAATGTCCTTACTTTTAAGGAACTAAACATTTTAATGCACAGAGGCGAGAGGACAACATGGACAAAACTTACTATCAGTGTAGGGAAAATATACAGATATATACATATATATATATATATAATAATAGTAAGGATAAAATCTTAATGTTAAGAAAGTAAAATCTAAATAAAATGTATATGGAAATTTTTTATCCTATTCTTGCAACTTTTCTGTTAAGGTTGAAACTGCTGAAGTAATTAGCTAAAAGAGTTTAAGCTCACTTTAAAAGTTATTAATTTCAACAATTTGAGGAACCAGATTGTAAAAGATTAAGAAGTAAAAAGTAAGGTATCTACTGTTGAGATCTTGGGTTTTATGAATACTCTGACCTCATTCAAACTCTGAATATTATATAATTATGATCAAGTTGCTTTTGTCTTCTCTGATATTTCTCTGTTTTACGGAAGCAATACAGAATACACTGCAGACTCATATAGGATGCAATGAAATCGTGCATATCAAAAGGTAAGAAAAACATCAATTCCAGAACTAGGCCTCCTAGTTTTAAACTCTCTGTAGCCATTTCCTAGCTGCAGGACATCAAACCAGTTACTTAACCTCTCTGTGCTACAGTTTTCCCAACAGGAAATAGAGTACTAGTATTGACTTCAAGGGTTCTTGTAAAGACTGAAGTTACCTGATTCAGGCACTTGAAACAAATAATACTTGTCACACAGCAAGCAGTGCACGCATGATAGTTATTTTTATTATTACACAGAGCTCATAAAGAATTAAGAATTTCGAAACATGTTAGCTATCATGACCATATACAACATTACTCTCACTAATATTTTTCAAAGAGGTTTAATGGTAAACAAAAAGAGAAGTTAATTTTTTCTCTTACAACAGGAAGACCAAAGCATATTGTAGAGACAAATAATACAGAAATAAAGCTCTGAAGACCTCAGTTTCTTTCTTTATAAAAAATACCTGAGAGTTTAAGGGACGTGAATTAAACAGGTATCTAAGAACATATTTCTTTAATTTTGAACACATTGATATAAACACTTTTAAATTCCTTCCTTTTCTTGTAATACCCACTAGACTTTGGGGGGCGGTATTGGGGGTCAAACTCACAACCTCGCGCTTCCAGGAAGACTTTATGCCGCTGAGCTAAATCCCCAGGCCCCCACTAGACTTTATGCTCCCTTTTTATAGACCCACCTAGAATCTCCCTCCTCAAAAAAAGTTCATTAATGGAAATTTTTTAACAAAGTCAAGAAGAAAATATATAAAAATGGAAAAAGGTTACAGATAAGTAAAAGTTTGATTTTTAACAGTTTTAAAATTCTATTTTTGGACTCATTATCAATAATGTCTATGGGGGCATGATACTGATAAATGTTTATAGGCCTACAGGAAAAGATGCCTAAATACTGAGAAAAAAGTTACAAGAGAAATAAAATATATAGGTCACATTAATAATAATAAACTGATAGTAAACTGTGGTGTCAACTTGAGTAAGAAATGCCTAGCAGGACAGCACAGCACAGTTACAGATGTGTCTTGGATGATGTACTTCCTCAAGAGGGAGACCCACCAGCCGAAAGGCTCATAGAAGGAAAAGGAAAAGCAGGAGAAAGGCTTGCTACTTGCTTCTTGCCTTTGGAACGTCAGTCTGTAGGCTTCCAGCACAGACTCTTCAGTGTTCCAGAGCCTCTTTTACCTGCCAACACGGACCCTTCAGCTTCCTGAGGTGCAGGGACTCTGCAGTGAGCTCCCGGCCTCAACTTTTGACTCGATCCTCCAGCTCTCCAGCACCTACACAGCTTTTCTCCTACTCCGACTCTACAGGCAGCCACTGTAAGCCTCCCTTGTGTATCCTTTATAGATCATATACATGTATATATGTATATACACACATTTTATATAAATATATAAAATATTAGAGATATTAAATCTGTTCCTCTAGCAAACCCTAAATGATACAATAAATAATTTTTATACTTTTATTTTTATATTTCTGGAGTAATTTACTGCAGCTCAGATACTGGGGATTAGGAAATAATTAAAAAGGAAAAGTAAGTGGGGCACGGTGTATCCTGGGAGGCCGAGACTGGAGGATAACAAGTTTACGCCCACCCTGGGCAACTCCGCAAGACTGTGTCTCAAAATAAAGCAAAACCCTGAGTTCAATCTAAAGGAAAGGGAAGGGAAGGGAAGGGAAAGGAAGGACACAGAGAAGGAGACCAGAAAGGAGGGGAAGAGCAGGAAAGTGAGGGGAAGGGACGGGAGGCCAGGAGAGAGGAGAAGAGAAAGGAAGAAAGGGAAAGGGAAATTCAAGACTGCATAAAATTTTCCCATTCTAATACAGTGTACCTAAAAAGCAACAGAAGTCAGGTACAGACAGCCAATAATTCCTACATTAAACATATACTAGTCTATATATATTTAGTCTATATATATATAACATATTTAGTCTATATATATATATATATATATATATATATATATATATCAATGTCTCCAAGTAAAATTAGTACTACTAATGCAGGGAGTTATTCCACAAAAATTACTGTACAGTTTAGCAATTCAGAAAGTAGTTGTATAAAATCGTAATTATGGTATTAAATATTATTACACATTAGCCCTAAGAGAACATTAAAATAGCTGCCTAACTGCCATATATTCTTTAAGCTTATGATTTTTATAAATCTTGAGAAGTAATTCCTTAAATAATCTCCTTTTATTTATTATTCCATAATAACATCTCTCTTGGGAAACAATTCTTTTAGTTTGTTTATTTATTTGTTGTTTTGATACTGGGGATTGAACGCACGACCTCACATTTATCAGGCAAGCACTTGAACTGCCGAGCTAAATTCTCGGCCCCAAAATTTTTGAAATTAACATAAAATTAAAAACGTATTTTTATACCAAAATAAGATCTATCATTCTAGTGAAATGGAGCTCATTTGGACCTGTGTCTTTCCTGAAGGGGCAGTTAGAAAAAAAAAAAGGGAAAAAGATCTAGCATCATTATCATTTGAATACTGAACCCTATTGTTTCCACGTAGGTTTATGTTAAAGAGACTATATTTATTTATTTATTTAGTCTTTTTAAAATATGCTTTTTAAGAACTGCTATGCAATTCTGGCTGCCTCTGAGCTCACTCTGTAGCCCAGGCTGGTCTCCAACTTGCAACAGTCCTCTGCCAATTGCTGAGATTACAGGAATGCACTACCATACCCAGCTCAACAAGGACTATTCTTAAATGATCTTCCCTGTAGTATGCAAGGAAACTTGCTTTCCTCTCAATAACCATCGGTTATTATCAGAACGGAGGACCCAGGAGAATATGGGCCATAGGAAGGGGTAACAAACTAAGTTCAGATGCAACTATCATCACCAGCCCTTTGATCTTTCTGCAATGGAATTGGATCATTCCAATTCCATTATAAATTCTCAAATGCCCACCCTCTACTGCACTGTCAGCAGGCATTTACCATTTAGTGGTCTTCTACTAGTAAGAATAAAAATTGTTTCTACATTCTCTGTAATCTGAATTTCTATAAGTTATCAGATACCTTATATTGATGGAACTATGTAGGTTGTGATCAAGCTAACATGTTAATCAAGACTGATGAGAGACAACTGGATATCACTCATCAACCAGAGAAACACAGCAGAAATTTTTCCTCTGGTGTGTAAGAGAAGTCAAAGATCTGGCTAGACATGGGAAGACCTGAGAATGAATGCAGTGTATTAAAAAAAGGAATCCTACATACCTATTATAGTTCTAAAAGGCATTTTACATACCAGCACCAATCAATGTTTTTAAACAAAGAAAATTCTATAGTTCTTAATTTTTAACATTACTTCACCAAAACTGTCTTGTAAATCTTTCAAATTTTACTTCTTAAGTACCTTAAGAATGGTACTGATCTCTAAACCAAAGGTTCCACACTTTGGTTGCAAAGTAAATTTTCCTGAAAAACTTTTATCATACTGCGATCTTGGTTTCACTCAATCAATTCTAATTCAGCTGGTCTATGACAGGAACCACATATACAATGTTTTTTTTAAAAGTCTCAGAAGACCTGTAGTATGCAGCTATAATTGAGAGCGACTTTTTAAACAAGAGTAACAATGATAACTACTATTTACTAAATATATGTGTCTGGTATAACTGTAAGTACTTTACATGAACTAGTTTCATTCTCTATTTCATAAATGAGAAAATAGAAACGTAAAGTGAACTGCCCAAGATCACACAGTCACTTCATGGCAGAGTAAAGCCTTTATCTCAGGCAGTTTGGATCCAAAACCCATCTTCTTACTACGCAGTCTCCTAAGCATGAATCATGCTTGTATTTCGTACTGGAAATAAAATGATCAATGGAAAACACAAGGATAATTTCTTCTTTCTTTGTAGTACAGTAGCATCTTATGCAAAGGTACCAACATAAACTTACTAGAAGTGTAAATAGACAACCTTCCTTTTACAAGATTCAAATTTGAGGTTTCTACACTTTCAATAATTTCTCACATACTACCTCATGCAGCAGTCACTCAATGTTAAATATGAAACTGCTTTAGTTTTGAAACTTAAAGCAAAAATGTACTAGAAATACACTTCTAAGAAAGTGTCCTACCTATTTCTGTTCTGCCAAGTCCAATTCCATTATAAATTCTCAAGTAACTAAAATGACAAGAATCAGAATCTTCAATGTCAACATCACCCAATTTGACCCGAATTCGTTCTCCCATCTTGACACGGATCTCCCATTTGCAAACGGTACTGTTGGGATAGGTCTGCGGGTAGTTTATAGACGCAAGAGTTCCACTTTCAGGGCCTAGTACAGTGTGTCCGCATCCATCACCTTAAAAAAAAAAACAAAAAAAAAAAAAACGGGGTGATAAACTGTTCTTTCGTTTTAAACTTCTGAGTAATCAAGATTTTTTATGGCGATTTAAAAATACGCATGACCTCAGATATTTATACCACCAGTATATCTTTACAGAATATAAAACAAAAGACATAGCTCTTAGCATATCTAGTCGCAAAAGCCAAGAAAAATCAAGTCAGGTTCAAATAATGATTACTTATGTAATTTATAAATTCAAAGACCTTTACAATCTGAACATACCTTAAAACCCAACTTAGCAAAGAGTTACAAATATATAAAAATATCAAAATGGCCTAATATTTAAAACAATACCAATTTATACTATTTAAGATAACTAATATAAAAATGTGAGCAGCTTCACCTTTTTTTAACAATAGCAAGCTCCTAAAATCTCCTGTGAAGCAGGACTATTTCTTAATAACAGTTAACATATAAAAATTATGCAAACTATTGATCCTACTACAGATTACAAATCATTCCTTTTGAAAGTAGTTGATTTTGAAGTTTAAGTTTATATTCTACTGACATTTGACTGTCTTGTTGTTCCTTCTCCAAAGATCTATTTTTTCCTATAGAATAGAGAAAATAATTAAAAGTTTAATAGGTTATTAAAGATTAAGAAAAAATTACTTTTATATGATGGTTCTGACATTATTTGCTTCATTTATTTTTCAGCAAGTAAATACAAGAACTTAGATAACCAGCTTATTGTTTGTAAAAATAAAATATCTGCATCTCTCATTTTATGTATGCAGGAGGCATTGATTAAATGTTCATTTACAAGTTTCGGCTGTTTCTACAACTGTATTATTTAGCATTCATTAACAACATGATTCAAATGAATCACATCCTTTTAATAGGATGACTAATGTATGACAATGGGATTCAAATGAATCCCTTTCTAACAGGATGGCAAATATATACTTTTAAAATAGAAGCATTTTCTTGCTTAAAAATTATTTATAATCATGTTATTGGAATAGTACAGTATTTACACAAAAACTGTACTAAATGTGATACGGCTGACTTTTAACCTCACTATGAACACAACTCTAAGAGAATTTTCTTGATTATTTTTAACAGTACTGATATCACTTATTAGAACAAATTAATTTTAAAAATTATACACATAAAAATTTTATACAAAAATTATATACCTAAAATTATATGCATAAAAATTATACACATAAAAATTTTACATAGTATCTAGAAAGTAGTAGATAATAAATATTAATAGTATGAATAAGGAAATGTTATGAAAAATTAATTCCAAACTAGTCCCAACTTTAATGAAGAAACAAATCATGTAACTCTTATGGTAATACTTACAAGTCATATCCTTTACTGACAAAGAATTTTTACCCTTGAGTTTGTATTAATATTCATCCCTGGTCTACTTTTTGTTTTTAATCAGGAATCGAACTCAGGACCTTTTACTGCTGAGCTATAGCTCCAGCAACTCTCCTGGCCTACTTTTAAAAGGCAATACTAAATATATGTGTGCTTGCTAGAAGTGTTATAATCTTTAAAAACCACTGGATAAATGAAATAACTCAAAATATTAGTGTGTTTTCTTTAGTAAACAAAAGCTAAGGCCGCTTTTAGAGTAACTGAAATGTTTATCCATAACTTTGCAACAGCAGATTGTTTAATGCATCCCCCATAGCCAATTAGTCAACCCAAGGTCATTTTAAAATGTGCTTTATGAAAAAATAAAGGAGAGGGGTTAGAGTAATTTTAGATGTCTTTATGTTTCTGTTTGATCTTGAATAAATACAATGTTTCTTGTCCTTTACACCATAAAGCATAAATTCTATATAAGTTAATAAACTGATAAAAACAGATCTTTTGCATACATGGTGATAAAAAACAAAACAGAGCTGTCTTTCTTTAAGAATCTGTGTGGGGGGTGGAGGGCAGAAAGAGTCCACAAGAAATGTGCCAAGAATGTTCTAAAATATGTGATAGAGCTCAGAGCTTCCTCGTCTTGCAAGCAAGATGATAAGCACTAAAAATCAAAGTTAAAAGTCAAGTATCTTGTCTACTGCTCTGGCCAAGTCTGAATACCCCCTATTTTAAAGAATACAGTATTTATTAAGTTCAACCTGACTAGATAAATAGCATAACTGTCACCTACTGATATGGAGTAAATACTTAGAATAATCTGGTTCAAAAAGAAGGTTGTGCTTTCACTAGACCAGCTGCTTTGAATGTCTGTCATTCTGGAGAAATACATTTTATATTGTGACCCTGTAGATTTCCACATGGTTATTCCTGACCCACTAATGACCTCCCACCTAGCATGAAAAAATACAAAACTCACAACTCAGAACTGAAAAATACAAAACTGTTCACAAGGCTAGAACATTAAATTCTCACATTAAGGAAAAACTCTGTCCTTTCACTTCTAAAGTAGCAATACGTTCCCAGGTTATTTTTTACAGTTATTGTACCAAAATTCTTCAAATACGACAAAATATTTAAAACTAAAAGCTGGAAAATATTCTTCATCAATAAATAACACACAGCAGTGTTTCTCAAATAGGAGGTTTGAGATCCCACAGGAGTGACTCTACCTCTCACTTGGCAGTGTCTAGAGACATTCTTAGTTGTCACAAATAGGGGGAGGCATGTTGCTGACATCTCATTGGAAAGAGTAAGAAGCTGCTAAAATATCTTAGTGAAGGAATAGTCTCCAGAACAAAGAATAATGGGACCTGCATGTAAATAGTGCTGAGTTTGGGAAGTGCTAACTTAAGAGTCAAGGTTAGGAAATCTCAGGCTGAAAATCTGGTTTAGTTCTTGGCTCAGTCTCATTTGGCCTAGAGGGTAATGCTCTTCTACTCACTAAGGAGCAATGGAGAGAAAAGTTTTCTCCCAAAGGTCGCAGTTAAGGAAAAGTTTTGTGCTCACACTTCCCAATTTTAAAATAAGTAAATAGAACACTTCATTTTTCTTCAAGTTAAAGAAGAAAAATAATCCTTATTAGTCTTCAAATTTCAAATGATTTTCTCCCAGCATCAAGAGCTTTTTTTTTTATTTATTTAAAAGAGGGTAAAATTAAACAGAACAAAACATCATAAGAAAACAATTAAGAAACACAGACTTCAAGGCAAGACCACCAGAGATTTTCACTATCATATTGTCTCTTGGCTTCTTCCAAATAGGTGTCTGTATCTTCACACACAGTGAACTCATACCGAACAAAACAGTACTAAACTGATCAGAAAAGGATGATGAAGGCATTTTAGGTCTTCAAGACCAGACAATAGGGAGGTCAACAGTGGCTGCCATGTCTCTAGTTCTTTTCAAAATAGCTGTCCATATCTTTACATATGTTGAAATTAAACAAAAGAAAACAGACTAATACCACTCTAGACAGAGAATAATAGTATTGCTAGATTTTATATCATGACACCATGGAATTAGCACTGGGTATCTTAGTGTCTCATTTTCTTCAGAGTATCTGTTCATTACATCATACATTATAGAATCTATTCTCGTGAACTGTTAGAAGTTCTACACATGCATGAATCTCTACACGTATACCTATTCTTTCAAAACAAGATAACAACACAAATTCCTAGAAAAACATGAAATGAAAAAGACATATAAAACCACAATACTAGGTGATCTACAGTACTTACTATGATGTCTCGTTATTTTCAGAATTGTCTATATCATCAGGCATAATATAATTGAACAGCACTATCTAGCAATGTAAATAAAAACAAAACATTGGAAACATTATAGGACTTCAAAAGCAGTTAATAATCAAACCAGAATGGGTATCCTATTACATCTTGTCATCTTCAAAGTAGTTGCCTCTGTTCTTAGACTTGATACTATCAAGCCTACCAAATTCAAATAAAATCAGTCAAGACAAAACAGCGATCTAACAAACCAGATTCAAAAAAGATCAATCATAGTAAGACAGCGTAAGTAATACAGGGCTTCAAGTTAAGTTAACAGGAAATTAAGGATAGTTACCGTAGTATAACCTATTGCTATGGGATAGCTGTCTGTGCCCTCAAATAATAGTATGAGTAGACTGGAACAGAATAAAATCAAACTAAGCAGAGTGATAAGATTAATGTGGCTTTTAAATCCTGATACACTATTAACAATGTCCTCTGCCTTCCTTTTTTAGACAATGCATCAAGAGTTTTTAACATAGGGAGAAAAGGATATCAATAGGATCTGAAAAACTGACTAGTGTTCAGTGCTTGGAAGAATAATCATCTGTGACAAGGACACACTACCTACTTTTACTTACCGTATTAAGGTAAGAAGTGACCAAAAACTATTACAAGTGGGAAACTAACTTCCAAAATAGATGTCAAAGGTCTAGTTCTTATTCTCCCCAACCACCCCAACATGCCATCTCCTTTCCCAACCACATCTTCACCACCATCCCTGTCAACTAATCTACCTTCTGTTCCTCCCTTACATGGATTCCACTCGAGTATAACTAATCATAAACCATAGAAAGCTCTTGGTGTAATTTTTGAATTGTACTTTTATTCAGTGTAGAAAAACAAAAAAAAACACTGAAAGCTGATCTTAGTGCTCTTTTGTTCAGATGCAGATTTACCTAGGGGATTACTCATAGAACACATGTTCACTTCCCTTGAACAGTGTTAAGGTCAGATGTGTTAAGCCACATACAAATTTGGATACTTTTCTAGGAAAAAAATGCAATGATCTTTAAAACTACTTATCCCTAGAGAAAACAGAAAAAACACTAAATACATTCAAATGCCAATAAAATAATACAACGTGAAATGCAAACTTATTGTATTCTAGCTAAATTCCAAATTAAGTATTTTTAGGATAATGTTCTGATGATGATTACATGTGCCCCTCTAGCCACAGTCATATTTTAGTAATATTATTACTAAGAAAGATGTAGTACAGATTTTTAATCATATGAACTCTGTGAGTGGCAAAAATACTTCCTTTCACAGCAGCCAACACAAATGCAGGAAGCTTATAAAAATATGTCAAGAAAGAAGAGCAATGTATCTTGCATCATAATTGCAGAAAGCCTGAATCTTGTTTTTATCATTGTGACCCATTGAGTCTGCCAGTATCCTCTAAATAAGTACTATTTCTATATCTTCCTAATATCTGTGAGATCCTACAATAAAATGAAAAAAAAAGGCGAAATATTTAGGAATAAAAGTTCAAAAACATGAAGTTGCAACCATTAACTACTACATACAATTTCATTGGATACAGTGAAGTTTTTAGTATATTATCTACTACTGTGAATTATAAGGCAGAAGTTCTTTAACTGTGAGGTTTCTTAATTTGTGTCACTGCGTATCTCAAACACGTAATCAAACTAGTACTTTAATTTCATTTAATGTCCCCTTTGTCACTTTTAATTTTCCTTTTTCTGAAGTTAATTTTACCTGAAATTAAAATGGAGTTGTTCTAGTTTACTTCACATTAGCAGTCACATGGCACATCATTCTCTAGCCCTGTTTTTTTGTTGTGGTAGTAGTGATAAAATATACAACCCAGAAATTTTGTTTTTTAAAATAGATTTTAAATTTTTTAAATTTTACTTCAAAGAGGATAAAACTAAACAGAACAAAACAGAACAAAGCAGATCAGAAGAACACAATGTAAGACACACAGATTTTAAAGCAAGACAACAGGAGATCATCAATGTCTATCTTACTGTCTCTTGTTTTCTTCTGAATAGTTGTCCATATCTTCACACACAATGAACTCATACAAAACAAAACAGTATTAAACTGATCAGAACAGGATGATGAAGGCATTTCAGGCCATCAAAACCAGATAATAGGGAAATCAACAATGGCTGCCATACTGTCTCTCATTCTCTTCAAAATAGCTGTCCATACCGTCATGTATGTTGAAATTGAACAATACAAAACAGACTGAAATCACTCTGAACAAAGAATAATAGTACTGCTGGATTTCACAGCAGGACACTATGGAATCAGCACCGGGTACCTTAGTGTCTCTTTTTCTTCAAAGCAGCTGTTCATTTCATCATGCATTATATAATCAATTCCCATAAACTCTTTAGGAGAAGTAGTACACATGTATGAGTCTCTACACTTATACCTATTCTTTTCTGTATTAGAGGGGAAAACAAAACAAATTCCTAGAAAAACACAAAACAAAAATTAACAATAGCAAAGAGGCCAAAACACTGATAATCTAAGCCTTTAAAACAAGGTAGTAGGAGCATAACTGAAGTTATTGTTTTACATAAGAGTTCCTCAGATCACCATACAATAACATGCAATATTGCTTCATTCCTAGGAAGGTTAACTATTTTGTTTCAACAACTTATAGAATTTGTAGCACAATCATCTTAACTATCCTAAGTGTGTTTATATAATTATAGATATTTTTTCTTTCCTTTTTCTTTTTCCTCATTTTCCCTGAGATATTATTTTCCCCCTTTAAGCAGATTCTTATCCTTTTACTGTATTTATGGAGTTTTTTATATCTTATGTACTTTTCCCATTTCTTGCACTAGGGAGACTGTATGGTACATACAGATGTGACTTTGATTTATTTCACTTATGAGTTTGGTCTCCAGTTGTATTCATTTACTTGTAAGTATCTCAATGTGATCATTCTTTATAGCTCAATAGTACTCCATTGAATTAAAAAAAAACATCATTTTTAGCCATTCCTCAGTTGATGGGCATTTAGGTTGTTTCCAAGATCTGGCTATTACAACTATGCTTTTATAAACATAGATGCACATATAACACTGTGGTACATTGTTTTCAGTTCTTCTGGGAATATGCCCAGAAGTGGGATAGCTAAGTCAAATGGGATTTCCAATCCCAGCTTTTTGAGGAATCTCCAGACTGACCTCCACTGTGGTTGCACCAGTCTGCACTCCCATCAACAGTGCAGAAGAGTTCCTTTTTCCCGGTAGCCTCTCCAGTATTTGTTGTTGGAGTTTTCTTTATCCTGGCCATCCTTTATGGAGATGGAACCTCAGTGTTGTTTAATCTGCATTTCTCTGATGACCAATGATGCTGAACATTTTTTCATGTATTTGCCATTTATATTTCTTCATCTGAGAACTGTGTGTTCATTTCAGATGCCTATTTTTGGAAAAGGTCTTTGAAATGTGAGAACCTGATTTTTTAAAATTCTTTGTATGTTCTAGATCTGAGAGACAGTTCACTAAGATTTTTTTTCCAATTTGTGGGGGGTTTTTTCACTACGCTGGAGATTTCTTTCGACATGCAAAAACTCTTTAGTAAGGGGCTGGCGATTTGGCTCAGCAGCATAACCGCCTGCCTTGCAAGCGCACAGTCGTGAGTTCAATCCCTGTTATCGATAAAACAAAAACAAAAAAAAAAAAAACTTTTGGGCTGGGGATTTAGCTCAGCAGCACTAAGCACCTTTTTGCAAGTGTGTGGTTGTGAGTTCGATCCCCAGTACCAATATAAAAAAAAAGAAAAAGACAAAAAAAAAAAAAACCTCTTTAATAGGATGTGATCTCAGTTATTGATTCTATGAAGTATTTCGTGCGCGGTTTGATTCTTGTTCATGAATTCTCTACCTACCACTATGTACTCAATATTTCTATCTAATTTATATTCCAACAGATTTAGTGTTTCTGCTTTAATATTTAGTTCTTTGATCCATCTAGACATTAGTTTAGTATGTGGTGATAGGCATGAGTCTAGTTTTAGTTTTCGGTATATGAAGAGCCTATTTTTACAGCACCATTTATAGAACAAATTCTTTTTTCCATTGGACATGTTTGGCCCCTTTATCAAAGATAAGGTGGCTGAGTTTGTTTGTAGTTGTATCTTTTAATCTACTCCATTGATCTCCAGGTCTGTTTTTATTCTAGTACCATGCTGATTTTATTACAGTAGCTTTTAACAACTTCAACTCAGGGATTATGACTACACAAGCCCAAGCCTCCTGCCTTGTCTCTGTTGCTTAGAATTGCCTTTGCTATTCTAGGTCTCTTCTGGTTCCAGATGAATTTTAGGAGTGATTCCTCTTGATCTGTGAGGTATGCTAATGGTATCTTAATTAGGATTGCATTAAATTCGTGTAACAATTTTGGGAGAATGGCCATTTTCACAATGTTTATTCTTCCTATCCATGAACAAGGGATGTCTTTCCATTTTCTGAGGTCCTCTTCCATTTCTTTTTTCAGGGTGTTACAATTTTCCCTGAATAGATCTTTTACTTCTTTTGTTAGATTGATTCGTAAGTATTTCACATTTATAGATGCTATTGTGAAGGATGTGGCTTCTCTTATTTCTCTCTCAATGATTTCTGTTGTTAGTGTATAGGAATGCTATTGCTTTTTGAGTATTGACTTTGTATCCAGCTACATTGCTGAATTTATTTATTATACCCAGGAGTCTTTCAATGGGGCTTTGGGGGTCCTCTATGAAGAGTATCATGTCATCTACAAATAATGTTAATTTAACTTCATCTTGTCCTATCCTTATTCCTTTTCTCTCTTTTGTCTAATTGCTCTGGTAGTATTTCCAGCACTGTGTTGAACAGGAGTGGTGATAATGAACATTCTTGTCTTGTTCCCGATTTTAAGGTAAAGGCTTTCAATTTTTGGCCACTTAATATGAAGTTGGCTGTTGGCTATGTTATAGATGGCTAAATATACATAATGACATGCATTCATCTTATAGTTTTATACAGAGGAGTTTCACTGCCCTAAGTATCCCAGGATCTACCTGTATAAACCCCCCACCATGAAGATTTTTTTATTTTTTCTTTTTTTTCATCCACAGTTCTCCTTTGTCCAGAATTTGAGAAAGAACTTGCTACATAGGCAGACTGACCTTGAACTCACTATGCAACTTAGGATGGCCTCAAACTCACAATGATTCTCCTGCCTCTGTTTCCCAAGTGCTGAGATTACATGTGTGTACCATCACACCTGTCTCATTTTTTAAGGGCTTGTTTGCTCCTTTCTTTTACTTATTTTTGCTCAGGGTACAAGCTAGACATGTATTTAGAGTCAAAAAAGTCAATGTAGCAACTTTTAGGCAGTAAATTGCTCCTATCTTCTGTGTTTTTTAAGCCAAAATTCACCTCTGCACATGCAGTAACTCATAAAATTTAATTACAGGAAGGAAAGCAATATATAAATCCTCAACCCTTACCAAGCACATACACCACCTATCTAGCTCATAATGGTTAAACAAAGTGGACTCATACAACAAACTGTAATGTCCTATTTGCCACTATGACACTGAGAAGGTTATCTATACCTGCTAAGCCTGGATTTTGCCATCTGTAAAACTGAGACACTAACAATTCAAACTTCAAACGATAAGAATTAAACAAAATACTATATTAAAACAACTGATAGCAAAAGCCTATGTCTTACTAATATGATCAACAAATATATATAGGCACTATTCCCATAATGTTACAACACCACCACTAAAACGAGACCTGAGACGCTTGTCCAAAATATGCTGATTCAGCTTATCTGTTTAGCTTGACTAAAGCTAAACCTCTCTATTTTATAAAATGTATCTCCACTCTAAAGCTAGTATCTAGTGCCTTATAAATAACGTAAATTTATCACAAAGTAATTGCTACTAGTCACCTCAGCTCCAATTCAGTATCTCATTCTCAGAGCCACAACTCTAAAATAAAGCTATAAGATTTACTTTAGCCATTTTAGAAATCATTCTCACTTCTGCATATCACATCTCACGTGGGCCAGGCACTCAGCCATGCAGCTCTTACAGCCACTGTATACTTTCTGGGAACCTGACTTCTCTACTTCTCTATTAAGATCACCTGGGCCTCATTTCTCTTCCTACCCGTCCTGGATCTCATGCCCATTCCAACTATCTACATTCTACCTGATATTTCTGCTTCCTAGGTACTGTGTACCACTTGAGCATCTGCCTGGGAAACTCTCCATCTAGATTTAACAATGATCTCTCTCTCTGCAAAGGAGCTGAGCACTATTGAGTAAACACAAAACAAAAATCACAAGATCCACAGATAGGTATTGTTAGAAAGTAACAGGTTCCGGTCTCAGGTGGGCAACTCAGTATTCTCTTAGGTTAACGGCTCATAAAGTGAAGCCAACATTAGTTTTATCAAGGACTAATTCAAGGTTTTCAGGTCTTCATCTCCACTTCCACAGATTGTAGCAAGTACAGGTATGTCAGAAAATGTTTTTAAAACTTGGAAACAGTAACAAAGTTCAAATAACACTCAGGGTAAAAGCCACCCAAAGATTATAGGGCAAATTTATTTGTCCAACTTGCTATTTATCACTGATTAAAGATCCCAATATTGGTTACATGCTAAATCATAGATTACTATCTCATAGAGATTCATACAATTTCTGTAGAGTTGAAAACCAACCAAGATTACAGTTTCCACCTTGATGCCATGAATTAGTTCGGCCACCTAACCTAGTAGTCATATCATAACACCTATAAACACATACTTTTTCTCCCGTGGTCTAGTTTTACCATTTTACTGATTCCTTCTTTAATGAAAAAGCTGATATCTGATCTGCCCATTTTATATTTGCTTGACAGTTATAACTGTTCTTTTTTAGCAAATTATACACAATAATGAAGGCCTTTAGTAGATCCTTCGATTTGTACTTTAATGAACTTTAACAATAACAGCAGCAATTTAAAAATCACATATGGCTGGGGGTATAGCTCAGCAGTGTGTTCAAGAATGCACAAGGTCTGGGTTCAAGGCCCAGTACTGAAGCACACACACACCCCTTATTCTTGTATCTGGTAGCCTCTGTCAACTGCCATCTTTCTCACTTTGCTTTACTTTTACAAAGACTATTCTAGTTGCCTACACTTTGTTTTACTTCTTTGCCTCTCATTCTAACTTCAGTGTACTACAGTTTAGCTCAGGACTACCGTGAGTTCAGTGGTGACTTCCAAACAGATAATGTTCGAATCCTATCATCTGGAACCTATGGATATCATCTTACACTTGGAAATATGCTATTTGCTGATCATAATAGGTTAAAATGATATATTGGCTAGGTTAGTCCATAATCAAATGATTGATATTTTGGCAACAGGAGACATATATGGACACAGATATTGGAAAAACTCATGTAAGCACAGAAGCAAAGGTTAGAATGATACATCCACAGGAAAGGTAAGGAATGCATGCACCAGGAGCTAGGAAGAGGCAAGTAAAGATCTCCCCTAACCTTCAGAGAAAGAGCAAACCCAGCTGACATTTTTAACATCAGAATTCTAGCCTCACTGTAAGGCAATAATCTTTTGTTTTAATAACTTTGACTGTTGTAGCTCAAGGAAAGTACTATGGAGACTCTCTCCTTTCCCATTAAAAATACCTGCTAAATTTAGCAGTCATTTTCTAAACTTCCAAAAGCCAATGGACACTTTTCCATCTTTATCTTCCATGATCTTTCCACGGTATTGGACATTGCTACCCTTCTCTCCTTATTTCTGTATCTTCCTTATTGAAGTTCTCCCTCTAAGTCTTAGTTTTTATTTGAACTATCTGCAACTTCACAGACACCTTAACTGTGACCTTCTTCCTACTACTGATGGTGCAGTTCTTAAGTGTTCTGAACCATTCTGTGCGTATTTATGTGGATAATCTCATCTGCATCTGACTTCAGTTACCATCAAATGCAGAAAGCTCCACGGCCCCAATCTCTCAAACTGTTATTTACTGAAAATTAACCTTTTGCTCAGAAGTTTCACAGCATTCCAAGTATTCAATGAATTTCCACTTACCATGCTCCATGCTAGAAGAGAGACAATAATGAAAATGACCAGCAAAGTTCATGTTTTTATAGAGTTTATAGTAATTACAGACACAGTAATTCCAAAAATGATGACTAAGTTATGGATGATTTATATATTGTGCATGGATGCTTCCGTGTGTAAATTATAAAGAGTAGTTAGGAAAAACTTCTAGTGTTATGAGACAAGTGTTGAGGAGGAAGACAAAGAGGACTTCAAGAAAAAAAATATGGTCATCAAGTTTGACTCTTTCAGTCTTCTTAATACTTCTGAATTTAGTCCCTGTGAACAAGAAAGCCCTCATACAATTCTCTAGTAGGTGTCCCACCCTTTGTTCTCTCCCTTTAACCCGCTGTCCATACTCACTGTTATTTTACTTAAATACCAGGAGGGATACACGGGTCCCTTATTTGAAAGTTCCTCAACTACTTTCCACTGATACAATGAAGCTCAACTCTTCAGTCAGGTCACACACAGCCGATTATATTCCAGCCCTTGATTCCCACTCAAGTCTCAGCTCCTGACTTCTCATACAACGTTTCCACTCTAGCTGTGGAACTCTGAATGACACTCCTCAGACCCTTCACCTCTGTACCACGGCACATGCTATTCTACTTGGTGAAAACAATGCTCATCCTCCTCTCACCCACAAGCAATGATCTGCTAATGTTATTCTGTATAAAACCTTTCTGAAGCTCATCTTTCTCATCCCATCATAATCTCTTTATTGAATATGTTTAATCATGCATATTTATGCCACTTTCCCACACCAACCTATAGTTCTGTTGGGAAGGCAACCCATTCTACTCACCCTTATAGTTATCCACACATAAACAAAACATAACTCTTACCACATAGATGTTCAATTTAAAAATAAATCAAGAGCAACAGGCACGCTAGGGAGAGAACAAGTCAGCATCTCCTGAGATCCAGCCATGTTGGAACTTGGGGAGCTGAGCAAGAAAGCAAAGAGCCCTCCTTCTAGGTAGGCGTCAGCAAGAATGAGCAGCAGGCGTGCCAGGGTGAGAACAAGTCAGTGTCTCCCCTGAGCTCCCACACCCACCCCACTTCATTAGCATCTGGATGATGTGGAGGACAGCCAGAGTCCACAGCAACTAAGCACATAGAGCAACTCTTGTTGGGTTGATTATGCTGAACTGGGGCCCTGAGGAGCACCTCTGGGGAGGATGACCGTATGCAACACAGCAAATATGAGAGATTTCCTTCTACCATCTCTTTGAAGACAAACATTGTTTTCATTGTTTTACTTTGTCCTGATTAACTGTTTTGCTCTATACAATATTCTATCCCAATAGGTTTTATAATGTTCTGTTTTTAGTTTGAGTTTGCTATACCTGATTGAATAGACAACTACTGTGAAGATAACAAGATACACTATGGTACCTATTACCACTATCCTGGTATCCTGCTCTGAAGTTCTGTTTCACTGCATTGTCTCGATTGGCTTTGTTCTTTCTTGTTTTGTTGTATTTTACCTCGTTCAAAATAAAAAATAATAAAATTAAAAATCAAGTATTGTACTGTGCTGGGCAAGAAATATATTTGAAAGGCTTTAGAATCATTCAGTTTTTTAAAACTTGGGATTTTAACCTCTTTAACTTATCCTTCCCTTCAATATATGGACCTTAAAACAATAAGGAAAATCCCAGTGTTTCTTCAATTAGAGCTGCAAGCCTTATAGACTGCAGGTAGCCATGATTGTTCTCATGTAGACAAGCAAAGCAAGTGAGAAACACTAGGCCGCGTACTTGGTTTTTCTGAAGTCCCGCTGCAGCCTCACCGTAACCCTGCTTTCCCCTTAAGCTTAAACTGATGCACCTCTCCTCTATAAACTACCTCAGAGTCTCCGCAACACACTGCTCCTTCTACATTAAGGGGACTTGAATTCATGCTCGCTATAACCTCAAGAGTCCTAAGACACTCTTCCTCAACCCATTCACCAGAATGTCTCCCTCACAATCAGCTTCTACAACACAGAGTTATCAGAAACAAGGGCCTGTCAGGAGGGAAGATAACTACCAAACAAAATGAACAGAAACAGCTGAAATATACCAAAAGTCATCAAGCTGAGCAAAAGTAAAAAAGGTAAAGAGCAAAGGTAAAAAAAATGAGAGGCAAATGCAAAAATAAGATGTAGGTGGCACACTAGTTAGCTTTCCATTGCTGGGACAAAATACAGCATGAAGGAGAAGAGGTTTCTTTCAGTTCCAGTTTGAGAGGTTTCTGTCCACGGTCAGCCAGCTCCAAGATAGAAACATCATGGCAGAGGAAAGCTGTTCACATCATGGATTTGGAAAGCCAGACCCAGTGAACAATCCTTGCTACATGGACTGCTACATCCTTGCTACTACATGATCTGACTTCTCTCATTGAGCCACAACAAAATCTCCCAAAATTGTAACTGGGTTGGGACTAAGGCGCAAAAGATAGAAAAATGAATTTCAGACAGACGTAAACCCGTAATCCAGTGCTCAGGAGGCTGCGGCAGGAGGATCATTCCAAACTGGAGTTGGAGGCCAGCATGGGCTACTTAGTAAGATCAAGGCGAAAAGCAAGACCCAAAGTGTCCAAAAAAACAGAATCTCAGTAGAAAACAAACACTTTAAAATTAAAGAGATTTTAACTTCAGAGTAGGGAAAAGTAAAAAAATATTTTCATTTCATAGACTGACTCACCTACTGAACAAAAAATTTATTGGCTTACATGAACAGTTTTGAAGATTCTTCTCAGTACATTCTAAAGAGTTTAGTTATAGATTTAAAGACATTTAGAGTGGTTATATGGATCTTAATTTCAATATAGCTAGTTTTTAAACCTTGTATGCCCGAAGCAAAAGCCTCTATATTTTCAAAGGTCAGTAAGATTAAAAAAAAAAAAAGCTAAGAAAGACCAAAGCACCCAGATTTTTCAGACCAAAAAACCCAAATAAACAAAAAAATCTGACAATTTAAATGACAGTTTCAGTAAAGTACAGGACTGCCAGAGATTAAACAAGAAATTCATCATCTGACAAATATCTATAGTGTGCCAAAAAGTAAAAAAATTTACAATACAGATAAAAGTCTCACTGAAAAAAGCAGAGATATAAACTCTCTGGAAATTAAATTACTGGAAAGAGAGAGAGAGAGAGAGAGAGATATGTATAAAAGCCAGCGGCAATGTGTGCTTATTTCCAGTACAGAGTAAAAGCATTATAGCAGTGTGTGACACACTCAAACAGCATTTCTATTTCCTGCAGGAGGCGCCTCCAGGACAAAGTGGAAGACAAGGTTTCAGAAAAAAGGACAAAGAAAATAGGAAGCCAACTGATATTATGCCAGGATAAGGGACAAGATAACAGCTCAACTCTATAAAGTACGAGTCAAAATGCTGTTGCTGACTAGTCATCCCACTGAGACCTGATGGGACAGAATTTATTTACGCACAGATCTGTCTGGCCCTAACACGGTGCCACATGACTTTTTCCAGTAACTTCACTATCCAGAACCCAAGAAAGCAGACAATGGACACTATCACAGAGGCCCAAGTTTGAAGGTTACCAAGAGAGAAAGTAGGAACACTGTCCAAACGATGAGGTTAAGTGCCTGAGCTTGAAGAGGCAATAAACCTAGAGATGGACAGATGAACTGGGTAAAAGAGCTATGCAAAGATGATGTCATATTTAACCTCTCATACAAATCCTTCCGTCAGCACCATAGTGGGCCCCATGACAACATGGCCCCCATCAGCTTCTCTAGCTTTTGTTTTTCATTACTTTCCTGATACCACATTACTGAATTTACCTATTCCATTCCATAGAATAATAAAGTGGTTATGGACTAAGACACACTGGATTTAAGTGTCAGTCATGGTAAGTTCTAAGGTCTACTACCATGTTTAAATACATAACTCATCTCTGTTTAGAACCCCTGAAAGTTGGAACCAAATCTGTATAAATCAGCACATTTTTATACAATGAATTTCATTCAGTATATGAGTGAAAATTGTGCTTTCTTTTCCTTACATAGAAACCAAGGGAAAAGGAGATAGCAACTACCAGAACAAAACCAGGGGCTCTTTTATAGTACTGGAGAAGGCTATTTCTGTACCCAAATGAAAGACAGCATAGTGCAAAGAAGTGCACTGAACTTCTTGGTGCTGATTTAGGTCGTTACTACTTGTGGAGGGCAGAGTGTGCTCAGTAGCCTGCTTTTACTCTGAGCTCTTACTTAAACAAGGACTCTTCTGGTACTCAAGAAAGAACAAAAATGTGGTCTAATTCCTGTAAGAGAAGATCTGAAGAAAAACTGGGCAGATCATTCGGCCCTCAGCAAACAATCTGTAAGGTTCGAGAGGGTCCTCTAAGCCCAGGCTCTTAAACAGGACCAAGGCTTGCAGGGATTTGGCAATAACCAATCATAGGAAGCACATGCAAGGGGCTGACACCAAACAATACGCTCAGGGCAAGGGATTCATTTCAGAAAGAGGGTTCTTAATATATATATTTTGAATTACAGATACCATGGTAAATATTACAAGTTAAAAAGTGAATATAACTTTCTACATTGATAAGAACATATACTTAAAATACAGTGCCGAAAGTACCAGGTGAAGACGAGAATGTGGCTATTGGTTAGAGAACTCTGAAGAGGTGATAAAGCCCCAGAAGGGGGTTTAAAGGTATTTAAGAGTTTATTAAAATGAGAAGGAAAATAATTAGAAGCATTCTCAGTAGAGGAAATTGCATCTGGAGACACAGCTGTACAGGGAGCAAGGTAAATCGGCAAGTACTCTTCATCCTAATTGCCAATTTGTCTGGATTAAGAGGCACCTAAAACAATACTGAGTGTGTGTGTGTGACAGTGTTTCAGAGGGTGACATGAGGAACAGAAAACCGAGGGGGGAGACCTGCCCTCTATATGGCAGCACCCCAAATAAGGTGGGATTTGAATGGAATAATAAAGGTAGATGCAAAAAGATGTACATGTTCTCTTTTTCTCTGCTCCTCACTGCAATGAGGTGGACAGCTGTGCTCGGCCACAGCCTGCTACAATGAAAGTTCTATCCTGCGATTGGCCTAAGAGCAATGCCGCCAGCTAACCATGGACTGAAATTTCTGAAACTTTAGGCCACAATGAATCCTCTTTTTAAGTTTTCTCAGTGACAGAAATATGACCAACACAACATGAAATTATACATTAGAAGAATAAAAAGCACCTAAGCCTAATGCCTGAACTATAAAACATAAAGGGCATCGGCATGAGATTAGGACAGAGTAAAACCAAGGTCAGGCTGTAAAAAACATTACACATACAATATTTAAAGGAGTTTAAGTTGTGTATTACTGATAGAGATCCCACTATGGTCGGAACTATGAAGAGCAATTCCCCAGTACCGTATATGGGACCATGCCAGTCTACAGTAACCAACCTACAAGTATTTGTCCAATAACTGGACAGGGACACAGGGTACAGGGGTCAAGGAACAAACAGTGGGCCAGGACCAGAGGCTGAGAGGCTTGAAAGCACTGTCGTAGGGCAAGCTGCCACACTTTCATACTTTCTGGACTCCCCCTCTACTGAGTATTGTGTTCTCTTCAAGTGTCTGCAAACCCCATGGATTAGAAACATACCAATTCTTCAAAGCTTCCTCACCTAAAATTACTTATCAGTAAGGATTCTCCTGCTTCCCAGGCAGGAGAGTTTTCTCTCCTTTAATAACCTACATACTGCGCATTTCCCCTTGGTTGTTATTTTATACATATACTCCTACCTAGACAAAACTACTTCCTTAAGGACATTACAGATTCTCTGAAGCCAGTGGCTTTGTCTTTCTCTTCTCTCAATGTCCCGGGGTTGATACACATGCACACTCTCCTAAGAGTTCTAGGTTGCAATCTCTCCATTCTGATAGTTTGTAATGACCAAACAGTAAAAAGTACCAATACCTTATGCTTTTTAATCCCAAACAATTCCATTTTAATTAGAAAATTACATGTATTCTACTCCACAAAAGCTTTGCAGGGAATTCTGGGTCACTCCTTTGACTGAATCTGTAAACTGGAATCCTCCAATCATTCACCTAATCAGTTAGTTAATTATTCTTTCGATTATATACATTTACAAGTCCAGATTTATTTGGTATGTAATACTTTAGTGGTCTTGGGAGATCACCCACTCTCTCATCTGTCTCAATGTGCACTATATTGGCATTCATTAAATAATTATTTTATTTGAATGCATTTCCTTTCTTCATTTAACTCAAAATTATGTTGAAAAATAATGACCTAGAAAGAACATATGTCAATAAACTAACACTTTTTACTGAAATGCTTTAGCAAAGATTCAGTCCAGGACAAATTTAAAATGAAATGAAATAAAGAAAATAATGTAATAGCAGTTCTAAATGATATAGTAATTACTTTATAATGAGTGCTTTCACATGAAATTTTATATATTGAAATTTTTTAACTGCTGTATATTTTAAGCATTCTTATTTGTGCAAATTAGACTATAAGTTATTTTTAACAAGGACTCAAAAGTAACAGAACATTATTAAAATTAGAACTTTGCAACACCCTCCTGAACAACCAGTGGGTCATAGATGAAATTTTAAAAATTTAGACAGTTTCTACAATTAAACAGTAATTCCAATACAACATACTGGAAATTATGGGATGCAATGAAAGCAGTCCTAGAAGGGAAGTTGACAGCAGTGAATGCCCACATCAGAAAACCAGAATGAGTTCAAAATAAACAACCTAGTGTTCAACCTTAAGCTTCTAGAAAAAGGTCAAGTCAACTCCAAAGCTAGTAAGAAGGAGGAAATTACTAAGATCCAAGCATAAATCAATAAATGGACACTAAGAAAACAATAAATTAATAAATCAGAGTTGGTTCTTTGAAAAAATAGATAAAAATTGACAAACCTTTAGCTAACCTTATGAAAAAGACTCAAATCCACACAATGAGAAATAAAAAAGGTGATACCAGCACAGATCCTGCAAAAATCCAGAAGATCATCAATATCTACTTCAAGAACCTATATTCTAAAAAAAAAAAAAAAGAAACTGTATTCTAATAAGATAGAAAACACAGAAGAAATGAACAAATTCCTAGATACATTCGAATTACCAAAGCTAAATCAAAAAGATACAAAGATTCTAAATAAACCAATTTTAGTCAGTGAAATTGCAGATGTAATTAAAAACCTAGCAATAAAGAAAAGCTCAGGTCCTAATAGATTCACTGCTGAATTAGATAAGAAATTTAGAGACTTAATCCCACTACTCCTCCTACTCTTTAATGAAATTGAAAGAGAAGCAACAGTCCTAAACTCATTCCTGGAAGCAAGCATTACTCTGATACCAAAGCCAGAGAAGGATCCAAACTAAAAAATGCATTACAGGCCAATCTCCCCTACACAAGCAAAAATCCTTAGTAAAATACTGGCAAACAGAATGCAGCAGCAAATCATCAAGAAGACACACACAATGACCAATTAGGATTGATTCCAGGGATGCAGGGATGGTTCAATATACACAAATTGATAAATGTAATATACCATATTACCAAGGACAAAAATCACATGATCATCTCAAATGATCAGAAAAAGCTTTCCACAAAGTCCAACACCCATCCATGATAAAAACCCTACAGAAAACTGGGATATACAGTCTTTACCTCAATGTTTTTTTTCTTATTTTTTCTTTACCTCAATCTTAGAAAAATCATCCATGACAAACCAACAGCTAACATTATATTAAATGGTCAAAAATTGAAAGCTTTCTCTCTAAAATCAGGAATAAGACAAAGATGTCTACTATCACCACTCTTATTCAATATAGTTCAAGAAACATTAGCCAGAGCAAGTAAAAGAAGGAAATAAAAGAAGTAAGGATAGGAAAGGAAAAAGTTAAATTATCATTACTTGTACATAACATGATACTCTACCTAAAAGATCCCCAAACTTCCACCAAGACTTCTAGATTTAATAACCAAATTCAATATGATAGATGGATACAAAGTCATCACTCCAAAGTCCATACCATTCCTGTACACAAATAAACTCACTGAGAGAGCCATCAGGGAAACACCATCTTGCACAATAGCATCCTGTCAGGGTTCCCTGTGTGAGCCCCCAATGTCTAGCCAGGTTTTATGGCACAGGGAAGGAAGAAAGAGCAAGGGACTAAATGGCAGTACACAAGGGATCCAGGATGACCAGTTGTTCCTGAGGAACAAAAGGCCACAAGGCAGCCAGAGCCTTGGCATTTACTGACTGAGGAATTATCACAGGACTCAGAGGTGATCTTCAATTACTGAGGAACTTGCCCTAGAGCCTCTCAGCCTCCTTAGTAGTCCTAGTCTGACTGGTTTTAGTCTTAATCTTAGCAGGTGTAGGAGGACAGCCCACCCCTAATGGGATCATGGGAAATCTCAAAAGGCTGATAACAAAAATCCCAAGCCTCTGTTCATCTCTTAGGAAAACATATAAAGCTATCAATTGTGAATTTGTGGTCTCCAATCTCCAAAACAAAGTGCTGGTAGTTTTACATCCAAAAAAAATAAAATATCTAGGATTCGATCTAAAGAAGTAAAAGACCTTTACACTGAAAACTATCGTACTCTCAGAAGATTGATGAGGATATCAGAAAATGCAGATATCCCTTGTTTATGGATAGGAAGATCCAATAGAGTAAAAATGGTCACACTCCCAAAATTACTATACAGATTTAATGATATCCAGTCAAAATATTAATAGTATATCTCACAGAATTACAGAAAACATTCAACTTCATTTGGAACCAGCAAAGAGCTGTAATACCAAACAAGTAATTCTCAGCAACAAAGGCAAGGCAGGAGGCATCACAATCTCTGATTTGAAATTATACCGCAAAGCTACAGTGATAAAAGCACAAAACTGGGGGGGGGGGGGGGAGACAGACTCAATGTTCAACAGAACAAGTTAGAAGATGCAGACACAACTCCTAACACAATCAGCCATGTCCTTATCTTTGACAAAGGAGCTAAACCTCTTCACTGGAAGGTATCCTCTTTAATAAATGGTGCTGGGAAAACTGGTTTTATACATGCCAAAGATTAAAATTAGACCTATATCTTTCACCATGGACTAAACTAAAATCAAGGGCTGGGGATTTAGCTGAGCGGCATAAGCACCTGCCTTGTAAGCAGGCAGTCGTGAGTTCGATCCCCGGTACTATAAAAAAAAAAATTTAAACTAAAATCAAAAAAGGTCAAAGATTTATATATTAAAACAAAAAAAATCTGCTTAAAATTGGTAAAACTCTTGAAGACACTAGGGTAGACAAAGATTTTATGAACAAAACCCCAATCACACAGGAATATCACAAAGAATCTACATCTGAGAACTCATCATATTAAAAACTGTTGCATAGCAAAAGAAAGCACCAAGAGAGTAAAGAAACAACCCACAGTTTGGGAAAAAAAATCTTGCTAGTTGTTCCTCAAAGGACTAATATCTAAAATATACAAAAAACTCAAAACAAATCAGAGCCACCCCAAATTTTAAAGACTCAATTTAAAAATAGGCACCTGAAATGAAGAGCGACTTCTCAGATGAAGGACAAACAGTGAATAAATGCAGAAAAAGTGTTCAGCATCATTAGTCATTTGAGAGACACAAATGAAAACAATGCCAAGAGTCCATCTCATCCAAGAAAGAACAGCTATCACCAAGACATTAAAGAATAACAAACGCTGTGGGGCTGTGGCAAAAAGACACCCTTTCCCACTGCTGGTGGGAGTGCAGACTGGGGGAGGCACTGTGGAAATCAGTACGGACAGTCCACGGAAAACAAAATGCAGGTTTATTTGACCCAGCTATTCTCTTTCTTGGTATCTTCCTCAAAGAATTTACAGGCACAATCATGGTAACAATGGCACAGTTTGGAACAGCTCAATCTTGAAAACAACCCAAATGCCCATTAACCAATGAATGATAAAGAAGATGTGGGGTTTTTTAAAAATAAAATGCATACTGTTCTTCCATTAAGAAAGGTAAGTTGAGGCACTTCTAGCTAAATGGATACACCTTGAGACCACATTCTTAAGTGAAATAAACTGGACACATATGTTCAAATATTACATGGTTTTCTTAGTGTGGAAACCAAAAGTGTAAATAAAAACCAAAATGTGTAACAGATACTGGAAAAGGGGAAGAAGATGTTCAAATGAAAAGGCGAACAAGGGGTGGGGGGATAGAAGTGACAAGAAAACAATGGAAATAAAGTTTTGGTAAACAAGGGGACAGAGGCTTAAAGGGAGTTGGGTGGGACGGGAAGAAAGAAGCAAAATACATCATACCCAGGTACAAATCCCCATGAGGAATGTTATATGTATCTAAAATGTAACAATAAAGTAAAAATTAAAAGATAATAAAATCAGAATTATGTAAGATCATGTAGGTACGTGAATACTGAATAAAAGAATAATTGTAAGTCGATAAATTAAGACATAGAATTATTTATAATTTTCTAAGGTTTTAGTTTTACACAATCATTATCATCTATAAAATATTTAGAAATACATGCAAAATGCTGTGGTTACATGGCTGACTAAAAGCTAGTCAAGAAAAACACCTGCTCCTTTCATTTCCTACTTCAACAATCACACTTTAGGAAAAGTTATTTATGAAGCTTTTCCTAATCTTTCTAAGCTCATGTCATCATCCCACATCCCTCCAACTAATCAAGAACTGGAAGCAGACATTGTCTATTTACATGTATTCAATCAATGCGCAATTTAACTACCTGACCTTCCACAGCTCAGAGTCCTCATCTTGCTCAGCACAGTACTCAAGTTTAAAAACCTATCCTCATGTAAATCTAATCTCCTCTCATCATACATGATCTCACTATATCCTTCCAGAAATCAATCCATTAATCTGTCATTTTAATTCCAGTACTGGTAGTCTGTACCAAATTAACCACCTTAGGACCTTTTTTTTTTTTTCACCTTGGTTTTTGGTCCTATAGAATGAAGCTCACTTGTTCATACAAAATTAACAATAACTACCACCTCTACGGAGAAATAATGCCTTTGTTTTGATTGTAACATTGAGAAACCTAACTAATACCATTTTTACTTCTAGTTTTATAATTGTTTTTTCATTAGTAAATTTCAATGTGTACTGTTTCTAATTTTCACTGTGCAAAATTAATCAGAAATACAGCAAAAAAGGATGATATGATTTTTGCCTCTGAACAAAGCTACATATTTTATCTTTATATTTTTATCAAACTAAGAAAAATCTAAATCTAACATCAATATTAGAAATAATTACAAATGTTTCTTTGCTGATAGGAACTAAGTTCTTCACTTCTGACAAAGTCACAAATGCCATTCAAAAATTATTTCCCTAATCACTAGTAAGTAAAAGCATTACCTGATATTCTATAAACTTTTTCACCTATTAATTCCAAATATTACTGTGGAACTAAATTATTCTTTTTAAGAATGAACCTCATTTGTTTCACAGATTAAATTAACAAACAAAAATCAATACCTTTCCACATTATAATAGGTATAAACAAATCAGTCTCAATGTGTTCTTAAAGTTGATTTCTAGGTATGCCACCGCAATCACATCATATTCTAACCCAGAAGGCAGGCAGGCATGCATTCCATGAAAAATTAGGAAAACTGCATTCCTAAAATGAAGTAATCTAAACTACTAGCCATAAATGTACATGAGAGACATAAATTCAGTAACAGATCAACTTTCTTTTTAATATATATTAGTAAATATGCAATTAGCATAAGATTTTTAGAAAGATGTATAAACAGGGTGTAGGGGCACATACTTGTCAACCCAGCTACCTAGGAGGCTGAAGCAGAAGGAACTGGAGGAAAGTCTGCTAACTTAACAAGAACCCTCTCAAAATCAAAATTAAAAGGTCTGAGGATGTAGTTCAATGGCAGAGAGCATTTACCCAGCTAGCACAAGGCTCTAGGTTTAATCTCAAGCACTAGAAAGTAAGCATTTACAGGGAAAAAAATTTTTTTCAGAAGAAAAGAGAAACATTTTCAAGACTAATGTCAAATTTAGAACTCAAAAATATACAATTTAACCAAATCTAAAACACTAATATTAAATAGGTATAAAATATGCAGAATCTATAAACTAGGAACAAGAATGGTTAAAACGCATCACTGTTTGTGAATGGTTAACGTTTCCAAACCAATGATAAATTTAACAAATAAAAAGAAAAATCACTGTCAGCACAAATTCTGCTGAGGAACTGCAAACTAAGGCATTAATTAGAATGAAGGTAATATACTTTGTTCTAACTGTACATGGAATTAGTTGGAATGAACATAAGATACTCTATTTTAAACTGATGTTGGTAAAATTTTCGAAAAATAAAATAAACCCGGCTGGGGGCGTGGCTCAGTGGTAGAGCTCTAGCATTGCATTCACAAGCCCTGGGTTCAATCCCCAGCACCACAAAAAAAAAAAAAAACAAAATAAAATAAAATAAACCAACACTGAAACACAGTTCTATCTGAATAGATACTTTTTGAGAAAAAAAGTTTCATCAGAAAACTTTTCACTTTATTTTTTATTCTGACTATGCAAATTACAAAAATTTGAAAAAGTATAAAGAACCCATAATTCTATCACCAAAAGACAACTGTTAATATTTTATTTCTTCCTATTCTTCATGTCTTCTTAGAGATACAAACTACACCTTTTACATGTGGAAATTCACATTATTAAAAGTTCGGTTAAGTGTCCGAAAGCACAGCTTCTCCTTTCTAAATAAGATTGTCTAGAGTTATGTGAGGGAGTGCCAGCAGACTTCGAAGCAATCCACTGGACAGGTAAGACTGGGTTAAAAGGAATTCCTTAGGATCCTCTGAGCAAAAAAATATATTACTTTAAAAAATCAGTGAACTGAAATTCCACGTAATTTCTGTTTTCGGATAATGTTTACCTAACTAGCCCTTAATTTACAAACTTAGTAACTCAATATTAATGATAATTATGTATAACAACTATCTTTGCAAAATTCCTGTATATTATTATCATTTCATTTTCATTAAGCTATGAAACAACTATTCATTCTTGTTTGAACAATGTAGAAAAGTTTAAAAGGGATTAAATGATACATACCAAATCAATTTTTTAAAATCTAGTCATTTAATTACTATTATAACTTTCTTATTTTAGAAAGATGTGCTCCTCTGCATTGATGTTTATACATGGTAAAGCTATGAAAGACAAAAATATTTGTTTAAATTCTCTTTAAAATGTGATTATATTTTACATTTAAGTAGGCACCAGAAAATTTCAAAGCAAGGCAATAGTTTAACTTAAGGAGGGACACACTGCTTTCTTCACTGCAAAAATTTTTTAAAACATGATTATAAACATAGATGTAGAAATAAGCAAAACAAGGACTATGTTGTTTACTTAGTGATTCGCTTCTAAATCAAGGTATCTTTATGTCTCAGTTTTTCTCATGTTGGAAGTAGGATATCATTATCTACCTTACTGGCTATGGTGAGGATTACATGAGTTAATCTATATATGCCACTTAGTCCAGGGCTGGGCATAAAGTAAGATCTATTAGGTTTTAGCCTTACATAAACCTACTTCTCTTTACTCCCTGCATAGGCTCTCAAACTTCAACACAGAGGGTTTCACGCTCTTTTGACATGTTAGGTGTTGATAAAACCTGCATACCAAGCATCTAACTTTTAAGTTACACTGTAGGAATGAGCTACAACATCTGTAGAGTTGAGTTCACCAAAATACATTTTTTCCCTGAGAGATTACATTTCCACATGGCTGTTAAAGTTTCAGCATCTTCTCTATGACAGTCTCATGGCCCTGATTCCACACTTTACTGAAAACCATATGACTGCAACATTAAGCTGAACTTAAACGTGGAGATCAGTAATAAAAAAATCTTCCCAGCAACAAGTAACAAACTTTCCCACTGCAATAAAATAGAAACGCAAAGGAAAAATATGTTCAATAACTGATGCCAAACTGATTCAAAATTGTGGTACAATGCCTAAAAACTACAAAACAAGAAAAAATTTAGACTTACATTCGCTTTCTACCCTGATGATTATTCAAGAAATAGTTTTGCTCATTTCTGCACTAAGTTTTTCAAGAACTGTAAATTTAAAAAGTCGTATAACTTTCTAGAAAGTCTTACCCTTTTAGTGTGCATTTGGTCAACATTGCACATTACCCTAGGTCACACACTGCTTGAGTAAGGCAATTTATATACAACCTTCCTCAATAGTAAGCAGGGATTGTAAAGAACACGATCCAAATCCAAGGTTCTGAAATCAACACAACTTGCTCTATTTGCTGAAGAACCCGAGCACTTTCACAAAAGACTATTTGTCGAACAAATTTAAGGTATTATTTAATATCCTTGCCTTCCTATTATATAGATATACCTGTGGCTTAACATAAGCAGGTCACACCCCCAAAAGTTCTCTGGGCTGCCTTTGTGGAGGCTTCCATTGCTAGGTGTCAGGTATCCTCTTCCCAGACAAATGACTGATGTGGCCAAAACCCAAAACCGTGCCAACCTGGGGGTCAGCAGGGCGAGACCACCTTTGCAACCCCACCCGCGAGCGTCCCCCAGGTTTGCCCACGCACGATCTGCCCCACACCTCCCCGGCGCCCTGCCCGGGGACCACTCACCTTGCTGGGCTCCGGTGTCCTCTAGCAGCAGAAGCAGGATAAGTAAGAGCAGGAGGAACAGAGGCATGGAGGAGGAGGCCAAGGAGGAAGAGGAGGGCGCGGAGGAGGAGGGGTTGGGGCCGCGAGAGAGGAGGCGGGAGAGGGGGAGCGCCGCCCTGACGGGGGCGGCGGGCCGGACTCGGGGACACTGCGGGCAGCGCCCGGCTCTCAGCACCACCCGGCCTGCCATCGCGGCGGCCAGCAGTCCGCCTGCATAGTGCGGGCGGCCGGAGCCCCGCGCGCCCCGGGCCGAGGCACCCGGCGGGGGAGAGAGAGCGCGAGGCAGCGCGCCTCGCCCGCGCCGGGACCACTCCGCCCTTCACCCCGCTTTCACCGCCTCCTCCTTCGCCCCTTCCCTCCACCCCCCGCCCCGAGAACCCAGGCGGGAGCGCAGGGTAAGGAGAGAAGGAAGCCGGTGTCCGGGCCGCAGAGCCGGGGAACACGCCTTCCACGCCGTGCTCCCGGGTCGAACCCCAGCTCGCCGCGCTCGCCCGCGGCTCTGACTAGCTGGCAGGCAAGCCAGCCGCCCGTCCCTCGCCCGCCGGCCACGCCTCCTCGGCCAGTTTTGACCAATCCACCCCCCACTTAGGGCGGTCTCCTTCTGCATCACCCAATCAGCAGGCTCTCTCCTCGGTCGACCCGTTAGCTCGCCGGCCCACTCCTTGAGTTTCAACGCCCCTAATCTGCCTCCTCCAATCGCCTTCCGTCTTCGGCAGCGTGCCACCCGCCTTCCCCAATCCGAGTCCCGCCCTCAAATTTCGGCCCCCAGTGGTCCCCGCCCTGCTCCAGCGCCTGTTATTGTTGGGGCAGCAGCCGGGAGAGATCCTGCGGAGGCGACCGCTGGTTTTGGTCAAAGACTTCCGGGACTTCCCGCTTCCTGTTCTTTCCCTGATCTTCGGGGCCGGCTAACGCGTTCATTGCTCCTCCCTGCCACACATCAGGCGACTGGAAGGGGTGGGAAACCTGGATCCTGGTAGATTATAGGTGGGAGCTGAGGAAAAAAAGTGGTGGGTTTTTGTTTGTTTTTTTTAAATTAAAACTACAGCCAGTTGTGTTTAATCTTAACATATACATTCCCCGTTTCCTAAGCCCTTTATTATAAAAGGGATGACCAAAAAAGGTGTAAAAAATGAAGATTCATAAGGCTAAAATAATTCAAATTTAACATTTGAACACTTACCCAGAAATCCAGTTGTTGAACACCTGCTATTTGCAAACATTGTCCCAGGAGTTGCAGACATCAGTCAGAAACGTTTCAGGATCCAGAGTGATAGCAGCAGGCAAATTAGAATGAACAGAATTAGAAATTTGATAGAGATTGTGAACTGGCAGAATGATGAAAAACATACAATCACTAAGGAAAAATCCACAGGATTAGCCCTTGACTGATTTTTAGAGAAAAGACAGGTGCCAACAGTGGTCCCCAAAGACGATGGTATCATTAACAGAGAAAGTTAGAAAGGTAGCACCGTTTACATGGGGAAGATATGTTGATTTGGGTTATATAGATGGTTCTGACTTAACAGTGGTTCAAGTCATGACTTTTTTTTTTTTTTTTGTCTTTTTCCTTTTTATCGGTACCAGGGATCGAACTCATGACTGCCTGCTTGCAAGGCAGGTGCTTATGCTGCTGAGCTAAATCCCCAAATGGTGCTAAAGTGACATACATTCAGTAGAAACTATATTTGAAATTTTGAATTTCAATTTTTTCCTGGGTTAGTGATATTCCTTTACCCTTTCTTGATACTTGATGGGGTAACAAGCCCATCCAGTAACAGTTTCCAGTCTGCCACACATTCACAGGGTAAACATTTGATACTCTTCAGTGTACTATGTGACTCAGCTGGAGTGTTTGGTAACTAAATATTATTACCAACTTACAATATTTTTTATTTACAGTAGGCTTATTAGATGCAACTGTATCATAAATTGAGCATACATATTGAAAGTAAGATGCCAACTCAGTTAATAAGGGAAGCTATGTAACAGATGGACTTTTTTGTTGTTGTTTTTTTTTTTTTTTTTTTTTTTTTTTGGTACCAGGAATCAAACTCAACCTTGCACTTGCCAGGCAGGCGCTTACTCTGCTGAGCTAAATCCCCAGCCCTGGACATTTTAATTAAAAAAAAAAAAAAAAAAAAAAAAAAAAAGTGAAGTTGAAAACCACATTGAAATTAAGGATCAAGGAGTAGTGAATAAATAACAATATTAATGGGAAAGATTGACAGCCTCAAGTGTAAAGGAATTTGGGAGTCATCTTTTTCAATCCGCTTTAAACTTCTCACACAGTAAACTTTTCTACCACATTCATTCAGTAAGCATCTATTGGGTAATTAAGATAGGGATGTTATCTATGGACTAAAATACTCCAGCTCTTCCACATACTTATAGCCACTATTGTTGACATTGATCTGTTTCCCTTGTTCCATTCAGGAATTCAGAAATATGTTTCTAAATTACCTGAATTTTTGCTAGAAGAAACAAGGAGGGCACATACCTAGATTTAGAAGTGTCAGGAGGAGAGCCATTTGTTCCATAAAAGGGGAAACCGTAGCACTCCTCTGACAGAGTGAGATTTCCTGGTGTCCATGAAGACAGTTAAGAAACACAGCAGGAAGGTAAAGTGGAGTGGCTTTAGGGTTCAGAGAGGTGTTAGGAAATATCCCTTAAGCAAGTGACTCACTAAGCTGGAGATAAAAATCAAGGGAAAAAAACTCAAATGAGACTTCTATCCTATTGAGCACAATAAGGGGCAGTCTGGGGGAGGTAGGAGACCATGTTACTGATAGCTATTGCCCCCCCCCAAAGAATAAGAGAACTAAATAAAGTATGAGGAAGAACAAAAGCATGGGTTAAAAGAGACATACTAAATTTTATTGCACACATACACACACATGAAAATTGTGTGAAAGTTGCATTTTCTTAGTAGCACATACCTTGGTTTAGTGATGGTCAACGTCTTAGAGCTTTCAGTGATAACAACCAGCTGCAACACACATGCCACAACTGACTTAGTGGTTCTTACCTATCTGACTTGAGCCTGCAATGAGTAGCAGCAACAACAAAAAAAATAAAGAGAAAGGAAAGAGAGAGAGAGAGAAGAAAGAAAGAAAGGAAGGAAGGAAGAGAGAGAAAAGAAAGAAGGAATGAACGAACAGGAAAGAGAAGAAACAAAAAGAAAAAATAAATTTCCCCAAGGCAGCCTTATCTTCTGGCTGGTTCAACAAGAATGTTATCAGATAGTAGATCTCACCGGAATTCTCAGGTTCTTGGTATCCTGAACAAGCCCTGCAGAACTTACTGAAGGTGGGAAAGAGGTGCTCTCTGCAGTGAGAGTGGGCCAGTGAATAGATGCACAACAGCCCTGAAGATAGGGGAAAGGGATCTTCTGACTCTAGAGTTCCTGCCTGGCCTCTGCCTCTTATAAATAAGACATTAGGATAGCTGTCCTATCAAAAACTCATTTGGCCTGGAACGAGATGTAAGCTGTTCTACTGATTTAAGCTGTCCTATTGAAAGATTCACTTGGCTTGACACCAGATATAAATGAAAATTGAACATAACCCTTTCCTGATTGCTTCCAGGTACAGTCTCAGAAGCTGCAGTCACCTGGAATCCTGTGTTCTGTGCAGATGCTTTCACCTCCATGACTTTGACAGATTCTGCCCAGGTGTTTGGCTGGTTTTGCCACAGTCCCAATTCTCTCACCTCAGAACCAGCAGTTGTACTTCTGGATACAATATGGATACATTCAAAGAAAGCCGGATCATAACATCATAACAGCCAGATGCCCCCTACAGCAAGCCCGGGCTGGCTCCCTCCTACAGATAGCTTAAAAAAGAAAGAGGGCAAATCAACAGAACAAACTCAAGCTGAGCAAGGTGCCATTGTACATGTTCACCGATATGGGCCAAGACTTGTAGCAATCACTGTTCACTCCATATACTGGTTGGTAGATGAATTATTTAATGATTAGGCTGTAGGCTCTAGGAAAGACTAGGGCTTCAAAAAAGGACCACATGGGATACTTAAATGTAAAATACCAAACATTAAAACATGTATCATTTTAATGTATTTATTTCATATTAACACATGTAAAATAAAAATACATCCTCAACCTAAACTCTAATTCTCCAGAATGTCCTCCCTGTTTGTCTTTTTCTTTCTTTATTCTTCTTTTCGTAGATAAAGAGTGAAGGAATATAAGAAAAGAATGAAATTAACCTTTAGTGGGGCTGGGGATTTAGCTCAGCGGCATAAGCGCCTGCCTTGCAAGCAGGCAGTCATGAGTTCGATCCCTGGTACCGATAAAAACGAAAAAGACAAAAAAAAAAAAAAAAAAGAAATTAACCTTTAGAGGAAGGAGGAAATGTGCTGTCAAATGAATCCCAGCTAAGCAAATTGCTAAAGAAATGAGAATGCAGAAAAACCACAGGGGGCTGGTGCCTTTGCTCCTGTCCATGCAGACACATCTGGATTTTAATGAGACGGGATGGTAAGAATCATTTGGCACCATCATTACCATTAAATGTCTGTTAAGCATTAATAAAACAAAAGAGGCTCATTTAAAATGGCACTTATACTGAAAACCTTTGGTTGGTGGTATGTAATGAATCACTAGTGAGCTTTATCACTAAGCGTGTATTTTTGGCAGGATAACAGACAGAGGGAATGAGGAGAATTTACTTTTGTGATCTTTCAGTGGGAGGAGAGACTAAAGACTGGAAGTTCTAAATAAATATTTTAAACTTCAAAGACCAGAACACTAAAGTCTGACTACTGTTCTCATAAGAGCATTTACTCTGTCCTGTTGACTCCACAAATGTTTATAGCCATGTTTGTTGCTGAATGTCTGAATTCTGCTAAAGATACTTTTATTTCCGTCTGTGAAGAGGAATGCTTTGGATACATTTTATCTTGTAAGTATCCTTCAGTTAGTCATTGCAGTTAAAACTTAACTCTTAGATTTCTTACTCATACCTTTTAACACTTGTAAACTTTTTGACCATATCCCTCATATCAGATTTAAGGCATAAATACTAGAAATCCAACTTATTATGAACATATTTAATTTCTACTAGTAGTATTTGTTTTCTACTTTTCTCTTGTAAGATTAACATTTGTGTACGTCAATGACTCTTTCAATAATAAATCTATTTGTATCTTCATCTCCTACACCCATCTCCCTGTCATGTTTTCTCTTGGTTTCCCTCCCGCAGTCTCTCTCACATCCTTGAATTTGTCTAGGAACAAGAGAAATTTAACCAATTGAATTTTTTGTGAATCAGAAGATGACTGCAATCTAACATTTTTTGTCTCTGACGGAGGCTTCAAAAGATTTTAATAAACGTATGTAAAAACTGCGTCCTGTAATATCTACATCTTGCCTAGAAATTAGAAAATTAATGATACATTAGTTATGGTTAAAATAGAACTAAAATATGAGTAATGAACATACCAGGGTATCTGGATAACATGATTTAGCTATACGATAGCTGCATGCTTTCCCTGCTTTATTCCTGTATCCTTTCCTGTGAGACCTTTGCTGGCAAACAGTTAAGGATTAAATGCACAGAGTTGAAATGCTGTGTGTCCTCTGAGAAACTGAGTTGTTCATGAAATCAAGCAAACGGGCCATGGATGACACTCCACATATCTAACTGCTGCTTCAAAGTGCTGTTAAACATCCAGCAAGGCTCTCAAACTCTTTAAGCCTCAGTTTCTTTAGCCATAACAGAAAATGGTTGAATATTATTTCAAGTTTAATTATTCTTCCAAATCGTTATTCTCTGCTAATCTCTTTCATCTCAGATAAATTCTAAAGTCTTAATTTCTACATTGCTACCTAATGTTAGAAGAAGAAGAAAGAATAGCTGATGACTGTAGAATTGATCTCTGGAAATAACTGTCTTTACTGGGCAGAAATGTACCTTAACAGGAGTTTGGTTTGGAAAATACCCTTCTTTTATAAGCCCTGCTATAAAGAAAGGGAATAGAGCCTTGAGGTCGGGGAGGGTAACACTATCTAGAAGGAGATGAGGGAGGTCAGATTTAAAGCTGGTTAGCAATGGAGCAGGAAGCTGGAGGTGCAGAGACACGAGAAACAGAATTTCCTAGTAGTACAAATGCAAAATTACCTTTAAAACTAGAGATAGCTAATAGGTAATTTAAAGGTGTTTCCTGCGCATGCTATTTTACAATCTTTTTTTTCTTTGTGTGTGTTTTGTTGTTGTTGTTTGCTTGTGTGTTTGTTTCAGTACTGAGGATTGAACCCACTTTTTTTTGAGGCAGGTTTTCACTAAGACCCTAAATTGTCAGAGCTGGGCTCAAACTTTTGATCCTTCTGCCTTAGCCTTCCAGAGTGCTGGGATTACAGGCATTTATGACCATACTCATTCACACTGCAATCTTTTTCTTACTTTTCTCCCAAATGTTCCATTAAGCTTACTACAATCACAGCCTTAATTAAGTTAAACTGGGCAGCAGAAAGGGGATGTAGTCAGGTTGGTGTTCAGTTTATTGATTCAACATGGAAAAAAGAAGCAGCCTCGAGGAGAAATAAAAGTGGAGATCAAAGATTGAAAGAAAGTGATAGAGCACTAGAATCAGAAAAAGTTTTTAAAAATCTTTATTATTAGTAGTACGGAGGTCCCAAGCAAAGATGGCGGATAGATAACAGCAGGTTACAGAGACTCCCTGAGATAGTCAACTTAGAATTCAACATAATACAGTGTGGGAGTCCCAAACAGAGGGAGATGAATTCTCTCGTCCCAAGAAGAAACTAAGATGAGAAGAACCAATCAAACATACAATGCTACTATTGGAACAGCTAATGGTTCAGTGCTCCACTGCAGCACCCGAACCCAAGCGGTGGCGACTTACTGAGCCGTCTGAAATCCCACCACTTTGACTCACTGAAAACGCAGTCACATTGAGGTCAGGGGTCGGCGAGCTGAACAGAGAGCTGAGCTAGAGGGGAACCTCCATCAACCTGTACTGAGTGACAGAAATAAAACCATTGCACAGAGAAGGGGGCTCCAATAGATGACGTTCTGGGACTGAGAAGTACTGGCAGGAACAAGGGGCAGCAGTGCCTTCAGTCAGTTGTTCCCTTCCTGAACAGGATTGGTGGAGTGAGCTACACCTGGGACACGCGACCTGGGCTGAGACCAAATAGGTTATCCAAAAAAATTCCCTACAGTGACAGGGCACACTAACACAGTGAAGGCCTCAACAGGTTGACTGACCAGAGGGGAGGCTGCACATACTAATACAGTGAAGGCCTCAGCAGGTTGACTGATCTGGAGGGGATAATTTCAAAGAGGAAATTAAAAACTCTATGGAAAGATGGCAAAATTGCTTGAAAGAAACTAAGGATAGATTATCCAACCTGGAGGACAGTTTTACAATGTGGGATTATGAAAGGAAAAACTTTTTTAAAATAACAAGGAAACAAGCAGTAACACTACAAAGGCTAGAAGACCACAGGAGAATCTATATCTTGAGAATAAAGAATGTGAATGAAGAAGCAGGGGTACAAACAAAGGAACTACAAAGGCTATTCACAGAAATAATTAAGGAAAACTTCCCAAACATAGGAAAAGGAAATGATATGCGGATGTATGAGGCATACTGAACTCCAGCCACCTACAACCAAAACAGAGCCACACCCAGGCATATAATAATCAAGATTCCAGAAATTCAATATAAGAACAGAATATTAAAAGCTCTTAGAGACAAGAAACAGATCACCTATAAAGGAAGACCTATCAGAATCATGGAAAACTTCTCAACACAAACCATCAAGTCAAGAAGACCCTGGAGCAAAATATTCCAGCTTTGAAAGAAAATAACCTAAAGCCCAGATTGATATACCCTGAAAATCTGTCTCTAGAAATTAATGGAGAAACAAGTTGCTTCCAAGACAAAGAAGAACTTGGGAAATTCACGACCACCAATCCAACTCTACAGAGAATACTGCAGGGCATTCTAGAGAGAGAGAAAAGTACTAGGATTCTAGGAACAGTGGCAGAAAGGCCTCAATGAATGGAGCAGAAAACAGAGTGAAGAAGACAAGCAGCAGACAACTGATGGCAAAAAAAGAGCATAACAGAAATGAGACAGAGAAGGTTGTCTATAATCTCTAATATAGATGGCCTTGATACACTAAGTTAAAAAAAAGAGAATCACACGTAGAATAGATCAAGAGGCAGGGTCCACTGAAATGCTATTTATAGGAAATATAATTAACATTAAAAAGGGTACATAGACTGAAAATCAAATATGAGAAAACAATGCTGTATGTGACAGAGAACCAGAGAGTAATAGGGGCAACTAGACCACGATTTGTTGATAAGTGGAAAGACAGGCTTTAATAGGTAAAGAAATACAATTAGAGATCAAATCCACGAGAGAGAAGGTTCAGAACCACTTAGGTAAATAGCAGGTTGCAACCCACCACCACCACCGAATTTAAAACCAAGGGTCTTGGTCAGACCCAAAAATGCACAGGGTACCCTGGGGAAGTGAAAGGGGAGGGAGAGTCTTAAAAAAAAAGATGGCAGAAGATATTGTTAATAGTGTATCAAGATTTAAAACCCACATTACTTGCACCACTCTGCTTAGATAGATTTTATTCTGGCCCAGTTTGTCTACTTGTATTAGATTTGAGGGCACTGATAGCTATCCCAAAAACATCAGGATATAGCACAGTAATCATCTTTAATTTCCTATTAACTTAATCTGGAGCTCTGTATGACTTATACTGTTTTATCATGACTGGTTTTAGTTAAATCTTATTTGTTTGATTGCTGTTTGTTATCAACAGATTTTATTCAAACTGATATGATTGATAGTATCAAGTCTGAGAGTATAGACAACTACATTGAAGATGACAAAACTCACTATAATACACATTCTGGTTTGATTACTACCTGTTTTTGAAGTTTTATAATATATAAAAAGTTTTATTAATACTGTTATGTACTTATATATATTCAATTATACTATGTCTGACGATATAGCCAATTCTATTGAAGATAACAAGAGATAACACAGGAACTATGGTAGAACTCCTGGTACAACAATCTTATATGTCTTTTTCATTTCATGTGTTTATAGGAATATGTTTTGTTTTGTTTCTCGCTCTAATATAGAAAGGATATAAATACATGTTAAGACTCATGCATGTGTAGAACCTTATAAACAGTTTATGACAACTGATCTTATGACACATGATGAAATGAACAAACACTTTGAAGAAAAAGAGACACCAAAGTACCCAGTGCTGACCCTGGAATAGTGAAACCCAGCAATAGTATTATTGTTTGTTCAGGGTAGTATCAGCCTACTTGGGTTTGTTCAATCTCAACATAATTGAAGATATGGATAACAGCACATATGTTTAAATGTATAGGATTGATAATCATATTTCTAAGTTTTTGTTGTATAGTTGAACAGAACTGGTTGCAGTCTCACTGTTTGAATCCCCACTTTATATGCTCCCCTTTAGTATCTTGAATAACTATTTGTAAGAGGACAATCTGTAATCATCAAATAGTGATTTCCTCACTGTTTATTTTTTCTTTGAAAGTATGTATTATTTCTATTCATTTTCTCTTTTGCTTAGTCTTTCTTTAAATAAAATTTAAAAAGGACACTACAGTGCCTAGAGCTGATCCCCCAGAGTGTGACGATGTGAAACCCAGCAATACTATTATTCTTTGTTCAGAATGATGTTAGCCTGCTTTAGCTTGTTTAATCTCAACATAAATGAAGATATGGATAACTGCATGTATGTTTAAGTGTATAGGATTGATAACCATATTACTAAAGTTTTTGTTGGATAGTTGAGCAGAACTGTTTGCAGTCCTGCTGTCTGAATTCTCACTTTGTATGTTCCACTTTTGTATCTTGAACAACTATTTGTAAGAAGACAGTATGTAAACAGCAACTAGTGATTTCTTACTGTTTATATTTTCTTTGAATGTAGGTGTTATTTCTACCCATTTTCTGTTTTGTTTAGTCTTTCTTTAAATAAAATTTTTTAAAAAAAGAAAGGAAAAAGTAGTATGTATTTGGAGTACATAATGATCATACTCTCTGTGGAGACGATGCATGTACACGACACATCTCAATGTTTTTAAGTCACCTTCCCTTCTCTCCTTTCCCTCTCCCTTCATCTCTTGGTCCCCTTCCCAATTCAAAAAGACCTATCTCCCTGTTCCTTATTATCTATCTTTTGTGCTCACTTTGGCAGCACATATATACTATTACCTAGCTTTTATTTTGCTTATTTATTTATTTATATTTTGGGTTTCTCATAGAAGAGAAACCATGTTATATTTATCTTGTGTACCCAGTTTATTTCACTTAACATTTGGTCTTGAGGAACATCCATTTTCTTACAAATGACTCACATCTGTGCTTTGTAGCAGAGTAGAACTCCATTGGGCAAAAATACCATTTCTCACATTCTTAATAAGAAAGTAGGTCCAACACTATTTAGGTCAAAATATTTGTATAGGTAACCACAGCCAAGTAGAATATGGTAATCCAGGCAACTGAAATCTATTTTATAGTTTAAACAGATAGGACATATTTTTATTTTATAAGAACCTAGAGAATAGAAACAGAATTTGAGTTTTTTTAAGCATACATTATGTCTTTCAATTTGTTCCTTTAAAATCTTGTAAGTTTAATAAATAAGTAAAGTAGGAATATTTAAATAATAGCAAATGACAGAAATTTAACAGGAATTTTCTTTTAGGAAATTTCAAATAACAGAGATTCAGTGTTTAGAAGGAAAACTTGTTTTTAAGGATTAAAAGGAAACTTGTTTTTAAAACAACAGAGTGTTTCACCTCCCCTGTCACATTCACAGATGAACTAATGCTAGTCTGCCTGACACAGTATGATATAAATGAGATGAAGATACATTATGCATTTTCATTTTAGCAGGTCTTTATACTTTTGGCAGTCTGTTAACCATGTTTTGTGAAATGAGAGATTATGGATTAAAAGGAAATAATATATTATTCAGATTGATCTGATTTTCCATGAACTTTGGCATTAATATGTTTTAAAACTGATAAAAATATTACAGTTGACTGACATAATCATTTTGCTTATAGTTAACATATAACACAAAAGTGAAGATATGAAAGATTGATTGGAGACAGAAATAACTCCTAATGAGAGATACAAAGGAGATACAATTTCATTGAAATAGCTGACTCTCCCATCCCTGTTGGTTTTTGTTTTTTTATTTTATTTTTTTAATTAAAGATTGGTCATGAATAGTGATCACTGAATTTTGAATAAATAGAACTACTTTCTTACCATACATCTTCACATATCCGGTGTTATGGTATTCCCTTGAAATCAACATGTAGTTTCCATTTGTTAGGATGTGGAATATAAATATAATTAGTATATTTGATGCACATGGCTTATACTACTGACAACTAAAATGGAGGGCAGGAGCATGTCTTTTGTGAAAGTCATAAATTCTTGAGTCATAAAAAGTCATATAGTAACAAATATTTATGAATTTCCTATATCTTTGGGACTCAGTTGGAAGACACTCTTGTACAATGACAAAATCTACTTGTTTAACTGTTGGATTTGAAATAGTAAGCATACTTTTCCAAAAATAAATGACCACATATAGGTAATTCAGGATTCATGTAAGCCTTTTTGTCATTCAGTATTGCTCTCACATTGATAAATAACAAATATTTAAAAAGCATTTCATTATCATACCACAAATGTATTCATCTACAAATACGTTCACTTTAAGTAACATCCTCACCAGATAACCATGTTGCATCAGTCCACAGATTTTATTTTATTAAAACAACACTGTATAATTAAATTAAAATTCTCTTCAAGTGAACAGACTTATATGGCCATTCATGATGCTTTTGGCACCCATCAATTTAGAGAGATTATACATGGCTCAGAATGAAATTTTTAATACCACCTGTGCCTTAATAGGAAACAAAATGAAACAACCCTTGTTTGGGGCTAAGCGAAAATAAACTCAAATTCCGTATGTAACCATATAATCTTTTTATTCTGAAAGCTGTTTCCCTGTTTTCATGCCTATATGTTCTGTGCATAGAAAATCTGATTTACCGCAAGTGAGTTTTCCTGGTCCTGGAATTATTTCCATAATGAAAGGTCTCATTCTATCCTATGATATGAAATAACACACATATTTATTTTCCCAGCCCAAATAATTGACAGATAGCTAATATTCATAGTAGGTAGAGGGAGTTATCCTCTAAATGTCTTCCTTTTAAAATTGTCTTCATTGACTTGATGTAGTCAATAAAAGGTAAGAAACTGCGATGAGCATAGTGCCACATGTCTGTAGTCTTGGCACTCTGTAAAGCTCAAATAGGAGGATTTTAAGATCTAGAACAGCCTAGTCAACTTAATGACTTAGTAAGATCCTGTCTCAAAACAAAAATTTCAAAAAGGACTTGGGATATATCTCAGTATGAAGATATTGTTTTCAATTTCTAAAATAAAAAAAAAGATAAGAAAGTCATATTTAAGAGGAAACAATACAAGTTATGTTCCAAGATATCCTAAGAATATAAAGCAAAGCAGTTCATCAGATTTCCATATTGATTTTTTAAAGAGTCACATAAAAATTACAGCATTTAAGTTTATGAGTTCTGGCTTACAAGGAGCTTCTCTGCTAAAACATGAAGTACCAACAGAATCGCCTGCAGCTTTCCAAGTGTTCCAAGAGCCCCTAATGGAAACTTGTGGCTCCTGAGTAGCTGTGGGAAAATACGTGGAGAATAATTCAGATAATAACCCTCATTATTACAGTCAGAATATGTGACTTCAGTAGTCTTTGGTGTTTTCAGATTTATATTTTAAAAATGCTATGTGTTGTTTCTGCCAACAGAGCTTTTGCCCATCCTGGACTATATATCTCCTCCATGTCTTCTCCTTTGCTGTAAGTCTAAGTGAAACACTTTGATCCATTAGTGGAATGTAGTTGACCCGGTGCCCTCTCTGTCGCAGTGTTGATTCACAGCCATAAGAAATAGTGGGCAGCAAGCCAGACTACTGATAGTGTCTAAACCCTGGCAACTGGTCAAATATTTTATTTGCTTAATTGGCCTTTGTCTTGAGCACGCAGATTGCCTGTCATAGTGAATACTACTTTCTTATTGTAGGAATTAGTTGCACACAGTTTCCTGTCATCAAGATTTTTCAGGAAGCTGTTTGCGATGAGGTTAAGGTCCACTCTTGGAGCATATATAGAATCATACACTCAAATACTGGGTCATTTCCCTGGATCTGTCACAATCCCAGCCAGTAGAGGAGAGAAAGGGGATTCACACTGAATGTTAGGCATTTTATGCATCTATTATTGATGTTTCATGGAGTCTCAGTGAGGTGAATAGAATTCGAGGACATGGACACAGTGGTTTACTGATTAGGCTAAGTCACAGCAGGGTGAGACTCAAAGCCTCTCCTGTGAGAGTGCTTATGTTTTTTCCACTTGACTGCACTGTCGACATATTATTCAGAGAATTTTGATTGCATCACTCAGTGACCAAGATTCTTTCTAAAGCCTTCTTGTAGTTGGCAACAATCAAAATTTACAATTAAAGTACATGTTTTTGCTTCTAAAACTGTTATTTGGTAAAAATGGCAATTTTGAAAACTGTTAATAAATGCCCATTTTATCTTTTGCATTTTCTAACATTTCATTTGAAAATTCAAGTCCTGAGGTTTTGAAGGGTGTGCAAGCCCAGTCCTGAAGTGTTAGGGATTGAATTACTTGTTTAGAGACTGTACTATCATTACTCCTCTTTTTCTAATGCAATCCTGAAAAGACTCGAAGAGTCAGAGCTATTACTTTCTAGTTAAATCAGGTGAATTTGTAACAAATATTTATTTTCATCCTAAAAATGACATTACAGTAAAATTAGAAGAATTTTAAAAGTATGAACTAAGAAGGATGTGGGATATAGTTATACAAATTGAGGGAATATTAGGCAAAAGGGCTGGAATTTAAGAACCACAGCTTAAAATGAAGCTAGAGGTGAAAAGTAAATGTCTACATGTTGAATTTTTTTAACTAGCCATGTAGTTTAGGCTGATCTTGTGCTCACTATGTAGTCCTGGATAGCCTGAAACTTGCAGTAATCTTCCCACCAGTTGTTGGGATTGTAGGCAGGGTCACCATGCCAGGCTACAGGTTGAGTTCTAGAGCCCTATGTCCTTTATCCACCATGCTCTCACAATTCCAAAAACCAGACTACAGCATATAGCTAAAAAAATTTAATTGGTCATTCTGAAATTTCATTGAGATGCTGGAACATTCTTCCATGCTAGTACTATCTGGTCCCTGCCTTGATCCTGCTGTGTTTTGATCAGTGAATACTTCCAGCCTATATCCCTACAATTCCAAAACAGTGTTTGAATTTTAACAATCAGTTTCATAGTGAGCAAGAGCATGTGTTAAAATTGGGACCAAACTAATGTGAGAAGGAACAGGCTAATTTCTACTGAGCCAGTTTGGCAACATAACAACATGAATGTTTCTGATCAAATATACTAGAATTGCATGACAAAATGAACTGGGCCCTGATGGCATTTCTTCTGAACTCCCACTGGTAGACCTTAGATTCACCCTGAATTACCATTCTCCTAAAAGGTACAATTACTCTATCAAAAATCATGGTTTGGGGCAAAGAGATTTGACTGGTATAGCACCTGCTTGGCAAGAACAAAGTCCTGAGTTCAGTTCCTGATACCCATCAAAAAAAAAAAAAAAAATCATGGTGGTTGTGTACTTGACCCCGCCTCTTTTTGTTTCCATATTTTCAACATAGTTTGTTATATCCAACTGCATGAAGTCCACTTACACTTTTCCACAGTGTGAGTGAATGTACATTTAAACTAACAAGACTTTCTGGACATCACACATACAGTATTACACTGCTGGATTCTCTTACTATAGGTTTAAAGTTTTTAAGAAAGTCTCTTCAAGGAGCTTGAATTTCTTTAAGGAGCTTGAATATTTTTAAGTAATCTCTAAACCATTCTTTTAAAATTGGAGGATCTTATGATCTACATTGATTTTAACTGTGAACATTCACCATTTTTTTTTGTCTTTTTCGTTTTTATTGGTACCAGGGATCGAACTCATGACTGCCTGCTTGCAAGGCAAGTGCTTATGCCGCTGAGCTAAATCCCCAGCCCTTAACTGTGAATGTTATCCCACACATATGTTTGAATCTCAAGTTACTGTATGATTTCCTGCTAAATAAAAGGCCTTTTTTAGCATTAATTTTGGTGGGTTTTCCAGTAGCCAAAACTATGGAAGGTTTATATTAAAAGTTATACAAATGACTAGTACACAGATAAAAGAATTGTGATCCTTTTGGACTCAGAAAGATTCTATTCTAATTAGATTTCAGGAACGAAACTTTATTTCCAAGTTTTCCCCCTAGCTTCTGTCCTAAGTCCCTTGTTTTTCTTTCATTCCTAAGTTCTAAATATGGGTTGTATTCCCAGGAGATATATTAGCTACTACCCTAGGTTGGTGAACTTGTAACATCATAGATAGTTGTGGAGCAGTTATTTTAATTTTACTAATTTTAATGTATCCTGTCATTTCCTTTGATTAGTTATGAAGCCTGTGGAGTTGGATCTTCTGGGTTCACATCCAGTCTTTGGTTTCTTAGCTAGGAAGATAGAGTTAAAATAGGCCTTCATTAGAGAATAGTTGATTAAATTAGAGACACATACTAAAACTTTAGTATAATGCCTGGTACAGTGAATGTTAGTCATAGATATAATTAATCAGTGAATGTTAGTCATAGATATAATTTTAGATACTATTTAACTCCATTAAGAGACTCTGTTGCTCAGGGATTGATGGTATATAACTGAGTTTTAGGGATCTAATCCCATCTATATCAATCCATGGCCTCTTAGGAAGGTGAGTAATGGGTGAGCAGGCAAAGAATTTGTATTCACAGCTGCTTCCTATCACTGGCATGACTGCCTGAGCTCTGCCTCCCACCAGCTGTGGTGGGAGATTTTCATGAGTGTGAACACTAATGTGAACTGCTCAAGTGAGGGGTCTGGGTTGTGCACTCCTTGTGAGGTCTAATACCTGATGCTCTGTGGTGGAGCTGAAACAGTGATGCTGGTGCTGGTTAGCAACTGAAATAGAGGTTAACATCAGCAGAGAAATTTGACTGCCAAAGACCATAATAAATCAATTGCTTCCAGACTCCTATCAAAACCCTATCATGAGTGGCAAGTGACAATTAAGCTGCATCTGGTGGAAGGTTCTATAGTAGCAAATGGGTTAGGTACTTAAACTGTTTAGGTGCATCTAGTGGCGTGCTTTATGTCAGATTCTGTTACTGATTTTAGTCTGTGCATAGCCCATTCATTATTTTACTTATTACTTTTGTCCATAACTCTTTCCTGTAATAACTTGTCTCACTGCTTTTGTAAACTCACAAAGCTAATCTTAGCCAAAATGAGCAATAAAGAAACATCACTGGAGGGGCTGGGGATTTAGCTCAGTGGCATAAGCGCCTGCCTTGCAAGCAGGCAGTCAGGAGTTCGATCCCCAGTACCAATAAAAAGGAAAAAGACAAAAAAAAGAAACATCACTGGATAACTTCTTTGAAAAGGGGGAAAGACCCAATGACAAAATAGCAGAAGACTCTAAAATCATCAACAAAAAGAAAGCTGTATTTAAAAGAAAATATCAAGAGTCCTATTGCATTGCAACAGATGGAACGTGTTCTCTAGACCCACTTTGTATAATACGTGGAGGCTCTCCAGCGAAGCCAGGAAACCTTCAAAACCACTTTGCCTCATTCTACACTATGGTGAGTTGCATAATTTCATTGTATATTGCATTGAAATGATAAAGAAGTAAAGTGTACAGTAAATGTAATGCACTTAAATCATCCCAAACCTCTTCCCCATTTGTGGAAAAACTTTTTTCATAGAGGAGAGTTTTAAGGATGGACCGTATTTCAGAGGATGAAAGAAGAGAATGGGAAGAACAAAAGATGGAAACAGACACAGTTACCATATCAGATGTACTAACTGGGCCTCTAAAAACTGTCAAAATATTATTCCAGATCATTTGACACACATTTATGTTTTAATCCAACCACCTCTGACCCTATTGTCACAAAAATTTTTTGTGTGTTTTTTCAATTTAATGCTAGCAACAAAGGTAGAAATGTAAAGACATTGCATTTTGGGGTAAATTAATGTGAATTACATACTGGCACTGAGTGTGAGAGAGGTTGGAATATATGGGTACATCTGTTTTTTCCATTATAGTTTGAAAAACATCTATTTTAATATCAGGATGATAGTAATTGTAGTTTGCTTGACTATCCTTGCCCATTGTGTAATGTGTGGATGTCTCCAATTAGATTCCTTGTCAAGCAAAACAACATTATACAAAGAAATGATATAACCTGTGAACTGATAAGAGCATCTACTCTGTAAAGTGTTGTGTAGCATAGGAGAGTCCCTCAGAAATTTTTGCTCACCATTTTATCGCCTTTATTTTGATTTCTTTCTTTTTTATCGGTACCAGGGATCGAACTCACGACTGCCTGCTTGCAAGGCAGGTGCTTATGCCACTGAGCTAAATCCCCAGCCCCTATTGCCTTTATTTTAAAATGCTATCTATGCCATACTTTGTTCTTTGATGCGGAATGGAGAGATTCTTCTTCAAGGCTATCAAGTAATTAATTCCGTGGAATAGTTTGCACGTAACTACTCATAACCATCTTGAATATATCATCTGAATGATTGAACAGACTGTAACAGTTTCAGAAAAGAAATTTAATTAATGAGAAATATACACATTAAAAAGTTGAACAGCTCTTGGTTATACAAGCTTGAATAACACTATTCTTGACTGCCACATGAGCTCTGCAGACTGTACACTGTTCTGCTCTGAAAAAAAACATTCACAGCATAGACAATGGAGCAGTAATCTTGCTTCTGAGTGGTGAACACCCTCCACGGCCATACAGGGAGCACTAGCCATTCTTTGCTTGTTTGTTTTGTGGACTGTGGCTGAGTAGTCACCTTGCCAAGTTCCCCTGCATGGATCTCCTTACTTTTCTTTGGCTCTTACATTTCCTAGAGACTTGGCAAAGGGATTCACTGGGAGCTCTGTTATCTTGGCTTGTTTCTGGCTATGTCCTTGAGTCCCTGGAATATTTTGAAAACTGGCATGCATACACCTACAGTGTTTGTTTGGAGATTAATCAGTAAATTTTTCTGATTTACCTTTTTTTCCCCCTCTGTTCAATATTTGTACCTTCCCCTACCTATGACTTTGGCTTTAAAAGAATAATATTTTTATTTTTATTAGCATAACTATAATATATTGTCCACCAGGGATACTTTATGTATTATATGGTTATCCTAATATAAAACATAAAGAGTAAACATAAACATTTGAGAAGAATTATTGCTAATGACCCTGCAATGACAGGTAGAAACTGGGACTGTCCTAAATACCTTAGTATCTGGCCTCCTATCCTTTTCTCTTTCCCAACAGACACACAGTGGGTTTACATCTTTAAAGACAGATGCTATGCTTTTGTACTATTTCCATTCAGTAAATAAACAGCCGTGATCTTCGAGCCTTGAGGGCACCCTCATCATATCCCACTTTTGCTGAGTCTTTCTATAGTTCCCTATTTTCCAGCACCTAAAGTGGTAACCTTCAACTTGCCTGGAGGGGCCTAGAACACACACTGGGCATAAAGTTGGTGTCTGCTTGGGCAAGGGCTTATGCCATATGAGTCATTAAATACTTTTCATGCTACTCTTTTTCTATCTACAAAGTCTGCTTTTCTCTATAATTTTACCATCATTGAACAGAGTTCAATTTTAATAGTGTGAAGAAACCCAAGTTTTAGTTTGCTATTTCATCTCCATGTATGTTATATCATATTCAAGTTTCTAGATGTTACTTAAGCACTAAAGGGAAAAAAAAAGGTATTTGAGTTTGTTATCAGCATCACAGAATCGCATTAGTTACTCTAAACAAGCAACTTTGAAAGGAGATCTCTGTCTTTTCCAGTCACAGCATTGTGGAAAGATTGTTCTGTCTGTGATTCCACTCCCCTGCCTGGAATGTGAAGAAGAGGACTGGATACAAGAATAAAATTAGGAAAACAGATAGGATCAATGGAAAGGTAAAAAGTCTCTCTGTCTTTTGCTTAAAAAAGTAATACCAAATATTTCCTATTATTGGGTCAAATTAAGACATTATCAGAAACAGTAGAGAAAAAAAGAAAATTATGAGTTTTTTAATTGATGAAGAAAAATAGTTTCCTAAAAAGTTTTCAGCAGCATCAAATACAAAGCCATGACAAACTCCTTTCCCACATAGCAATAATTGGCAGGTGAATTCTAGAATAAGAACCAAGATTTTTATGCCTTTATATAAATTTGAGATCTAGAATCTAAAATCCTAGAAGATGATTCAATAGGACTTTTTGGGAAATTGGTTGATTTTATCTTACACAGAATTACAAGGGGACCCAGAAAATCTAGGAGTATAACGGAGATGTACAAAAAGCGTATGTTCTAGAACACTGCTGGCAAACTATGGCATACGTGCCACAGCCAGCTGTCTGTTATCACTGCAAGTTTTAAAAGGTTCACCATCACTATTATAGATTGAGGCAGATCTGGATTCAAATCCCAACCCTACCCCTTGTTAACTAACCTTATGATACAGCAACTTCCTCTTACTAGAACAAAGCAAATAATGTTTTCCTTATGAGGTTGTTGCTGTCATTTAACAATTTACTCTATAGGCAAAATGCTTACTGGTGTGCTACCCCGTAGCAAGTGCTTAATAACATTTACACATTCTACTTTGAGATATTTTAATGCAGAGAGAAAGAACTAAAAAAAGAGTCTAAAACAAAAGGAAGGGTTAGTGTGGCCTGAAGCCTGAAAGAGTTTGCAAATGTGGGCATGTGTGGATGATGTGAAGAGCTAGATAGAGAGCACACAGTGAGGAAAGGAGAAAGAATGAAGCTGGACGCCCAGAGGAGGCATCCTCGGTCAGCAGCTTCACATATCAGGGGAAGGCCAAAGGAGCCAGGCACATTCACGAAGCCTTTACTTCTCTGCAAATCAGAAGGATACTTGGGGCAGATTCTGGATACCATGTGAGAAGAGAAAAGGAACACTGTTGAACTGACTGCAGCCCTGGGTGGGCCTGTAACCTGTTGGATTTATAGCCTTGTGGTCCCTGGACCACGTAAACGTACACCAAATTTTGTAGTTTTGGGGCACTCAAAGTGCCCCTTACAGCACTCTCAGCACTCTTCCACTGACCCTTCCTTTCTCTTCATTTCTCTTACATGAACTGTCTAATGGTTTAAAGCCATTGTAGCACCACAAGACAAGTTTATGCGTTTTTCCTCATTTTCAGTGGTAAAATAATTTCTGCTTTTCACACTGATACAATTGTAGAAATGTCCTTGAATGCTTTTATAGCTTATGAGAATAATACATGAATATATGAATATATGAAAAGAAGTAGGATTAAAAAGCAGGATATATATGTGTGAAGTCTTTGATTATGTAAATGTAGTGATATATATAATGTTTATATTGTACATACATAGTTCAGTTTTTCTGTCTGAATTATACAAAAAGTGTAATTAGAGGAATCTATAATACAGCTGCATCAAGGCATCACTGAAGAGGGAATGTCTACTTTTAGATCTTGATCTAGTGTCCCTTGATATCTTTTGACCTAGGAATGACACTTTCGTTTTTCTTTTTCTCATGGGTGATTATACTTCTTCTCTTTTCTTCACACTTAATGATATATGGATGCTAAGCCCACTAGTGCCCCTGCCTTTGCAATCTGGAAAGACACATCTACATGCTAATTCAAACTTTAGTATTACACTATCTGCTTTAGACCTGAGAGATACGCACTTACTTGTCCAGACTGCAAAAACTTAAATAGATATATTTATCCTACATTCTCTACAGAATACTCTCATGTTAATCTCATCTTCCATTCAGAGCCCACAGGTACTTCTGAATAGATCTCAGGTAACAAAAGTTTCAAGTATTTGAATAGTCACCTGTCGAATATCTTTATTCATTAGAAAATAATACTGACTGAAATATCATTTGACTAAAATTGTCTTAAATTTTGACTTTCCAAAGGTAACTTTTAGCTAAAATGGAAACCAATTTCTCTTACAGTTGTCAGTTGGAAACATCAAATTAGTCTAGGCTTCTCAAAACTCACATTAGCACCTACTGATGGGCAATATTACCAATAAAATATTAAAGGATAATGTTTAGTGAAGCTTCTAAATTATTTCTCATGCACATTGCAAAAATGTTGATAACTCAATTTCAAATGGATATTTTTCTTCCATTCTAGTGTTTTTAGGTGCTTTATCTTTGGGAAGATGTTATGATAAACGGGAATGTGAAAGTTAACTGGCTGAAAACTGGCCAGATGCCTTACATAGTGAGTGACCTGTGATGAGAAAGAGAGAAAAGATTAAGTAGTGAGGCAAATTCTGAACAACATCAAAGAACATATCTGATGAGTCATTTATGTTCACATTTCTTTGAACCTTGTCTATCCTAAGGGAGAAGAAGCAATTACATTGATATGATGTCTTACCTTGTAGCACAGTGCGTACCATGTTCCTCAACCCATTCATCATCATCAGTAGTCATTTGTGTTCAACGTTGTAATACAGAGCTAGTTGCCAACAACTATTAAAAAGAAAAGCATAAACGTGTATGTAGGAAACAAAAGCAAAATCAACGTTCACAATGTGTATTATAAAGACATCAATCCAAGATTGATACTTTATACCATAGATACTTTATATCAAAGATACTTTTGCATCAAGGACTATCTCCAGAGACTCAGCAAGTAAATGAAGTGATTATGACTCACAAATTTTCTACTCTGAAGTGGAATCCACAATGACTGTGACTATGTGGCATAGCAGCTTCTCTCTCTCTCTGTTTGCTATTTTATTTGTATTGCAGGCAGTGAGTTAGTTAAAAATATTATAGGCATTGAGACAGGTCCTCAATGGAGCCAGTGCAGATACCTGGCAACTGTAGGGAAGACTGACGCCTCCTGCTGTGGGCCAGGCCTCAAGACAAAAGACCACACAAATGCACCCATATACTGAGGATTGATACCCTAAATAGTTCCCATCCCCTAAGAAAGAGTCTCTGTTGTGTAAGAATGCCCAGTTTCTAAGTGACTCGCTTCCCCATTTGTCCCTAATGTAATCAATTTTACCTGAACTATTGATCTTATTGGCTAATTGTAATTATGTCCCACCTTATGCCCATCTGTCTTGTGAATTCCCAATCTTCCCCCCTTTTTGAACCCATGATTTTACTCTTTAAAACTCCCTAGAAAAGAAAGTCCTGGGCAACCCAGTTGGACCCCTTCTTTCTTTAGACATTAGCTTCCCTTCTCTCAACAAATATATTCTACTCTTCATCTCCGTTGTTCCTAAAATTCATTCTTTGGTTTTAGAGAACACAAACTCATGGACATAGTAGGTTGGGAGTTTCATTCCTCTATATCATCTGCATCTCACATACTGATTGGAAAAACATTTTTCTGTAGACTTTCCTATTACTGTTTTTATTCTTCAAAAGCAAACTGTTACAGGCAGCTGAGTTAAATAAAAATGTTATAAGCAGTTAGACAGGGATGGGGTCTCCAAGGAGCCAGTACAGAAGACCAGATACCTTGTTTCTGAGGGAAAGACAGACACCTGCTGTGGGCCAGGTCTCAATGTAAAAGACAAAACAAATACAGTCACACCTTAAAGGTGAACATGAGGGACTAATATTCTAAATAGGTAGCCACCACTTTGAAGCCACCACAAAAAATCCCAGTAATCCAACCCCCTATCGGCAAAGGCCCTGTTCCCTCTTGCTACCTGACTCACTTCCCTATTGGATCCTGACTTATTCAATGCTACCTGAGCAATTACACTCATAATCTTATTGATTGACCATAGTTCTGTCCCACTTCACACCCACCTGCCTAGTGAGTTCTCATTTTTCCCCACCTACTTCATGATTTTGCTCTATAGAAGTTCCTAGAAAAGGCAGTGTCCTTAGCAATCCATTCAGGACCCTTCTGTCCTGACAGAAGCTTTCTTTCTCTCATTAAATACATTCTGCTTTCAACTTCCATTTTACCTAAAATTCATTCTTCAGCTTCAGAGAATACAAACTCACATCAGTCATCTAGTACGCTGGGAGTCTGTTTTCCCTGTCACATATTAAACATACTGTTTTAGCATAGTGTTAGCACTGTTTCTCCCAATATTTAAATATATTTTCTCTTCTCTTTCTCCTCTCTCCTCTTCCTCCTTTTGGTATAGGCAACTGAGCTATTTACAAATATTATAGGCAGTCAGACAGGGATAGGCCCTCAAGGAAGTTGATGCAGAGGACCAAACATCTTGTGACCTTGGAGGAGGCACACACCTCGTGCTGTGGGACAGATCTCAAGACAGAAGGCAAAAACAAATGTAACCAGGATTAGGTATGGATCACCTTGAGAAGCCAAGAATCACCATCCCAACCCCTACAAGAAGAGTCACTGATCCACTGATCCATAAGAATGCTCCCTTGCTATGAGACTTGTTTCCCCATTTGTCCCCGATTTGGTCAATTTTACCTGAACAATTAAACTTACTGGTTGACCATAGTTCCATCCCACTTCGTGCCTGTCTGCCTTGCAAATTCCCATTTTTTCCTACTTTAGACCCACTTCACGTCATGGTTTTTACTCTATAAAAATCACTAGAAAAAACAGAATCTTAGACAACCTGCGCAGAACTTTTTCTGTCTCCCAGACAAAGCTTTCTTTCTCTCAGTAAATATACTCTGCTCTTAACCTCCATTGTTTTTAAAAGTCATTCTTTGATTTTATACAACATGGGCTTATACTGAACATATAGTAGGTTGGGAATTTTATTCCTCCATATCAGTTTTCTCCTATTTGCTCTTCTTTCTTGTTTCCCTTCAAAATGAAAATGTCAATCTCAATCAGCAAACAACAGCATTTACATACTATTTGCTATGTACCTAGAAATACTCTAAGCGTATTGACTATACTGATGTATTTGTTTTTAACAACAACTCTAGGATGTAGCCAGTATTATTAATCTTTGCATACAAATAAAATTGAGGCTCAAGAGGTTATATAATTTATCAGTGATTACGTGGATTATAGGGGACCCTTTCCTGTCCTTGTCACGGTCCTGGAAGTTTATATTTGTAACCCAATGGAAATGTTACTGGAATTTTAACAAGTTAATTCCAATCTACCACGTCCAGCGCAACCCACAGCAAGAATGAACACACTTATGATATAGGGGAAACTCCCAACCTACTACAGTCTGATATGAGTTTATGCTCTCTAAAATTGAAGAATGAATTTTAGGAACAACATGGTTTACAAAAGAATATATTTAGCTTGCAGGAACTTTTGCCCTGACCTGGGGCCCAGGCCGTTTTCCCACCAGACCTGGGGACCAGCCCAGTTCAGAGACTATAGCAGCTGCAGCTGGGAGCGCTGCCCAGCCTGCGGGAACTTTCTCCCTGACTTGGGGGACCAGACCGGCTCCCCACTGGACCAGAGACCAGGCCAGAAGGGTGAGTAACAGCTGTGGCTGAGAGCTCCGCCCAGCCTGCGAGAACTTTCACCCTGACCTAGGGACCCAGGCCAGGTCTCTACCAGACCCGGGGACCAGGCCAGATCAGAGACTGTGGCAGTAGCAGCTGGGAGCTCTGCCCAGCCTGAGACACTCTTCCTGGCCTGAGGAGCAGGCCATAGTTCCCTGCTGGGTCCAGTGAGTGGGGCCATCGAAGGGTACCCCATCGCAGGCTGGTGGATCTCTCTCCCACACCTGGAAAAACACTTGAAGCTTCCAAATACAGGAAAATGACAAAACAAAAGTCTAAAGTGCAATCTCAAACATCAAACCCATCCCAAGAAAGCCCAGGAGCCATGTGCATACAAGAAAATACATTCCACATGACTGAAATACCTGAAATAATGGTAACCGAAATAAAGAAGCAAATATGGGAAGCCCTGAAGGAATTCAAACTAGAAATATTCTCTCAGATGAAAGAAGAATTGATAAAAGAAATGAAGCAGATGCTAAACATAGCTAAAGAAGAGGCAGTTAAAAAATTAGAGGAACTAAACAGAAGGATAGAATCCCTGGATGAACAGTACAGGAAGCACAGAATACATAAAACAGATGCAAAGAGATATACAGGAAATCAAAAACTCCATTGAAAGTTGTAAAAACCGCCTCAATGAATGTGAAGATAGAATCTCAGACCTTGAAGACAAGATTGCAACAAGTGAACAGGAAAGAAAAGATCTTTTAAAAATAACAAGAAATCAGGAAATAACAATTCAACACCCACAGGACGACGCAAAGAGAAAAACATAAGATTGATAGGGATAAATGAAAAAGAAGGGGACGACATAAAGGATGTCAAGAGGTTATTTATAGAAGTAATAGCTGAAAATTTCCCAAACACGAGATTGGAAACTGATATCAAGATCAATGAAGCATATAGATCTCCAAATAGTCACAACCAAAATAAATCTACACCCAGACATATAATAATGACCATCTCAGAAATTGAACAAAAGAATAGAATATTAAAGGCTGTCAGAGAGAAAAGACAGATCACTTATAAAGGAAAACCTATCAGAATCAAAGCAGACTTCTCAGCACAAACAATAAAGTCAAGAAGAGCATGGAGTGATGTATTTCAGATACTAAAAGAAAATGATTTTCAACCTAGGCTGATGTACCCTGAAAAACTGTCCTTCAAATTTGATGGATAAATACAATACTTCCATGACAAAGATCAGCTGAAAAACTTCATGATCACCAAGCCAACCCTGCAAAGAGTACTGAAAGACAGCCTAGATACATTTAGGAAAAAACCACTAAACAAAGCAGACAGTTGAACAGAGCAGAAAGATAAACATGAAATGCCAGAAAGATAATATGTCAACAATAAACCAATTTATAACAGTTCTTACTATTAAGGTAAATGGTCTCAATACACCAATTAAAAGAATCAGACTGGCAGAATGGATCCAGAAACAAAATCCAACCATATGCTGTTTACAAGAAACCCACTTAACTCAAAAGGATATTCACAGACTCAAAGTCAAAGGATGGAAAACAACATTCCATGCAACAGGAACCCAAAAAAAAGCTGGGGTAGCTATTCTGTTTGCAGACAAAGTCAACTTCAAGCCAATACTTATTAGAAAGGATAAAGAAGGTCACTACATACTGGTTAGGGGAAAACTCCAAGAGGAAGAGATAACTATCTTAAATATATATGCACCAAACTCCAGAGCACCCAGTTATATAAAACAAGTACTAACAGAAATGAAAAACCAAATCAGTAGTAATACAATTCTGACAGGAGATCTTAACACACCACTGACACCAATGGACAGATCAACCAAAAAGAAAATCAACAAAGAAATAAAAGAACTGAACTGCACCTGTGAACAAATGGACTTAATAGATATATACAGAGTATTCCACCCAATAACAACAGAATACACATTCTTCTCAGCAGTACATGGGTCATTCTCTAAAATAGACCATATATTAATTCACAGAACATATTTAAATAAATGCAAAAGGGTTGAAATTATCTCTTGCATGCTATCAGACCATAGCGCCATGAAATTAGTAATCAATGATAAAAGATGTTGTAAAAATCCCACAAACACATGGAAACTGAATAACACAGTCTCGAGTAATCAGTGGGTCACAGAGGAAATTAAAAAAGAAATTAAGCAATACCTACAAACAAATGAAAATACAGATACAACTTACCGGAATCTATGGGATTGCAATGAAAGCCGTCCTCAGAGGAAAATTTATTGCACTGAGCTCTCACATCAGGAAAACCGAATGAATACAAATAAATAACATGATGCTACATCTCAAACAGCTAGAAAAAGAAGAGCAAGTCAAGCCCAAAGCCAAAAGAAGAAAGGAAATTATAAAAATCAGAGCAGAAATCAATGCAATAGAGACTGAAAACAATCCAAAGAATCAACGAATCAAAAAGTTGGTTCTTTGAAAGAATAAATAAAATCGATAAGCCTCTAGCCAACCTTATTAAACGAAGGGAAGAAAGAGCTCAAATCCATGCAATAAGAAATGAAAAAGGTGAAGTGACTACAGACTCATTAGAAATACAGAAGATCATCAACACCTGTTTCGAAAACCTCTACTCTCAAAGGTTTGATAACACAGAAGAAATAGACAGATTCTTAGAACCATATGAAGTACCAAAGCTAGATCAAGAGGATGTAAAACTGCTGAATAACCCAATCTCTATCAATGAAACTGAACATGTAATTAATTCCTTACCTACAAAGAAGAGCCCAGGCCCAGACGGCTTTACTGCAGAATTCTACAAGAAATACAAACAAGACCTACTACCGACACTCCTTAAACTCTTCAATGAAATTGAAAGGGAAGCAATTCTTCCCAAGTCATTCCTGGAAGCAAATATTACTCTAGTACCAAAACCTGAGAAAGACCCAACTAAAAAAGAGAACTATAGACCGATCTCCCTAATGAACACAGATGCAAAATCTTCAATAAAATATTGGCAAACAGGATGCAGCAAATCATCAAGAAGATTGTACACCATGACCGAGTGGGATTCATCCCAGGCATGCAGGGATGGTTCAACATACGTAAATCAATAAATGTAATCCATCATATCAATAAAGCCAAAAGTAAGAATTACCTGATCATTTCCATAGATGCAGAAAAAGCCTTCGATAAGGTCCAACATTCTTTCATGATAAGAACTCTACAGAAAATTGGAATAGATGGTCTTTACCTCAATATAATAAAGGCCATCTATGACAAACCAACAGCCAGTATCATACTAAATGGCCAAAAATTGAAAGCCTTTACTTTATTTATTTTTTTTTTATTTAAGAGGAAAAAGAGAAAAACACAAAACAAACCAAAGCGGCGTAAGGGTACACGCAATACCGAACTACAAAACAAAACAAAACAAAAAAACATAACAGTAAGAAATCACCTGCTAGTAGATTACACACTATCTTCTTGAAAATAGTTCCTCAAATCACAGTATCAAAGAACACAAGGTGGACATTCAAACAGGGAGACTGCAAACAGCTGTGTTCAATGTTCCAAAAACATTGATAAAGTCAGCTATTTAACACCCCCAAACACACTTGCTGTTATATCCGTTAGAGCTCTTTTTCTTTTTTTTTTTTTCCCTCTCTTTTTTACAACAAAATTTACACATCTTGGATTTTATTACTCCTTAGTGCTTATTACTTTCTTTGGGGGGGGGGGGGAAGAATACAGTCAAATATGGCAAAACAAAGCTGTCAGTCAATACCAAGGATAGACATAGCACATGGTGTAGAACAGAGTACAAGTTTATCAACAATGGTTATCAACGTTGTCCCTTGTTTCCTTAAAAAGAATTGTCTATCTTATTAGATATTATAAAGTTGAACAAAACAGTAGAGAACAAGACCAATAAAACTTAGGCATTGTAAACATTACAGGACTTCCAAAGAAGACAATAGTCAAACCAGAATGGGTATCTTAGTGAATCTTATTGTCTTCAAAGTAGTTGCCTATTTCTTCAAACTTGATACTATCATATAGAATGGAACAGAGTCTAATCAGTCAAAACAAGATCGTGGGAGTACTACAGGACTTCAAAACAAGTTAATAGGAAATCGAAAAGAGTTACTATTTATATATCCTAATTTTTTTGAATTTTTTCTTTAATTAAGACAAACATAAGAAATGACTAAATAATTTTTTTTTGAAACAATAAGGGGGAGATTGAGATAAAACAGGACATAACAATATAACAATAGAGGTCACAGCATGACTGTTTCAACAACCTAGTACTTCACCACCTTATAACCTGACTTAATAGTAGTTACCATAGTGTCTTTTTCCTTGAAATATTTGGATAAAACTTCATATACTCTAGCTTCAAATATTTTCATATCAAGAAGCCCAGAATAAAGCCTTTCTAATTAATGAGTGAAAACTTTATAAGGCTTCAAGGCCACCTAATGGGGAATCATGATTACCACATATTTTTATATATTTGAATCATTATTTACATTAGGGAAACTATTCGGTATTCACACATGCGAGATTGATTTATTTCACTAATGAGTATGGTCTCAAGCTGCGCCCATTTATTGATAAATATCTCAACGTGATCCTTCTTTATAGCTGAATAATACTCCATTGTATAGAAATACCACAATTTTTTTATCCATTCCTCAGTTGATGGGCACTTGGGTTGTTTCCAAGATCTGGCGATTACAAATTGTGCTGCTATAAACATAGGTGCACATATATCACTGTGGTATGATGGAAAGCCTTTACTTTAAAATCAGGCACAAGACAAGGATGTCCTTTATCACCACTCCTATTTAATATATTACTGGAAGTACTAGCCAGAGCAATTATACAAGAGAGAAAAATAAAAGGGGTAAAGATAGGAAAAGAAGAAGTTAAATTGTCATTATTTGCAGATGACATGATACTCTACATAGAAGACCCCCTAAACTCCATTGAAAGACTCTTAGATATAATAAATAAATTCAGTAATGTAGCTGGGTACAAAATCAATACTCAGAAATCAATAGCATTTTTATACACTAACAACAAAATCACAGAGAGAGAAATAAGAGAAGCTACACTCTTCACACTAGCAACCAAAAAAAAATGAAATATTTAGGAATTACTCTTACAAAAGAAGTGAAAGACCTATACAGGGAAAATTATAATACACTGAAGGAAGAAATTGAAGATGATCTCAGAAAATGGAAAGACATCCCATGTTCATGGATAGGAAGAATAAACATTGTGAAAATGGCCATTTTCCCAAAACTATTATACAGATTCAATGCAATCCCAATAAAAATACCATCAACATGCCTTATAGATGTAGAGAAATCACTCCTAAGGTTTATCTGGAGCCAGAAGAGACCTAGAATATCAAAGGCAATTTTAAGCAACAAAGGCAAGGCAGGAGGCATCACGATCCCTGACTTGAAGTTATACTACAAAGCAACAGTAGTAAAATCAACATGGTACTGGAATCAAAACAGAGCAGAGGATCAATGGAATAGATTAGAAGATACAACCACAACTACAAACACAGTCAACCACCTTATCTTTGATAAAGGAGCTAAGCAGGTTCACTGGAAGAATGACAGTCTTTTTAATAAAATGGTGTTGGAAAAACTGGCTCTACATTTGCCGAAAACTAAAACTCGACCCAAGCCTATCACCATGTACTAAATTAAAATCTAAATGGATTAAAGATTTGAATATTGAAACAGAAACACTAAATCTATTGGAAGACAAATTAGGTAGAAACCTTGAAGACATAAGGGTAGATAGAGAATTCATGAACAGGAATCAAATGACACCGGAAATACTTCCTAGAATCAACAACTGGGTCCGTTGCTCACCTGACTGTGACTCTGTGGTCCATGCCTCACACCAGATTTTATCTTGAGGACCACTTCCTGTCCCCCACTCCCCGGAAAAATAATACCTGTTTACAAGTTTACAAAAAATCTCTATCTTTGGGCCTTTATTTTGAGAATGTGTCCTTTCTTTCCTCCTCACTTCTCCTTCCCCCGCTGTGTGCTGACCTGCTTTCCCGCCAATGGGGGAAGTACCCCCAAACAGTATTGGGAGGTACCTGTGGGCTGCTCTGAGCTCTCACACTGTGCCCCAGCTCCACGCAGGGTCCCAGCTTCACACGGTGCCCCAGCTCCGCAGAGGGTCCCGGTCCTCTTCACTACATCCCGTGAGCAGTCCCAGCTCCATGCTGTGCCCCAGTTCCATGCTCCGCCCCCACCCTGTGCATGTCTCTGGAGCAGTCCCAGCTCCAACCCATGCACTGTGTGCCCGGCATGCACCCTGCCCATTCTGCGTGTGCCACCCCCACTGTGGGCACACCCTGCCCATCCTCCAAGTTCCATCCCCACTCTAGGTGCTAGGCGTGTCTCCCAAACAGTCCCAGCCCCCACTCCTCAAGCACAAGTGCTGCTCTGAGCACAAACACAGATGATCAGCAGCTTGGCAGCTCAGAGATGCTATTTCTTGGTCCACACCAGACTGTTTTTTTAACATTCTCAAACCATTTAATCAAGGTTTATTTAGGTTAAATAAACCAGGATAAAAAAAATAGACAAGAATTTGGCTGATAAACGGGGAAGTGGCCACCTGGTAATTTTACCAGCCTTGATTATCAATTAAAGCCTTCAGTAATCTCCATAGCCTTATATGAGATACCTCAACTAAAGTTCATATGAGTAAGACAATTCATTGTTGCTGATCTGATGGTGTATTCATGCCTTCAAATATAAAATTTCTGCACCTTTTTCTTGTGTTTCAGCCATGACAAATGTTTTCTTTCAGATCCAAACATACGCTTAGAGATGTTTCACAAATTTCTTCAGCATTCAAATGTTAAAATGCTCATGGTTAATAGCCATTTAATGTTTTATGTTAAGCTTACTGCCTATATTGTACTGTGCTGTTATTAATCTTCTAAAATGCTCATGGTTGATGTTAAGCTTACTGCCTATATTATACTGTGCTGTTACGCATGCAAAACAACAAGACCAACACTGTGGCAGAAGCCAAACTTAGACCTTTCCCAGCCTGTCTGCCTGCCCTGGCTCAGTCCTCCACTGAGCCATAATTAACTATATTCAAGTGATATTAAATGACACCATAGCTGATCTCTCTCCTAAATAAAAAGGTAAAAGTTAATAAAACAGGCCATCCTCCAAAAGTCAGATGGCATTAAACATTGTAATAACATAAAGAGATGCTTATATATGACATAAATGACATGTCAGTTCCTAAAATTCCCTGGACCTTGTCCTCCTTATGGGAAGCCATTACTAAAGTCATAAATACACTGTTGATTATGTTTGACTCCTGCATACTTACTTACTTAATTCTACAGACACCTTCTACTGTAGACCAAATCCCAAGACAACAGGCAAAACTTGACCCTCAAACCCCACAGAGACCTCCTTAATATGGCTTTTCATGTTTTCATCAACAGAGATGGCAGTGACACTTGGAGTTCTGAGACAGGTAAACCAACACAAGGTGGGGCTGTCTTACCCCCCCCCCATGGGCCATGCTTCAAATGCAGCAGAAGGACATTGGGCAAGAGGGTGCCCCATCCTGGTGTTCCTTTGAGATCTTACCCTAGGGTTACTGGCCTGTCCTAGCCACCAGAGAGTGGGTAAGCCATCCTAACTTCTAGCCCTCACAGGAAATGCCAACACTGTCAGATTCATCGCTGACAGAGCTGCTTAAACTTGCTGCTAAAGACTGATGGGGCTCAGGGCCCACAGCCCCCTTTAAAGTGTCCATCTCAGGGTCCCAGTCCCACTAAAAGTCTCAGGTAAGACATTCACTTGTGGACATAGAAGCCATATATAGAATACTTCCTGAGCTTTCAGGCTGCTATATTAAGTCCTCAGTCTCTGTAGAGGGTATTGATGGCCAACCTATGCCATTTACAAACAGGGCCTATTTCATGCATGTTCCAGACTGCTTCTTCCCAGTCCACCCAGTGGTGCCAAACCCTCCCTCCACCACTCACTCTACAGTCCTAAATCTTAAAAGTGCTTCTTATTCCTTTGTATACAGACTGACCCAGACACTCTGAGGTCTCAACAGCTTACACCTATTATCGCTAGTAAACCTCTCCTCAGAGATATATAGTACCCCTTCCTTTCCTATTCACCAATTTTTCAGACACAACCCTGGTCAAGACTGACAGATAAATTTTGTCTTCTCACTTTGTTTATACTTTTTCAGGATACATAAAAGCCTTTCCCACAACCAGGGAGACTGCTGATATACTTACTAAAGCCCTGTTACAGCAAATCACCCAAGGACTACAACCAAGTTAAAGTGGTTCATACCTGGTCTTCTTGACAACTTCAACAGTGATCAAAGTTGCTAAACTGCCATCCTGGTTTCACATTACTCAGGCTAAGTGGTGCTCTTCCAGTCCTAGATCTAACCATCCATTTGCCCACTTATCTCCACCTCACCAAGGCCTCACACCCACAACTCTTAGGCTGTTGTATTTTGTAATCCAATTTGGTACCTAATTTCTTATCCTTTTTACAGCAGGACTCTCAACAGTATTTCCTAAAGACTCCCACAGCATGCATACCAGAGACAAGTCTTACCTACCTACTCTCTTAACTTTTACCCTTTCAGATGGGGGAGTAATCACCTCTCATAACTTCACTCCTTCTAACCCCACATTTATTTTTCAGAATTTTACCTCACCATGACAATAATTCTACCTGAACATGGTCCTGATAAAATGATGTATCTAAATCAAAGGCACCTTTCCTTATACCTCACATGGGTCCTTAAATATGACAGTGCCATGCCTCCTCATAACATCTTGTCTCTTTGTTTTTCCAGTCTAACATACGGGCATTCACCAGTGATAAAGTTGTCCTGGCTAAAACACCTGGCACCAGCTTCTACATGGGCATCAGCCTTCATCCATCCCATCAACACTCCTAAACCCCAGTACAGCACCCCCTTCCGTCAGGAAGCAGTAAAAGAAAAAAAACTTCACCTTTTTTCTTAATAACCAAAAGATGGGACTGAAAGGATTTTGGCCCAGATGGGACACTGTAGCCAGTAAAGCCTTGGAGGCAGAACCAAGGGGCTTCATCTTCCCCACCCCTAGGAATTCACCCCTGTGGTGCAAAATGAATACTAATGGGCTACCTGTGCATCATTAATGATCCTTAGTCTCCACCCCAAACCTAAGCTACATGTATGCCCCCACTCCACGTGTCTGACGGAGAGAATGCCAGCCCCTAGAGACCCTGTAGGGTCAGGGGGTTCTCTCCCTGCATTCTTAAAATAAAGGTCATTTATATTTCATACTTCTTATCTTTTCAGCCGTGCCAGAATTCTATCATATGGTTCCTTCACCGGGAGTCCAATTCTATCAATGACAGTTACGTAAGTTGCAGGTTTTTAAATATGAAAAGGAGCAGGGAAGTAGAAAAAGAATTGTTTTACTTACTCATTGTGTTTTAGAAGGTCACAAATCAAATTAGTGACTGAACCAGTAATAGAAATACACTTCCTAGTGCTTTGTAAAGTTAATGTACAATGAAAGTAACTTAAGCTCAGCATTTCAAAATAAATATAAATGACTGTAATTCTTTTAATGCTATATGACAAGGAATTTTTAAAAATCCCCCCTAACTCTTTTTTTTTTTTTTTTTTTTTGGTACTGGGAATCGAACTCATGACTTCATGTTTGCTAAGGAGGCACTTACACCACTGAGCTAAATACCCAGCCCAACTCAAATATTTTTAAACAGAAAAATAGCTTACTGTAAAAGTTAGATATGTACATACTTCCAAATAGTTCACTACAATGTTTGATTTTAACTCAATACTTGAGCAACTATTTCTAAGATGACAATGTGTAATCTATTAACTGGTGATTTCTTACTGTTTTTTTTTTTTTTGTAGTTCTGTATTACTTGTACCTTTACACTGTTTTGTTTTTTCTTTTTTTTCCTTTTAAATAAAATTTTTAAAAAAGATTTTAACTAAATAAAACCCATCTGCAGTGATGGACTCATGTTGATTTAGGAGGAACTATAAGGCAGTGGTACAGGGGTATCTCAGAAGGGATAAAAGTGCTAAGGAGAGACTATCAGAGAGATAAATGGCCTAATTGGATTGTATGGAATGGCCTCTTCTTTAATAACTGTTTCAACATTTAACATTACCAAAATGTTAGTGCCTGTGGTTATTATTCAAACTTCTATCTTCTTGCACTCTGTATTATCTCTTAAACTGTGGCTCAATATGCATAGATAAATATTAGACCTAATGACAATAATACACTTTAGTAGCAAATTACTGTTCTTGTAATCACTTAGCAGTTTACTTCAAGCATCAGTCATATAGCTTGTTTGTTTGTGTACTTTCCTGAGCTCAGGCGGGTGTCATTTCAACCAACCAATTCTTGTGTAGAATAGATTTGATAAAATTTTCATTTCTATATTTCCTGTTATATTATCTTATAAAAATTAACAAAAAGTATGCAATTTTTGGTCTTCTTGTAATTAAACAATTGGCTGGTAAGTGGTTAATTAATGATAATGAATCCAATTTCAAAACATTTTCAACCTCCTCATTTTGGGGTTGAGTTATAAGGAATAATCAGGTTTCTAAAGCATTAGATTTATCCAATCTCTTTTCATCTCAACAGGTGTGTGGCCATCATAATATACACCTGAATAAACTCAGGAGAAAGAAACCCAATCCATGGGCAGGGATTTTGCTCAGTGGCACAGCACTTGCCAAGTTAGCATAAAGTCCTGTGTTTAATTCCTAGTATTAAAAAACCCCAATGCATACCAAAACAAAAAACAAATATGTATACCAAATCCATTAAATGGTTTAATTAGATGGAAAGCTAGATGTGGTGGCACATGCCTATAATTCCTGTGCCAGGGAGGCTGAAACATGAAGACTGTAAGTTTGAGACCAGCCTGGGCAATTTATTGAAACTCTGTATTAGAATAACATAAATAGTGCTGGGGAGGTAGCTTAGCATAAAGACCATGAGTTCAAATCCCAGTACTGGAAAAAATGTTAGATAAAGCACACGAAAATAAAATGATGAGTAGAGTGAAAACTCTGGGATGTTGTCTCCTTAATGCTTTATTGTTAAGTTTAACATATCACTAAGAGAAGGGGAGCTCCAAAGAATAACAAAAAAACATTTTTTCTGTTCTCATCTTATCTTTGGCTTTTTTCCCTTTGTCTCAGTTCTTTCTACTCATATGAATGAGCAGAATTCATTTTCTTCCCGATCTGTAACTAAGAGAAATCTAAATATCATTATCTTTTTCTGCTGCACAATTGTGAATCTGAATACACTATGAAAAATACTGATATATTTTTCTATATCTGTTATAGGAAAAATAATTATATCAGAGCACATGGCTGTTTTATATTTAATTTTTTTGCACACAGAATTTGTAACAATATTTAACATGTATTTACTACATGTAAGTACTGCATAAAGTGAGTAAGTTATTGAATCCCTTATACTACTTGTCTTAGTCACTTTCCTCATTGCTGAGACCAATACTCAACATCCACACTTTAAAGGAGGAGGCCTTTATTTCAATTCATGGTTTTTAGAGGTTTCAGTCAATATTGACTTAGTTTCAGGGCAAAACCAGCCCCATTAAAGGGCTAGGAGGAGGATAACTGCTCACATCATGGTGACCAAGAATCTGAGAGAGAAAACAGAAGTCTCATGGAGGGAGATACACCCTTCTAGATCAGCCGCCAATGGCTAAACTCTTCCAACCAAGCCTCACATTTGAAAGCACATTCAGCCTCTGAATTCACCAGTAGATGACTCTACTGATGAGTACAGTGCCGCCACAAACCAGCTACTGTCCAGAAGTCCTACCTCTGTGCATATGAGAACTTTGGGAGTAATTCTTGATCTAAGTCATAACATCACCCAACAATTTCTTCCACTTATTATTAACCATTTTACTCTGTAAATAAAACATAAAGGCAGAGTAAGAGATTAAGCTATTTGTTTAAGATTAAGCAGTTAAGAATTGGCAGGGCTGGAATTAATCCAAACCTTAATCATTCTGATCTTATCCCTTTTGACCAACACACAGGCTAGAAATATTTTTAAGAGGTAATTGGTATGAGTCAAAACAAATTACTCTGGATATTAGAAATCCACACAAAATGAAGAAATTACCAGATGCATGAGACATTAGCTCATCTGATTGTTTAGAAACAAGAATTGTAATTATAATTTTCATAAGCAAAAACCTCAGGCTATCTGACAAATAAGGAGGTAAAAATCACTTTCTGAAATAATTTAGCACATTATTTTGTCTTCAACCTAGCAGTGATAACAGCAACAATCTTAAAAGTCCTTTAAATTACTAGAGTCTTTTTTCAACAAGTGTTTGTTACTATTATGACCAGCTTGAAGAATTTTAAAGTGGAGTTCTTGTCTTCATAGAAACTACTAGTAAGAAAACTTGGCATTTCCATTACACATTGGAGAATCTTATATAACAACATAGGACAATTGTATTTTATGAAATACTACAATAAATAGTACAGACAACATTTCAGTTAAATCTCCAAATGCTAGATTCAGGAAGGGGTAGTATAATGTAGATCTTTAATGAGAAGTTTCTTGAATGAAGTGAAATTGAGCTAGGACCTGAGTGTTGGGCAACATGGAGAGAGCAGTGAAGCAGGCATACTAAATATTATGAAGACTGTGAGGAGGCAGTTGTGGTTGGAAGGAAAGAGTTCTGTAAACTTAGGAGTCTGGACTATATTGTGAAGAAAGATGGAATTATGAGAAGCTTTAAAGAGATGTTACCATGTTTTAATATGGTATTAGTAAGGTTATGGAGAATGGTTTGGAAAAGGACAACATCAAGTTAGAAGAAAGGTTAAGGGGTTTGTATATAAATCCTGTATGGACAAAAGATGTGAAATAGGATGAATTGTTCTAACTCCTGGAGGAGAGCCAGTAGTCAAGCTAACTGCTGTCAGCACTGTTTCTGTGATGGGCAGGATGAAATGGAGCCAAAACAAACTGTGTCTGAAGAGATAAACATTGTAGAGCTCAAAATTCAAGAAGACAAAAGCATTTTCAGGTTTTAGAGGCAAAGATGGTGGTGAGAACTAGAGATACAGTTAAAGAAAGCCGGGTAAAAGTGAGATTTGAGGAGCAAAGTTACAATCAGGGTTAGAGTTTTCTTGTAGAACGGTCTAAGTTGTCCAAAGCTTTAGGTGTCAGAAGCTCATCTCATGCTTTATTAGTCACTCTGAGCAGAGAATGGATCACTTCTCTGGTTTTAAAAACAATATGAAGTCTATTTGCTGTTGACAGTAACTTTGTTGGACATCAATCAGTCACAATTTTAAAGGCTTTGTGAATGCTAGATTGGTTTTATGAACTTTTCAGGAATTTGCTTTTCTGTGACAGACTGCTACAAGCCAGTTCTGAATCTCAGAGAACATCACAATAGGAATGGATTAAAAGTTGCAAAGCTCAATCAGAATTTTTAAAAAGTAGAATAAAATCTAAAAATTAGAATTATATCATTTTACAGCAGAAATGATCTTTCTTAGAACTTCTTTACAATTCTCCACTTAAGCTGTAAACTGAATTTTCAAAAACAACATTCTTTTTTACTTCAAGTGGTTTTATACCTGCAAGAACACATCTATATTTTTGTGTCCAATCTCCTCTACTTCTTTTTATAATAGTAGATTGGATTCATAGACAAATGTTACAGTTTGCAAGAATAACTTGCCATGCACTTAATTTAAAGTTTACTCTCAGTTTAAAGATTACATTCATTTAGGCCTAAAAGAAGTCAGGACATTTATATGTAGAAGACAGTATTTTTTAAAAAATTCTAGATGTACTATATTGCCAAAAGTACATAAAAGTTGTTTTAAATGATGTCTTTGATCTTGCTAGTGGGAATTTCTAGTCCAGTTAATATACTATTTTATAGCAGTAACCCCTGTATAAGTAGGTGTCAAATATTTCAAGAGTAAAATCTCATCTGTTGTTGCTAGAGGATGGAGGAAGTCTATAAAGCAAGAGACATTTGTAGCAGTTGGGATGCATTTTCAGGAGGCAAAGACAAAAGAGAAATTTCCTTTCACGTATGATTACTGATCATGTACAGTGGACAGGAATATTCTGCTATCAGATTTCCAGTTTACTACAAGAGAATGATGAACCACAAAAACTAAAATGATAAAATAAAAAGATCCATAAAAGACCAGAATATATTTTCATTAGCTGTATTTAGATAAGCTTTTTATTAAATTGTTGGGGAGGAAGTAGCAGTAACATCAGGACTAAGGAAATATTAAACATTATTTTAAGTTTGTAAGATGTGCATTTATGTTTATAAATTGATAGCATTGTGGTCTTATCTCTTTATTAATATAAGTGGAATGTATAGGATTGAGCCAAAATCTTGGATTAATTTGTAGCAGAATTTTCTTCAGAGAGTTGATGGTCTCCTGGCTCAATTCCTCACTGTTTTATCTCAGTAATTTGAGTTAAAAGAATATTCCTCAAACCTTATTAAGAGAATCAATTACATAAATAGTTTCTGAAGTCAAATGATATTTTTTCTCTACATAAAAAGACCAAAACAGTATCAACTGTCTGTTTTCTCTGGAGAATAAATTTTCTGCTCAAAAAATAGCTGACATCCCATCTTGTGTTTATTATAGTTTAAGTAATATATAATGAACTGTGAAAAGAATATTACATGCCAGTATACCCTGTCCTTATTCTAAACAGCTTTGGAGCATACTCAGAAAATGTCAATTTGTCATTCTTTACATAAAATGTGATTCTTGTGGTTTCTTTGGAAGCATCCAACTACAATATTATTGCCATCAAGTCACTCTTTGTCCTCTTGTAGATACCATAGGAGTAACAACAAATATGCTTTGCTTTTCAGAATAAACCCTCCAACACTGAAACTTATGATAGAAATTTTGGCTTCTTTTTATAATAAAATATACAAGTGAATTCATGAATCATCACCTTAGTGTACGAAGCAGTATGACATATTTCAGTTTTACTATATAATTGACCAATTTAGAAGTAAGGTGCAGAGCTGATGTAAGAAATTTTCTAAAATAAAACACCCTGATCTGGACGTGTCTGTCTTGATGAATTAACTAGTTTAAGGAAATGACCTCACAAAGTCAGTGAGTAACATGCATGCCTAACATGACAGAAGTATGTGAATCCTTTTTATTAAAATGGAGCCTGTCCCATTAGCTTTGAAAACCTTCACAGCCAATTTTAAATGGGATGAATGAAAACACCTGTGCCTTCCTGGTTCAGAGTGAGAGCTGTAGAGAGACTGCCAATACAAGATTGTCTTATTAGAAATTCTCATTTATTGAACTGTTCAGCTACACACCCAGGCTATGTTGGATTCCTGGAGGTTGAGTCACACGCAGTGTTTAATCAAGATGCGCTCTCACAGGAAGTGTCTGTGGGCAAGTTGCATTATAGAAAGGAGAAAAAAATGACTCAAGCTGAAAATTAGTGGTGAATCAAGGGTTATGCAAAGGAGGTGCCTGCTAGCGAAGGAGAGGCACACGGGGATATTTGGTTTTCTTGTCGCTGTACTTTATTAAAATTGGTAAGAGGGAAGTTACTATATTACTCCAGTGTAAATCAATCCTCTGTGGAGAAATTATATGCAACTAGAAAACAAGTATTCCAATGTCCAACAAAGTGGGCGGAATTACTTTACAACCGTAATGTTCATATTTGTTCAAAAGTGTATTGTTGAACGTGGTGTGCATTTGTTTATTGTAATGACTGAGATAGAAATAGCTGAGGCTTGAAACACACAATCACCAACTTATACTCACTGAAAAAAGTAAAACAAAATTTGAAACGTTTTTGTACCATCAAAATGAGTGCCATATTATATAATGATTTTTCCTAAAATTTTTTGAATTATAAATGCAAGTGTTCTGCAATTACAAATTTTAATGGCTATCTTTTTTCTATTGACTGTGAATATAAAACTTTAAAGTTCATAGAAATTCCACTTTTAATATAATGTCATATAGGGATAGCTCAGAAGAAAATATAATTCCTTTTTTTAAAGTATGAAAGTTAATAAATCCATTGCAAATTGATCAATGATCAATGTGTGAGAGAAGAGAAACATTTCTTAACTGATGTTCAGAACATTATATGGATAGTTTGTTTTATAGCTGAGATATTTTAGTAACATTGCCCCACATGAGGCAATATTAGACAAATTCATTATTAGAATTTCCAAGTGAAAGAATATGACCAAAGAGTAGTGACTGAATGGAGAAATCATCACATATTAGGCAGCTTTTATTAACTTAAAATTTTTAATAATACACATCATTTTCGAAGTGTTTTCTAGTTGCTGGACACAGTGCAAAGTGCTTCACACCCTATATGCCAGAATTTGTGTGAAATGTGTGTTAGTTAAAAACCACCAAGTCTATAGTGTTAGTGTAGTTAATGTTATGCCCATTTTGCAGGTGAGGAGATAAACTATACCACATGTCCTATCACACTGGCTTGCACCTGTAATTGCCTACTTCCAAGTATGTGCATATATGCAATGTTATGGGAGTTAAAGCAATAAAATGCTTTGTTCTTGAGAGTAAGCAAATTTTGAAAAGCAGGCCAAAAGGAGTGAAATGTTACCCAAATTTACAGTGAACATGAAAGATTTATTATTTCTGTAATAAATCACCACTAAGATTATGTTGACCAGCTTACTTTTCCTGAAATTGTGCAAAAGCTATTTGCAGCCAAAGTATTTTGGGTCCTTGTTTAAAGTTTCCTAGTATTATCTTTGTACTATCTTTTTGACCTAAATGTTTAGAAATCAGAAGTTCTGCATTAGAATCTTTGAACTAGATGGTCATTTTAATTACCTAATAATTATAAATGCAGGTTCCTTAGGGTTATTTGGGACCTGCCTAAATCAGAGCCATGTTAGAGCATGGGAGTGTTACATTTTGTCCACAATATTAGGAAGCCTGTTTCCTAGATAAAAGCATTAATATACAGAATCTTCTCTCTCTAGGAGTTAAAAAAAAGTGGTACTTGAATAAGTGATATTGAATAGTGCTCTGTAGATTTGTTGTTTGGGAACATCTAAAAGGGATTCATTTAACTAAGTTTTAATTAATTAGAATAATAATGCTTTACTTCCTGAAAAAATTAACAGGCATTTACATAATTCTCAAAAAAGATTAACCTCATAGATATGATATCTAAGGTGATTCAGGAATAGTGTGATTTGTACATCATCATGTACATTATAGGCTTTCAAAGGAATATGAAGCCAAAGTATTATAATTCTGTAAGGAAATAGGGCCAATGCTGAAAGAAAAAGTTTGCTTCTCTTCTTTCAGAAAGTTTTTCTTCTTAGGGCTTAAATGGTCAAGTTTGGTTAGCTCATTCTCATCCTGTAAATTGTATCCTCCTTTGAGATAACTTACAAACAAAACTATTCACATTACAAATTGGTGATGGTTTTCATCCACCTAATGCATTTGTAAAGGAGCTTCTCTTTGACAGCTGGCTGTTGCTAAGCTAATGGAATTGCCTGAGTTTATGGATATGAATGGTACGTGGTTAGCTCATTGGTTTTGGCATAGCGTCTTTCTATCAAAAACCCTCTCACTTTTTTCTCAGTCAGTGGTTTTGGCACTGACTTATTCCATCTTTCAATTCCAAACACTGATTCCAGCACCTGAAATTTGAAGGTTTTCAGTGAATCAGTGTTACTATTATTAGATTACTTATCTTCAGTCATACCGTGGGAAAGTTTTATGTTTGTTTTCCTTCTTTACATGGAAAGAAGATATTTTCTTTAGTTGAACAGTATAAAAAAATACTATCATTTTGAATATTAGGAAATGAAAATAATGATTTTCTAGAAGTTAATTTGCATGTTAGGATAACACAGAGTGAAAAACAACTTTGAAAACATCATGGTCTTTACTTTTTTATTTATCTTTGTTTCTTAAAATATTTAAAACTATTTATTAGATTATTTCTTTGGGTTATCCCTTTTGCCTGAACAAACCCATTCCTCAATATCCTCATGAATCCAAATTGTTTGCAATTTTTCAATGAGCTAGCAACATCTTGGCAAACCATGCTCAAAGCCTAAGAAATATCTTTCACTGATTTCCTAATTTTTGTTCAAAGTATTCAATGTTTAGTGAAGTCTAATAATTTATCCTTTAAATAACATGCATGTATTCATTATGTTCAGTCTTGCTTTTTCACTGCCATGTCACAAGCTTGGTCCTTTACCTAAAACAAATCTTTTGTTAATAATACTTCCTGTTTAAACTAAGCATGGTGGCACATGCCTATAATCTCAGCCCTGGGATTGTGCTGCACAGTGGGCTCAAGGCCAGCCTGAACTACATAATGAGACCTTGTCTCAAAAAAATCAAAAGGAAAAAAAATTTCTCCTTTGAATCCCTTGAGTGATGCACTCTTAAAACTGCTAATAAATTCCATGAACACAGGGAATCAATATAGTTTTATGAGTTTAAAGTTTAGTAACATTTGTTTAAGACAAAACAGACAAACAAACAAACCCAAAGATACAAATACAACTGAAAGGTTACAGTGAATCCTACCTTAGAAGTATTGTAGTGGGAAGCTAAGGCATGGCTATCTGATTAGAGCATTTACATATAACCCATCAACTAAGGAGACTTATTGACCACTAGTGCACAACAGATGCACCCAAGCCTGACATGGGATCCAGCCACGTCCTGTACCCAGTAATCATCTGATAAGAGAACGTACCAAAGCTAGCACTTGATAAAAGGTTTCTGCCATTATATATACACGTATATATGTATATTAGCTATTATATATAATATATAAGACAAATCTAGCACTTGATAAAAATTTTCTAGCACTAAACCAATTAATTGGCTGGGATAAGTGAGAACCTGTAAAATATACCCATTACTTTACCTCAGTATCTGTTTTTGTTTCATTTTGTGGCAAAATCATATCTTTTTAGTGTCATTAGTTCCTTTCCTCATCATGTTAATCTTTCCTCCGAGCACTTTTTGTTTTCTTTTCTTTCGTGTCATCTTTGCCTTTCAGATTGGAATAATATCCTACCTGTTTCTGTATCCTCAGTCTCATTTGATCACCGATAGTAGAGGATTCCACACCACTTGTAGAAATGAGACTAGATTTAAGAGAAATTAATCATTTTCTTCCTAGCAGCAAGCATGTGAACTTCACTTATCCAATGTGGATGTTTTTAAGAAAATACTCTCATGGATGTGGAGTTTCCTGAACAGGTATGGAAAACCAGGCAAAATAAAAAGGTAAAAATGCCACAAATGATAAGAAAACAGTAACGATATAAACCTGATACTTTCACTTTTTTTTTCTTTTCTTTTTGACTTGGAGAAATGAAGACAGGAAGTTAAAGGTAAAGCAACATGTGAGCAGGCTGAAGGAAGGGTGCAGGTTGGAAACTCAAGCAAACTTGATAGGAGTGACAAAGGCACTTTGAAAACACGGATGATAATGTTCTGGTAATTTTTGAGTGATTCTGTAGTGTAATTTTTTTCTAGCATTGCCATTGCCTTAACCTATTAGTTATCCTGTAGCACCAAGGCATTCAGTAAGGTTAATTTGGGGAAAATCATGTAGAAATGATGCTTGACTTGTCTGGTGTGAAATGGGGAAACATAAGTGAAACCTCAAGATGGTTTTAAGTTGAAAAAGTAAACAAATGTGCTTGATGCAAATGTAACCAAGAAAGTTAACTCTTTCCATGCTGCCAGCGATAGGAGTAAACTCTGTATGCTTGGTCTCTTCATAAAAATCCTTACTAGCAGAGACCTTGAATGTGTTCTTTTTATACTTCTTGCATTGTCTATAGAATATGGAACTCATATTACACATTGAAAAATGTCTACCTGAAGATTTGACCATTGCTTTTGGTGAAGAAAAATAATTCCAATATATGATGTGCTTGAGGTTTAATTTGCTTTTGCATACTTGCCATAACTTGTAGCACTAAAGCTATTTTCTCTAGTACTTCTATACTATATAACTAATTTTTTTTCAAAATTAGTATTTTTGTCACTTGCTGGGAGAACTTGATAGACTAGCTATGAACAATTGACTAAGAATATAGCTAAGAGGATATAGTGATTATAGAGGACATTGATGTTTTATATGCGCAGAAAGACATATTGTGAATGTTTTAGACAATTGTTTTTGCTTAATATTCTCTCATATCTTGCTCAACATACTTTAGTATCATTGTTCAGTAATTGACACTAGGGTCTACTTAGTGTTTTGTGTTCTTGCTTTATTGAGCGGGAATTTGGTTGTTGTTTTGGATAATTTATCCAAGACATAGTTTATAAGAAAAAATGTGATTAATGAATATAAACTTTCTCCAGTTATATGAGTAGACAGGAACAGCGGGAAATAGACCTATAGAACACAGAAGTAGTTAAATCAGGTTCAGCCTCTCCTCAGCCTCAAGTGTTTGCAGACTGTAGAATTCAGTGACATTTATAAATCCATTGAAATCATTTAGGCTAGAGCCCCATAATTCCCTCAAAAATCACGGATTAAATAGTATTGGGCTCTCTGCAAAAGGCAAATATGAGTGAGTTATGTTCTTATACTTAAGAATTATATAGTTTAGAGTTAATATTGAATATTAATGTAGGTATTAAATTAATAATGTCACGAAGTACCCGAAGAGAAGCTTAGATAATGATCTACATGGTTCAGAGGAGAACTCTTCATTTCTGATAGCTTGATCTGGGGACATAGGATTAGGGCTGAAAGTTGAAGTTGAGTTGGATTAATAGGTGAGCACCAGGAAGAAAGGAAAAAATGAGAATTACAGGGGACTGAATGATACCCTTTGGCTACCAACATCTGCAGTTTGCCTCTGACCATTGCTGTCACTGAAATCATCAACCCTGGTTACTTTGTACTTATGCTATAGCAATGGCTTCCTGAACAGGTATCCCTGTCTTATCTCTTTTAATTTAATCTTGCAAATATATTGCTGCATATGTCATGCAACTACTAAAAGCCATTCAGTGGTTTCTCAGTGTGTGCTTTGGAAGTACAGTCAGTGTACAAGGTCCTCCGTAATTTGACCCAATTCTGCCAGTGGTGATTTTTTATCCCTAGAGAATACTTACCAAGCCAGTACTTGGAGCCATTTTAAGTTGTAACAACTCAGGAGAAGACGATCTTATCATCTACTTGGAGAGGTCAGAGAAGCTGCTAAATATCCTGTAACACACAAGATAGCCTCCTTAGCAAAGAGTTATCTGGCCCAAATGTCAATAGTACTGAGGTTGAGATACTCTGATTTATGTAATATTTAATTAAATTGCATAATTATAAAAACCAGATTTAAGAAAGAGATCACAGACTCAAAAATCATAAAACTAGAGGCAATGTAATTCTATGAATATGCAGATGAGTGACTTGTGAGCTAATTTTACATGTCCTCAGCGTTAGCCAATCTATTTGCATTGAACTGTTTAATCAAGAATGTTGTTTTAGTGAACATCAATTAAGGAAGATTTTACTAAACTCATACTGTATTTTCCCAAACAAGCTAACTATCTCCCTATTGTTGGACTTTTACATACACGCTTGTTTATACCCGAAGTTTGCTTTTCTGCTATGTCTCCTGACAAACATGTACTTATCTGTCCATCCCAGATTAAATATCACATTGAAGGGGAAATTTTATTTAGTTGTCCATACAATCAACTGGTCTAATAGTTCTTTATATTTCATCTAAAAATGCTTTACAGAAAACTGTAATTATTTATAATATATGTTTGTTTCTTCTGCAGTAAGAATATTTAAAGAAACTATCACTTCTCATATTTACATCCTCAGAACTTATCCTAGTACTTAACACATAACAATCAACCAATACATGGTGAGTTAGTAAGTGAATGAGAGAGGATATACGTACTAGAACAGGGGATTGTTTAGTGGTGGCAAGCATAAGGAACGTGCCATAGTAGTCTGTTACTGAAGACTCTGAAAGATTCACCACCACTCAATAGTATCTGTGGATGGAAAGAATAGTAAACGGTCAGACTGCAAAGTTATTTGGGGGCTATCCATATATTATCAAGTGCCCGGAGTTGGTAGTTTATTTGGGAGGATTTGAAGCAAATAGAATATTTTTTTAATGACCAAGAGGCAGCAAATGACCCTGTAGATGTATTAATTAGTAGAAATATTAGAAAGTATTGGGTAATGACCAAGCATTAATCATTTAATAGTAATGTATATAAGATTTTTTAAAATAGTAATGTATATAAGATTTACATAAATTTACATAAATAGTCTTTAGTGCTGAAAAGAGCATGTGAGCTCAATCTGGGAACACTCCCAAGCTTGGGAAACTAATGAAAAGGAGATATTAGCGTGTCAAAATAGCCATCCTACTTGCCCCAGGAGATCTGTGCCTTCTACTGAAGAATGAAAGTACATCAAAGCGAAGCAACACGAGAAGGAGCCTATCTAACACTGGAAGTCACCAAAGTCAGGTGATGCCCTAGATGGAAGTGTCTGTCTCTCTCTATGTAGGTACATTTTTTGGGTATATTCCATGCTTGGCATTGCCATTGCTGTCTAGGTTATCATAGAGTAATCCTGTAGCTCTTATTTCTGCCCACTCACCCATATTTCTTTTTATAGCTGCATTGATTTTCCTTTGGAGGATCCCATTTCTCTTTACACAGTCCTGGTGTACCTGGCAGGCATAACACTTCTATCTTCCATCTTCCCAGAAGTGTGTTTGAACATTGGTTCAGACTGAACCAGTCATTGTGCCACATCCACCTGGACAGCTCTTAGTCACAGCAAGCACCTATTGACCAAACCAGGCAATCCAAAGTCCTCCCAAGAGTTACAGTTAGAAGTGGAGAGGAAACACTTTCTTGTATTTAACATGAAAACTGTAAGGATGTGGGCCTGAATTATTAGGGGCTATCTTCCTCAATACATGAAGATAGTCTGCATATGGAATGGAAAAGAAAGAAGCCAACATGCAAAGAGAAGCAAACCACCACAGAAATGAGAGCAGAAGGAAGACACACATCACTGTGGTGCTGAGATTCTGACCAGTCTCTGAATCACTAGCCTGCGACTTTTCTTCCAAGTTATAATCTATTTTTGTATATTTCCTAACCAGATGAGTCAACTTATCTCCATTTTAGTTGATTTTTGTTGGATTGTGGTCATATTTAACAAAGAAATTTAACTAATAAGGTAATCTCTTATCTAAGAGTATAAGAAAACATGCCTCTATTGGTCATCTGGGACACGAAATATCAGCTTTAATAGCTACACACAGTTTCCATCACTATTGACTAATGACATAAAGTTAGGAATACTCTCTTTTGACTTTCAACTATAATTGAATTATATCAACATTTGACAATATTATTAAGAATCAAAACACAAACTCTTTAGATTCTAATAGTTTGTCACAGTGTGCGACCATGGCAGTGTAGAGGATGAATGATTATTTGGAAATGAGACTGCAGAGGGGCTATCTCAACTGAGAGCACCCAGCCTTAGGGAGACTCTCAGGAAAGGCCGGGAATCTGGGAACCCGCTGGCTTTTATTTAGAGGATGAGTGTAAGTGAAAAGGTAGGAGAAAGATAGTTTGGGCAATAGGCTGTTCCCAGGCTAGGCAATTTTTCTTGGAAATGGAAAGACAACGGCCAGACACACTAAGATTCACTCATCTAACTTTTTGGTTAATCATTCATTTCTCATAGAACCTGTCTACTTTTGTCCTGCAGTTTAATCACTCACTCTTCACATGACGTATGTGCTTTTGCACCACAGTTCAATGATTCATTCCCTGGCCAAGTCTCTCATAAGAGCTTGACATTTAAAATATGAATAAGACATTTTCTTTTCTTTTGCATTACACGTCAACAGTAACTCAGCATGTGCCATCCTCTCATCTTCCTGTCAGATCTGAATATGGCTCCTCTAATTCATATGCTTAAGATTCACAGAGTCAGATCTTCTGTTTGTTTTCCTACTCCTCAATAGACAACAAAGGGAAAAAGGCAGGATAACTTTAACACTCACTCTGATTTGCTGAGGGGAGAAAAGAGACAGTAGGTGATGTCTGGAAACTGTGAAATACAGTTGAGTAGATACCATGAGCAGACATCCAAAGAAAACTTCTTTGCATGGTGACTTTTTCTTCTCCATGTATAGGTCTTTGCAGAATGTGTCTTTCTCTTTTTATTCGTCAGTGGCTCTGAGACCAGTGCTCTCTTTGGGGGCTTCTTAGCTTTCTCAGCCATTTCTTATAAAGGAAGATGGAGATTCAGGACTTATTTTTCAAATCTAATGATGTTTTCATCAAAGTTTCACTTTCTTTGGGAATCCAGTTTACTAAGAGTAGGTCTGTCAGTCATTGGCTCATACAAGATTTCATTTATCAGTAACCACATTTTTATCACTTGGTTCTCAGATTTGCTTTATTTCTGTGCTCCTTCATGGCCTTATCTTGCTCCCCATAGGCCAAATTAGTTTTTGAGCTTGAATTGGAAGATTATACACTTAATCTTACCTTGTCGAGAAACACTTTAGTCAACTAAGATTGTGTGTGTGTGTGTGTGTGCATGTGTGGGTGTAAAGGTCTTTGAAATCTTGTTTCTTACTTTTGAAGGTATGAACATATTTGACTTTCTATCCTAGATGGATTAGAGTTTCTAGTTTTTCCCTAAGAATTTCTCTCTTACACCCTATTTTCAAATGGTCAATTATCTAATTTCTTTTCATTTTGATGATACCTTGCTAAACCATAGTTAAAGGGCAATAATGCACAGTACTAAATCTCTGTTTTCCACTGAACTAGCTAAGTATCCAGTTACCATTTTTCGAATGACTGTATGTAATAGTTTCCCCAATTATTTTACTAATACAAAGCATATGCTCTCATTTCAGCTGCTGATATCAGTTTCTTTGCTGTTCATTAAGCAAATTCACATATTTTAGCTGGTCTTATACTAATACTTCATATGCAGGTAGTAGTTTTTTTTTCCTGGGATAATTAGTGCTAGCTTCCATAACAGACATCCTGAAATATCAACGCTAATATAACAAAGATCTGATTGGAAGGCTTGCTTCCTGCAAGTGGTCAGCATGGCCAGGGACATGCTGCCAGATTCGCCCCTGCACACCCGCTGCCACCATTAAAAGGCTTGTTTCATGAGGGTAGCCAGTGTGTTCAGGGAGATGCAGCCAGATACACCCAGTGTATCTGCAGGTCACTATTGGAGACTCTCTCTTCCTTCAGACAGCCAGCGCCTTCTGGGAGAATCATAAAAACATATCCCTATGTGCCTGCCACCATCAGGGGAGTCACAGTGTAGACACATGGGCTGAGAGAAGAAACAGCCCCACCACCATGCACCTCTGGCCACCAGGGACGCCTCAGTGTAGCTGTGTAGGACTGGAGAAGCCCACCCCATTCCCTGCTACCTCCCTTAGAATCCAGGTTTAGAGAAACCCAGGTGCCTGTCCCATTTCCCTATACCACAGAGGGGCAGCCAAAGTGGGAAACGCCTTGGACCACACAATTGACTTGTTAGGAGGAACCCAGATTGTCAAGATGAAGGAACAAAAGGCAATCTCAGACCTCTAACTCATACAGAACAAGTCTGGGAGATGTAGTCATAGAAAAAAATGGAAGTCACACATCTGCAATCTCTGAAAGGATAGCAACTGAAGTAAAGAAACAACTTCATGTGGCTGTACAAGTAATCAAATCAGACGTAATGTCTCATGAACATAATGAAACAATTACTGAACATGTCTAAAAAAGACACAGAAAAAAAAAGAGCACAGAAAAATGATGGAAACCTTGAGTTAACAATGTTGGAAGGAGTTACAGTGCCATGAAACAGATTCAAAGCGATATCTAGGAAATTAAAAAGTTGATCAAAAGCTGACAAAACCACTCAAAAGAGACTGAAGATAAATTTTCAGGCCTTGAAGACAGGATCACAGCTAGTAATTGTGAAAGAAAAATCTCTTAAAAATAAAAAGGAATCAGGAAAATAACAAATGAATGGCTGTAAGATGATGCAAAGAAAAATAATTTAAGAGTGATAGATACCAGTGAAGAAGCAGTTGTCAACACAAATGAAATTAAAAATTTATTTACAGAAGTAATAACAGAAAACTTCTCAAACATGGGAAAAGGATCTGTCATACAGAACTCCAACTAGCAATAACCAAACTGAATCTATACCCAGGTATAAAATAATCAAGATCCCAGAAATTCAGCACAAGAACAGAATATTAAAAACTGTTAGAGAAAAGAAACAGATCACCTATAAAGGAAAACCCATCAGAATCATGAAGACTTCTCATTTCAAACCAGCAAGTCAATAAGACTTTGGAGTGAAGTGTTTCAAATCCTGAAATAAAATTTCCAACCCTGCAAAACTATCTTTCAAAATGGCTGGAAAAAATGAGATACTTTCATGATAAAGAACAACTAAAGGAATTCATGACCACCAAAGCAACCCTACAGAGTGTGTTGGAGGATATTTTAGAGAGAGAGATAAAAATGACCATGGTTCTAGGAGCAGCAGCAGAGGTGGACTGCCAAACAAGGCAGGCAACTGAATAAAGGGGAAGGTAGAGGGCCAACAAAGGAGGACAGCATGGCAGGAATGAAGCAGTGCATGCCTGTTGTAACCATTAATGTAGATGGCCTCAATTCAGCAATACAAAGAAACACAGGGAGAGTGGATCAAGAAATAAGATCCATCAGTACACTGTATACAAGAAACACATTTAACTGGAAAGGAAATTCATAGCCTAAAAATCAAAGGGAGAGAACAGTTGTTTTGAAGAAAATAAGAGACATTATGGTAGCTATTGTTGATTTTCTGTTATCTTGTTTTGAAGTCCTGTAACACATCCATTCTTTAGTTTTGATCTGTTTTGTTTTGTTTAACTTACTTGTGTGTGATGGTATGGACAGGTATTTTGAGCAAAATGAGAGACATTGTAGTAGCCATTGTTGATTTCCTGGTGTCTTGTTTTGAAGTCTTGTATCACTTTCATTGTTCTGTTCTGATTTGCCTTACTGTTTTGTTTTTATTCTTTACTTTAAAAAAATAACAAACATTTAATATTGTTCGTATTACAAGTCCAGAAAGAGTTGGTGGACAGTAAATGGGGAAAGCTCTGCTGTTTTAGCCTCTCAAAATAAACTCCCCTAGTGGTAGCTTACTCAGTGTATAGCTACCAATTATCATCCTAAATAGTTAGTTGACCTCTATAGGACTTTAAAGGACTGGAGTGACATATCAATTCTTAATTCCTCAATCCTTGATTTAAGATTGTTACTTCCACTCGTAGCCCATTTGCCTTAAATAGTGACTAAGCATGATTTTAACGGCGTCAGTCATCTTCCTCTTACTGTAACAAGTATTTGAGATTATCACGTTATAAAGCTAAGGAGTTATTTTGCCTCACAATTTTGAAAGTTTCATTCCATGATCAATTGGTGCTTTCACTTTGGCCTTTAGTGAGGAAACATACTGTGGTGGGTGCACATGGGAGAGTAAAGCCTTTAATTTAATGATGACTGAAAAGCAAAGGGAGGGTGACTAGGGTCCTAAAATTCCTCTCAAGGGCATGTTCTCCTATCACCTGAAGTCTCTCACGAGGCTCCATGTCTCAGAGATTCCACTGAGTGTGTCTGAGGACCAAGCCTTTAACACATAGGCCTCTGCGGGGGAACACTTCAAATCCAAGCAATAGCATGAGTAACAAAAGGGATTAGGAAAAATAAGGGGTGCGAGCAATAGTCGGTGAGCCCTGTCGCTGGCCCTGACAGTTAAGCACATGTAAGAAGATGACTCGGCATTAGTCAAGAATGTCCTGCAGAAAATCATCTGCTAGTTATTAGTTCTGCTCAATAAAGATTCCCAATTCACTTTCCCAGTATGTAAACTTCTCCCTTTTTCCCAGGAGTTAGGGTGGTCGTGTGCTTTGGCCGTTCAATCCTTTAGGCAATGATATGTTAACACAAGGGTGTAACTCTTTAAGCCTAGTATACAGTATCTTGTGTGCTGTTTTGCCATCTGCCTCAGGGTCCAGCAATGTTTCACTGCTCCATTAGTCTGGATAATCAAGTGAGGATGATAGCAGAGATCCTGTCAAATCACAATAGACATGTGGTGAGAAAGCAAAATCAGTCCTATTTTTAGATCACTGAGATTTGGGTGGTTGTTTATTGCTGAAATGTTTTTCATTTGATTCTGATACTGTATTTTCTCATCTTTCTCTCTGCAATGCTGGGACACAGTAAAAGGCCTGATTTCTTTGCTTGTTTTACTACTGTTTTTGTTTGGTACTTTTGTATTTCTTTTCTATTAGCAGTGAAATTCTCTCAAGCACAATAGAATCAAATTTTCCAATAATTCCTTGGGTGCTATTCAAGTCAAGAGCCATTTACAACCAGAGCCAACAATGTAGGAGAAGGACCACCAGTGGCTCTCATTTCTGCTTTCAAAGCAGTATTTTTCTGACTGTTAATTTTAACAGAAGATCCATCAGACATGAACCTACTCATGGCTTCACTTTCTTGTTTTCACTCTCCTTTCTTCTTTGTCTCTATATTGTCCTTCTATCATTTTATCAGAGGAAAACTTTTTTCATATGAAAATAGGGCAAAGTGTTGGATAACAAGTGAAGTGTCTTCATTATAAATCTGAATTTAACTGTAAGTAGAATTATGTCGTGATAAATCCCCTAGATTTGGATTCAAGGATATTTAGTTTTGAATCTTGTTTCTGTTACTTAATAGCTATGAAAATTTTAGTTCATTTCCTTCATCAGTAAAATTGAGTCTATATGTGCTGGGTCTTCTATAGTTTGTAACGAAAATAAAAATACAATGGAGTAAGGGGCTGGGGGTTTGGCTCAGCGGCATAAGCACCTGCCTTGCAAGCAGGCGGTCGTGAGTTTGATCCCCAGTACCAATAAAAATGAAAAAGACACACACACACAAATACAGTGGAGCAAGCCATGTGGCTTCCAGGAAGAGAAAGGTCAGTACCTCCAGTAGGCCTACTGCTGTATGGGCTGAGAATCTAGCCCCAAGCAACCCACTGGTTCTGGGGAAAGGATGAGTTGATAGCAACTAAGAAACATAAAGCAACTAAATTCTTGTATTGTTTGGTTGATTTTGTAGGCATGGGGCCAGCTGTCTGAGCATTTCTTGGGAGGATGACAGTATGCAACATAGCAAATATGGAGGATTTTCTTCTATCTTGTCTTTGAAATCCAATATTGTTCTCATAGTTTGGCTTTGTTCTGATTGTTTCACCTTATTAAGTATTCTGTTTTGAGTGGTTTTATTCTGTTTTGTTTTTGCTATACCTGATTGAATGGACAACTACTGTGAAGATAATAAGATATACTGTGGTAGCTATTGTTGTATAGCTAGTATACTGCTTTAAAGTTCCATACCAATTTTGCAGCTTTGTTTTGATTGGCTTTGTTCTGTTTCGTTTTGTTGGATTTTACTATCTTTAAAATTAAGAAAGTTTAAAAATATAATGGAGATTAAATAATTTGTTTTTATTATGTATTTACAATCATCATAAAAACCAAAGGTGCTGCTCTTATATAACATCATTTGATATAACTTTTGTTTATTTGTATTAACTGTTTTTAAATTTGAAGAAATCTATAAGACAGGTATACATGATTTCAGGCACTATCTATTATCTAGACTTGTCTACTTTGTACAGGGCTTTTAGTGAATCACCCAGAAGAAACTTTGTTGAGGCAACTATTTTGAGAACAAAGATTTGAGGTAAATATCTAATATGGAATTTACTTAGTCTAGATTATGCACTCAGTTACATTTTAGCTTTTGAATTCTATGAAGCAACAAAAGAGTAAAGGAAAATAATTTAGTGTATAAAGTTATGAGAATTCTGTACCGTTTATCAACAGGTAATTTAAGCACAACTAAAATTACAAGCATTTTTCATTCTTACTTTCAATTCCTTTCACTAGAGAATTGATGAAACTTGTAGGTGAGTCTGAAGCTTGGAGGAACTGTGCTCATAATTCTTTTCTACTGCTTTCCAGATTCTTATTTTTCCATTGCAATATTATGAACTACTTAGAGATCCTTCTGTCCCTTACTAGAATGGTCATTTTTCTTGCAATTTCAAAGAATTTTCTGTCTTCCCTTATGAAATGTTCTCAAAGACCTTAAAGAGTCCTTATGGATGGTTATTTCTAGAGAACTAAACATTGTTTTTAATTTCATATAATTTAAGTTGGGTAGGTCTGACCTCTTCCACTGTCCCTTAATGTCTATTGTCAACTGTTATAGGCTCTGCTTCCTGCCAGATAGGCTGATTGATGTAGAACACAACGTGGGCCCCTACATTCTTTTATTTTCTTGGCCAATTTGCCAGTGGAGGGTTCTGAGAGTTGATGGAGGTGTAGAGGGAGTAACGTTTCACAGCCTTCATGCAAGGGCCTGAGTCCCTCCAACATAGATTCTTTTGAGGATGCAGGTGTGACTGTGGGTTTCTTTTTGCACTTATCCTGATTAACAGCTTAGGTATCCAACTATTCCCAACCTTTGGATATATGGCTCCTGGGCCAGAGACATACCTCAGTGGTACAGTGCCTGCCTGGCAAGCAAAAGGTCCTGAGTTTGATTCATGCTTTCAAAAAAAAGTAGATATATGGTTCCCATAATCCACAACTTTGCGGATAGTCTCTTTATAAATAAACTCTCATGAAGTCATTCTATTTTGAACTACACCATCTGTTTTCTCTTGGAACAGTAATTCAGTGGATGTCTCTATTTGAGTCTACTGTCCATGTTCTTGTTTTCTTAGTGTTGTTGTTGGCATTTTGTCTATGCTTGATGACTGCTACCCAAGCCTGTCTTGTGTTTTTTCTATTTACTATAATTTAACTCTGAATTGCCTTCATGTTACCAGCAAAATGAACTATACTTTTCAGATCTGTAGTATTCCTTTTTCCCTTTATTTTTAAATAATTAAAGACTTATAATAATGAGCTGAAATAGACGGAAGGGGTATTTTTCTGAAACATTTGAGCAAGTCATTGGTGGAATCCCCACAACTTCAAATACATTAGTAGATACTTTTACAAGTAAGTGCAGTTTTCTGTATAATCACAGTAGCAACTTAGGAAACTAATAAAGATAAGTTACTATAACTTGAGACAGATATCACTCAATTTTGCTAATTTTCCTGATTATGTCCCATATAAAATAACTTAACATGAGATCAACTAGCTGATATGTCTCTGTAGTTTCCTATAAAAAGGAATAGTTTCTCAGTTTTAAAAATTTTTATTTCCATTTTTACGTTAGTGTTTTGTCATGTTAGTTTATATAATGTTCTTAAATTGGATTTGTCAAATGTTTATGATTAGATTCAGTTTGTGCCTCTTCTTGGTCTGGAATCTCATACTACTGATTTTGTGTTCTCATTAAAATCCAGTTTGCTGGTACATGTTTTCACTTTATCCCATTTCAGTCATGTTAACTTTAATAATTTTTATAGTGGTAGCTGGCAAGCTTCTCCACTTTGTAGTTGCTCTTCCTCCTCACTATTTTGTACATAGTTGAGACTATGAACAGAGTTAATTTATTAGCAAACCTGTGCTAATTTTAGCATCTATTAATTTTTTTGGCTTTTAATTATTACTAAGATGGTTGCCAAATGGTTGCTTCCTAATTTAAAAATTTCTTCTGCACTTAGTAGCATTCTATTTTAAGAAATTTATTTCTCTTAATTTTCACTTACTCATATCAGAATGGACTTAGGAATGTCTGTTTTATTCAGTAGGTTATTATTAATACTGACACTCAGAATGTTCCAGATTTGCCACTAAGAGCTATTTTAAACTGGCTCCGTAATTATTTGATCACATATATACATGGTATGGCAAAATAAATATTTGGGTTCAACTTTAATTTACCCTGCCCTAACCCCAAAGTAAACCATTTGTCTGTATAGTTTTGGTGCTTTGGAGTAGAGAATTGTATTTGGAAACCAAGATCTGGACTCAAAGCTTTTAAAGTATTCTTGCACCTAGACTTTGAAATAGATAGAGTTTTCAAATGAATATATATCTATATATATATATATATGTTTTCTACATATACATACACTAAAAAATATATTAGGTATCTAGTGCTACATAATAAAGTACTTCAGAACATAATGGCTTAGATCGATGGACATTTACTGCTTTTGCAGAATTCAGAAGAGGGTCAGTTGGGTGGTTCTGATTTAATGGGTTTTAGGAGGTTGTAGTCACAGTGTCAGCCAGGACTGCGGTCTTCTTGAGCCTTGCTTGGGACTGCAGGATCCATTTACAAGATGATTTACTCACATGTCTGGTAAGTTGGAATTGGCTGTTGGTGGAAGGTCTTATTACTTCATGTTATGACTTGTACATAAGGCTGCTTGAGTGTTCTTATAGCATGCTGATCAAGAGTGAGTGAGAGCAAGGAGAAAGTATAGCTGTCTTTTATGACATAATCTTAAAAGTCTCATTTACATAACATTCTATTAATTTCACAAGTCAACCCAATTCAATATGTTTTATGGCTTGTATTGAAATGTCCCCCCAAAGTCTCATATGGTGGGGGGCTCCTCAGAGGTGATTGGATAGAATTGGATAGGTGATTGGATAGAATATATGATGCTGTGATTAAGGGTATGATGCTAATATTAAGGGTGCTGCACTCTGGGTGTGAGTGCTGCCTCACTGAAACCTCCATAAACTGTGTGCTTAAATGAACTTTTCCTCCTTGAACTTTGGGTATCACGTATTTTTGGCTCCCCAGTGAGAAAAGTAACTAAGATGCATTATGGAAAGAGACTACATAAACATGAATAACTAGAGGCATGAAAAATTTGAGACTATTTCAGAGGCTGACCTCCATGATGATTGTATTTATAATCTATCTATCTACTTATCTGTTCATAGCAATGTCTTGAACTGTAATCCAGAAATATAAAATTCATTTTAGTTTATGCCTTCCCAGGATAAAAAAGCGTGTTCTCATTATTCACATATATTCTCAGTGTAGACAGTTTTAGATCTTTGCCCAGCTATTGCCGCTCCATATATGTGTCCTCATACGGGCTCTCCTACTTTTGCTAGGCGTCTGCAGCCTGCTTCTTTCCTCTCCACAGGAAATAATAGCTTGGCGAGACCCCATTTACTGGCTTCTGAACTTAGGAAAGAAATTAAATAAGTATGACAAGTTTTCATTTTGAATTGTAACTTGGCAATAGGAAGAATTTATAGTATTTAAATTTAGACTACAGAAACAAATGTCTAGATTTAGTGTAAATAGAAGAGTGGTCCCTCACATCCACACAGAAGTCCGAGACTTTCATCTTGCAGATGCTTATTCTCTCTCTGAAGAGTTACTTTTTTTTAAACTAAGAAGGATATATCTAAATCTTTTTATTTCTTTTTCTTTCATTTTCCTTTCTCATTTATTCCTGTTCTTTTCTTTCTTGTTCTTGTCTTTTCAGTTCTCAAAACATCTGTACTCTCTCATTTAAAAAAAATTCTCTTTACTTCAGGCTTGTCAGTGACATCTACTGGCACACTCAAAACTCTGCTTCTTAAACCAGGCTTGGTGGCACACACCTGTAGTTCCAGCACTCAGGAAGCTGAGGCAGGAAGATCATTGTGAGTTTTGAGACCAGCCTGTGTTACAAAGTGAGCTCAAGCACAGCCTGAGCTGCAGAGTGAGACTCTGTCTCAAAAAAAAACCAAAACCAAAACCAAAACCAAAACCAGAAAAACCAACTCTGCTTCTTTCATAGAAGTCCTCAGGTGATTGTGTTGTGCTGACAAGCAAAACTTAATTGATACTTTATTATGAAAAATAAAATAATATGTTAAAATGACATTTCACATGGTGCTATTCTATTTTAAATAAGATTTTTTTCTTTGAGAACAGGACAATAGAAATTTTTAAAAGTCACCATTACTTGCATGTCTCTGCTAAAAAGCTTACAAGTGACTGAGGGCTTCAGTTTGAGAATAAGAAATATGAAGATACAAGGCAATATTTCAAACATATAATTAATGATTATTCTAACAATACTCTTTCTCTAAAGTACATGCTGGTGAATCACACTATGTATCATTTCTACTCTTGTCATTCATTTCCTCAGAAAGTTGGGGTGATTTATTAGATAAAACATTTCCTGAGCTTTATGAGACAGACACGCCAAAAACATTACAGGGGTGAAATCATGCGTGAGCAAGCTGTTAAATAATTACTCCATTATTCTTTTAATATAGGAAAGATAAAAATATTTTTTCAAAATTTAAACTTGGAGGTTGGGCTCAGTTAAATAACTCAGAAGATTGCAAAAGGTTCAGGGATTTGGATATAATTTTTTTTCTTTATTTATAGAAACAGCGGTGTGTGATGGCCTGCTTGTGGAATGAGGCATGGCAGAGGCGACAGCACATACATCAGCGTGTGGGTAATGACACCTCCAGATTCTACAATTGTGAGACCTCTCTTGATAGTAAGTTGTGAAACACGTCAAAGGAATGACCCATAGAGTTTGCACTTTGGAGAATTCATGTTCAGTAGAGAGCCAGGAAATGTGAACTGATGAAATTTTAGCACACTTTACGGTTTCTGAGGTTAATATTACACAAAGTCGATATGATATGCCAATTTTGTCCTACAAAGAACTGACCTTGGTTTGTAAAGTGCCTACATTTTTTGTTTTTGTTTTTTCTATTTTCTTTTCTGAGAGAAGATCTCCCTATGTAGTTCAGGTTGGCCTCGATCTCACTATGTAGCTCAAGTTGATCCTCCTGTCTCAGCTTCCTAAGTGCTGGAATTACAGGTATATATGTGTTGTGACACCTTACTACTTACATTGTTTGAAGTAAAGCTAGTGCATGATTCTCTCCAGGGTAATTTTTAGATATCATTCCAGCAAATTATGAAATGGAAGGAAGCAAATATAAAGGTAAACATCCATAAAATGTGCAACTGGCATTTTGTAGAAGCACAGAAAAATTTCTAGATAAGACAATATGACAAACATTAGCCATAATAATAAAATACAGAGAGTTTCCCAATACCAATTTTATCTTGGAATTTTATCTGTATTAAACTTTTGTGAAATGAACCAAAACTATGTTTTGATCTCCATTCTTTATGATTTTATAGAGAAAACAAGAAAGTAACACTTTTTCAATATGAATTTTGACATTGTAATTTTACTTTCTCTGGATATATTTAATGTGTGAAGTGGAAAGGAAGAAGGACATTACTGCAAAGAAAACATAGAGACAAAAATTGCTATGGTCGTACTCGGGGGAGGAATTGAAAAGAAATGTGAATTCTAGGATTTCTTTTCCAGGAGTCATTAGGGAGAAATTAAAAAAACAAACAATAAAATAAAAAATAGATTTTGCTAAGCTTTCAAGTCATTTTCTTTTTCTTTGACAATTTATTCTGTTTTTTGTTTGTCCTGATAAGAGAGCTAAATGGAAAAAGTTGATATAATTTCTAAGTAAGATTTGCAAATAGTTAACAAAACTAATATATATATTATATATAATATATAATTATATGTATACTTTTGTTTATCAAAGGAAATTTCAACAGGAAAGAAAACTCCATAGTTTAGCAGGGGGAAAACTCTATAGGAGCATAATCATCAGAGATTCTTAACTGTGGAATTAGAATTTGTAATTTTTCAAAGTTTCCTGTTTTTCAATGTAATTTTTTTTGCACAAAAAATATGATTGCTTTTTAAAAAACATAATAGAGATGTATCATTGTGTCTCTCTGATATCAGGTTCCCTTCTTCCCAGAACAGCACCTTTATTTTCCTTACAATAGAATCTTATTCTCAGATTCTATGATGTAGATGAGGGATCTGGCTCACTTGGTGACCCAAGCCTGACCAGTCAACTCGTTCTGTCCTTGTGGTAATTGGTTCTGGGAATCATCATGTGACCCAATGCAGGCCAATGAGATGAGTTTTAGGAGATAGCTGGATGTATTGTCACTGGGATTTGTAAATATAGGATATTGTTTAGCTGGTATAAATCTCCATGTCGACAGAACAAATCTGAAAATAAGGATAACAGAGAAGAAAATATTGAGGAGAGGAAAAGGACTGAGGATTGTATTTGAGTTCTCTCACAGAATTTTTTAAAAGGATAAGCTTATTTTTAATTAATTAATCTAAAAAATTTATGTATTTTTTTGAGATAAGGTCTTACTATATATCTGAGGCTGGCCTCAGATTCACATTGATCCTCCTGCCTCAGCCTCCCAAATGCTAGGATTACAGGCATGTGACACCACGACCGAAAGTTTAGTTTTTTAAAATTACGTTTCTCATTAAAAATAATCAGAGAGCAAATATGGACTGTTGATTGCAAAGCAACAAATAGTAACATTACCTGTATAGTGTTTGGCAGAGTACACCAATAACATTATCATTAGTTGTCAGTTTCACCTTTTTTGTTTTTCCATTCTCTCTCTCTCTCTCTATCTCTCTCTCTCTCCCTCTCCCTCCCCCTCTCACTCTCCTTCTCCCTGCGCCCCGCCCCCACTGCTTTGCTGTTTTCCACTGCCATGAACTGTTGCACCTCTGCAGAGTTGCACCCTGCCTTGGAACCGGATGATTATGGGTTTAAACCTCGGCAAACTGTGAGCTAAATAAACATTTCTACCTTTAACTTTGAGAAAAATAACTAAGACAGTATTTTAAAATATATTCTAATATATACTATTGAAAAATTTTTGGAGGCAAGAAAACATTACTAGTATGATTGTCTAATCTTGTACTTTGTGGTTATGTTTAAATATAATTAACGACTTCAGACTATCCCTGTTATTGTTTGTTTCAGACTCCTCCCTCCCCCCACCAAGCCTCATACAGTCATGGATGCGGCTGAGTCTGGTGTTCGCGCTTGGTTCATTGTCTGGCACTGAACCAGATTGGTGGTGTGAGCACTACACTCACCCCAGGGTGAAGCCAGTGTACAATGTAAGGGCCAGAAGAAGGCGTGTCTTTCCTGTTTTGCTCTGTTTGCTCTTGCTGCTTGCAGTGGTGGTGAATGGCTGCCCTGCCAGGCCACCTTGCTGGTTGGAGCCAGCTGAGTATGGACCGAGATCTCCAAAACTGCAAAAAATATACCTTCTCTTGCTTCACTTTGGGCATCAGGTATTTTGTATTAACAACGAGAAAAAAGTAATTAAGACACCCCCAAGTATCCGTCCAGTGACAGATACTTTGCACTTACAGAAAAAAAGAGGAACATGATTTTTCCTCCTTTACATCTGACAGAGGGTATGATCTACTTCAGAAGGAAGCATGATGGCCATTAACTATGATCAAATAACTACAATGTTACCCACTGTCATGGTCAACTTGGGTTGCCAAAAGTGGACTTGGTGGCTTAAGCAAGGATATCTCATAGTTCTGGAGGATGGAATTCAGAGATCAGGGTCACAGCATGGTTGGGTTTTGGAGAAGACTCACTTCCTGGCTTGCTGGCTGCCTTCGCCCCGTGTCCTCATATGGAGACCACGTGAGCTCTGTTGTCTTCCTCTAAAGAACACTAATCTCATCTTGGAGTCTCTCCCTAATATTTTCACTTAAAGCTAATAAACTCTCAAAAGTCCCACCACCACAACTATCATATTGAGTATTAGGATTTAAATATATGAACTGTGAGAAGACCTATTTAGTCCATAACACCATATTTCTGCTGCTATGGCTTTCTGCATAAGTCAACTTTGGAGACCAATTCATATGTAATTATCGTATTCTACCATAACTGCATATGAACTTAATAGTTTACTTCCTTTTTGGGCTTTAATTGGGCTTTTTGGGCTTATTATGAAATTACCCAGTTCTAACATTTGATGACTCAATTAAATTTTGGAGTTGAAAAAGAGGAAACCAATCAAATTTTTTTAATGTAGTAAAGACTGTTAGAGGAAATATTTTTAACTAGTGTTTCACCTCATTGTTAATAAGAAATGTTATGAAGTGAACATTACATTTTTCTTTGCGGATTTTTCCACTGACCATCACTGAAGGCAGAATGTGGTGTTAGAGGGACACGTATGACTTCATGCTTCCTCTGCTAATATGGACTCTGAGGAAGATGACGATTTTTCAGACAGTTAAGGTTTAAGAGTTTTGATACAGACAACATGCAGTTACCATCTTGCCTCACCTTCACACTCATGAACTTGTCTTTGAAACCACAGATCATCTTTCTCTTAGCAAGGAGCAATGCTTTTGAAAAACAACAATTTGTTAGTGACTTGGAAAGACTTAAAATATTGATGGCAATGTTGTCAATTACTTTGTGAAGACGACAAACTCTTCTGAGTTTCCCATGTTGGAGAGGAGTCAGCTAAATCTTCATACATTTTTTTAAAAAGACCACGAGCTGGCATATGTTATTTTTTATTGGGATGTTGTCTTGGAGGTGAGGTGCTAATGGTCATAGTCAAGGTATTTGGATCTCCAGATTCCACAATGAATTGAGCCATTGACAAATTAAAGAATCTTCCCAGACCATGACTTACTTAAGTCCATTAGCTTGTTTGACTCTGTGGGAAATAAGATGAAACAGGAACTTAAAATGAAAACTTTCAATGTGAACTAATATGTTGACTGATCTGTTATTTAAACAAAAAAGAAACATGGAAGGAAGAGAGACTTGTTCAACTTAGTTAAGCAAAACCCCAAACACAAATTATAAATATCCTTACTTCAGTAAGAAATTGAAGTGTGAGATAATTTAATTATTTTTTGGATCGATAAAATTTATTTTATCTAACTTGTATTTGACAGATTACTTCAGGAAATATTGACATAATTGATAGTCATGGAGATTTTAAAAGTAAATGGAAGAATCTGTTGTAAGATGTTAATTATTCTTATAAAAGTAAGTGATCTGTACATCACAAGAATAATTGATAAGCAGAAGACATTTGGTACAAAGGAAGACAAGATTTTACCTCTATCCTTTAATTACTCACAATTAGACCTGGGAATAAGTTTAAGAGTTAACTAGAAGGAAGTGTCAGGATGACAAATGCTAAAATAGAATTGGCATTACTTACACCTTTTCTATTATATGTCAAGATTAGAGATAGAGATGGCAAATCAGAGAAATTCTAGATGAGGGTCAAGTAACGTATAGGTGTCAGAAAAGGAAGACTGTGGCAGTAAACAAGAGTCAGGGTTTGCTACTATTTAGACCGTGTTTACAAGAATATAAGAATGATTTTTCTCAATCTTAGCTGATTAGTATATTTTCTTCCTCTAGACGCCATCATCTCTTGAATAACGAGATAAAGCCCTTTAAAATTGGAGTTATTTATTTTCAGTAAATAATGGACTTACATATTTAATCCATCTAACTTTCAAAGAGTATCATGGAGAAAATATGTCGAAAGTAAAACAATCCTGCTGAGGCTGAGGAGATGCTGCCCCAGAAAAAGGAGACACGGTAAACCACATTTGCTCTCTATTTGTTTATCTCTCTCACAAGGGAAATCTTACTTTACTTAACTTCCAGCAGATAATTTAGTAATTAGTATTCATGTGTGACTTCTGTGTATATTTCTTTATGCTACTTTGCTATTGTTTATATTAATTCGGGGAATGTAACCAAAACAAGCATGTTATTTTACATGCTACAGAATGAGATAACAAAACAATATAACAGATACAAGCATACTTATTTTTTCCAGTCTGCCAAGTATTAAGCCTAGTCCATTGCTCAGGAATCTCTTAGGAAGCATGCAATGGTAGCAAATTGTTATTGTTTGGGATTAGAATGTCCCCTAAAGGCTCATGTGTTCAGAAGTGGGGCTTTTAGAAGGTTACCGGCTCATGGAGAGGGTTAATTTTATGAGCAGATTAATCCATTAACGAGTTCATAGCTACATGTGCTGTTAGGCTCCGGGAAATTTTTGGAGGAGTTGGGTCACTGGGGTGTGACCTGAAAATGTGTTTCCTATCCCATTTTGTGTTCCCTGCTGCCATGAACTCAGCAGCTTCCTTCTGCCCTTGGATTTGGCCATGATGTTTCGGCCCTGAAGCATACATTACTGAAACTTCTGAAACTTTGGTCCTAGATAATGCTTTTCTCTTTAAATTGGTATGTCAAATATTTGGTTCCTGTGATAAAATGCTAATATAATCTGAGTCTAGGAATCAGGAAACTAGATTTCAAACCCCACCTCTCTTTCTTGTGGTGCAATTTTAGATGAATCTTTCAATGGTTATCTACTTATTTCCTTAACTCTACAGTGCCAAGTTCATACATACGTAATAAGTTTTAACATGAAATGATGGCAGACATACAATTGCTTTTCCAAACATTACTTCACTCCCTCATTCTCACATGTGCCTCTATATATCCTCATTGTCAACAACAAGAAATAGCAGCAGACATGTGGCCTCTCATTCAGAAAGTTTTTCTATTTTTATTCAAGAAATAATTTTGTTATCTTCTACTATCTAGGAAATGGTGACCTGAGATAAGCTCTTCTTGTTTCCTTGATGGTGAGGAGTTGTCTTCCATTTTCCTGAAGATTATGGCTTTGATTTTTAGATAACATTTAACAGTATGTAAGTTTTGCTCTCTATTTTCTTGTAATTTGATTTGGGCAGAGAAAGGTGGTTTTTATGTAGAATATCTTAATTTATAGTCACCAAGTTACTAGTAGACTTCTATGCTGAGAAGATTACTCCTGTCAGAAACACAGAAACTAAAATATGAGAGTATAGAATGATTTAAGTTTAGTAACTGAGGAACTAATAGTCTATTCTCTATCAAATTTCTTAAGGGCATAACTGCTCTGGTTATGTATTTATTATTCTATTTTTCCTGTATGCATCTAAGGTAGATAGTACCTCTATTATTACATTAAATACATGTTATGGACAAACACCAATAGTATTTATTGAGAACCACAATTATGTATCACAGAGTTTAAATATTACCAATAGTTCTAGTTTCATTGTAGTAAGTAATCAAAGTTCAGAAAGGTTAAGTAATTTCACCAGGTCAAACCATTAGCATTTTTTTCTCCTCAGGACTGAAGTCTTGTCTGCCTTTCTTTAAAAAATGCAAATTTTACAATGTCTTGAAGCTAATTATATTTTCAAAACACTGCCTGCCAGAGGAGGGTCAAATTTGCTCGCCTTAAATGAGGAGAGATACCTTTGTCTCTTGTCTTGGCACATACTTAGATCTCAGTAAATCCTGAATGAGGAAATACATCCTAGTTTCCCTGGGAAAGACCTTTGTGTGTATTTCAGAAAGATGGGGAGCTTTATGCAGTTGTGGCCACTTCTGAACTGATTGTTCACAAGTCCTCTGTGGGAGGAGGTGGTTTCCCACAGGAAGAGTGTTGGGTAATAAAGCCACAGAGATTTGTCAATATAATTGCTAGACATGACTGTTGGTCGTGTCGGAAGTTATTTTGTGGTTCCATCAATAAGGTGTCTGCCAGCTGCAGAGCTGCTTCCCATTGCCACCTATCCCACTGCAGAGGAGACTTCCTGTTCTTTTTTTTTTTTTTTTTTTCCAGTACCAGGGATCAAACTCCTGACCACCTGCTTGCAAGGCAGGTGCTTATGCCGCTGAGCTAAATCCCCAGCCCCAAGACCTCCTGTTCTGTGGCAAGTGCAATTTTGCCTTCACCACTGACCAGTAATCCTGGGGTCCAGATCAATGGGCTGAAGTAACGAGCAGAAGAGGTAAATAGTACCTGGGAATCAGTTTTTGAAAGACACAAGATATAAATAATACTTTGAATCTGAAGTGTTGATGTGCAAGATTATCTGAGCAAGGTAAGAAGTAAATTGTTACTGTTCTCTTAATTAACAGATGGAAACTAAAGTACTCTCTTTGTATGACAATCATGTAATTTCTTTTCTTTTTTTTTTTTTTTTTTTTTTTTTGTCTTTTTCATTTTTATCGGTACCAGGGATCGAACTCACGACCGCCTGCTTGCAAGGCAGGTGCTTATGCCGCTGAGCTAAATCCCCAGCCGTAATTTCTTTTCTTAACAGTTTACTGATTTTATAAAGTTTTCTGATTGTAAAATAATATGTGAACATTACAGAATTTTATAACAGAAACAAATTGAAAAATTCAATAGTAATAAATAAACAGTTATTGTTAATGTGTTGTAGATTTTCTACTAATCTTAAAATTTTTTGCAGTTGAGATACAGTACCTATTTGTGCACATTTTTCTATATATTTAATATTTTGGGAAACTTTTCTAATTTATTTAAAGTGGAAAAATCTAAAAGATTTTATATTTGATGCTATAATTGTGTCTTACAAATTCTCATAAATAGAAATGCATAATGTTTGCATAATATTCTTTCCTATAGACTAGCCCTATTTGTCTGAGGTCACATACTTGATTACTCATAGAATTAGGACTAGAAATAATTTTCTTTTATTTTGTTAGATTATAAGCTAAGTAAATTTTGTTTTTTGTTTTTGTTGCCGGGGATTGAATTCAAGACCTTGCGCTTGCCAGGCAGACACTTATGCTGCTGAGCTAAATCCCCTGCCCTTACATTTTGATTTTTATTCTTGGAGGACAGTAGTAAAATGTAGAATTGAAATTTTGATTACAACTAAAATCATTCATTCTTAAAGAAGAACCTCACATTTCAGATACAATCAGCTTTTTTATTTTTATTTTTTTCACGTTTTCCACAAACATTCTTGGAGTTGAATGCAAGGAATAAAAACCATCAATAGTAAACTCTAAAAGGCTATTTACTTTGCCTGTTAAAGAATCCATCACGTTTGTGTCTGCACTAGGTGGAATATAACAAAACACACAACAAATGGCATCTATTTCAGGTTTGAAGGGCTGGCTTATGTTGTGGTTGTAATTTTAACAATCTGATCTATAGTTTAAACATTAAGACCCCCCACCCCAAACTTTCCTTGTCATTTCTTATAGATTAAGAAACAGGAGTGTGGAAATCACTTGTTTGAGGTCATAGAAGGAGCTGAATGCCCAGCTGGAAGGCAAACCTCAGTACTTCCCTGAATCCTTGGCTTTGTGCACAGCCCAGCTTGAGGCATAAAGCTTTTCTCTTCCCTAGCAGTGATTTCGGAGTCCTAGCTTTCAGAGATTTATTTGACATTGAATCTAAGCTTTGTGACCAGTCCTTAGCAAGGGAAGAAGGCGAGGAATTAACTTATCATTTGGCATGCATTAGCATGCAAATAAATCCTTTCTGCGCATTGTAGATGGATCTGAAATTATCACATTTACAGCATATTTTTTATCAATGACCCTGAATATCAACATTACTTTGAAGAATTAACATTTAAAAACTTTCTTCACATATTTACAAACATTTTTCTTGGGATTAAAACTTCTGTTTACAGTCATTTAAAAAAAGAGAATGATGAATTAATTCATCATTCTGGGTATCAGTCTGGGTATTTTACAGGCTCAGTAGAATCAGGATGAGATCTCATTTAATTAATGGAAATTTGAATCTCATTTGACTAAGGGAAACAGGATTAATTTAAAGTGTAATACACTTTTTCTGTACTACTGTTTAAAATAAAATTTATTCCAAGTGTCTACTTCTTAAAGGGATGTAACCATTCTTTAAAGACAGTGGTTGCTATTTGCTGCTAAGGCTTGACCTCAGAGTCTGGAACATGGCAGGCAAGTGCTCTATCACTGTGCTGCATCCTCAGCTTGAGACAGTAATTGTTGTTTGAGGCTAAGAAAAGATTCAGTTGATACCATATATTTATTGGCTGGAAAGATACCAGCTAACACTAATGGCTGATATGCTGTGATTTTAGGCAATAAAATTTGAGTACATTTTTCCTACACACTAAGTGGTGAAGATCAACATTGGAATATGTCTGAATTTCAAAACTGTTCATCAGTAGTAAACTATATTTGAATTTTAAAAATTATTATTGGCTATGTTTCTTTTTCTAGCTATATACTTTTACTATTTTTCAAAAGCTCAATTTACTATATATTAGTACTATTAATCTTTCTTATATTAAGCAAAAGTTTCATTTACATTTGTTGTTGGGTATGTATAATTTCTAACTTTGTATCAAACATGACAGTGAATCTTCAAGAATTCTCAATTGGGGTGATTTTGTATTTCAAGGGACATTTAACAATGGCTAGAGACACTTTTGTTTGTCACAGTTGAATGGATGACTTTTTTTTTTTTCTGGTACCGGGGATTGAACTCATGACCACCTGCTTGAAGGCAGGTGCTTATGCCGCTGAGCTAAATCCCCAACCCCATTTGTCACAAGTTGGAGGAGTGAGCTGGGGGCATTTAGTGGTTGGGGCACAGTGGTCAGAGCTCTAAGCATTCTATGATACACAGTTTGCTCCCTACAATTACCCAGCTCCAAATGCCAATAATGTCAAAGTTGGAAATGCCTTGTTTAAGCAAGCACAGTCACAGTGCATTTTGCTTTACTACTAGCTCCTTTATTTACAAAAGGGAATGTGAAGTTTTTGCAGAATTTTCCAAGTAGTTGTTTATTTTTTAATATTTCATAAGTACACATAAACTGATGGGGGATAGCTAGATAAGTTGTTATTTTTCTCTGACTAATCAAGGTTACCATTACATTTTTAAGAGGTCTTATAGTTAAAAAAAAAAACCTTGTCAATATTTAAGATTGGCTTGTACGTTAAATTTCCCAAACTAATAATACTCCCCCAGAAAACTTCCTTACTGGAATATCTTGACCTTCACATAACTCTGAGGCAACCTCCTCAAAGTTCACTTTAATTAGCAAGACAATCATTTGGCAGATGTATCTATTTTTTTTTTTTTTTTGTTGCAGTCACTGGTGTCAAAGGTTATAAGTCCTTGTTCCCATATGACCTACCTCTGCAATCTAGGGTGCATTATAGTAGTTTTCTCTTCTATTCCTAATTTTATTAAAACACTTAATCTTAATCGGATCTGACATACAATAAACTGTACACACAAAGTGTACAATTTTGTAAGTTTTGGTATATGTGTACGTTTGCAAAACTTTTAACATCATGAAGGTAACACATTTATTATATTGCCCTACCCTCAGTTCCAGGCAATCACTGATCTGCCTTTTAGTATAAATGTGTTTGTATTATCTAAGAATAATAAAGGCAATCACAGGCTGCCTTTTAGTATGTGTTTGTATTATCTAAGAATTTTATACACATATTTGAAAATGATTTTAAAATACATAAAAGGGTTATTTGGACCTTGCTGATGAATTCCAGTGATTATTTTTTCTAGTATATTAAGAGATAAGCTTTAAGAAAATTCTTTAATTACTTAATCTGTATTAACAAAAAATATTGCTGAAATGTAAGTTAATTTTTTTCTTAAAATCTGACGTCTCACTTTGAACATTTTTTTAATCAAACAAATATATTGGACAAACAGGAAAATAACCATGACTAGCACCACAGAAACAATTAAAATATAGGAACTAATCATAATATCAACTGCGTAAATCATCAGTCATTTTTCTCACATCTTTCAAAGCAATTGGTCTCAGATTCTCAGCTTGAGGGAACGAGAGATACTTTTCCACTTGGAGAGTGGGAAAGCAGCAGGAAAGATAAAAATTACTCAGGAAATAGAAAAGACTTGGCTTTTTAAGTTAGGTAACTGCCCTGCTCAAAAGTAGAAGAGTGGACTGACTTTCTTATCTGGATGAAATATTTCTCACATTTCAGATTTGAGCATTACAGCACCTTTTTGGAAACCTTCCCTGTCTGCAGTTAGTTGTTAGTAAAATGCGCAAACACAAAGTCTGCTTCCCACAGGCTATGTGATTTGAAAATATTGATTAACAATTACCAGCCAGGAGATGGGAACAATCTTTTTTGGCTTTTATTAGTCACCCTTCTTAAACTGACAGTAAGTGCTTCTAGTCATGGCACCCATAGTGTTACATCAGAAGATACTTGTCAAAGCCTAAAATATTAAGCAAGTTCTGATTTCTACAGGGATTTTAAACAGAAGGATATCTGAAATACTGGAAGCTTTTTAGTTTGTGTGAAGTTCAGTAAAAGCAAGACACAGAAAGAACACACAACAGGCATCTTTTCCCTTGAGATTCCCGCATTCCTAGACCTCTGTGAGTGTCTAACCTTGGCCTTTCTGCGGAAGCTTTACTATCATTACAGCAGTAACAAATTTAGCTGGAGAGCTTTTTTTTTTTTAAAACTAGCAATTAATGTAGTCTCTGGTAGACCTAACTGATTTGATTAGGTCTAAGATATTCTCAGGGGAAACTAGTTACTTTTGCATCTCTTTATAGGAAATGGGCAAAATATATTTTTCTTAAAAACTCATTTTTTAAAAATATTTTATTATTGGAAAATGAAAAACATATTTTTCTGGTATTATTGAGAAATGCCAAAAGATCCACCCAAACCCCAGGCTACTTACTGTTCTTTCCTTGTTCTGACTGTGCTTTTACATCATGTTCAAGTCTAAGCATTTGCTCTTAACACATGCTGATAAACTTTGCCAGGTTGAAGGTTGCATGTCTGTTTTACATTTCTCAGCTTGCAAGTTCTTTTTCTGCTTCACATGCCTAAAAAGGCAAAGGTCAAATCTCTTCAGCTGCAGATGAGGTCATCTTTGCTAATCTTCTGCAGCTGATCACAATAAAAAACATGGTCTCCCATGTGACCAGTCCTCTCCAGTTAGGAGCAGTGATGTCATCTCTACTGAGATAGGATGAGACATACAACTGGCTTTAAATTGAACTACATAAATTTGTCTTCTGACTTAACTTTAACCTTTTATTTATTTTTACAGAAAAATTAGTTTAGCCATCATTTCAAACTGAAAAAAAAACAAGGCAAATACATTTTACAAGTAGTCATTCATATCTACTATACATAGTCTTTTGAGCCCTATGACTGTTTCTCAGTCAAAATGATTGAATATGGCAATCTTATATTATTCATCCTAAAAAATGCAAAGCATCTCACCTAAAATGTTCTTTCGTGAGTCCCAAAGTCATCAGACCTTAAACTCCAACTTTGCTATTTTTTTATGGGTGATCTTAAAATTTGAGATAACTGACTTGATTTTTTAAAAAATTAAGACTGTAATATATACAGTGTTAGAAGATCACATGCCTCTAAGGAAGCATACAATATATGGTGCTAGTAACACAGGTCCTTTCACCAAAGCTGTTAAGACCATATACGTTTCAAAATTTAGTACTTACTGGATTTCAAGATTGCAGCAGTAAAGCTTTAAGCACAGAGCCTTTCTAAGTGTGAGACTGTGTTATGCTCTTGCTTACACATGATCTCAATATATACCCACGGTAAGGCTGAGATGGAATTCAAGCACGTTAACATTTCTCTAGTGAAATATGTGAATATGAACACCGAGAAGGATATGTAAAGACCATAAATATCCTCCTGTCACTTCCAGTCAAGTCTACTACCAAGCAAGTTTACAATAAACTTATAATGAAAAACTTACAGATTTTAAAGCCTTTTGGATTTTATAATTCAAAAATAGGTAAGAGCTTTGGGATATATATTGTTTTTCTAGTGGAATATATATTGTCTTTTCCAGATTATCTACTGGATATTTTGGTGCTATACTTAAAGGTCATTCCGATAATACTGAAGTCAAAGAGAATGAATTCCAATCCAGTTTTGACACATAGAACTTTTGAGACTTGACTTCCGGGAGAACATGGCGGATAGTTAGCAGCAACTACTGGAGGCTCTCTGAAAGGCTCGGCTCAGAAATCAGGAATGATGCGGACTAAGGAGACATGAACCGGTAGAGATATGCTCTGCTGACTCAGGAACGAACTGGGCTGAGAAAAATCAACTTGGAATGCAGTCCTGGCGCTAAAATAGGAACAGAAAAGTCTTGGTGTGGAGGCTGGATCCTGCGCCATTGGAAACCGCGGTTTGGATTTCCCGCCGCTCGGCGGCTGACTGCCTCCACAGCGGCTCGGCAAGGAGAGACGCGCAGAAGCTCTGGGAACGGGAGTGTGCGAACGGAGTCGAAAACAGGACGGACAAGGAGGCGTACACTGACTGGTGGCGAGGTGAGTGAGAGAAACTGACACTCCACCACAGTTTGACTCCAGTGGAGGACTTTCTGGGCTCAGGCAGTCCTGTAAGAGCAGGGTGCGGTGGCGACTCCAGCCACACATTCCCCTCTCGGACGGGATTGGTGAAAAGTGCCTGGCCTGCGTGACGCTGCGGGCGGACTTGGTAGGCTGGCCTAACCCAGATCCCAGAGCCTGACGGTGGCCCGGAGGGGTGACTCCCACATAGGCTGCCTAGTCCGTAACTCCCTGGTGCGCAGCGGTGGGTGGGAACACCTAGCCAGCGCAATTTGATCAGGCTGTGGCTGACAGGCAGGGAAGCTGGGCCTCCTATGTAAGCTTGCATTTTATAAGGAACGGAGAAAATGGGGAAGGGAAGCAACAAGAAAGGCTCCTTGGCCCCCAATTCTGAGAAACAGGCAATAGCGGACACCGCACCAATAGACATTAAGCGCCATATAGAGAGCCTCATAGACCAATTCAGGAATGAAGTTATCAACGACCTGAAGCTAGAAGTATGCAGAATAGTTAGAGAAATGCTAAGCACCACCCAGGAAAAAACAGATGGTGGAATGGAAGAACAGAAAAAGAGGGGAGAATTGTTTGATGGAGAAAACAGAGAAAGCATAGAGTACGTGAAGCAAGTTCAAAGGGACTATCAAGAAATTAAGAAGTCTATCCAAGACTGGCATAACAGCTTGAAAGAAACTAAGGACAGACTATCTGAGCTGGAGGGCAGACTTGTAATATGGGAGAATGAAATGAAAAACTTCTTAAAAATAACAAAGAAACAAACAGCAATAATACAAAGACAAGAAGATGATAAGAGGAGCCATAACTTAAGGATTAAGAACATAAAAGAAGAAGTAGGGATACAAACAAGTGAACTACAAAAGCTACTCACAGAAATAATCCAGGAGAATTTTCCTAATTTAGCAAAAGGTAAAGATACTCAGATGTATGAGGCATACAGGACCCCAGCTACCTACAACCCAAACAGAGAAACACCCAGGCATATAATAATAAAAATTCCAGAAATTCGATACAAGAACAGAATATTAAAAGCTGTAAGAGACAAGAAACAGACCACTTACAAGGGAACACCCATCAGAATTACAGCAGATTTCTCTGCACAAACCATCAAATCACGAAGAGCATGGGGGGAAATAATTCAAGCTTTGAAAGATAATAATCTCCAGCCAAGATTGAGATATCCTGCACAACTGTCCCTGGAAATTGATGGAAAAACAAGGTGCTTTCAGGATAAAGAGGAACTGGGGGAATTTGCAACCACCAATTCAACCCTACAGAAAGTATTGCAGGATATTCTAAAAAAAGAAAAATACAAAGAACCCAGAAATGGTGGCGGGGAGGCCACAACGAATGGAGCAGAGAACAAAAATGAAGAAGACAAACTGACAGCTACTGACAGAAAAAGAGCTCAACAGAAATGAGACAGAGAAGATTGGATGATAGGAACAGCTATTTTAGAGAAAATGACATCTTAATAGGTAATACTGATTTAGCATCATCTTGTTTTGAAGTCTCATCTAGCTTTTGTTCTTCTGTCTCCAATGGTCTAAACAGGTTGTATTTTATTGGATTTTATTATGTACGATAGTATAAGCAAAAGCCTTTTAAAGACAAGGAGATTATACAGAAACCATTGTTCATTTTCTGTTAGTCGATTCTAAATACTCTGTAATGCTGTCATTCTCTTAAATGGTTTTACATTGTTTTGATATTCTTAATGCTACAGTATATGAAGTTGTACTCAAGGACTTCAAGGAAAGAGTCAATATGGTAACTACTTTTAGGTTGGAATTATCTGGTGGTGAAACACTATTCTGCTTAAATGGTTATGTTTTGATCTGCGCTGTTTTGCTGTTATGCCCTCTTTTTTCTCAATCTCCACTCCATTATTTACTTTTTAATTTTTATCCGTTTAATTAAAGGGAAAAATAGCAGGATATAATATAGTAACCCACTTTGACTTTCTATTATCTCGATTTGAAGCCCTGTATTACTCTCACCATCTTGTTTTTGACTGATGTTCCCCTATTCTGTTTTGATGGATAGTATCAGGTTCGAAAGTTTAGGCATCAGCTGAGAAGATAATGAGATTCATTATAATGCCCATTCTCGTTGACTTTTATCTACTTTTGAAGACCTACAATGTCTCCAATGTGTTGGTTTTGTCGGTTTTGTTCTTTACTATTTTGTTCAATTGTATTATAACTAATGATATAGGCAATTCTATTAGAGATAGCGGGAGGCATTACGGTAACCATTGATGATCACCTTGTATTATGTTTTTATATTATCTATTATGTCCACCCTTTTGACTTGACTGATTCTGTCCTGTTATGTCTCATTTGGTTTTACTCTCTTCCAAAAAAGTAATAAGAACCGTGGGAGCAATGAAACCCAAAATGTGTAATAGTCATTGTGCAAAAGAGAGGAAAAGAAAGTGCTCTAAACTATATAACTGCATGTATTTTTGAGTGTATAAGATAGAAAATGATATCACAGAGTTTTATTGGATCATTGAACAGAACTGTTTGCAGTATCATTGTTGGAATGTCCACTCTACAAGCTTTAATTTTGTGACTTGAACAATTATTTTTAAGATGGCAATATGTAATCCATTAACTAGTGATTTCCTACTGTTCATTTTTTTCTTCTGTAAATCTGTATAACTTGTACCCTTTCACTTTTTTTTCTTTTCTCCTTAAATAAAAAAAAAAAAAGAACTTTTGAGACTTTAGGGAAGAAAGATTAGAGGGAGAAGTGTAGTGTGGTTTTCTAGGAGCTAAGGCTGAGACAGAAGATGGATGAGAGGAAATTAAAGCCTTGAGTTATTGGTACAGGGATGTGCAGGAAGCTTCTAAAAGCAATAATAAAATCCATTCTATAATTTGATTTCCCTTATTTGGAATCCTCCTTTTATGTACATTCTTCTAATGTGTTTTTGTTACGGTGTTCCCAATTCTCATGTTAATGTACATTCTTTATAAATATGCTCAAAATGATGAAGTGCTTAGAAAGTGTAATTTTGCCTTCTGTCTAAGCACCTATCTGAACTCTATTTTGGATAGAATTAGAGCCTGAACAATAAGATCAGTACTATTTTTTTTGGAGTTGATCACTTTGGTAAACAAAGGCAATTGCATCCATGAATATAACAGGTTTGAATTTGGACTCTTTGTTAGCATTTGTAATGTACTTATCAGGGCATCCCTAGACCCATTTTTTCTATTTATGATCCAAAAGAATGTTTTCTGGTATAAGAGGTCTTAAAAATACCAACTTGATTTCCTTTATAGATATCAAAGAATTTGGTTTATATAATATTGATCATGTTAATTGCATAATTCTATTAAAATATAAAATAAATGGGCAGAATTTTTTAGAGTTTAAGAAGGTAGAATTTAAAGGAAAATTGAAAAATAGAAATGAACTAAAATAAATGCACAGGCATGCACTAGGAAAAAAATACTGTCTAAATAGCCTTAGATAATAAATCTAAGATAGTTGATGGAATTGGTCTAGTGGACATGAGAGGATGCAATCATTTCGAGCATGTTGGACTGTGGAAATTAGGGGCAGGACCTATATTCTGCTTATTTGCATCCCAGCAAATGAGGCTGCCTATGAAAGAAAGCATGATCAACTCCAATTATTTTTTGCAAGCAGTATGTGCAATTGTATTATCATTCAATAGAAGTTCAAAGTAGAAAAGTATCTTACTATGGTTGGGAACATACCAAGATTTCCAGTTGAAATAAATGCATTATTAGAGGGAATTGAAATATTCAGAGATAAGTATGCTTACCTTAACATATCTGAATTATAGATGAAAAGTACTTGAACATAAACAATTCATTTAATAAGCAGAAATGAACATAAGCACTATAATCACTGAGACTGACAAAGGGGTGGGTGTACTTGATAAGAATTACACAGCACTACTTTTCCCTTTGATCCTCCCTCCAGTTTCTTATATTATAATTAACATCTTGCATTAGTGTTAAAATAATTAGCAACTGATAAGCTAAAACCGATAGATTATCATTAAAGTGTGTAGTTCATATTTGATTTTACTTTGCATTGTTATCCTATGGGTTTTGACAAACGTATAATGACATGTATCTATCATTAAGTAAAAATTGTTTTTGCTCCGTTTAATCACGCTTCCTCTAATCTCGCAAAGCGTTGGAAACTGCTAGTGTTCATACATTTTCATAGTTTTGCCTTGTACAGGATGTCATGTAGTTGAATTGATAAAAAAAAATTAGCATCTCTACTTAGTATTATACGTAAGACTCTTCTATGAGATTTTGTGTCTTCATGACAGCTTTTCATCACCGACTACTCCATCAGTGTTTGAATGTACCAATTTCTTTGTCCACTCACTTACTGAAGCATATTTTAGTTGCATCCAAATTTTGTCACTTATGAATAAGGCTGCTGCCAACAACAGAATCCAAAGTGCCTTTCAAAGTGACTGTATCCTTTGACCACCCCTCTCCTCTCCTCCCCTCCTTTCCTTTCCCCTCTCCTCTGCTCTCTCCTCCCCCTTATTCCAGCTCTCTGCCCCTGCCTCTGTTTCTCTCTCTGACTCTGTCTCTTTCTCTTTCTCCTTCCTTTTTTCTTCCTCTCCACCTCCCTTCTGCTAGCTCTGAAGATGGCAGTATAATGTATTTCAGTTTCTCTCTCTAACACAAGGATGCTGTCCTAATATTGTTTCACTTTGTTTTCCTGTGCTAAAGTGGATTCTGCTTGCTCTTATAGTAGGAAAGGCTATAAAACTGATTTGGCAAGGATCGTCTTTAGGCCTGTGTCTGAAAAGCAAGTGGGTGCTCTTCTATTCAGCACCACGGCACCTGCTGTGTAATTCTAGTGCAGGCTTCAGTTTCTCTCCATGAAATTAGTATCTTTGGCAGTATTGAACATACTGGGAAAGAAAGCCACAGTGTATGGTAATAAGTGATAGAAACCAGCCAAACACTTTAAAATTCACATTTCTTAAGGATGAATTATGAATATCTATGTGTTAGATGTTTTTACTGAATAAAAGTAGCTAGTGGTTTTGCATAGGGAGGAGCCAATGAGCGAGCAATTACTAAGGTTCCAGCATAAAGTTTGCGTTTGGGGATTTGAGGAAGGAGTGAGCTGTGACTATGTAAGGAAAACTCTTATTTCCTTTGCACATGGATCTGCTCTATAATTCAGGCTTCTGTGTCTCCTACAGCAGGACAGCTTTTAGTTGACTCTAATTGATCTTATAGGTTCTCACAATGACTTTTCTGCTCTCTCAGAGCAATTGTGCTTTAGGAATAGAATAGCGAATTCCTTGCTATTGAATGTGCTATGAATGAGGAAAGCAAGAATAAACATTTGTCTTGCTTTCACATAAAAATTATGATGAAAATCTTGGTATGAGGTTTAATGTTTTTCCCTGGGAGAGTATTTCCCCCTGCTGGTGAAAGCCTGTAACTTTCCCTCACTTAAGACATCATTAAAAAATAATCAACCATCTTTTTGTTCCTCTGTAACCTAAGGAAATAGCCGGCATTTTCTTGCACATAATGTGTGTTTTTTAGAACCTGAAAAAACCTCCAAGGAAATCATGTGCTACCCCCTTTTATTTCATATATTCTAAAATATCCTCCCCTGAACACTACTCTGGTATCTGGAGAGAGACTGCATTCATTTTACCAAAGGAGCATAGCTCTCTTAGCTTGTGGGTTTTTTCCCTCAGCGAGCCTAATTATTCTTTAGAAGGAAGTTCTTTTAATGTTTAATCTCTGAAGCCTCTGTCTTCCCAGAGAATTAATGTTGCCATTGTTTCTATAGAGTCTGGAACTAATAAGTATTTTGTATCCTCAAATTCATTTGACATAATAAGATTTTGTGACCTAAAGTTGACACTACCCCACAGAAAGGTTAAAAATCCTGGAGAAAGTGTGTTGTTACAGTGCCTGACCTAGCAGCACTGCAGGAAAGATGTCTTACCAGATGCAGAGAGGACAACTACAAAAAAAAAAAAAAAAAAAAACCATGGATTCATCTTCATTGTAGTATGATTTTTGCACTGATGTTTAACAAACTGATAAAGGATAAAATAAATGTAAATAGAAGAAAAAAGAATTGACTTTTGGGTTAGACTTATCTCTATGTTTTGATGAACACCATTGGATAAAAGAAGTCACTACAATGCACTAACAGGTAGTTTTTCGACTATTACCTAAGTACTATTGCTACATTAAAAAGCTTGCGCCATGTATTATGAAAATAATCTGGAGAACCAGGAAGAAAGCTAAGCCCTTACCTGTGAGCCAGCTGTTGCATGGGCTGAGGAGGCAAGAAGAATCGTGCTCACCCAGTGAACAACTGATTCAGAGGAACTGTATGGTTTGATTAACTCTGCAAGCCTAAAGCCAAGCAACTATTTAGAGGACAACAATGTGCAATACAGTAACTATCGTAAATTTTCTGTTTTCTTATCACTGTTTTGATTCATCTTATTGTTCTGTTCTATTCTCTTTAAAAGTAAAAAAGAAAATGCAGGGCCTCACTAGCTGGAAATAAAAAGAGAAAATAATCTATGCTTTGTAGACACTAATACTTATGCCAAACTCAATTACTTTGACTGGTTGGGTTTCTTCTTTTCATTATATATGTGTTTCTATTTTAAGTATTCATTTTCTCCTAAATACTGCTTTAGGAAACATTAAAAGATACTTTTCAAAATAAAGTTAAAATCATGACTTTCACATGGATACAAATAAACATGTGTTAAAGACTTTATTCTACTCATTTACCAATGAGAGAACCAGGCATGTGTTGTAAAACCAGTTTAAAAGAGAATTTGAAGAACAGACACATTTAAAAATATTGCAATGAATATACAAATGGAGGTGAAGTTGGTTTTCTGCAAAAGAAGAGGTAAAATCAACTAAACCTCTGGACAAGACAGACTTTTCATGTTAATAGACCAGAATTATTTTGTATTCTTACCACCTGCCTTAATTTGAAAAGTAGCAAAAACTTCAAAAACATTAGAAGAGTAGATTCATAATCCTGGCTATGTCCACTGGGCCTAATTTTCCAATGAAAGCACAAATATTTTTTCAAAAGATAAAATAATTTTTTCTGGAGGTCCTTTCCTTTATCTATTTTTTAAAAAAGAAAACTGGCAGATCCAAGAATCATTCTGCAATTCCTGGTTTCCCAGATGAGATTTTTTTTTAACAGTACATCTGAGACAGTCTATAGTTAGAGTTTATTTTCCCCAATGAAGTTTTTATTACCTATATAAAACAATTTTCTGTTTCTGTTTAGTTTATATTCATTCTACTCATTGATATTTAGTCTATTCATTTAGCAAATATTTTTCATTCACATATCTATCCAGTGTCAAATCTAAGAAAACAGGAGTAGATCAGAGAAAGTCTGTCTTCAGTACAGACTTTGAATGTAACATATATGAAGTATATTTCATAAACTCAGAGAGACAAGAATGATTACCATCTTTCTGAAAACATATTCTGAATCTGAAATCCAACCATCTGCTTGACAGAACATTGGACTTAGCTGTTAATTGGCTTTCCTTAGGTCATGTAAAGTCTCAAGGGCTTGTAGGGGAAAACTGCAAGATTTTGCATTTTGGTAGGTATTCTGGCTAGCTCATGTATAAAGATTATCTCTGTTTTTGGTTGTTTTGGGCCTGTCTTACAACTCTGCAAGATAAAAGTTAATTTACAGATCATGCCTCTTTTGGCTCATAAGTAAACGATTATTGATCACGGCAATGTCAATGAATTTGATTAGATTGACAAAGACTCATTTTGATAATCTCTAATTAGAATTCTAATTAGAGATTCTAATTCTAATTAGATTCTAATTCTGATTAGAATCTAATTAGATTCTAAATCTAATTAGAATCTTCTACTCTCTCTAGATCTTAATCTTCAGTGTCTTTGGATTGCTCAGGTGTAACATAAATTATGTTGTCAGAAATCTTACCTTCAATATCTGATCACCTTTAATTGCTAAAAAAATTTCTCATCCCTGAAGGCCTCACCAGCAATCCCTACCTAACAGCTGCAAGACTTCGCTCAGAACCTGGTAGGGCCCTGCCCAGCATCCCCCAAAAGTCCAGACCTTTGAGTCATCACAGGGTTCCTGGTAGGGCCCCACTCAGTGACTCTCAGGCAGCTGGGAGCCACTGTGTATTGAGTGGTGTGACCTGAAGGCCTCCACAGGAATCTCTACCAGGCTGTGCAGCTGCTGCCTGACTTTGCTGGGAAGCTGGTAGGGCCCTGCCCAGAGATCCCAAGAAGCTGGGGTGATTTGGTGTGCCATGTGGCATGAGTGGAAGCCCTTCCCAGTGTATTCCACATACCATTCAGCCTTATTATACCACTCAGAACTTGGTAGGTCCCAGGCCAGTGACCTTGAGCAGCTGGGGAGCTTCAGTGAGCCACATAGGATGTGCTGCAGGTTTATGCAGAGCACCCACCCTCATTTGGAGAGCCTTTGAGTGCCACTAGGGACTTGTTAAGAACTGCCTAACATCCCCCACTCAACTGGAGAAACTTCTTTCAGAGGAGACAGCCATCTTCAATCAAAGAAACAACTGAGACCTTGCATTCAAGTGCCCCAGGGGAATATGAAAAATGACAAAATGAAAGAGCAAAATGCAATCACAAACCTCCAGCCCATCCCAACCAAGACTTGGACACATGGACATTTAAGAAAATGTAAGCCATATACCTGAAACTTCTGATGATAGCAACTGAAGTAAAGAAACACCTCCATGAAGCTATGAAGGAACTCAGATCAGCAATAATCTCTCAGGTAAAAGAAGAAATCATAAACATAATGAAAGAAATGCTGAACACATCTTAAGAAGACATAGTTAAAAGTAGAGGAACATGGAAAAATAATTGAAACCTTGAATAAACAATATAAGAAAGAACTAAAATGCATGAAACATTCAGAGAGATATCCAGGAAATCAAAAATTCCATCGAAAGCTGGCAAAACCACCTCAATGATTGTGAAGACAGACTTTCAGACCTCAAAGATAAAATTATGGCTAGTGAACAGGAAAAGAAAGACCTTTTAAAATAACAAGGAATCAAGAAATAACAATTCAACAGTTTCAGATGATGCAGAGAAAAAAATAAGATTAATAGGTGTAAGTGAAAAAGATGACAGCCCAAATGATATCAAAAGACTATTTACAAAAGTAACAGCTGATGTCATTCTCTTAAATGGTTTTACATTGTTTTGATATACTTAATGCTACAGTATACGAAGTTGTACTCAAGGACTTCAAGGAAAGAGTCAATATGGTAACTACTTTTGGGTCGGAATTATCTGGTGGTGAAACACTATTCTGCTTAAATGGTTATGTTTTGATCTGCCCTGTTTCGCTGTTATGCCCTCTTTTTTCTCTCAATCTCCACTCCATTATTTACTTTTTCATTTTTATCCATTTAATTAAAGGGAAAAAAATAGCAGGATATAATATAGTAACCCACTTTGACTTTCTATTATCTCGATTTGAAGCCCTGTATTACTCTCACCATCTTGTTTTTGACTGAGGTTCCTCTATTCTGTTTTACTGGATAGTATCAGGTTCGAAAGTTTAGGCATCAGCTGACAAGATAATGAGATTCATTATAACGCCCATTCTCATTGACTTTTATCTACTTTTGAAGACCTACAATGTCTCCAATGTTTTGGTTTTGTCGGTTTTGTTCTTTACTGTTTTGTTCAATTGTATTACAACTAATGATATAGGCAATTCTATTAGAGATAGCGGGAGGCATTATGGTAACCATTGTTGATCACCTTGTATTATGTTTTTATATTATCTATTATGTCCACCCTTTTGACTTGACCGATTCTGTTCTGTTATGTCTCATTTGGTTTTACTCTCTTCCAAAAAAGCAATAAGAACCGTGGGAGCAATGAAACCCAAAATGTGTAATAGTCATTGTACAAAAGAGAGGAAAAGAAAGTGCTCTAAACTATATAACTGCAAGTATATTTAAGTGTATAAGATAGAAAATGATATCACAGAGTTTTATTGGATCATTGAACAGAACTGTTTGCAGTATCATTGTTGGAATGTCCACTCTACAAGCTTTAATTTTGTGACTTGAACAATTATTTCTAAGATGGCAATATGTAATCCATTAACTAGTGATTTCCTACTGTGCATTTTTTTCTTCTGTAAATCTGTATAACTTGTACCCCTTCACTGTTTTTTTTTCTTTTCTCCTTAAAAAAAAAAAAGTAACAGCTGAAAAATTTCCAAACATGGGAAAGGAGAATGATATACAGATAAATGAAGCATATCAAACTTCAATTGCCATAACCAAAATCTACACCCAAACATATAATAATCAACATCCCAGAAATTCAAATTAAGAACAAAATATTAAAAGCTATTAGAGAAAACAAAAAAGTCACTTATAAAGGAAAGACCATCAGAATCACAGCAGATTTCTCAACACAAACAATGAAATCAAGAAGAGCATGGAGTGAAGTATTTCAAGTCCTAAAAGAAAATGACTTGCAACCCAGATTGATGTACCCTGCAAAACTATCCTTCAAAATTGATGGAGAATCCAGGTGTGGTGGCTCATGCCTGTAATCCCAGCACTCGGGAGGCTGAGGCAAGAGGATTGTTGTGAGTTCGAGACCAGCCTGAGCTACAAAGTGAGTTCAAGGCCAACCTAAACTGCATAGAGACCCTGTTTCAAAAAGACAAAAAAAATTGATGGAGAAATAATAAAGAACAGCCTCCACAATAAACAACAGCTGAAGAACTTCATGACCACTAAACAAATCCCACAAAGAATACTGAAAGATATTCTAGATAGACATAAAGATAACTATGGCTTCAAGAACACCAACAGAAGGAAACCACCAACCAGCATAAACAATTAAACAGAGGGAAAAATAAAGTACCAACAGCACAAAGATAACATGACAGAAATAAGCCAATATATATCATTTATAACCATTAGTGTAAATGGCCTCAATTCACCAATTAAAAGAAACAGATTGGCAGAATGGATCAAGAAACTGCATCCAAACATATGCTGTATACAAAAAATCCATCTAATCCAAAAGGAAATTCATAGACTGAAAGTCAAAGGATGGAAAACAATGCTCCAAGCAACAAGAACCTCCCCCCAAAAGGAGGGGTAACTATTCTTCAAACCAAGAATGATCAAAAGAGATAAAGAAGGTCACTACATACTGGTTAGGGGAAAACTTCAAGAGGAAGAGATGACAATCTTATTTATATATATGCACCATATATGGGAGCACCCAGCTATACAAAACAAATACTAATAGAAATGAAAAATCAAATAAGCAATAATACAATTATAACATGAGACTTTAACATTCCACTGATATGAAGAGACAGATCAATGAGGCAGAAAATCAGCAAAGAAATAAGGAACTGAATCAAACTTGTGAATGAATGGACTTAATAAATGTGTACAGGATGTTCCACTCAACAATATCAGAATATATATTCTTCTCAGCTTCACATGGGACATTCTCTAAAATAAACCACATACTAGCCTATAGAACATGCTTAAGTAAATGCAAAAAATTGAAATTATCACATGCACATTATCTGGTCATAGTGCTATAAAACTGGAAATCAATGAAAAAAGAAACTGGAGAAATGCCACAAACACATGGATACTAAATAATATATTCCTGAACAATCAATGGTCATAAAAGAAATTAAAGAAGAAATTGAACAATATCAACAAGTAAACAAAAATACAAATTTACCGGAACCTGAGGGATGCTGTGAAACCAGCCCTCAGAAGGAAATTTATTGCAGTGAATTCCCACTTTAAGAAAATACAAGAAACATAAATAAACAACCTGATACTACATGTCAAAGATCTAGAAAAAGAAGAGCAAGTCAAACTCACAGCCAAAGCAAGGGAGGAAATTATAAAGATCAGAGCAGAAATCAATCAATAGAGACTAAGAAAACAATACAAAGAATCAATGAATCAAAGAGTTGGTTCTTTGAAAGAATATGTAAAATTGATACGCCACTAGCCAATCTTATTTTGAAAAAAGAGAGAAATACTTAGGAAGCAACCTAACAAGGAAAGAGAAAGATACATTCAGTGAAAATTACAGTACTCTGAAAAAAGAAATTGAAGAGAATCTCAAAAAATGGAAAGATATTTCTTGTTCATGGATAGGAAGATAATTACATTGTGAAAATTGACAGTCTCCCAAAATTTTTGTACAGATTTAATACAATTCCAATAAAAATACCATTAATGTACTTTACAGATCTAGAGAACTCATTCCTAAAATTCATCTGGAACCAGAAGAGACCTAGAATAGCAAAGGCAATTCTGGGCAACAAAGGCAAGGCAGGAGGCATCACAATCCCTGACTTGAAGTTATACTACAAAGCAACTGTCATAAAATCAACATGGTACTGGAATAAAAATAGAACTGAAGATCAAGGGAATAGATTAGAAGGTACAACCACAACTACAAAGATGCTCAGTCATCTTATTTTTCTTTAAAATTTATTTTAAAGGGGGTAAAACATAACAAAACAATAAAACAGATCAGAAGAAAACAATGTAAGAGACATAGATTTCAAAGCAAGACAACAGGAGATCTTTACTGTTTATCATATTGTCTCTTGGTTTCTTCCAAATAGTTGTCCATATTCACACACAGTGAATTCATAACAAAACAAAGTAGGTTTAAACTGATCAGAACAGGATGATGAAGGAATTTTAGGTCTTCAAGACCAGACAATAAGGAAGTCAACAATGTCTGCCATAATGTCTCTAGTTTTCTTCAAAATACTTGTCCATACCTATATGTATGTTGAAATTAAACAAAAGAAAACAGACCAATATCATTCTGAACAGAGAATAATAGCACTGCTATATTTTATATCATGATGTTATAGAATTAGCACTGGGTACCTTAGGGTCTCTTTTTCTTCAAAGTATCTGTTCATTACTGTCGTGAGTGTCTAGGGCACTCTGAACTCCGGGCAAGGTAAACACACACGCACGCCTTGTCGGGACACGGGGGGTACAGCGCTTGGAAAAGAAAGACAGGAGAGACACCTTTGCTGTCTGCACCGCGTTACACTGCACTGCACTGCACGCACAATCTTTATTTTAGGATTCATATATAGTAAACCCGATCAGTTCACAGAGCCCAGATAATTAAGTAGTGAAAAGGCATTCTTTGTGGCAAGCTACAACGTGACAGACTACAATGTTTATTCTAAAGCTATCTAAGTGAGGTAAATAATCACAACCAGTTCTCATAACCTCTCTAGCCCAGGAAGAAATTCATTAGCTCAAGAATGTTGTTAATTTGTCTGCTGTTAGTGTCACAAAGGGTGGCCAGCCACTTCCTCAAGACTTCTGCAAAACAAAGCCAGCTCACAGTATGGATTCCAGAGGGTGAGGGCTCACTAAGAACAGGCATTCCTATTCTACCTCCTTCTCGCATACCAGGGCGGCTATTGTAAATTGCAGGTTAGAGGGGATTGGGCCTACAAAGTGACACCTCATCCCCCACACTTCCTTCCTTTTTATTTTTTAACAACAATTTCCATAAGATCAGGTTATTAATAGTATTTCGTCTTATGCAGTAAAAATACACAAGAACTATGGCAATGAGAACTATAATTAAACTAAGTCCCATGCCACTAAAAGTGTGGGTTATGCTCTGCCAGATTCCTTTGGAATCTAATCCTTTCAAAGATTGAGCAAGCAATTGCGCAAATTGTGCTAGGGATTCATCATCATTTTGCTTTGCAAAATCCTTGTCAATTTGATTATGCAAAGATTCTATTTCCTCCTGGGCAGAGGTGTTTCCATTTAGATACATTCTAATCATTTCCCATTCATGTTCTGTTTGATTATAAGGTCGTTGGGTTATACAGAAAGTAGTTGAATTCCAATCACATTTTAAAAACACTTGATGCTGAAGAGCCAATATTTTTCTACCCATCCATTCAACTGTTTGTTTAAGGAGGTCTATTTGTTGTTGTAGTTTGGCGTTTATTTGCCACTGAGTTAACCAAAGTTCATGAGAATTCTCATGCCATAATTCGACAACATGTTTTTCTTGCAAAGAGGTATGTAAAGCTACTCCTGAGACTGCTGCTAGAGAGGCTACAGTTATCAGACTTAACAGTACAGCAACCACTATTCCAATAAATCTTTTTGTACGTTTTAACAGATGTTTAAAAAATTCAGTAGTAACAGAAATTACCGGGTCTTGAGACCAAGGTCGAGTTAAATTTACAGGCAACCAAATATGAGTTTTTTGTTGTAACAGCATAACTGTATAAGGCTTAGTGAAATTTAGTGTGCTATTTAAGCATGTAAACAATTGACAATTTAAACAAGTACAAGAAAAATGTGTAAAATTAAAAGTTCCCACTAAAAAGACATAAGGTAGAGGTGCACAAACAGTAATATTATACATTTTAAACCTAGTAAAATTATAAGTAGTAGATACAGATCGACTAGTCCCTGAATATGAAACATTGTACAAGGTTACAGGTTGCATAGCGGCTGGGATCTTCCAAATATGATTTTGAAGGTGATGAGGGTATTCTTCGGCTGCAACAGCAGGGTTAGCGATTCCACCATCTCCCCACCACAAGAGAGCCGTCTTTTGTTGAAATATAGGAGCTCCGTCAGTTATTTTCTTTGGATCTGGAAGACTATACACAACAGAGAGATTACATCTTGTCTCATTCCATTCAGCACATCCATTAACGAATTTTCCAAATGGTCCCCAAATAATATACCCATCAATATTTTTAGCAAATTTTCCCATACATAGTTGCCAAATTATGGGATTATAAGAAATATTTTTATAAGTGAATTCAGGGCATACAGGAAATGTATTTGTATCAGGTGCTGTTAAATTTTTCCAGGTAACATTAAAGGTTTGAGCAGCCAAGGCTTGAAGCCTTGTCCTTTTGTTGCCTGCTTTTATTCCATGTTGAATCCAATACTGCCATCCCAGAGGGATGCAAGGCGGTTCCCCAATGCAAATAGGCCTTTGATTACCATAATAAGTAAAATTGAATAGTGTCCCATCATCTTGATTGTGGGGGGTTAAATCAGCCCACGGTGCTGACAAAATTTCTCTAGGTGTGGTATAAAGTAAAATATCACTAGTTCCCCATTTTACAGGTTCTAATAAAGGGGGGTTTGGAATATATGCCCAGTACGAATGCGGAGGTACCTCAGTCCCCGATGCAACGGTGAGCAAGGCACATAAAGCTAAAAACAAGTTTTCGGGGTTTAAAGGCTTTCCTGCTTGAAGGACAAGCCGTTGCCCTTCTATGGTCAATTTCTTTAATTGTCCCCATGTAGGGAGGGGATTTAAATTTGGTCGCTGTGAGCGGCGGGATTTTCTTAGCTGTAATCTGGCCATGGCTGCGATAGGAACAAACTCAGCATCCTCAGCTTCTAGCTGGTTTCGCGCTCGCTTCTGAAGGCACGGTTCCGGTTCCTTGGGGAGTTGTCTCCGGGGCTGGTGAACAGGATCTGGAGACGCGGGTCCTGATCCATCGTCCAGGGACCCACTGCTGAATTCCATTTTCTGTGGAGATATAACCAAAACCTTTCCCCCTATAGAGCAATGTGCCCCTCTCCCATTCAGCCTCTGGAGCTGTTTTAGTCCAAATAGGTTCATTAATCACAAAGGGCTGTTGTTGCTGTTCAAAATGTTTTTCAGCTCTAGTTAATATTTCACCTTGTGGTAAATTGAGAAAATTTAAAATAAACAATGCTTGATGCAGTAATGTTTTTGGACTGTTTTGCAATTTAAACAGTATTGGTATCTGAATATCCTCCTGACTCCTCCTTTTTAATTTTTTAATTTGTAACTTAAGAGTGCCATGTGCTCTTTCAACAATAGCTTGACCCTGGGGGTTATATTCAATCCCTGTAATATGAATAATATTATGGAGATCGCAAAATTGTTTAAATGTTTTGCTAGTATAAGCAGGTCCATTATCTGTTTTGATTTTAGAAGGAATTCCCATAACTGCAAAAGTCTCCAATAAATGTACAATAACATTTTTAGTGGATTCTCCCTGTTGAGCAGTAGCCCATAGAAATGAAGAATAGGTATCAATAACTACATGTACATAAGAAAGCCGACCAAAAGAAGGTACATGTGTAATATCCATTTGCCATAACTCATTAGGTTGAATTCCTCGAGGGTTGACACCTGCGGGAATAATTCTTAAATGTAATGGTCTACAAATAGGGCAAGCTTTTACAATCTGTTTAGCTTTTGTAAAAGGTATCTTATATTTAAGATGCAAATGTCCTGCATTTGCATGATTAAATTGATGTTCTTCAACGGGTGTGGTGAACATAACTAAGGAATCCACTGCATTGTTACCTGATACTAATGGTCCGGGTAACTGAGAATGAGAACGTAAATGAGTAATAAAATAAGAATGATTTCTTTTTTGAACATGTATTTGTAAATTTTGAAATAAAGACAATAAAGCAGGCTTATTAGAATATAACACAGCTGAATAGATATTTGTCACTACTCCAACAGAATAGGCCGAATCGGCTATAATATTAATAGGTTGGTTATGAAAATCTAAAAACACTTGTAATATAGCAAAAAGTTCATTTTGTTGTACAGAGTTAAAATTTGTCTGACGTACCCAGTAAGATTTTTGAGTCCAATATGCAGCTTTATTTTTAGATCCATCTGTAAATATAGTCAAAGCTTGTGGAATTGGCTGTACAGCTAATAAGGTATTAACCACAAATTGTTGACGTCTAAAAAAATCCCATAATTTACTTTTAGGAAAATGATATGAAAAAGTTCCCATGAAATCTGCTAAAGCAATTTGTAAGGTTTCAGTAATTGACAACAAATATTCCCATTGTTCCTTAGTTAAAGGGATAACTATATTGTTTATATCTTCTCCTATCAAAGTTATAGAACGAGCTCTACCATTCATAATTAAAGCTGCAACCATGTCAATATAAGGCATAACATTTTTAGATTGCTTAGTTTTAGTGAATACCCATTCTACTGGCATAGCATTTTGACCTAAAACTGCAGAGGGATATTGAAAAGTATTAATAATATATAAAGTTAGAGGCAATTTAGGATCAATCCTAATTAAAAATGCATCCTTAATTCGTTGTTCTACAAACTGTAATTCTTGCTCGGCTTTTGTTGTTAAAGAACGAGGGCTGGATGGATCTGAAGAGCCCTGTAGAGTAGCAAACAAATGCTGTAATGCATGGGTAGGAATACCTAGTGTGGGACGAAGCCAATTAATATCCCCTAATAATTTTTGAAAATCATTTAAAGTGGATAACTTATCTCTCCTAATAGACATTTTTTGTGGAATCACCTTTTGTCTAGTAAGAATATATCCCAAATAATGACTAACTTCTTCCTTTTGAATTTTATCCTGTGCTATTACAAGTCCAAACGGAGAAAAATATTGAGGTAAAGTTTTTAAAATATCTTCTAAAACATTTCTATCACTATATGAGAATAAAATATCATCCATGAAATGAGCCGTATAAACCTGAGGCCATCGTGCACGCACTGGTTTTAATGCTGCATCAACATAAATTTGACATATAGTTGGGGAATTTTTCATTCCTTGGGGTAAAGTCCTCCATTGATATCTTTGATAAGGTCTTTGATAATTTGTTTGAGGAATTGAAAAAGCAAACCGTTTTCTATCTTCTGGATGTAATGGGATGTTAAAAAAACAATCTTGTAAATCTATAACATATACAAACCAACCAGCAGCGAGCGCTGAGGGTAAAGGAATGCCGGGCTGAAGGGCTCCCATTTGAATTAAGGATGAATTTACAGCACGTAAGTCCGTTAAAAGTCTCCACTTGCCTGATTTCTTTTTTATCACAAATATTGGAGAATTCCAAGGAGATGTGGATGGTTCTATGTGATGTAGAAAAAGCTGTTGATCAATCAATTCCTGTGCTGCCTGTAACTTTTGAGTAGTCAAAGGCCACTGATCTATCCAAATTGGGTCATCATTTTTCCAATTAAGCTTTAAAGGATTCATTTCCCTAGGCTGTAGAAACATGCAAAATATTAAAAATGTATATAAGCTCCCCATTGTTCTAATACATCTCTTCCTAAAATAGAAACTGGTACCTCTAAGATATAAGGTTTAATAACAGCAACTTGACCCTCTTCATTTTTTATATGTATATGCATTGTGGCTTGTCCAATTGTATTTACTGGAGTTTTACTTACTCCTTTTATATTACATGGAATAATAGTATAAGTAATATGAGAAGGCCAATCAGTAGGTTTAACAATAGTAATATCCGAGCCTGTATCTATAAGAGCCTGAATTTTCTTATGCTCAATAAAAATATTAATAAGAGGTTGTTGTTGAGATAATTTAGCTGTCCACATTACATTAATAGGGTTAGTACTGCCGAACCCTCCTGTTCGCTGAACAACAGAGGATCCTATTGGGATATAAGGCAGTAAAATGAGTTGAGCTATACGTTCTCCCTTTAATAATTTATAATCTGTAAGTGAGGACATCAGAATCTGAATTTCTCCAGTATAATCTGCATCTATAATTCCTAAGTGAACAGTAATGCCTTTTTGATTTAAACTAGATCTACCCGTGAGCAAGCCAAAAGTTCCCGCAGGCAGAGGACCAAAAATTCCTGTAGGAATTCTCACGGGAGATTGTCCTCCTCTTAATTCTACATCTTTTAAGGCTGGTATGTCCACTGCGGCACTGTGTTGGGTGGCTGGCTGTAGGGAGAATACGGTAGATTTACCCCATTGATTTGTCCGGGGCCCGGGGTAGGGCCCGTTCTCCCGTTTCCCTTTTGTTCAGCTGAATTAACTTGTTTACTCCTGCATTCACGAGCCCAATGATTTCCCTTCTTACATTTTGGACATAAGCCGGGAGCTCTAGATCTCTTTTTTTGATCATTGCCTACAAGTTTTGGACAGGCCCTCTTTACATGTCCTATCTGACCACAATTAAAACATTTTAAAGACTGTTCCTTTTTAGATTGCCAATTAGTCCACGTGGTTGCCATGGTCTCAGCAAACAGTTGCATTTTCCTAGATTCTGAATTTAAATCTTTACATTGTTTTATAAAATTGTCAATCGTTCCAGTATCTTTTATTGGAATTAAAGCCCTTTTGCATTCATCATTAGCATTTTCAAAAGCTAACATTTTTAAGAGATGCTCTTGTAAGTCTTGTCCCACTACTGTTTTTTCTATAACATTTTGAAGTCTTGCAACGAACTCAACATACGGTTCATTGGCTCCTTGCAGAACTTTAGCCCAAGATCCATATTCTGATCCTTTAGGCCGTATTTTATCCCAAGCTTTTAAAGCAATATCTTTTAATTGAGCATGAATCTCTCTTGGAGCTCCTGCCTGATGCTCAACAGTATCAAAGAAACCTGTACCAGAGAGCATGGGATAAGAAAGGAGTCTAATATTCGGATCTCGATCGTCAGCATTTTGTCTTGCCTTTTCCGCACAACCTTCCATAAACCACATGTGCCACTGTAAATATTCTGGCTCCTTTAAAAGAATTTTGGCCAAGGCTTTCCAATCATAAGGAGCAAGATTACCATAGTGATCTGCTACCGATGTTATTAATTCTCTAGTGTAATGAGCCTGAGGGCCATAAAGGGTTACAGCCTTTTTTAATTTTGCTAAATCATCCATATTAAATGCTTCCCATCTAGGGGGAACTGCCTCTCCATCTATTGGCTGTGGCCTGATTACAGGGAAAGCAAAGGCAGGCTTTTCCTCATCAGAATCCCCTAATTTTGGTAAATCAGCCAAAGCTAGCTTGGCTTTACTCCAATTAGGGTTAGATGGAGGAGGTGCAGAGGGAACTATAGGCGGGTTTTGCTTAACGGAGAGTTGTTTCACCTCTTGTGTTAAATGCTGTATAGCCTGTAAAATTGGGCGATTGTCATAATTTGATATTGCTGCGGCAGCTAAAGCTGAGTCGGCTGTAGTGGATTTTACTTTTAGTTTGGACGCCTTTTCACTACTTAAAGCGATAGCGTCATTTTGAACTACATTCTGCTCCTCCTCTGTGAGGGGCAATTCCTGAATAACTGGCTTAATTTCTAGTTGAAGATTTTCTACAATATGTTCATCTTCCATAGCTTTTAATAAAGAGTACACAACCGACCAAATAGCCCAAAAACGTAAAGGAATCTTTTCCTCCTGTTGCATAGCCCTTTCTATACTAACCCTTGCCTTCCTCCATACTTCTACATCCAAAGTTCCTTCATCTGGAAACCAAGGATTATATTCTTTAATTGTATCAATACACATATCCAAGTCAGCTGACCTGAGCGATATGCCATATATAGATAATAAATGTTTAAGAATTTTTAAGAAAGGAGAAGAAGCAGATTGTCCCATTTCCCCGTAATAAAATTATACTTACCTTCCTAAGCGACCTTCGGAGTCCCTGAATTCGGGCGCCACTTGTCGTGAGTGTCTAGGGCACTCTGAACTCCGGGCAAGGTAAACACACACGCACGCCTTGTCGGGACACGGGGGGTACAGCGCTTGGAAAAGAAAGACAGGAGAGACACCTTTGCTGTCTGCACCGCGTTACACTGCACTGCACTGCACGCACAATCTTTATTTTAGGATTCATATATAGTAAACCCGATCAGTTCACAGAGCCCAGATAATTAAGTAGTGAAAAGGCATTCTTTGTGGCAAGCTACAACGTGACAGACTACAATGTTTATTCTAAAGCTATCTAAGTGAGGTAAATAATCACAACCAGTTCTCATAACCTCTCTAGCCCAGGAAGAAATTCATTAGCTCAAGAATGTTGTTAATTTGTCTGCTGTTAGTGTCACAAAGGGTGGCCAGCCACTTCCTCAAGACTTCTGCAAAACAAAGCCAGCTCACAGTATGGATTCCAGAGGGTGAGGGCTCACTAAGAACAGGCATTCCTATTCTACCTCCTTCTCGCATACCAGGGCGGCTATTGTAAATTGCAGGTTAGAGGGGATTGGGCCTACAAAGTGACACCTCATCCCCCACACATTACATCGTGCATTATATTATCAATTCTCATAAAGTGTTTAGAAGTTGTACACATGCATGAGTCTCTACATGTATACATATCATTTCTATATTAGAGGGAAAAACAAAACAAATTCCTAGAAAAACATGAAATGAAAAAGACCTGTAAAACCACAATACAACAGTAGTTACTATGATGTTTCTTGTTATTTTCAATAGAATTGTCTCTATTATCAGGCATAATATAATTGATTGTAGCAGTACATAGCAATATTAACAAAAGCAAAACTTTGGAGACATTTTAAAAATTTTTTTACCCCTTTTTACCCCTGAGCTTGATCTTGAGCTGTATTTCTTTACCTACTAACGCCTCAGGGTTTTCATTTCTTATCAGTGAGTAATTCTCCACTGCACAAAAGTGTCATGACTTTACAACTATCTGCAGCTGCCAGATGAGCTGTCCTTATTTCTCTCTAGTTCCTTGTCACATATAGCATTGTTTTGTAATCTTTGACTTTTGATTCACTAATCCTCTTTCAGGTTGATTATAGTTCCTATTCAGAGCATCACAATGGACCCTATCTCCTGATTTACTCTGCCTGTGTTTCTTTTTGTTAGTGTGTAAGGTCATCTGTGTTAGAGATTATAGCCAATCTTCTCTGCTACGCTATTTTTCTTCCATTGGTTGTCTACTTCTCTCCTTTATTCCACTGTCTGTCCCATTCACTGAGGCCTCTCTGCCACTGTTCCTCAAATTCTGGTGATTTCTTTTCTGTCTCTCTAGAATGTCTTTCAGTATTTTTTGTAGGGTTGGATTGGGGGTCATGAACTCCCACAGTTCTTTGTCATAAAGGATCTTGTTTCTCCATTAATTTTGAGGGACAGTTTTGCACATCAATCTGGGTTGGAGGTTGTTTTCTTTCAGGGCTTGGAATACTTCACTCCAAGCTCTTCTTGATTTGACGGTTTGTGTTGAGAAATCTGTTGTGATTCTGATGGGTTTTCTTTTATAGGTGATCTGTTTTTTTTCTCTTACCACCACTTTTAATATTCTGTTCTTGTGATGAATTTCTGGGATTTTGATTATTATATGTCTGGGTGTAGATCTGTTTTGGTTGTAGCTGGCTGGAGCTCTGTATGCTTCATATATCTGAATATCATTTCCTTTTCCTATGCTTGAGAAGTTTCCCTAATTATTTCTGTGAATAGCCTTTGTATTTCATTTATGTTTACCCCTGCTTCTTTGCTCATATCTTTTATTTTTAAATTATAGATCCTCTTGTCATCTTCTAGCCTTTGTATTGTTACTTCCTGGTTCCTTGTTATTTTTAAGAGATCTTTCTTTTCATGATCACACCTTGCAAATATATCTTCAGGTTTTAAAAGTCTAACTTTAGTTTCTGTCAAGCAATTTTGCCAGCTTTCAATGGAATTTTTAATTTCCTGGTAATCTCTTTGAGTCTGTTTCATGTATTCTAGATTTTGTTTATGTTCTTCATCAAAGGTTTCTCTCCTTTTTCTGGGTTACTCCATTCTTCCATCTGTGTCTTCTTGAGAGGTACTTAGCAATTTTTTATTAATCTTATATCTTGCTTTACTTGAATTAGTATTTCAGTTTTAAGTTCATCTATGGTGTCACAAAGGTATTTCTTTATGTTGGCTGATGCTGTGTCTGATATTGCATATTTGCTGCCCTTGATTTCTTCTGTATTTACCTCTTCTAGTCTTATATTCCCTGGGTCAATGGCTGGAGACTTTTTCTTATTTCTTTCTCGTGTCATGTTTCTGGTTTCTTTCAGACAGGTCTATGGTGGAGGACTCAGGTCCTTTCCATATTGCTTATGGTTTTTCTGAAGTGTGCTGGCTGTGGACTGCTGTCCTTTCCAGTTTGCTGTTGATCAGTGAGGTGCATTCAGGGGCAATGTGGGCTGGCCTGTCTCTTCCAAGCCAGGCAACCAGTGAGTGCCTTTACCCTATTAGTCTGTGCCATGTGGACATCATCAGTTCAGGACTATTTTGTCCCTGGCTATGGGGCCTTGACCAGGGGCATGACCCAGCCCAAGCAGATCCCACCAGTCCATTTTGGGCAGGGATGGCTGACTAATGCCACAGCAGTTCAGGGTTAAGGCCCATCCTGCCCATGTCATCCAGCCAGTCACCGCCCCACCATAGGACGAATTCTGAGCACTCACCACGGGTCAGTGCAGGTCTCCACACTGGTTCTGCTCTCTGTTGCAGCCCAGCCTCCTGCCAAGGGCCTTGGGGTCACCAACTCCTGGTGTCAGTGCAACCGGGACTTCAGTGTGACCGCCAGTCTTCTGACTCTAAGGCACCCAGCACATCATGGAACCGGCTCCAGAGAGAGTGCATCTAGCTCCAACCTTCCATCCATGTTTTTTCTTTTTCCTTCCTTCTTTCGTTCCTTGTTTTCTTTTGTTCTTTCTTTGTTTGTTTCTTTTTCTCAGTTTCTTCCTGGGTTGTAAGAATTCTGTGGTCTTCTCCATGGTGTTAAATTCTGGCATCTGAGTTGTTTTTCTCAGAGAAGTTCTCTACCCTGCTACGTATCAGTCTGCCATCCTTCCCCTTTCAGGATCTGATTTTATTAATTCTTTATATGTTCTAGACAGAAGTTCTTTGTCTGAGGGACCATTCACTAAGATATTTTCCCAATTTGTGGGTGTTTTTTTCACTACCCTGGAGATTTCTTTTGACATGCAAAAATTCTTTAATAGGATGTGATCCCAGTTATTGATTCTGTGAAGTATTTTGCATTTGGTTTGATTCTTGTTCATGAATTCTCTACCTACCCCTTTATCTTCAAGATTTCTACCTATTTTGTCTTCCAACTGATTTAGTGTTTCTGTTTTAATAGTTAGATCTTTGATCCATTTTAACTTTAGTTTAGTTCATGGTGGTAGGCATGGCTCTAGTTTTAGTTTTCAGCATATGGAGAGCCAGTTTTTCCAGCACCAGTTATTAAAGAGGCTATCTTTCTTCCAGTGAACAGGCTTGGCTTCTTTGTCAATGATAAGGTGGAATCTAAATGGATCAAAGATCTAAATATTAAAACAGAAACAGTAAATATGCTGGAGGACAAAGTAGGTAAAAATCTTGAAGGCACAGGGGTCAGCAGAGAATTCATGAACAAAAATCAAACTATATGGGAAATACTTCCCAGAATCAACTACTGGGATCTCATCTTATTAAAAGGTTCTTGCATGTCAAAATAAATCTCCAACAGAGTGAAAAGAAAACTCAAAAATTGGAAAATATCTTAGTCAACTGTCCCTTACATAAAGGACTATCTAGAACATATAAAGAATTTTAAAAATCAAGCCTCCTAAATTCAAAGATCTTATCAAAAAATGGGCATCTGGGGGCTGGGGATTTAGCTCAGCGGCATAAGCGCCTGCCTTGCAAGCAGGCAGTCATGAGTTCGATCCCTGGTACCAATAAAAAGACAAAGACAAAAAAAAAAAAAAAAAAAGGAAAAAAAAAAGTGCATCTGGGATGAATACACACTTCTCAGATGAAGAAATACAAATGGCAAATAAATACATTTAAAAATGTTCAACATCATTGGTCATTTGAAAATTAAAACAACACTGAGATTGCATCTCACCTGAAAGAATGGCCAAGATCAAGAAAACCACCAGTAAGAAATGTTAGAGATGCTGTGAGGAAAAAGGAACTCTCCTGCACTTTTGGTGGGAGTGTAGACTGATGCAACCACTGTGGAAATCTGTCTGGACATTCCTCACAAAGCTAGGATTAGAGGTCCCATTTGACCCAGCTATTCCACTTCTGGGCATATTCCCAGAAGAACTGAAAACATCATACTGTGGCGATATATGTGCATCCATATTTATAGAAGCACAATTTGTAATAGTTAAATCTTGAAAACAACTTAAGTGTCCATCAATCAAGGAATGGATAAAAAAGATTTAGTATTTTTATACAATGGAGTACTACTCAGTTATAAAGAAGGACCACATTGAGACTCTTATAGGTAAATGGATGCAACTTGAGACCATACTTATAAGTAAATCAAACTCACATATGTAAATACCCTATTGTCTCCCTAGTGTAAGAAACTGAAGAGTAAATAATATACAAAATCTTCAATTATTATTGTGAAAGGGTAAGAAACTGCTCAAAGAAGAAAAATAACTTAGGGAAAAGAAGAAAGAAGAAAGAAGAAAAAAAGATAAAATTTGTATATATACACATAAGATTACTAAGATGATTGTACTACTAATTCTATTAGTTCTTGGAACAAAACAGTTAACATCTGTAGGAGTAGATCAATATTGCATAACTATATCTGATAATTTGGGTAAGACTTTCAAAGATAGTTGTGCAAAACAACAAAGTCAGTTGTGCTCTACCACCTTGTTTTGAAAGCCTATATTGTTATTGGTTTGGGCTTTGTAGTTATTTGACTTTTGCTTTTTTTTTCCTTGTTCTTTGTTGTGTTGTGTTTTGTTTTTCCCTCTAATACAGAAAGGATAGGTGTACATTTTTGGCCTATATATTCCTAGAACTTCACCTAAAATGTTTACAAGAAGCGATTTTCATATGTGTGATGGTATGAATAGCTACATTAAAGAAAATGAGATATCATGGTAGTTATTGCTGATTTCCTATCATTTTGTTTTGAAGTGCAATAATTCTTTTATTCTTGGTTTTGAGTGTTTTTTGTCTGTTTTCAATTATTTGATTTCAATATATGTGAAGGTATAGGCAACTATTTTGAAGAAAACAAGAGACAATATGGTAGCCATTATTGATTTCCTATTGTCTGGGTTTAAAGATGCATAAGGCACTCATTATTATTATTATTATTTTTTTGTCTTTTTCCTTTTTATCAGTACCAGGGATCAAACTCACGACTGGCTGCTTGCAAGGCAGGTGCTTATGCCGCTGAGCTAAATCCCAGTCCCCAAGCACTCATTATTTTATTTTGATTACTTTTATACTATTTTGTTTTGTATAAACTTATTGTGTGTGAAGGTATGGACAACTATTTTAAAGAAAACAAGAGGCATTATGTCAGCCACTGTTGATGTTCTGTTGTCCTGTCTTGAAGTCTTGTGCTGTTTGTGTAGTCTTATTCTGATCTGTTTTGTTTTGCTTTGCTTTGTTTTGTTTTACTCTTTTTAAAATAAAAAAATTTCGGATCCCTTAGCATCTCCCAGGTTATCCAACCACCTTAGCCAGCTTTCAGTAGGAATCCTGTTTAATCTGCTTAGCCTGGTTCCTCGACTGCCTTACCTTTATGTTTCCTCTAACTTGTTACTGATCTGCAGATCCACAGTTTGTGACTTTCCCTTTATCTGTGTTGTATTTAGAATGGATCTCAGTTATAATGAGGTCTTTCCCCATATTGATTTAGCAATATAGAAACTTTAATATTTTAAATGCCTACTTCGTTTGCTTTTACTGTTGATGTTTTCACAGTTATTTAGGATCTTTAGTCACTTGTCCAAATCTTCATGCATTTTTGATAACTTTTATAGCTTTGTTTTTCCCTAAATAAAGCCTAAGTGAAATATTAAACTTGAACTCACCTTAAGATTTTCCTGGGATGCCCTTGGTAAATCTCAAAGAATTTGTTCCTTCACCTTCTAAAATGAGAGAAGCCAAAATGATTAGCTTTATTTTTTATGTTGAGTTGTATGAAAAAGCATTGTGAAATAAAGAAGAAAATTCATCCTCCCTAAATTATAGTCTATGGAGCATATAGATATATCAAAAATTTTATATAGTTCGTAGAAGTTTATTAACATGTGTATTGTTTGTGATATATCCTAGGATAGAGTTAGTCATAAATTTGGTTATTGTTTTAAAGTATTGTATGCCATAGAGATGATCTAGTTTTTTTGCCAAATAAACTCTCATCAGACTCTTAACCATAGCCAACTAAAGTCTTTCTTTAGTCACATAGTTTTTGATTTATTCTAATTGTTCTCTGAATGTGTTTTCAATGAGTGTAGGGCAAAGTGCTTCATGATGGAATTGCTTAAATAACTTTGAGACCATGCTACTTCATTGAGTCAGATTTTCCAAAACTTTTGTGGAGTAACAGATGGGTTTGTAAAACTGCTGCTCCAGAACCGAGCAGAACAAGCATTAATTACCTGGGATTGAATGAACTGATAAAAGGTATTTGGTTGGTGGGCTGATTTCTGTTTAAAACACGGTTGGCTCTTTAATGCTCTATTTTCTGGATATAAAGAACCCCTGTGGCTGTTCTTTTTAGGCTACCTATCATTTAACAACCATTTAATAGGTTATTCTATTGGAAATGGAAATAAAATATTTTTTCCCTCCCCAATCCCCCTTGAATTCCAAAACTCTTTTTAACATCTTTTTTTTTTTTTGGTACTGGGAATTGAACTCAGAATCTTGAGCTTGCCAGGCAGGCTTTGTGCTGCTGAGCTATATCCCCTGCCCCAAAACTCTTTTTAAATATTCTTATTTTATAGCATTGTGTCAAGAAGGCATGTGCTGTCACAAGAGATAAAACCTGTTGGTTTACTCCTGTCATACTTGCTTCATCATTTGAACATGTTTGATCTCTATAACCAGCAATATTTTCAACTGTCTACCCTACAAGGTCTGGAATTGGGTATATAGTTTACTCCAAATTTTAATCTTTGAATTTTTTTTTTTTATCGGTACTGTAGATTGAACACACGACTGCGTGCTTGCAAGGCAGGTGCTTATGCCACTGAGCTAAATCCCCAGCCCCATTTTTTCTTTATTTATACAAATTCCCCTTATTAAATACCTGACTCTTGCACCGTCCATAAAATAGTACTGTTTACCAATTCTCAAAAGATATTTCAGCTAGGCCTTAATAAACAAAAAGTGATCCATCATGAAATGTATTTTATTGTTCAAGAAAAATATTTCTGTCAGCTGTGGTGGTGCATGCCTATACTCCTACCACTTGAGAGACTGAGTAAGAGGATTGCCACAAGTTTGAGGCCAACTTAGTAAGTTGAAGGCCAACCTGAATCACAGAGTAAAACCTTCCTCAAAAAAAAGGTAAACAAAAATCTTTCCGATTTTCCTTGATTAGAAAGACAGAGGGACAAACACCCATTTTATCATCAAACGTCAGCCAGGGTCCTCTAAGTTCCCTACTACTTGACTTTCAGGGCCTGTCCTTATCAGATCTTCACCATTTAATTGTAGTAACAATTTTGCTAAATTGGTTATCCAGACTTCTCACCCTGAAAGGCTGATCAAATTCCTAGTTCTTGTCCACTCCCCAAGTGATATCTGATCACTCTGGCCTGCTTTTCATGAGAATTCTGTTAGGTCTATTTAACCAGAATCCTCCCACAACCCTGAAGTGCTCTCTTAATAACTTTCCATTCACTGACTCTCCCTGCTGTTTTGTGATAAATCTTTACCGTCCATGTTGTATTTGTAATAGATGCTGACTCTATACTGAATGTCCTAGTTACTTTTCTCACTGCTGAGACAAGATACCTAACACTTAAAGTTAAGGGAGGAAAGGTTTATTTGGTTTACAGTTTGTAGAGGTTTCAGTGCATAATTGGCTAGCTCCAAGACAGGGTGGCAAGGCAGAGGAACAACAGTTCAGGGCAGACAGAAGTAGTAAAGCAAAAAGGGAAAGATAAATTTATTTCTGTCCCTTCCTTATATTGTATCCAGGCTATGGGATTAGGGTGGTGCCAATCCAATCAGTGGACTGATTAAATACTCACTCAACCTTAATCCTAGCATTGCACATGAATCAGTCACATACACTAGACTTAGCCACCTCTGAAAAAGCCTCACTTATGAATTCATGTGGCTTTGGGGAGACACTTTGACACAAACCATAACACTGAATTTTCTTTTTGTTCTATTGCAAAAGCTCTTCATTAAAAATTATTTATTTTTATCACTTTAATATCTAGCTCTGGTTTGCTTTGGTAAGATAGAGAATATAAATCCCTGGAAGTTGAATCTCTATTTGAATTGGTTGTTAGATCTTACTGGTCTTTCATTAATTATTGAGTGAAATAAAATTATCAATACATTCATTGAACAATGGTATAAGAATTAATGATTTTATCCTCATTAAAAATGCATCCTGGCTCTTGCCAGTTGTTATGCTCCCCACTGAAGCTCATATATCATGTGAAGTAGCTTCTCTGCCTCAGGCAGAATGGTGATTCCTGCAAGCAGGCTACAGTTTTAGGGCTGCTATGTGGTTGTGAATGTTCTGTAGTAGCTACTACTTGTCCATGCCTTTCACACAGACCAAAGTTAAGTTTTTTTTTTTTAAATAAATATGCCACAGACTATAGGTTTATGTCACAGCTATTCACTATATTATTGTAGCTCAAAGGCAGCCATAGACAATATTTTAATGAATAGACTTTGCTGTGTTTCAAAATTAAGAACAAAAAAACCTTATGTACAAAAACAGATGTTAGCACAGGGGCTATTTGTCAAGTCTTGACTGTCACCATAGTGATTTGATAGCAATTCCCCTAGAAGGCTCTCAGAGAACGAGAAGTAGGGTCTCACCATTTATATCTGTTTTCTCTACTTCTTTACTTTCCCCTCAAAAGGCATTTGATGTTTTTCTTACTGTACTTTAGCATAGTTTGCTCATTAGGTCTAATTTTTTGAAGAAAACAAGAGAATAAAATTGTTAGGAAATTTTGTTATGGGTCCATAATGGCTCCAAATCAAAGAGTATGAAGATTAGTACCCAGATGGAAAACAAAAGAAAAAATATAATATCCAAACACTAATTAATATTTCAGTAAGCTATCTTGTCATAGAGATAAGACCTAATTTTCTGAAATCATTATTTTTTATTTTCTAAATTTGTGAAACATTGAAGATTTTCAGAACATTTTTCAATTTGTAAACAAAAGTAAAGCAAGCCTGGGTTTGGTGGTACATGCCTGTAATCCCTGCATTTGGAAAGTGGAGGCAGGAGGATTGCTGCAAATTACAGCCTGGTCTGGGCTACGAAGTGAGTTCAAGTCCACCCTGAACTACATAAGGAAACCCTGTACCAACAAACAAACAAACAAACAAACAAACAAGAAACCAACCAAAAAAAGCAGAAAGCAAAACAGAATGGCCTAAGTCAGTGAATCTGGTCAGTTTTAATAACTGTCTAAAGTCTTAGACAAGGTCTATAATTGCCATGTGGCTTCTGCCTGGTGATTTTTGGAGGTCTATTCTGGAGGAAATCATCCATCAAGTAAGAAATGTGACTATTATGGTCTGTCATGTCAGAAAGGACACATGTAGGTCCTTTGGCTGAATTTGGCAGCTACGTGAAGGAGATCTCTTGCATGTCTGAGCTGGTTAATCCTTTGAAAACTGAGGCACCCGCTGAGGTTGGATTGCAACTATGTGAGGGGCACCAAGTGAGAACTGCCTGTCTGAGTCCATTATGATTTCTGACCCATATAATTATGAGCCAAATATAATGGTGGTTTACACCAGCAGTTTCTCTCTCTCTCTCTCTCTCTCTCTCTTTTTTTTTTTTGGTATGGGGATTAAACTCACGACTTCACACTTGCCAGGCAGGTGTTTGTATCACTGAGATGTATCCTTGGCCCATAGCATCAGCAGTTTTTGAGGGTGGTCATGTAACAATAGAAACTAACAGAAAGAATACAATCATCTTTGAAGAGTCATTATGCAGAAAGTGAAGGAGAAAGAAGAATCAGAGAAGACTACAGATTGAATTTTTTTTTTGTACCAGGGATCGAACTCATGACTGTGCACTTGCAAGGCAGGCTCTTACGCCACTGAGCTAAATCCCCATGTTTCTACAGATTGAATCTTTTAGAAAATAAATTTGTCATCTTGGACAGGAAAATGAGTTGTAGTAAAATGAAGAAATGCTTCAAAATGAAGAAAAGAGGATAACTTAGGTGATCTTGAGTACAGTATATTCAGGATATGTAAAAGATAGTGCTTATTATATCCACAAAAGACTGCACAAGCATATTCATAGAACTTTAGTCAGATTATTTCCAAACTGGAAACAACTCAAATGTCTATTAACAAGAATATGTCTCGATGTCTATATTGTTAAAAAGAAACAACTTAATGATTAAATGAACAATGTTGGCCATTTGTAAGAAAAAAGAATACATACCAGAAGGAGAATAACTGGGTCAAATGGAACTTTTATTTAACTTTTTTGGGAGGAATTTTTGTATGTATCTGTCCAAAAGAGTTAAGACATCCAGTCACACAACTCACAATAGCTAAATATTGGAAGTGTCCCCTATGTCCATACATAGATGAATGGATGAAGAAACTGTGATATTTACATATCATGGAATATTATAATGCCATAAAGAAAGATAAACGAGTTGGTTGTAGGAAAATGGATGCATCTTGAAACCATAATAAGTGAAATGAGGCACGTAAACTTAAGTGTCACATTTCTTCTCTCACTTGAGAAACTCAGAGTAAAAATAAAGAGCATAGTAAAAGATAGATATTCAGAAGTAGAGAGAGATATTTCAAGAGATGGAGGGAAGGAGAGGGAGGAAAGAGATAAGGGATAAAAAGGACTTGAAATTTGTTATGTAATATACTAAGCTCTCACAAGGATGTAAGCACTCTGTCCTGGAAGCATGTACAAAGAACATGAAGGAAATCAAAGGGTGTGTGGGAGGGAAGGAAGGGAAAGATATGGATGAAAAAATAATAAAGATGTGTTATATACATGGACCAACTCCATACAGGGATGTAAACTAGCCATATGCACTAATAAAGTAATAAAAAAGAAAAAATTGAACTGTTTGGGAGTCAATAAGCTGTTAAAAATTTGAGTGATTTACAATATATTTGTATTAAATTCCTTTAAAAATAGAAGTGTGTATGGCATGTATACATCTCAATATGTGGATTTGAGAATTCACGACATAAACTGAAAATGGAAGAACTAAAGTAAAGACTTATGAAAGTTACATTTTAGAATGTAATGTCAAGTTACTCCTTGGAGAGATTTTACAATGTTCACTACGGTTTTTCCGCATCTGTGGACATTATTATTGGGTTCTTTTATTTGTTAATTTTATCGCTTCTTTAATTTTTATTTCCTTAAGTATTAGCTAGCCGTAGCACTCTTATACTCTAGCCAGTTATTTTTATTTTCCCCAAATTTATGAGGTTTCTTGTTTATAACAGACTTTCAAAGTCTTTCATACATATGGGACTTCAATACAATATTTTCAATGGAAATTAGCATACTGATCAATATAGAAGAACAGGCTAATGGAAAGCATATTCTTGCTATATTACCAGTTGGGAACAGATGAATGACACAGAGACACTATAAAATTGGAATTATTTTAGCAATAATTTTGAAAGAATCAGAGTTTCTGTTTTATGAGCTTCCTACTTATAAAATAAGCCTGCAAATGGTTATAATTACCATAAAGATACCCTGTTGTATGAACAATAATTTGATAGTATATATATCATTTAATATACAGTGAAACAATGATACAAAGCGGTTTTAGATTTATAACAAAACACATTAACCCTGGCTGCTGAAGTAATATTGTAGCTGGGTTCTGTGGCATAAGACTCATCTTAGTCTTAGGTATTTGCTTTCATCAACTCTATTTCTTAAGTATATTAGCAGAGCTGGAATGTCTAACCATTTTGAAAAATTTGGAGTTTAAAAATTAAACAATATATTTGTTCTGCTATAGCCTTTGCATCAGCAAGTGAGAACTATTCTTTTCCAAGTTGCAATCACTGTTCCCAGAACTGTGGAGTGCCACAGAGACCAGAGATTTAATTTTTTCTGATTAAGGGTGTTAAAGCAGGATTTAGTGTTCTATGTTCAAATAAGGACACAGGACTGAAAATCTGAGCTACTAGTAAGCCTTAAAGAAGTCAAAAAGTGTGTATGTGCTGCCCAAGGAACATAGTGAGTTCATAAATTGAATTCCCTCTCATTACAAGTGGCTAATGCCCAGCTGGCCATGCAGTCCAGCAAGAAAAGAAACATTTCTTCTCTATACTTGAATGATTGCAGCTGTCAGTTTTCATTGACCTTGAGGTCAGTCAAAGTTTCCTACAAAGCTTTTGTTCTGTACTGAACGTGACAAAACATCACAGGTATGTCTGCTTCCAGTCTTCAGGTGCTGCCTTTTATCTCCTTACTTCAGAGACTTAACAGAAATTATAATGTAGAGGCCACTTGCTAGAGGAGTTCAGAGGCTGAAATGTCAGCCAGTAACTGAGTCACTGGCCATTTGGTGCCAGATATTTATAACCCACTTTCCAATGGAGGTTTTGTCTTTAACAGTGACCTAATATTTTAAAAGGTATTAGGTTATTCTTCAGATTAAAATCTTTCAACAATGTTTATGTTGTTACTTATTTTCATTCTAATGCAGAAGAAATAGAATGTTCTCTAATTAGTAAAATGTGCAGCATAATAAAAATTATACAAAAATAGATTGAGAAAGATGATGAATGTGAGAAGTCTTTAACACAGAAAGGGGTGAGTGATACGATGAAAACCGTTATCTAGTGCTATATACAATACAGAACTGGGTATGTGGTACCTGCTGACCTGAAAAAGACACATGAGATTTTTACACTTTTTTACATTGCATTTCAATAAGTTCATTTGTCATGCATGTATGGTGACAACTGTAAAGAGAAGCTGGGTATGGGAAGAGACTGAAGTAAAGGGAGAGGGAGGATGAAATAATAAAAAGAATATATATCTCAATACTCTGTGATGAATGCATATTAGTAAAAAAATTTCAAAAAGGAGTACATTCAGATTATGAATCATCAACAAAATACCACAAATATGGGGCCATTTTCTCATAATCCTATTAAATGGCATACAATTTCTAGTTTTTAAATTTTAAAACTAAAAAAGAATAAAAATGATGATACAGAATTTCAAAACAAAATAATAGATTAACAATGGTTAATATATTATGTATTGTTGTCTTCAAAGTAGTTGCTCAGATTACAAGATAGAGGCATGAAAAATGATCAGATAATGAAAGTACAAGCTGTTCTTTTTGATGAACTAATAGAGATTAGTATGTAATTATCTATCTTGCATATACACACATGCATTGATTGTTTAATCTTTTCCTTTCTTTCTTTTCTCTTTCCCCTCATTTCAGTTCTTTCCTTTGATCAGTTTCTTATCCTTTAACTTTCTCAGTATCTATTGTACATTTTATATCTTATTTACATTAGGGAGAAAATATGATGTTTACACATGTGTGTTTGAACTAGGATACTTTTTTTCTTTTATTTTAAAGAGGATAAAACCAAAGAAAATAAAACAGAATAAAACCAGTCAAGATAAACTAGTATAAGTGATACAGGACTTCAAAATCTTACAAAATCAGCGATAGTTACCATGATGCCTTTTGTCTTCAACATAGCTGCAGATACCTTTGCACATAGTAAAAATCAAACAGAACAGAATACAACAGAAATAATAAAAACTAAACAATGAATGCAATAAAGGACTTCAAAATAAGCTGATAGTAAAAGGCTACCTTAATATGTCTTGCTACCTTGAATAGCTGCTCATGCCATCAGATTTACCATAATCAAACAAAACAAAAGAAAATAAAACCCAACCCAACAAACAATGAAAATGAAAATGATATGGTTTCCATATGGGAACCATCTCCTGGTGAGACCGGGTTCTCTCCCCTTGCAGTCCATGAATGGCGCTGACTCACTGAAAGAGGAGTAGCTGAAAGGGTGTAACTGTTCCTGCTCTGACAGTGACCACATATGGCATTGGTTTTCAGGTGGGGACCACCTCTTTGTGAGCCATGTTCTCTCCCCTTGCAGTCTGTGAAAGGCACTGGCTCACAGAGAAAGGCTTGGGTGTCTAATTAGAATAATTTGAATAAAGCTTTAGCTATGATGTTTCTGTACTGTTTTTCCTTTGGAACTAGATAGCATTTTGTGGTATGATACTGTTATGGATTAAATGCCAGCTGGATTATATCAGCATGGATGCATAGTTGTCCCACCTGAGGAAAGTTGCCAGCATAAATATAGACGTGGAGAAGGAGAAGTTTTGCGTTGAGGCATTGAGGCATTGTGGGCTCTCCTATATGTTGCTGTTTGAGCCATTGGTTCTCCTGGAGAAGCTCGGGTCCTCACATCAAGCATTGCTTCCTTTCTCCAGAGGGGAAAATGCATGACACTTGGTCTCCAGGATGAACTCAGCACGCTGGCTTCCTGGCATGTACTTGACTGTGCTTATCGCTGGAGTGCTTGAGGCCTCCGTGAATCTGAGGAAAGCTGTGGTGCTATTCAGGACAGCCCCAGTCTTTTTGTGAGTGTGACTTCTTGGCTCCAGCATAGAATCCTCAACCCACCAGCACAGCTCCTCCACCCCACTGGCAAAGACTTTCTAGCTTCCACCACTGATCTTTGGGCCTTCCCAGCACGGATCCATAAAAGAGACTGGCATGAGTCCTTCTTGTGGGCTCTAGACCTTCAGTTGGACTTGTGGGAGGCATTGTAATGAGCTCTGGGTCTTCATCTGGACTCATGTGGGACATTGCTGTGGGATTCAGGCCCTTGGATAAACATTCTATGTCTTTAGTATTGTAGATAGATTTCCTGCATTTTCTCGTGTTAACTGGGTGACCATCATAAAACAATGTTATAAACTCCATGTCCTAATTCTAATTGTTCTCATAACCCCTGACTACAACAGATACTTTTTTTTGGTTGGTAACAGGGATTTAATTCAGGACTTTACGCTTGCCAAGCAGACACTTATGTCACTGAGCTAAATCCCCAGCCGTGTGGCATGATATACTTTAAGTAAATTATGTCTTCCATCATTTTCAATTTATTCATTTATTATTTATACCCCAAATAGTAGTAATCTATTACTGTCATTATGTTTTTCTATACTCAATTTCTCCCACCGTTGGTCAGAGATAATCAAGTTTGATCTTTTAGACATGCCCATTATTCTGTGAGTACTTTTTGAGTTTCATCACAACAACATAGTCATGTTCATTTTGCATTTTCTTTTCCCTGACTCTGAAAGCAGGCTTTGTGGATGATCCCTGCTTCTGTTTGATGGAGAACTACATTTAAACATCATGAACTAAGTAATACACATGCTCATTGATCTTGGGGGGTTAATATTTACAGGTCTCTTCAGTGGTCACATGTAAACATATGGTCTCTTGGTGTCTGTGATGAATTGGCTCCAGAGACTCCATGAAAGCTCAAATGTCTTATGTAAACTAGTGTGGTTTTTGCATATAAAATACCCACATCCTCCTTTTTGGAGTACTTTAAATCATCTCTAAATTACTTATATAATGCAAATTAAATGCTACATACAAATATTTTTTAGGAAATAGAGTTAAGAAAATAATTGTGAACATTCAGTACAGATGCAATTTTTTTTTTTTTTTTTTTATGGTACCGGGGATTGAACTCACAACCTCGCAGTTGCCAGGCAAGCTCTTATGACACTCTGCTAAATCCCCAGCCCTTACAGATGCAATTTTTAAAAAATATTTTTGATCTGGGTTTGGTTGAATCCTTCTATGTAGGACTGAGAATGTGTAGGGTCAATTGTATTTATCTTCACATGGTTATTTTTCTGCATCTTTGAAGTCAACTTTATTTATAATATATATACCCTAAAACATATTCCTTTAAATTATAGAGTTAAATGAGTATTGACAAATGTAATCAATTTGTAGTTTCCTCTGCAGTCAAAGTATTTCCACTGCCCCGGGAAGTTCCTTGTGCCCTCTTCTGGTCATTCCTTTTCACCCCAGCTTTCAGAGAGTCACTAATTGATTTCTAAGTACATTTTTTCCATTCTACAATTTTATTAGAACAAAATCACATGTTATATATTCTTATGTGTAGCTTTATTTACTTACCACAGTGTCAATGATTCATTAATGTTATTGCACATATCTGCAAGTTTACTCCTTATTGCTGAGTAGTAATTTATACGAATAAAACATAATATGTTTATATTGCTTTCTGTTCATGAAGATTCGGGGTACATCAAAATTTTGATATTCCAGATTAAGTTGCCAGGAATGCGTGTTCAAGTGGTTTATGCATATATGTTTTCACTTCTTCTAGATAAATATCTGTGCTGACAGATAAATAAATGTGCTGCTGATCACATGTGAATCTGGATAATGTTACGAGACTGTACCAAACTCTTTTCCAAAATGGCTACCCTTTTCTATACTCTCACTATAATGAATGCATTACATTTATTTCACACTTGTTGATGCTCTGTGCTTTCACCTGTACTAGAGGATGTATAGTGAAGTTGCATTATAGTTTTAATTTTCATTTTGTTGAGATGATTATGCTGACAATTTTTATATGTTTATTAATTTTTAATATATCTCTCATTTTAAAATATTTTGGACATATTGGACTTGTTTGTATCATAAGAGTTCTTTTATACCATTGAGTTTTAAAATTTTATTTTAGGGAATAAAAAGAAAAGAACAGAAAAATTAAGAAGCAAACAAACCTAAAAAAAAAAAACCAGCACAAGCAAAATAACAGCAAACAAATCCAACAATAGCTATATAGGTTTTCAAAACAAGATGATAGGAAGTTAACAATGGTTGTTTTACTGCATATTGTTATCTTCAAAATAGTTGCTCAGGTTATCAGATACAGTAATAAAACAAAAGCAGTGAGACAGAACAAAACATTGGATTTCAAAAACAAGACAGAGAGAAATCTCCCATAGTTACCATAATGTACACTGCCATCCTCTAAATTGATGCCCAGGCTACCAGCCCCAGGCCTGCACCAAAATCAATCAAAGAATATAAGCATCAAGCTATTCCTTTCACCTCAGTTGTTGTCATCTCATCCTGACTCCTCTGAAACAGACAGTTGCTTACTGATGTGGGGGCGGGGGATGCTCTTGTGGTTTCCCAGCCTGTGCACTGATTCGCTCATGAGAAAGTGTGGTTCATCTTCTTGCTGAGTCTCTTCCCAATGCCCATGCTGGAACATGGCTCTTGGCAGACTCTGAAGTGCCTTACCCTTTAATTTTCTTAATATAGTTTATGTAGTATATTACTTTTGTTGATTTACCAATCCTTGCATCCCTGGGGAAAAAAACTACTTGGTCATGATGTATGACCTTTTGGATAATTTGTTCCATTCTGTTGTTTGTATCTTGTTGAATATATTTTTAAAGAAAAATTATCAAAACTTTATTTTCAGTGTCTGAGTACATGAACTACAGTAAAATCAACAAAAATTTAAACCAGTATTATGTTTAAAAATTTCAGGTCCCTCAAGGGGAAAGAAAAACATTTCAAATAACAGGAGACAAAGCATATTCAATGATGTGATCTAGAAGACTACAATTATTTACTATTTCTTCATCAAAACTTACAGAATTTGTCACTTTAATGGGCTTAGTTTGCTGCTGTTATTTAAAAGCTAGTTGGAATTCTGTATCTAACTCTTGGCATCAATTGATCTTCTGTCTCACCTTCCCTAGTAGGGCTACACACAGGAACCACACCACTCAATTTAATAGCTACGTACAAGAATCCAAATTACAAATACTTATTTATGTATGTACTTTAAGAATGGGCCACAATAAATATAAACACCTCATGTGTATATGAGATAGACATATGTTATGTATAGGTGTATATCCATACACATACGTATTTATGAGGGCATAAGACACTTTTAGCAAACTTCACTGAGATTGTGCATATTCTGGCTCATGACACACAAATTTCTTTGAATAAAGATCTTCATACTATAGTAACACCTCAGTTCACAAATGGTCTTTTTTTTTGAAAACAATGCAGGCTTCAGATAGTGTTTTTGGCAAATGTTTTCTTCCATTTGAAAACTCTACATCCAATGACAATCAAAAATGTAGCTACCTTTCCTCAAATTGTAAAACAAATTAAGTTCAGAAAATAAGATACAGTGGTACTTTCATAGGACTCCATCCACCACGAATTTTTATAGGATTTTCACAGTTTGTCACAACTGAAAGCCTTTTTATTTTTTCACAATCTTAGGTATCTCATCCAGTGTACATTAACACATGTTCCCCACTTTTTAAGTATTAAACAGAAAAAATAAGACATAACAGTAAGAAAGAGTTTGAAAATAGGCTAGTATGAGAAAAATAATAATCAACACATTGTGTATTAGTGTATAAAGAGCAGCTCTTTGGAAATAAGATATAGTCATGAAACTTTGTCCAGAAAATTAGTAGCACCAAACTTTTACATCAGTGAACCAAAAGAAGCCAGCTATATAACTATCTTAAGTGTCGTGTGTGTGTGTGTGTGTGTGTGTGTGTGTATTCCTTTTCTCTTCCTTCCTTACCTTTCTGCCATCCAGTTTTTCTTTTCTTTTGAAATTTTATCCTATTCACAAAATTTATTATGCATTTTGCATCTTGTTTATTCTTTTAGATTCTCATACCAGTGAGACTCTATGATGTTTACTCATGTGGGTCTGGTTTATTTCACTTATGAGTATGGTCTTGAGTTGTATCCATTTACCTATGAAAGTCTCATTTATCTTTTTTATCACTCAGTAGTATTCCTTTATATAAAACTCCCACATATTTTTATCCATTCCTCAGTTGATGGACATCTGGGTTGTTTTCAAGATTTAGCTATTACAAATTGTGCTTCTATAAACATGGGTGCACATATATCACTGTGGTATGATGCTTTTAATTCTTCTGGGAAGATACCAAGAAGGGAAGTAGCTGGGTCAAATGGGACCTCTAATCCTAGTTTTTTTTGAGAGAATTCACTACTAATTCCCAGAGTGGTTGCACCATTCTACACTTGCACCAACAGTGGAGAAAGTTTCCTTTTTCCCTACAGCCCTGCCAGCATTTGTTATTGGTTGTTTTGTTGAAGATAGCCATTCTTTTTGGGGTGAGATGGAATCTCAGTGTTGTTTTAATCTCAACTGGCCATTTCGCGAATGGCCAATGATGTTGAACATTTTTTCATAAATTTACTTACCATTTGTGTTTTTTCATCTCAGAAGTGTGTATCTCAAATGCCCATGTTTCAATTGGGTCTGATTTTTTGTAATTCTTATCCTAGATGTCTGTGGGACAACTGGCTATAATTTTTCCCACTCTGTGGTTGTCTTTTCACTCTGTTGGTGATTTCTTTTGTTGTGAAAAAACTTTTTAATAAAGTGAGATTCCATTTGTTGAATTTTGTTGTATTTCCTATGCATGGAAAACTCTCAGTCTGAGTTTTGTTCATGGAATAAGACAAGGATATCTACTACCACCTTTCTTATTCAATATAGTTCTGTAAACATTAGCCAGAGCAATTAGACAAGAGGGAGAGAAATAAAAGGAATATTATTAGGAAGAAAGAAGTTAAATTATCATTATTTGCAGATGACATGATATTTTATATAGAAGACCATCAAATCTCCACCGAAAGCCTTATAGATCTAATAATCAAATTCAGCAGTGTAGCTGGATACAGAGTCAACACTCAAAAACTAATAGTATTCCTGTACACAACAAACTCAGACAGAGAGAAATTAGGGTAACCATATCTTTCACAATAACATCCAAAAAACTGAAATACTTAGGAATAAAACTAAAAAAAGAGTAAAAGATCTATACATGAAAACTACAGTACTCTGAAAAAAAGAGATTAAAAAGATATCAAAAAATGGAAATATCTCCCTTGCTCATGGGTAGGAAGAATCAATGTAGTGAAAGTGGCCCTACTCCCAAAATTTTTATACAGATTTAATGCAATTCCAATCAAAATGCCATTTGTGTACCTCACAGGACTAAAGGAAACATTTCTAAAATTCATTTGGAACCATAAGAGACCTACAATAGCAAAAGCAATTCTGGGCAACAGAGGCAAGTAAGGAGACATGCATTACATATAGTTCAAATCCCTAACCTGAAATTATACTACAAGGTTACTGTGATAAAATAAGCATAGTATTGGCTAAACCCAAAAATCAAAACAAAACAATAATCAAAAATAAAACATTCCTGAGAATTAGTGGAACAGAATGAAGATGCAGATGCAACTATAAACACACTAATCCATGTTATCTTTGACAAAGGAGCCGAACATGGTCACTGGAAGAAAGATAGTCTCTTTAATAAATGGTATTGGAAAAAGTGGCTTTCGTTATGCTTAAGACTAAAACTCGACCCATGTCTATCACCATGCACTACACTAAAGTCAAAATGCATCAAAGATCTAACTATTAAAATAAATACTTCAACTACTGGAAAAGAAAATAAGCAGAGACCTTGAAGACTTTGTTGTAGGCAGAGACTTCATGAACATGTTCCCAATGAAGTGTTTTGCACATTTCTTCAGACCGTGTTACATCCATGACTCAACCAAGATAATGATAGACATTTATGCTCCACTGTAATATAAACCCCCTCATATGCAGTCTCATAAATGTTAGAAAAGTCTGAAAAGTCTACATTCCTTATTTAAGATTACTCTTGCCTGTGAGCTCTCTCTTGTGTATGAAAGGAAGTGTGACAATTATTTCCCATATTGAAAACATAAATGGTTTCTTACAGCATGTTTGTACAGCTATTAAGAAACAATTGTATAATCTAAGGCTTTCCTACATTGCTTATACACAGGCTTAGTCTCTATTGTGATTTCTTTCCATGGTTTCTCAAGTGACTAGGATGAAAGAAAACTTTCCCACATTGCTTACACTTGTATGGTTTATCTCCACTGTGAACATTTTTAAATTTTAGAAAACAATTATCCCAAAGGACAGCTCTCCTAATTGCTTACACTCATATGGCTTCTCTCCATTGTGAAATTGTTTATGCCTTCAAAAACTAGTTTCCCAAAGGAAGGCTTTCCCACATTGCTTACATTCACATTGTTTCTTCTACTGTCAAGTTATTTAGGTCTTCAAAGATTGCTTTGCCAAAGGAAGGCTTTCCCATGTTGCTTACATGCATATCATCTTTCTCCACTGTGAGTCACTTCATATTTTTAAAACTCAGTTACAGATAAGATTTTTTCACACTGCTTATGTAGGGAGTGTTTTTCTCCATGGCAAGCCATTTGATGGTTATCGGGTCCTGACCTAGATCCCTGATCTCCCAAATGAGTGTACAGCAGAGGTTAAATAAAAAGAGACAAATTGAATGATTGTTTTAGGGCTCCAGGAGGGTCAAAACCCTTTAATTAAGCTTGAGACTCTGAGGGCTAAGATAAAAGCTTCTCTGGATCAGTCCACTTATATTGGGACCAAGGATAAAAGGTAGAGAAACTGAGGAAAGCACAAGCAGTGAGCAGGACCTTGGGAGTCACTTCAAGGACATCTCCAAGTAATGAATCAAATCAATTCAGTAACACTCTTATCATGACGACATGGTAGGAGTGAGACTGTAGGAGTAATTTCTGCAGCTGCAGTCTCTATCTTGTTAATTGGGGTTGGACTCAAGTGTCTGCAGCTGTGGCCTTCTCTTGCGCTTTGAGGTATCTCTGGCCTCACAGGCCATTACAGGCCTCAGCCAGGACCAGTGATTCATAGAGGTTCACTTACTATGAATCAGTTCCCTTTGCCGGGCAAGGGGCCCAGGCCTAGGACAGACTCATGAATGAACATAGAAAGCCAATTAGTAAAATTTAAATCCTGCTCAGAGCCGCTTCATAGTGATCTCCAACGATGGAGTTGAAGGGAATTGGAATGAATGTAGGTTTTACCACACTGATCATGTACATGAGGTTTCTCTCCAGCGTGTGCCATTTCATGGTATCAGAACTGTAATGAGTGATTTTCCCACATTGATTGCATAAACATGGATTATCTGCAGCATGAATTTTCACGTTTTTATAGCTACTCTAAGAAATGAAATCTTTCTAACATTCTATGCATAAATAAAGTTTTTCTCCAGTGTAAATCCTTTCCTGTTTTCAAAAGATACCAGAACAAATAAATGCTTTCCCACAATGGTTTCATACATAAGGTTCCTCTCCAGAGTGAAACTCTTCATGGAACCAAAGGGAACTGTGATCAGTGAAAGATTTCAAACAAGGCTTATACATTAGAGTTTTTCTCCAGTGTGAATTCTTTCACGTATCTGAAGACTACTGGATTGATCAAAGGCTTTCCCATAAGGCTTAGGCATGTAGTGCTTCTCTCCAGCGTGAACTCTTTCACATGTTTCAAGGGAACTGGCACTGGGACTCTTGTAGGCTTTTCCACATTGCTTAAATACATGAGATTTCTTCCCACTGCAAATACTTTTAGGTCTTTGAGGAGACCTGGAATATGCAAGGTCATTCTTACCTTGCTTAGTATCATAAGATTTCTGTCCAGTTTGTGTTTTTTGAGCCTTTGAAAGCCTTGGGGGCATTAAAGTGTTTCTCATTTTCCTTATGTTTGTAAGTTTTCTCTCCACATTCCTGATTCTCTTAAGTTTTTCATACTGTTTCAGCTCTGAGGAGCAACTTCAGGGATTATTGACTAATGAGGACACCCACAAAAATGCAGCTTCCACACGATATTTGAGGGGGAGTTTTTCTTCTTTACAGCATACTCTGGTGTCTGGTTGATGGTTTCTCCACATTGACTACCTTCATTATATTCACAGAATTTGATTATATTTTGATTTCTTAGAGTACTCCTGGGTTTTACACTCACCAATAAAGTTTGGGTATTCACATTTTTGTGTTATGGCAACCATGTTCTTGAGGGTTTCCTGTATTACAGCTCTGTAGAGCTGCTTTTGGAAAGGATCCATCAGGGTTCACTCTTCCTTGTTGAAGTTCATAGCCACATCCTTAAATGTCACTGACTCCAAGAGTTAGTTCAAGATTCTCAACACTAGGCCGGTAGTGGTGGAGCACACTTGTATAACTAGCACTCAGGAGGCAGAGGCAGAAAGATCACTGAAAGTTTGAGGCCAGTCTGGGCTACATAGTGAGTTAAAGGCCAGCCAGAACTGCTTAGGAAGACCTTGTCATGCCCAGGTTTCAGATGTCCTGGTTTTGTTGCTAAGGGTCTTTCAGTCTTCAGAGATCACACAGGGACCACAGCTGAGTTACATGGGCCATTCAACTCCAAACACTGGTCCCAAATATGATGACACAAAAAAGGAACATCTATGTTCATTGAAGAGATTTGGCTGTAGCTCTGGGGATTTTGTTGTCTTTTTGAGACTTTACGCAGTTCAGGCTGGCCTTGAGCTCACTTTGTAGCCCAGGCTGGTCTCAAACTCACAATGATCCTCCTGCCTCAGCCTTCTGAGTGCTGGGATTACAAGCTTGAGCCACCACGCCTGGCGCTGTAATTCTGTTTTTTTTTTTTTTTTTTTTTTTTTTTTTTAATTGAGTCCTTTTGTGGTTTTGGAACCAGGATAATGATACCTTCCAAGAATGACTTTAAGAATACTCCTTTTTCAATTTCATTAAAGTGTTTGAGGAATACTGGTGTCAGATTTTCAGTGAAGTTCTTGAAGAATTCAGCAGTGAATCCATCAGGACTGGGCTTTTTCTTAGTTGATAAGTTTATTACCCTTTCAATTTCATTGCCTGTTACTGGATTGTTCAGGGTTTTTATATTTCTTGATTTATTTTTACTCACTATATTTGTCTAGGAAATTATCCAGTTCTCCTGAATTGTCCAGTTTATTGGAGTGTAGGTTTTCAACGTAATTACTAAAAATCTGATAGATTTTGTTGTGTTTATTGTGATTTCATCTTTTTCATTTCTAATCACACTGATTTGAATAATTATTTCCTTTTTTGCTAAATTTAGCTAAGGCTTTGTTATTTTGTTTATTTTTTCAAAGAACCAGCTTTTTGGTTCTTCGATTATTTGTATTGATGTTTTAGTTTCAATTTCAGTAATATCTGTTCTGAAATTTTCTTTCTTGTAGTACCTTTGTCTTTAGAGTCTTCTTGTTTTTCTAGGTCCTCAAGGTACAACATTGGGTTATTTACTTGGACTTGCTTTATTTTTATGATATGGGCATTCATACTTATAAGCTTTCTTATTAGGAATGCTTTTTTTGTGTTCTGTACATTCTGGCATATTGTATTGATATTGTTGTTTGATTCTAGGAACTGTCTAATTTTTCCTTGATTTCTTTTGTGCCCCTTTGATTACTCCAGAGGTTACTGTTTTTGCCTAATTTCTGTGATTTGTTTTGCCATTGATTTCTAGTTTCATTGTGCTGAGATCTGCCAGTATGCATGGAATAGCTTTAAAAATTTTGAACTTATGGATGCTTTGTGGCCTATTAGGTGGTCTATTTTGTAGAAAGATTCATATGCTGCTGAGAAAAATGTGTATTCTTTTGTGGTGGCTAGAATATCCTCTAGATATCTATTAAATCCATTTATTTGAACATTAAACTGTGATATTTCTTTCTTTTTGTTTTTTTTTTCTTGCCTGTTGATCTATTTGTTGATAGTAGGTACTGAGACTTGCCATTGTAATTGTGTTTATGTTTATCTGGTCTTTTATATCCAGTACTATTTGGTTTATGAACTTGGGTGTACTGGTGTTCAGTACACACATATTAATAACTTTTATTTCTTCCTTTTGAATTATTCTCTTACAAGTATATAGTGGCCTTCTTTGATCAATAGCGTCTTCTAATCAGTTTTGGCTTGAAGTATACTTTGTCTGAAAATGTCTCCTGCTTGTATATAGGTTCCAGTTGCATAGAATATTGTCTTTTATACTTTGATTTTTAGTCTATGAATTTTTAGAAATTAGTGTTTCTTGTAGTTACCTTTGTAAGTGATTAATTGCTTTTCTCTAACATCTTTTAAGATTCTGTCCTTGTGTTGAACTTCTGGAAGTTTTACTGTGATATGTAAAGATTTTTTTTGAATTCATGACTATTTGAGGTTATATATGCCTCATTTACCATTAAATCCTCTCCTCATATTTGAAAAAGTTTTCTGCCATTACTTTAGTAAACATTATTTGTACTGTCTTCTGATTTTTCTTTTTTTTGTATTTTTACCGGTACCAGGGATCAAACTCATGACTGCCTGCTTGCAAGGCAGGCACTTATGCCACTGAGCTAAATCCCCAGCCCCTGTCTTCTGATTTCTCACTAATTCCAGTTGATCTTAACATGAAATGCCTTAATTTGCATCAATCAGCAGGTGTTGGATCCATTTTTCATGTTCTCATGTTGTTTTTAAGTTATCTTTAATTGTGATGATCACCAACATCAGATTTATCTTCTAGTTCTAACACTGTCCTTGTCACATCTATTGCCCACACTTCCAATATAATTTAAAACCTCCTAGATTTTTATCTGTTACCTTTTCATTAACTCTTAATGTTCTGTTAAACCAGTCATTCATGTGTTTTTATTATTTTGTTTAGCTCAGGAAGCTTTTAATTAGTGTTTTCTATATACTTACTGAATGCTTGTTTCTTAAACACATTGCCAGTTCATTTATCTCTTACTGGAACTTACAAAGCACTTTATTGATTCAATTATTTTATCTGCTCTTTCATCACTTTAATACTTCAACTGTGCTGCCTCTGATTTCCTACCCATTGATGCCTTATGGATCAGCTTTGGGGGAGATGGGAGTTTTCAGGGGCATTTTATTGCTTATTATCTCATGTTTCCATTTTCTTCATACAAGAGTATGGAGAGCTCTTTAGTTGCTGTTTGCTTTTCAGAGATTCACTTGGGGCACAGGTAACTATAGGCTTTTGCTTTTGTTCCAAGGTCCAACCACCTTTGTTAATTTTGGAGAGGAGGACGCAGTGTAATTAGTCCAGCAGGCAGTTCTCCAGGAATGAACCACAGTATTAAGGATACAAGGGCAAGCAGATATTGACACCCAGGGAAAGCCAGTTAATAGCAATAATTATGTTACCTGGAAATAGCAACAGAATCAGCAGCAATAATAGCTTCAAAACAATCCAAATATTGACATACTATAAGAAGCTATTGTACCACCTTAACCATAGAAAAGAGATCTATAATTATAGCATGAGCATAAAGACAAACCAAATGTTGACATACAGTAAATATTAAACGTGCAATAACTGTACCTTCACTGAATTCAGTGGTAAAACAACTGTCTAAAGATTAATAAAATTTAATGTTTATATTGGCAAGCAGAGGGGCTGGGAAATGGGAGAATAAAAAAAGTAAAAATAAAAAAACCTAAACAATGAAAGATGACAAAGAGAAAAGTGAGATGGAAGATTCTATTAAAGAGTAAAAAGAAATTAATAGGATGAGGTAAAATTACCCAGAAAGAACAAACTAGAAAAGAGGCAAACAATCAAATTGTGGTCTCTGTAGTGGATTTAAGCAGCAGGGTGGAGCTCCAGGAAGATCTGTGGACTTATTTCTATGCTTTCAAGTCCAGCCACCTCTGAAAGTCACACATGCTGGCTCTGGATTCTGTTCTGGAGAGCAGGACCTAGTTTCCTTCCTAGCCTGAGTTTAAACATTTCAGGGTCTATGCCCTCTCCAAGACTGTGTCTTGGGCCTGTTTGCTGCCCAGTTGCTGTGGTAGTGTAACATTGAAAATTCTGAATAGAAGTTGCTCTGTAGTTGTTCTCTGGCTCAGTCTTAACCAATTATCCTCTTCCAAAAATGGCTTCTGATTACACTCTCCCAAATATGGTAGGAGCTGCGCTAGATTTTTTCTGCAATTTTTGGTTGCCTTGTGGCAGGAGTCACTTTTAAAGTAAAATCCCATGTTATTTTTGCATTTTACAATAGTCCCAAACTTTTCTTGGGGATAGTATGGCTGTTCCAGTCCACTCTCTGTGGAGCTTCCAAGCCTCTGGGTTTGCTTTCTGTCCCTAGGTAGGTATTGGTCTCTTTCACAGTCAGGTCAGCAGGCTGGTTGACACATCTTCTGCATCACACCTGGGAGAAATAAAACCCAGAGTAGGCTTGTAGGTGGTGGGTGGCTGTGGCCAAGTTGTGAAATCCATGGGTGCAGAGGTGGCAGGGGGCAAATGTGACCCTGGTCAGTTTTAGGGACTCTGGGTTCCTGGGTGGCTTTTTCTACACCTGAGGTTTCCTGCAAGTTTAGCAGCTCACTCCCTTCCCACCACATTTTCTCCTGGGAACCCATATCTCCATATTTGTACTGAATTTTATTTTTTCCTTTAATTTTTTGTGTTTAAAAGAATATAACGTAAAATTTACAATTTAGCAATTTCTAAGCATACAGTTCAGTAACATTAAGTGAAAAAGACCTTTAGAGCTTCTTGCATATCTGAAACTTTATACCTGTTAAAAAAATAATACCTACTTGCCCATCACCTTGGTGCTGGCAACCTCCAATCCTATTTCTGTTTGGAGTTACCATTTTTGGCAATGAGCAATCTTGTTTTAACTTTTTGCATCTGTGTGTGTGTGTGTGTGTGTGTGTGTGTGTGTGTGTGTGTGTGTATGAGAGAGAGAGAGACAGAGACAGAGACAGAGACAGAGACAGAGAGAGAGAGAATCTTTCATTTGACACTAACATCACTGATTTTCAATGCTTAATATGCATGTCTTCCTCATCCTACTGGGTTCTGATTTTCCTAGGCTGTTCTCCTGCATGAGCACCTTTCTCACCTTGCCTGAGCTTTACATCCCATACTGGAGCATGCCACATGGATGTCCACTTCACCCTGCTTGGTGATAATCTGTGCTGGTCAGTCCTCCTGCCAGGATGTCCTCCACATCCTACTTTAAATCTTGTATCTCAGGCTGAATTACCCTTGCTTGCCATTGACAACCTTTTACTCCAGTACTGACATTCTGTACCAAGTAACCCTACTAATCTGCTCTTTTCACCCCACATAGATCTCTTGACTTTTCTTGGATCATCGTGTAATTCCTGATGATCTGATAACATGTGTAGTTGAACTTTTTGCTCACTCAGACTTGGATACTCTGTTCCACATCCTCTGACATGGATACCTACCTTTCTCAGCCTATCTAATAGCTTTGGAGTAGTTGTTTTCAGGCAAGCAAAGGAAAGCAATTGAGGGAAAAGGACTCCTAGAGATAAAATAAACTACAGATGAGTTGTTCATGAGATACCTTGTTCAAATCAAGATTCATCATCTTTCTCCCCAGGGTAGCCTATTTATATCTGTGGTATCTAACTCTTATGTATGCTCTTTGCTGAAAAAATGTATCAGGGAGCATCTACTTGATGCTAGTTAGAAATTATTTTATAAACATCTCACTAAACCATGAGAGTTTCTCCACTATCCTAAGTACCTTAAAAACATTTTTTGAATTATAAAATCTTGGGATCATGTAATGAAGAAAAAATTCTCCTTACTAAATATCATAAGAACGCTAACTTCTTCAGTGTGTTTGGCCCCTGATGTGGGAAGGCTACCTTTCTTGTTGGACAAGGATTATATCTTGGCATCAAAAATATGTTTAAACTTTGGAAATAAAACATACTTATTTTTCTTCCAAGAACTATCACTAATTCATTGTTTCATTAGACAGGTCTTGGAGTTTAGTTTCTCTTTTAGTAAAGTGAGAACAGCATTTTTTATTGGCCAAAATAAGCAGTGGTCAGTAAAATAAAAAATTTTAAACCAAGACATATTGCACTTTTCAGGTGAAAGCTTTTATGTAAGTACCAACTATTGATTTATTTCTAAAATATCAGTATCTTTATTAGAAACACTCCAGAGGGCAAAATATTTTCATTGGTTTGGAAATTAAAGCAGCAAACATTGGCTTTAAAATATAACTACCTACACCATTTTAAAGACAATCATTCAGGCCATCAGCATTTGAAATAAAATAATCTTTCAAAAAAATGAATGTTTTGGTTCTTTGTGATGGAAAAGTACAGAGATCAGCCCCTTGATCATGAAATTTAATAAAATAAGTCGGGTTTTGTGGATGTTTGGAGAAAAACAGGTTGACCAAATTACCTCTGGAATACATTTACTTCATATTTTTCCAGGTCTATTTTATTCTTCCTTTCATCAAATAAAATATCAGAGTTTTAAAAATTTACATTTTTAGCTTTTATCATAAACCATTAGTTTTGTTCTCAACAGGTTACTTGGCTCAGTTTCCTCAATATTTTATTGACTTGAATGGCTTTGACTGAATCACAGTCAAATAAAGTTATCAATTGTTATAGTTGGCCTGGAAGGCCAGACAATCCAATGGAAAGCAGACCAGACAAGGTGTCCTGAGAACTGGGGTTCATGCACTAGCTCTGTGGAATCTTAGCTATTTTCCCTCTGGATCTGTTTTGTTTATCCATTAGGGGCTGATGATATTGAATCTATCTACCTCAGGCTGCTTTATATGGCACTAAGTAAATTTAAAAGCACTGCTGAATGATAGATGACAATATGATTTTATGTTTAATTGCCTTTCTGTTGACATCACATAGAGTGAATTTATCTTCATTCCCATATCTATTCTACTTTCTAACTACTACTTTTCTCTTACCACAGGCGACACTATCTCTTTACCCACACAGGTTAGAGATTTTGTGGCTCTATTTTTAAATTTTTAAAAAGCTTTTATTTTAAAGAAAATAAAGCCAAAAAAAAAAAAAAAACCAAAACAAAACAGAAGAAAGCTAAGCAGAACAGAACAATGAAAGCAATACATGGTGTCAAAACAAAATAATAGGAAATCAACAGTAGCTACCATGATGTGTCTTGTTTTTTTCAAAATGCCATCCCTGCCATCAGACATAATAAAATCAATCAAACAAATAAACAGAATAAAGCCAATCAAAACAAAAGATTGAAAGTGTATTTTAGAGAGTAAAATGAAACAAAATAAAACACAGTAAAGTCAGTCAAAACAAGACAGTAAAAGTGATACAGGATTTCAAAATAGGATATTAGGAAATCAATAATAGCTACCATAATGCCTTTTGTTATCTTCAAAATTGCTGCCCATACCATCAGATATAATAAAAATAAAACAAAACAGAGCAGAATAAAACCAATCAAAACAGAGCATTGAAGAATGCAAAACAATAGAACAAAATGAAACAGTAACAGCCATATTAGATTTCAAAAACAAGACTAAAAGAAATCTCCTATATATTGTTATCCTCTTAATAGATGCTAAGACTAATGGCCTTTGTCTTGCAAAGTCAATCACACAATACAAGTATTAAGTTGTTTTTGTACTGTCAACTCAGCCTGCCCTTCAAATCAGCTGGTTGCTTACTGGGTGGGGGGCTTCTTCTTGTCTGCCAACCTGCAAGCTGGTTGGTTCACAGAAAGGGTGAATTGTCTTCTTGCTACTCTTTTTAGGCCCAGCATGGCTTCTCCTGACTCTCAGGAGTGGGAAATTGGCTTGTTTCTCCTTCTGGCCCTGTGTGGCTTTAGCTGACTCATAGGAAGGGTGAATTGGATTCCTCTCAGGCCCAGTATGGCTTATGCCAACTCATGGAAAGGGTGAATTGGTTTATTGTTACTCCTCCCAGGTCTAGCATGGCTTCCACTGATTCCTGACTCTCAGGAATGGTGAATTGGCTTGTTTGTCCTCCCAGGTCCAGCATGGCTTGTCATGTTATTTTTCTTGATTTCTCCAAATTTTTATCAAACCTTGTTATTTCCTTTCATATTACAACTTAATTTTACTGCTTATTGCTATTGCTATTAATTTATACTGAGTCTTCTTTAATAATTCAGAAGAGAGAGTAGAAAGAAACATTTTCACTGTATTCTCACCTGAGAGTCTTACCTCACAGAAGAGTCTTAAATAGACACATTTGGCAAGGAGGTAACTTTTTGGAAATGGGAAGGGAATCTGATGAAGGTTCAAAGATAAGACTGGGTGTAATAAAAACAATTAAGATGCAATATGCACACGTATTGATTCCCTCAGAATGAATGTAATTATGATATATCACAAACATGTACTAATTTAAAAACAAACTAGCCACACTTTGGCTAAAATTCTCCAGAAGAAAGCAGAATATGCCTTTTGGCCTTGTATACCAATTCTTGTTTTGGTGAAGACTGGACAAGGTGCACTAGAACTTGCATAAAAATACAACATATACAGATAGTATAGCTTCAGACTACTTGTACATGGGATGGTCAAAATATATGATTAATATATTTGAATATGCAAAATGAATACTTATTTAAATATGTTTAGATATATAAAATTTATTACAGTAGGTAACATGTTGCTATAATCATCCTTTACACTACTTCCTCTAGTTTCAAGTACATTTATTTCTCTGTTCTACTTACTCTCTGAAGCAGTTCTGAAAGTTATCTTTCATCAGTCTACAAGGTGTAATAAAATGTATGGTGAATGCTCCTACCAAGTGCCATCCAACTAGTGGGCTCATGAAATCACTAGAGTATTTTTCTCTACCCTATCCACTGAAGCTGGTAGTGTGAAAATTCTGAATTTTCCTCAAAGTCAAAATGACCACAAAACATGAATATTTTGAATCAATTCAGATTATCAAGGCAGCCACAAAGAATAAACAGACAGTCAAGAAAACAAGACTTCCAGAATTGTTTCAGATAATGACAAGGATGATGGCATAAGTGTGGTTAAAGCAAGGAGGTAAATGTCAATGTCTTTTATTGTAATGAAATTTTTTAAAAAATTAAGCATTCACCTTATTTTTGGTCATATATTTATATATATATAGAATAGGCAATATATGAGTTGGTACTTGTTTACAGTTAGGAAGTTGGGAAGAGGTCCTCTATAAAAGCTAATTATCTTTGAATCTGTTTCATGCATTGTAATGCCTTCTTACATTTTTCATTCAAGGTTTCCATCATTTCCCTATTGCTCCTCTTTTTATCTACATCTTCTTTAGCTATGCTCAGCAATTCTTTCATTATGCTTGTAATTTCTTCTTTTACCTGTGATATTATTTCTGATCTGATTACTTTTATTCATGAAGTTTTTTCTTTACTTCTATTGTTATCTTTTCAGAGATTTCAGGTGTGTGACTTCCATTTTATTCTATGTTTGTATCTCCAAGGCTTGTTCTTTGTGGGCTGATGTCTGTCTTTTGCTCTTTCACCTTGACATTTTCCTGGGTTCTTCCTGACAAGCTGGTTGTGGGGTCTGAGGCACTTTTTGCATTGGCTGTCTCTCCACAGTGTAGAGGAATGGGCCAGGAAACCGGGTTTCTCTGAATTCAGGTTCCCAGGAAGGCAGTGGGGTGTGGGTCAGGTTTCTCCAGACCCATGTGGGTACACTGAGGCTTCCCCAATCACTATGAATGTGTGGTGACGGGGCTATGTCTCAGCTTGTGTGACTACACTAGGACTCCCCCAATGGCAGCAGGCACAAAGGGGTGTGTTTGATTCTCTCAGCCAGTGCTGGCTGCCCATGTGAAGCAAGCATCTCCAACAGTGTCCTGCAAGCACATGGGACTTATCTGGTTGATTTTGCCTGCCCATGCTGGTTACATGAGGGAAGCAAATGCCCCAATGGCAGCAGGTGCACAGAAGTGGGTCGGGCTGTTTCTCCTTGCCTGTGCTGGCTGCCTACAGGAGGCAAGCTCTTGAGGCACTTAGATGTAAATGGATGCGATTTAAGATCATGCTTATGGGCGAAATGGTTTTCATTCATAAGGATAAACATCATGTTATATTCCTAGATAAAAAACTGAAGGAGTTAGAGAAATTAAGAATGTCCAGTAGATATTGTGAAAATGACAGGGAAGAAAAATGTCTAAAAAAGAAAGGTGTTGACCATTGTTAATTTCTTATTATGGTGTTTTGGATTCCTGTAACATTTTCCTTGTTTTGTTAGTTTGGTTTGGTTGTGTCTTGTTTTGTTTCATTTTATTATGTCTGATAGTATTGGTAGCTATTTTAAGGATAACAAAGATATATTATGGTAATCATTGTTGATTTGCTGTTATTGGGTGTTGAAGTCCTGTAATGCTTCTATTGTTTTGTTTTGATTGGTTTTATTCTGTTTTGCTTTGTTTGTTTTTATTATGTTTGATGGCATGGACAACTATTTGAAGAAAACAAGAGATATTATAATAGCCATTGTTGATTTCCTATTTTCTTTAAGTTCTGTATCACTTGCATTGTTCTGTTGTGATTGACTTTATTCTGTTTTATTTTATTTGATTGTATTCTCTTTAAAATAAAATAAAAAAAGGAAAGCTAATTGTTACACTTATGAACCGAATGCAAGGTTACAGATTTTAGTAATGTGTGATATTTGGAAATCTATAGTAAGAAATAGCATTTAGGGGCCAGGGATTTAGCTCAGTGGCATAAGCACCTGCCTGGCAAGCACAAGGTCATGAGTTCAATCTCCAGTACCACACACACACAAAAAGCATTTAGAATAGCTATTAATAACAAGTAGAGGGTTAGCAAGTAGATAGTAGTCTAGGCTTTAGGAGACCTCATACTGTTTCTAACCAAATACTGAGCATACTAGGCATTTAGAACCCACCACCCAAGAATTTTTCGAGTAATTATGTTGCTGAACCAAAAAATAAACCCAGATGCCAGAACTGGGGAAAGAAATGTACCATATTTATAGCACAGGGTATGATGCTGACACACAAATTTGAGTCAAAATGCATTAGATCCTTTCTATCTGAAGTTAAATTTACTTCTGAGATCAGTATGTTTATAAGGCTAATTCAGCTACAGAGAAGGAATTCTCTAGGGTTTGGGAAGGAGGCAAAGCTGAAGGATGCCTGTGTTTTGAGGAAAACAAAACTGATTTTGAAATCAATATAATTGGAATCTAGTCCAGACTTGCACTATTCTGTGACTGTGGGTAAGCTACTGTTACTTTTCACCCCAAAATCCATTTCCTCATCTATAAAGCATGGAGGATATGTGGTAATAAGTTTACTGTAAGGCTTTAGTTAAATTACATAGTTTGGGGGAACTACAGTGTTATTCATTGATATTTAGAAATAGTATTTCTGATTACTTTCATGTGTGGGAAAAACAACAACTTTGAAATTTTTTGAAATTGTGAAAACCTGACCTATTTCTTAATTCAGTTTACAGCCCTTGGGAATTATTTTATTAAAGCAAATTAAGAATGTTTTTAGCAAATGTGAATGAGTCATCTTTCCATTCAGCAGTTTTTTAATTTACTATTGTCAGGCAGTATTCTAAATGCTAGGAATATATCATATTCCATAAGTGAATATAACAGAAATCTGCTTTCAAGGAGTTTACATTCTGGTAGAAAATATGTGCTACATGCAATGAACATAATAAACATGTTTGCATATTCTAAGTGCTATGGAAAAAGCAAAGCAGGAGAAATAAAGAGTTGCAGTTTGGGAGTGTAGTTTAGGGTAAGCATCACAACAGATGAAGGAAGAGGATCAAGAGATGGGTGGAGGAGTAAGACAGGAAAAGGAAAGGCATGAATAGGAATTAAGATGTGTTATATACATGTACCAACTTTCCACAAGGAATGTAAACATTATGTTCCACACAGCTGTACTAATAAACTAAAAAAAAAGATGATTTTTAAGACAAGGTGTTGAAGTAAATGAGTGAGGTATGTGGCTATTTGGAGAAATACTGCTCGAGGCAGAAGGCCTGGCCCATGCAAAGGTCTTCAAGTGGAAACATACCTGTTATGTTTGAAGGCAGGTACTGGAAAACTACAGCTTGTGGTCCAAATCTGATCTACTGAGTTTCTTTACTCAGTGCTGGGAATCAAATTTAGGGTCTCACATCTGCTAGGCAAATGTTCTATTATTGAGTTGTATTCTGGGCCCTACCAACTGTTTTTGTGAATAAAAATTGGTTGTCACATGACTATGCAAATTTGTTTCTTTATTGTATGTGATTTCTTTTGTGCTACAATTGTATATCATTTCTTTATGAGTGTGGTGGATTAACTAATGGTCAACATGTAACACCCAGCTGAACTGAATCAGCATAGTGCTGGGTACAGAAGGCCCACCTGAGGATTGTTGATGAAAGCATAACAAGAGAACTGAAGGGGAAGATGGCGTGCTGTTGATGCTTCTGGAGAAGCTTGTCATGTTCTTTCCTCATATGAACTCAGCTGATCTCATTGTTGGAGAAGCTCACTGTTGCTGAGGAGGGCTGTGGTTCTTTTTAGGGGCGCTCAGGTACTTAGCTTGAGCATTGTTTGCTGGCTCCAGTGCAGATCCCTCAGCCTACTGGCACAGATCCTTCATCCTGCTGGTGTAGAGCATGAGAAAAGAATTAAGATATGTTGCACACATGTACTAACTTTCCACAAGGAATATAGTCATTGTGTAGTGCAAACATGCACCAATAAAAATAAAAATTTAATAGAAAAAAAATCCTACCACTTATGATAAATGGATGAACTTAGACGACATTATATTAAATGAAATGATCAGGATAAAAGAAAAAATGCCACATGATCCCACTTACATAATGTAATCTAAAAAGTAAAAATCATAGAAACACAGATGGTTACCAAAAGTCACAAATGTTCTAAAGTTTGTATGGAATAAAAAGTTTTTTAGTTCTAATTTATACAATAAGGAATTTATATACTATCAATGAGGAATAACTAGCTAATAATTCTGTACTGTATCCTTGAAATTTCATAAGAGAATAATCTTAAGGGTTATCACCATTATAAATGTTAATATATGAGGAAATTACTATGTTAATTAGCTTTTTGTACTAATTAGTTCATTATTTACACATATATGAAAACTTCACATTGTATATCTTAAGTGCACATGATTTTATTATGTAAAGAAATATAGCATTTCTCTTCTCAAGAAAGAAGGAATACTTGTGGGCTTCAAAAAACTAAGTTATTTACTTTACTATTTGAAAAATGCTGCAAAAAGTTTGCCAGTATCTGCTGTAGAGGCCAACAGTAGAGTGGAGTGAATAAGTAATAAATTTCTAATTTTTCAACACTTTTTGTAAAAAAAGAAAAAATTTTAAAAGTTTACCTATTTTAATTGTTTCTCCTTATGATGGCTGTTTCTGGTAAGTTTACTTCACCTAGAAAAGAACGTAATTAATATAGATCTCTATTTTTTAACAGACAAAATAGAGGACTCCACTGCCCTTATTATATTTATTTTTTCTAAAAGTAGCAATCACAATTGTATTTATTTTTTGCATCTTACTTATTAAAAAGTTCAGTCTTTCTCAAAGAATTAAAAAAAAAAAACCAGATGATGAACGAAGTGTGATACCAGTATAAATCCAACAGATGGCTGTATTTCTCAAAGTATCAAAATTAGCCCAATTGCCTGTTGCATTCAAATTTCCATCTCAGTTTGCAGCTGTTGTATATTAATTATAGGATTCCAGGGAAATTAATTTTATTACATATGGTTGAGCACTGTGAGGAAAGAGAAGTCATCTTTTGACCAGGATTATTTCATTGATTTTATTCAGATCTATTGCTCATTCAGTGGATTCATGACTTATCGGTCTATAGCATCCATCTGGTAAGACGCTCTGTAGTGTCCTGGGAAAGCTACAGAAAAGGTAAGAATCTATAGTTTAAGAATCTGTAGTGGATACACTGTATAATAACCGAGTAACTCTGGAAGATTTTTGACCTTCTTGGAATAATTTAATCAGTAAAAGAAGTTAATAAGAACTCCCATGTAATAGGAGATTTTATATAGATGTCAGTAAAAGTCCTTCATTTATATAAAAACTCTTACACTAAAGGCTGTACATTCTTTTTCCCCCCTCTCAGATGTTTTCTACATTATACTCTATTCTACCAGAAAGTGTTAATTTTAATAGGGCCTTATCTTACCACCTGTGAGTGCTGATTACATGGTCACATTGGCTTCATTAAGAGAAGAGATGTAAAAAATAAATACAATTATAATTGCCACTTTTAGAGAAAATAAAGATAAGGGCAGTGGAGTCCCTTATTTTGTCTTTGAAAAAATAGAGCTCTATATTAATTATGTACTTTTTTAGGTGAAGAGTTTATTCTTATTTCTTAATTACTGACACATGGGCATTTGAAGTCACATCATTACCACATATTTTCCCAAAGCATACTTTTACCTGCCTTCTACTATGTTATTATCTGGTATGGAATCTACTTTTACTTCAAAGGATTACTTTAAAATCTTTTTTTATTATTTTTTTTGTCAGAGTCTTCTTTCTCTGTCTCTGTCCTTCTCTGCCTGTCTCTCTCTCTCTCTGACTGTCTCTGTCTCTGTCTCTCTGTCTCTGTCCCTGTCCCTGTTTCTGTCTCTGTCTCTGTCTGTCTCTGTCTCTGTCTCTGTCTCTCTCCTGGGTGGAGTTCTAACTTGGTACCTTGCATACTGTCAAATGTTCTCCCACTGAGTTGTAGGCTTAACCCCAGCCCTCATAATGTAATATTATTTTATCTTGTATTTTTGATATTACAGGTTAAGACTTAGAAAACTAAATTCAGAAGTTTTTATATATTATGTATAAGACTCCGTGCTGAATGTTTTAGTACATAAAATTGTAGCATTAGGAGGATTGCAACAAAATACAAGATGTAATATAAAGTGGCAAGTCTCTATGCTACCAGTCAGAATAATCTTTTCTGTTCGCTGTTTTAAAATAAGATAATTTCTCATTTTATTCTCACCCTCTGTAAAAAAGTCAGGTGCTGCTGGGAACTTGAAAAATGTTGGGAGGTTCTCTAGGTTCCTCAAAATCATACCTGCATTTCCTAGATTGGCCACGTTAAGGAACTGCGAAACCCTCAAGTCCCTCCATACCCTGATATTTTGGCTTTTTTTTTTTGTAACAGAGATTAAACTCATGACCTGGAACTTGCCAGGCAGGCGCTTATGCTGCTGAGCTAAATCCCCAGCCCCATTCCCTGATACTTTAAAGATGCACCTGAAGGACAATCCTGCTATGTAACTGCAGGGAAAAGATTTCTATAATTTTAATTTTCGAACAGTAACATAATATTGTCGTCCATTCTGATAACTTTACCTGATGCAGAATTTGAAAAAGTACAAAGAATTAAAATCAACAGTCTTGGTAGAAATTATAACTTCTCAGTATTAAAGGATACTTGCAATGCTGAGCTACAAGTTTCTATATTCACAGAAAATGCTAAGAGCAAATAAAACCTTAATTATTCACAAAAAATTTCTTCACAAAAGTTAGAAGAGATGTATCTCTTCAAAATTTCTCTCATGAATTAATTCAATAAACATTTATTCAAAGTTTTTTACATATCAAATACCATGATAGATATCGAGGATATAGTGATATGCAAGATGGGTTCTCTGGCTGCAGGTGGTGTACTGTTTTAGTTTTCATGAGGACTCTAACAAGTTGCCACACATTTAGCAGCTTAAAATAAAACTTTTATCATTTAAGAAGTCCAACGTAAATTTCTCTGGGGAAAAATCAAGGGATTAGAAAAGCTATTATTTTCTGGAGCTTCAAGGGAAAAATTCTTTTTCTTACCTTTTCTAGCATTCAGGGACCTTGGATTTTGGCATCTTCCTCCATTTTCAAAGCAAGTAATGTGGAATCTCTTTGATCATTTTTCCTTTAAGTTATCCTTTACCACATGTAGAAATTGTTCTCTATATTTAAGAATCAAGTGATGAGATTGGGCTTATTTGAATAATACAAGCGAATACCCCATCTCATTGTCTGTACCCTTAATTATATGTTTCAAGTCCATTTTGCCTTGTAAATATACATGTGAGTTCCAGGGGTCAGGGAATGAACAACTTTTGAGAACATTATTCTGCCTGTTAATGGAATTTAGTGTATAAATATCAAAATAGCAGTCAAGTGACTTGAGGGATACAGACAAGGTGAAGAAAGGCATATGTAAATGCTGAATCCATGTTGCCAGATGTTTCCATATTTTAAGAAAAAATTAGAAATCTGGATTGTGTGACATCTACTAGTTTTTAAAATGTGAAAACTTGTTTTAGACTGGTTTCCCAGAAGTAGACCCCAACTGTACACTGATGTACAAGTAGCTAATTTAGGAAGTCTTCCAGGAACCCAGGATAGGCAACAGGAGAATCAGAACCAGGGAAGAAAGAAACCCACAAAAATACAATGTTAGACAAAAGTTCTATAGCCTGAAAACATAGGAGACTCTGGGAAGAAGTTAAGCTTTATAGTTAAGGGAAGGGACCTGGGGTTTTCATAATTTTGCACTAGTTAGCTATTGATTAATAGCCACCCTGGGAACATGTAAACTTGTCTGGTACTATTTAGATGATTAAAAATAGTAATACCCATGTTATTTCATTGTTTGGTTTAGTCTTTACATGCCTCGAGACATCAGAATAATAACTGCTTATAGCATCTGTATTATTATCTAACCATCCTATTTTTAGTCTTTTAAAATTTTTAATTGCCAAATATTATATAAATTTTGGGGGTACAATATGATATTTCACTATATGCACATCTGGTGAAATATTGTGTTAAACTAATTAATATATCACCTCACTTTTTTGTAGTGAAAAGCTTTGAAAAGCTCTTCATTAAGCAATTCTTAAATATAAATTATTATTAACCTTGTCACCATGACGTGCATTAGATCTTGAAAACTTATTCCTTCCGTCTAACTGGAATCTCTCATTCCTCGCAACCTTCATCTCTCCACCATCAGGCTGAGGCAACACTTTCCTACTTTTTTTTGCAAATTCAATGTTTTTAGATTTCACACATAAATAAACCACATAGTATTTGCATTTCTGTGTCTAGCTTATTTCACCTAGCATAGTATCCTCCAAGCTCATCCATGTTGCAGCATGTGACACAATTTCCTTATTCAAGGCTGAATATTTTAATATATATGGTAACTGTTTAAATTTTAAAAATTATTGCAATAAAAACACATTACTATTAATCCCTCTGAAATATTCCTCCTCACTTCTTACACAAATATCCCATCTTTCTTGTTATATTCTGATGCATTTCTGCAAGTCTTATATCGTGAGTGTCTTTAGTTATATTCTGATGCATTTCTGCAAGTCTTATATCGTGAGTGTCTTTAGTTATGTCCTTGTTGCCTTGATACATTTAGTTAATACAAAACGTTTAACTCTCATGGTCAATTTGATTTTGTAGAAGAACTAGTATTACATGCCATTGGAGTCAGTGAATGAGGTGGATGAGCAACAGCATTTTCCATATTTTTGTTTACTCTGTATAAAGATGGTTCCAAAGGAAGACTTCCAGAACTGCTTTAGAAAGTGGCCAGAGCAATGGGATAATTCTGTTCAAAATAAGAGAGAATATTTTTGGGAAGATTGATGGTAATGTGTCTTTTATTATAATCAAATTTTAAAAATTTAAACATTCACTTATATTTTGACCATTTCTTATATACCATGTTTATATTACTCATTTATTCACCATGGACCCATTAGTTTGATTGCACATTTGGGCTATTGTGAATAATGCTGCAGTAATCATTGGAGGACAGGTATTTTCTCAACATACTGATTTTCATTCTTTGGATGTTTACCTAAAAGTAAGACAGATGAACACATGGTGTTTTAGTTACTTTCCTCATTGCTGAGACACAGCACCAGACACCCACAGCTTGAAGAAGGAAAGGCTTATTGTGGCTTATGTTTCATTCAGTCATCTGATTTCAAAGAAGAAGCAGCAAGACAGAGGAGCACGTTGAGGTAAAAACTACTTATCTCATGGCTGCCAGGAAGCAGAGAGAAAAGGGAGCAGAAGGAGAGAGATTTGTCTTCTAGGTCATGATTCCAGTGACCCACTTCTTCCATTATGGCCCACCTCCCAACATCAAGTGAACCATAGGCACCCCATAATACGCTCATCTTCAACAAGCTCAAGAGGCTTTGAGGTGACACCCAGATATAAACTGGAATGTATGGGAGTCCTACTTTAGTTTTCTGGTGGGACCTTCATATTTTTCTACACATTAACTATAGTAATCTATTCTCCCACCAACCATGTATAAGTGTTTCCTTTCTCCACACCCTTTCCAATGCTAGTTATCATTTGTCTTTTTTTAATAGCCATTCTAACGGATGTGAAGTCTGACCATTCTAATTCTAAATATCTTCTTAAATTTGAGAAAGCTGGTAAAGGGCTTTATCACCTAGTTCTTTGAACTCACAATTTATTATTTTAGAGAGGAGATGAGAAATAGTTCAGGATATTGTTGGTGAAAAACATTGGGATTCTCTTTCATCATTTCTTGGAAAACAATACGTATTGTCTGAGATCAAGGTAGAACACTTATCTTTGCCACATAAAAACCATGAAATCAGTGATTTTGCTAAAGTTTCACAAAGTAACCTGACTTCCTTTGAAATGATACATTTTATACATCCTCTGGGATTCACAGCAAAGATGCTAGATTTTTTTTCTATGTGACTTCCAAACCGTTAATAATAACAACATGAATTAAAAATTATCATACATTCTAAATTAACAAGCTGAAAAGGGAGACACACTATTGGTGGAGGTGAGTGATCCAGACTACCAAAGGAGACGCTGGACAACCACTCTACAATGGAAGCAAGGAAGAATAAATTTCGAGTGCAGAAGATCCTTTAAGGCAGTGATAGAGAAACTTTTAGAGCTTTCAATGATGCAAAACAGCCTACTATGGCTTATGTATTGCAGGTTTGCCGCCACTGCCTTAGGGCATACTATGCCCCATTATTAAAATAAATGGGTAAGGAGCACAACTCAATGCAGGCAGCGTGATATGGTCCAGAGCCTTTAGGAAAGAAAGTATGAGTCACTCTGCTAAGTAAAGAACAGAGACCCACTGAGGTGCTTGCTAAAGGCCAAGGGAATAGTAGTAGTAGAAGCTATGTAGTTATAAATACCAGTTATGACCATGTGGCCAATTACAGACCGAAGGTTTATAATTGTCATGAGCATGTCTTTCTTGTATTGCTAAATATTCTCTTGCATATATACACTTACATTAGCAGATGCTGTATCTTTTTTTCTTTGTAATCCTATAATATACTGATATCTGCAGATAAATTTCAGAACAAGAAGAAACTAAACCATTTGATATTTAAAAACATATTTAAGGATACTGATTATTTCTTATTTTTTAATATTGATTATTTCTGTTATTTATTTCTATGAGATTTTCAAAGTAATTTTGACCTTGAACAAATCTGATGAATGCATTTAGATATAAACTAGTCTAATATTTTGGGTGTCTGGAAATATATTGCAGTGGTTGATTGACTGTGTCAATTTGAGACATTTAGAAGCTTAATTAAATAGGCTTAGCATTTCTAACCCTGGGGTATAGAAGACTCATCCTAGGGTTGCTCATCACCTGGATGGTATAAAAGGAAAGGAGGAACAATGGATGAGGTTCTACTGTTCAGAGGAGCTCTAGTCTTCGCCTTCAGCTTGGACATCATCTATTGGCTTCCAGTGCAGACTCTTCAGCCTTCTGGAATAGACCCGTTGGCCTGCTGATGTGGATTTTCACAGGACACTGCAGTGAACTACAGACCTAGGATTGAATCCTTCAGCCTCCAATGTGAAGACACCCTCTGCATGCTTCCTCATCCAACTCTTTGGCCATCATAAGCCAATTTTATAATTTCTTATGCATTTGTATATCTCATGCTATATCTGTTTTCTCTACTAAAACTCTGACTAACACAGAGATACAAATGGGATTAGAAGTATTAATTGAATAGTTGAAATTCTAAGAAACTAATATTTTAGTTATATTTTGTTTTTGACTGAGGGGAATGCGTTTAGAAAAAAGAGAAGAGTTGACTCTTTATTATGCACCAGGGAAGATGTGGTGTTCATTTGGGAGAAATCTAATCATTAAAGAACAATTGTATGACTACACATTGAAGTGTTTGTTTCAATTCTGATGGTCAATACTTAATGCAAAAATAAGCATAACCTTGCATTATTCTGGATGTTACAACCACTGTGAGTGGCCCAGCTAAACATTAGACCTTACATGAACATATTTGTTTCCCAAAGTTCACGTCATAATTTTTCATTTAAAAAAATCTCTTTTAATTAATAATTTTAAAGGCCCAACATCATCTTTTGAGGCTATCAGTACTCTAACTTGTAAACTAGCTCACATAGTGTCAAAAATGTTTCTATGTTAAACTCTCAGAAGTTTTCCATAAGGTTAATAGTTAGATATTTTATTGATTAATGTTTAATAAATGGAACATGTAATTTGTTAATATTGCTTACTTTGTATTTTATCTTTGTACATTGGTGTGCATTTGCATGCCCATGCAAAAAAAAGTCAAATACTATCACCTCTACCAAATAACATATCAGAGACAGGGAAACTGTCTTAGTCAAGAACATGCATGTTGTAAATTATTTATCAAAAAATGGTGGTGGACACCAGTTTGAAAGTGTGGAGGCTTGATTATGACTTTTACTAGCATGTGACAACACGTGAGTGTTTTAGCCTCTGGATATCTATTTTATTATCTCCAAAATGAGGAGCTTAGATTTTGAAAACTTTTGATGTGTTTTCCAACTCTAATTGCGTGGTTCTCTGTTCCTCCATTCATACAAATAGGAGACAGGTCAGAATAATGTCCTTGTCGCTGCCTTACTCAACTGATTTATCTCACTCTTGTCTAGCTATTTCTCTTCTAACTTAGGAAATCCTACCTGGTGTCCTGGATTAGCTGGACCCGGTAAAGGAGAATACTGGACCATCTGTTACTAAGTCAAGCTGTTTGTTTCTTCCATCAATACCATAAAATCATCTTTTTGTTCCTACTCCAGAACTTTTGCTTTAACTACTAGGCAGTAAAGAAAATTGTTCCCAGGGCACCAGCAAACTTTCTTTACTTTGGCCACTTTCAACTGGTGTGGTCCTGGTTAAGAGCAGAAAGGAACTGACAGATTGGTATCTGAAGGACATGAAATATAGTGGCTTTTTTCTACTTCCATCAGTTGGAACCTACTGAAGTGTTTCTGTCAAGGGCTCTGCACTGAAATCAGAGGTTAGGGCACACTCCTGCCCTAGGGACACTCTTGTTTTCCAAGTAGTCATTTTTTTTATTGGACCGAAAGTTTTGTTTAAACAGTTCAATATTTTGTTCACAGTCATTACATGTTTTAGTTGGAGTTTCCTCTCAAGCTTTTTGGTTCTTTATTTTTGCTAGAACAATCTGTATGTTCTTTCAGAACCTGATATTTCTTTTCATGGAAGGAATTATGTGCCTTGTAGAGGAAGGGAAAGGAGGGGAAGAAAGTGGCCATTTGTACCTTGTTCCCAGTTTGTCCTTTCCCTATTAAGTGCTTTTGACTGAATATATATGTATAAATTTATCTATGTATATTCATATATATATATATATATGGCACATTGGTGAAAAGATTATGGAAAAAAGTGCCTCATTTTTCCTCAAAGCTATTAAAAACAAATATTTCAGTTCAAAGAACCACATATAGTCAAAGGAGATTTAGAATATGTGCTGGAGAATTCTGGCTTTTATAGGCATGATTTTGCTTCTTAGGCTTTCTTCTCTTCTCCTGGGGCCAGGTACAGTATTTGAAAGCTGAGTAATCCATCTCAAGAAGATGAAACAGTTGCTCAGCACATATTCCTTGTTCATTTCTCAGTGTAAATTTTTAAAAAGTAAAATAAAATCATAAAACACACACTAAAGAGATATGGAATAATATAGAAGAAATTAGAGAAAGGTGTGTTTCTTGTGATGTTCAACTTAGGCATAATTAACATTTTATATTGGACAGTTTGATGATGATGATGATGATGATGATGATGATGATGATGATGATGATGATAGTGTGTGTTCTATGCACTGAAAAATGTTTAGCATTTTACCTGGGACTTTACTCAGTAGATACCAGTAGAATTTTTCACTCTCCAGTAATGATAACTAAAATTGTCTTCAGACATTGCCAAATGTCTGTGAAGGAATGTTACCTTCCTTGGTTAAGACTGCAGGTATATCTGAGAAAAATCTTGGTTTTATACTACTCTATCACAGTTGGTATAGCAGAAAATTTTCTTTCATTTTCTCTCTCCCTCTCTTCTCCCTCTCCCTGTCTCTCTTGGCTTGTGTGCAGTGCATTCACTCTTTCTCTGAGTCATACCCATAGCCCTCTAGCAGAGAATGTTCTTTGTTATCAGGGAACAAGTTGATCTCACAATCAATTAGGTGTAAGTTAGTTTCATCAAAAATTCACTTACTAAAGAATCAAATATCAAATGACTGACTCACCAACTTTAACATAGTTTACCATAGTAAATTCATTAAAAATTAAAGAATATTCTTTCTGAACATATTAAATGAATCTTCAAGTACATATATTCATAAAAATATATACTCAAGTTCCTTATATGTATTCAGAAATAATACCCTTGTATGTTTTTGAGAATACATAAAGCTAGTTAACAGAGCCAATTGCTTTTCTGTGAATCGGCTTTCAGTGAAATAATGTCAGGGAACTGACTTAGATGGGGTCCGACCATAGTATCTCAAATGCTATATCTGTTCTTGGAGGGGAACCCAGTTACCAGGAAGGTGAGTAACTCAGTAGACATTTAAGATGTATCTACTCAGAAGGACAAAGCACTGGATATGTTGGCATCATTTCTCTATGTGGCAAAGAAAATCTCATCTTGGTTTGTGTTTTATGCATGGATTCACAAACAAATATAGTACAGGTATCACAAGTATTTTGGTCATTATGGTTCTAATGCCTACATAAAATAGTAACTTGGGCTTTAACTACAGTAACAGATAATATTTCTCACGTGGAACTCTCCTTGTTTGCCCTCTTTCACTGATAGACCAATCTACGTACACTTTCCATATTAGTTATAAGAATAGCATGTGTTAGATTCTGGCCAGAAGATTGATATATCCTGCACAAATGTCCCTAGAAATTGAGGGAAAAACAAGGTGCTTCCAGGATAAAGAGGAACTAGGGGAATTTGCAACCACCAGTTCAACTCTACAGAGATTACGGCAGGATATTCTAAAAATGAAAAATACCAAGATTCCAGAAACAGTGGCAGAGCAGCCACAATGAATGGAGCAGACAGCGAAATGAAGAGGACAAACTGACAACAAATGACAGAAAAAGAGCTCAACAGAAATGAGGCAGAGAAGATTGGATAGTAGGAACAGCTATTTTGGAGAAAGCAAGACATCATAATAGCTAGTGCTGATTTAGTGTCATCTTGCTTTGAAGTCCCATCAAGCTTTTATTCTTCTGTCTCCATCGGTCTTAACAGGTTGTATCTTATTGGATTTCATTATATGTGATAATATAAGCAAAAACTTTTATAGACAAGGAGATTATACAGAAACCATTGTTTGTTTTCTGATAGTTGGTTCTAAATACCCTGTAATACTGTTATTCTCTTGAGTGGTTTTACATTGTCTTGATATGTTTGGTGCTACAGTATACGAAGTTATACTCAAAGATTTCAAGGAAAGAGACACTATGGTAACTACTTTTATGTCAGGATATCTTGTTGTGAAACACTATTTTGCTTAAATGGTTATGCTTTGACCTACGCTGGTTTGTTGTTATGCCCTCTTTTATCTCAATCTCCTTTTTAAAAAATTATTTACTTTTTATTTTTATCTTTTTAATTAAGGGAAAAATAAAAAAAAGCAGGATACATTATAGTAACCCACTTTGATTTTCTATTAACTTGATTTGAAACCCTGTATAGTCCTCACCATCTTGCTTTGACTGATTTTCCCCTATTCTGCTTTGCTTGATAGTACCAAGTTCAAAAGTATAGGCAAAACTGTGAAGACAATAAGATTCATTATGACGCCCATCCCGGTTGACTATTATCTTCTTTTAAAGTCCTGTAATGTCTCCAATGTTTTGGTTTTATTTTTTACTGTTTTGTTCAATTTTATTATAACTGATGATATAGGCAATTCTTTTTAAGATAGCAAGAAGCAGTATAGTAACCATTGTTGATCACCTAGTATTTTGTTTTTACATTATCTATTATGTCCATCCTTTTGATTTGACTGACTCTGTTCTGTTATGGCACATTTGGTTTTACTGTCTTCAAAAAAAAGTAATAAGAACTATGGGAGTAATAAAACCCAAAATGTGTAATTGTCATTGTACAAAAGAAAGTGCTCTAAAAAATATAACTGCATATATATTTAAGTGTATAAGATAGATAACCATATTACTGAGTTTTGTTGGATCATTGAACAAAACTGTTTCCAGTCTCACTGTTTGAAAGTCCACTTAATATGCTTTAATTTTGTAACTTGAACAACTATTTCTAAGAGAACAATATGTAATCTATTAACTAGTGATTTCCTACTGTTTATGTTTTCTGAAATTCTGTATAATTTGTACCCTTTTTCTATTTTTTTCTTTTTCTCCATAAATAAAAAAAATAGATTCTGGGCAGGAGAATTAATGCTATGGTATAACTATTGTATTTCAGTTGATATATGGGCATTTCATTTGGGAAGTTTACAGGTGCAGGATGAATAACTATAGTTGAAAAGATGTATGAAAGCAAAGAGAAATACTCTAAAACTTTTCTTATCCAGAAATACTCTTAAGATCTATCATTGCATTGTTTTCTTTGGTTCGACTACTAAGATTGGGAGAAGCAGGTTATGAAAATCATAATCTCTGAAAGACAGATCTATTTTTTATGCAGATAAATGTTCTGACAATGCCACTGAAATGTGTCTTTTTATATTTAAGCAAGATTTAAGGTGATCAAATTACTATAATCTCCCCTTAAATACAGTTTTCCTCTTTGCAGTGACAGTAATTTGTGTTCAACTATGTTCCAAAAATTACTTCATAAAAAATTTCAGAAATAAACAATTTTTAAGTTTAAATCACTCATTGTTCAAAGCAGCATGATGGAATCTTGCATCATCTAGCCCTGTCCCACCCAGGATGTGGTTCATCCCTCTGTTTAGTTTATTTAGTTAGCTGTACATTTTACCAACTGTTGTTGGTAGTCATCTAGATTATCAGACTGACTGTTGGGGAATGGCAGTGCTAATATTCAAGGAATCATGGTTTTACTTCATACTGGCTGAAAAGTTTAAGCGTAATGAAAACCAAAAAAAAAAAAAAAAAAAAAAAGAGTTGAAAAGTGTTTTTTAAAGTGAGCATATGAATTGATAAGACATGAGAGACAAAAAGGCTATAATCACATCACTTTTATTGTCATTTATTCTAGCATTTTTTCATTCTATTGTTTTATTTTTTTATAGAGACTGAAGTATAAATTGAACTTATGGGTGTTAATATATAAAGAAAACATAGTATATACAGGATGCAGCATTATCTGCAGTTTTAGGCATCTGCTGAGGGTCTTGGAACACATTCTGGATAAATAAGAGACTACTGCACTGAGCTATCACCCATTCACATGAGTGATGGAGCATGCACAGCAGACCATTTGAGTAAAGATTGGTGAGAAAATCCCAGGAACCTAACACCCAGACCGCCAGACCTCTGGATGGGTTACTGATAGTCAGGTATGTCAGCCAGTTTACATGAGTAGAAGAGGTAAGAAGAGAGGGAATGCTTCAACAGGAAATATAAACAGATGCAGGTCAAATATTTCCTCTTGCTTTTTATTTGTCACTTAAACTAGGATGAGCCTGGTTGTTGAAATTTAGGAAAGATGTTTTTGGATGATTGAAAGTTTGTTGATTTCACCATTATGCAGCATTATAGGTTTAAAACCACCACAATAAATGTGTGATTGCTTTACAATCTATACCAGTAATGAGTAATCTATTATAGTACTTCTTCCTATAAACCTTAGATTTGGCTCCTCACTAAAGTACCTTTAGGAGCTGCTACCAAATGACCAGCTTAGCACACTTATTATCTCTGATGATTGGAGGCTAAGATGTATACTTATTATTATGGCTAAGCTTTTTCCTAATAAATTTCTGATTTTCAGTATTAAAAATTTTCCTTTAAGACCATATACTTTTCTTTGTTAATGCCACTTTTTGGCACATACTTTAGAGTATACTTGGCCAGAGATTAACCAGTTTGGAATCATTTCCCTACTATAGCACATCATGTCATTTTTTAAAAATCTCAAATCTTTTATTTGAATATGGAGAACTTTAACCACTCAATAAATACTTTCTCATGTAAATTACTCCAAGTTCTCACATCGTCACTGATGATAAGTGATATTCATAAACTACAGTTCTGTACAACTCAGTCCTCCCTTAAATGAGATGTTTTGCTATATTCTCCTGAATGAGTGATCAATAAGTCAACCTTCAGTGGAAAGATGTAGAATTAGTTCACATGATGATTCTTATGCAGCTTTGGAATTGGTCTATCATGATACACTACCTGATTATGTTTGAGTTTGAGGCCAGGCTTTTAGAAACTTGTAAAAATATCCCTTACTAGTTTCAAATGCTTTGAAATTTCTCTTTTGAAGAAAGTTTATAACCTTGGCCAAAACATATTTCTCATATTCCACATTTTCTCAACAACCTTAGAAAATTTTCCTTAAACATGTCAATTGTACTTGCTTAATTTTGTAATCTTTTAAAAAGATAGTCAGTATGTCTTTATTCTACACAAATATTCATTCATCACATATACATGCACATATATGTGAAGTACTTAAATATTTATTACTTCTGTGATTTAAATAAGTAGTGCTCTCATTGACCTATGCCTTCCCCTTTATCACTGTTTTCCTGTTAATTTTTTCATGCAACATGTATTGAACCTCTTAGTAGAGCCAGAAATTAAGATGGGAATAATAAGAAAGATAATTCTGGAGATTGTGACATTTTCTCTTGTTACTAGATGCAGTACAAACTTATACTAACAATAGAACAACCATCATTTTTTAATTTAGGAACTTTTGAATCCGTTTTAAGCTTTCAGTGCATAAAAATTTAATACCCTAATGAAGTAGTCTTTGATTCCATTATGTAGATCATGCTATTTATTTATTAAATTCATTTTCAACTAAAATCTTTCATATCCTCAGAAGAGCTGACATTAAGCCACATTCCTTTTTTTCTTGAACTTGTACAATTGATTTTATTTTTATCGTAAGTATTGTTTGCTTCATCTTCATAAAACTTCATGTCACAATTTCAAGCCCAGAAAGAATGTTTTGAATTCCTGTCTCGTTGATGTAGATTTCCAAAATACGGGTCTTCTGAAGATTTTATAAGCTTGCTTTTGTCTTCATATGAATCAGTGTGAAACATGTGGACTAACACAAGCCAAACACAAGCTCTGAACCATATTATCTTTGCAGTCAGGCACAAATCCCCCTAACTCTGCCAACACCTAGATTACATTTCTTCATTTTATCTACAAGCCTTTTTTCCCCAAAGATGTTGTTGAATCCTTTAAGACATTCTCTTCAATCTAAAAGTTTTATTCCTCAAAATTATAATTGAAATTAATTTGGAGCAACTTTAGGTTAAAACTGGGGATAGGCTAGTTACTAAAATGATGCAATCAGCATTGTAACACATTCCTCTACTTATAAGGTTGAGGCAGGAGGATCACAAATTTGAAACTAATCAAGGTAACTTATCCAGCCCCATCTTTAAATAAATAAGCAAGTAAGCAAGTGGTAAATAAGTAAATAAGTAGATAAATAAATAAAAGGGCAGGGAAAAAGCTCAGTGGGAGTGTTTGCCTATCATGTGGGAGATTCTGGTTCAATCCTCATTACTGTGGCGTAAACATGGGAAGCCTTCTCTAAGAACAACAAAGTAAGACTGTGTAACAGGCTGAATTCTGGAGAGGAAGCCATCAACATAATCAAAGTAATAGGCAACAAAAGCTTCAACTTAAGTCATGTGGAGCAAAAATGCAAGAGAAAAAGAAACGGTACCTGCTGAAAGGAAAAAGTTCTCCAGGTTTTTTTTTTTTTAATTGGATAATGAATCCAGAATAATTCAAAATGGAAAGCTTCAGAAGGCCACCTAATATTCTAATATGCACATGTTGTAAGAAGAAAGAATTTGAGTAATTTATATTGAAATTTTGATCATATATTATGTAGCGTTTAATGTAGAACAAGAGACATTTTATGTCAATTCCAGTTGAAATAATAAGTTTAAATAATGAACTATTTTTTCACTTATAATATATTATTTCATCAACTTGCCCTTAGCCTTCCCTCTTCTCCCTCATTTTCAAGTCATCGAATGGCCAAAATTAGTCAGCCAAATTAGCACAGCTAAAAATATGTGCTAATTGAAGGCTGGGCAAAAGGTCAGGTTAGGTTATAGATATGGAGGATATTCAAAAATATGGGAAGGAAACAGAGGCCCTGGAGATCTGCCTTGTACCTAAAAGGTTACAGGAAGAAGCGTTGAAATAAATATTGATTGGTCAATGAAGAAGAAAGTGAGAAAAAATGCTAAGACAGTGTTTTACAATTTATTCTGACAACCATGTTCAACCATGTAAAATGTTACTCAGGTGAAGTGTTTGGATTTGATTAGGATTACATTATTAAAAAGACTTGAGATGAACAACATTACAAAGAATGGTTTGTAATAATTAAGTAGATTAGAAACCTGAGTGGGTTGATAGGAGGAATAGCTGCACTGAACTGTTCACATTTAGACATAGGACCGAGTTGAGGATGTTGGAAAATGGAAAGAAAGAGGAGGCTGGGTTAGCCTGGAAATGCTAAAGAGTTTCCCTGTCAATTTAATTTCAGAGGGAAAAAAGCCAGGAAGTAAAAAGTTGGGATTGAAAGGACAAGAGGAAATGACCAACACCCGTATTATCCCTTTCTACAGACCTCTGAAAATCCCATTGCACACAGCTTTGATAGAGGAGCACAGGCAAGTGCTTAGATTCATTGACTGTAGGATCATAAATTCGGAGTGAGTTAAAGGAAAGTGGGAAGGCTTTCTGACTCTGAATAAATATTCCACCAGTGTAAAAGAGAACCTCACTTTCACTTTTAGGAATTTATTTTTTGTTTTATCAAATGTTTTAGAAAAACATAAAAGTTTTTTGGGCTGACCTTTTAAGTTTGCCTGCAAATTGTTTTATTTTAATAAATACTTATTTAGGATTACATTTCTTTTACTATTTTTTTCTAGACAGGGTCTTTCTATGCAGTTCAGGCTGGTCTTGGTCTCACTTTGTAGCCTACACAGGTCTCAAACTCGCAACAATCCTCCTGTCTCAGCCTCCCGAGTTCTGGGATTATAGGCGTGAGCCACCACGCCCAGCTAGGATTGCATTTTAAAAGGATGTCTTCTTCCTTCTTTAGCTTTTCTTCTATCTTTTCTTTCTTTATCTCTTCCCTTCTTCCCCTCTTTCTTCTTTCTTTCTCATTTTCTTTTCTTCAACAAATTATAAAATCTTATGGTGCCTAGTACTACTTAAAGCTAAGAATGCAAGGACTCCTTAGGTACATCATACTATAAAGATACACAAAGATTTTATCCAGTGGCAAAGAAATGAAACAGATGATTGACATTTGTTGATCAGGGCACTCAAACTCAGGAGTTTTACTAGAGAGCAGGACAGAAGGGTGGTGTCATTTACAACATGTCTCACTAATTAAAGAAACCCCAACAGTCATAGGGTAGCTGTTGTGAGGTACAACACTAAAAGCCACAGAGGATTCTAGGTCTATCCTGAACACAGGAACTTTGGGTACCAGAATGATAGCAATAAACCACAATGCCTAATTCTTGAATTTAGTGTTTTTGTTGCTTACCCACAAACCATTAACATACAACACAATGTGATTTCAACCCAAGGTTAGAATAAAATAATCTCATAAATTTTGTCTCTACTTCAAATCATAAATTTGCTGAGTTGATTTTGGAAGCCAAAATAACCCACATAAATCAGTTTTAACTGGTGAGGTTTAGATTTAATCACAATTAATAATGAACTTCAAATGGGATGTTATCTTTCCTCCAGCAGTTACTCAAATAAATACAGAGCATTTGTGTTTTGACTCATCCCCAAGGCTCTCACTGTTAAGACACTGGAATTATTGTCGATGGCAAAACACAAAAGAGGAAACAGAAAGAGGATCTTTTTCTTGCTAAACACTTCCCTTCTGTTCAATTTTAATATTTTCACAGAGCTATTATATGTCATGTTTGAAGTAAATGTCATTGAAAATCCAGAGGCGAATTAGAAAAAAAAAACACATTTGAACTGAATAACAAAATAGCTGCCTAGAACTGCGTACGCTGGCAGAAAGAGAATTCTCTATACCGTTGCCCACATACCCTGTTCCCAATTTGTCTGCTCCCAACACCCTTTCTCTTAATTCTCTAACAAGAAATCCAGTAACAATGCATTTAACCAGTGAAAGACAGCCATATTTACTGGCCTAAAATTTTATTAGTTGCTTTTATGATGAAGAAAGAATGCTTTGTTTTCCCAGAAATATCATTTTTATGATATGATGCAAGCCATTTCACAGATTGATGATCTGAGAACTTGCACACGATTTCTAGCAGTTGGATTCTTTCTAAATATCAGCACTGTGCCTGCCAATACTCAGATTATAGAAATGGAGTACTTTGATTTGAAATACTTTTTAAGGAAAAAAATTGTTACGAACCCAAATAATCTATGATTTCAGGTAATTTTCAAGGGATTATTGCAGTGTTCAAATGGACCAATTAATGATTAGGTTAGGTTAACACATTGTTGGTGGTACTTTGAAAACAGCGATCTGGTTGTGCTATACTTTGTCATGGGTTTAGACATATCTGCAGTATCTGTTTTTCTGTTACATCCTATCATGATCTACAATTTCATTTTAAAACTGAGTCTACCTAATTGTTTTAATACCTTCCTTAGATCAGGGACTTTCATAAACCAACTTTTGTAGAAGTAGGGAAAAGGGGACAAATATTTACCAGTAGTATCACCTATTAGAGTACAGTCAATGCCACTGAAAACCCAGAGATAAATTACAAAAATAACATCTGAGTTTATAAAGAAAAATACCTCTTTTGAACTGTACAAACTGGTGGGAGAATTCTTTATACTGTATACTACTCTATCCACATATTTTGACTCATTTCCTCCCAAACCCATAAATCTTTCCCATATTTTTCCAACAGAATCTAGTGGCAATGCACCCAACCAATGAAAAACAACTGCATCCCTAGCATTTTGAGTCCTACATAACCAAGATGGAAGGATGGCTGTAGGAGGGCTGACACATGTTTTGAAAGTCAATTCCTTTTCCCCAACACACTAACTGTCCTTCATCTATCTGAGAAACATTGTTTCATAGGTATATTTACAGAATTATGATTTCCTAATCATGAGCTTATATAAAGAAGGTCACGTAGAGATATAAGGATTTCCATAAAATTACTGAAGAAAACATTTTTCACTGTAACTTAGTGCTTCTTAAGAATCATTTGGAGACTGGGGATTTAGCTCAGTGGCACAAGCGTCTGCCTGGCAAGCATGAGGTGGTGAGTTCAAGCCTTGTCACCAAAAAAAAAAAAAAAAAAAAAAAAAAAACAAGAAAAAAACCATTTGGATACACTGTTAGATTTCAGTTCCAGGAAAATTTGTGTCTCCTAACAAAAAACACAAAATTAAGTCCATTAATATCAAAGTAACTCTGAAGAAACTATGTGAGGAGTGGTGGAAACTTCATCAAAGATATTAACCAATCATGGTTATGTTTTTCATTGTACTTTGGCTCTTATAAAGTTCAGGTTTATATTTCTGTTAAATTGCAGCACTTATCTTTCTATTATGTTGCTGGTAAGAATGATCTGTCTTTCAATTGCTTCCATTACTAGACAATCTTTTGTTCTTAATATGATATTGCTTCATATGTCTTTGATTTTAAGCTTTGATTTGTTATTTTGTATGTCTTTGACTTTAAAAGAACCATAAGTAATGCAATTAAAATTAAGACAGCTTCTTTTTGTTCCATTTAACACTGCTCAAGCTTCTAAGTCTTTTCTGATATTTCTTTCTCATTACTCATATTTAATAATTTATGTATTTTTTATTTCTTTAATTCTTTCCTTCATTGTACCCTCAGCATTTGCACATAAAGCATTTTAATATTTCCTTAATTATTGGAAATTCCCCAGCTGATGTTCTACTTTCCAACCTCTTTTCTTGATCATTTTTTCTTCTTCCAATTTATAAACAGGGATTAGTACCCAATGTGTTCCAATTCCATTATGAGTTCATGATTTAAACAACAGTCATTAAACAAACAATGCTACATATATAATGAATGAAGCATTAAAAATGTATGTGGCATGATTGTGATCTAATGTAGGGGTTCTGAACCTCAAGATTATTGACATTTTGTGTCAGATAATTCCGTACTGTGGGAGACTGTCTTGTGTATTGTAGAATGTTTAGCAGCATCCTTGGCCTCTGCTTGCTCATGATGTGTTCTTGGCATACTCCATTGTAATAAATGTATCTCCAGACATTTCCAGATGCTCCATGTGATACAAAATTGTCCCTCATTTGAAACTCTCTGCTCGACTCTAGACTGGGTGGGTTGGGTAATTTAGTGTGGAAGTATTTACCTGTGATTAGGCCAGCTGGATTGAGAGATGAGGGATGAATTAGAATTAGTACAAATTAGTGTTTGGGAAGGAAATGGGCAGGAATTTTTGGAGACAAGAGGGGACTCAGTGTTTTAGAAGATATCCAGTTACCCACAAGACACTAGGGTGGAAATGAACCGGTGGTAGTTCAAGAACTCAATGCCCAATATGGATCAGTATATGGAGTATTCTCAAAGAGTGACTACTCCCAAGTTTTAGAGGCATGCTTGTTTTGCTGGGGTAGTAGACTATGTTCAAAACCAAGAGGAATAGGAAACATAGAATCATTTTTATCAGGAAAATGAGAACATACTAAATTCAAGCAGGATAATGGCAGGGATTATGATGAAGACTACTCAACCAATCACAATATGTTTAATGAAAGTAAAACCTGGCAAGTCTGTTGATGACTACAATGAGAAGTGTAGTGGGGATATAGCTATTTGGTTAATGATATAAGCCTCAAAAACAAGAGATGCATGTGTGTATATCTATATACAAATATATTATATACCTATATATTTTAACTAGAGGATCAGTTTTGAAAAAGAAATGGCCATAGAAGACATTTGTACAATACTGAAGAGCGTGAAGACACAGGGAGTTTTCTCCCTGACTCTGAGGATACTGTTGAAGGCAAGAAAAAGGTTACTGGAATCTGGGACAAGAGTGAAAAAAGGTACAGATTATTATAGGGTTGATGGCCTGGCCCAATTAAAATGTGTGCAGATGCTTTCTTAATGGTAATGAATAACAAAAGCCTAGAAATATGAACTAGCTCAAAGTCTCTCGCTCTGTCTCTCTCTCTGTGTTGCAATAATGGGCATTTGGATCTATTAGAGAAATCTAGAGATTTTGGTATCATGAAATAAATTTTGGCAAATTGCATGTATTACTCAGCTCTCCTGTCACTGGACAAAAATTCAGTTCTCACAATTTAAAGTAATAGATGTTTATTTTACTCATAGTTCCAGAGGATTCAGTTCTAGTTCCAAAGTGGAAGAGTATGGCAGAGCAAAATTGCTTGGTTTGTGATGGCCAAAATCATCACCGGGTAACTGCTGTTGAGGAATGGCCAAGTAGCAGATATAGACAACAAAGACATGTCTCTATGACCTCCTGGACATACCCAGAAGCATGTAAGCCCTCAGGTGGCTACCAAGCAAATTGAATTGACACAATTAAATTTAACCACCACATCCCACCCCTTGTCAATTTGATGCCCAGACATCCCTCCTTAAACCGTATTTAATATTCAAGTAAAGTCAATCTTCATAATTCCACTCACCATGATATAACTAATGTATGACTGAAAATGCACTAATCCTTTCTTCAACAGTTCCAGAATTTCTCAGAAGTCCAAGTCCAAATCTCCTCTTTTATTCAAGGCAAATTCATAGCCATAAACCTCTGTAAAATTAAACAATCAAGTTGTCTACTTTCCTCATACACAGCACAAGATAAATATTCTTATTCCCAAGTGGAGTAGGAATATAAAAGAGAAGGATCAAAGCAAGAGTGAAAACCAGAAGGGCAAACATTAAGACCAGTAACCTCATGTCCAGCAGTCAGCATACATGGTGATAAAGTGTAAGTTTTACAGGGATCGGCCAGAACCCAACATAACCTTATCCATTGCAGCCCAGATACCTTTCTCTTGACTCTTAAAAACATATTTTCTAATACCTGGGCTCTCAAGCCAACCAATTTGACAATCCAGCTTAACTGTCACAGCCTCATTCCTGTGTCACTGTATAACTTCTTTTTCCCATATTATCAGAGGCCTTCTATAGCATTGTCCTCAAATATCCCCTTATATTTTGCCACACATGAGCTTTATCTCTAATCCCTGATCCGTAGAAAGTTATCATTTGAAGAGTTTTTCAGCGGGAGCACTTCTTCACATTATTTATTTTTTTAGAAGTCTTTCCCCATGTTGTTGAAAATCTGTTCTTTCTTTCCCAGCTCCATTTGTTCTAGTTACCCAGTATCAGATAACTGAAAAACTCTTTAATCCAGAGTCTTCTGAAGTTATCCAATCCTTAACCTGTTTGCACTATCTCACTTGTTTCTTGCTGCAGAGCTATAATAGTGGCTTTTGCCACATTTGTCCCATGTTTCCCCCTTGATCTCCTCTGGTGTTTTCTTGTGTGACTCTGAGTGGTGAGATATGGTCACTTCTTTTAGGACTAGGAAGTGTATATACTTAAAGTTAACTGTATACAATATTAGAGCAAAAGCTGACAAAGTTGAAAAACAAGATGAATTTTAATCCTGTATTTATTAAACTGAACTATTTTAAAGATTGGTTAGTATACTTGTGGTTTTCTTGCGCTCATGCAGAATTAGCTCACTTTTTTTATCCAAAGTGAATTATGTACCAAAATTAGATATTGTTCAAGTTTTGAGAGCTCCACTACATGTTGAGATTCCTGATGTCTTTTATTGAGGTTTTAATAATCCTAACATCTATAAGATAATGTCAAAGAAAGGTGTTTACGTTTTCAGTTTTTTTAGTATTTGGTTTTAAATTTCCTGTTTCAGTTGGAGAAAGCAGAAACTACAAAGAAAAGTTACACAGCTTTTGACCTTAGTAAAATGAGTCATTATTTCCTATCTCATGGAAAATTGACTTTGAGTGCCTCTCTCAGTTCTTGTTCCCTTTCTTCTGGTACTTACTGTGAATTTCATTGTGTTGGCACTCTTGTTAATCAGATCTATCATGAAGTAGATATACATCCTGCTTCCTGCTTAAGGCCTTAATTACAAAAATTTTGATTTACCAGGTGAGTATGATTAAGCATATGCTTTAAGTATGTAATACTATACTCAACTACAAAATTGTTCACAAAGTTCAACAGAAATGACTTCCATTTTTTATAAAAAGCTTTTGTATCATAATGATTGTTTCCTAATATTCCTATGTATAAAAAGATATTTTCTGAAAGTGCCAAAATTTCTCTTTTTAGTTCTTGAGAAGTACTTACAATAATATTTAATAATGCATTCATTGATATAATCTAGAAGTTAATTAGATACTTATGAGTTAATTTAATTGGCCAAGAACGTGTCAAGAACTTTCCATGTTTTTGTACCATTAATGATCGGTAAATGTTCACATTGGTAATGGAATATTGTTCAGGAATTGCTGAAGACAAATTTATCCTCAAGAAGGTATAATAAAAGATAAGAAGGCACCATTGAAATTACATATGCAATGAAGATAAATATAAAAGTGTAAAACAAGGAATTAATGTTACCTTTTATCTTTTTCATGTAAAACCTAAAGGATTATTTTACTTTGTGAATTTGTATCTACTCATTAGCAAAAGAGTATTGTATATTACAAAGCTAGAAATGAAACAAAGCTATATGCTACAACACAGTACATGTAATGCACTAGTCATTTTTTATTCTATCTTTTCTATTCATTTATCTGAGGTTTTTTTGTATTTAAAAAGATTAGACAGGTAACCCAGTCAGTGTCATTAACTTAAAAATATTGTTTTGAGTGTTATTATAAATATATAAATTGTAAAAAATTTGTACTTTCCCCAAATTTTGCAGTTCATATTACTCAAGTACTTCTCAATTTTAGTTTCATATTAAAGTTACATCAAGAGAGTAGCCTCATATTTTCAACAAATTTCTACCGGTGTTCTCTAGAGTTCCATCTTTAGGTCATTCATAAATTTTAGGCAAATTGCTACAGCAGCTTCTTAGAATCGCTCTGACGATTATTACATGTAGCCCTGGATGCTCTGTGGAGTTAAAAATGAGTGAAACACAATCTTCAGCGCAAGTATTTAATAATATATATTTTAGGGTGAGGATTGTGACAAGCCTTCTTTTAACAGTCATCTTAGAGAAAATAACACAATAACAAAGAATGAAGTAAAGCTCATAGCTCTTTAAAGGAAGGAGAAATAATGGCTTGGAAACTAAGATGAATCTAATAGAAGAAATAATGCTCCATTCATATTCATTCAGTTAAGAAATACAAGAATAACATTTTAGGAGCTGGGAAAGAAAGAACAGATTTTCAACAACATGGGGAAAGACTTCTAAAAAAATAAATAATATGAAGAAGTGCTCCCGCTGAAAAACTCTTCAAATGATAACTTTCTACGGATCAGGGATTAGAGATATATCTTAGTGACAGATCAGAGGTCTGATTAAGGGAAATATTGATTATCAGAGCCAAGAGTTTCAATTTTATTCAGAGGTTTACAGAGTATAATGGACATTTGTTTGGGAGAGGAAAGCTGATGGTAAAGCATTTATGAAGTAATTGCAAAGACAAAGCTAGACTGAAATCACGGAGACTGTTACAATAGCAAGATGAGAGACTGAAAGACTGAACAATGCTGGGAATAAGAACATAATGGAAGGAATAGAGATGAGAGGTGTCCAATGAGATTGTCTTCCATGGGTTACATATGAAAGCTATTGTTCTTTTATTTTAGTAATATTTCATGGACATGCATACAACACATTTATGGGATAGTACTGGAATAAAATGTCCAATGTAACTACATCTTAATTTCATAAAATTAGGTCATTATCTACAAAATACTATAATGTTAGCAAAGATATTACTATTTTGATAAAAATTCTACAAAATGATTGCACACTTGTATCTTAGATTTTTAAATAGTTTTATAGTGACAATTGTATTGTTAGTCTGCTTAATATTTAGTCATTTTTTGTAAGTGTTCAAAGTCATTTTTAGTGTGATACTTTGTAAAGTTGCTTATTGACATATAATTTGCATGTGGTAAAATTCATGATTTAAAGTGTATAATTTTATGAGTATTGGCAAATGTATATAGTAATGTAATCACTATCACAATTGAGGTTTAATTTACTTTATCTCCAGAAATTCCTCATACATATTTTGTTATTTTAAAAAGCAAAACAGAAAAAAGGAAACAATACAGAATTTTTTAAAAATGTAATTAACACTAGTTAATATATTGTATATTTTATTTTAGAAGTAATTGTTCATGTTACAAGATTTGGGCACAAAAATGATCAAACAATCAAACAATGAAAGTACAAACTGTTCTTTTGGATGCACTAACAGATTAGTAATATAGTTATCTATCTTGCATATATGTATTTACATATATATATATATACACACACACACACACATACATACATACATATAATTTTTTCTCTTCTTTTTCTCCTTTTCCCTATCCCAGTAGTTCTTTCCTTATGAGTACTTTCTTCCCCTTTCATTATCACAATATTTATTGTACTTTTTGGGCCTTATTATTCTTTCAGTTTTTTACACTAGGGAGACAATATGATATTTACAAATGTGAGGTTGAATTATTTCATTTATGAATATAATTTCAAGTTGTCTCCATTTACCTATAAAAGACTCAAGATTATCCTTCTTTGTAGATGAGTAATATTCCATAGTATATAAATACCACATCTTTTTTATCCATTCTGTGGTTGATGGGTATTTGGGTTGTTTCCAAGATCTAGCTATTACAAATTTTTCTGGTATAAACACGGGTGCACATGTATCACTGTAGCATGACATTTTCAATTTTTCTAGGAAATACCCAGAAGGGAAATAGCTGAATTCAATGGGACTTCTAATTCTAGTTTTTTGAGGAATCTCCACACTGATTTTCACTGTGGCTGTACCAATCTACACTTCCAAAAACAGTAGAGAAGTGTTCCTTTTCCCCTCAATGCTGCCAACATTTGATATTGCTTGATTTCTTGATGGCAACCATTCTCTCTGGAGTAAGATGAAATCTCAATGCTGTTTTAATTTATACTTTTTGAATGACCAGTAATGTTGAACATTTCTTCATGTATTTATTTGTCATTTGTATTTCTTCATCTGAGAAGTGCATGTTGTTCTCAGATGCCCATTTTTGGATTGGGTCATTGAATTTGGGGGGCCTAATGTGTTTCAATTCTTTATATGTCCTAGATATAAGTCCTTTGTTTGAGGGTCTGCTGGCTAAAATTCTTTCTCATTCTGCGGGTTTTCTTTTCACTTTGTTGATGATTTCATTTGAAGTGCAAACATTTTTTAATACGATGAGATCCCAGTCGTTGTTGTTTTTTTGAAGTATTTCCTGTGTGATTTGCATTTTATTCATGAACACTTTGCTTACTCCTATGTCTCCAAGATTTCTACCTATCTTGTCTTCCAGTAGATTTAGTGTTTCTGTTTTATTATTTAGATCTTTGATCCAGTGTGATTTTAGTTTAATGCATGATGATAGACATGGGTGTAGTTTCAGTCTTCAGCGTGTGAATTTTTCTAGCACTGTTTATTAAACAGGCTATCTTTCCTCTAGTGAGTACATTTAGCCCCTTTGCCAAAGATAAGGTGGCTGAGGGTCTTTGTAGTTGTGTTTGTATCTTCTAATCTGTTCCATCGATCCTCAGGTCTGTTTTTGTTGTTGTTTACCACCACCATGCTGATTTAATCCCAGTAACTTTGAAGTATAATTTTAAGTCAGGAATTGTGATGCCTCCTGCTCTGCCTTTGTTGCCAGGATTGTCTTTGCTATTCTAGGTCTCATGTCTCCAAATGAATTTTAGAAATGTTTTATCTAGATGTGTGAGGCATGCTGATGATATTTTGATCAAAATTGCATTAAATCTGTGTAAGAGTTTTGGCAGTATGGCCATTTTAACTGTGTTGGTTCTTCCCATCCAAGAGGAAGGGATAACTTTCTATTTTTTGACATTCTCTTCAATCTCCTTTTTAGACTACTAGAGTTTTCAATGTATAGGTCTTTCACATCCTTTGCTAGATTGATTCCTAAGTTCTTTCTTTCTTTCTTTCTTTCTTTCTTTCTTTCTTTCTTTCTTTCTTTCTTTCTTTCTTTTTTTCTTTCTTTCTTTCTTTCTTTCTTTCTTTCTTTCTTTCTTTCTTTCTTTCTTTCCTTTTTTGATGCTACTATGTAAGTATTATTTCTATAATTTCTCTCTCAGTAAGTTTGTTGTTTGTGTACAGGAATGCTATTGATTTTTGGGTGTTGACTCTGTATCCAGCTACATTGCTGAATTTGCTTATTAACTCAAGTAGTCTTTTGATGGAGTTTTTGTAATCTTCTATGTAGAGTATCATGTCATCTGCAAATTGTAATAATTTAACTTCTTGCATTCCTATCCTTATTTCTTTTATTTTTCTCTCTTGTATAGTTGCTCTGGTTAACATTTACAGATATATATTGGAGTGCTAATGGTGGACCTCTTTGTCATGTTCCTGATTTCAGAGTGAAAGCTTCCAGTTTTTTATCATTTAGTATGATGTTGGCTGTTAGTCATAGATGGCTTTTATCAGGTTGAGACCATGTATTCTGATTTTCTCTAGGGTTTTTATCATGAACAAGTGTTGAACTTTATCAAAAGCTTTTTCTGAATCTAGTGAGATGATCATGTGATTTTTTTGTCTTTTGCTTTGTTGATGTAATGTATTACATTTACTGATTTGCACATGTTGAACCATCCCTTCATTTCTGGGATGAATCCTACTTTGTCATGATGTATACTCTTCTTAATGATTTTCTGCATTCTATTTGCTAGTATTTTATTGAGAATTTTTGCATAAATGTCCATTATGGAGATTTTCCTATAGTTCTCTTTTTTTTGAGTGAGTTTTTCTTTGGTTTTGGTATCAGGGTAATACTTGCCTTCAACCATGAGTTAAGGAGAATCATTTCCTTTTCAGTTTTATTAAAGAGTTTAAGGAATATTGGTGTTAAATCTTCTGTAAGTTTCTTGCAGAATTGAGGAGTGAATCCACCAGGATCTGGGCTTTTCTTTGTTGATAAGTTTTTAATTATATTTTCAATTTCAGTAACTGATACTGGGTTTTTCAAAATTTTTATGTCTTCTTGATTAAACTTTGGTAATTCATATGTTCTTAGAATCTATCTATTTCCTCTGTGTTTTCCAGCCTATTTGAGTAAAGATTTTCAAAGTAGGTATTCATAATCTGAATTTCCACAGGATCTGTAATAATTTCAGAATTGCATGAATTTGAATTTTTTCTTTCTTTTTCTTGATAAGTTTGGCTAGGACTTTATCAATTTTGTTTATTATTTCAAAGAACCAGCTCTTTGATTCATTAAATTTTAGTCTTAATCACGTTAATTTCTGCTCTGATCTGATTTTTATAATTTCCTTTCTTCTATGACTTTGAACTTGACTTGATCTTCTTTTTCTAGAATTTTAGGTGCAACATTAGTTTGTTTGTGTTCATTATGTTTTCCTGATGTGAAAGTTCATTGCTATACATTTCCCTCTTAGGACCACTTTTTTTTTTTTTTTTTTTTTGTCTTTTTCCTTTTTATCGGTACTGGGGATCGAACTCACAGCTGCCTGCTTGCAAGGCAGGTGCTTATGCCACTGAGCTAAATCCCCAGCCCCCAGGACCACTTTCATTGCATTCCACAAACTTGAGTATGTGGTAGCTACATTTTCATTGAATTGTAGATATTGTGTAATTTCTTCTTTAATTTCACATGTAACCCATTGGTTGTTTAGAGGGGTGTTATTTAATTTTCATATGTTTATGTATGCCTTGTAGTTTCTTTTGCCATTAATTTCCAATTTCAGTGCACTATGGTCAAATAATATGCTTGGGATAATTTCAATTCCTTTGCATTTACTTAAACATGTTCTATGAACTAACACATGCCCTACTGCAGAGCATGTCCCAAGAGCTAAAAGTAATGTGTATTCTGATGTTGAGTGGAATACTCTGTAAATGTCTAGTAAGTAAGTCCATTTGTTCACAGGTTTGATTCAGTTTTGTTATTTCTTTGCTTTTTGTGCAGTTGATCTATTTCTTTGTGACAGTGGGGTATTAAGGTTCCCTATTACAATTGTGTGATTGTGTGTTTGTTTTTTTTATGTTTATTAGTATTTGTCTTATATAGTTGGGTGCTCCTGTACTTGGTGCACATATATTTACAATTGTTATGACTTTTGTTTTTTGGTACCGGGGATCAAGCTCATGACTTGTTGTTGCCAAGCAGGTGCTTACATTATTGAGTTAAATCTTAGCCTGATTGTTATCTCTTCCTTTTGAATTTTCCCCCTGACAAGAATGTAGTAGCTCTTTAAAAAAATCTCTTTTGATCATTTTTGGTTTGAAATTCACATTGTCTGTAAACAGAATAACTATCCCTACTTTTTCCTAGGGTCATGTTGCATGAAATATTGTTTTCTGTCCTTTGATTTTCAGTCTATGAATGTCCTTCTGAGTCAGATGTGTTTCTTGTATATGGCATATTGTTGGATCCTGTTTCTAGATCCATTCTGTCAATCTGTTTCTTTTAATTAGTGAATTGAGGCCATTTACATTGATGGTTTTAACTGTTACACAGTAGCTTAACTTTGTCATGTTATTTTCCTGATTTTCACCCCCTTTTGCTTACTCTGCCTGGTGATTTTTTTTTCTGTTGCTCTGGAATTGTAGACTTTTTTTTCTCTGTCTAGTATTTCTTTCAGTATTCTTTCTAGGGTTTCTTTGGTGGACATGGATTTCTTCAATTGTTCTTTGTCATAGAAGTATTTTATTTCTCCATTAACTTTCAAAGAAAGTTTTGCAAGGCACATCAGTTTGGACTGAAAGTTGTTTTCTTTCAGGGCTTGAAGTACTTTACTCCAAGCTTGTCTTGACTTGAGAGTTTGTGTTGAGAAATCTGCTCTCATTCTAATGGCCTTTCTTTTCTCTAACAGCTTTTAGTGTTCTGATTTTATTCTGAATTTCTAGGATCTTAATTATTATATATCTGGATGTAGATTTATTTTGACTTTGACTGCTTGGAGTTCTATACGCCTCGTTTATCATTATACATGATTCTCTTTCCATGTTTGGGACATTTTCTGCTCCCATCAGCCCACCAAGGTACTGCAGGAGGTAGAAGGGGTCACTAATGGCCCATGGGCTGTTGAGATCTTTTGGGTGGAGGGGAAGGGCAGCTGAGGCTTCCCTCAGCTGCTGAAACTGTCTGGATATGGGGACAGGGTGGCTAATGATCCCATCAGCTGCTAAGGTCTTTCAGATGCAGAGGAATGGCAGTGGAGAACTAATACCCATTTTTGATCACTTGTTTCTCAAAACAACTGTTTTATTTCTGTGATTTTCATTTCTTTTCCCTGGAAGTTTGCTTTTTTATTACTGAAAAATATTCAATTGTTTAGTTCTATTACAGTTTATTTATTCATCATTTGGTGGACGTTTGGGGGTATTCCTAGTTTATTGGTTTTATTAATAGAGCTCCTATGTACATTTAAGTGCTACTTTGTAGATAGAATTATGTTTTAATTTCTCTTTTTAAATTATATCTGAATAGGTCTGTTGGGTCATATGACCAGTTTTATGAGGAACTACAGAATTGTTTTCCAAAGTGTTCTACAATTTTACATTTTTACCAGTAACATATGAAGGTCCAGTAGCTCCCCAACTTTAACAATACTCTGTTTGTTAGTCTGCTTAATATTTAATCATGTTTTATAAATATATTGTGGTGTCTCAAAGCTTTAATGCATGCCCATAACAACTGAATTATATTAAAAAACATTTCACATTCTTATTGGCCATTCATACACATTTTTGGTGAAGTATGTGTTCAAATACTTTTTGATTTTTTATTGAGATATCCATTGCATGGTATTCTTTGGTGTACATTCTGGATAAAAATTATTTCTAAGATATGTGTTGCAAATATTTTGCCTGAGTCTGTGACTTTACTTTAAATTTTTAATAACAAAACTTGAAAAAAAATTTTTTAAAATAGTTGAATACATAAGCAAATATTAACATTTCATGAAACATAAAGCAATTTGATATGAAGTAAATGTAGGGTTACATTAGATTGGATAGTTAAATTAGGCTTCTCTGTAGAAATGATATTTGAACTTGGATTTGAATCAAGGGGTAAGAGTATTTGAGTCAACAAGACCCTACATTGGTGTAACAGTTATTGTTAGCTGTCAGTCTGACTGGATTAGGGATACTTAGAAAGCTGGTAAAGCATTTTTATGCATATGTCTTGAGCATATATAAGGTGAAGACTGGAATGTGAGTCATTTGATTGACTGAGGCTGACCAGCTTTCAAGTGGGCAGGCACTGTTCAATTATTTGGGGGCCCAGTGGAACAAAAGGCAGAGGAAAGACAATCTTTCTCCTTCTCTTTTCTCTCTTCTTCCTCCTTCCCCTCTTCTCCTTTTTCCTCTTCTTTCCCTTCTTCTGTTTCTTCACCTTATTTTTCTTCTTCTTCTTCCCCTCTCTTTCCCATTTTCTCTCCCCCCCGCCCTTCTCTTCCTAAGTTTGCAATATCCTTGTAGGGTCCATAGGCACCAGAACACCAGTTTCTTTGACCTTTAGACTCTGAGACTTGAACCAGTGCTATCTCTTACCTTCATTCACTGAGTTCTCTGGCCTCTGACCTTGCACTGAGATACAGACCATCAGCATTCCTTGTTCTGTCCTCTGGAACTTGGACAAAGCCCACTACTACTCTGTCTTGCAGATAGCCAATTGTGGGTCTTCTTAGCTTCCATAATCACGTGATATAGTTTCTCTTGTAAGTCTTTACTCACTTGTCATCTATCAATCTACGTATTTACGTATCTATCTGTCTGTCTATCTATCTATCTATCTATCTATCATCTGTCTATCTGTAATGTGAGGGAGATCTGGCTGCAACGTGTGTCACCCCATTGATCATCAGGGTTGATTCAGCAGATCTGGTTGCCTAAGGGAATGTCTCTTTCCTCCCTCACTGCTCCATGTGTGTCTCTCCCAAAGCTACATGCTCAGTCAAAGAGGATGTAGAGGAGGACCATTTCCTTTGTCAAGGAAACCGGAGCAGCTGTGCTCCCCTGCTACAACCTCCAAATAAGTTATCTATCTGTCTATCTAGCTATCTACACATCCTATTTATATTGTTCTTTTTTTTGAAAATTCTAAGTAATACAGAATTGTATAAACTTAACATGTTCAAGGTACAGTTAAATAAGCATGGCTCAAGAACAGTTTTTAGAGGAGAATGGTAGGTTGATGTTGAAGGGAATTTGAAATTCAATCATATGAGATTTGTATGCCACATTAAGTGCAATAAATTTTACTTTTAATGGTGATGAAAAACCATTGGAGAGTTATGAATGGATTTACATGAACTGATCTGTATTTTTAGAAAGCACAGTGATTTCTGGGTAGAAACTATATCATGTATAAGAGTATAAGCTACAAATGTGGCATTGAAGTAAGGTAGTCCAAGCAAGTGATGATAGTGATTCAGCTATGAATGTAACAGTAGAGCATGAGAAAGTGTTTGTTAGATGAGGATATTTTGACTATACTCAGTTTCTGAATTAGCAGTAAGAAGCTGGAGAAAACAATTAACATGGGTGCCTGTCTTAGTTACTTTTTTTCTTTGTTGAGACAAAACACCTGACACCCAAAATTAGGAAAGGGAAGGTTTATTTCTTATAGTTCTTGAAGGTTTCAGGCCATACTCAGTTGGCTCTAAGGCAGGGTGGCATGGTGGAGCCTCTGTTTGTGACCCCTGCAAACAGCATGCACAAACCAGCAAGATAGAGAGACATACCTTCTTCCACCATCATATCACATGCTGGCTCCACCCCTAGGTGGGTGTGGCACTCACACCACCAATCTCAGCTCTAGACAACAAGTCAATCATAAATGCTAGATTTGGTTGAGTTCATAATTCATGAGGCTTGGAGGCCACTGACATAAACTATGAAATTCTAATCCTAGCCCCCCAAAACTCATGCACATCCTTTATACAAAAGACATTTAGTTTAGTCCATCTCCAAGAGTTGTCAAAGTCCTAACAGTTTCAACATTGCTGAAATGTTCAAGTCCCAAGTCTCCTCCGAGATCTATGCCAAACTAACTGTAATCCCCTGTACAAATGACACAAGGTTAAACATTTCCAAAATGCAAAGGCACAAGATAGACATTACTATCCCAAAAGTTACAAATAGGAGTACAAAGCATTGGAAACAAAGCAAGTTCAACATCTAGCAGGGTGAACATTAAGTCTTAGAGTTCCATGCTCAGCATTTGAAGCATCTTGGTTGCAAGCTCCAAAAGGCTTGGTGATTCCACCCCCAAAGAAATTCTAGGGATTTCAACTCCTGCAGCTTGTGGCTTAAGCCTACTCTGCTTGGTTTTTGCAGCTTTTCTTGGATAATCCACATTCCTGGCTTTTCCAAACTTTTGGAGGTCTCGCTGCAACCTTTACCCTTACATTTTTACATATTGTCCTCTCAGGGGCACATTGCGTGGCTTCTTAGGCCTTTTGTATTTGGGGTGGAAGCCATCTGATGCTCAGAATTTGTGTATTTTTCTTGCACCTAAAATCAACACCACATGGATGCTATCAAGATTTGCTGCCAGTTGGAGCAGTAGCAAGGCTTTTCTCTCTCTTGACGGTAGGGTTTGAGTGCCTGGATCATTGGGCTCTGCGAACCTGATTGTGAGGAAAAGCTTCTCTGTGTCACCACTACTCTGGAACCTGGTGTGGCTGCTACCATTTTGGAACCTCATATGGCTGCAGTCATTTTGGAACATCATGTGGCCTCTATCACCATTCTGGAGCATTGCAGTCTGCAGCTTTCTCCTTTGAACAAAGTCTTTCACTTTTGTAGTTTTGAGGCTGCAAAGGATGGAGACCCACTGCTTCCTGGGATGCCCTCTGGCCATCTTTTTTATTTCTCTGTTCCTTCTCAGCAATTGAAGTCTCAGCTCTATCTTTACAAACCACAGCTTTACTGGAGTTTTCCTTCTGGTCAAACTCACAGCATTTTAAATTACCCTGCTGAGCTCTTCACTCTTGATTTACAACATAAATGTGGCTAAAAACCCCAACAGCCATGCCACAGCGTCAACATTTGGCTGCACTGAAATTTATTCTCCCAGATTAATCAGTCCACTGCCCTTAATCTTAGTCTCAGGCAAAGTCTCTGGACATGAGCAAAATGCAGACAAACTTTCCACCAAGCCATAACACACGTAGTCTGGAGTCCAACAACCAAGGCAGTACTTCTTCTCAGCAGAAACCTCCTGAGCTTGGTATTTACTGGCAGGCTTTTTATCCAGCTTCTTTTCTCCTGAGCTCTAACCAGAATCTCCTCTACAGAACAGCCTAAGCTGCTCCAGGTCTATGTATCCAGGCCACATTCCAAACCTTTCCAAACTCTGCCCACAAGCCATTTCCAAAGCCTCTCAAACTACATGGTCAGGTATAGTCACAGCAATGATCCCACTCCACTGGTACCAAATTCTGTCTGGTTACTTTTTACTTGTTGCTGAGACAAAATACTGGACACCCAAAATGAAGGAAAGAAAGGTTTATTTTTTACAGTTCTTTGGAGGTTGCTGTCCATACTCATCTGGCTCCAGGGCAGCATGGCATGGTGAGACAGCCATTCATGGCTGGCTGCAAACAGCAAGGCATAAATTGGAAAGAGAGACATATCTTCTTCTTCCATTACATCATATGCTGGCTCCCTAGGTGAGTGTAGCACTCACACCACCAATCCAAGCACTAGACAATGAACCAATCATAAATGCTAGACTTGGTGGAGTTCACAGTTCATAAAGCTTGGGAGCCACTGACATAAATCATGATGGTGCCCTCCTTAGATAATATTTTGTACATCCCAAGTTTTACTACTAGACACCTAGAGGAAGGAAAAATTTACTCTCTTTGCTTGAGTTCAAACACCTGTTTTCAGTCATGAGGCATTAGAAGTCCGTATTCCTGGGCCTTTGACCTTAAACCAGTACTTACATCATTGATTTCTTTGGTACTCAGGCTACTTGACTTCCACTGATTTGCACTGTCTACTTTCTAGTTTTCCAGCTAAAAGATGCTATACCATGGGGCTTCTTGTACTTCATAATTACATGAGCCAATTCTCATAATGAATCCTCTATCTATCTATCTATCTATCTATCTATCTATCTATCTATCTATCTTATTCATCTATCTATCCATCCATCTTATTAGTTCCCCTTCTCTGGGGAAACTTGTTAACACAGGGTGCTAACAGACTAGTGTTTCTTATCTAGCCCACTGCTTGCTCTGGGTGTACCACTCTTCCAGTTTTATTTTCTATTCTTATGAAAGTGAAGGCAGAAGTATAAAGTATCAGATCATCTAGATCTAGCATTTGAGCTAGGTAGGAAGATTACCTGGGTATTCAATTTGCTAAAATTTCTTCAGTTTCAGGGAAAGAAAAACTTTCTACATAGAAATTTGCAAGACTGAGTTTGCAAAATTAATGTTTGCTCCGTTATCTCTCATGGACTCTGTAGAGGGCTGAGATGGTGTTCTGTGAAAAGGGAAATGCCTGGCTCAAAATTTGCAGATGCCACGAGAATCCCTACCAGTTTAATTCCTACTCTATCTCTATTCCTGGCCTCATCTCCACTCACAGCTTCTCTAAGTAACATAAGTGGGTTTAGAAACTTCTTAACTGTTTACTGGATTGACTGTATTAGAGGACAGCAGTGATGGAGGCTTATAAAAATTTTTATTTATAGAAATAGAGCCAGTGTTATACTAGGTGTGTTTATTGGTCATATTTTTGATGTTTGAGTTTCAGACTATTTCCAGGAGAGAATTATATGGGAAAATGGAGTCCTCCTATGAAAGAAAATGTGAAATGAAGTCTGAGTTCTATCCTCTATTTTTTGGACAAGAGAAACTGATCCTACATTTCATGGGTCTAAAAAGTGGGCAATTTGTCTTTGTATTTTTCTTGATAAATAAAAGACGATATAATATATGTACTCCTTTCTTGACCATGAAAGTGAATAGTTTCCTAAAATCTCCCCAATTTTGTAGAATCATATGAGATGGCCCCCCCCCGATTATAAAATAACCCTTTTTATTTCCCTATTTCAGTAATCTACAATGAAATGTATTCAGCTTCAGAGTACAAAGGATCTTCTGAACTTTCCAGACCTCTCCAGAGGTTTGGCTGAAGTGGTAACTTGTCATACAGAAAGAAAGGTTTTCTTCTCATTTGAGAAGAATTTAAAACCATTAAACAAGTCCTTTCTAAATAGTCTTGTAGTCTAAGATTTTTGCTTGTGGCATTGCTGGTCTTAAAAGTGGCTCACTTTTATTATATGTAAAAAAATAATCTTCCAAGGAAAATAATAAATATAATTCTAATTTTGTACATGTGGAATCATTCCATTGGAAAAAATTATTCAAAATCCTGGACAAGTATCCTAAACCCATTGGAAATCCAGAACAGTGGGGATGGCACTCAGCCTGGATGTTTTGTCTGTAGAATCTGAACTTTAATTTTATTCCTTCTAAATTTTGTTAGAGACATCTCTGTTCTCCCCAAACTTTCTTGAAGAGATTAAATTTTAAAAATTGGTTAAGAATTATTTTTCTAGACCTGCTCTAGACAGCCCTGAGTAATCAATATAGAAAAAAAATTTACCTACTCATCTAGGTGTTTGCCCAATACTCTATTATTTCTTCCTCTCTGTAGAAATAAGGATTTCTTTGAAATCATAAAGACAGATGTGATCTATATCCTCCAAAATATTTTATAGGTTCATGTCATTTGAAAGCTAGGGTATGCCCTACGTTTCCATTTTTTCATGGAAATGAAATGAGAAATAGATTTCATATCTGTTGTTTGTAGTTTCTATATTGCCTGCACGTTTTTCTCTCTCTTGGCATTCCATAGGTGGTTATAATTCAGTATTTCTCAGCTCTAAGTCTATTTATTTTTGTCCATCTTTGTGCTTTTATAGTTGAACTCCATAGGATTTCTCTTCTGTTAGCTTTGTTGAATAAAATGTTCAGCTTTATTAATAGAGACACCTTATTGACAGGGGCATATCAGAAAAAGGGCAATCTTTTAGGTTCTGGTGTGCTATGTATTCCTTTTGTCATATGGCTGACAGTCGTGTTTAGGAGGCCCAGTGACATTTACTCTCCAGAGAGTATTTCTGACTCTCAGCAAACAACTTCCTATAGAGAAGCTCTGGCCTGCTAACACCCCAGTAACCTTCTGCCTTTCTCAGCACGCCACATGTACATCCTCGTCAACAAATTCTGACGTATATCCTGCTTGGGAAGATGGCTCTCTAGACTGCTAGTTAGCTCCTTGGGTGGTCTCCTTCTGCACCAGAAATGGTAGCTTTTATTTGTTTTTCCTCTGTTGACTTGTATGGGATGCCACAGTAGACTTGCTTTCCTATGTTTTTGATTGTATTTTGGGTGGAGACATGAAAAATTTAATGCTTTATCACAGAAATTTGTCATTGAAAAATTGAAATTCTATCTCAATGATTACAATGACAGTAGGGTGTATTACTATTCTTTAGCTGTTGGAAATTGTCTGAGAACCTTAATATTAGTGATAGCTATGAATTTTCAGTGTTTTATATGAGGAGACCTAATGTTTGATTTCTTGACTTCTTTAGGTTAATTCTATTTAATTCTTTTATATTTCTATCTTTGCTTTATAATATATTTTTGCATTAATACTGAGTACTCTGAACATTTTATATTGGTGTACAATACCTAAAATATTAGAAGACTGTTAAAGGAATCTGGAAACTGGGATTCTAATAATAGTAAAAGTGTAAACTTATTCAAATCCCTTTATTTTTGGGGGCCTTATTTTTCGTATATAAATAAATACTGAATTTGAAAAGGTGATTTTTTATAATCCTAGGATTTTTAGTAAAGAGATTTCATATTATTTCTAGGAATGATCTTATAATCAATGTGATAGAATATATCTTACATAATTTACTTATTCATTCACACCTCAAGTATGTAATAATAAAGTACCATATTACTCTGTCAACTGTAGACCTCTGTAGATAAAGTGGCTAATTTAGATCAATGACATCAAAGAGATTTTAGGCTAGTAGTAAGCCTCAAACATCTTCATCAATTAAATAGGTCATGATAGAATATACTGTAATTATACAAAACTCCCCGCTTTTCTTTTCACACATAATAGAAGTTGGCTACTAATAGAATACAGTCACAAGGATTCAGGGGCTTTCACCGTGTCATTGGGATAACCAGAAACTTTTTCTTTCAACAATTTGAATGAACGGCCACTATTGAGATAATACTTGAACATAGAGCAATTAAATTATAAACTTGCAAACTGGCAGCAACTTGCCACAAGAAATTATCAACGTGCTCCAGTCTATCAAAATGATGTATTAAAACTCATAATTTAAACATTTATAAAAATATCTCCAGAGATACAGAATTAAGAAACTTATGATGGTGATAAGACAGTAACCATTTTGTTAATTATTAATAAAAGGAAATGTTCACATTTCATTTTAAAATAGTCAATCATTTATTTACATAATTGATTCTGAAGATGTAATGGGAAATACATTTCCTCCTTTGACTATTTGGATTGAAACAATCTCCCCCTTTCCTGACAATAGTGTCTTTTAATTTAAAAGTATATACACACACACACATACAATTATGGATATACATACCTATACACATTCATATTCAAAACCATCTTCCACTGATTAATTTGCCATAAAATATCGAGAGGCCACAAATGATAGCACATTCGCTTATCTCTAGGTAGTGGTCACCTCGCTTGCCCACAGTTCCTATGGGGAGCTGCCACAGGACCGCCCATTAAGAAAATGAGTTGGTCTATTTTTGAAGAGCAGATAATAAAAATGGTGACAAATGATTCTCCTGGAAAAATTCCAGTTCTTTGCTTATTTAATCTTCATTGGTTTACTGTATAATTCTTTAACAACTACTTAAATCATCCCCTCAACCCTGCATCACCTGTCAGTTCCCTCCAAATGAAGACTGATCATGAAAGTCATCTATTTCATGGGGAAGAATAAAAGTAAGCAGTGGTTGGGGTTAAGTGAGGAAAAATTCTGTAAAGCATATTTTAAATTCCAAGAATATGGGGATATTCTCAGAAAGATAGAGTTTTCAAACTGATGATCATTTACCACATCAATATCTATGATTAATATAAATTACAAATTTATTTATCAGAGCTTATCCAAATAATTATTTTTTTATTTGTTTGCTATTTGCTTGTTTCCTTCTGTAAATGCCTGCATATAAGAAGTTACTGTAATATGTAGTTAGTTTATTTCTTGGAATTTTGTTTAGAAAATATTTGCACATAAAATGAAAAGACCTTGTTATTTGAAAATTAGCACACATCTTTTATCCTGCCCTAAAGGCAGAATAAATCCTTTATTGTGTTTTCTTAGTTTTTCCTATGTCCTGTATATTTTGGACCTGACAGTATTGCGTTGTATCCTGTGTTGGTGTTTCTGTTTTGGTTAACCAGACTATGTTCAGGATTCAGGACTTTTAGTGCCCATCCCAGTGCATGTTAAATCAATTATAGGAAGCACAGGGCAGAAGTGAAAGCATTTCTACCCAAAGGCCCTGCTAAAGCTGTTACATTCAATTAAATACAAATTCTGTTCTCAGGATTAGAGATTTATATTTGAAAGTTAAATCTCAATTCCTTATGTCTTCCTTTATATCTACACGAGCATTCTGCCACTGAACTTATGTGTCCCAGCCATGTTGTCTAGCCCTAAAATCACATAGCAATTTGCAGTCCTCCTTCTGAGAAGCTTATTGCATTCATTGGTTGCGTTTAGAAGAATTTTGACTTCTTTAGGGACAGGAGAGTTTTTTTTGTTGCTTACTATAGAAGGGACTTGGGTTTTGGATTTTATTTTCATACTAGGGTTGGGTCACTCAGCCGGAAATCGAATTAAAACTGGCAGGGCTCTGTGGTTTCATTTGCTTTTCTTCCCGCCATGGGACAAGCTGGCACCAAAGTCTTGTTTTGAAACCCTGAAACTCAAGCCTTAGAAAACCAGTTCCAAAAGTGTGAGTTGAAAAAGCTTGGTTTAAATTTCCATAGGATTGTGAGGACCCAAAAAGAAAGGTTGAAATAGAGTTTGTTTCAGTTGTCAGTGTCTTCATGTAGATTCATCAAGGGATTATGCATTGTTTTATAAAACATTTAAAAGTAGCCCTTCCCCACTGTGTAAAGTACTTGGTTTGCTACATGTGTGAAGGACAGTTAAAAAAGGAAAGAAAGAAAGCTTAGGTTGTTGTGCTTTGAAGAAGAGTTTGGGGGTATTTTATAGAACAAATAGAGAAAATTGGAGCAGGTGAAGGTATACAATGTGTACCGTTGCAAGGAAGATTCATGAAGATTTTCATATTTTATGTAATAAGCAAAATTCTCTTTGGAAATCTTAAATAGGGATTTAAATTACTTTTAAATCCCTTTTTATTTCTAAAGCTCAGACTCTTTTGAAGAAGGCATGTTCAAGCACTCTGTGGAATAAAATGTGACATCTGTTTGGGCTTGTGTTTGTACCAAACATCAGAGTTCACCTAAAATCCTAGTTCCATATTCAGAAGGTTTAAAATTTTTTATTAGTTTTTCTTCAATATTAAGTTTCAAAATTGGAAATGTAGCCAATTCATGTCAGTGTAACAGTAGATTCAATTATGTCTTCATTACTTTTTATCAAATATTAAATTTTGTAATTATAAGTATTTCCAACTTCAGGCAGTATAATATGTTGTTGATTAATATAGAATTCAGAATACTTCAGGCTAACTGGAATTGCAACCTAGTGCAAACATAGGTAAGAGACAATAAACAGATAGAGTTGTTAGACTCCTTGTAACTGTCTTTGTTTTTTCTCAACACTACCATACATTAAACATATTTACAAAATAATCATAGACTATTAAATGTAGGAAGAAGAAATAAAATGAAGAGAATGATAATGAACTTGCCATGTGGAAATGATAATCAACTGGATATCCAAAATGCCTAGGTCAAGTTAACTGGAGGAATGAAATGGCAAAGGAGTTATCCTTTCCAGATAAATTGCCTCTGGGTTTGGTATTTACAGTTCAGTCCAGGTATAAATTTGAGAGGCAGAAAATTGATTTTGGTATTTTGTAGGGGTTAACAATTTTTCTTGGCCTTGCACAGACTTATCTTTCCTACACAGAAGCACAAAAGAATAATAAAGGCTGCTTTTTTCACTAAAAAATAGAATACTTAGCTTATTTATGAGATTGAAAAGATTTTCATGAACTGTGGTCTGATGTGAAATGTGAAGCTTCTATTTAGTCCCCTTTAGCCTATAAACTTTTATCCTTATCTCTTATGACATGTATTTGAAGACACCTATTCCAATAGGGATAAGTACTGGGGTGTGTGTTGTGGGCTGGGATACATTCATTCACATGATTTAACAGTGAAGGATGCCAGCAGAAGCTGTCCAATTAGGGAAGATTAAGGAAACATGTCATAATGTTCCATGTCTGAAAAAAAAAGAAATGTTGTAATTACATGCCTGCTCCTAATTTTATTAACTTTCTCTGCACATTATAATCTGACTCAGTGTAAATTCTAGTTCTCCTTCCATGCAAAGCACAGAGTTGTTGGTTTACTCCAAACAGACTGTTTGGTTAGTAGCTTTTGGAAGAAAGAACTTTTGGAAGAAAAGAGCTTAACCAGGAACTGGAGAATGTTATTATTTTATTTGGGAAAAAGTTAAAGACATCATGTTAAGTATGATTAAAGTGTGTTTTTAATCAATACATTATAAAAATTATGATGTTTGAAAGGGGAATGAAAGAAAAAGTTTCTGTTTATTTAGGCATTAGAGTAGTCTTGCTTTCCACATCAGTCCTCAGAGAGGAAGTGGGAAAAGAGTGGAAGTCACATTAATCATGCCTCCAGTGAGCTCCTGGCAGGCCCAATTTAAATTGTGTGCTTGATAGATAATATCACAGGCAAACTAGTCATTTTTAGGTGAATAGCAAGTCAAAAGGATTTCTGATGATTATTAAGACAGAAAGTAAGACCATGCTATTGAATTGAAGAAAATGAAGTCAAAGAATCCTAACTTCTAAGCTTGCTTGAAAAGGTCCTGCTAGTGTTCACCCCAATTTTAGAAAAGACAGTGTCTCAGCTCTTACCCACAGGTGAATACTTATTCAAGTCTAATATATTCAGAGAAAATAATTCTGATTTACTTTTCAATGAATAAAAATGATACCATTGTCAGAGTTTTTTTTTTTTTCAAATCCTGAATGTCTGTTTTCACAGAGTTCATAGTTAGCTAGTGATCCATCCTAGGCAATTTGGAGACAGAACACAAATAAGAATTTAGATTCTCTGGACATTGTTATAAACTGACAACTGTTATAACTGACAACATTGAATGGACAAGAATATTTTTTAGTTTTTAAATTCCTTTTCCCTCCCAAGTGATATTGTTTTTCTTGAAAACATATCAGAAATACACCAACCAAAACACTGATTAATCTTTCCTAACATGCCTCTCTGAGTTGGTGAAGGGTCAAATAAGCTATTAGATGACAAAGTGTTGGAGAATTCTGAAATTCTATTTGAAAGTACACAATTGTTTCAGTGACTCTGATCCTGATGAGTTCTTTTACCTTAAGGAAGTTATCAGACCTCAAAAATTTTCAGTGGCTTTACAAGAAAATGAAGTTTGGTAAAATGGCCTGGAATGTCACTTGTGTGATAAAATTCTATGATTTCAAGAGAGATTTATATTTTTCAGTTAATTCTATTGAAGTTTGTTTAAAAAAATCCAAACGTAGCTACTTCTGAAAGATATCTTGAAACCAGGAGTTTGTTCTTTTAAGTCAATAGGTTTTTATTTAAGAATAATTCATATTCTTTTCTAACCTGGGTTATTTAGGTGAAAATTAGGAGTCTTCTACTTCCTGTCTCTAGAGAGGGTCACACTTTCCTGGTGAAAAGTCTCAGTTATAGCCCAAAAATATTCAGAAGGATCTGGCAGAGCCTGTTGTCTACAGTGTTCAGGGTTTTCACATTCTATGTTGGCTCAAGAGATTGAATTTTACTAAGTATTATCCAACATACCATTGCTCTGAATTGAACCTTGAAGGCTTTTCTTGTCACCTAATTTCTGCCCTCACTAAGTCCGAGAACGCCCCTGGATGTGGGCAGAAGCTGTGTGCTGTTAGATCCTTAATTCCAGGTTACCTCTGATTTTTCTCTCAAACCTCTACTTGAGCAAAGAGAGACCATCTCCTGCTGTTTGACTGATGCTCAAGCAAGATTTTCCAAGATAGAGATTTGTGGTGCATAAGGCTTAAAACAAACCTCACAAGGGCTGTCAAGAAATGTGGTTTTGAGATTGAGGTTATAGATTTACATCTCTCTGTTCCTCTTGGAGTCACTTCCCCTGTTCTCTAGAGTATGAAAAGATTTGGCTAATAGAATTAAACAAAGTAATGATTGATAATATTTTCTTTTTTGAAATTTATTAAGATTTTTCAAGATTTTCAGGTAGATGTTTTGAAAGTTCTTCAATAGTCGACATGGTGACAAAGTTTAGTTTCTGCTGGTCATATTTGTTTCTCATGAGACTAGAAGCATATTTTTAAAAAATGAAAACAGGTTTATGGAAGATGATAAAAAGTTTACTTCATGTATTTGCCTATTAGAGGCATCATATGGCACGAATAAATTTGAATGTTGTTATTGGTTAAAGGTAGGACTTAGCTCATGTTCTCACAAAACAGAAAATTGCCTAAGGACTCTGTAGTGGCTGTGTGACATCTGTATTAGAGCTCCTCAAAAGAACAGAACCTTTTTTCAATAAAAAGAAGAAACTAAGATAGGGGAAAAGAGAAAGGATAGAAAGGAAAAGAAAAAAATGCAAGTTAGTTGTACCATTAGTGTCACTTAGTTCACTGAATAGAAAAGTTGTGCTAATATTGATTGAAGAAATTTTTATGCCCATATTTTGTACTTGAGTGACTAAAGATAATGATGTGTAATTTATCAACAATTGTTACTTTTTCCTTATTTTGTTGTGAAAATTTGTTTTACCTTTTCTTCTTAATATTAACAAATAAAGTAATTTAAAAAAAAAAGAACAGAACCTATAGGGGAAAAATATGTATATATATCACACGTTTTATTTTCTCATTTGGATCATAATTTAAGTGTTTGTCTATTTGGGATAATCTTTTCATAACCATAATTGAAAATATGAATAATGGCTAACTAAGACTATATAATGTGCATATATTATAGACAAATATTTACTTTTTGATATTTCAATTAACAAAGTCCCACTATTACAAATTGCACTGCAGTGTATTTCTGTACAGTAAAAATGTATTTTCTAAACACTGTACTGCAGTATACATTGTTATATATAAACATATTTTCTAGAAGCAAGCACCTCCCCTCCCTGGTAAGCAGTGGCAGTGTGGCAGACTGCAGCCCTTCCATGGGGAGAACTACCAGCAGCTCCTCAGATCTGCGACATGTTGGACCTTAGGACACTGGGAAGCCAAACAACCAGCCTGCCTCCCTGCTAAGCAATAGTGAACTTACTAATGCACGGCCTAGAGTCAAACAACCCACTTCCCCTACCTCCCTTCTCCTGTCCCCCCCGCCCCCCACCACTAACAAATGGGAACCAGAAATTTGAACATCTCCTGGGAGGTTGACCATAGCAAATAAGGGGGACTTCCTTCTACCATCTCTTTAAAGCAAATATTTTTATTACTGTTTTGCTCTATTCTGATTAATGGTACTGCTCTATTCAATATTCTGTTTTGATAAGTTCTATAATGTTCTGTATTTCATCTCATTTTGATATACATGATTGAAAGAACAACTATTATAAAGATAATGAAATATACTGTGATACCTATTACTATTATCCTGGTAACCTGTACCAATTTCACTGTACAATCTTAGTTGGCTTTATTCTGTCTTGTTCTGTTGTATTTTACCACTTTCAAAAATTAAAAAAAAAGAAAAAAAATTCTAGAAAATGCAAAATAGCCCTTGATGACAAAAACAGATTGGTGGCTGCCTGGAGGTGAGATGGGTGAGCTAGATTGAAAAGAGACAGAGAGTTGTTTGAGGGTGATGAAAATATTTGTGTTCTTGGTTATAGTCATAATCTCATGGGTATGTTCATATGTCAGCAATAAATATACACATTACATATGTGTAGTTTATTATAGCTAAGTAACAGAAAAATAGGAACATTTTCAACCACATATCTTCTATTAAATTACTATTAATATTGTTGGTATCATAATTTTCTTAATGTCATTACATTACACTAAGAGAACTTAATTTTGATGTGTAAAATAATCATATCCCTTTGGCAAATAAAAATTATTTAGAAATGAAAAAACATTTCCTAGAAGTGTTATCTTTTTTTTTAAGGAGGGATATTCAAAATTATACTGATTTTTGGAAGATGTTACTGAACAATGAAATCATGAAAAAACTTAAGAATTATCTCAAGTAATCTCTCTTTATAAATAAAACATGAGTGCCCGAGTTCTATGGAAAAATTTTAAAAGCACATTTTTCCTTGTTTCTTTTGAAATGATTATATCTGGAGACTAAAATAAATAGAGTTGGAGAGTTTAGTGCTTCCTCAAACTAAAAAGATACCTCCTCAGTGACAGTCTTTGACTACTTGTTCACTGATAGGCATAAGCAGACTGCTAACATATCTAGTAAACATTGTTTTAAGCCAAGTTGGCTATCACAGATCCCATCTCACAGACCTTGAGAATCCTTACATTTATGACTTCTTTATAACTGGGCATGCCTCTCTCTTAGATATTTTTTACTTCCTTGATATATGAAACAAAGATTCTCCTTTGAACAATAAGCTACTATCACAATAGGAGCAAGGATCCTATGCCTTTTTTTCTAAGTCAATGGTGAAGCTTTGTGTGAAAAACTGGAAATATTTTGCTGGCGTTGCTTTACATAATCAGCCAAGTAATTTCTGAAAGTCTAGGTAGGATTGTTTCCATTGCTTGTTTTTAATTTTTTTCTTTTTTATCATAATAAATGGTTGAATACATATGCTTTACCCCTGTTCTCATAATCAGTGCAGAAAACACATTTCTTACCTTTGTTTGAAAAGATGTTGGAAGCATTGTATATACACACATGTGTGCACATGTAGACACACATACACACACATTCAAATAGTGAGTGATGCAATTGGTTTCAAAAGTTAAGCATCTGGAAATGTGAAAAATAATTACCATCAGCTTGAGGAACTGCTATATATAAATATAGATATATCTCACATCTTGATTATTTTTGCTGTCCCATCTTCTCTTTCTTCTCATGTTTTCCACTTTCCCTAAAAGTCACTAATTTGTCACTGCCTTTGGTTTTTGTTGTCTTCCTGAATACAAGAAAGAATTTCCAAAGTGAGAATTTGGCTAATGTTGGGAATATTTTTTACTCATAACCACTTTTTTTTGACTGTCAACCTCCCTTGGTCTTCTTCTCTTAATATTAGACCTTCTTCTCTGACATTCTGTTTGCCATCAACACTGACTGATTCTGAGGTGGAAAATTGTATTCCTCCCAGTGTTTAAGGGATAATATAGAAAGGAGATTGTTATGGTTTATATTAGAATGTTTCTCAGGGGCTGGGGATTTAGCTCAGCGGCATAAGTGCCTGCCTTGCAAGCAGGCAGTCGTGAGTTCGATCCCTGGTACCAGTAAAAACGAAAAAGACAAAAAAAAAAAAAAAAAAAAAAAAAAAGAATGTTTCTCCAAAGCCTCATGCATTCAGAGGTGAGGGATTTGGAAGGTGACTACACGATTGGGGTGTTTGATTCACTGGTGGACTCACTGACTGGGGAGTGCACTCCGCAGATGAGTGTCCTTTAAGAGACAGAACCTACTAGGAAAAGGAGAGGCACTGGGGGCATGACTTGGAAGGGCATATCTCCCTTTCCAGCTCTTCCTTTCTCTCTCAGCTTGCTGGCAACCATTATGCAAGCAATTTTTTTCTACTATGTTCCTTTACCATGCTGTTTTGCCTTGGAGCCAAACATGAGCTAAACTGTGAGCCAAAATAAACTTCTCCTTTAAATTGTGAATGTTGGTTATTGTGTATCAGTGAAGATTAAGACAAAGGTAAGAGGGAGGTAGAAATTTTTTCCACTCAAATTGGAATGAGGTGACTTGCCTATGAATCTGAGCTCTGATCCTTGATAGATGTATAACTTCAGGCAAATTATTGATCCTTTTGTGCTTCATTCTCTTTATCTGTGAAACTGGCATAACTTTATAACTTTATTCACTGAATGGTTTGAAAATTAAATGAGCCATTACAAGTAAGAAGTGAGATAGCACATAGAAATCATATATGGTAATATTTATTTCAATAACAATAAAGTAATTTGCAAAGAACTCCAAGTAAAGATACGTCTTGAAGGTTTGAAATTGTTCAGTCCTTCTGATGGTCATATTGAATTATTTTTAAACAATTTATTTAAATTTTTTGGCAATTTTTATTTGTTTTACCTGGATCTTACTTGCAAGTAAGACACTACAGTGTCTCATCCAACTCTCAAAAAACCTTACAATGTAGATCAGTCTTTCTACTTACCAGAAAAATGAGTCTTATCAAGGTTACCTACTTTGTCCCAGCCTACTCACATAACTAGGCAGTGCTAGAATGGAATTCATAATTATGCTTTTGGCTATGCCTCATGTTAAATAATCTACAACTATTATATTGGAGGAGAAAGAATTTTTATTGGAACATAGAGAAGAAGGTAGAATTAGCAGTCAGAAATGTTGAAAAATAAAATCAGAACACCTTGTATTTCTAAGAAATGAGGAAAAAATTGCTTAGAAAGCCAAGAACAAACTGTCTATTTTGGAGTTGTGGTTAGGACTGTGAGGTTGCCCAAATGCCATGTGGCACCAGTCATCTTCACATGGTGAGTCTCCAGAGAGTGGTGCTGTAGAGATCATGTTTAATATATCTGGATAGTTTAAAAGGACAACTCTTGTTAGTGACAAGGAGTAATAATAGAAATTAACTAGAGTTTTAAAACAAGTAACTACAGACATAGGCATAAATAATATATTTAATTTTCCTGATAATCCTCAAACATGATTTCAAGCCTTGAAAACAATGAGTTTTTTTTCTCAGTTAAATGGAACAGTTTTTCCTTTTAAGAAGAGCTTATTTTCAAATTTCAATCTAGGATCCTTCTAAAATGTCTTCTAAAATGACATTCTAGCTATATCCTTTATAATACACTGTCTAAGATTCAATTCTATTTTTTAAAAAATAAATCTTACATGATCTTTCTATATTTTCCAACATTTGTACCACAGGTCATTTAACACATCAGAAGAAGATAGTGCAGGAAGAACAGAGGAAACTGAAAGCACAAGACCTAGTACTACTTTTACTACTTATTTTGGGAAACAAATTTAAGCACTCAAAATTTCATTGTCATTGATAGTAATAGGAAAATAATATATTCCTTGCCTATCTCACATGGTATAATGGCCCTCAGAGAAGGTGGCTTCATTGGTGTAGAAGTTTTTCATGACTTGTAAATGTTCATTCATGAAACATAGTCCCTTTTGTTTATGAAATATTTTCTTTTTTTAAGAACTACAAGTGTCTCAAAGACCAGTAACACATAATCACTCCTTTCTGAGAACTTAAGACTATAACAGGAGAAATAATAATATACCCAAGAGATCTTAAATCAAGGCTTAAGAAGGATACACAGCCATATACAAGAAATGCTAATGTTCTTTGCATTGAAGTGATTGGTACACTTACTCATTTCCCAAAGAGACAATAAATTCCTGAATGGTAGAAATTATGTCTTGTATAATATGCTTATATTCCCATTATTGGCCTAAGTTATGAGTGCCATAAAGATTAGTTATACGAAGGGAATTGAATAGACAAGTGGGCTAAGGAACTATATCACTACATATATAAACAGTCTGTAAATCTCCTAGCACATATGTAAAGTTCTTTTGCTCCCCTCATGTTTTCCTACTTTTGAACTTTAGAGTGTCCATTTTATGAAACTAAATTAGTTTAATTGGGCTGTAGTCCTTATGTGGTGTCATGTTTATTTTCCCACAAATATTCCCAAAGACATTCCTGAAAGATAGGGATAGCTCAGTTTTCCCACGGAAAGTATGTTTTTCACAAATGTTTTGGCAAGGTTAGCCTCCATTTCTTCAAGTTTGTGGAAAGGATGCTTTAAAGTTTTTCTCATTCACTTATCTTGGGACATCTTACAATAGCTTGTTATAGATATTTTAGTAATTTCTTGTACTAACATTCTCCCAAACCCTAGGGGACTCACCAAGAGGTCTGCTCCTGGGTTACATCCTGTCACCTCTAAGATAATGTGGTTAGTTGTGGTGAAGTTGTTGCAGATGGATCAAGCAGCTGCAAGATGACACACTTTGTCCAGAAACTTGGTCTCTGTGGTCTACACTGAAATTGCTATCTCTTCTGAATACTCAGTTTTGTGCGATTATATGTTCTCCAAGTATGCAGAATATATTGTGCCAGTTTTTAAGTATGACTCAGCATGAGTATTAAGCTTGCCTTACTTCACAGAACACAAGGCCCAGTCTCATAATGGCATGAAATAGGAAAAAGGCCTATTTTATCATTTATGGTATGCCATGATCTTTTCTTTAATATGGTGCCCTATAAAGAGAGTTCCAAACGAGTTTAAATAGCTGGCTGTTTTCAGTGCATATGTATTTTGTTTATTTGTACAAAAGAAATATAAATACTGGGGAAATTTCCTTTCTCAGAAGTCAGGAGGACAAGATTCTGCATCCATCTTGGCCACTAATTAATACTTTTTGAAACTGAGTATTGTTACCAGTAATTGAAAAGAATTGAACTGAGTTCATGATGATTATACTGAAACATTCTTTTAAAATGAATAAAACAAAACAAAATAAAAATTAACAAACAAATCAGAACAGAACAAGGCAAGCAACATAGGACTTCAAAACAAGACAACAGGAAATCAACAGTGGCTACCGTGTCTCCTGTTTCCTTTAAAATAATTATCCACACACAATAAAATCAAATAAAACAAAATGGTATAAAACTTATCAAAACAAAAAATGAAAGTATTGTAGGACTTCAAAACAAGACAACAGGAAATCAACAATGACTTCCACAATGTCTCCCATTTTCTTCAAAGCAGCTGTCCATACCTTCACCCATAATGAAATCAAATAATAGAAAACAGACTAAAACCAATCAAAACAAAAGAGTGAAAGCATTACAGAACTTCAAAATCAGGTAACAGACTTTGGGGGTGTGTCCACACTAGCTGCATAAAGAATCTGAGCTCTGCCCAGCCTGGCATCCCAGTACAATCCATCAGGGCTATGCCCATCCAGCCTCACAGGTTACAGAGGTGCTAAAGCCCAGCACAGCTGAGAATCTCAGAGCTGCTGCCCATCAGTGAGCAACCAGCCTAGCCAACAGGTTTTGGAGAATTTAAGCTCTGCCCATCAGAACGCAAGGCCCTAGCTCTGTAGTTCAGGACTGTGGCCCCAACTAACCATGCAGTGGGTGCTGAAGTTTCTGAACCCTGCCCAACCAAGAGCAAGGCCCTAGAACCATATGCAAGTGGTACACCCCAGCTAAACTTGAGGTTCAGAGGCTCTAAATTCCTCCTAGCCAGACATAAGTCTACAGCATTGCCAAACTCCAGGGGCATGTTCTGCCTAGCCACCTGCATCTTGGAGATTCTGAACTTCACCCAACCAGGCACAATACCTTAGTGCCACTTTCCAAGGATATATCTATTCTAGCCAAATGGATCGAAGAGATTCTTAACTCTACCCAGCCAGGTGCTAGGACTTGGTGACACACTCTGTGTGTGTGTCACTCTGAGTGTGTGTGTGTGTGTGTGTGTGTGTCCCTCATAGCCACCTGGGTTGCAGAGGTTCTGAACTCTACTCAGCCAGATTCTAGGCCCTCGTGAAACACCTGGGGGTGCACCTCTGCTAGCTGCATGGAGCTCTGGCCGGACTAGCATCTCAGAGCAACCCAGTGCAGTACCTCAGAAGAATGCCCAGCAAACCTCACAAGCCACAGAGCAGAAGTCTGAGACCATAGTTTGGGGGGGGGGCTACCCCGATAGCCGCAGGGATATCAGAGTATAGAAGCTCTGCCCAGCACAGAATTCTGGAGCAACACATCAGGAGGATGCTCAGCCAGGGACATGGGTCCCAGAAGAAAATGACAGAACAAAAGAGCAAAATGCAGTCTCAGTCCTCCAGCCCACTGGGAACAAACTCAAGAGGCGCTGAAATGGAAGACAGTGGAAATCACACAACTGATCATTCTGAAATGAAAGCAACTGATGTAAAGAAACAACTCCATGATGCTATAGAGGAAATCAGATCAGAAATAACCTCTCAGGTAAAAAATGAAATAACAAACATAATAAAAGAAATGTCATGTGTGTCTAAAGATCTACATAAAAAATAAATAAACATAAAATGCTACAAACTTTAAATGAACAATATAAGACAATTAGAATGCATGAAACAGATTCAAAGGGGCATTCAGGAAATTAAAAATTCCATTGAAAGCTGGCAAAACCACTTAAATGAAGCTGAAGTCTGACTCTTAAATCTTGAAGATAGGATGGAAGCTTATTATTATGAAAGAAAAGAGCTCTTAAAAGTAACAAGGAACCAGGAAACAACAATTCAACTGTTACAAGATGATGCAAAGAGAAAAAAATATTAGGCCAATAGTTATCAATGAAAAATCAGGGATCAACACAAATGACATACAAAGACTATTTGCAGAAATAATAGCAGAAAATTTCCCAAATTTGGGAAGAGAATCTGATATTCAATAAATGAAGCATAGAGAATCTCAATTAGCCATAACCAAAATAAATCTTCACACAGGCAGATAATAATTAGGATCTCTGAAATTCAGCACAAGAACAGAATACTAAAAGCTGTCAGAGAAAAGAAACAAATCACCTATGAAGGAATGCCTATCATAATCACAGCAGACTTCTGAACACACCTGCAGGTCAATAAAAGCTTGGAGTGAAGTATTTCAGCTCCTAAAAAAATTATTTTTCAACCCATATTGATGTACCCTGCAAAACTATCTTTGAAAGTTGTTGATACTTACATGACAAAAAACAAATGAAGAAATTCATGACCACGAAACCAAAACGTCAAAGAATACTGAAAGTCATTCTAGAAAGACACAAATATCACTACAGTCCCAAGAATAACAGCAGAAGGAAGCACTAAGCAGGACAAACAAACAGAAAAAGTAGAAAATCAACCACAGAAAAATAACATGACAGTAATAAGTCAGTACATATCAGATATACCCGTCAATGTAAATGGTTTCAACTCAACAATGTAAAGAAACAGACTTGCAGCATAGTTTAAGAAAAACAAATCCAACAATACACTGTGTATAAGAAATACACTTAACTCTAAAGGAAATTCATAGACTAAAGGCCAAAGGATTGAAAACAAATCTCCACACAACAGGAACCCAGAAAAAAGCAGGGGTAGCTATTCTGTTTGCAGGCAATATGAACTTCAAACGAAGAACTCTACATACTTGTTAGAGTAAAACTTGAAGAGGAAGAGATTGCAATCATAAATATTCATGCACCAAATATGGGAGTGCCCAACTATGTAAGACATAAAAAAAGCTAATAAAAATAATACAGTTATAATGGTGGACCCCACTGTCATAAAGAAACAGATCAACCAAACAAAAAATCAGCAAACAAGAGAACTGAATGAAACTTTGTGAACAAATAGACCTAGTAGATAGGTACCACGTGTTCCACCCAACAACATCAGAATACACATTCTTCTCATTTGCACTTGGGTTGTTCTTTAAAATAGATCATGTACTAGCTCCCAGAGCATGTATAAGTAAATGAAAAGGAATTGAAATTATTTCATGTATATGAAATTGTTGGGGCTCACAAGAACCCCATAAACACATGGAAATTAAATAACACTCTTCTAAACAATGAATGGGTCAAAGAAGATCTAAAGAAGAAATTAAAGAGTATCTACAATTCAACAAAAATGTAAATACAAATTACTGGAACCTGTGCAACACAATGAAAGCAGTCCTCACAAGGAAATTTATAGCAGTAAATTTTCATACCAGGAAAATGGATTGAACACAAATAACCTCATGTTGCACTTCAGATTTCTAGAAAAAGAAGAGCAAGTCAAAACCAAAGCCCAAACAAGGGAGGAAATCATAAAGATTGGAGCAGAAATTGATGTAATTGAAACTAAGAAAATAATACAAAGAATTAATGAATCAAAGAATTGGTTCTTTGAAAGAATAAGTAAAATTGATAAATATCAGGGAGGGGTGAAAATGGCGGCGAGCTAGGGGATCGAGCGAAGAGTCTCTCCAGAGAATTCAAACTCAAAGCTAAAAAAAAAGACAGCATGGAGAGGACCAGACAAATCGATAGCGATTCTTATTAACCAAGAAAGTACAGCTGGAGGATTTAAAGTCGTGCTGAGACCGGAGGCTGCAAATCCCGCGCCCTTAAATCATCAAACAGACTCGTGGACCCAACACGAAAAGCTGAGTTGCTTTTGGGGACTGCGAGAAACTGAGACCCAGATCGAGACTCCAAGTAGCAGCCAGTTCTGCACCGCTGCACCAGAGCGGATGTACAAAGCTCTGGCGTTTCAAATCTAAACGGTGCACAGAAATCTGACCGGTCAGCGCTGAGCCGCGAGTGGGGGAAAAGTGGACAGCTTGGTGTGCGGCGGTCCCGGAACGAGGACTTGCACCGGACTCTGGTGAGTACAGAAAACCCTGCGGCTGCTGGGTTTGGCCAGAGAACAGCTGGCCCGCCACCATGGGGAAATCAATAACACAGAGTCTGGTGCAGACATATTAGCCTGGCGGCAGAAACTGCAGCTTGGTGACATCACCAGGTCCCCCTGTAGGGAGGGCTGGTGGAAGACATCTTGAGTCCTGGCAGAGCCTGATTACTTGCTGGCTTCAGCTCCACACAGAGAACTTAGTGGGAGCCATCTTGGTTTTGGGCAGATCTGCTTTTCTGGTGCTCCTATCACAGAGAGGTTTGGAAGAGAACGGCTGGGACCTGGGCAGTATCCTGTGCCATTACTCAGCTGCTTCTGATTCAAAGAGAACTGGCAGGAGCTACTGGGGCTAAACCAAGCCTCTGCTTGGGGCCCAATAAGCAGATACAAAATAGTCACAACTCAGTGACAACCAGAAAGTACAGCCTAATTTATGAACTAACTGACACAGAGGCTAGAGACTAGACTGTATCGCCCCTACATCCCAGCCTACCCCAGATAATAGCAAATTGGGGAGGACAGCAAAAACTCAAGCCAGCATGCTTCTGAAAGGCCCTAAGCAATTCGGAGAGGGCCAGAGAACTCCAGGACAGTCTGAAAGAAACCAGAAACATGACAAGAGATAAAAATAAAAAAAAAATCTTCAGCTGCTCAACAGGAGAAAACAAGCCCAGGAGAACTAAACACTGAAGACAACAAGCACAGTAATCATCCTCTACTCGACACAGCATCAGCCGAAATTAAAAAGTACTTACATGATCTCATAGAGGAATTTAAAGATGTACTCCTGATCCAAGTGAGGCAAGATATAGAGAGATTAATTAAAGAAATGACAAGCCCCGCCCAAGAGAACACAGATGGAAGAACTGAGGAAATCAGAAAAGAAAGAGAAGCATCTGAAGAAGAATTTAAGCATAACTTAGAATACATGAAACAGATCCAAAGAGAATATCAGGAAACTAAAAACTCCATTGAATATTGGCAAAATGCCTTGACAGAAACTAAAGACAACCTTCTGAAACTTGAAGAGAGATTTAGGGCTTATGAACGTGAAAGAAAAAGCCTCTTAAAAATAACAAGGAACCAGAAAGAAGCAATTCTAAAACTGGAAGATGATAAAAAGATACATAACCTAAGAATAAAGAATGTGAGTGAGGAAGCAGGAACATCCAAAAATGAAATACAAAAAATATTCACAGAGATATTAAAGCAAAATTTCCCACGTATAGCAAAAAGAAATGATATCCAGATAAAAAAGCATACAGAACGCCAGCTACCTACAACCAAAACAGATCTACGCCTAGGCATATAATAATCGAGATCCCAGAAATCCACCAAAAAAACAGAATATTAAAAGCAGCCAGAGAAAAGATGCAGGTTACCTATAACGGGAAATCTATCAAAATAACAGCAGACTTATCAACACAAACTCTTAAGTCAAGAAGGGAGTGGGGAGAAATATTCCAAGTCCTGAAGGAAAAAAATATGCAACCTAAGTTCATATATCCGTCAAAACTCTCTCTAAAAATTAATGAAGAAATAAGATACTTTCAAGACAAGGAGGAACTGTGGGAGTTCGTGGCCACCAATACAACCCTACAGAGAGCGCTGAAGGACATTACAGAGAAAGAGAGGAAGAGATATCAGGATTACAGCTACAGTGGCAGAGAGGCCTCAGTGAACGGGGCAGACCATGGAATGAGGGAATAAGGTGGACAAATTATAGCAGAAAAGTGGAGTAGCAGACATGAGGCAGAGACGGTAAGCTATAGTCTTTAGTATAGACAGCTCTGAAACTATTTTTAAAAAGGCAGAGGTCATTGTTAATGGTGTATAAGGATTTAAAAGATACAGTAGGTTTATTGCCATATTTAGTTTGAATTTAATTTGTACTGGTCTGTGCACTCATGTCAGATTTGAGGGCACAGACATCTTGACCCAAAAATAGCAGGTTATACCATGGTAACTATCCTTACTTTCCTATTAACTTAAACTGAAATCCTGCAATACTTACATTGTCTTACTATGACTGATCTTAATTGTATCTGAATCATACGACTATTGGTTGGCCTTGACTGATCCTATTTGAAATCGGTATGCGTGTTAGAATCGACCCTAAAAGTAGAGGAAACTTCTCTGAGCATGACAAGATGTAAAGGATATCCATACTGGTATGAATCAGTAACAGCTCTCAAATACTACAATGCAGTCAAAGATAAGTTTTTATAAAAATAGGTGATAGTATGTTTAACTATAATAAGCCAGTGTTGTCGACAAATCTATTGAAAATAACAAGAGAAAACATAGTAGCTACGGAAGATCATTTATATTATAGTTTTATAAGTCTTATCCATTGCATGTTTATCTAGGAAATTGTTTCGCTGTCTTGTTATGACTTGGTTTTCCCTATAATACAGAGAGGATAGGAACAAATACTCTGAGGAAGAGACCTGAAAAACCCGAGGCTTATTTTGTAGCATTATAATATAAATTCTAGCAATCTATTGCTTGCTGATTAAAATGACTCTGGACTGGTTTCTTCAGCTCAACTTCAGCATATGCAGAGATGGGGACGGCTATCTCAAAGAGAATGAGAGATGCGGTGGTAGTTGCTATTGTCTTCCCTAATTTGGAACTTGAGGACCTAAAAAGACTCCATCATTCTGTAATGATTTGATTAGTTCTATAATATGCAATAAGTATAGAAAGTGGGTGAAGTTAGGGACAACTATTTGTAAGAAGCTAGAGACAGTTAGATAAGGTAGATCTCCAGTGGACTTGCTTTGAAATCTGTATTTCTTTAAATTGTTTTTTTTTTTTAAATGTTCTGTTCTGTTTTGATATGGTTAACCTTATCCTCTTAGAGATGTAAAACAAATAGGTGGGACTGATAATCATATTACGGAGCTTTTGTTCGGCCATAGAGCAGAATGGTTTGTAGGGTCACTTTTTTGAATGTCATTCTAAATACTTTAATTCTATAACCTGAACAGCCATTTCGAAGATGAGAATTTGTAACTTATCAACTGGCAATTTCTTACCTTTTGTTTGTCTGTAATTTAGTATTATTTCTACCCTTTTTTTAAAATCTCCATGTATTTTTTTTTATTTCCTTTTCTTTAAATAAAATAAAATAAAAAATAAAAAAAATTGATAAATATCTTGCCAATCTTATCAAAAAAAAGGAAAGAAAAAGCTCAAATCCACGCAATAAGAAATGAAAAGGGAGCCAGGGATTTAGCTCAGTGGCGTAAGTGCCTGTCTGGCAAGCACTAGGTTCCTAGTACCAAAAAAAAAAAAAAAAAAAAAAAAAAAAAAAAAAAAAAAAAAAAAAACCCAAAAAAACCCAAAAAACAAAAAACAAAAACAAAACAAACAAACAACAACAACAACAAAAACTCCAACAAAGAAACAAAAAACAAAAAACAAAAAAAGGAAAGAAAAAGATGAAATCACTACAGACCTTATGGAAATACAGATCATCAGTACCTACTTTGAAAACCTTTTTTACTCATAGGTTTGATAACACAGAAGAAATAGACAGTTTCCTAGAAACATGAATTACCAAAGCTGAATCAAGAAGATACATAAATGCTGAACAACCAAATTTCAGTTAATGAAATTGAAAATGTAATTAGAACCTTACTGACAAAGAAAATTTCAGGTCCTAGTGGATTCACTGCAGAATTCTACAAGAAATTTAGGGAAGACTTGATGCTAACATTCCTCAATCTCTTCAGTGAATTTGAAAAGAAAGTAAGTCTCTCTAACTCATTTCTGGAAGCAAGTATTATCCTAATATCAAAGCCAGAGAAAGACTCAACTAAAAAAGTAAGTTACAGGCCAGTCTCTCTTATGAACATATATGCAAAACTTTTCATAAAATACTGGCACATAGACTGCAATAAGCTATCAGTAAGATTATATAAGATGATTAAGTGAAATTCCTCCCAGGAATGTGGGGATGGTTCAACATATGCAAATCAATAAATGTAATATGCCATATCAACAGAGCCAAGGGCAAGAACACTTGATCTTCTCAATAGATGCAGAAAAAGCTTTGACAAAATCCAATACTCATTCATGATAAAACCATACAAAAATTTGGAATAGATGGTCTTTGCCTCAATCTGATAACATGATATATATGATAAACCAAGACAACATCTCACTAAATGGACAAAAACTGAAAACTTTCTACCTAAAATCAAGAAAAAGACAAGGATATCCATTACTACCACTCCTATTGAATATAGTTCTAGAAACATTAGCTAGAGCAATTAGACAAGAGAGAGAAATAAAAGGAATAAGAATAGCAAAAGAAGTTAAACTATCATTATTTGTGATTACATGATACTCTACATAGAAGACACCCAAAACTCTATTGAAAGACTTTTAGATGTAATAACAAAATTCAATAATGTAGATGGATACGAGCTCAACTTTTATAAATCAACAGCATTCTTGTACACAAAGAACAAACTCACTAAGAGAAAAATAAGAGAACCCACACCTTTACTATAGCATCCAAAATTGAAATTCTTAGGAATCAATCTAACAAAGGAAGTATAATATACTGAAAATTACATTACTCTGAAAAAGGAAATTGAAGAGGATTTCAAAAAATGGAAAGACATTCCCCATTCATGGATAAGAAGAACAAACATTGTGAAAATGGCTATTCTCCAAAAATTGTTATACAGATGTAATGCAATTTCAATCAAAATACCATTTGCATACCTCACAGACCTAGAGAAATTATTCTCAAAATCCATCTGGACTCAGTAGAGACCTAGAATAGCACAGGCAATTCTGGGCAACAAAGGCAAGTCAGGGAGCATCACAATCCCCAACTTGATATTATATTACAAAGCTATGGATAAAAGCAGCATGGTATTGAAATAAAAAGAGACCTGAAGATCAATCGAATAGATTAGAAGATACAGCCACAACTGCAAACACCCTCAGCCACTTTATCTTTGATGAGGGGACAAAAAAGTACACTAGAAGAAAGTTGCTTTAGTAAGTGATACAGGAAAACCTGGCTTTCCATATGCTGAAAACCAAAACTATAGCCATGTCATTCACCCTGAACTAAACTAAAGTAAAAATGGATCAAAGATCTAAGTATTAAAACAGAAAAACTAGATCTGCTGGAAGACAAAGTAGGTAGAAATCTTGACAACATAGGAGTAGACAGAGTTTATGAACAAAAATCAAACTGAATGGGAAATACTTGCCAGAATCAACAACTGGAGTCTCATCTTATTAAAAAATTTTGCTTACTACTTTGAAGGCAATAAGATTCACTATGATGCCCATTCTGGTTTGACTATTATCTTCTCTGGAAGTCCTGTAATGTTTACAAAGTTTAGGTTTTATTGGTCTTGTTCTCTACTGTTTTGGTCAACTTTATAATACCTAATGAGATAGACAATTCTTTTTAAGGAAGCAAGAGGCATTATGGTAACCATTGTTGATAACCTTGTACTCTGTTTTTACATCATGTGCTATGTCTATCCTTGGTTTTGACTGACAGCTGTGTTTTGCCATATTTGACTTTATTCTCTTCCAAAAAAAAGTAATAAGAACTAAGGAGTAATAAAACCCAAAATGTGTAAATTGTGTGTAAAAAAGAGAGGGAAAAAAGTGCTCTGAAGGATACAACTGCAAATGTGTTTAGGGGTGTTAAATAGATGACCATATTAATGTTTTTGGTTGGATCATTGAACACAACTGTTTACAGTCTCACTGAATGTCCACTTTGTATGCTTTGATACTGTGACTTGAGCAACTATCTCTAAGATGATAATGTATAATCTATTAACTGGTGGTTTCTTACTTTTTTTTTTGTAGTTCTGTATTACTTGTACCCTTACACTGCTTTGTTTTGTTTAGTTTTTTTCTCTTTTTCCTTTTAAATAAAAAAAAGTTTTTGCTTGTTGAGGGAAATCTCCAACAGAATGAAAGAAAACCCACAAATTGGGAAAATATCTTAGCCAACTGTCCCTTAGACAAAGGACTTCTATCTAGAATTTGTATAGAATTTTTAAAAAATCAGACCTCCAAAATTCAAGGGTCCAATCAAAAAATGGGCATCTGAGATGAATACACAGTTCTCAGATGAAAAAACACAAATGGAAAATAAATAAATAAGTGAAAAAATGTTCAACATCAATGGTTATTAAGTAAATGTAAATTAAAACAACACTGAGGTTCCATCTCACCCCAGGAAGGATGGTCAAAAATCAAGAAATCAGCCAATAACAAATCCTGGAGGGGTTGAGAAGAAAAGGAAGTCTCCACTGTTGGTGGGAGTGTAGGCTAGTGCAACCACTGTGGAAATCTGTGTGGAGATTCCTCAAAATTCTAGGATTAGAGATTCCACTTGACCCAGCTATTCTGGGCATTTTTCCAGAAGACTTGAAAACATCATACTACAGTGATATATGTGCACCTATGTTTATAACAACACAATTTGTAATAGCCAAATCTTGGAAACAGTGCAAGTGCCCATCAATCAAGGAACAGATTAAAAAATGTGAGTTTTTATACAATGGAGCACTAATCAGCTATAAAGAAAGATTGCATTGAGATTTTCATAGATAAATGGATGCAACTTGAGATCGTACTCCTAAGTGAAGTAAATCACAGTCACATGTGTAAATACCATATTGTTTCTGTAGTGTAAGAAACTGAAAAAAGTATATAAGATCCAAAATCTACAATAAATAGTGTGTAAGAATAAGAAACTGCTTAAAGAGGAAAGGTAAAGGGATAGGGGAAAGGAAGAGAGAAGGAAAGGAAAAGGAAAAGATATAAAATTGTATATATATATATATATATAATAGCTAAATGACTATACTATTAATTATATTAGTTATTAGAAAAGACGGTTCATATTCATATGATTAGATCAATTCTATATGTCTATATCTGTTATTTCAAGCAACTCTTTGAAAGGTAACAAATACGAAATATTACAACCATTGTCAAATTCCCATCATCTTGTTTTGTAAACCTGTACTGTTATTTAATTGGGTTTGTTGTTGTTTGTCTGTCTCTTTTGCTTTTTGTTTTTCTTTTCTGTGTCTTTCCCCCCTTAAATAAAGGAAAAAACCCCAGATAACAGGAAATGAACAATGATTACTATAATGTCTCATTTTCAAGTAGTCACCTATATTGTCACACATAATAAAATCTAATAAAACACAACAGAATAAAAGCAATCAAAACAAAAGAATAAAAGTACAATAAGACTTCAAAACAAGATGGTCAATCAGAAATCAACAATGGCTACCATAATGTCTCATTTTCTTTTTTTGATTTCTTTATTTTTAAAATTTTATTTCAGGAGGAAAAAAAAGCAGAAAAAGGGTACAAGTTATACAGAATTTCAGAAAAAATAAACAGTAGGAAATCACTAGTTAATAGATTACATATTGTCATCTTAGAATTAGTTGTTCAAGTTACAAAATTGAAGCACATAAAGTGGACAAACAGTGAGACTGCAAACAGTTCTGTTCAATGATCCAACAAAACTCAGTAATATGGTTATCTCTCTTATACACTTAAATATATATGCGGCTATGTCCTTTAGAGCACTTTCTTTTCCTTTCTTTTGTACAATGACAATTAAACATTTTTTAAAAAAATTTATTTAAGGAGAAAAAGAAAAAAAACAGGAAAAGGGTACAAGTTATACAAAATTTCAGAAAAAATAAACAGTAGGAAATCACTAGTTAATAGATTACATATTTTCATCTTAGAAATAGTTGTTCAAGTTACAAAATTAAAGCATATAGAGTGGACATTCAAACAATGAGACTAAAAAAAGTTCATGGTCCAACAGAATACAGTAATATGGTCATCTATCTTGTACACTTAAATATACATGCAGTTATATACTTTAGAGCACTTTATTTTCCTCTCTTTTGTACAATGACAATTACATATTTTGGGTTTTATTACTCCCACAGTTCTTATTCCTTTTTTGAAAAGGATAAAACCAAATGTGCCATAACCAAAACAGAGTCAGTCAAATCAAAAGGTTGGACATAATACATAATGTAAAAACAAAATACAAGGTGATCAACAATGGTTACCATAATGTCTCTTGCTATCTTAAAAAGAATTGCCTATATCATCAGTTATAATAAAATTGAACAAAACAAATAAAACCAAAACATTTGAGACATTAGAGGACTTCAAAAGAAGAATATAGTCAAAAGATAATAGTCAAACCAGAATGGGCATTGTAATGAATCTTATTGTCTTCACAGTTGTTGCCTATACTCTCGTACTTGGTACTATCAAGCAAAACAGAATAGAGGAAAATCAGTCCAAATAAGATGGTGAGGGCTATACAGAGTTTCAAATCAAGTTAATAGGAGATGAAAGTGGGTTACTATAATATATCTTGCTATTTTTTTATTTTTCCATTAACTAAAAAGATAAAAATAAAAAAGTAAATAATAAAAAAAGGAGATTGAGATAAAAGAGGACATAATAACAAAACAACACAGGTCAAAACATAACCATTTATGCAACATAGTGTGTCACCACAAGATATCCTGACATAAAAGTACTTACCATAGTGTGTCTTTCCTTGAAATCTTTGAGTATAACTTCATATAGTGTAGCATCAAACATATCAAGACAATGTAAAACCTTTCAAGAGAATGACAGTATTACAGGGTATTTAGAATCAACTAACAGAAAATGAACAATGGTTTCTGTATAATCTCGCCTATAAAAGGTTTTGTTTATATTTTCACATATAATAAAATCCAATAAGACACAACAATTTTAAGACTGATGGAGACAGAAGAACAAAAGCTTGATGGGACTTCAAAACAAGATGACATTAAATCAGCACTAGCTATTATGATGTCTTTTTTTCTCCAAAATAGCTGTTCCTACCATCCAACCTTCTCTGCCTCATTTCTGTTGAGCTCTTTTTCTGTCATTAGTTGTCAGTTTGTCTTCTTCATTTCACTTTCTGCTACATTCATTGTTGCCTCTCTGCCACTTTTTCTGGAATCTTGGTATTTTTCTTTTTTAGAATATCCTGCAATATTCTCTGTAGAGTTGAACTGGTGGTTGCAAATTCCCCTAGTTCCTCTTTATCCTGGAAGCACTTTGTTTTTCCCATCAATTTCTAGGGACAGTTGTGCAGGATATATCAATCTTGGCTGGAGGTTATTATCTTTCAAAGCTTGAATTATTTCCCCCCACGCTCTTTGTGATTTGATGGTTTGTGCCGAGAAGTCTGCTGTAATTCTGATGAGTGTTCCCTTGTAAGTGATCTGTTTCTTGTCTCTGACGGCTTTTAATATTCTGTTCTTACATTGCATTTCTGGAATTTTGATTATTATATGCCTGGGTGTTGTTCTGTTTGGGTTGTAGGTGGCTGGGGTCCTGTATGCCTCATACATCTGAGTATCTTTACCTTTTGCTAAATTAGGGAAATTCTCCTGGATTATTTCTGTGAATAGCCTTTGTAGTTCATTTGTTTGTGTCCCTACTTCTTCTTTTACATTCTTAATTCTTAAGTTATAGATCCTCTTATCATCTTCTAGCCTTTGTATTATTGCTGTTTGTTTTCTTGTTATTTTTAAGAAATTTTTCATTTCATGCTCCCACCTTACAAATATGTCCTCCAGTTCAGATAATCTATCCTTAGCTTCTTTCAAGCTGTTATGCCAGTTTTCGAGTTTTTAGTTTCTTAGTAATCTCATTGAACTTGCTTCACGTATTCTATGTTTTCTCTATTTTCTCCATCAAACAATTCTCTCCTTTTTTTCTGTTCTTCCATTCCACCATCTGTTTTTTCTTGGGTGGTGTTTAGCATTTCTCTAACTATTCTACTTTTATCTTGCTTTAGTTTGTTAAATACGTCACTTTTGAACTAGTCTATGAGGCTCCGGAGATATCGCTTTACGTCTATTGCTGTATCTGATATTGCATGTTTTCTGTCCTCATTTTCCTTTGCATTTACATTTCCTAGATCAGTGTTCTCAGGATTGGGGGCCGAGGACCCTTTCTTGTTGCTCCCTCTTCCCATATTTTTTGTTCCTTCCATACAAGCGTATATAGGAGGCCCAGTTTTTTTTTTTCTTTGTTGGTTACAGTGTGTTTGAATCCACCCACTAGGTTTTCCTGCCCACTGCAGTGTACTAAGGAGACACAGACCTGGGCAGCCTCTGCTGGGCCCACCCCTCCAGCTCAACCTACTGAAGGTTTCACTGCTAGTGTGCACTGCCAGGGGCTGGGACCTGGTTTGGGCTAGCCTACTGGGTCTTAGTCTGTGGCATCACCCAGGCCAAGTGTTCCCCACCACTCCTGCTTGAGAGGGGAATATGCGACTAAAGTTACTGCAGCGTCCTGTTCCGGCTAGTCTTCCCAGTCCCAGAATGTCCACTGTTGGAGCCTCCTAGTCTATGGAAGAGTCCCCATTCCTCTCACTCACCTCAGGTTGATACAGGGCTCCCCACCTGTCCCGCACTCAACTCTGTTCACCAATTCCTGCTCTTAGAGCTTTTGCATGTCTCTTTTCCTCCTGTGCTGATTCAGATCCAATGGCGGTGGCAGGAGAATCAAATTGTGGCTTCCAGTGGCATGGGTTCCAGCTTTTGGTGCAGAGATTTTTATCTGTTCCTGTGATAGCACCGGGATTGCATTTCCAGTTGGTTTCTCTCAGCTTATTTGTTCTTGGGTCAGCAGGGTATATCTCCCCTTGCTTAGGACTCCTCACATCACATCACTCCTGGATTCTAAGCTGGCAATTTCAGAGAGCCTCCATAGCTGCTGTTATCTGTCTGCCATATTCTCCCGGAAGTCTGATGTCTCATTTTCTTCAAAATAGCTGTTCATATCCTCTCATGTAATAATATAAAACAAAACAAAACAGAATAAAGCCCATTAAACAAAAGAATGAAAGCATTAGTGGATTTCAAAACAAGATAATAGGAAACCAGTCATGATTACCACAATTCATCCCATTATGTTCAAAATAGCTGCCCATATCATCAAACCCAGTAAAATGTAACAAAACAAAATAGAAAAAAAACCAAACCTAATAAGATTGTGAAAACAACACAAGAGTTCAAGACAAGACAACAAGAAATTAACAGTAGTTACCACTTCCCCTCCTAGGTGTTTTCTTCCCTATTTCATAATATGCATTGTGCTTTTTGGATCCCACTGACTCCTTCTGTTTTTTATGCTTGGGTTTGCCTGTATGAGTTCAAACAATTTCATTCATGATGTGATCTCCAGCTGCATCCATTTTGTTATCCACTTGCCATTGGTTCTCCACTTTTCCCCTTCATTCAGTTGCCTGATCTATTTTGTGATCTTCCTCTGCTACTGTTCCTGGAAATGCGGTCATCTATATCTCTCTCTAGAATATCTTTTAGTGTTCCTTTCCTGACCTCTAGCTGTGATACTGTCTTCAAGGTCTGAAAGTCTATCTTCAGTCTCTTTTAAGTGGTTTTGCCAGCTTTTGATTGACTTTTTATTTTGATTTCCTGAATACCTATTTGAATCTATTTGATGCATTGCAATTCCTTTCTATACATTGTTCATTCAAGGTTTCCATCATTTTACTACGCTTCTTTTTTTTTCTTTTTATCTATCCCTTCTTTAGATATGCTGAGAACTTTTTTCATTATGTTTGTGATTTCTTCTTTTACTTGAGACAATATTTCTGATTTGATTACTTTTACAGCCTCATGAACTTGCTTCTTTACTTTAGTGCTATCCTTTCAGAGATTTCAGATGTGTGACTTCCATTTTCTCCCATGACTGTATCTCACAGACTTGTTCTATGTGGGCTGGAGGTCTGAGATTGCCCTTTGCTCCTTTGTCTTTATTTTCTCCTGGGTTCCTCCCACTAAACTGGTTTTGGGGCTCCTGGCTTCCCACATTGGCTGCCCCTCTGTGCTGTAGGGGAATGTGACAGCCACCCAGGTTCTTTTGATTCCAGGTTTACAGGAAGTAGCAGGGTATGGGAAAAGCTTCTCCAGAACTATGTAGCTACACTGGGGTTTCCCCGATGCCCAGGGATGTGTGGTGTTGGGGCTGCCTACATGTCTACACCGAGACTCCCACAATGGTGACAGGCACACAGGGGTGTATTTTTCTGATTCTTTTGGTGGGTGGTGAGTGATAGCTTCCTGAAGGGAGCAAGGGCCTCTAACGGTGGCCTGTGGCTGCATGGGGCTTACCTAGCTGCATGTCCCTGCTCCCACTGGCTGCCCACAGGAAACAAGATTTTGGGATTTAGCACTTGGCAGGCAGAGAAAGATCTCCAGAACATTCTTTAGTGCTAATCACATTTATAATCAAATAACAAAGTTGGTTAATCACTTAGTCTAGGAAGGGTAAGTTATATTGAAAAAGCTTTGAATGGAGAAGGCAGATTACTTGGTGACTTAAGAAAAGAACATTTATGTGCATTAAAATAAAACCTAACAGTAGAAGTTTCAATATCAAAGAACATTTCAATTATTTTTTTGAGTAGACTTTTGCTTTTGTTACAGAATTGGAAACAAGTATTGAGAGCTAGAACCAAGAGGATACTAGGAATTGCCATGTGCTAAGAAGGTCACTTTACATATTATACAGAGGTTGGACCTCTTCAGATCTTGGTAAAAGGTGACAAAACTGACACTTTTTCCTCTAAATATTACTGTGATCACCTGTTTCAGCATCAGAAGAATTGAGAAAATGGACAATGATTGGAGTCTAAGCAAAGAAAGTTAGAACTTCTGCTTTCCCTCCATGAAGGAGGTAGATAGAGCTTATTCATTTAACTGATTCCTCCATCAGTCAAGGAATCTATGATTCACTCCCAGAGACTGGAAGAGCTGGCCATATGGGGACTCTAACCTCTCCTTATCTGTGGGACTGACTTGCTGCACTGCTTCTGTGTCCTACTGAACAGGGGAAAAGGAACTGGAAAGACAGAGCAAGACTGAGAAAGGGGGCAGGAAGGGAGCAGGAGTGCATTTCACTCCAATTCTGTGTTGTTGCAAGATGGATGTAAAACCTCCTCCCAGGCACTATGGAGTATGTCTCTAATGGAATGAGCTTATCAAGATTGAAAATGTCAAAATAAAACAAACTTTCCGAGGCAGAAACTGTGCAGGTAGAAGTCTGTGTTACTACTCTCCCATAAAGAAGGATAAATGTGAGTCATTCACAGGAAAATGTATGCATCTTGAAATCATAATGTTAAGTGAAATAAATGAAACACACAAACTTTAACATTACATTATGTTTCTTATATAAGAAACCCAAAATATGAATAAGTTAAAAAGTGAGATAAAAGATAGATAATAGGAAACGGAAAGCGAGATTTTTTGCAAAAGGAAAGAGGACCAAAAGATGGAGAGAGGGGGAGGAGAGGAAGGCAAAGGGATGAAAAAAAGAATTAAGATTATGTATATACATATATGTACCAACCCTCCCAATGAATGTAATTCATCATTATGTATTATAAACATGTGTATATAGAAACAATTTTTTAAAAAAGAAATCTACACAAGAGTCTTTTAGGTGTGTCCATGAAAGAGCCATAATATAGAGATAAATTCACAGGGAGGACTACTTTTATCAAAACATAAGCAAGAAACGTTTGCTTATAGTCTTCATTTGCTTATAACCCTGATCTCAAAAATGGGACTCAGAAAGGGGGCAGGATGGATTTAATGAAACTCTCCAAGCCCTTTCCTCATTCTACATTTTTCTGGCCAAAGCTAACAATAAAGGAAAAAGAGGATTTAAGAAATAATCAATTAGATGTATCCATTTATTATTAATTCAGCTTTTTGTTAAATGAATGTGACTGTAAAACCTTAAAAACTGAGAATTCAGAAAAGGTAGTAAATAGAGATTCCTTCTGATAGAGTTAAAGCACTATTAAAAAGGTTGAAAAATATTAACAGATTTGACAGCTAAATGACAGGATATTCTAGTGCTTTGATTCAGAATCTTAATTGTTAGAAACTTGAACTTGATGAAGTCCACTATTGAGTGGACCCATGTCTACCTCCAGCTTCTACAAATTATGGAAATTTATGAAATATTAGCTTTCACAGAAAGGATGATGATCTGCTGTTCTGAATTATCTATAAAAATATCTTTGGTTGCTTTATTGGGAGATATACTGTACAAATATTTTCATATTTTTGTATTGTTCAGGTTTTATGATTGAATAGCAAACATGTGCTGGAAGGTAGAGTTTGTATGCTGCTCCAGAGAGACTTATCTTTCCATAGCCACTTGCTTACATTCCAGGGTTGAGCCCTTTCCCTCCAAACACCAGAAAGAATGTGGCTACATTCCAGATGAAGGTTCCTTTCTTTCTCTCTCTTGAGAGGGAGACACAGATGTTCCAGCTAGACTACATAAGTTCAGAATCATAATTTCATAGTTCTGTAATTTGACCCTACTCTAAACATAGGCAAACAACAGGGCTTCATTCAAGTGACCTGTGTGGCAACTGGGGCTGGAGCATTCTATGAAAATCATCTGTTTATTTTTTGACTCAGAGATTTCATATTTTCTGTCAATATAAATGGCAGATACTACATTTATATTTATATGATATAATATACGATCACAAAATTGCATATATGTGTGTTATACATCTATAGTTATAAATACCAGCAGGATAAAGTTATTAAATATTAAGGTGTTAGATGACTTTATCCTGCTGATTTTTATAAAAGTTGACATATACAAGCAATAAATAGTAAATGTTGAGCCCAGAACGAGTGGAAATCATTTCATATTTTATACTGTTCTATTTTCCTTTAGAAATTATTATTACTGATGCTTGTCATTTAATTTTTTTGCTGAACAGAAGTAACTGAAATTGGGGCTGGAAATTTAGCTCAGCGGCATAAGCACCTGCCTTACAAGCAGGCGGTCTTGAGTTCGATCCCTGGTACCGATTTAAAAAAAAAAAAAAGAAGTACCTGAATTCGTGTTTCTTTGGATGGTCATTACACATGAACATTAATCTTATTAGAAAAATGCATGGTAGTGATCTATTATTGAGGCAGAAGTTTCTAAGTATTGTATGGGGTGTAAGTTGGAGATTCCACAGTAAAGCCTAGTTTTGGTGCATATAGTTAATTTGATCCAGGTAGGTACATTTGTGGGTCAGTAGGATGGTCATATTTTAGCGAAGGTCTCTTAAGGATTTTGACAGTGACTGTGTGCAGAGGAGTTGGACTGATTGACCTCAAGGGCAACATCCCTTACTGTCCTGCTAAATGTTGAAGGAGGAGAAAGTTGGAATAGGAAAGCACATAAATTAGTGAGGAGAAATTGAAAATCAAGTATTTCTTCATTTGCCCTCTTGTCTTACCCCAAGAAACTAGAGCTAGACCCTTGGAGAGGAGGAGACAAAAATAAAGAAGTGGAGTATAGATATATCACTGCAATATGATGTCTTTAACTCTTCTAGGAAAGTACCTAGAAGAGGTCTTTCATAGATCCAAACCAGAAATCACAACAAATGTAAAATAAAAAATACATTGATAAGGGAGTGGAGACTCAGAGAAAAGAAGGATCATGGTGTCAATGAGAATCACTAACAGCTCAATAATGCCAGAGCTGTGCTTCTCAACCTTGGCTCCACAGTTGAATCATCTCAGGAACTTTAAAAATATGCTCATTCACAGGCCCCACACAAAACAAGACAAGACAAGACAAGACAAGACAAGACAAGACAAGACAAGTCAAGACAAAACAAAACCCTGAATTTCTGGAGGTGGTCATTTCACTGCTAGCTTCCCTAATAATTCTCATAGCATTGCCATAGCAAGTTGAAACAACCTGTAGTGGCCATGAGAATGAAATAAGATTTAACAAAAGGTGAAATTTTCCATCTGTAAAGCAGTACTATAATGTTTATCTTGTATAACTCGGCAGGTTGTTAAGAAGACATTTGAATATAAGAATTCATTTGAAAATGCTTTGTGAACTATTCAGTCCACTAAAAATACACAATAATATTCATTCTTCTATGAGACTGAGAGCCCTTTGATCATATAGTTCATGTCCTATTTATCTTTCTTCCTCTACACTTTACAGCATAGGATTTGTCATGTAGCAGATATGCGATATATTTTTGCCAAAAGGCAAATGAATAAATACATGTACAATACAAATAAACACAAACTGAGTTCTTGAAATAGGAAAAGAGATTAAAGAAAAAATGTATCCTTATGGTTTATATTCAAGGGAAAGTTTATAGGAGCATATGAGCTTATGGAGTGATTCAAATTAAACTGATTTATTGCAACTTTCAAACAATGTGAATAAACCTTAAAAATACATGCAGAAACATGTCTCTGATTTTGAATGTTTCCACAAAGAATACAGCTTGTTGCATAGACAATTTAAATAATGGTAGATTTCCAGAATAAAGGTCAATACTTAAAGTTTAGAGCACAATAAAATTCTTGGATGGTGATCACATTTTCTTTGGAATCTCCCACTTTTATTTTTTAAAAGGTCTGAATTTGAATATAACCATGTATATCTATGCATGGCTGTGTGCAATTAGTGTGTGAATTCAGACATTATTGAACTATTAGGATAAAATAAGTCTACACTACAAAATGATGAACAAATTTTATATTTAATTTGAAAAATTTCTTCTAGTATGATAGAGGGAGAGAGATAAAGAACTATAAGATAACATTTTTCTGCCTTCTGTTTGCAATTTCAAAGAAATGTCAGAAGGAAATATGATCTGCTTGTTGGAGGTAAATGAAAAGGGTATCTTTTTGTGTTTTTGCTGTGCTAATCAAATAAAGTAAGGTGTCTAGTGAGGAAATATTAGTCAATATGATGGGCAGAAGGGCCTTAGACTTACACATAATTAATGATGCTAAGACCTAGGTGTGATGCATTAGGCATTGATGATATGGTTTAATTTTCCCTTTTAGATATGTTGTAAAAATAGTAGAAGTTGATCCTAATGAGACCCAAAAATTCAACTGGGGAAAATGTGGAAATGCAGGATGTAGGGAAAGAAAAGAGGAGAAAGGAAAATAAAAAGAATTAAGAGCAAAATGTGCTATTTAAATGTATCCACTCCCCATGATAAGTATAATTATTATATATGTATATTAAATAATCATTTAAAAAGAAATAAATTAAAGGGCTTGGGTGTACCTCAGTGTGGAGGTCCTGAGTTCAATCTCAATATAATAAAAAAGAAAATGAAAGAAAGAAAGGAAGAAGGAAACGAGGGGAGAAAGAAAGGAAGAAAGAAAGAGGAAAAAAGAGGAGGAACAATTTATCAATATTCATCTACTTTATGCATTGCAGAAGATACTCTGACTGCCAATTCAATGTTTTAGTTGGATTAACTTTCTTCTTGAAAGGGTTTTGGCCCAGACAGGACACTGTAGCCAGGAAAGCCTCAACCAGAAGCAGGAAGCTTCTATCTCCCCTGCCCCTAGGAATTTACCTGTGATGCCATCTTCCCGCCCCTGGGAATTTACCTATGGCGCGAAATCTAGGACCAATGGGCTACATGTGCATCCCTAATGCCCGCCTTAGGTTCCACCCCAAACAGAGGCTACTTACATACCCCCACGCCACGTGTCCCCTGGAGAGATCGCCGGGACACCAGCGGTGAGGGGTGCTGGTCATCTCTCTCCGTGTTCTCAGAATAAAGGTCGCTTTTTATTTTATACTTCTCATCTTTTGGAAATAATCCTATCACTTCTTATAGTAAGAAGCTGTCCTAGGTTTCTTTTTTCTTTCTTTCTTTTTCTTTCTTCTCTCTTTCTTTTTCTTTTTCATTCTCCTTCCTTCCTTTCCTTTCCTTTCTTTCCCCCTTCTTTCTTTTTTTTTAAATGTGAATTTGAACCCAGAGCTCAACCACTGATCCAAATGCTCATCCCAATGCTCTCCTAGTTTAATGATAACTGTATAGTCTCACTCATCATTTTTGCTCTTCATAAATACCAAACAACTTTTTAGCATACCAATGGGCATTTCTTATGAAAAACTGTGCTCAGAGTTCTACTCCTGGATAGCTGACAAATGGAATTTCTCTGCCTCTAAGGGAAGACCTGGACCTGTAACTAGAAGTTAGCAATCTATTTATGGCAAAGTTTGCTTTGCTTGCCCATATGAGACATTCTAGTACTGGATAGAGATATATGTTAATTCCTCCTGTAAAATAACAAATGGAGGTTTATCAAAGGCAATATGAAGATGAGTTAATGACAGGTAATCAGTCAAATTTATTCTTTTAGAATGCAATTAACCTGGAGCCTTATCTGAAGGTTAAGAAAGTTTTCCTAAGAGAAAAGTGTTGGTTGCTGTGATGGCTAAATGATGCCCAGGTAGCTGGAGAAACATCATTTTCAGGTGTGTAATTTTAGACTGTTTTCAGAAAAGTTTAGTAATGGAATCAGCAACTGATTAAAGAACATTACCCTTACAAGCAGGTAGGTATCATTAAACATACTGAGAGCCTAAATAGAATAAAAATATAAAACAGGCATGAATTGACTTTTCATGAGCTGGGGTATCATTAACTGCTGTCCTTGGATATTGATACTCCTAATTCTTGGGCATTTGGACTCAGATCAGCACACTATTGGGTCATTTGGTTCTTGGGTGTCAGATGTGGTCCAAATTGCACCACTGGCTTTACTGGCCCTCCAGTCTGCCAATGGCAGGTAATGGAACTTCTCAGCCTCCATAATCACATGAATCAATCTTTCACAATAAATCTCTTCCTATATATCACTGCAAATCTTATTGGTTCTGTTCTTTGAAGAACTCCCGCCAATATATTGGCAGAGCAGAGATCAAATTCTTGATGTTTGCCATCTAATATATCTCCTCATTTAAGGTAATGGGTACCATATATTGAAACGAACACTAACTACATACCAAACCCTGTGTTCTTCACTCTATAAAATTCCTCCCAACTGTGTATTATCTGGATTTTACAGATGACAAAGTTCAATGACTTAAATAGGGAACTGATAACTTTTACTAGTTTTCTATAACTTCTAAATTCATATCCTTTATCATATGCAAAATTCTGTGACACAGAGGAAGAAAATTGTAACAATAAGAATTCAGTCTCTGGAATATGAGTTAAATTCTAGCTTAGCCTCTTCTTAAGTCTGTAGTTATTCAAACTTTGTATATTGGTATATGTTTTTACTATAAAATGAAAATATCAGTAGTGCTTATTTTCTGGTCATTGAGTGAATAATAAATGAAAGAAAATGCTTAGTGATTTTCCAAGGCATTTTCCAGATCACTGTCAACAATGATTTAGTGCCAGGCCATCAGTTATTTGGAGAGAGAGTTGCTGAATCCACTTTTAAGAGCTAATTATCAATTTAACTCACTGTAAGCAAAATGACTTTAAATTTTGTGATGCTTTGGTATGTTTTAAAGTAACAGAAACTTATACTTCCAATGAAATCTTAAGCAAGCCTCCATATGTAATCCAGATGAAAGAAGGAGTCTACTTAGGATGCCTGTCAGATTTTGGTATCTACCTGAGGGTGGCAATGCCACTACTTGGGCCAAGGGAAAGCGAGAAATCAGTGGTGGGACTAATGATGGTGAGCCATCCTGGAAATACTGGGATTGAGATGAACCACCTATATCAGGCAAGAAGTAACGCATATGTAGAGTATGACCTGAGCTCAGGACAGATGGCAGAGCTGAAGACATTGATGCAAATGTCATCACTTTTGGATGGTTGCAGAAACCAGGTGTTTGGAATGAGCAAGTAGAATGGAGAATGTAGCAGCAACAGAACTTTGGTCGAAATAGCCCATTAAAAACTGGGTAGAAGAGGAGACCATGGAAGAATTCATGAAGGATGAGTGTACAAGAGAGTATAGTGGTAGAGAAAGGAATCACAAACTCTGTTCAGAAGACCATGTTCTTCTTGCCACCCTGTTTAGGAGCATGCTCACCCTTCAAGAATAGTCCTGCTCTGCTCTTCAGAAGACTCACACACTTGTAGCCACAGTTGAATGAGACCAGAACTTGACAAGTTGGGCCGAATATATTCCTTTTCCTTCATGGGTATAATCACAATGAGAAGCTCAATTTCTTTTATAAATCTTTTGAATTGGAGACCATATAAGTTCAGGGTCAAGATAGCCATACAACATAAAAACAAAGAAAGAAGTTTTCTATAAGGAGGACTACAACAGATTTGAGAAGTGATGATGGAGTCTGTGGGGACAGATTCTTGATAAAAGAAGTTAGATTGTAGTTCTTCACTTTTAGTTCTTGTCCCTGAGAGCCACACAGGGCCTCCCTGTGAGTTCTGTCCTTGAGAAGTCTTTGTAGCCATGATTCTACACTAAGGCAGAATTCAGGAGAAAAAAAGTCATTTTAAGGACATTTTAAATTAATCATACCTCATGTCGAGGCAAGGTTCCACTCAAGTGGTGTAGAAATCATGAGTATAAGTAGAATGTTGGCATCCACTGAGATTTATGTGATAGTTGGGAGAGTGAAGAACTGAGGTATCCTGGCGTTTCTAGGGAGAAAAATGAGTGGTGCAAAAGTGAAAAAGTGCAGCTTTGTTTTGTTCTGTTTTCAAAATAAATTATGGAAAAATTACTAGGAGCAAAGAGCTCAAGCCAATAGAAAAAGGAAACTGTGCTAAAGCAAGGTGGAGGTTAGAGAGTGTTATATACCCTGTGAAGTACAAAATGTTTCACTAAAGTCCAAGAGGAATGTTAAACTTCTACTTGTATTTTCTTTATTTTAAAACCATAATGTATAACTATATTCTGTTGTTAAAAACTATAATGTACATTTACAATGCACCTATGTTATAAAAGTGGTACATTTTGTAATTTATAAATAAATATACATACATTGTGAATGGGACTCAATATTTTATTGATAAAGGTATACAATAAAAAAAATTTGGAATCACAGTACTAAAGTATCAAGCAAGAAAGATGTTTATCCTGAATCCAATATTATAATAGGTATTGTAGAGTAAACCACATGAAAGCAAAATGTTTTGGCAAAGTAAAAATAAAAGAGTGGAAACAGATGTGTCTTAATGTGAAAGAACTATTACTTTTTAAAGTTTTTTCTCTTTCTTGAAACCTTTACTTCTCTCTTAATGAAGTGAGCTTTATGAAGCTGGGAGCAAAATAAAAACTCAATAAGCATTTTTTATATGATTACTTTTACAGACCAAAGATTTTTGGTCATCAATGACTGATCATAGTATATCAAAACCATGAGGTATGAAATAAAACACTTCTGTAAAGCAAGTGCCAGAAGAATATACAATGCTTTAAAAATTTTTTTTAAATAAAGCTTTTATTTTGAGTAATTGTTGAAATTCTCAAGATGAACTGGATTCAGCATCAGCTGCTCTCTGGGGTTTAAGTGTTTTTTCTTCATGAAATCCATGCTTGAATCTCCTATATGCAAGTTTTAGGTGCCCCACTCGCCCAGTTCCAGTGGTATTCTCTCTTCTAGCCTTTGCACTCTAGTTACAGTGTACACTACCGTGTCTTGCACTCGGCAGGGGAGCCACATTTACCACAAGTTGATTCCTGAAAGTGGCAGCCCTTAGAACCACAGTGGTGGCACAAAGTGTGTATCTTATTACAACGCTTTCCAAATAATGACTTAGCTTGTCACCTCTTCACTCATTGCCTTTCAGTATTTCAATGTCTCATTTCTTAATCAGTCACACAAAAAATAAAAAAGTCTCCTTATTTCTAAGGCTACATCAATCACTCCACCACCCACATTTGTGGTAGGAAAAGCCATACAGAAGACAGAAAATATCTTGTTCAAAATGCTGAGAAATTCTTGATGTTTTTACATCTTAAAGATAATGATAATAATGACTAATAACAATCAATTGAATAGGAACAGATTCATCTTTATGTGTTCTAGTGACCTTCTAGAGGTCACTAGAAGACAAGATTCTTAGTTCCTGTGAAAGCTTGGAGTTTTCTCTTTTGTTCTCCAATTGGTATAAATGTGGGAGTATTTAATAAAAAATGAGAGAGAGAGAGAGAGAGAGAGAGAGAGAGAGAGAGAGAGCTAGCTTTGGCATGATGAAGTGTGTGAGAAGTATACTTTATTAGTAGTAAAAGACATGAATTCTAGATGCTTCTGCATGAAGGCAGCTATGATCTGGAGAGTGGGTGGGATGGGCAGAAAGGAACAGGAGAATCAAGCTGAGTGGAAAGTACAGGTAGAAACCAGAGCCTAATAAAACTGCAGGATGATCATCTGAAGTAAGTTCCTTATAAATTGAGTATGAGTCATTGGTAAAGGTTAAAACAGTTTTGCATTTGCATCATCTTTTAGATTCTATGTGTGTGAACAACTGCATGTAATAAATTATATCTGGTAAGAAACTTCCTAGATGTTAAGTTATAACTAGTGGATTATTTTAAAATGCACTACCAGACTGCCAACTGGTTATAGTACTTACCTATTATTAATTTTGAGAATTGAATTGGTAGATTTTGTTTACCAGTGATTCCATGTTTTAATTCAGAAGTTTATCTAGACATTTCACATAAAAGTCTGACTTTCCTGAAGAGAGATAATCAAGTCTACACTAAAAATCTGTAATTGAGTTTATTGTGTCAAATATTATTTTTACATTTGCATCAATTTTAGTGAAAAACTTAATTCTTTACTTCTTCAATGCACTGTAAAAACTTATGTAGAGAGTTGATTTAGAACCCATATAATGCTGCCCTATTTGGCAAATCCATAGATCTATATATAAAAACTTCCAGGCAACATTTCTATCTAAGCAAAATCTAGATAAAGAACTAAATTACAACCAGAAGTGTGAGATTGAAACAATTATGACAAGCCTACAGTTGTATTTCATGTTTTCATAGGTTTATAGCTTTCCATAAACTAATCTTAACATATCTGAGGGATCAAAGTTTGATTTGTGCATAAGGTATTTATAGTGGTAAGAAAAAGTACTATATTTTTCTACCCCATTGTAAGGTTTATGGCTGATAACAAAAGACAAATTAATATGATAAAAACATGGTACATTTATTGGACTAAAACTTTAAGTGACACAGAAGCCTTCAAAAATAAAGATCCAAAGACCTCAGGAAAGCTGTATACAATATTTTTATGTTATGAAAAAAGTGAAAGGTCCTGGAAAAACAGGAATAAACCAAAAGAAGTATTCTCTGATAGCAGTAAACTGGGAAGAGAAGAATCAGTGAGAATCATTTGTTCAGATTCTTTTTTGTGTCACTTGTGACATATATGGGGCAAGAGACCTATCATATGCATGTCTTCTGATCTTTCAGAGGAGATTGACCACAGAATTCCTTTATAGAAAGTTATAATCCAGAAATTCAGAAAGTCTGAGTGACCTACAAGGTGACATATTTTAGAGTTTACTGGTCTGCACCTTGCAGGTTAGTTTTATGTGTCAACTTTGCTAGTCCACAGTACTCATTTATTTGGTCAGACAACAGTTTAAATGGTGCTATAAAGATATGGTTTATATGTGATTAAAATTTAAATAAATATGTACACTTTGAGTAGCAGATTCATAGTATGAATATCATCCACCAGCTGAAGGCCTTAAATGAAAAGATGAATATCTTCTAAAGAGGAAGGAATTCTGCACAAGGCTGCAATCTTGACTCTGCTGGAATTTCCAGAAAGCTGCAAGACTCAACTACAGATGTGAGATTTGCCGTAATCTGCCCTTCCTTGTATAGGATGTTTATATGCATGTTTATGTGTTTGTGCATGTGTGCACATGCACATGTTTGTACCTTCTCTTTGTCCTGTTTCTTTGGAGACAGATGGGGTTGCTTTATTTCTCAAATGATTAAATAAATTATATTAATATTATTTGGACAACAACAAAGTCTTGTAAACATATGTATTCACATATCAAACTTTTTACCAAGTTAATGAACATGGGTAGATATATCTCCAAGTCAATGCATGTCACCATGTAACCTAGTAGAAAGAGCAGAGCTATGTTGGTTTCATATTAAATGGTCCTGCAGATCGTTATTCACTTGGATTTGTTGTTAGTTCCAACACCTGCTAGTTAGGAGAAGCACTGCCAGCCCTAAAGAGAAGTCCTGACAAGGTTAGCCTTTTTATCCAGAGTATCCTTTTTGGAAATGCAGTTCAAGTATTTCCATGGCTGTGGTTAGTATACTGCTAGAAATTGTACCACGATTGAAGATTATTAGACATTTTCCAGATGCTGAGTCTAAATATGAATTCTATCTGAAAATTTCTCTGCTTAGCTCTACTAAGGTCCATGTAGTAATAATGAAGTGTTTTGTTTTGGCTGTTACCCAATGAAAACAAGTGTAAGAGTTTTTTCTGTCATTTTTTGATGGACTAATATTTAGTAAGTTATAAGGTCTTTCTCAATCAATATATTTAATTTTTTTATTTTAAAGAGAATAAAACAAAACAAAATAAAACAGAATAAAGCAGATCAGAATGAAACAATGCAAGCAACATAGGATTTCAAAACAAGACAACAAGAAATCAATAGTGGCTACTGTAATGTTTCTTGTTTTCTTCAAAATAGTTGTCCATTTCTTTACAAACAATGAATTCAAACAAGACAAAATAGTATAAAATGAATTAAAACAGAAGAATGAAAGCATTATTCAAAACCAAACAACAGGAAAATCAACAATGGCTCTCATAATGTCTCTTGTTCTCTTCAAAATAGATGTTCACACCTTCACATGCATTGAAATTAAATAATACAACACACTCAATAAAAAGAATAAAAAGCATTACTGTCAATCAATAGATTTAAGAAAATATTATCTTCTAAGATATCTACATTGTTAAATTATGAGATACTAAAAACCTAAGTTGAAGTTCTTTACTTGTATCTTTGCTCCACCAAATATTGCCTGAATTGCAAAATCAACTGCATGAGAGAGTTTCCTTTTCTATGATTGTTCTTTATTATTTCTTTGAATCGCTGACATAGGCCATGTTCTGCTGCTCAGAGAGGGTCATATTTATCCATTACATTGAAAATTTATGCCTTTATATTTTGTCAACTTTATAGTAAAGCAACTGGGAAAACATTTGTTGATTTTAGAGTTCATTTTTACATTGTTTCTAATTCTGGAATGAATCAACTGCAGCTTAAAATAAATTCATCCAGGCACAAAAAGACAAACTATGGAAATCCTCAGACCAATGACAGGCATTTCTTTCTCCATTTACCCTTTTTCACAGAGTTGTTCTTTTTGGTTATGAAACCATAGTACATATCTTGGACTTGAGTGCACTGGGATATTAGAATAAAATATAAAAATGTGATTCATATTTTGTTCCAGTCATGTCTCATGAAGTCTATTTTTAATGAAATGTTTTATCTTTCTAAAAGATTCAATCACTCCACAAATTTCAGTTATGCTGGTTTCTTATAACCTCCCTTCATATTCATATCAGAGAGGAGACTTACTTTTTGCAGGACCAAAAAAAAAAAAAAAACCCAGAAAAAAGAAAAATATTTCATTTTCTCTGCACCAGGTTGAACCGACAAACCCAAAGGGTAAGTTTAAATTGTCAAAAAAGGAGACACAGATTAAGAAATACCTCAGACTAAACATTTACACATTGTCTGTCTGGACTTGACTTTGACCAGTCTGTTTTAAAGTCTCTGGCAACAGGTACAGACAGCAGAGTCAGTGGTCCTAAGGGCTGCCAGCTCCCCAGCTAGGGACCTAGGTGGCCGTGGGCATCTGACTATTACTGGCAAAATTCAGAAAGACTAAATAAACATCAACATTTTGGTAAGGAAGCTGAGGAATTCCGGATGCAGCAACCCAGGGAGACAAAGGCTCTGGAAAGGAAATGGTAGCAGACACTGCTGCACCTCTTGGATAGACACTCGTACTTCCTACTGGAGGCATCCACTTGCCCCAGATTATGAGAGCTGCACAAACATCACTTTCACAGCCCGGCCCTGGAAACACATATTTTGATTCCAGAAATCCAGAAAGCCGACCAAAGGAGTCTACCTATGAAAATTCCTGGCTACTTTTCCTCAATCTTGAAACAAGAATGGCAGAAATATTTTTTCTTCCCTCAAGAAAGAGAATTCCACTGAGATGGACACTTGCAATTCTAGATAGGGCTGATTTCTAGAAGGCCATAGTCAGTTAAAAAAATATGCTGAACGTGGTAGTGCATACCTGTAATCTCCGCAGTCAAGAGGATAAGGTTGAAAGATTACTAGGGGTTTGAGTTCAGTTTGGGTTACATGGTGAATTCAAAACTAGCTTGAACTACAGGGCAAGACACTGTTTCAAAAAAACCAAACAGGAAAACAACAGAAACAAAGTTTTGCCAAGTGAAAAAGGAAGAGAATGGGGAGGCTGTTAAGATATATTATGTACAGCTACAAATTCCCTTTGATGAATGTAATTATTATGTATGTCAAAAATGTACTAATAAAATTCATAAAAAACTGAAAAAAACCCACATCAAACCAAACCAAAACAAAATTGTGTTTAGTAAGGTCACACACTTAGAGAAATGCCATGAATGTTTTTGAGCATTGTTATATGACATTTTAAAGGGAAAGAAACACATAGAGAAATGCCATGAATGTTTTTGAGCATTGTTATATGACATTTTAAAGGGAAAGAAATGCATTTTATAGGAAACGCAAATCAGAATACTTTTCAAATATACTATCTTGTAGATTATTGCTCCTCTGTCTAAATTTGTTAAGTGGAGAAGTTCTTTTTGTAAAATGTGGGAGAGCAGAATTCAAGCTAAAAGTTGTTAATGTTGGAAATAGAAATTATTCTTTTTGGAAGCTGTGACTTTCTTGATCTTATGCTGGTCACTGGGTGGATTTCCGAACAGGAATCCTCATGTTCTGTTTCCACTGCAGCAGAAGTCTTTCCTGTGTGGAGGGAGGGTTTCACAGCCATACTCTATTTTAATAAGTGTAAAAGTTCTGCTAGTATCATACAAAGTATCCTGAAAATAGTGACAATATGTGCTCTCAGAATTTTCTTGCAAAATAGTCAAAGGATTTCATTTAAAATCAAATTTAGTAAATTGAATAGTTCTAGCAAATAAGTTGTAACTTATTTAGGTAGAAAATGTTCCTTTTGGAGGTTTGTCACCCTGTTCACATTGGAATTTTCTGGAACACTAATGAATATTTTAAATCTTCAGACCTTACTTACAGGGAACAAAAGTTTTGTTTCTCTAAGAATTCTTAGGTATTTCAAGGTGGGTGGTGAAATCTTAAAATGAAGCAGAAGTAGACCTTACCTTGAAGAACAACAAATTCTGTGTACCAACTGAAATTAGTGTTTTCCTGGATAGGCATTTGGGAGTTAGAATATGCTAAATGGGAGTTCTTACCGAAAAATATACCTTTGTTATTTAAATTAGAATCAGGCTTGCTTTATAGATAGAATTGCTGATTTGTTTACGTTCCAACATAAACAGCCACATAGAGCTTGGTCTTGCTTTTTCCGCTTGCTGTCTGTATTTTTTAAGTCTACAGTTTATCTTTTGCAATGTCATGGAAGCACAGACTATGGCAGAAGAGCAATTAGAATAAAAGAGGTTTAGAAAAACTCCAGGAATGCTCCTTACTACTAAAAATTTATGATCCACACATTGAGTAATCTAGACTAAAATCATCTGAAAAATAAATTAAGAGTAGTTTATGGTTGTTGGTTTTTCTTGTTCCTCACAACACTGAGAAGAGTATGACCCATTAACTTCAGGGGAATTCTTGCTAGCACTGCACTCTGGGGTTGAGCCAGCCATTATATTGAAAGTGGGGTCCTTGTGCACTTGGACAGAATGAATTATGGACTGCCAGCCATTGTCAGTTAGTAGCTAAATTGCAGAGATCTTGGCATTGAGTGTTTAAAAATATGCTTTGGCTAGTCCTAATAGAGTTACTTTACTTTTAGAATACTTTGAAAACACAGAGTCATACAGCAAGGCCAAATTTGTGTTTGGCACAAGTTTATCTACTATATTCACTTGTATATTTTCATGGAATCTATCAGTATGTCTAAGCTTTTATACAGAAATGCATTATCCTTATATGGAAATGATTGGAAGAAAATCAATTTCCTCTGTATATTGGGGCTATGATAATGAAATGTGTAAAAGGATCAGGGGCTGGCTAAACTTGTAGAAAGGCTTGTGTATTATTTATCTTTTATTTCATATGTAAGAGTTTTTAAGCCAAACAGTAGTCAGGCAGGGATATTTGGTCTATTTTACACTGAATTCTCTCTCTCTCTCTCTCTCTCTCTCTCTCTCTCTCTCTCTCTCTCTCTCTCTCTCTCTCTCTTCTCTATGTCTCCTCTCTTTCTCTCCCTCCCTATCTCTCTCTATCATCTTGCATTTTCTATCATAGTATATACAATAGAATCTTTGTTGTGATGACAGTTTAGTGCTATATAAAGAAAGAAGAACTAAGACTGAGGGAAACTTAGTGTAGTCCAGTTCTACAAACTCACTGTATAATATGAACAAGCCATAATTATTGTGATTCCATGTCTTATTTTCAAATCAAAAGTTTGATTCTTTCTGAAATCTATTTAATTTTACAATTATTTATTTGCATAAGATGCAGAAAAGAAAATGGAAGATGGAGAAATACAATTAATAAATATATAATTTTCCATATTTCACTCTTCCCCAAATGTCATATCAGGGAAGATTCTTTTTATCAGCTTATGTCACTCAAATTCAGCATTTCCATGTTCAGACAGGTGAGGAACCAAAAAGAATGGCATAATCTCACTAGATTATTGGTGCATTCACTTTATATAAATACATTAAAGCAAGTCTAGGGACAGAAGTTCTTTTTTTAAAAATTTTATTTAAAGAAAGACTAAACAAAATAGAAAATTGGTAGAAACAATACATTCAGAGAAAAAAATAAACAGTAAGAAATCACTAGTTAATGTTTACATACTGTCCTTTTACAAATAGTTGCTTAAGATACAAAAGTGGAACATATGAAGTGGGAATTCCAGCAGCGAGACTGCAAAGTTCTGTTCAACTATCCAATAAAAACTTAGTAATATGGTTGTCAATCCTATACACTTAAACATACATGCAGTTATCCATATCTTCATATATATTGGGATTAAACAAACTAAAGCAGGCTAAAGTCATTCTGAATAAAGAATAATAGTATTGCTGGATTTCACATCATGACACTCCAGGACCAGCACTGGGTACTGTGGTTCTTTTTTTTTTAATTTTAATTTCAAGAAAGACTAAACAGAACAAAATGGGTACAAATAATACATACTTTTGAAGAAAAAAAATAAACAGTAAGAAATCACTTGTTGATGATTATAGATTGTCCTTTTATAAATAGTTATTCAAGATACTAAAATAGAGTATATAAAATGGAGATTCAAACAGTGAGACTGCAACCAGTGCTGTTCAACTATCCAACAAAAACTTAGAAATATGGTTATCAATCCTGTACACTTAAACATACATGAAGTTACCCATATCTTCAATTATGTTGACATTGAATAAACCCAAGCAGTCTAATATCACTCTGAACAAAGAATAGTACTATTGCTGGGTTTCACACTATGACACTCCAGGATCACCACTGGGTATTTTGCTGTCTCTTTTCCTTCAAAGTATCTGTTCATTGCATCATGTGTCATAAGATCACTTCTCATAAACTGTTTATAGATTCTATATATGCATGAGTCTTAACATGTATTTCTATCCTTTCTATGTTAGAGGGAGAAACGAAACAAAGCAAGACAAAGAAAACATATTTCTATAAACACATAAAATGAAAAAGACATATAAGATCATTGTACAAGGAGTTCGACCATAGTTCTTGTGTTGTCTCTTGTTATCTTCAATAGAATTGGCTATATATATCATCAGACATAGTATAATTGAATATATCAGTACATAACAGTATTAATAAAAACACAACTTTGTACATAGTATAAAACTTCTAAAGCAGGCAATTATCAAACCAGAATGTGTTTCATAGAGTCTTGTTATCTTCAGTATAGTTGCCTATACTCTCAGACTTGATACTATCAATCATATCATTTATGAATAAAATCTGTTGATACCAAATAGCAATCAAACAAATCAGATTTAACTAAGGTCTGTCATGATAAGACAGTATAAATCATACACGGTTCTAGATTAAGATAATAGGAAATTAAAGATGATTACTGTGCTATATCCTGATGTTTTTGGGATAGCTGTCTACGCCCTCAAATCTAATGCAAGTAGACAACTGGAACAGAATAAAATCTATCAAAAAAGAATAAAATCTTTCTAAGCAGAGTAGTGCGAGTAATGTAGATTTTAAATCCTGATACACTATTATCAATATCTTCTGCCATCTTTTTTTAAGACTCTCCCTCCCCTTTCACATACCCATGGTACACTGTGCATTTTTGGGTTTCATCAAGACCCTTGGTTTTAAATTGGGGCGGGGGCAACGTGCTATTTATCTAAGTGATTCTGAACCTTCTCTCTCCTGGACTTGATCTCTAATTGTATTCCTTTACCTATTAAAGCCTGTCTTTCCAACCTATTCACAAATACTGCTCTAGTTTCCCCTATTACTCTCTGATTCTCTGTCACAAAAATCATTGTTTTCTCTTATTTGATTTTCACTCCATGTACTCTTTTTCATGTTAATTACATTTCCTATAAATAGCATCTCGGTTGACCCTGTCTCCTGATCTACTCAACGTGTGGTTCTTTTTGTTTTTTAAATTTAGTGTATCAAGGTCATCTATATTAGAGATTATAACCAACCTTCTCTGACTCATTTCTGTTAAGCTCTTTTTTTTTTTTACCATCAGTTGTCTGCTTATCTTCTTCATTCTGTTTTCTGCTCCATTCATTGAGGCTTCTCTACCATTGTTCTTGGAATCCGAGTACTTTTCTCTCTGTCTAGAATGCCCTGCAGTATTCTCTGTAGAGTTTGGTGGTTGTCAATTTCCCAAGTTCCTCTTTGTCTTGGAAGCATCTTGTTTTTCCATTAATTTCTTGAGACAGTTTAGCAGGGTATATCACTCTGGGCTGGAGGTTATTTTCTTTTGGGGTTTGTAATATATCACTCCAGGCTCTTCTTGACTTGATGGTTTGTGTCGAGGAGTCTGCCATTCTTTTTTTTTTTTTTTTTTTAAAGAAAAGGAAACAAAAAAAATACATGGAGATAAAAAAAGGGTAGAAATAATACAAACTTACAGAAAAACAAATGGTAAGAAATTGCCGGTTGATAAGTTACACATTGTCATCTTAGAAATAGCTGTTCATGTTATAGAATTAAAGTATTTAGAATGACATTCAAAAAGTGACACTACAAACCGTTCTGCTCTATGATCGAACAAAAGCTCAGTAATATGGTTATCAGTCCTACACATTTATTTTACATCTCAAAGAGGGTAAGATTAAACATATCAAAACAGAACAAAGCAGTTAAAAAAACAATTTAAAGAAATACAGATTTCGAAGAAGTCCACTGAAGATCTTCATTGTCTATCTAACTGTCTCTAGTTTCTTACAAATAGTTGTCCCCATCTTCACCCACTTTATATACTTATTGCATATTATAGGACTAATCAAATCATTGGAGGCTTTTTAGGTCCTCAAGTTCCAAATTAGGGAAGACAATAGTAACTACCATCGCATCTCTCATTCTCTTTGTGATAGCTGTCCCCATCTCTACATATGCTGAAATTGAACTCAAGAAACCAGTCCAATGTCATTCTAATCAGTGAACAATAGTATTGCTAGAATTTATATCACAATGCTACAAAATTAGCCTCGGGTTTCTTAGCGTCTCTTCCTCAGAGTATCTGTTCATTTCATCTTGCATTATATAATCTGTTCCCGTAAATAATTAAAACAAAACAAAACAAAACAAAAACAAACAAACCCATGTGTGAATTTCTACATATGTATCTATCCTCTCTGTATTATAGGGAATACCAAGTCATAGCAAGACAGCAAACAATTTCCTAGAAAAACATGCAATGGATAAGACATATAAGACCACAATATAGATGATCTTCTGTAGTTACTATGTTTTCTCTTGTTATTTTCAATAGATTTGACCACAATACTGGCTTATTATAGTTAAATATAGTATCACCTATTTTTATAAAAACTTAACTTTGACAGCATTGTAGGATTTGAGAGCTGTTACTAGCTAATAACAGTATGGATATCCTTTACATCTTGTCACCCTCAAAGTAGTTGCCTCTACTTTTAGGGTTGATACTAACAAGTATACCAATTTCAAATAAAATCAGCCAAGGCCAACCCATAGTCTTATGATTCAGATTCAATTAAGATCAGTCATAGTAAGACAATGTAAGTATTGCAGGATTTCAGTTTAAGTTAATAGGAAAGTAAGGATAGTTACCATGGTATAACCTGCTATTTTTGGGTCAAGATGTCTGTGCCCTCAAATCTGACATGAGTGCACAGACCAGTACAAATTAAATTCAAACTAAATATGGCAATAAACCTACTGTATCTTTTAAATCCTTATACACCATTAACAATGACCTCTGCCTTTTTAAAAATAGTTTCAGAGCTGTCTATACTAAAGACTATAGCTTACCGTCTCTGCCTCATGTCTGCTACTCCACTTTTCTGCTATAATTTGTCCACCTTATTCCCTCATTCCACTGTCTGCCCCGTTCACTGAGGCCTCTCTGCCACTGTTGCTGGAATCCTGGTATCTCTTCCTCTCTTTCTCTGTAATGTCCTTCAGCACTCTCTGTAGGATTGGATTGGTGGCCATGAACTCCCACAGTTCCTCCTTGTCTTGGAAGTATCTTATTTCTCCATTAATTTGAGAGAGAGTTTTGACAGGTATATGAGCTTAGGTTGCATATTATTTTCTTTCAGGACTTGGAATATTTCTCCCCACTCCCTTCTTGACTTAAGAGTTTGTGTTGATAAGTCTGCTGTTATTTTGATAGTTTTCCCATTGTAGGTAATCTGCATCTTTTCTCTGGCTGCTTTTAATATTCTGTTCTTTTGGTGGATTTCTGGAATCTTGATTATTATATGTCTAGGCATAGATCTGTTTTGGTTGTAGGTAGCTGGTGTTCTGTATGCCTCTTTTATCTGGGTATCATTTCTTTTTGCAATACATGGGAAATTTTGCTTTAATATATCTGTGAATATTCTTTGTATTTCATTTTTGGTTGCTCCTGTTTCCTCACTCACATTCTTTATTCTTAAGTTATGTATCTTTTTGTCATCTTCTAGTTTTTGAATTGCTTCTTTCTGGTTCCTTGTTATTTTTAAGAGGCTTTTTCTTTCACGATCATATGCCATAAATCTCTCTTCAAGTTTCAGAAGGCTGTCTTTAGTTTCTGTCAGGATATTTTGCCAGTGTTCAATGGAGTTTTTAATTTCCTGGTATTCTCTTTGGATCTGTTTCATGTATTCTAAGCTATGTTTAAATTCTTCTTCAGAAGTTTCTCTTTCTTTTCTGATTTCCTCAGTTCTTCCATCTGTGTTCTCTTGGGCAGGGCTTGGCATTTCTTTAATTAATCTCTTTATATCTTGCCTCACTTGGATCAGGAGTACAGCTTTAAATTCTTCTATGAGATCATGAAGGTACTTTTTAATTTCGGCTGATGCTGTGTCGAGCAATGGATGGTTACTGTGCTTGTTCTCTTCAGTGTTTACTTCTCCTGGGCTTATTTTCTCATGTTGGGCAGTTGGAGATTTTTAAAAAATTTTTATTTCTTGTCATGTTTTTGGTTTCTTTCAGACTGTCCTGGGGTTCTCTGGCCCTCTCCGAATTGCTTAGGGCCTTTCAGAAGCATGCTGACTTGAGTTCTTGCTGTCCTCCCCAATTTGCTGTTATCTGGGGTAGGCTGGGATGCAGGGGCCATACAGGCTAGTCTCCAGCCTCTGCGCCAGTCAATCCATAATTTAGGCTGTACTTTCTGGATGTCACTGAGTTGTGACTATTTTGTATCTGCTTATTGGACCCCAAGCAGAGGCTTGGTTTAGCCCCAGTAGCTCCTGCCGGTTCTCTTTGTACCAGAAGCAGCTGACTAATGTCACTATGGCACAGGGTTCTGTTCTCTCCCAGCTGTTCTCTTTCAGACCTCTCTGTGACAGGAGCACCAGAACAGCAGATCTGCCCAAATCCAAGATGTCTCCCACTAGTTCTCTGTATGATGCTGAAGCCAGCATGTACTCAGGGTCTGCCCAATTTCAAGATGTCTTCCACCGGCCCTCCCTACAGGGGGACTCAGTGATGCCACTGAGCTGTAGGTTCTGCCCAACTCTAAGATGGCTGCCACCAGACTCTGTGTTATTGATGTCCCCATGGTGGCGGGCACTTCCCAGTTCCAAGAAGTTCTCTGGCCAACCCCAGCAGCCACAGGGTCCCCAGTACTCACCAGGGTCCAGCGCAGGTCTTCTTCCTGGGTCTACCGCACACCACTCCGCCCACCTTTTCCGTGCTCCCGGCATAGCGCGGACCAGTCAGAAATCTGCTCAGCATTCGGCTTTGGAGCTCCAGAGCCATTCACGATCTTCTCTGGTACAGCGGGGCAGTCTTGGCTGCTTCTTGGGGTCCCAGGTCTCAGTTTCCAGCAGTCACCAAAAGCCAACACAGCTTTTCCTGTTGGGTTCATGGGTCAGTTTGTTGATTTAAAGGCGCGGGATTTGCAGCCTCCTGTTATCAGCCTTCACAGTCTCAGCATGACTTTAAATCCTCCAGCTGAACTGTCTTGGTTAATAAGAATCGTTATCCATTTGTCTGGCCCTCTCCATGTTGTCATATTCTAGCTTCTAATATGATTTCTCCGGAGAGACTCTACGCCCGATCCCCTAGCAAGCCGCCATTTTCTCCAGAAGTCGAGAAGTCTGCCATTATTCTGATGGGCCTTCCTTTATAGGTTATCTGTTTCTTGTCTCTAACAGTTTTTAATATTCTGTTCTTATATTGAATTTTTGGAATCTTGATTATTATAAGGCTGGGTATAGCTCTGTTTTGGTTGTAGGTGGCTGGAGTTCTGTATGCCTCATACATCTGAATATCTTTTCCTTTTCCTATGTTTGGGAAGTTTTCTTTAATTATTTTTGTGAATAACCTTTGCAGTTCCTTTGGTTGTACCCCTGCTTCTTCATTCACATTCTTTATTCTCAAGTTATAGATCCTCTTGTCCTCTTCTAGCCTTTGTATTATTACTGCTTGTTTCCTTGTTATTTTTAAAATGTTTTTCCTTTCATAATCTCACATTGAAAAACTGTCCTCCAGTTTGGATAATCTATCCTTAGTTTCTTTCAAGCAGATCTGTCATCCTTCCATAGAGTTTTTAATTTTCTGGTAATCTCTTTGAATCTGCTTCATGCATTCTATATTTTCGTTATATTCTTCATCAAACGATTCTCTCCTTTGTTTGAGTTCCTCCCTTCTTCTGTCTGTGTCTGCTTGAGGGGTGTTTAGCATCTCTTTTTTAAATCTTCTTATATCTTCCTTTACTTGGCTAAATATTTCACTTTTGAACTTGTCTGTGAGGTCCCAAAGATATCTCCGTGTCCATTGCTGCCGTGTCTGATATTGCATGTTTGCTGTTCTCGTTCTCCTTTGTATTTAACTGTCTTGGATCAATGTTCTCAGGGTTGGGACCTGGGGACTTTGTTGTTTTTTCCTCTTCCCATCTTTTTGTTTCTTCCAGGAGGCCCAGTTTATTTCTTTGTTGGTTACAATTCTTTTGAAGCATGCTGGGCAGGTGATCCTTCCCACTGCAGTGTGCTAGTGACACAGGGGCACAGTGTGCAGACAGGGGCAGCCTATGCTGACCCTTCCCCTTCAAATCAGTCAAGCTACTGAGGCCTGCAGTGTATTACTATGTGCCACCTCCCCTCCGGCTCAGTCAAACTTCTGAGGCTTCACTGCCTTAGTGTGGTTAGTGTATGCTGCCTCTATAGGGAATTGATTTTGGATAACCTATTGTGTCCCAGGCAGGTCATGTGACCCAGGCCTAGCTCATTCCACCAATCCCGTTCAGGAAGGCAACAAATGACAGAAGTCACTCCTGCCCTTTGTACTTGCCAGTCCTGCCCGGTTCCAGAATGTTATCCGCCAGGGCCCCCCTTTCTGTGGAATGGCTCCACTCCAGTCACTCACCACAGATTGATGTAGGTTTCCCACCAGCTCATCTCTTCATTCGGCTGGTGGACCCCTGACCTCATTGTGATTGCACCTCCAGTGAGTCGAAGTGACGGGACCTCAGATGCTCAGCAAGTTGCCCACTGGGGCAAGAGCACTGAATCTTTAGCTGTTCCAATAAATAGGACCAGGAGTGCATCTAGGGACAGAAGTTCTGACTCAGTCCAAGGACTTCAATCTCTTCTCAGTCTCCATGATAAAGACATCTGGGTTTGGCCAATTTTTTTAATAGTTCTCCGTTTATAAAATGAGGTACTATCTAATCATTTACTGCTCTGACATCCTATAGGCTATTAAAAGATATAGTGTATTTTGGCCCCAGGACAGAAAAAAAAATGGTCACTTTTTTTTCTAAAGACATATTCTCTTTTGCAAAATTATTCACATAATTCAATTTTTACTACTACTTATAGCAAGTGATCATTTTCCAGTTGTGTTAATGAGCCCAACATCTCTCAACTCCTCCTGTTCTTTTAAGCCATGCTCACCAGATTTAGGTAATGTCTTATACATCAGTTGCCTCTCAGGTTTACTAGGCCTCCCTTAAGTCCAGAATGTATATGTTTTTAAGCACTACGTACTTTTCTGGTTACATCACAGAAGTGTCTTCTTAAGAAAAAACAAATTTTCTGTAGTAAGTCCTCCGACCCTGGTATAATCTGTATTAGTTTACTAAAATGGCCACAACAGAGTGCCATTAAACTAGGCATCTTAGATAACTGTCTCAATGATTTGGAGGGTAGAAATGTGAAACTGAGTCAGCAGAGTTGGTTTCTGTATTTTTTACATTATAACAAATTTTTTACCTTTTTATCAACAAAGCATTTTAGTAAGCTCCTTGTTTCTGTGACTTGGTGCTTTTTACATCGTCCAAGGAAAAATTTACATCTTTTCTCCCTTAGTCTTCAATATGCATGTGTCAGCAGTCACTGTAATTTGTTTCTTTGACTTTTCTCACTTCTTCACCACATGTAAGAGAAATTGTAGGCATTTGTTTGAAGTATTTCTTAGTGGGGTGGTATCCCTCTATTTGTTTATCCATAGAAATATCTAGGACCTGTACTTTTAAAAAAGGGAAGAACAAGAGCTAAGGTTTACCAAACATAAAGCTTTTCATAGATACTCTACAGAGGTTGTTCTGTGATAATATTGAGGTATTTTTGTTTATGAGCAAATTAAAAAACAAGCTAAAGAATTCATTTGTGATAAAAAAAACTAATAACAAAGTAGAAGGAATTTCTAATGCTCTTTGCTTTCCAGGAAGAACTGCTGAACTTTAACAACAGTTAACTGATAATAATAATGATGATGATATTGATATTTATTGACCGCTCGCTTTGTATGAAGGCCTGTCCTAATAGTGCTTTGTCTGCTTATCATTACAACTCTAAGGAAGGAGCAAATCTTGTTTTACAAGATGAAAATGTTGAGGCTTATGATAAAATAATCTGACTAATGTCTCCTAACTGGGAGTTAGTAAAACCTATATTCGAAGTCAGTCAGCTGGAGTTCAGATCCTTTCCTTTTAACTATATGCTATATTTGAAAGTGAAAATATTACACATAATTTTAAGTCAGTCAAAACCATCTATAATGTTCTTAATTAAAATTGCATTATATAAATACTGTACATCTTTTCATAATATCTAGCCAAGTATAGGGCACAGAAATTATGTTCAGTACATCCTTTGAGTAACTTGCTCATAATTAAAAGCCATTCATTTACAAGCAACCAGATGAATGTATTTCTTAAAACAAACACAGTTAAAATAGTCATCACTGAATTTTGGGTTGGCAAAAATATTCATTGCAGAGTTTAAAGACTTATGTTCTAGCCCTTTTTTGTTACTAATACCTGCTTACTCCATATCCACATCTTAAATTTATTTATTTTGGTGCTGGGGATTGAACTCATGACTTCACGCATGCCAAGCAGGAACTTATGCTGCTGAACTAAACCCAGGAAACTCACATCTTAAATTTAAAGGCTTAATTTTGACATTTTTTTTAATGGCTTGGGTTTTATTATGTATTTATTTGTTTGTTTTTTTGTCTTTTTTCAAGACCTGTTCTCACTATGCAGTTCAGGTTGGCCTTGAGCTCACTTTGTAGCTCAGGCTGGTCTCGATGTCTCAATGATCCTCCTGCCTTTGCCTCCAGAGTGTTCATGGCTTGGGTTTGAAATTGTTCTAAAATGCACACTCCACATTTTGTAGTTCTAATAATATTTTAATTATGACAGAAAACCTTTTAACTTCTAACAATAATGCATAATGCATTAATTATTATAACTGTCTTTTTTTTACCTGATTTGAAAATCTATTTAATTGTTATCTTTAATTTTTCTCTCTTTTTAAACTAAAAAATTGCCTTCTAGTTAACACCAAAGAAGATTTGGAATGTCAGTTTCAACATAGCTGTTTTATTCCGTGGTATTTAAGGGTACAAGTAATGTATCTCAGGCTGTGATTGACCTATATATTTAAAGTGTATATGTACATGTGTGCATGCATGCATGCGTGTGTGTGTGTGTGTGTGTGTGTGTGTGTGTGCTCAAGGGTATGTCCTTGGTCAAATCTAATTTAATCTGTATACTCCTTCAGAAATACATGTGTGCTCATTGTTGAGCCATATTACTTAAAAAATTGCTTGATAGTGCATGCTATCTTGTCTCCTATCATTCTCCTAACATTTAATTTTCCAAACTTGAAAATTTATGTACACAAAAATTTATAGCTGGTGAGCTATAGTGCATCTATTATATACTGAAGATCATAAATACTACTTTTATATTTTATACATTTATTATTAAATTTTATTCAGTGTTTTGTATTTAAGTACAAATTTTTAGTGTTAAACATTTCTTCCCTACACATTTCAGGCTGTGTAAGGAAGGTATTTACCTGAATTATCTCCTTTAATTTCCACATAATAACTTTAGAAAGTAGGCCATATTGAACACTCCATGTTACAGATAAGTGAACTTAAATAGAAAAGCCATGGAACTTACTCAAAAACATACAACAAACCCACCATCTGAATCAATATAGTCAGATCCCCAAACCAACCAAATTTACTTTGAAAAAACATATTAATAACTTTCACTTAATGATTTAATATAAAACTATTAAATTAATATACTTCAACAATGAGAGGTAACATGTCCTGAAAATCTTGTTTCTTAACTCCAAGTTTCTTGAGTTGCTTTCTTAAACCTAGTTGTTACCAACCTTCACTTAATTTTCAGGCTTAATCTTGGTCTCCATGAAATGTTCCTCTTAGATATAACCTAAAACTTTCTGATTTTTGTGAATTCTCTGAAAATTAACTCTCTGCAAATCAATAATAAAATGTCACATTTTAGGACTAAGTAGAGGTTAAAGCATCCTGAGTATATATTGCCACAAGTACACTTCTAAATTAAAATTGGACAAGAAGATGAAGCCATGGTCTATATTATGGGTTCAAAGCAATACTCTGTAAGTTAACAATAGAAGATTAACAATGCCTGCTTATTGCTCTGTTGTACATTCTCTATATTCAACTGAAAAGACAAAAATTTTATATAAACATGTTGTAGCTTTCATTTTCAAATAAATATGATCAATTCAAAGTTATTCATAAGTTATCTTTTCATAGCCTTCATCCATTCTTCTGTTGAGTAGTTTTCTTTTTCTTACTAATTTATAGGAATTCTGCATTTCATATTTTATATAACAATTCACTTTTGGTTCTAGCCATTACTAGTATTTTATCATGACCTATGTTTTGGCATTTACCTTAGATGTTTTGTCAAATAAAAAACTAAGCTTAGATATAAAATACATGAAATCATGTAAAACACATATAATTAATTACCTTCATGTTTTTGCTTCATGTATTTTGATTAAGTAACTCTCTATTACTGTATATTATAAAAATTATTTTCAGCAAACAAAAATTTAAAATTTGGCTTCCATATTTAGCTTTTAAATAATTTCTATGTTTATCAACCAGATATCATTTATATGTCAATCATCATATGGTTATGCTAGTCAGCTTTATATTGCTGCAACAAATACCAGAGCTAGTGAACTTATAAACAAGAGATTTATTTTGGCTTCAGTTCATGGTTAACTGGATATGTGGCTTTGTACCCATGGCAAGTTAAGACATTGTGGCAGGAATATGGGAAGCAAACTGCTTACGAAGGACCTGGAAAAAGAAAAGAGGGACAAGAAATGACAGTAGTTCCAAAATTCCCTTCAAGGTCTGTGAACTAAATAAAACTTTCCTCTTTTAACTTTGGGTGTAAAGTATTTTGCCTCAGCAATGAAAAGTAAGACAAGTACCATCCTGGCAGCCACACTTTAACACCAGGGCTTTTGGAGGATATTCCAGATCCAAACTATAGAAGCAGTATTCTTACTATATCGGTAAGTAGATATATACAACATGGTGTTTCATACACTTTTTTTCATTAATGAGACAAAATACTCAACATCTACAGCAATGTGACTGATCCCTGTGCTGCTGCACTCCAGCTGCTGTGTGCAGCGATTCTGGGCTGCCAGTGAGACCTGTTGCCACAGGCCTGGCAGTGACTCGGTGCCCACTGGCGGCCCCACCACTGACTCCACCATGGCCACTGACCCAGAGGGAAGGCAGTGCAAAGTCTGCTGCCATTGCTGTCGCTGTGGCCATTCTCCAGCTGCTGCCACCCGGAGGGGAGGTGACAAGTAATACAGTGCAGGACACAGCACTTGACTGACCCAGAGGGGAGGGACCAGCATATGCTGTCCCTGTCTGCAACTCACTAGCACACTGCAGTAAGAAGGGTCATCTAGCCAGCACGCTTCAGAAGAATTGTAACCAACAAAGAAAGAACCTGGGGCCTCCTGGAAGAAACAAAAAGATGGGAAGAGGAAGCAACAACAAAAAGTCCCCAGGACCCAACCCTGAGAACATTGACCCATGACAGGTAAATACAAAGGAGAATGAGAACAGCAAACATGCAATATCAGGCATGGCACCAGTGAACATAAAGAGATATATTTGGGACCTCATGGATGAGTTCAAAAGTGAAATATTTAGCCAAATAAAGTAAGATATAAGAAAATTCATTAAAGAGATACTAAGCACCCTCAAGCAGACAAAGATGGAAGAAGGGAGAAACTCAAAGCAGAGAACCATTTGATGAAGAATATAGAAAAAATATAATATACATGAAGCAGATTCAAAGAGAGCACCAGGAAATTAAAAACTGTATGGAAAGATGGCAAATCAGCTTGAAAGAAACTAAGGATAGATTATCCAAACTGGAGGACAATTTTGCATTGTGGGAGTATGAATGGGAAAACGTTTTAAAAATAACAAGGAAAACAAGCCATACCAATACAAAGGATAGAAGATGACAAAAGGATCTATAACTTGAGAATAAAGAATGTGAAAGAAGAAGCTGGGATACAAACAAAGGTACTACAAAGGTATTCACAGAAATAATTAAGGAAAACTTCCCAAACATAGGAAAAGGAAATGATATTTTGATATATAAGGCATACAGAATTCCAGCCACCTACAAGTAAAAAAGAGCTACACCCAGGCATATAATACTCAATATAATAACAGAATATTAAAAGCTGTTAGAGACAAGAAACAGATAACCTCTAGAGAAAGCTCATTAGAATAACGGCAGACTTCTTGACACAAACCATCAAGTCAAGAAGAGCCTGGAGTGAAATATTGCAAGCCCTGAAAGAAAATAACCTCCAGCCCAGATTTATATACCCTGCTATATTGTCTCTAGAAATTAACAGAAAAAGAAGATTCTTCCAAGAAAAAGAGAAACTTGGGAAATTCACAACCACCAATCTAACTCTACAGAGAATATTGCAGGGCATTCTAGAGAGAGAGAAAAGTACTAGGATTCCAGGAACAGTGGCATAGAGGCCTCAATGAATGGAGCAGAAAACCAATGAAGAAGATAAGCAAACAACTGATGGCAAACAAGAGCATAACAGAAATGAGGCAGAGAAGATTTTATTCAAAATTGATATGATTGCTAGTATCAAGTCTGAGAGTACAGGCAACTACACTGAAGGTGATAAGACTCTACAATACACATTCTGGTTTGATAACTGCCAGTTTTTGAAGTTCTATACTATATACAAAGTTGTGTTTTTATTAATACTGTTATGTACTGATATATTCAATTATACCATGTCTGATCATATAGCTAATTCTATTGGAGATAACAAGAGACAACACAGGAATCATGGTAGAACTCTTTGTACAATAGTCTTATACATTTTTTTTCATTTCATGTGTTTATAGGAATATGCTTTGTTTTTCCATGCTTTGTTTTGTTTCTCTCTCTAATATAGAAAGGATAGAAATACATGTTAAGACTCATGCATGTGTAGAATCTATAAACAGTTTATGAGAACTGATCTTATGACATATGATGCAATGAACAGATACTTTGAAGAAAAAGAGACACTAAAATACCCAGTGGTGATCCTGGAGTGTCATAGTGTGAAACCCAGCAATAGTACTATTCTTTGTTCAGAGTGATATTAGACTGCTTGGGTTTATTCAATGTCAACATAATTGAAGATATGGGTAACTTCATGTATGTTTAAGTGTACAGGATTGATAACCATATTTCTAAGTTTTTGTTGGATAGTTGAACAGAACTGGTTGTAATCTCAGTGTTTGAATCCCCACTTTATATACTCCACTTTAGTATCTTGAATAACTATTTGTAAGAAGACAATCTATAATCATCAAGTAGTGATTTCTTACTGTTTATTTTTTTTGAAATTATGTATTATTTCTACCCATTTTCTGTTTTGTTTAGTATTTCCTTAAATTAAATTTTAAAAAGGCAGTACAGTACCCAATGCTGATCACAGAGTGTCATGATGTGAAATCCAGCAATACTATTATTCTTTGTTCAGAGTGATTTTAACCTGCTTTAGTTTGTTTAATCTAAACATAAATGATGATATGGATAACTGCATGTATGTTTAAGTGTATAGGATTGACAACCATGTTATTAAGTTTGTTGGACAGTTTAACAGAACTGTTTGCAGTCTCACTGTTTGAATTCCCACTTTACATATTCCACTCTTGTACAACTATTTGTAAAATGACAATATGTAAACATTAACTTGTGATTTCTTACTGTTTATTTTTTTCTCTGAATGTATGTATTATTTCTACCTATTTTCTGTTTTGCTTAGTCTTTCAATAAAATTAAAAAAATACTCACTATCTGAAGTTAAAGGAAGGAAGGAAGGTTTATTGTAGCTTGCAATATTTAGAGGTTTGAGTTCACAGTTAGTAGGCTCCCACATAGAGTGCCTTGTCAGAGGGCTGTCAAAGAGGAGAAACAATTCATGGTGGGCTGAGGGCAGCAAAGGAGAAGGCAGCAAGTAGCAAAGTAGTAAAACTGTAAGAAACAACATTAGTCTTGTTTCTGTCCTTTACATTCTACCCAGGATACATGCATAGCACTCACACTGAGGATAAGCAAGTGATCAGCAGACTCATTTAGTAAACACACACCCTTGATCCCAACATCACACACTTTATCTTAGCATCACACACTTCAGATCCAGCCCCTCTGAAAAGTCCTACATATGAGCACATGTCTTTGGGGGATGTCTAGACACAAGCCACAGCACGTGGAATAGTATATTCTTTCTCTGGCAACAATACTCCTTTTTTAAGTACCTGTGTCAGAAAAGGAAAGTCTAGACTATATATTTTGATTGTGGTGATTTTTACCATTTGTTGCATCAATATCACATTGTTTTAACTATGAAATATCTTGTTGGAAATGAACTTTATTCGAGATTTTTTTTGCTGTTCTTACTTCTTTTTTACTTTACAGATATTTTATGATTAACTTCTCACATTAAAACCTATCTGGGGCAGCCACTGGCCTACCCCTTGGCCTGGACTGCATATCCTGTGCCATACACTTTCTGTGCACTCTGCAACACATGGATTGCCAAGCTGGCCTGCCCCTTGGGGACCTCCCCCACCTCCTAGATGAAGTACTGCTGTTGATCTTTGGCTCCCATCCCTTCTCACAGAACCTTAAGTACAGTGACTTCACTGTGCTGGCTTGATGGGACACTCAGGAACCCAAGCAGAAGACCTCAGCATGCCGCAGTCAATGTGGTGAGTTTGCCCCTAGAATAGAGGTCTGAAGTGGGTAAATAGGAACAGTAGTGAAGCTCCCATCAACTGTAAGACCTAAGCAAGCTTGGCAAGAGGGTGGGTGATCCCCTCCTCCACACAGAGAATATCAGACAGGTTGAGGAGTGCAGCAATAAGGCCTCCCCCAACTTGGAGGAAATTAAAAGAGATTATGAGACACTTAGTGACACAGTAGGGCCTCAGCTGACACAAACACTATACATAGGGAGATCTGGTGAACTGCAACAACTTGAAGACATAACAATAACAGGAACTAAGAATTGACCTACATCAATACTCCTAGTCTAGTTAGCCCAGGAAGAATATAGGACTTACCCAACAGACCCTACAGGAAGAATTCAGGTGACTGCCACTCCTCTTCTTTGTGGTACTGTGCAATTGGACAAACATCAACCACACAGTGGGATCCTAAGATTCACACTATAGACAGTTGAGACTATTGGAATTGAAAGACCAAATATTTGCCCAAAAGGTGAAAATGACAAAATGAAAAAGCACAACACAATCTCAAACATCTAGTCCATCAGGAGCAAGTACATGCAACGATGAAATAGAGGACTTTAAAAATCATACCCCAGAATCTTCAAAAAGATAGCAAATGTAATAAAGAAACAAATCTGTGAGGCTGTAGAGGAAATCAAATTAGAATAGTTTCCTACATAAAGACAGAAATAACAACCTTAGGAAAGGAGTTACTCAACATAGTCAGAGAAGAAATAGATAAAAAACACAGGAACATGGGAAACTGATTGAAACTTTGGATGAACAATATAGAAAATAAGTGGACTCTATGAAACAATTCAAACAGATGTCTAAGAAACAAAAAATGCTATTGAAAGCTGGCAAAACCATTTAAATGATGCTGAGGATAGAATTTTGGACCTCGAGAACAGGATCACAGTTAGTGATCATGAAAGAGTAGAACTTTTAAAAACAACAAAGCAAGACCTGCACCATTCTGGGATCTGGAGTACTGGGAAACCAAGCACCTGCCCCCTGCCATGAGGGGCCATAAACCTGGTAGGCAATGGTGGTGCAGGACAGGAGCCATCAGTATTTACTGGGACCTGCACCATTCTGGAACCTGGAGAGCAGGGAGCAACCCCTCCCCGCTGGTGAGTGGCTGTGAGCTTGCCAGCATGTGTGCTGAAAATCAAACAGCACATTCTCCCCCTCCCCCATTAGCAAGTGGGAGCCAGTGATCTGGACATCTCTTGAGAGGTTGACCATAAACTGTGTAGCAAATAGGGGGGAATTTCCTTCTACCATCTCTTTGAAGGCAATTTTATCCCTGTTTTGCTTTGTTCTAAATAATGGTGTTATTTTAGCTTGCTTTGTTTTGTTGAACTTCAAAATACATGAAAATATGGATAGCTATTTTGAAGAGAATGAGAGACTCTACATCAGCCATTAGTGACTTCCCTATTGTTTGGTTTTGAAGATCTAAAATGTCTTCCTCATTCTGTTTGGGTCAGTCTTATACTATATTGTTTTATATGAGTTCTCTGTATGTGAAGACATGGACAACTATTTGGTCAGGTCATCTAGCTTTGAAATTTATATATCTTATATTACTTTCTTATGTCCTATTTTGTTCTGTTTTGTTGTATTTAATTTTACCCCTTTAAAAAAATGAAGCAGCATGAAATGACAATACAGCAGCTTCAGGATATGCCAAGAGAAACAATATAAGACTCATAGGTATCAATGAAGATGCAGGAGTCAACGCATATGACATAGGTAATTATTCACAGAAGTAATAGAAGAAAATTTCCCAAGCATGGGGAAAAATTCTGATACACAGATAAGTGAAGCATATAAAATGCCAAACAGTCACAACCATCATAAAACTACACCCAGACATAAAATAATTAAAACCCCAGATATACAATATTAAAACAGAATATTAAAAGCTGTTAGAGAAAAGACACAATTCACCTATCAAGGAAAACCAGTCAGAATCATGGCAGACTTTTCAGCAAAAACCCTCAAGTTAAGATGAGCTTGGAGTGCAGTATTTCAAGCCCTGAAAGAAAAAAACTGTTAACCTAGACTGATGCACCCAGAAAAAACTGTCTCTCAAATTTAATGGAGAAACACTATACTTTCATGACAAAGAACAACTGAAGAAATTCATGTCCATCAAATCAACACTAGAAAGAGTATTGAAAGACATACTAGATAAGACAGAAATGACTACAATTCCTAGAAAAACAATATAAAGAAACCACCAGACATGGCAAGCAATTAAATAAGGGGAAAAAGCAGAAAACAAACAACAGAAAAATAACATGGCAAAGTTGAGCCAGTACATATCAGTTATATCCATAAATGTATATGGTCTCAATTCATCTATCAAAAGAAACAGGCTGGTAGAATGGGTCAAGAAACAGGATCCCACAATATGCCACAAACAAGAAACACATCTAACTCAAAAGGAAACATCGATTAACAGTCAGAGGGTGAAAAACAATATTCCATGCACCAGGAACCCCTCAAAAAGCAGGGGTATTCTGCTTGCAGACAATGTCAACTTCAAATCTAAATGATTAAAAGAGATAAAGAAGGTCACTACATACTTGTTAGTGGAAGACTTCAAGATGAAGAACTAACAATTACAAATATATATGCACCAAATGCAGGACCACTTAACTATATAAGACAAATACTAATGGACATAAAAAACCAAACACACAAGAACACAATTTTAATAGGCAACCTTAATACCCCACTGTCACAAAGAGATAGATCAACTAGACAAAAAGTCTGCAAAAAAATAATAGAACTGAATCATACCTGTCCATTTGCTAATGGACTTAGTAGACATTTACAGAGCGCTCCACACAACCACATCAGAATACACATTATTCTCAGCTGCACAAGGAACATTCTCTGAAATAGACCATATATTAACCCACAAAACAGTCTTAAATAAATTCAAGGATATTGAAATTGTTTGATGCATAATATCGGACCATAGTGCACTGAAATTGGAAATTGATGGCAAAAAATTTCATAACTGGAATAAATACATGGAAATTAAGTAACAATCTTCTGAACAACCAGTGGGCTACAGGTGAAATTAAAGAAGAAATAAAGCAATACCTGCAATTCAATGAAAATGTGGATACAACATACCATAACCCCTGGGATGCAATGAAAGCATGCCTAACAGGGAAATATACAGTAATAAGTTGTCACATCAATAAGACAGACTAAGCACAAATAAACAACCTGATGCTACATCTCAAGCTTCCAGAAAAAGAAGAGCAAGTCAAATCCAAAACTCATAGAACAGAAGAAATTGTAAAGATCACAGCAAAAATTAATGTAATTGAAACTAAATACATAATACAAAGAATTAATGAATCAAAGAGCTGGTTTTTGAGAGGATAAACAAAATTGATAAACCTCTAACCAAGCTCATCAAGACAAAGAAAGAAAAAAACTCAAATTCACACAATAAGGAATAAAAAGAGAGAAATCCCTACAGATCTCAGGGAAATTCAATATCTACTTTGAAAATCTCTACTCACATAAAGTGGAAAACACAGAGGAAATGGATGGATTTCTAGAAGCATATGAACTACTAAAGCTCAATCAAGCAGATATAACAATTTTGAATAATCCAGTATCAGCCACTGAAATTGAAAACGTGATTGACTTCCAGGAGAACATGGTGGACAGATAGCAGAAGCTATGGAGGCTCTCTGTGAGACCCAGCTTAGAATCCAGGAATGGTGGGGAGTGAGGAATCCTAAGCAAGAGGAGATATACCCTGCTGACCCAAGAACGAACTGGGCTGAGAGAAACCAACTGGGAATGCAATCCTGGTGCTATAACAGGAACAGATAAAGCCTCAGCGTGGAAGCTGGAGCCTGCACCATTAGAAGCCATGATTTGAGTTTCCTGCCGCAGGTGCTGCAGGGAGAGAGATGCGCGAAAGCTCGGAGAACGGGAATTGGTGAACGGAGTTGAAAGCAGGACAGGCGGGGAGCTGTGCATTGACCTGCGGTGAGTGAGAGAAACTGGGACTCTTCCACAGTTTAGGAGACTCCAACAGAGGACATTCTGGGACTGGGCAGACTTGCGGGAGCAGAGCACTGCGTGACTTCAGTCATGTATCCCCCTCTCAAGCGGGATTGGTGAGCAGTGCCTAGCCTACGTGACGCTGCTGGCTGAGACCCAGTAGGCTAGCACAACCCACGTCCCAGCTCCTGAAGGTAGATTGACCTGGAAGGGCGGGCCCCACATAGGCTGCCTGGTCTGCAACTTCCTGGTGTGCTGTGGTGGGCGGGAACACCTAGCCGGCACAATTCAATCAGACTGTGACTGTGGCTGACAGGGAAGGAAGCTGGGCCTCCTATATACGCTTGCATATATAAGGAACAAAACATATGGGAAAAGGCAGCAACAAGAAAGGGTCCTCGGCCCCCAATCCTGAGAAAGAGGCAATAGCAGACACAGCACCAATATATATAAAGCACTATTTCCAGAGCCTCATAGACAAGTTCAGGAATGAAGTTATTAATGACCTGAAGCTAGACATAAGCAGAATAGTTAGAGAAATGCTAAGCACCACCCAAGAACAAAACAGATGGTGGAATGGAAAAACAGAAAAAGAGGGGAGAATTATTTGATGGAGAAAATAGAGAAAGCATAGAATACGTGAAGCAGATTCAAAGACATTACCAGGAAGCTAAAAACTCTATCGAAAACTGGCATAACAGCTTGAAAGAAACTAAGGACAGATTATCTGAACTGGAGGGCAGATTTGAAATATGGGAGAATGAAATGAAAAACTTCTTAAAAATAACAAAGAAACAAACAGCAATAATACAAAGACTAGAAGATGATGAGAGGATCTATAACTTAAGAACATAAAAGAAGAAGTAGGGACACAAACAAATGAACTACAAAAGCTACTTGCAGAAATAAAATTAGGAGAATTTTCCTAATTTGGCAAAAGGTAAAGATACTCAGATGTATGAAGCATACAGGACCCCAGCCACCTACAACCCAAACAGAGCTACACCCAGGCATATAATAATCAAAATACCAGAAATCCAATATAAGAACAGAATATTAAAAGCTGTCAGAGACAAGAAACAGATCACTTACAAGGGAACACCCATCAGAATTACAGCAGACTTCTCGGCACAAACCATCAAATCATGAAGAGTGTGGGGGAAAATAATTCAAGCTTTGAAAGATAATAACCTCCAGCCAAGATTGATATGTCCTACACAACTATCCCTGGATATTGATGGAAAAACAAGGTGCTTTCAGGATAAAGAGGAATTAGGGGAATATGCAACCACCAATTCAACTCTACAGAGAATACTGTAGGATATTCTAAGAAAGAGAAATATGAAGAATCCAGAAATAGTGGCAGAGAGGCCACAATGAATGGAGCAGAAAACAAAATGAAGAAGACAAACTGACAACTAATGACAGAAAAAGAGCTCAACAGAAATGAGGCAGAGAAGATTGGATGATAGAAACAGCTATTTTGGAGAAAACAATGTCATAATTAGTATCATCTTGTTTTGAAGTCCCATCAAGCTTTTGTTCTTCTGTCTCCATAGGTCTTAACATGTTGTATCTTATTGGATTTTATTATATGTGATAGTATAAACAAAAACTTTTATAGACAAGGAGATTATACAGAAACTATTGTTCATTTTCTGTTAGTTGACTCTAAATACCCTATAATACTATCATTCTCTTGAATGGTTTTACATTGTTTTGATATATTTGATGCTACAGTATATGAAGTTATACTCAAAGATTTCAAGGAAAGAGACAATATGGTAACTACTTTTATGTCAGGAATTATCTTGTGGTGAAACACTATTTTGCTTAAATGGTTATATTTTGATCTGCACTGTTTTGTTGTTATGCCCTCTTTTATCTCAATCTCCATTTTATTATTTACTTTTTTATTTTTATCCCTTTAATTAAGGGAAAAATAAGTAAAAAATAGCAGGATATATTGCAGTAACCCACTTTGATTTTCTATTAACTTGATTTGAAGCCCTGTATTGCTCTCACCATCTTGTTTTGACTGATGTTCCTCTATTCTGTTTTGCTTGGTAGTACCAGGTTTGCAAGTTTAGGCAACAGCTGTGAAGATAGTGGGATTCACTATGACACCCATTCTGGTTGACTATTATTTACTTTTGAAGACCTGTAATGTCTCCAATGTTTTGGTTTTGTTGGTTTCGTTCTTTACTGTTTTGTTCAATTTTATTATAACTGATGATATAGGCAATTCTATTTAAGATAGTGGGAGACATTATGGTAACCATTGTTGATCACCTTGTATTATGTTTTTACATTATCTATTATGTCCACCCTTTTGATTTAACTGACTCTGTTCTGTTATGTCACATTTGGTTTTACTCTCTTCCAAACAAAAGTAATAAGAACCGTGGGAGCAATAAAATCCAAAATGTGTAATAGTCATTGTACAAAAGAGAGGAAAAGAAAGTGCTCTAAATGATATAACTGCATGTATATTTAAGTGTATAAGATAGACAATGATATTACTGAGTTTTGTTGAATCATTGAACAGAACTGTTTGCAGTCTCACTGTTTGAATGTCCACTTTATATGCTTTAATTTTATAACTTGAACAAATATTTCTAAGCTGACAATATGTAATCCATTAACTAGTGATTTCCTACTGTTTATTTTTTTCTGAAATTCTGTATAACTTATACCCTTTTTCTGCTTTTTTTCTTTTTCTTCTTAAATAAAATTTAAAAAAAATTAAAAAAAGTAAACATGATTAAAAACTTAAAAAGAAAGAAAAACCAGGGGACTGATGGATTCACAGCTGAATTCTACAAGAAATTTAGAGAAAATTTGCTACCAATACTTCTTCAACTCTTCAACGAAATCAAAAGACTAACTCATTCCTGGCTCTGATATGAAAGCCAGAGAAAGACCAAACTATAAATGAGAATCATGGGCCAACCTCACTAATTAACGTTGATGCAAATATTCTCAATAAAATATGGGTAAATAGAATGCAGCAAATAATCAAGAAGATTATACACCACAACCCAGTGGGATTTATTCCAGGAACGCTGGGATGGTTTAATATATGCAAATCAATAAATGTAACACACTACATCAACAGAGTCAAAAACAGAAATCACATGATCAGCTCAATAGATGCAGATAATCTTTTGATAAAGTCCAACACTTGGTCATGATAAAAACCCTACAGAAACTTGGAATAGATGGTATCTACCTCAATTTCTTTTTTTTCATTTATTTAAAAAAGACAAAACAGGACATAACAAAGCAGATTAGAACAGAACAATGTAAGCAACACAGTACTTCACCAGAAGACAACCGGTAATTAAAAGTGACTACTATGACATCTCTTTCTTTGAAATAGTTGAGTATAACTTCATATATAAGAGTATCAAACATAACAAGATAGTATAAAACCATTAAAGAGAATGAAAGTGCTACAGGGCATTCAGAACTGAATAACAGAAAACAAACAATGGCTACTATATTATCTCATATTTCATAGAAAATTTGTTTATACTAGCACACATAATACAATCAAATAAGATACAACATGATAGAACCAAAGGAAACAGAAGAGCAGAAGCATGGTAGGACTTCAGAGTAAGATGATATTAAATCAGTACTGGCTATTGTAATGACTTGTTTTCTTCAAAATAGCTGTTCATACCATCACAGATATTAAAATCAAACAAAAAAGATTAAAACCACTCCAAATAATGAATGAAAACTTTATAAGGCTTCAAAGCGATGTAATGGGGAATGATGATTACCATAAACGCTAATGTACTCTTACCTTTTTTTGCACTAGGGAGACTATATGGTATTTATACATGTGAGTTGATGTATTTCACTTATGAGTATGGTCTTAAGTTATGCCCATTTATTTATAAATATTTCCATGTGATCATTCTTCATAGTTGAGTAATACCCCATTGTATAAAAATACCACAACGTTTTTATCCATTTCTCTGTTGATGGACACTTAGGTTGTTTCCAGGATCTGGCTATTACAAATTGTGCTGCTATAAACATGGGTTCATCAATGTGGTATGATCTTTTCAGTTCTTCTGAGCATATGCCTAGAAGAGCAACAGCTGCATTGACTGGCACTTCCAATCCCAGCTTTTTGAGGAATCTCCAGACTGATCTCCACAACGGTTGCACCAGTCTACACTCCCACCAACAGTGCAAGAGAGTTCCTTTTTTCCTGCAGCCTCTCCAGCATTTGTTGTTGGTAGTTTTCTTGATTCTGGCCATTCTTTCAGGAGTGAGATGGAATCTCAGTGCTGTTTAATTTGCACTTCTCTAATGACCAATAATGATGAACATTTTTCATATATTTATTTGCCATTTGTATGTCTTCACCTGAGAAGTGTGTATTCATTTCAGATGCCCATCTTTGAACTGAGTCCTTCAATTTAAGGGGTCTGATTTTTTAAAAAAATTCTTTATATGTTTTAGACAGAAGCCCTTTGTCTGAGGGATAGTTCCCTAAGTTTTTTTTCCAGCTTGTGGGTTTTCTTTTCTCTGTAATGGAGATTTCTTTTGACAATGCAGCAACTTTTAATAAGACATGATCCCAGTTATTGATTATGATAAGTAGTTCCCATGTGGTTTGATTCCTGTTCATGAATTCTCTATCTATCCCTATGTCTTCAGGATTTTTACCTACTTTGCCTTCCAACAGATTTAGTGTTTCTGTTTTAGTATTCAGATCTTTGATCCATTTTCATTTTAGTTTAGTATATGGTGATAGCCATGAGTCTAGTTTTAGTTTTGGGTATGTGGATAGCCAGTTTTTCCAGTACCATTTATTAAAGAGACTGTCATTCTTTCAGTGAACATGCTTGGCCCCTTTATCAAAGATAAGGTGGTTGAGTGTGTTGGTAGTTTGTGGTTGTATCTTCTAATCTATTCTATTGATCTTCAGATCTGTTTTTATTCCAGTACCATGTTGATTTTACTACAGTTGCTTTGTAGTATAACTTCAAGTCAGGGATTGCGATGCCTCCTGCTTTGCCTTTGCTGCTTAGAATTGCCTTTGTTATTCTAGGTCTCTTCTGGTTCCAGATAAATTTTAGGAGTGATTTAATATTATGAGGTATGTTGATGGTATTTTCATTGGGATTGCATTGAAGCTGTATAATGGTTTTTGGAGAATGGCCATTTTCACAATATGTATTCTTCCTATTGATGAGCAAGCGATGTCTTTCCATTTTCTGAAATCCTCTTCAATTTCTTTTTCAGGGTATTATAATTTTCCCTGTATAGGTCTATTACTTCTTTCATGAGATTAATTCCTTAGTGTCTCATTTTTTTGGATGGTACTGTGAAGGATGTGGCTTCTCTTATTTCTCTCTCATGATTTTGTTGTTAGTGTATAGAAATGCTATTGAGTTTTGAGCATTCATTTTGTGTCCAGCTACATTTAGTTATTATATGTAGGAGTCTTTCAAGAGAGTTTTGGGGATTTTCTATGTAGAGTATCATGTCATCTGCAAATCATGATAATTTAACTTCCTCTTTTCCTATCTTTACCCCTTTTATTTCTCTCTCTTGTCTAATTGCTCTGGCTAATACTTCCAGTACTATGTTGAATAGGAGCAGTGTTAACGGACATCCTTGTCTTGTTCCTGATTTTAAGGTAAAGGCATTTGGGTTTTGGCCATTTAATATGATGCTGGATGTTGGTTTGTCATAGATGGCCTTATCATATTGAGGTAAAGACCATCTATTCCAATTTTCTGTCAGGTTCTTATCATGAATGGATGTTGGATCTTATCAAAAGCTTTTTCTGGATCTATAGAAGTGATTCTCACTTTTGTCTTTATTGATATGGTGGATTACATTTATTGATTTACATATTTTGAACCATCCCTGCATTCCTGGGATGAATCCCACTTGAATCATCTTCTTGATGATTTGCTGCATCCTATTTGCCAATATTTTATTGAGGATTTTTACATCTGTGTTCATTAGGGAGACTGGCCTGTAGTTTTCTTTTTTAGTTGGGTCTTTCTCAGGTTTTGGCACTAAAGTAATATTTGCTTCCCGGAATGACATAGGAAGAATTGCTTCCCTTTTGACTTCATTGAAGAGTTTGAGAAGTATTGGCATTAAGCATTCTTTTTGCATTTCTTGTAGAATTCTGTAGTGAATCCATCTGGGCCTGGGCTCTTCTATGTAGGTAAGGACTTAATTACATTTCCAATTTCATTAATAGAAATTGGGCTATTTAGCAGTTTTACCTCTTCTTGACCCAGCTTTGTTACTACATATGTTTCTAGGAATCTGTCCATTTCTTCTGTGTTTTAAAAACCTATGAGAGTAGATATTTTAAAATAGGTTTTGATGATCTTCTGTATTTCCACAAAGTCTGTAGGGATTTTGCCTTTTTTGTTCCTTATTGCATGAATTTGAGCTTTTTCTTTCCTTTTTAAAATTAGGTTGGCTAGGGGCTTATCAAATTTATTTATTCTTTCAAAGAATCAACTCTTTGATTCATTGATTCTTTGGATTGTTTTCTTAGTCTCTATTGCATTAAATTCTGCTCTGATTTTTATAATTTCCTCTCTTCTTTTGGCTTTGGGTTTGACTTGCTATTCTTTTTCTAGATGTTTGAGGTGTAGCCTCAGGTTGTTAATTTGTTTTCATTCTGTATTCCTGATATGGGAACTCAGTGCAATAAATTTTCCTCTGAGGACCACTTTCATTGTATCCCACAGATTCTAGTAAGTTGTATTTCTATTTTTGTTTGCTTGTAGATATTGTCTTCTTTAATTTCCCCCATGACCAACTGATTGCTCATGAGTGTATTATTCAATTTCTATGTGTTTGTGGGGTTTTTGCAGTTTCTTTTATCATTAATTTCTAGTTTCATGGTGCTATGATCTGATAACATGCATAGGATAATTCCAACACTTTTGCATTTTCTTAAATACGTTCTGTGGGCTGGTACTTGGTGTATTGTAGAGAATGTGCCACATACTGCATGAGTATATTCTGATGTTGTTGGGTGGAACACTCGGTATATGTCTATCAAGTACTTTTGTTCACAGGTGTGATTTAGTTCTGTTATTTCTTTGTTGATTTTCTGTCTGGTTGATCTGACCCTTGGTGTCAATGGCATGTTAAGGTCTCCTGTTATAATTGTATTATTGCTAATTTCATTTTTCATTTCTATTAATACTTGCTTTGTATAACTGGGTGCTCTGTAATTTGATGCATGTATATTTAAGATTGATATCACTTTCTCTTGACATTTTCCCCTAACCAGTATGTAGTGACCTTCTTTAGTGCTTAGGGTCATTCTTGGTTTGAAGTTCACATTGTCTGCAAACAGAATAGCTACCCCCACTTTTTTTGGGTTCCTGTTGCATGTAGTATTGTTTTTCATCCTTTGACTTTCAGTCTGTGAGTATCCTTTTGGGTTAGATGGGTTTCTTGTAGACACCATATTGTTGGACATTGCTTGTTGATCCATCCTGCTAGTCTGTTTTGTATAATTGGTGAATTGAGACCATTTACATTAATGGTTGTAACTGTTATATATTGGTTTATTGTTGACATGTTATCTTTCTGCTGTTGTGTCTTTATCTTTCCATTCTGCTTAACTGTCTGCCTTGCTTAGTGATTTTTTTCCTGTGTGTATCTAAACCGTCTTTCAGTATTCTTTGCAGAATTGGATTGGTGATCATTATGTTGTTCAGCTGTCCATTGTCATGGAAGTGTCTTATTTCTCCATCTATTTTTTTAAATTTTATTTAAAAGGAAAAAAAGGAAAAACAAAACAAAACAAAATGGTGTAAGGGTACAAGTAATACAGAACTACAAAGAAAAAAATCAGTAAGAAATCACCAGTTAATAGATTATACATTATCATCTTAGAGATATTTGCTCAAGTCACAGTATTAAAGCATACAAAGTGGACATTCAAACAATGAGACTGTAAACAGTTGTGTTCAATGATCCAACCAAAAACATTAATATGGTCATCTATTTAACACCCCTAAACACACTTGCAGTTGTATCCTTTAGAGAACCTTTTTTCCCCTCTTTTTTTAAAACAAAATTTACACATTTTGGGTTTTATTACTCCTTAGTTCTTATTACTTTTTTTTTTTTGGAAGAGAATAAAGTCAAATATGGCAAAACACAGCTGTCAGTCAAAACCAAGGATAGACATAGCACATGATGTAAAAACAGAGTACAAGGTTATCAACAATGGTTACCATAATGCCTCTTGCTTCCTTAAAAAGAATTGTCTATCTCATTAGGTATTATAAAGTTGAACAAAACAGTAGAGAACAAGACCAATAAAACCTAAACATTTAAAACATTACAGGGCTTCCAAAGGAGATAATAGTCAAACCAGAATGGGCATCATAGTGAATCTTATTGCCTTCAAAGTAGTTGCCTATACCCTCAAGCTTGATACTATCATACAGAATGGAACAGAGTCTAATCAGTCAAAACAAGATAATGGGAGTATTATAGGACTTTAAATCAAGTTAACAGGAAATCAAAAAAGTTACTGTAATATATCCTGCTAATTTTATTTTTCCCCTTAATTAAAAATCATAAAAAATAACTAAATAATTTTTTAATGAATAAAGGAGAGATTGAGATAAAAGAGGACATAACAACATAACAATACAGGTCAAACCCTGACTGTTTCAGCAACCTAGTGCTTCACCACCAAATAACCCGACTTAATAGTAGTTACGACAGTGTCTGTCTTTTTCCTTGAAATATTTGAATATAACTTCATATACTCTAGCTTGAAATATTTCCATATCAAGCAGCCCAGAAAAAAGCCATTCCAATTAATAAGTGAAAACTTTATAAGGCTTCAAGGCCACATAATGGGGAATCATGATTACCACATACTTTTATATATTTGAATCATTACTTACATTAGGGAAACTATTCGGTATTCACACATACGAGATTGATTTATTCCACTTATGAGTATGGTCTCAAACTGTGCCCATTTATTGATAAATATCTCATGTGATCCTCCTTTACAGCTGAGTAATACTCCATTGTATATAAATACCACAACTTTTTTATCCATTCCTCAGTTGATGGACACTTGGGTTGTTTCCAAGATATGGTGATTACAAATTGTGCTGCTATAAACATAGATGCACATATATCACTGTGGTATGATGCTTTCAGTTCTTCTGAGAATATGCCTAGAAGTGGAATAGCTGGAACAAATGGGACTTCCAATCCCAGCTTTTTGAGAAATCTCCAGACAGACCTCCACAATGGCTGTACCAGTCTACACTCCCACCAACAGTGTAGGCGAGTTCCTTTCCCCCCCAGAGCCTCTCCAGCATTTGTTGTTGTTGGTTTTCTTGATCCTGGCCATTCTTTCAGGAGTGAGATGGAATCTCAGTGTGGTTTTCATTTGCATTTCTCTAATGACCAATAATGATGAATATTTTTCATCTATTTATTTACCATTTGTATTTCTTCATCTGAGAAGTGTGTGTTCATCTCAGATGCCCATTTTTAGATTAGATCTTTGAATTTTGGGTGTCTGAGTTTTTTTTTTTTAATTCTTTATATGTTTTAGACAAAAGTCCCCTGTCTGAGGCGGAGTTCACTAAGATCTTTTCCCAGTTTGTAGGTTTTCTTTTCACTATGCTGGAGATTTCTTTTGACATGCAGAAACTTTTTAATAAGAGGTGGTCTCAGTTATTGATTCTGGGAAGTATTTCCCATGCGGTTTGAGTCCTGTTCATGAATTCTCTACCTACCCCGATGTCTTCAAGGTTTCTACCCAATTTGTCTTTCAATAGATTTAGTGTTTCTGTTTTAATATTCAGATCTTTGATTCATTTAGATTTTAATTTAGTACATGGTGATAGGCATGGGTCTAGCTTTAGTTTTCAGCAAATGGAAAGCCAGTTTTTCCAGCACCATTTATTAAAGAGACTGTCGTTCTTCCAGTGAACCTGCTTGGCTCCTTTATCAAAGATATAAGGTGGCTGAGTGTGTTTGTAGTTGTGGTTGTATCTTCTAATCTATTCCACTGATCTTCAGCTCTGTTTTGATTCCAGTACCATGTTGATTTTACCACTGTTGCTTTGTAGTACAACTTCAAGTCAGGGATTGTGATGCCTCCTGCCTTGCCTTTACTGCTTAGAATTGCCTTCACTATCCTAGGTCTCTTCTGGTTCCAGATGAATTTTAGGAGTGATTTCTCTAGATTTATAAGGTATGTTGATGGTATTATTATTGGGATTACATTGAATATGTATAACAGTTTTTGGAGAATGGCTATTTTCACAATGTTTGTTCTGCCTATCCATGAGCAAGGGATGTCTTTCCATTTTCTGAAATCATTTTCAGTTTCTTTTTTCAGTGTATTATAATTTTCCCTGTATAGGTCTTTCACTTCTTTTGTAAGAGTAATTCCTAAATACTTCATTTTCTTTGCCTCCTAGTGTAAAGACTGTGGTTTCTCTTATTTCCCTATCTGTGATTTTGTTGTTCGTGTATAGGAATGCTTTTGATTTCTGAGTATTGATTTTGTATCCAGCTACATTACTGAATTTATTTATTATATGTAAGAGTCTTTCAATGGAGTTTAGGGGGTCTTCTATGTAGAGTATCATGTCATCTGCAAACAATGATAATTTAACTTCTTCTTTTCCTATCTTTACCCCTTTTATTTCTCTCTCTTGTCTAATTGCTCTGGCTAGTACTTCCAGTACTATATTAAATAGGAGAGGTGATAAAGGACATCCTTGTCTTGTGCCTGATTTTAAAGTAAAGGCTTTCAATTTTTGGCCATTTAGTATGATGCTGGCTGTTGGTTTGTCATAAATGGCCTTTATTATATTGATGTAAAACCATCTATTCCAATTTTTCTGTAAAGTTCTTATCATGAATGAATGTTGGACCTTATCGAAGGCTTTTTCTGCATCTATAGAAATGATCATGTGATTCTTACTTTTAGTTTTCTTGATATGGTGGATTACATTTATTGATTTACGTATGTTGAACCATCCCTGCATTCCTGGGATGAATCCCACTTGGTCATGGTGTATAATCTTCTTGATGATTTGCTGCATTCTATTTGCCAATATTTTATTGAGGATTTTTGCATCTGTGTTGATTAGGGAGATCGGTCTATAGTTCTCTTTTATAGTTGGGTCTTTCTCAGGTTTTGTTACTAGAGTAATATTTGCTTCCAGGAATGATGTAGGAAGGATTGCTTCCTTTTCAATTTCATTGAATAGTTTGAGGAGTGCTGGCATTAGGTCTTCTTTGTATTTCTTGTAGAATTCTGCAGTGAATCCATCTGGGCCCGGGCTCTTTGTAGGTAAGGACTTAATTACATTTCAATTTCATTAACAGAGATTGGGTTTTTCAGCAGTTTTACATCCTCTTGATCCAGCTTCGGTACTTCATATGTTTCTAAGAATCTGTCTATTTCTTCTGTGTTATCAAACCTTTGAGAGTAGAGGTTTTCAAAATAGGTGTTGATGATCTTCTGTATTTCTGTAGAGTCTGTAGTGATTTCACCTTTTTCATTTCTTATTGCATGAATTTGAGCTTTTTCTTCCCTTTTTAAAGTAAGGTTGGTTAGGGGCTTATTGATTTTATTTATTCTTTCAAAGAACCAACTCTTTGATTCGTTGATTCTTTGGATTGTTTTCTTAGTCTCCATTGCATTGATTTCTGCTCTGATTTTTATAATTTCCTCTCTTCTTTTGACTTTGGGTTTGACTTGCTCTTCTTTTTCTAGCTGTTTGAGATGTAGCATCAGGTTATTTATTTGTATTCATTCTATTTTCCTAATGTGGGAACTCAGTGCAATAAATTTTCCTCTGAGAATTGCTTTCATTGCATCCCACAGATTATGGTAAGTTGTATCTGCATTTTCATTTTGTGTAGGTATTTTTTAATTTCTTCTGTGACCCACTGATTATTCACGAGTGTGTTATTCAGTTTCCATGTGTTTGTGGGATTTTTGCAGTATCTTTTTTCATTAATTTCTAATTTCAGAGTGGTATGATCTGATCAGATGCAAGGGCTGATTTCAACTCTTTTGCATTTTAAAAAATATGTTCTGTGAGCTAATAGATGGTCTATTTTAGAGAATGACCCATATACTGCTGAGAAGAATGTGTATTCTGATGTTGTTCAGTGGAACATTCTGTATATGTCTATCAAGTCCATTTGTTCACAGGTGTGATTCAGTTCTGTTATTTCTTTGCTCATTTTCTGTCTGATTGATCTGTCCCTTGGTGTCAATGGCGTATTAAGGTCTCCTGTTACCATTGTGTTACTGATAATTTGAGTTTTCATTTCTGTTAATAGTTGTTTTATATAACTGGGTGCTCTGGAGTTTGGTGCATGTATACTTAAGATAGTTAACTCTTCCTCTTGGAGTTTTCCCCTAACGAGTATGTAGTGACCTTCTTTGTCCTTTATGGTCATTGTTGGTTTAAAGTTCACATTGTCTGCAAACAGAATGGCTACTCCTGCCTTTTTTGGATTCCTGCTGCATGAAGTATTGTTTTCCATCCTTTGACTTTCAGTCTGTGAGTATCCTTCTGGGTTAGATGGGTTTCCTGTAAACAGCATATGGTTGGATTTTGTTTCTTGATCGATTCTGCTAGTCTGTTTCTTTTGATTGGTGCATTGAGACCATTTACGTTAATGGTTACAACTGTTATATGCTGGTTTATTGTTGACATGTTATCTCTCTGCTGTTGCATCTCTATCTTTCTGTTCTGTTTAATTATCTGCTTTGCTTAGTGGTTTTTTACTTTGTGTAGCTAACTGTCTCTCAATATTTTTTACAGGGTTGGCTTGGTGTTCATGAATTTATTCAGCTGTTCTTTGTCATGGAAGTATCGTATTTCAATGATAGTTTTTTCAATGATAGTTTTTCAATGATAGTTTCAATGATAGTTTTTCAAGGTACATCAGTCTAGGTTGGAAATCATTTTTTTTAGGATCTGGAATACTTCACTCCATGCTCTTGACTTTTCATTTGTGCTGAGAAATCTGCTGTGATTCTGATAGGTTTTCCTTTATAAGTGATCTGTCTTTTCTCTCTGACAACTTTTAATAATCTATTCTTGTGTTGGATTTCTGGGATAGTGATTATTATATTTCTGGGTGTAGTTTTATTTTGGTTATGACTATTTGGAGTTCTATATGCTTCACTGAACCTGATGTCGGTTTCTGATCTCATGCTTGAGAAATTTTCAGCTATTACTTCTCTAAATATCCTCTTGATATCCTTTATGTTGTCCCCTTTTTTCATTAATCCCTATCAATCTTATGTTATTTTTCTTTGCATCATCTTACAGTTGTTGAATTGTTATTTCCTGATTCCTTGTTATTTTTAAAAGATCTTTCCTTTCCTGTTCACTAGCTGCAACCCTGTCTTCAAGTCTGTAATTCTATCTTCACTTTCATTGAGGCAGTTTTTATACCTTTCAGTGGAGTTTTAAAATTCCTATGTATCTCTGTGCATCTGCATTATGTATTTTGTTTGTTTCTTATATTGTTCATCTAGGGATTCTATCTTTTTGTTTAGTTCCTCCAATTTTTAAACTGTGTTTTCTTTAGATATATTCAGAATCTCACTTCTTTTATCATTTCTTCTTTTACCTTGGAGATTATTTTGAGCTTGAATTCCTTTAAAGCTTCCTGGAGTTGCTTGTTAATTTCAGTAGCTATTATGTCTGATATTTGAGGTGAATGGCATATATTTTCTTCTATACACATCGCTCCTACGGTTTCTTGAGATGGGCTGGAGATTTGAGGTTGTAATTTGGTCTTTTGTTTTGTCATTTTCCTATATTTCTGTGTTTCAAGTGTTATTTGAAAGCTTCCTCAGGGTCTGTTGGAAATCCACTTCTATGTTCGCAGTTCCTGGAACTCTGGCACCCAGTTCCCCCAAGCCACTGGGCCTCTAGAACCAATGGCCCTCTTCTGCCTGTTTAGAACTCTGTAGTTCCAGATAAGCTGGGCTTCAGGGACATTGTGCGCCCACCTACTTTCTGAAAGCTACACAGTTCTCCAAGTGCTGCCAGAATGGGGAGGCAGATGTAGATGCCTCAGACCCACTTAGCCACTTCACTGCAACCCAGAAGCCTGGAGGGTCCTGAACAGTCTGGGCTTGGGCCAGAGTGCACTGGGCACTTACTGCAGGCCGTGGGGCCTCCGGAACTGGTGATGCTTGCCTGCTTGCTGAGATATCCACAGTCCTCCAGACACACGGGGAGGCAGATGCAGGTGCCCCAGATCTTCCTCTGCACCCAGACGGTGCAGTAGTCCCAAATAGGCTGGGCTCCGGGGATAGTGTGTGTCCGCCTGCTTGCTGGGAACTCCACAGTTCTCTGAGCACAGCCGGAATCTCTCCATCTATTTTTAAGGACAGTTTTGCAGGGTCTCCTCTTTCTAACAGCTTTTAATCTTCTTTTTTAAAGGTTGGATTTCTGGGATGGTGTTTATTGTATATCTGGGTGTAGTTTTATTTTGGTTATGGCTATTTGAATTCTATATGCTTCACTAATCCTAGTGTTAGTTTCCATTCTCATGTTCGGGAAACTTTCAGCTATTACTACTGTAAATAGTCTCTTGATGTAATTTGTACTGCCTCCTTCTTTTTCATTTATCCCTATCAATCTTATGTTATTTTTCTTTGAATCATCTTGCAGCTGTTGAATTGTTATTTCTTGGTTCCTTGTTATTTTTAAGAAGTCTGTCCTTTCCTGTTCACTAGCTGCAATCTTGTCATCTAGACCTGAAGTTCTATCTTCACTTTCACTGAGGCAATTTTCACAACTTTCAATGGAATTTGTGATTTCCTGCATATTTCTTTGAATCTGCTTTATGTATTCTGTTTGTTTGCTATATTGTTCATCCACAGATTCTTTTTGTTTTGTTCCTCTAATTTTTATACTGTGTCTTCTTTAGATGTGTTCAGCATCTCTTTCATTACTTTTATCATTTCTTCTTTTACCTGGGAGATTATTTCTCGTTTGAATTTCTTTAAAGCTTCCCAGACTTGCTTTTTTATTTCAGTTACTAGTACTTCAGGTATATGGCATATATTTTCTTCTATGTACATGGCTCTTAGTCTTTCTTGTGACGGACTGGATGTTTGAGATTGCACTTTGGTCTTTCATGTTGTCATTTTCCTGTATTTCCCTGTTTCAAGTATTGTTCCAAGGCTTCCCCTGGGCATGTTGGAAATTGTGTCCTGTGTCCTGATCTCCTGGGTTTTCTCTGGCAGTAAACCTCCCTTCTTGGGCAGTGAAGCCCCTGGATTAAGAGGAGGTCACCAGGCACAGCCCACACAGACCCATAGCCTCCTCCAACAGCACAGCTCTCTGCTCAATCAGCGAAGCTTCCAAGACTGAAAGAAGGCCACCAGGCATAGTCCAGACAGGCCCGAATCCCACCAAGCCCAGCATGGCCACAAGCTGGGTGTGTCCCCGACCATCCGGAGCAAGGATCTCAATGTCTCCTGAGGAACGCAGGTGGAATGCAGGAACCCACCTCCTTAGGTAGCAAAGATCCCTGGACTAAGAGAAGGTCACCTGCATGGTGCAGGTAGGCCCTGAACCTCCTCTGCAGCATAGCGCCTTCCCCAGCCATGGTGGTGAAGCTCCCTGGAGCTCTACCTCAATTTCATAAATGCTATCTATGAGAAACCAATAGCCAACATTATCCTAAATGAACAAAAACTGAAAGCCTTCACTCTAAAATCAGGAACAAGACAAGGATGTCCACTATAACCATCACTGTTCAATATCATTCTGGAAATAGTCAGAGCAAGCAGACAAGAGAGAGAAATAAAACAAATAAAGATAGGAAAGGGAGAAGTTAAATTATCATTATTTGCAGATGACATGATATAGAAGACCCAGAAAATTCCATTAAAAAGACTACCAGAGGTCATAAACAAATTCAGCAGCATATCCAGTTATAAAGTCAGCACTCAAAAATCAATAGCATTCCTGTACACAATTGGAAAACTCACTGAGAGAGTAATTATGGAAATATTGCCTTTCACAATAGTATTTTAAAAAATTAAATACCTAGAAATCAACCTAAGAATGTAAAAGACCTATATGCTGAAAATTATACAATTCTAAAAAAGGAGATTGAAGAGGATATTAGAAACATGGAAGGATATTCCTTGATCTTGGTTAGGAAGAGCCTACATTGTGAAAATGGCCATACTCCCAAAACTGTTATACAGATTTAATGCAATCCCAATCAAAATATTATTAACATATTTTATAAATAAATTCACTTGTAAACAGAAGAAACCTAGAATAGCAAAGACAATTCTGGACAAGAAAGGCAAGGTAGGAGGCATCTCAGTTCCTTATTTGAAATTATACTACAAAGCCACAGGGATCAAAATAGTTGGTACTGGCAAAGAAACAGACCTGAGGATGAATGGAACAGATTAGAAGGTGCAAAAACACTACCAAGATACTTAGTCACTTTATTATGTTTGACAAAGGTACTGAACATGTTCACTGGAAAAAGGATAGCCTCGTTAATAAATGGTGTTGGAAAAATTGGCTTTGCACATGCCAAAGACTGAAACTAGACCCGTACCTATAATCATGCACTAAACTGAAGTCAAAATGGGTCAAAGATCTAAATGTTAAAAGAGAAACACTGAATATATTGGAAGACAAGATAGTTGGAAAAGTTGGAGACATAGGGGGAGGCAGCGAATTCATGAACAAAACTCAAACCATGTAGGAAATACTTCAAAGAATCAATGAGTGGGATCATATCTTATTAAAAAGTTTTCGTACTTCAAAAGAAACCACCAACAAAGTGAAAAGAAAGCCCACAGAATAAAAGAATTTTATCTGACAATCCCTCAGACAAAGGATTTATATCCAGAGTACAAAAAGAATTGAAAAACACCAAGCCTCCCAAATTCAAAGACCTTTTTCCAAAATGGGAATCTGAGATGAACACACAATTCACAGATGAATATATACAAGTGGCAAAAGACTACTAGAGTTAATGAACAAATGATAAATACCTGAGGATATATTCACCATCCCTTGTCATTCGAGAAATGCAAATTAAAACAGCACTGAGATTTTATCTCACTCTGTAAAGAATGGCTGCCATCAAGAAATCAACTGATAATAATGTTGGCCAGTATGTGGGGAAAAAGGAACACTTCTCCACTGTTGGTGGGAGTGTAGACTGGTGCAGCTACTATGAAAATCAATATGGAGATTCCTCAACAAACTAGGATTAGAAGTTCTATTCAATGCAGCTATTCTTTTCCTGGGTATTTCCTCTCAAAAACTGAAATATCATACCACAGTGATATATGTTCACCCATGTTGTTAGCAGCACAATTTGTAATAGGTAAATCTTGGAAACAACCAAAATTCCCATCAACTGCACAGTGGATGAAAAAGATGTGGTATTTTTATACAGTGGAATATTACTCAGGTATTAAAAGGATGATCTTGAGACCTTTTATAGATAAAAGGAAGGCAACTTGAGACTATCTTCATAAATGAAATAAATAAGACTTACATTTGTAAATATCACATTGCCTCTCCAGTGTAAAAAAATAATAAAAACTGAAAGAGTATTAAGATCCAAAAAACATCATAGATATTATAAAATGAAAGGGAAGGAAAGTGCTTTAAAAGATATAACTGTATGTATAAGTTTGTAATATAGATGATAGTTTCCATTAGATCATTGAATGAAATGATGTGCATTGTCAATGTTTTTGTGTCTGTCCACTTTTTAGGCTTTGATTTTGTAACTTGAACAACTATTTCTAAGAGGGCAATATGTAACTTGTCAACTAGTAATTTCTTAGTGTTAATATTTTTCTTCAAATTCTGTATTACTTCTACTGTTTTTTCTGTTTTGTCTTGTTTTTCTTTCTTTTATCTCTAAATAATAAAAAAACTATCAGGGAATTTGATTAGAATTACCTCAAATTTTAAAAACAAACATATTGATAGGTCTGCAGAGGAGGAGCTGGGCAGATCTGGGGTGCCCTCACCGGCCTCTCTGCATGTCTGGAGGACTCTGGATATCTGCGCCCAGACTGCTGGAGTTCCCCCAGGCTTCCAGGTGCAGTGAAGGAGAGAGGTGGGTTTGAGGCTTCCACATCAGCCTCCCCATTCCCGGCTTCACTTGGAGACCTGCTGAGCTCCCCATAGGTGGGCTGGCCCACACTACCAGCCTAGCCCAGCCTGTTTAGCTGCCGAGCCTGGCCATTGGTCTGCACAGGAGGAGCTGGGCAGATCTGGGGTGCCCTCACCGGCATCTCTGCGTGTCTGGAGGACTCTGGATATCTGCGCCCAGACTGCTGGAGTTCCCTCAGGCTTCCAGGTGCAGTGAAGGAGAGAGGTGGGTTTGAGGCTTCCACATCAGCCTCCCCATTCCCGGCTTCACTTGGAGACCTGCTGAGCTCCCCATAGGTGGGCTGGCCCACACTACCAGCCTAGCCCAGCCTGTTTAGCTGCCTCGCCTGGCCATTGGTCTGCAGAGGAGGAGCTGGGCAGATTTGGGGTGCCTGCATCGGCCTCTCCATGTGTCTGGAGGACTGTGGATATCTCTGCAACCAGGGAGGGTCCACAGGTTCCTGAAGCACTGTGGCCTGTGGTGAGTACCCTAACCCGGCTGCGATTGAAGAACTGTGGAGCTTCCAAGGGGCAGGTGGGCGCACAGTGTCCCTGAGGCCCATCTTGTCTGGAACTGCGGAGTTCTGAGCAGGCAGAGGAGGGCCACTGGTTCTGTAGGCCTAATGGCTTGGGGTAGCGCGGCGCCAGAGTCTCAGTAGCTCCAAACATAGAAGGGGATTTCCAACAGATCCTGAGGAAGCTTTCAAATAACACTTGAAACACAGAAATATAGGAAAATGACAAAACGAAAGACCAAATTACAACCTCAAACCTCCAGCCCATCTCAAGAAACCCTAGGAGCGATGTATAGAGAAGAAAATATATCCCATCCACCTCATATATCGGACACAATAGCCACTGAAATTGACAAGCAACTCCAGGAAGCTTTAAAGAAATTCAAACTCGAAATAATCTACCAGATAAAAGAAGAAATGATAAAAGAAATGAAAGAGATTCTAAATATATCTAAAGAAAACACAGATAAAAAATTGGAGGAACTAAACAAAAAGATAGAATCCCTAGATGAGCAATATAAGAAACAAACAGAATACATAATGCAGATGCACAGAGATATACAGGAAATAAAAAACTCCACTGAAAGTTGTAAAAACTGCCTTAATGAAAGTGAAGATAGAATTTCAGACCTTGAAGACAGGATTGCAGCTAGTGAACAGGAAAGGAAAGATCTTTTGAAAATAACAAGGAACCAGGAAACAACAATTCAACAACTGCAAGACGATGCAAAGAAGAATAACATAAGAATGATAGGGATTAATGAAAGAGAGGGAGACAACATGAAGGATGTCAGGAGGATATTTAGAGAAGTAATAGCTGAAAATTTCCCAAGCATGAGATCAGAAACTGACATCAGGATCAGTGAAGCATATAGAACTCCGAACAGTCATAACCAAAATAAAACTACACCCAGACATATAATAATCACCATCCCAGAAATCCAACACAAGAATAGATTATTAAAAGCTGTCAGAGAGAAAAGACAGATCACTTATAAAGGAAAACCTATCAGAATCACAGCAGACTTCTCAGCACAAACGATAAAGTCAAGAAGAGCATGGAGTGAAGTATTCCAGATCCTAAAGCAAAATGATTTCCAACCAAGACTGATATATCCTGCAAAACTATCATTCAAAATAGATGGTGCAATACGATACTTCCATGACAAAGAACAGCTGAAGAACTTCATGAACACCAAACCAACCCTGCAAAAAGTATTGAAAGACAGTTTAGATACACAAAGGAAAAAACCACTAAGCAAAGCAAATAATTAAACAGAACCGAAAGATAAAGATGCAACAGCAGAGAGATAACATTCCTACAATTAACCAGCATTTAACAGTAATAACCATTAATGTAAATGGTCTCAATGCACCAATCAAAAGAAACAGACTAGCAGAATGGATCAAGAAACAAAATCCAACCATATGCTGTTTACAGGAAACCCATCTAACCCAGAAAGATACTCACAGACTGAAAGTCAAAGGATGGAAAACAATTCTTCATGCAGCAGGAATCCAAAAAAAGGCAGGAGTAGCCATTCTGTTTGCAGACAACGTGAACTTTAAACCAACAATGACCATAAAGGACAAAGAAGGTCACTACATACTCGTAAGGGGAAAACTCCAAGAGGAAGAGATAACTATCTTAAATATATACGCACCAAACTCCAGAGCACCCAGTTATATAAAACAATTATTAACAGAAATGAAAACTCAAATTATCAGTAACACAATTGTAACAGGAGACCTTAATACACCACTGACACCAAGGGACAGATCAACCAGACAGAAAATGAGCAAAGAAATAACAGAACTGAATCACACCTGTGAACAAATGGGTTTGATAGACATATACAGAATGTTCCACCCAACAACATCAGAATACACATTCTTCTCAGCAGTACATGGATCATTTTCTAAAATAGACCATATATTAGCTCACAGAACATATTTAAGCAAATGCAAAAGAGTTGAAATCATCCCTTGCAAATTATCGGATCATAGCGCTCTGAAATTAGAAATTAATGACAAAGGATACTGCAAAAATTCCGCAAACACATGGAAACTAAATAACACACTCTTGAGTAATCAGTGGGTCACAGAAGAAATTAAAGAAGAAATTAAACAATACCTAAAAGAAAATGAAAATGCAGATACAACTTACCGGAATCTGTGGGATGCAATGAAAGCCGTTCTGAGAGGAAAATTTATTGCACTGAGTTCCCACATCAGGAAAACAGAACGAATACAAATAAATAACTTGATGCTACACCTCAAACAGCTAGAAAAAGAAGAGCAAGTCAAGCCCAAAGCCAAAAGAAGAGAGGAAATTATAAAAATCAGAGCAGAAATCAATGCAATAGAGACTAAGAAAACAATCCAAAGAATCAACGAATCAAAGAGTTGGTTCTTTGAAAGAATAAATAAAATCTATAAGCCCCTAGCCAACCTTATTAAAAAAAGGAAAGAAAAAGCTCAAATTCATGCAATAAGAAATGAAAAAGGAGAAATCTCTACAGACCCAATAGAAATACAGAGGATCATCAACACCTATTTCGAAAACCTCTACTCTCAAAAGTTTGATAACACAGAAGAAATAGACAGATTCTTAGAAGCATATGAAGTACCACAGCTAGATCAAGAGGATATAAAATTGTTGAATAACCCAATCTCTGCTAATGAAATTGAAAATGTAATTGGGTCCTTGCCCACCAAGAAGAGCCCAGGCCCAGATGGATTCACTGCAGAATTCTACAAGAAATATAAAGAAGACCTAATGCCGACACTCCTCAAACTATTCAATGAAATTGAAAGGGAAGCAATCCTTCCTAAGTCATTCCTGGAAGCAAATATTACTCTAGTAACAAAACCTGAGAAAGACCCAACTATAAAAGAGAACTATAGACCGATCTCCCTAATGAACACAGATGCAAAAATCCTCAATAAAATATTGGCAAATAGGATCCAGCAAATCATCAAGAAGATTATACACCATGACCAAGTGGGATTCATCCCAGGAATGCAGGGATGGTTCAACATACGCAAATCAATAAATGTAATCCACCATATCAATAAAGCCAAAAATAAGAATCACATGATCATCTCTATAGATGCAGAAAAAGCCTTCGATAAGGTCCAACACTTATTCATGATAAGAACTTTACAGAAAATTGGAATAAATGGTCTTTACCTCAATATAATAAAGGCCATTTATGACAAACCAACAGCCAGCATCATACTAAATGGCCAAAAATTGAAAGCCTTTACTTTAAAATCAGGCACAAGACAAGGATGTCCTTTATCACCTCTCCTATTTAATATAGTACTGGAAGTACTAGCCAGAGCAATTAGGCAAGAAAGAGAAATAAAAGGGGTAAAGATAGGAAAAGAAGAAGTTAAATTATCATTGTTTGCAGATGACATGATACTCTACATAGAAGACCCCCTAAACTCCATTGAAATACTCTTAGATACAATAAATAAATTCAGTAATGTGGCTGGATACAAAATCAATACTCAGAAATCAATAGCATTCCTATACACGAACAACAAAATTACAGAGAGGGAAATAAGAGAAACTGGACTATTCACATTAGCAAGCAAAAAAATGAAATATTTAGGAATTACTCTTATGAAAGAAGTGAAAGACTTATACAGTGAAAATTATATTACACTGAAAAAGGAAATTGAAGATGATCTCAGAAAATGGAAAGACATCCCTTGCTCATGGATAGGAAGAACAAACATTGTGAAAATGGCCATTCTCCCAAAACTGTTATACAGATTCAATGCAATCCCAATAGAAATACCATCAACATACCTTATAGATCTAGAGAAATCACTCCTAAATTTCATCTGGAACCAGAAGAGACCTAGAACAGCACAGGCAATTCTAAGCAGCAAAGACAAAGCAGGAGGCATCACAATCCCTGACTTGAAGTGATACTACAAAGCAACAGTGGTAAAATCAACATGGTATTGGAATCAAAACAGAGCTGAAGATCAGTGGAATAGATTAGAAGATACAACCACAACTACGAACACACTCAACCACCTTATTTTTGATAAAGGAGCCAAGCAGGTTCACTGGAAGAACGACAGTCTCTTTAATAAATGGTGCTGGAAAAACTGGCTCTCCATTTGCCGAAAACTAAAGCTAGACCCATGTCTATCACCATGTACTAAATTAAAATGTAAATGGGTCAAAGATCTGAATATTAAAACAGAAACACTAAATCTATTGGAAGACAAAATAGGTAGAAACCTTGGAGACATAGGAGTAGGTAAAGAATTCATGAACAGGACTCAAACCGCACGGGAAATACTTCCCAGAATCAATAACTGGGACCACTTCTTATTAAAAAGTTTCTGCATGTCAAAAGAAATCTCCAGCATAGTGAAAAGAAAACCCACAAACTGGGAAAAGATTTTAGTGAACTCTCTCTCAGACAAGGGCCTCTTGTCTAAAACATATAAATAATTAAAGAAACTCAGACCTCCGAAATTCAAAGATCCAATCCAAAAATGGGCATCTGAGATGAATATGCAATTCTCAGATGAATAAATGCAAATGGAAAATAAATACATGAAAAAATGCTCATCATCATTGGTCATTAGAGAAATGCAAATTAAAACCACACTGAGATACCATCTCACTCCTGAAAGAATGGCCAGGATCAAGAAAACCGACAACAAATGCTGGAGAGGCTGTGGGGAAAAAAGAACTCTCCTGCACTGCTGGTGGGAGTGTAGACTGGTACAGCCTTTGTGGAGATCTGTCTGGAGATTTCTCAAAAAGTTGGGACTGGAAATCCCATTTATTCCAGCTATTCCACTTCTAGGCATATTCCCAGAAGAACTGAAAGCATCATACCACAGTGATATATGTGCACCTATGTTTATAGCAGCACAATTTGTAATCGCCAAATCTTGGAAACAACCCAAGTGCCCATCAACTGAGGAATGGATAAAAAAGTTGTGGTATTTCTATACAATGGAGTATTATTCAGCTATAAAGAAGGATCACATTGAGATATTTATCAATAAATGGGCGCAGCTTGAGACCATACTCATTAGTGAAATAAATCAATCTCGCATGTGTGAATACCGAATAGTTTCTCTAATGTAAATAATGATTCAAATATATAAAAATATGTGGTAATCATGATTCCCCATTAGGTGGCCTTGAAGCCTTATAAAGTTTTCACTCATTAATTAGAAAGGCTTTATTCTGGGCTTCTTGATATGAAAATATTTGAAGCTAGAGTATATGAAGTTTTATCCAAATATTTCAAGGAAAAAGACACTATGGTAACTACTATTAAGTCAGGTTATAAGGTGGTGAAGTACTAGGTTGTTGAAACAGTCATGCTGTGACCTCTATTGTTATATTGTTATGTCCTGTTTTATCTCAATCTCCCCCTTATTGTTTCAAAAAAAATTATTTAGCCATTTCTTATGTTTGTCTAAATTAAAGAAAAAATTCAAAAAAATTAGGATATATAAATAGTAACTCTTTTCGATTTCCTATTAACTTGTTTTGAAGTCCTGTAGTACTCCCACGATCTTGTTTTGACTGATTAGACTCTGTTCCATTCTATATGATAGTATCAAGTTTGAAGACATAGGCAACTACTTTGAAGACAATAAGATTCACTAAGATACCCATTCTGGTTTGACTATTGTCTTCTTTGGATGTCCTGTAATTTTTACAATGCCTAAGTTTTATTGGTCTTGTTCTCTACTGTTTTGTCCAACTTTATAATATCTAATGAGATAGACAATTCTTTTTAAGGAAACAAGGGACAACGTTGATAACCATTGTTGATAAACTTGTACTCTGTTCTACACCATGTGCTATGTCTATCCTTGGTATTGACTGACAGCTTTGTTTTGCCATATTTGACTGTATTCTTCCCCCCCCCAAAGAAAGTAATAAGCACTAAGGAGTAATAAAATCCAAGATGTGTAAATTTTGTTGTAAAAAAGAGAGGGAAAAAAAAAAAAAGAAAAAGAGCCCTAACGGATATAACAGCAAGTGTGTTTGGGGGTGTTAAATAGCTGACTTTATCAATGTTTTTGGAACATTGAACACAGCTGTTTGCAGTCTCCCGGTTTGAATGTCCACCTTGTGTTCTTTAATACTGTGATTTGAGGAACTATTTTCAAGAAGATAGTGTGTAATCTACTAGCAGGTGATTTCTTACTGTTATGTTTTTTTGTTTTGTTTTGTTTTGTTTTTGTAGTTCTGTATTGCGTGTACCCTTATGCCGCTTTGGTTTGTTTTGTGTTTTTCTCTTTTTCCTCTTAAATAAAAAAAAATACAAACATATTTTCTATAGATACTATGTACTTTATATAGAATATATGTGTGTATATATGCGTGTACACATATGATATATATACTGGCATGTATACATTCTCAGAGTATTGTATTTTTATGATATTTATTCTGAACAATTAACAGTTAAACTTTTCTTAATTATTTGAGCTTTTCTGTGATTTGCAGTGAATTTTATATTTTTCTCCATAAACATTTGCACATTTTTATTATTTATATATATTTTATATTTATTGCAAATGAATTTTCTAAAGTGTTTTCTTACCCTTTGTGCTTACTAGAAACATTTAAATTTTATATTTTATATGAATTCTAATCCAGTGTGATTTCACCAAAATTTCTTACTGATTTTAATAGTTTGACAATAAAATCAGCACATTTTTATATCGTTAGCGTCACTAGAGAGTACTCAATTGCATGAAAGCAATAATATTATTTCACTTTGTGTTTGAGACTCTATTACAATTAAATTATCTGTTTTTTCATTAATTAGGTTTTTGTTAGTGATCGTGTATCAAGCACTTTCTTTCATGATCAAGAGAACATCAGAATCACCCAAAGGGAAGGGGACATTAAAAAAAATTAAGGTGTTTTGTCGTCATGTGCCAACTCCCCTTGATGAATGTATGTATTACGACTTGCAAACTTATATTAATAACAATAAAAAAGTTTTAAAGTACCCTCTGGAGAAATTACTAACAGTAAGTGCTGCACCTCATTCTGAATTTCTAACAAGTTTCTAGGTGATGCTGATTCTGCTCATCAGAAAATTACGCTCTGAGTACCACCGGTATTGCTCTTCCTTACTCTTGCGCTCCTGTCCGTTGAGTTATACACTTATGTGAGCTGGTTGATATTTTCACATTGGTTTAATTTGATTTCTATTTCCCTGTCCTCATGGTAATAATCAGATTGACTGTGAAGCTCACCGCTTGCTACTCTCAGTGTTGTGGTTGCTTGTCTATGCTTGTCTAATGCCTGCAGTTTATGAGTATCATTTTTGCCCAGACTTCACAGTTGCTTTCCTCAAGTTTGTTCTTTTTAAGCCTACTATTGTTATTTAGGTGTATCTATTCTAAAAATTGTTTATGAAAAATTTCAAATATATAAAAATTCAAAAAATTTATAGGGAGCGTTTTTCTACCCATCTCTAGTCTACAGTTTACTATTGCATTTGATTCCTATACTTCTACCTCCCTTGTACTCATTCATCATTACACTTTATTTTGTGATGCATTTTTATCCTCTTTCTTTGTATATTTAAGTCTTTTTCTCTTTAATCATATTAGCCATATTTATTCCAGAATCACGTGCAAGCTTTTGGTTTTATCTCCATTACTGAGAGAAAATTGGGGTGCTGTCTCAGTCAATATACATTGTTGCTCCCTCCTTCTCTGTGTTTACATTGTCTGCTCCAGTTTCAATGTGTAAAACCCAAGATTACTGCATCTCCCGGAGCAGATGCAGCCTCAGCTCTTGCTACCTGCTTCTCTTTCTTTTCCCTGACGTTTCTGATTTCCTGACACACTTGAAAAATGTCTAAGACCCATTCATATTTTCTGTTTCTTTACATTTGGCAAGTAGCAGTCTGTCTCTACTCCATTTACTTGGGATTTATTTTTGTGCACATTCTGATAAGGTTTCAGTTTTTGTTTCTTGTTATCTATTCACTTATACCTACTTAATTTTATGTTATTTTCTATTTTCCTAGCTGAAGATACTGTTAATTTAAGAGTCACCAATGAGAGCTTTCCTCTTTCATTTTAAATCTTTCTCTCCCCTGAGCCCCTGCTTTGGTTTTTTGAGACAAGTTCTTGTTATGTAGCTCATTCTGGCCTTGAACTCACTATATAGCTCAGGCTGGCTTTGAACTCACAGCAAGCTTCCTGCCTTAGCCTTTCAAGTACTGGGGTTACAGACGTATGCCAAAGTACTTGGCCATTTTAAATCTTACTAAGGCTTACAAATCTTACTCATTTTAAAAAATTCAATGAAATTATGAATCAAGTTGAATAAGAAATATACTAAATATGCAGGAAAACTACTTTGTTTACCTGCTGGACTGGGAGACCTTTATTTTCTCTTTATGAATCACAGTAACTGATGCTAATGCAAAGCAAGCACTTATAACCAGAATATTTTATCCTCCAGTGAACAGCAGCACTTTGTTCAAACTGATTGTTATAAATTTATTAAATGCTTGTTTTATTGTTACTCTATTTTGTTATTTGAATTACTTAACATTTTATTATCTTAAATTATGTAATTTATTTTAATAATTTGTCATTAAAATGTTACATCGTGAAATGTAATATGAATTAAAAATAAAGCCAATACTATCAAAATAAAAATGAGTTCCCCAATAAGGCATGATTTCTTGTTAAATAAATAAAACTTAAAAAAATAATTAAAACATTTAAAAATTAGGCATGAATAAAAAATTATAAGAACTGGAAAAATTCCCCTCAATATCTGAAGACTTTCACAGCAATTTTATTTTGCAAATGTGTTTATGTCCTCATTTTAAAGAAGTTAAAGCTGTGAATTTTAGATATCATACAGTACAAATTCCTATGGGACAATGTAGTGAAAGATATTTATTGGTTTTGAGTTGAAAGATGTTCTCTAAATAATGTATCATTAAAAAGTGTTTCTCACATCAAATAACAAATAAATAACAAGTTATTGGTGCTGATTATGTAAGATAACTTGTACTTTGTTTGATTTCATTATTATTAACTTCTATTTTCTTACTGACTGAAGAGTTACTAAAATGTTAGTATGTACTTGAAAATCTTTCCAATGGAATAAATGGGAAGCAATAGGTTATACTACTAAAAATTAAATGACATGTTTAAAAGTAGTCAGAGGTTCCTGGCTACTAGGTCTGCCCCTTTGCCCTGGGATGCAATCCTTGCATCTGGTACCATTTATATATCACATGAGTTTTCAGTTACTTTAGGAAGGTAACTGGATCCTTAGTGGACTGGGAGTCATGAAATAAGACATAGGTAATAAGCTTGTAAAGGTAGAAAGCCCAAAATTCTAGTGTTATACACTGGCATACTCAAATTGATCATTTTAGAAGAAAGATAGTCATAAGTAAAATACTTCAGAACAGAAAGAAAAGAAAAAAAAAAAAAACAAGAAAATAATAAGTATCCCTAAGAAGTGAAAGATATTAGGCAGAGAAAAGGCATATAGTTACAGGTCAATTTACATAGACGAAAAAGAAGCATCAAAAGAAAGAAACAAGGAAGCAAGGCTGGGCTTTGGAGATGAGCATTCTCTGTGGCTTCCCAGGAATGCTCCCTAATTTCTTTGGTTCCTGTCAGCTATAAATTGAAATGATGCATGTCCTAGTTCTCCTTAGGAGTCCACATTTGGACTTTCTCTATTTCTTGTGTCTTCTCAACCATAAATCCTAATTTTCAGATGAAACCTAAGCATATGTGCTTCTGTCAAGTTAAAAGAATCTACCCAATTTAAATGGAAAAGAAGCTAATTTACAATTTTATTCTTTTTAACGGCTATGATTCTTGAAGTCAGGAACCATATGTCTACCATATTTTGGCATACTAAAAAGGCAATAGAATAAAAATAACCTCAGTGAGTTTATCTGCACAGATTTGCTTACTTAGAACCATATCTTAGCAGAGAGGCATTCCAAAGTATTGGTATAACTTATCTCATATTATGTGATATGTGAATTGAAGGGAGTAAAAGTTTGGATCAAGAGTCAAAAAACCTAGATGGTAATCAGAATTCAAACATAACAAGGAATTGGTGACTTTGGAAAAAACACCCAGAATCTTTTAGGCTCATTTTATTTCTTTTTGAGGTTCTTACATTTTAGTGTTTAGAGGACTTTGTAGCAACACTGACAAGTTCCTACTAGTGATTTATTATGGATAGCAGAAAGGATCCTTTACATGTTTTAGGATTGTGCTCAATACTTTTGATCTTGTGTCAGGTATACCTGTTTGATTTAAATGTGCACAATTTTTCTCGATGTCTTGTGCTATTGAGTTTTGTAACATTCTTAAAACAATATTTAAAACAAAGCCTAGGTTTCACTTAACGCTAAGCACAAAGAAGAGAAAGAATTCACTCCCATCATCCATAAATACAATGTTCTTGATAGAAAAAAATGGGAATAAAGTTAGTCTATGATGCTGCTGGTGTACTGGTGGAGTTAGGACAGGATTTCTCCCCCTCCTCAGCACTCCAGGAATTCTACCTTTCTACTTTTCTATCATCTGTGGCAGCAACCCATTCAAGTCTAACTTGATCCCCTTCTTGTCTTTGAAATGTGTTTGCTTTCTGGTCTCTGCTTATCAAAACCTGCATTGTTAACAAAGAAATAAAAGAGTTGAATATATTTCTCAGCTGAAATAATATTTGCATTTTAAAAGCTGCCATCAGTGGTAAGTACTGGAAACGAAATATTTTCAGTCAGCTGTGAGTCTTTCTAGGACCCTCATCATGTGTCATGTTTGTGGGCAGGCCAAGAAGCAAGCTAGCCCTCTATACAGCATATAGTCTGTCTGTCTGTCTCTCTATGTCTCTGTCTGTCTGTCTGTCTGTCTCTGTCCTTCTCTGTGTGTGAGAGAGAGACAGAGACAGAGAGACAGAGAGAGAGAGAGACAAAGACACAGAGACAGAGACAGAGGGACATACAGAGACAGAGATGGTGACAGACAGAGAGAATGAATATGAAGGGCCAGGTAGAAATTAGATTTTAAAAATCTTACACACAATAACTCATAAATGAAGCTGATTTTTAGTGTGATTAAATCTGCCCTATTTATGACACACTGTTGGCCAACAGGTGTCAGAAAATGATTTTTCTTATCATTGACAGCCCTTTATTGATGCAGCCAGAAATACCCAGGTTGGAGAAACATTGTTTACCCATGGCCCAAGTGCATTCAGATATTTTGATAGGGCCAAATGTTCATATTCCTAGATATAATCTTCATACCAAAGCCCAAATCAACATCATGCTGGGGACCGAATTCCTCAGGATCAGTCCTTGTTATTTCCACTCCACTGGGAAAATGTGCTATTTCACCCTTTCCCTCTCCAATGCTTTCCAGATTACAAAGTGAATAGTTTAAAACAGTCAAGTAGGGTGAGAATGTACTTGAAATGAAGATTTCAGGCTCTAGCAAGACCCAAGATTCCAGTAAGAATTGTAGTCACATGAGGCCCTACTCACTTCTGAGTCAGAGTGCTAAGATGAAGAAATAATTTCAGAAGAATTCAATTGGAAAAGACACAGAGAATATCAAGAATTAACAATAAAAATATTAAAAGGATGAAAACTAGGTCAGATGAGTATGGATCATAGGATTATGATTTTGAAAGTTGTTATTACTGTCATTTTGATGCCAGTAATGAATTCCAGAATTAATTTATTAGTTGATTATTAATCATTGACAGAATTTGATTTTGAAATCTTAATCAAATAGTCTTTCTCTTTAGCTCAGATTAATCTTAGTTAAAGCAGATGGCATCCAATGGATGTAAGATATGCTTTATTCCAAGAATATGAACTAATTTTAAGCAAAATTCTGGTATATTGTGCTATACTAAAATCAAATATTAGCAAGTAAACTTGCTAGGGATAGAAAATTTGATTAGATTTCAGGAACATGTTCTTGATTCTACAGGTGATTGGTGACATACTAAGAGTAAAATAGTGGATTTGAAAGGAAATATGTATCTAAAAAATTCAAATAACACTGTATTGGATTATATAGGTAAATATCTGCTGAAGATAGACTAAATGCAAAAACAATACATTATGGTCCTTTGATACTTTAGTTTATGTACATGACTTTGCCTTCCTGGTAAAATAGATTTGGCTTGGATAACTTAAATAGACAATTAGTAAGTGATTATATTATATACAAAATAATGACATTTATATAATAGAAATTATAATGATACCTTAAAAAGCTAGAAGATATAATTTCTAATGTCAAATTTGAATAATTTTTAGAGTTAATACTGAAGGACATTTTTTTCTTAAACAGTATTAAGAAGCAAGCAATTTGATAATGTTTCACACAAAATCACATTGGTATCATATGCACAATTAGGCAGGCTCTGTGCTAGTCTCAAGTGCTAGCTGCATCTTGCTGCTGTAGATAAGACTTACCTAGTGTTGGCAGATCTGCTTATATACTTTCACTTGTATATTGCACAAGCAAAATCATAAAAAACCTGACTTGAAAATTTTAGATTTTTACTCATCATAAAAGTTATGGATGTTTATTGTTGGATTTTCAGCATATAAAACTAAGGAGAGGGGGAAAACTTAGCCAAAATGTGACCATTAAGAGAATGACTACAGTTAGCATTTTTGTTTGCCTTCTTCTTCCATAGGAGTATGCTTTTATCTTTTAAAATAATGTTTTCTTCCACAAAATGGTTTATTGTGAACAACCTTTCATACTACTATAAATATGTTAATTTCAAAATAGATATGTTTTTAATATCAAGGATATGAGAACAAGTTTTTAATAACAAACCTAATTTTATTATAATCAACAACAAATATTAAAAAGTAAATATTTAAATTCTTCTAAGGGCCTCGGCCAGATGACAAACCATGCATTCTCATGAACCAAGTCCCACTATGCTGATTGGTAAAAGCTTCAATCAGTAGAGAAAACATGCCTTCCCATTAAGCAAGCTCCACCATGCTGATGGGAAAGTCTCAGCTGGAAGACAAACCATGTCTTGCCGTGAGCCAGTCAGTGTGAAGGCTGAAAAATCAGAAGGTCATCCAAACACTTGGCTGATTGGGAGGACTCTGGGTGAGCTGATAGGAACTGAGAGGGAGCGAATAGCTTGATGCTTTTACTGTTTGGTTGACTCTGCTGGTCTTGGGCTGGTGGTCTGGGCATCTACTTGGAGGTTGGCAGTGTGTATTGTGTCAATTGTGGGGCAGATCCTCTTGTCTTGTTTCTGAAATCCAAAGTTTTGTTCCATTTTATTGTTTTGTTTTACTCCTGAGTCTAGTAACATGAGCAACTATTTTGAAGATAACAATATGTGGTATTATTCTCACTGTTTGTTTTGTTCTAATTTATTGTTTTGTTTTATTCAATGCTGTACTTTGGTTTTTTTCTGTTTCATTTTGATATGTCTAAAGGTATGAACAACTGTTGTGAGGATAGGAAGATATATTATGGTAGACATTGTTGACTTCCTGTTATCCTGTTTTGATGTTCCGTACCACTTTGATTGGCTTTATTCTGCTTTGTTTTGTTAGTTTCTGTTCTGTTTAAAATAAAATTTTAAAAATCCTAAGGGAAGACTACTTCAGAAACTATCTGGCTGTGTGATAGTTTAAATAACTTATCTCAGTGCTAGTAGTTGTAGATCTTGTACATTTTGGTTAGATGAAAGTTGACTTGATGGAAATTGTACTAATTTAGAAATCAAGAAGACGAGTTGAATCATGGCTCTGCCTCACTGACTCAGTGAATAATGAAAAGGGCATTAACTGAGAGCCATTTGTTTATGATTTGAGCCAGTCTAAACTGTCAGTATGATTCTTAATATCATAATGATGTGTTGCTTGATGTGTAACATTTATTTATTTAGTTAGCAAGTCAAGAACTGACTACTATATTTTTAATAGGAGAGCTATACCAGAATAGGAATTTACAAACTCTTATATCCATTTCAGTCATTCTGTTTCTTATTCAGTCATTCTGTTTTTACATCAAAAAAGAAAATTTTGGAACATAACAGTCACTTAATATATGTACTTTCTTGTATAATTCAAAATTATGTAGAATTGGACCAAATGGCCAAAATATAAATTTTTACAAAAATATAATAAAAATATTATTTAAACAAAAATGGTGTAGTAAATAGCAATAATGACAGTATGGTTATTAATCTTGCTTGTCAACTCAATTAGATTGAAGAAAGACTGAAATTGCTAGAAAATAAATAAAGTACACTTGAGAGTGTGTCTGTGAAGTGCCTCCAGGGATGACTGGCATATGAGGAAGCAAACTGATATGACAGAACCATTGTGAATGTGAGTGACACTCTCTAATGCACTGGAGGTACAGATGGAACAAAAGTAGAAGAAGGAGAAATCATACCATTCCAGACTTAATCTTTCGGCTTTGCTATTGCCATTAGGTGAGTAGCTCTCTTCCACCATGCCCTTTTGACATGATTCTTCTATCTTACTATAAACCTAAAAGTAATGGAGCCAGACAACCATGGACTGAAACCTCTGAAATTATGAGCCAAAATAAAACTTTTCTCCTTTAAAATGATTATTTTGTTCCATCCATTAAAAACTAATTAACTCAGATGGCTTATGCTTCTTTATATGAAGACTTTTTTATTGATTGACTAATAAGATATCAGAATCTCATCCGCTTCATCAACAAATCTTGTTCACAATAGCTTTGCTATTAGTAGAACTTCTTATAGGTATAGAAGATTTAAAGTTAACCTTACAGGAAGACTAAGTAGAAATTTAACAATGAAAGAAGAATTTGCTTCAGGTTGGTTTTATTTGCCAAAGTTTTGACAATATAAAATTGTGAAAAAACTTAATGATACACAATCACTGTATCTCCCCCAGCAGTAGCACATACAGCTTCCTAATTACAGAGAAGAAATTCATTTTTCTAAAGCATAGATATTTTATGCCATTTCACTGATTTTATGAAGCAATTCCAAATAAAATAGTGCATTAGGGGTAGTGGTGTGTAACTGTAATCCTAGTACTTAGGAGGGTGAGACAAGAAGAGCTCAAATTTGAGGTCAGGGCTGGTTAGTTGAGCAAAACCCTATGTCAAAATAAAAAATAAGTTTGGGTGTGGTGGCACATGCCTATAATCCAGCACTCAAGAGTGTGAGGGAGGATTACTATGAGTTCAAGGCCAGCCTGGGCTACAAAGTGAGTTCAAGGCCAGCCTGAACTGCACAGTGAAACCCTGTCTCAAAAAAACAATGAAATATAGTAAAATTAAATTTAAAACACTTAAAAGGGCTGACCATGTAGCTAGTGGTGCAGTTCCCCTAATTTAATATCCAGGACTACAAAAACAAAACAAAAGAAAACAAAACAAAAACTAAGTGTTTATGTATGCCAATATATTTCCTAATTTGGTTAAAGGACATTGTATCATCTTTTATGTGTCTTAAAGTTTGAATAGCTGGAAGCCAATCACTGAACAAAATATTTTCATGCATTTTAACGCCTGCCACCAAATTCCAAATTACTTTTGGGGTTTTGTACAGTTTTAGCTTTATTAACCTCTAAACGTATTAGCTCCTAGACTTTTAATCATCTTCTGGATCATCTCTAAAGTGTTTCATAGTCTCTCATGAGTCAGTCTACTTCAGTAAGCTTTCCAACTGTAAGAACTGTGTCATTATTTGTGTTTAGTTGTCATGGCATTTTATGTCTCTTTTATCTATATTTCTTTGTAGACTCTGGGCACAAAGACAAAGTGAAGATGGAACCTTGCTTCTTTCATTTTTAAAATTTTTATTTTATTTTAATTTTAATTTTTTTGGTTTAAAATTTAAACTTTTTAAATAAAAAATTTTGTTTTGAAAGTAGTAAAAATACAACTGAACAAGACAGAACAAAGCCAACTGAGACAATGCAGTGAGACTGGTACCGAACTTCACAGCAGGATACTGGGATAACAGTAATAGGCACCGTAGTTTATTTTGTTATCTTCACAATAATTGTCCATTCAATTAGGTATAGCAAAATCAAACCAAAAAAGAACATTGTAAAACCAATCAAAAGAGAATATTGAATAGAGCATAACAATTAATCATAACAAAGCAAAACAGTGAAAAGAACATTTGCTTTCAAACAGTAGAAGGAAATCTCCCATATTTGCTACATTGTATATATGGTCATCCTCCCAAGTGATTCTCAGACCTCTGCTCCCAGATGATATGGGGTAGTAGGGGGAAGGATGGGATGCTTGATTCTCAGCCTGCATGTTGGTAGTCTCATTGACTGGTTTTCTTTCTGGCTCGTGTGTGGGGTGCTTACCAAGCGGGCAGGCAAAATGCTTTTTTGTTCAGGCACCTAAGTTCCACCATGGCCTGATCTTGGGGACACGCTGGCTGGTTCTCCTCCTGGATCATGTGCTTTTGTATAATATATGATAATATAATAGTTTTACTAGTGAGTAAGAGTTTTTTGTCTAGCTATATAATCTAATTTAACTAGAAATTGAAATAAGGAAATATCTTTAGTCTTATTGAATTCTAGAGATTCTACACACATGGGTTGTTCCCAAACTATGAGTTTACTGTTTTAATGGTCTTAAATTCTATTAATTATTGTTTGAGTGAAAACTTTCAAAAATGCATCTAATTTTTCTTATGTATTTCATACTGAATATATTTTGGCATTTTTCTTAAATAATATAACTTGATTTGATACACATTTATAGAGAACCTACAAAATCAAGAACACAGTTTAGGCTATATGGAGACAATATAAACTCATCTTAGCTAAAGTGGTTTATATCAAGTAGTACAGAATAAGCATGGAAATGATTCTCATGCACATTAGTAATTGGTGAATACCACAGATGATTGCAGAGCCATGTCAAGTAAGTCTTGGAGGAAATGGAACTTCAGGGATGAAGTATCTTTAAGCTGCTCATTAGGGAGAAATCATGCTTTCCACGAATAACAACAATCACAAGGAAGATGTAAAAACTGTGCCAGCTAGAGATGATAGAAATAAAGATTTTAAATTATTAGAAATTGCATTTGCAGAAACATAATCATAATAAAACAAGAGACAAATGAAAAATCAACAAAATAGGAAGGAATCTTCCAGTGGCCTACAATTATTTTTTATGTTCATCCATTTTCTATGTAACTTTTTTTTTACTTCTGCCTGTTGTTTGCTCTATTTACCTTCATTTCTTACATTCAGTACAAATGGAAGCCAGCATGGGCAGAGAGAGCCAGAGTCCTGCCTCCACCTGCTCACCACCACCACCAAAAGGCAGCTTCCTGCTGGTAGCCAGCAAGAGCAGGGAGGGACACACCGCTAAGTAAGCCATGTGCATCTCACCTGCAGAGGGGAAGCCAACATAGGAAGTGCCTGGGTTCCCACAATCAACTTGTTGGGAGGAACCCTGAAGAATGTCAAGACAAAGGAGCTAAAGGCAAGCTCAGATCTCCAGCCCATGTAGAATCAGTCTGGGAGAAGAGCAAAGATGGCGGATAGATAACAACTGGCTACAGAGGCTCCCTGAGATAGTCAACATAGAATTCAACATAATACAGAGTGGGGAGCCCCAAACAGAGGGAGATGAATTCTCTCATCCCAAGAAGAAATTAAGGTGAGAAGAACCAGCCAAACATACAGTCCCAGTGCTATTATTGGAACAGCTAAAGGTTCAGTGTTCTTGCCACAATGGGCAACTTGCTGACCATCTGAAGTCCCGCCGCTTTGACTCACTGGAGGTGCAGTTATATTGAGTTCAGGGGTCAGCAAGCTGAATGGACAGCTGAGTTGGCAGGGTGCCTGAATCAACCTGTGGTGAGTGACAGGAGTGGAGTCATTCCACAGAAAGAGGGGCTCCGGCAGATGACAGCCTGGGACAGGGCAGGACTTGCAAGTACAAGGAACAGCAGTGACTTCAGTCAGTTGTTCCCTTCCTGAACAGGATTGGTAGAGTGAGCTAGACCTGGGTCACAGGACCTGGCTGAGATCCAATAGGTTATCCGAAATCAAGTCTGTACAGTGGTGGCACACACCAACCACACTAATGTAGTGAAGCCTCAGAAGTTTGACTGACCCAGAGGGGAGGCGGTGCAAAGTAATACAGTGCAGGCCACAGCAGCTTGACTATCCTGGAGGGGAGGCAGCACAAAGTAATACAGTGCAGGTCACAGCAGCTTGACTGATATGGAGGGGAAGGGCCAGTATATGCTGTCCCTGTCTGCAACTCACTAGCACCTGGCAGTGGGAAGGGTCATCTAGCCAGCACAGCATGCTTCAGAAGAATTGTAACCAACAAAAAAGAAACTGGAGCCTCCTGCAAGAAGCAAAAAAGATGTGAAGAGGAAGCAACAACAAAAAGTGCCCAGGTCCCAACCCTGAAAATCTTGACCCAGAACAGGTAAATATGAAGGAGAATGAGAAGAGCAAACATGCAATATCAGACCTGGCACCAGTGGACATAAAGAGATATCTTTGGGACCTCATAGCCGAGTTTAAAAGTGAAATATTCAGCCAAGTAAAGCAAGATATGAAAAGATTAATAAAAGAGATACTAAGCACCCCTCAAGCAGACACAGATGGAAGAAGGGAGGAACTCAAAAGAAGGAGAGAACCATTTGATGAAGAATATAAAAAAATATAGATTACATGAAGCAGATTCAAAGAGATTACCAGGAAATTAAAAACTCTATGGAAAGATGACAGATCAGCTTGAAAGAAACTAAGTATAGATTATCCAAACTGGAGGACAATTTTGCAGTGTGGGAGTATGAAAGGGAAAACTGTTTAAAAATAACAGGGAAACAAGCAGTAACAATACAAAGGCTAGAAGATCACAAAAGAATCTATAACTTGAGAATAAAGAATATGAATGAAGAAGCAGGGGTACAAACAAAGGAACTTCAAAGTTATTCACAGAAATAATTAAGGAAAACTTCTCAAACATAGGAAAAGGAAATGATATTCTGATATATGAGGCATACAGAACTCCATTCACCTAAAACCAAAACAGAGCTACACACAGGCATATAATAAGCAAGATCCCAGAAATTCAACAAAAGAACAAAATATTAAAAGCTGTTAGAGACAAGAAACAGATTACCTATTGAGGAAGCCCCATCAGAATAATGGCAGACTTCTTGACATAAACCATCAAGTCAAGAAGAACCTGGAGTGAAATATTCCAAGCTCTGAAAGAAAATAACCTCCAGCCCAGATTGATATACCCTGCTATCCTGTCTCTAGAAATTAACAGAGAAACAAGATGCTTCCAAGACAAAGAGGAACTTTGCAACCACCAATCCAACTCTACAGAGAATACTGCAGGGCATTCTAGAGAGAGAGAAAAGTACTAGGATTCCAGGAACAGTGGCAGAGAGGCCTCAATTAATGTAGCAGAAAACAGAATGAAGAAGACAAGCAGACAACTGATGGCAAAAAAAGAGTTTAACAGAAATGAGGCAGAGAAGATTTTATTGAAGACTGATATGATGGATAGTATCAAGTCTGAGAGTATAGGCAACTACACTGAAGATGACAAGACTCTATGATACACATTCTGGTTTGATAACTGCCAGTTTTTGAAGTTCTATACTATATACAAAGTTGTGTTTTTATTAATTCTGTTATGTACTGATATATTCAATTTACTATGTCTGATGATATAGCCAATTCTGTTGACGATAACAAGAGATAACACAGGAACCATGGTAGAACTCTTTGCACAATGGTTTTATATGTTTTTTTGTTTCATGTGTTTATAAGATTGATAACCATATTTCTAAGTTTTTGTTGGATAGTTGAACAGAAGTGTTGCGATCTCACTGTTTGAATCCCCACTTTATATGTTCTACTTTAGTATGTTGAATAACTATTTGTAAGAAGAAAATCTGTAATCATCAACTAGTGATTTCTTACCATTTATTTTTTCTTTGAAATTATGTATTATTTCTACCCATCTTCTGTTTTGTTTAGTATATCTTTAAATTAAATTTTCAAAAATGACACTATAGTACCCTGTGCTGATCCTGGAGTGTTATTGTGTTAAATCCAGCAATACTCTTATTCTTCGTTCATAATGATTTTAGCTTGCTTTAGTTTGTTTAATCTAAACATAAATGAAGAAATGGATAACTGCATGTGTTTAAGTGTATAGGACTGAGAACCATGTTACTAAGTTTTTGTTGGACAGTTGAACAGAACTTTTGCTGTCTTGCTGTTTGAATTTCCACTTTACATGTACCATTTTTGTATCTTGAACAGCTATTTGTAAAATGACAATATATAAACATCAACTAGTGATTTCTTACTGTTTATTTTTTTCTCTGAATGTATGTATTATTTCTACCTATTTTCTGTTTTGTTTATTCTTTCTTTAAATAAAATTTAAAAAATGAATCAGTCTTGGAGATACAGTCATAGAAGAAAATAGAAGTCACACTAGTAATCTCTCAAAGGACAGCAACTGAAGTAGAGAAACAATTTTATGAGATTGTAAAAGCAATCAAATCAGAAATAATGTTTCAGTTAAAAGACAAAATCACAAATATAAACAAATTCTCAGCATTTCTAAAGAAGACATAGATAAAAACCAGGAGCATAAAAAAATGATGGAAACTTTGAATGAACAATATAGAAAGAAATTACAATGTGTGAAACAGATTCAAAAAGAAATCTAGGAAATTAAAAACTCCATCAAAAGCTGGCAAAACCACTTGAAAGAGATTGAAAGTAGACTTTCAAACCTTGAAGACAAGATTGTGGCTAGCAACCGTGCAATGAAAGATCTCTTAAAAATAACAAGCAATCAGGAAATAACAATTCAATAGCTGCAAGATAATGCAAAGAATCACAATTTAAGAGTGATAGGTATTAGTGGAGAAGCCAGGGTCAACACAAATGAAATTAAAAGGATATTTACAGAAATAATAGCAGAAAACTTCCCAAACATAGAGAAAGGATCTGGCATGCAGATAAGTAAGGCATATACAACTCCAGCTAGCCATAACCAAAATAAATAACCCAGACATACAATAATCAAGATCCGACAAATTCAGCACAAGAATGGGATATTAAAAGCTACTAGAGAAAAGAAACAGATAAGCTATAACATAAAAACAATCAGATTCATAGCAGACTTGCCAACACAAACCATCAAGTCAAGAAACATTTGGAATGAAGTGTTTCAAGTCCTGAAAGAAGACAACTTCCAACTCAGACTGATGTACCCTTCAAAAATGTCTTTCAAAGTTGATGGAAAAATCAGATATTTCCATGATAAAGAACTAAAGAAATTCATGATCCTTACAGAGAGTACTAAAGGAAAGTCCAGAGAGAGAAAGATGACCATGGTTCCAGTAACAGCAGCAGAGTAGGATCTCCAAACAAGACAGGCAATTGAATGAAGGGGAAAAGTGGATGGCCAACAACAGGGGGATAGCATGGCAGAGATAAACCAATGTACGCTGGTTGTACCATTAATGTAGATGGTCTCAGTTCAGCAATAAAAAGAAACAGGGAAAGTGGATCAAGAAACAAGATCCATTAATACACTGCATACAATAAACACATTCAACTGGAATGGAAATTTATAGACTGAAAATCAAAGGAAAGAAAACAATTGTTCCATGCAACAGGAGACCAGAAAAAAAGCAAGGGTAGCTTGACCATCAATTACAGAATGCATAAGAAAGATGTAGTATTTTTACACAACGGAAAGCTAACCAGTTATAAAGTAGAATAAGTGTAAGTCTCTTGTAGGTAAATGGATGCAACTGGCGATCATGTTCATGGGCAAAACAGTTTGAACTCATATGGGTGAATCCTAGAATAAAAAACAAAAGAAGTTAATGGGGTCCAAAAAGCAAAATAGTTATTGTAAAAGTGATAGGAGAGGAAACACCTTGGAGGAAAGGTGGCAACTACTGTAAATTTCTTATTGTCTTTTCTTGAACTCTTGTACTGTTTTCACAATTTTGTTAGGTTTGGCTTTGTTCTGTCTTGTTTTGTTAGGTTTTATTTTGTCTGATGGTATGGGCAGCTATTTTGAACATAATGGAATGTATTATGGTAATCATGGTTGGTTTCCTGCTATCATGTTTTGAAGTCTGTCTTAGTTACTTTTTACTCATTGTTGAGACAAAATATCTGATGCCCAAAGTTAGGGAAGAAAAGGTTTATTTCTTACAGGTTGGAGGTTTTGGCCCATACTCAGCTGGATCCAAAGTAGCATGGCATGGTGAGGCAGTCATTCATGGCTGCTGCAAGCAGGAAAACACAAACTGGCAATAGAGAGACATACCTTCTTCCCATCAGCACATCATATCCTGGCTTAATCCCTAGATAGGTAGGTGTAGCCTACCAATCCAAGTGCTAGACAATGAACAATCCTAGGTAGGTAGGTGTAGCACTCACACCACCAATCCAAGTGCTAGACAATGAACCAATCATAAACACTAGATTTGGTCAAGTCCTTAATCCCATGAAACTTGGGGGCCACTGACATAAACCATGACAAAGTCTTTTAATGCTTTCATTCATTTGTTTAATTGGTTTTATTCTGTTTTGTTTTGTTTGATTTTATTACCTGCGATCATATGAACAGCCCTTTCAAAGAAAACAAGACTTTATGGTAGCCATTGTTGATTTTCTGTCATCTTATTTTGAAGTCCTATCATGCTTTTATTGTTTTGTTTTGATTGGTTCTATTCTATTTTATTTGATTTTATTACATATGATAGTATGGACAACTTTTTTGAAGAGAATGAGATAGTGACCATTGTTCATTTCTTATTATCTGACTTTGAAGTCCTATAATGTTTTTATTCTTTTGATTGGTTTAATAATATTTGTTATGTTTGATATTATCGTAGTGAAGTTATGGTCAACTATTTGAAGAAAAAAGAGACATTATGTTGATATCCTGTTGTCTGTTTTGAAGTCCTGTGTTGCTTGCATTGTTCTGTTTTGATTTGCTTTGTTCTGATTTGCTTTGTTTTATTCTCTTTAAAATAAAAATCTTAAAAAATAATTGTAATAGTAATCTTATTAAACATAAACAGGATAAAAGAGATATAATTTGAATTGATAATACATATAAAGCACCCTACAAAAGGCAAAGATGATTACAGATTTAAAAAAAAACTAAAAACCTATTATATGTTAATTATAGGAAAGTAACTTAAAATGCAAATATACAGTAAAATTCAAAGAGAAAAGAAGAAAAAAAAAATACCATACTGAGAGAACTATGTGATTTCATTACTATGAGGAAAAGACTTCAAAATAATTGGTATTACTGTAAGCAAGGAAAAAACTTCAAAACTATAAAGGGGATAAATTCATCCCAAAGTCAAAACATCTTATCTGTTTAGGTACTTAACCTCTGAGGTCAGGTTGTACACTTAGCCTGGTCATACACTTCACCTGAATGAGTGCAGTATAGAAGCAGTTGGAGCCCTGAGATGTGTCCAGAGCAGGACACATTCTAACAATGGATCTGGGTTTGGGATGGTCTCTGAAACAGTATCCTGGGTCTTCGGGGATGAGGCACAACATGGGCTCCTTTTTTAGATCAATACAACTGATTAAGTCAGAGACCACCATAGAGACAGAGGACAAACTCCTGGGCCTTTAACCTATTACTCACTAAGAGCATAGTTTGTGGTTTCTGTTGAGAACTTTTTTGGGAATGTAAAAGCTAAAAAAAAAATACTGACTCTTCATTTGTTCCTACAGATGCTCAACAGGTAACTAAAAGTAGAATGCAACTTGAACTTCTTAAAACTTTGGGTCATATCCTTCCTCAGCTCTGTATATAGGCCTGTTAATAATTTAGGAGTAGTTTTCTGAAAATTAGCAAAACAAGGTTGATTAGCTGTGAACTTACAGGACCAATCTCATCCCTTTTCAAGACTATGAACAGCAAATAATGTTACAAGAATACTGAACTGTGCTTGCAGATCTTCAGCCATTGCTCTAAACCTGCAGTCACCTTGGATTCCAGCAGAGCTTCCACAAGACTCAAATTTTCTCCAAGCAGAGGCTATAATTTGATGGAAAGCAAATTTCCCCCTTAATACCAGAAGTACTTTCCTGTTATGGGACTTGATAAACCTATTCTATTGGGGTGGGGGAGGGCTAGTAAAGGTCTCCATCTCCTCTTTGGTGGACATCTTTGAATCTGTCTAGTGACACAACCATGTGGATTCTAGGCAACTTCCAAGACTAGCCTCAGGGATTATGAGGATGAAGAATTCTCCAGTAGCAAACACCATAAATGTCTGAAATTTTCACAGAAATTAGTGGATGTCTCTTGCTTATCTTTTCTATTGCAGAAGAAGACCTTCATGATTTGAGCTATTTTGACCAGGGAATGTAGCAGCAATGGAAGGATTTTGTTTTCCTTTCCATGCATGCTCGAGAGTCCTTGTCACTTGTGTGGCACTGCAGCATGTTTGCTCAGGTACTCTGAATGGAAGATAGCTGCTTGTTTGTTGTTTTAGTCCTTGCCTGTTTGGGGAAAATGGTCATTGGACTCGTCTTTGTATTGCTAAGAAGAATAAGATCTTAAACTTTTTATTCTTTGAGAAAAATACACAGCCAATCATACTGTTAAACTTTAAAGAAAACACTAACCAGAAATAAAAACTGTAACTTCTAAGCTAACAGAAGAAAAGATACAACAGAAAACTTGAATACAACAAGAAATCATGAAAAGACAAAATATAATTTGTTAAAGTGGCTGAAATAATCTAAATGTATCTGTAATAGCATCAAGTTTTCATCAATTCAGTAAACAGTAAAATACAGAGACTAAACACTGGGGGAAAGTGTAACATCCACAGTTTACAAAAGGTATGTATAAAATGAAAAAGGGGAATGAAGATTATAAATTGAGAATTAAAAAATGTAAATTAGGAAAATTTCACTAAAAATTACTACTGTCAAGATAATTCTATAATTTCTTCCTGAACTAATTTGAGTTTATTCTAGGAATTTAATAATATATCATGGAAAATATCTATGTCACTCACCATATAAACAGACTGAAGAAAAATAATGATAATTTGGATAGATGCCATAAAACTAAGAAAATTTCATAATAATTTATAATTTTAAAAATACTTTAGTAAATGGAAATTTAAAAGAACTGCCTTAAACTGAAAGGTTTGTCTACCAAAAAGCTACATCTAAATCTCACCTTCTGTACTGTTTTAATCAATTCTATTATACCTGATGATATAGGCAACTCAATTTAAAAATAGCAAGAGGCACAATGGTAACCACTTTAGATCACCTGGTATTCTATTTTTGCATCATGTGTTATGCTCACCCTTCTGTTCTGACTCTGTTTTGCTTAGTCATGTTTGGTTTTATTTTCTGCAAAAAAAGTAATAAGAACTGTGGGAGTAATAAAACCCAAAAAGTCTAATTGTTATTGTAAAGAAGAGAGGAAAGAAAGGTGGACTAAGGGATATAAATGCAGGTATGTTCAAGTGTGTAGGATGGAAAACCATATTACTGAGCTTTTGTTGGATCAATGAACAGAACTGTCTCCAATTTCACTGTATGAATGTCCACTTTATATGCTTTAATTTTGTAATTTGGACAACTGTTTCTGGGAAGATAATATGTAACCTTTAAAAAAATTTTTTATTTAAGGAGAAAAAGAAAAAAAGCAGAAAAAGGGTACAAGTTATACAGAATTTCAGAAAAAAATACACAGTAGGAAATCACTAGTTAATGGATTACATATTGTCATCTTAGAAATATTTGTTCAAGTTACAAAATTAAAGCATATAAAGTGGACATTCAAACAGTGAGACTGCAAACAGTTTTGTTCAATAATCCAACAAAACTCAGTAATATCATTGTCTATCTTATACACTTAAATATACATGCAGTTATATCGTTTAGAGCACTTTCTTTTTCTCTCTTTTGTGCAATGACTATTACACTTTTTGGGTTTTATTACTCCCACAGTTCTTATTACTTTTTTGGAAGAAAGTAAAATCAAATGTGACATAACAAAACAGAGTCAGTCAAATCAAAAGGGTGGACATAATAGATAATGTAAAAACATAATACAAGGTGATCAACAATGGTTACCATAATGCCTCCCACTATCTCCAATAGAATTGCCTATATCATCAGTTATAATAAAATTGAACAAAACAGTAAAGAATGAAACCAACAGAACCAAAACATTGGAGACATTACAGGTCTTCAAAAGTAGATAATAGTCAACCAGAATGGACATCATAATGAATCTCACTATCTTCACAGCTGTTGCCTAAACTTTCGAACCTGGTACTATCAAGCAAAACAGAATAGAGGAACATCAGTCAAACAACATGGTTAGAGCAATAGAGGGCTTCAAATCAAGTTAACAGAAAATCAAAGTGGTTTACTATAATATATCCTGCTATTTTTATTTATTTTTCCCTTAATTAAAAGGTTAAAAATAAAAAAGTAAATAATAAAATGGAGATTGAGATAAAAGAGGGCATAACAGCAGATCAGCACAGATCAAAACATAACCATTTAAGCAAAATAGTGTTTCACCACAAGATAATCCCGACATAAAAGTAGTTACCATATTATCTCTTTCCTTGAAATCTTTGAGTATAACTTCGTATACTGTAGCATCAAATATATCAAAACAATGTAAAACCATTCAAGAGAATGACAGTATTACACGTTATTTAGAATCAACTAACAGAAAATATGAACAATGGTTTCTGTATAATCTCCCTGTCTATAAAAGTTTTTGTTTATACTATCACATATAATAAAATCCAATAAGATACAACGTGTTAAGACCTATGGAGACAGAAGAATAAAAGCTTGATGGGACTTCAAAACAAGATGATATTAAATCAGCATTACCTATTATGACATCGTTTTCTCCAAAATAGCTGTTCCTATCATACAGTCTTCTCTGCCTCATTTCTGTTGAGCTCTTTTTCTTCATTAGTTGTCAATTTGTCTTTTTCATTTTGTTTTCTGCTCCATTCATTGTGGCCTCTCTACCACTATTTCTGGATTCTTTGTATTTTTCTTTTTTAGAGTATCCTACAGTATTCTCTGTAGAGTTGAATTGGTGGTTGCATATTCCCCTAGGTCCTCCTTATCCTGGAAGCACCTTGTTTTTCCATCAATTTCCAGGGATAGTTGTGCAGGATATATCAATCTTGGATGGAGGTTATTATCTTTCAAAGCTTGAATTATTTCTCCCCATGCTCTTCATGATTTGACGGTTTGTGCTGAGAAGTCTGCTGTAATTCTGATGGGTGTTCCCTTGTAAGTGATCTGTTTCTTGTCTCTGACAGCTTTTAATATTCTGTTCTTATATTGGAATTTCTGGTATTTCAATTATTATATGCCTGGGTGTAGCTCTGTTTGGGTTGTAGGTGTCTGGGGTCCTGTATGCTTCATACATCTGAGTATCTTTACCTTTTGCTAAATTAGGAAAATTCTCCTGGATTATTTCTGCAAGTAGCTTTTGTAGTTCATTTGTTTGTGTCCCTACTTCTTCTTTTATGTTCTTTATTCTTAAGTTATAGATCCTCTTATCATCTTCTAGTCTTTGTATTATTGCTGTTTGTTTCTTTGTTATTTTTAAGAAATTTTTCATTTCATGCTCTCATATTACAAATCTGCCCTCCAGATCAGATAATCTATCCTTAGTTTCTTTCAAGCTGTTATGCCAGTTTTTGATAGAGTTTTTAGTTTCCTGGTAATCTCTTTGAACCTGCTCACATATTCTATGGTTTCTCTATTTTCTCCATCAAACAATTCTGCCCTTTTTTTCCTGTTTGTCCATTCCACCATCTGTTTTTTCTTTGGTAGTGCTTTGCGTTTCTCTAACTATTCTGCTTATGTCTTGCTTCAGGTCATTAATAACTTCATTTCTGAACTCATCTATGAGGCTCTGGAGACAGCGCTTTATGTCTATTGGTGCTGTGTCTGCTATGCCTGTTTCTCAGGATTGGGGGCCAAGGAGCCTTTCTTGTTGCTCCCTCTTCCCATATTTTTTGTTCCTTACATACAAGCCTATATAGGAGGCCCAGCTCCCTTCCCTGTCGACCACAGTCTGTTTGAATTGCGCCAGCTAGGTGTTCCCGCCCACCACAGTGCACCAGGGAGTTACAGACCGGGCAGCTTATGTGGGGCCCACCCCTCCAGGTCAACCTAATGAAGGCTTCACCACTAGGGTGCACCTCCAGGCACTGGGACCCGTGCACTGGGACCTGTGTACCTGTGCACTGCTAGCCTACTGAGTCTCAGCCAGCAGCGTCACGTAGGCTAGCACTGTTCAACAATCCCGCCGGAGAGGGGGATATGTGACTGAGGTCACTACAGCACACTGTTCCAGCAATTCTGCCTGGTTCCAGAATGTCCTCTGTTGGAGCCTCCTAGACTGTGGAAGAGTCCTAGTTTCCCTCACTCTCCGCAGGTTGATGCATGACTCCCCACCCATCCCACTCTCAACTCCATTCACTGATTCCTGTTCTCAGAGCTTTCATGCGTCTCTTTCCCTGCCGAACTGATTCAGACGCAGTAGCGGCGGCAGGAAACCCAAATCGCATCTTCCAATGGTGCAGGCTCCAGCTTCCACGCTGAGGCTTTATCTGTTCCTGTTATAGCACCAGGATTGCATTCCCAGTTGGTTTATCTCAGCCCAGTTCATTCTTGGGTCAGCAGGGTATATCTCCTCTTCCTTAGGATTCCTCACTCCGCACCATTCCTGGATTCTAAGCTGGGTCTCTCAGAGAGCCTGCGTAGCTGCTGCTATCTGTCTGCCATGTTCCCCTGGAAGTCAGTTGCCTGTATTTCTAACTAACTCAGCTGCAATTGACGCCATGACACCTGAAGAGACTGCCTACCTTCGATAATATGTAACCTATTAACTGGTGATTTCTTACTGTATTTTTTCCCTTGAAATTCTGTATCACTTGTACCCTTTTATTGCTTTGTTTTTTTAATGTCCTTTCTTTTTCTCTTTAAATAAAAAAATAAATCTCACCTTTAAGGTTATAAATTTTTATTAGTACTACTTTTTAAAAGCAAAAATAAACACTAAGCTATTACTCATATAGTACCACACCAGATATTCATAGACAATAAACTAAGATAGAAAAACAATCCCAGTAGTTTAAATATTGTAATGGATAAGGTCAAATTGTCATTTCTTTTAGTTGATAATCTCTAATAATCTAAAAGTAAGGAAAGACTTTTGCAGCTCTATTGATATAGTCGATGTAAAATGTTCTAATTCATTACTTTAAAATAACTAGAATGTAGTAATGCTTTATTTAATAACAATAAAATATAAACACATGAGTAATAAATTTAGCAAATTGTTAACAGAATGTTACTGAGAAAACTGAAAGACATGAAGGAAAACCTGAATTATACATTATAATTTAATGTGCAAATTAAAGTAACTGTCATCATAATTTCAATAGAATTTCAAGAGCTACTAAATACTTTTGAAAATTTATATGAATCAAAGTTAACAAAAGTATAAAAACAGTATTAGAAGAATGCCTAACAAATTAATGACTTCAGTTGCAAAGAGAAAGAGAAGGGGGCAAAGAGAACAAAACACATTTTAAATATGACCAGCTAAGTATTATTTTTCATAATAACAATACCTAAAGGAAAAATTATGAATATTATTAATATGCTGGATTGAGAATTCATAGTATTTATTTTAGTGATACATGTACTTTTATTTGTTATTTAAATATTTCAAATAAAAAGAAATAGTATTATTTTATTTTATAAGGATTCCTCTAAAGAATGGTAAACAATATCTAAATTAATTTTCATTTTAAGTCACATAAAACACAACATCCCATGTAGTTAAGTTACAAAAAGTTAAGATTTACTCTATTAAAAAAAAACTAGAGGAACAAATTTTATATCTGGGAAAATGGACCTATTAATTACTAACAATAATTTTTACTATAAAGATTGACACAAAAAATTGACCTAAATTTGAGGTTGCCTAAGTGTTTCTTTAGTCAGTTATGTAATTTACTTTTCTAATATCTAAGATACCTAAAATTCTGGAAATCATTTTAGTGTTTCAGAGATTAATTTTCTTATGTATAATAAAAACCCTGCTTTTGATGTAAAGTAACTCATTAAAACAATTACCAAGTGTATAACACACATAAAGCATTCAGTTACATATTAATTCTATATTTGTGACAAACATTATTTATGGCAATTATTTCAGTTAAAATTTTTTGGATATTATTTTTTTAGATGCATTGCTGTTTTGTACCTACTTGTTGATTGTTGAACAATATATTGTCTAGGCAGAATAACTTGTATGGTAACCAGTAATGATAATTAATATATTGCATATTGTCATATTCAAAGTAGTTGCTCAGAATACAAGGCATAGGCATGAAATATTGTCCAAAAATGTTAACACAAAACTTTGTTTGCAATGAACTAAGAGAAACTAAAGCACAACCTCTTTGAACAGAAAAGGGAGAATTTCAATTGAGTTATTAGGCTTGAGAATTATTCTTGTTCTTGAGACTTTTGATTTTTCAGCTTAATAGGCTATTTGCTTCAGTAGAACATGGAGAGTTTTCTTATTGAATATCAAAGAGTACTTGGAACATACACCATCTTGACTAGTGTTAACCCCAATACTAATACTAGTAACACAGGAGTTTATTTTAGGAGATGAGTTATTGATCTGAGTTTATATATCTTAAAATATGTTAAGCTCTGCCCAAGACTGTAAGTAAAATTCATCGCGAAGAAAATTGTATTCCTTAAGTAATGTTCCACATAGTCCATTTAGTACAAAGGATTACTTTTCCAAGGGCAAGCTTGAATTAAAAATGGTTAATCCATCCTCACTAAATGATGCTTGCATGGATAACACATTATAGACAGTGTTTAATTTAGTTGATTAGCTGTCTAGAATGGAGGTAGTAAGAAAGGAACATGTGGGTGCATGATGAACCATCCTTCTGTACACTTCAGAAGAATTTATATAGGTCATGAGGCATGGTAAATGTGTTTGTGTGTCCTGAGAAGCTGATTCTAATCAAAGTCTAAAGGAATTGAAATCTCTGATCTAAACATATGACTCTAAATATCTCATGATTTTATTGATGGGGCTTATGAAAAAGCCTAGTTAATTGGATGCATAATTAAAGATTAAAAGAATTAGTGTTACTTGGTTTCCAGAAGGCATGCATGGGAATTGACAGGCTGTAAGTCTTGAGACATAAAATTATTACTTGGAGATGTTAGCCAGCTGTTTTCTAGCCATAAGATGTCCTTATTGTAAGATGATTATTTAAAATAACAAGAGAGATAGGGACTAAATCAACTTAGGAATTTACAGGTTATAAAAATATTGTATAAAATAATATAAAATATTGAGGTCTAGAAAAAATACTATATCAGTGACTATTATAAATATTTAATGGTTTATAAAACTCACAGTCAGCTACATGAATCTCAATATACTAATTGCACAAACATTCTTGGTAACATATTCAGACATTCATTCATTTGAACCAAAGCAATTACTTGTTAACATGTTTACTTAAATTATAAAATAATGAATATAAGGGTTATGTCACTCTAAAGCAAAATAAACACCTTGCAGAGTGTCAGTTTTCTCTTAAAAGCATTGAACTCTTTTCCAAATTAGGCTAAAGATGTAGTCTTTGCAACAAATGCTGTGATATTTTGATTTCACAATTATAGTAGAAGAGCATTCAACAGAAGGGAAGAAAATCTCCTATATTCTCCTAATGTTCCTTCATTTTTCTTTTTAGTTATAGTTATAGTCGCTAGCTGAAATAGCTATAAGTTAAAAAAGTTCGTGTGACTGAGAAATTTCTTCATTCCCCAAGCGAGAGACTGAGGTAGCTTAAAACATAAAAAAAGCAAAGTAGAAATGTCATCAGCAAACATCTCCAATAATGGTAGCAAAGAATCAGAACCAAAATAGAGAATATAACCAATCTATTCTTGTACATACATCTTTCCAACTCTTAAATATGGAAGTATTATAGTTATGAATAATTTTAAAATTAATTTTATTGAAAATTTAATCCTACAATGTGAAATCTTTCGGTCTTCCTTCATTTGCTCATTCTAATGTTTTTGAGATTCATTTATGTTGTGTGTGCCAGTTCATGCATTTGTCAGTTCCGTTGTTGGTATAGATTAGGTTGGAGACATTTACTCTGGGGTTATAATGAATAAAAGTGCTATAACTATATATATATATATATATATATATTAATCTTCAATGAGAAAATGCTCAGTTTCTCACAATTGTGTATACAAATCTGATGCTACTTGTATTTAGAAGTGCTATATATTAGATAGAGAAAACCTAATTTGCTGAGAACTTTAATCATGAATGCAAGCTGAATTGCTTCAATTTTGGGGGAGAATATTAGTAACTATCTATATTTATTACAGTATATAGTCATGTAGCACAGTATCTATGTAATTTAGACCTTTACCATCTCACATATATGTTCCTAATAAGCTCCTCAAAGTTCTGGCTTGACTTTTTGTTACCCTAACACTGCATTTCATAGGTGAATGCTTTTAATTTGATAAAATGCAATTTGTCACTTGTTTTTATATATAAAAGTTTGTAAATTTTGTGCCCTACTTTAAAAATCCCTGTTCAAATTGAATGAAAATCTTCTTCTGGCTAGAAGTTCCATAGCTTTAAAGGCTATAGTTACATCCATAATGCATTTTGAGTTATTTTTTTTTCAGAGTGTCAGATAAGAGCTTTGCTAAATAAATGATCTAACAGAATCTGTTGAAAAGAGTCTCATTTCCTCTTAAATTACCTTGGAACCTTTGTTGAAAATAATTGAATATATATGGGGATCATTTGTGGACTTTATATCTTGCTCCTCTGATTTATATGCATAATTGTATGCTGATACCATACTATCTTAATTTGTAGTTTCATAGCTTTGAAATAGTTTTAACTATTCAAGATTCATTTTAATTTGGTGTGTGGAATTTTCTATAATGTGTCATTAAGGTCAAGTTGCTTGAAAATTTTGCTCAAGTATACTCCTTTCTATTTTTTTGTGATCTATTTGTAACAGAAGAGTATTGAAATCTTCAGGTATAAATTTGAATTTCTCAGTTTTCCTTTTAGTTTTATAAACCTTTGTTTTAGTTTTTTGAAGTTTTGTTACAGAGTTCATCCATGTTTTTCATGCGTTTATCCCTTTGTCATTATTCTTTATGTTTTACCATCTTTTTACTGTTAATGTTTCTGTTTTCTGCTTCTCTATATTTAAGGATATTTTCTTGTATGCATCAGATATAGAAAATAAGGTATGGTTTTTAATTGTCTTTTTATCATTTCACTTAATTCAATTATTAATAAGTTGGTTATATTTATATAACATATTTTGCTTTTTAATTTTATCGTTACCTTCTTTGTTCTGTTTCTCTTCTTGGTTTATTCACTGTGGATCACAATTTTGGTTTTGTTTTCAGTATTCAATTTAGTCTTTATTATTATCCTATTAAGTATACTTTTTGTTTTAGTGATTGTTCTTGAGTTTATAATATATGAATTTCAGTTATCACATTATAGTTCCAAACAATGTTACTAACTCATTTACAATGCAAGACTCTCACAATAGTTTACTTCCATTCCTATCCTGGGCTTTTGTGCCATTACAATAATTATTATTATTTGTTTTAAATACTTAATTTTTCTTTTAGTACTGGGGATCAAACTCATGACTTCATGCTTGACAGGCAGATGCTTATGATTCTGAGCTAAATCCCCAGCTAAATACTTAATTTCTTTTCAGCCTTACTTCATGCCTCTTTTTTGTTCAAAACCAAACAGTGTAAGTGATACAGGATTTCATTTTTTGTTTTTCCTTTTTTCTTTTGTACTAGGGATTGTGATTGTGATTGCTTGTTGGATGTTTATGCCATTAGCTAAATCCCTCACCCCATGATATAGGATCTCAAAACAAGATAATAGGAAATCAACAGTTGCTAACATAAAGCCTCTTGTTTTCTTCAAAATAGCTGCCATAGTAAAATCAGATGTAGTAAAATCAAACATAATAAAATCAAACAAAACTGAACAGAATAGAACCAATGAAAGCAAAACAATGAATGCAATACAGGACTTCAGAACAAGATAATAATAAATCCAAAATGGCTACCACAATATATCTTGTTATCTTTGAAATAGCTCCCATGCCTTCAGATATAATAAAATCAAATAAGATAAAACATAATAAAACCAAGCAAAATAATGAAAATGATACAGGACTTTAAAATAAGATAGTAGAGAATTAACAACAGCTACCACCTTCAGAAGGAGATCCCTTTGGATGCTACATGATGCATTGTTGCCCTCTAAATAGATGATCAGACTATTGACTTTAGGTCTATAAAGTCAATGAAATGCCACACAATAAGGCATTAAGTTATACTTTACTTCAATATCTGTCATCTCAGTCTGTGCTTCTCTAGAACAACTGGTTGTTAATGCAGGGTGGGGGGACCTTGGCACTTCTTGTCTCTGTCTCCCAGCTCACATATTGAAGGGGCTGGCTTCTGGTTCTCCTCCCAGCAGCCCATGAAGGGCACTGACACACAGGAAAGGGATGGCTTTTTTTTCTCCTCTGAAAGGTTTGCAAATGATGCCAGGGTAGGGGCTAGCATCTGGTTCTCTTCCCTGATTCCTGCACACGGTGCTGAATCACAGTAAGCAGTTGGCCTCTGGTGCTCCTCCCCACAGCCTATGCATGGTGTCAACTCACAGAAATAATAATCAAATCAAATCAATTTCTTTGGTCACTATATTCACCTTTTCTTTTAAATTCTTGAATATTATGTTTGTTTCTTTTTTTGATATCAAGAATTGAACTCAGAATCATGTGCTTGTCAGGTAGATGCTTGCACCCTAGCTATACCCTCAGGCCTGATGGATTAGTTTCTTAAAACACATTTTTTGTTAGTTCTTTCAGCTCCTCAATTTTGATTTTTCTCTCTGGTTATGGGTCATCTTTACTTACTTTTGTCACATCTACTAAACTTTTATTGGCTACTGAACAGCATGGATTTTATGTATCTAAGTATATAGATTATGTTGTCTTCCTTAACAGCATTGGGTTTCATTTTAATGGGCAGTTAACTTGCTTATTTGTAAGTTGAACCATTGGTAGGTCTATCTAAGTTTTCTAGAGCAGGTCTAAAGTAACCTTCACTCAGATTCCCATGCTAGTTCAGCTATATGTTCAAAAGTGTCACACTGCTGAGGTCCTCAGTAAATGTCTGATTTATGTCTAAGAGCTCTTTACTCTGATATCAAAACTCAGATTCTTGAATTAGGAATGAGAATTGCTCAGTTTCTGTTTCCCAGTTGTACTTTACCTGCCATTATGAAATTTCACTAGAATTATATCTGCTTAATAGAAAATATCCATGAGATTATTATGGACATTTCTGTAGGCCTTTAGATTTATGCCTGCCATGTATAACACTCTGATCTATAATTACTCACCAGCTCCTCTTCCTGAACTGTAATCTTCATGTCCTTAGTTTAGTCAGGTCACCATGTTCAGCTCGTCCCTTCATTGCAGCAATGGATTGTGGTAGAGTGACTAAGAGAAGAAAAACAAGATTAATACAAGATTAATAATTAATACATTTTGTACAGTTAAAAAATGATTTTCCTCTAAGAAATGCTGCAGATAAAGCTGAAGCTTCATTTGACACCAGCATATTTTTTTTCCTCCTTTACTAGAAGGTATATTTTTCTCAGTTATTTTTTAATATATTATTGTAAGTCTATTTATCCATCCACAGTAGGAAACATTATAGTTTTATTTAAATATCATCCTCAATGCAGCTTCTCTCTGTTACTCATCCAGAGTAGTTTTTAGCAACTACATTGAGTCCTGACCCTTCCTTGTGGCACCTTAATCTCACTAGTGTGAGTCAAAGTCTATCTCTTCTGTCTTTCTCCTGAGCTCACTGAGTGTTGACAACACTTAGGAAACAACTGTCACTGAAGTCATGAAGGCTCCTCCAGTAAGAAAGGTAGAGAAAATGTAAAATTCATGTCTCATGACCCCCTTTTCATAAGAATTACAGTTTTGCACTGCCTGTTGTCCACACCAGAAATAATTTTAATGTTACTTCATTTAGTCTTTTAGTTGTTTATAGCAGAAAGGTAAAGCTGAAGTCAAAGCATGGTTAAAAACAGAAGTTCTCAATGTATATTAAAAATGCTGTAAATATTCTATTGTGTAACACAGCATATGATCTGTTATGAGAGCTTCTTTTAATCCCAAATTTACCTATTTCTGAAAATAAAACGATTATATATCATCACCTCATCCAAAGTTTCCTTTATTCTTATTAGATAAATCACTTTTAGATTTTTCCTTCATCTCTTAGTAAAGCTTAACATCTTTAGTTGATTTTCTACCAGCCATTCCTTGAATGGTCTCTGCTTCTTTTATTTCACAGATTTTCTCTGGATAATTATATTTGCAGTGACAAATAAGGAAATCACATGTATTTGAAAGGGTGAAAGTAACAGACTCCAAAAAATCACTTAAAGAACAAAGAATTTTTTAAATGTCACATAACAATCCAAAGTAAATATTGTAGCCTGGTGGGAAGATTGCTTCAAGGGCCGAGGTTTCCCCCAAAGACACTGCTTCACCACTCTGTGGAGCATTGGGGTGGGCTGCTTAGTCACAGCCATGTTGCTAGATTCTATTCATCCATAGTCACTGGGTACAACAAAAATCATGAAGAAGATATTAAAATTTTAACAGTAGTTCACCTATCTTCATTTCTATTCTCCTAGTTATCAATCTAACACTGCCATTTCTACCTTTTATATATTTTACATATAGTATCCAGGATAATCATTTTGAAACAATGAGTCTGATTATATCACTTAAAAGAAAAGTAATGGTTGAAAAGATGAAGTCCAAAGTAATGATTAAAAATTGAAGTAGTATAAAGATGAAGTTCAAACTTGGTTAACTTAGTATAAATCTCTCTATATTTCTTACTTAATGCTCAGTTGTATCTATGGCCATACTTTTGTATTCTTAACTCTGTCATTCAGCACTACTGAATTTACCTTAATTTATTGCTACAATGTATTCAATTTCTTTTCTTTCTTTTTTTTTTTTTTTTGTCTTTTTCATTTTTATCGGTACCGGGGATCGAACTCATGACCGCCTGCTTCCAAGGCAGGTGCTTATGCCACTGAGCTAAATCCCCAGCCCCAATGTATTCAACTTCAATATTTTAGATATGCCTTGGCCTTTGTTTAGCTACCATTTTATTTTCCTTTTCTTAGCTATTTTTATCTTTCAATTATTTTTCAGATTTCATTTTAGATTTTACTTTTACCAGTGTATTTATGAGACACAAATGTAGGTAATCTGGAAAGCAATTGAAACAGAATTGAAAATTATTAATGTATCAGTCAACACTCTAGTCTAGACAAAATATTCAGTATCCACTACTTAAAGGAGGAGAAACTTCAGAGTTGCTTGGATAAAGATGCCACATGGTAGAAGCACAAAGTGGAGCAAATTAGTCAATCTGTGGCTTCTAGGATACAGAGAAGAATCTCTCTGGTCTTCCAGAAGACAGGAAGAATACCAGCGAGAGATACATTTTCCAAAGGCATGCCCCAGTCACCCTCCTTCTCCAAATGGGCTGTCCAGAGCTACATCCAGCTAAGAGCATTAACTTCTTTATTTATTTTATATAATATTGATTCTAAAATTTTAAATCTAATTGCTCAACAATAAGGGAATGATATGATCCAACTGTCCCTCTAGGAGTCCTTTAATGCAGTCAAGTTGACATTTACCATTAACTGGCATCTTTAATAAAGTCTTTAATTTAGGAAGTTATTGTTCATGCATTCATTGATCAATTTTAGTAGAAGTTCTGTTGAAAATGGCCAACATATTTGATCACAAAATCAGAAACATTAACTAAGATTCATTAAAATTGAATATTATCCAGATATAAAAGCACTATCATCATATCCCTGTAGCTGAATGTGGTACTGTAGAAGAAGCAGGTGGGCATTTACTTAAGCATTTTCCTCTTGTTCAGCTGTCATATTTTTGGTACCCTAAAATATATTTTTTGTAACAAGACACAGTTAGTAAGATTCTCTATAATGTCATTTCAAATTTTAAAAGTTAAGTCTACTGTGCCTACTCATTGTTCCCACATGAAAATGGGTAGTTTGGCATGAGTGTCTTGGCACAAAAGCTATACTTATTTTTAAGTTGACTCATCTCCAATTCAAATTGAAAAATTGCCTGTTGCCGACATTGCCAGAGACATTTCACCAAAGTCTATACTTCATCAGATTTCCAAGAAAGATGGGGGAGGATTCTGATTTTTGGTAGATGGTATTAGTAATTTCAAACTTAGATGAATGTTAAACCTGGGGAAAATTTTTTCCATCAAGACCAACACTTGTGGCAAACTGCAGGTGCCTGCCGGGAGGAGTGAGTTGGGCCAAGCTGCGGGAACCTTCTCCGAACTTGCCTGCAACCTTCTTTCCACCTGGAGAACACCAGCACTACTGCCACCACCTGGAAGAGGGAACAGCCCTGCTGAGGAGATTTGAGGCCTACCTAGGCCATAGGGGGACCTTCTATTAGCTTGGGAAGCTTTGCCATCCAAGGAGCTGGATGGTTACACAATATCCAATCCCTGGGAGAGTATGAGATCCTAGCTCTAGGGGGCTGGGGGTCCGCTGGGCTGCAGCCATACTAGATTGGGCTTAGCGAGATTTGGGATTGCCTGGACCACACCAGGTGGCCTTATTTCCCTCAGGGGACCTTTGCTGCCAGAGAGGGGAGCTGTGTAGTTTGAGGAGACTTTAGGTCTACCTGAGACGAGCCTGGCAATCTTCTTTTAATCCAGGGGCCTTGCTGCCGAAGGAGGGAGCTACACTACCAGAGGAGTCCCAGAAGCACAGGACATAAAAGACAATTTCCAACACACCCAGAGGAATCTTTGGAACAACACTTGAAACACGGAAATACAGGAAAATGACAAAATGAAAGACCAAAATGCAATCTTAAACATCTAGCCCATCCAAGAAAGCCTAGGAGCCATGTACATAGAAGAAAGTAAATGCCATATGCCTGAAATACCTGAAATACCTGAAATAACAGTAACCAAAATAAAGAAGCAACTCCGGGAAGCTTTAAAGGAATTCAAACTAGAAATAATCTCTCAGGTAAAAGAAGAAATGATAAAAGAAATGAAGGAGATGCTGAATATATCCAAAGAAGACACAGTTAAAAAATTGGAGGAACTAAACAAAAAGATAGAATCCCTGGATGAACAATAAAAGAAATAAACAGAATATATAAAGCAGATGCAAAGAGATATACAGGAAATCAAAAATTCCATTGAAAGTTGTAAAAATTGCCTCAATGAATGTGAAGATAGAATTTCAGACATTGAAGACAAAATTGCAGCCAGTGAACAGGAAAGGATCTTTTAAAAATAACAAGAAATCAGGAAATAACAATTCAACACCTGCAAGATGATGCAAAGAAAAACAACATAAGGTTGATAGGGATAAATGAAAAAGAAGGGAACAATACAAATGACATCAAAAGGCTATTTACAGAAGTAATAGCTGAAATTTAGCTAACATGAGATTGGAAACTGATATTAAGATCAATGAAGTATACAGAACTCCAAATAGCCATAACCAAAATAAAACCACACCCAGACATATAATAATCACCATCCCAGAAATCAAACAAAAGAATGGAATATTAAAAGCTGTTAGAGAGAAAAGACAGATCACCTATAAAGGAAAACCTATCAGAATCACAGCAGACTTCTCAGCACAAACAATAAAGTCAAGAAGAGCATGGAGTGAAGTATTTCAGATCCAACAGGAAAATGATTTCCAACCTAGACTGATGTATCCTGAAAAACTGTCCTTCAAAATGAATGGAGAAATAAGATACTTCCATGACAAAGAACAGCTGAAGAACTTCATGATCCCCAAGTCAACCCTGCAAAGAATCCTGAAAGACAGTTTAGATACACTTAGGGAAAAATGACTACACAAAGCAGACAATTAAGCAGAACAGAAAGATAAAGATTCAACAGCAGAAAGATAACATGTCAACAATAAACCAACATATAACAGTTATAACCATTAATGTAAATGGTCTCAATGCACCAATTAAAAGAAACAGACTGGCAGAATGGATCAAGAAACAAAATCCAGCCATATGATGTCTACAAGAAACCTACCTAACCCAAAAGGATACTCACAGACTGAAAAGTCAAAGGATGGAAAACAATACTTCATGTAACAGGAAACCCCCCCCCCCAAAAAAAAAGCAGGGGTAGCTATTCTGTTTGCAGACAATATGAACTTCAAACCAATAATGATCAGAAGAGATAAAGAAGGTCACTACATACTGGTTAGGGGAAAACCTCAAGAGGAAGAGATAGCTATCTTAAACATATATGCACCAAATTCCAGACTTCCAGTTATATAAAACAAGTATTAACAGAAATGAAAAACCAAATTAGCAGTACTACAATTATAACAGGAGATCTTAACACATCATTGACAACAATGGACAGATTAACCAGACAAAAAAATCAGCAAAGAAATAAAATAACTGAATCATACCTGTTTACAAATGGCCTTGATAGACATATACAGAGTGTTCCATTCAACAACAACAGAATACACATTCTTCTCAGCATTGAATGGGTCATTCTCTAAAATAGACCATATGTTAACTCACAGAACATATTTAAATAAATGCAAAAGAGTTGAAATTATCCCTTGCATGATATCAGATCATGCCACTATGAAATTAGAAATTAATGATAAAAGATACTGCAAAAATCCCACAAACATATGGAAACTGAATAACACACTCTTGAGTAATCAGTGGGTCACAGAGGAAATTAAAGAAGAAATTAAACAATACGTACAAACAAATGAAAACACAAATACAACTTAACAGAATCTGTGGGATGCAATAAAAGCTGTCTTCAGAGAAAAATTTATTGCATTGAGTTCCCACATCAGGAAAACAGAATGAATACAAATAAATAACCTGATGTTACACCACAAACATCTAGAAAAAGAAGACTAAGTCAAGCCCAAAGCCAAAAAAAGAGAGGAAATTATAAAAGTCAGAGCAGAAATCAATGCAACAGAGACTAAGAAAACAACCCAAAAAAAATCCATGAATTAAAGAGTTGGTTTTTTGAAAGAATAAATAAAATCGATAAGTCCCTAGCTACCCTCATTTCAAAAACGGAAGAAAAAGCTCAAATTCATGCAATAAGAAATGAAAGAGGCGAAATCACTACAGACCCTATAGAAATACAGAAGATCATCAACACGTATTTCAAAAACCTCTACTCTCAAAGGTTTGATAACACAGAAGAAACAGATGGATTCTTAGAAGCATATGAAGTACCAAAGCTAGGTCAAGAAGATGTAAAACAGCTGAACAACCCAATTTCTATTAATGAAATTGAAAACGTGATTAAGTCTTTACCTACAAAGAAGAGCCTAGGCCCAGGTGGATTCACTGCAGAATTCTACAAGAAATACAAAGAGGACCTAATGCCAGCACTCCTCAAACTCTTCAATGCAATTGAATGGGAAGTAATCCTTCCTAAGTCATTCCTGGAAGCAAATATTACTCTAGTACCAAAACCTGTGAAGGAACCAACTGAAAAAGAGAACTACAGACCAATCTCCCTATTGAACACAGATGCAAAAATCCTCAATAAAATATTGGCAAACAGGATGCAGCAAATCATCAAAAAGATTATACACCATAACCAAGTGGGATTCATCCCAGGCATGCAGCGATGGTTCAATATACGTAAATCAATAAATGTAATCCACCACATCAATAAAACCGAAAGTAAGAATCACGTGATCATTTCTATAGATGCAGAAAAAGCTTTTGATAAGGTCCAACATTCATGTATGATAAAAACCTCGCAGAAAATTGGAATAGATGGTCTTTACCTCAATATAATAAAGGCCATCTATGATAAATCAACAGCCAGTATCATAGTAAATGGCCAAAAATTGAAGGCCTTTACTTTAAAATCAGGCACAAGACAAGGATGTCCCTTATCACTGCTCCCATTTAATATAGTACTAGAAATATTAGCCAGAGCAATTAGACAAGAGAGAGAAATAAAAGGAGTAAAGATAGGAAAAGAAGAAATTAAAATATCATTATTTTCAGATGATACTCTACATAGCAGACTCCCAAAACTCCATTGAAATACTTCTAGATATAATAAATAAATTCAGCAATGTGGATGGATACAAAATCAGTACTCACTCAATAGCATTCCTCTACACTAACAAGAAAATCACAGAGACAGAATAAAGAGAAGCCAAACCCTTCACACTAGCATCCAAAAAAATGAAATATTTCAGAATTACTCTCATGAAAGAAGTGAAAGACCTATACAGGGAAAATTATAATACACTGAAAACTGCAATTGAAGATGATTTCAGAAAATGGAAAGACATCCCTTGCATAGGAAGAATAAATAATGTGAAAATGGCTATTCTCCCAAAACTGTTATACAGATTCAATGCAATCTCGATAAAAATAACATCAGTGTACCTCATCAATCTTGAGAAATCACTCCTAAAATTCATCTGGAGCGAAAAGAGACCTAGAATAGCAAAGACAGTTCTAAGCAGCAAAGGCAAGGCAGGAAGCATCCCAATCCCTGACTTGAAGTTATACTACAAAGCAACTGTAGTAAAATCAGCATGGTACTGGAACCAAAACAGAGCAGAGGATCAATGGAATAGATTAGAAGATACAACCATAACTACAAACACATTCAACCTCCTTATCTTTGATTAAGGAGCCAAACATGTTTACTGGAAGAATGACAGTCTCTTTAATAAATAGTGTTTGAAAAACTGTCTCTCTGTATGCCAAGAACTAAAACTAGACCCATGCCTATCACTATGTACTATAATAAAATCTAAATGGATCAAAGATCTGACTATTGAAACAGAAATACTAAATCTATTGGAAGACAAATTAGGTAAAAAGCTTGAAGACACAGGAGTAGGTAGAGAATTCATGAACAGGACTCAAACCGCATGGGAAATACTTCCCAGAATCTAACTGGGATCACTTCTTATTAGAAAATTTCTGCATGTTTAAAGAAATCTCCAGCATAGTGAAAAGAAAACCCACAAACTGGGAAAAAAACTTAGTGAACTGCCCCCCAGACAAAGGACTTCTGTTTAAATCATATAGAGAATTTTAAAAAATCAGACTCCCAAAATTCAAAGACCCAGTCCAAAAATGAGATGAATACACAATTCTCAGATGAAGATTCCCAATCATATTGGTTTGAAGCCATACAATGTTTTCACTCATTAATTGGAATGGTTTTAATCTGAGTTGTTCGATTTTATTGTCTGTGATAGTACAAATAGCTATTTTGAAGAAAACAAGACATCATAATAGCTAGTGCTGTGTTAACATCATCTTGTTTTGAAGTCTCATTAAGCTGTTGTTCGTGTTTCCATTGGTTTTAATATGTTGTATCTTACTATATTTTACTATATGCGATAGTATAAACAAATTTTTTTATAGGCAAAGAGATAATATAGAAACTGTTGTTTGTTTTCTGTTAGCTGGTTCTAAATACCCTGTAACAATTTCATTCTCTTGAATGGCTTCATACTGTCCTGATATGTTTGATGCTATAGTATGCGAAGTTATACCCAAATATTTCAAGGAAAGAGACACTATGGTAACTACTATTATGTCAGGTTATCTGGTGGTGAAACACAATGATACTTAAATTGTTCTGTTCTGACCTGTGTTATTCTATTGCTATGTCCTCTTTTATCTTAATCTCCCCCTTTTTTTCTTTTTTTAAAATTAATTTATTTTTTCTTCTTATTTTTTTAATTAAGGGAAAACTAAATTAAAAAATAGCAGGATATATTATAGTAACTTTTTTGTTTTCCTATTAACCTGATTTGAACCCCTGTATTGCTCTCCCCATCTTGTTTTGACTGATTTTACATTTGATAGTATCAAGTTTGAGGGTATAGGCAATCCCTTTGAAGGCAATAAGGGTTAGGGTTAGGGGTAGGGTTCACCATAATGATGCCCATTATGGTTTGACTATTATCTTCCTTTGAAGTCTTGTAAAGTCTCCAATGTTTAGGTTTTATTGGTTTTGTTCTGTACTGTTTTGTTCAATTGTATTATACCTGATAATATAGGCAACTCTTCTTAAAATAGCAAGAGGCATAATGGTAACCATTGTTGATCACCTGGTATTCTGTAATTACATCATGTACATGTCCATCCTTCTGTTCTCACTGACTGTTTTGCTTTGTCACATTTGGTTTTTTTTTTTTCTTCAAATAAAGGTAATAACAACTGTGGGAATAATAAAACCCAAAATGTGTAATTGTCATTGTAAAAAAGAGAGGAAAAAAAGTGATCTAAAGGATATAACTTCATGCATATTTAAAGACCATGTTACTGAGATTTTGTTGGATCACTGAACAGAACTGTTTGCAGTCTCACTGTTTGAATGTCCACTTTGTATGCTTTAATTTTGTAATTTGAACAACTATTTCCAAGATGACAATATGTAATCTACTAACTAGTGATTTCTTACTGTATATTTTTTTTCTTGAAATTCTGTATTACTTGTACCCTTTTACTGTTTTGTTTTGTTTTTCTCTTTAAATAAAGAAAGAAAAATGACCAACACTTTTATTAGAATACTGTCAATAAAATTATTTATCTCAATACAGTAAATCTCATTAGTTACTTTAGTTTGGCATTCATCTTACAATTTGTATTCAAAACTTCCTTATTTATTTTGTGTAACATTAACTCTAAAATTTCAAATGTCTAGTGTAATTGCTGGACAATAGGGAAGTGATATATTTTCATAATTGTTAAGACAATTCATAACACACACAGTAGGATCTCAGTAAATTATTTAAAGCTAAGAAGTCTATGGGTATCACTAAAGTGAGTGATAGGAATACTTCTTCAACTATTAAGAAAAAGAAATGACAACACACGGTACCATAATCTTTTTAAAATTATATTTTAATTTCTTTCAGAGGATTCATTTCCTAAATTAGCTCTTAAAAATTTCTGATTTAAGATAAATGCTAATAAAATAACCTACATGAAGGTGAACAAAGGAGTAAAAATGTTAAACGGTACTTTTAATTGTTTATGTAAAAGAAATTACTCAGAAATTTATAATGGAGCAAAATAGTCTTAATAGCATGTTTGTTACTTCTCATTTATGGCACCAACTATAATCTCCTGAACTTGTAAAAGCAAAGAACAGAATTTTCAAGAAAACAGTAAAATGTTGTCATTGTAGAAAATAAGTGTCCTTTCAGGGAGATTTCCAAACGTAGTAACAAAACACTTGAGTCGGAATATTCCTCCCAGAAATGGAAAAATGTCAAATTAGTGACAAAAGGAATGTCAGAAGCACAAGTGAAGCCAGAGATGGAACACAGTATGTGAAATTCTATGAGTCCCTCTTTTTTTCTATCTCATTGAGCATGTATGCCTATTTGGCACCAAGTTATTGCATAGGGATTGTAGCAGGAGATTTTTGTCCTATTATATTTCTAGTGATTTTTAAATTACAAGTATTTAATGTTCTTTTTCCTGCTTAATTGGAAAGTATCAAATAAGGATCTTGTTGTTCTCTCCACAATTTGCACTATTACACATTCTGGCCCAAATCTACAGAAGAAAAAACTGCCATTGAAGTAACTGGGTATGGTATAAGGGTTTCATCAATAATAAAAATCATATGAGAGAAGGGCTGTCACAAGTGTGGACACCAACTTCATAGCTGGCTTGTCATTTCCTTGTGTGCAAATAAATGTCTCAAGTGCTTTCCAAAAGAATGACATGAAAAAACAAGTAAAAGAGACTATGATTACATAAAACTCAAATGAATAGGATGAGATTGCTATACTATCATGAATTTGTTTACCTAGAATCTTCTCAATATCATGATATTGTACAACAGGAATGGTGCAGATGAAGTTCACAGTTTGTTTGTAAACAAGATTTCATCCAAAAGTGAACATTATGAATTTTTGAACTAAGTATCAGAGGACAGGTATAGAGATGACCATCAGTGAGAGACCCATGTTGCTCTGATTCTCTGAATAACTGTACACAAGCTTTATTTTCCCCAGTTATAAACTTCAGTGCATATGAAATTACCAATAGTACACATTTTATTTTTAAGAATCTTTATACTAATTGAACGGTCAGACCAGTCCTGTGAGCTTTATCTGTGTCCCTTACCCTCCCTCACAATCCAATAATCTTGATCCCTTTCATGATAACCCAAGTTACTAAAGGAATCTAGAGGACGTGTCTCAGAGAAATACTACTTTGGCCAAAACTCTCTTGTTTCTAGGCCTTACATTTCTACCAAGTTAGTGATGTGGTAATACTGACTTAAAATGTTCCTAGTCATTTGAACTGATGGTAAGCCTAGATAATGTCATGAGTTGCAGTTGGCTTAGTTCATGTATTTTTCTTGTAAGTCAGAATGTTTAAGTGACACCTCTATTAGATTACAGTGAGACAATGGAAATTTTGGAAGGAACTATACATCCTTTAGAGGCTGGTGTTTTTTTTTTTTAACTGTATTATAATTTTCAGGCACAGTGGAATTTTCTTTATTTTAAAGGGAAAAAAATTACTATAAAACAGAGTTTCAGAGTGGGTTAGTAGTAGAGTTACAATAATTAATTAATATAATCTGTATTCTTGCCTTCAAATAGTTATTCACAGTACAAGGTACAGGCATGATATCTTGTCCAAACAATATTAGTACAAATTTATCTTTTCAATGAACTAAGAGAAACTATCTGACTATCTTAACTACCTTGTGTATAAATAGTTGTTTCTTTTTCATTTCCTTCCTCTCCCCTTTTCCCCATCATGGTTTGTGTTTTTGAAGTTTTATCCCAATTCACAGTATCTATTGCACATTTTGGACCCTATTCACTCATGTAATTTTTCACACAGTACAATGTTTATGCATATAGGTCTTATTTATTTCACTCATGAGTGTGGCTTCAAATTGCATTTGTTTGCCTATAAAAGTCTCAAGATTATCCTTCTTTATAGCTGAGTAGTACTCCATGACATTAAAAAAATATCTTTTTTTATCCATTCCTCCATTGATCAGCATTTGGATTGTTTCCAAGATTTAGCTATCACAAATTGTTCTGCTATAAACGTGGGTGCACATATATCACTGTGATGTTGTGTTTTTGATTCTTCTAGGATGGTAACCAGAAGGAAAATAGATGAGTCAAATGGAAACTCTAATCCAAGATTTTAAAAGAATCTCTACACTGATTTCCACAGTGGTTGCAATAGTCCACACTCCCACCAACAGTGGAAAAGTGTTCCTTTTTCTCCACATCCTCTCAAGTATTTGTTATCAGTTGATTTTTTTGGTTATAACCATTATTTCTAGAATGATACAGAATCTCAGTGTTGTTTTAATTTGCATCTCTCAAATGACCAAGGTTGTTGAATCTTTTTTCATGTATTTATTTGTAATTTGCATTTCTTTATCTGAGAAGTATGTATTCATCTCAAATGCCCATTTTTAGACTGGGTCTTTGAAATTGGGGGTATGATTTTTTGAATTCTTTTTATGTTCTATATATAAGTCCTATTACTAAGGCACAACTGGCTATATTTTTTTCACACTCTTTGGGTTACGTTTTCACTCTGTTGTTTATTTCTTTTGTTATGAAAAGTCTTTTTAATAAAAGGAGATCCCATTTGTTGATTCTTTGTAATATTTTCCTTGTAGTCTGTGTTTTGTTCGTGAAGTATCTGCCTACACCACATAGGTATACTTCGGGATTTCTACCTGTAATCTCTTTTAGTAAATCTAGTGTTTTTATTTTAATATTTAAATATTTGATCCATTTTAACTCCAGGTTAGTGAATGTTGATAGTCATGGGCCTAGTTTAAGTCTTTAGCATGTGGAGAGCCAGTTTTTACAGCACCAAATTCTTTCTTTCAGTTAACATGCTTGGTTCCTGTGTCAAAGATAAGGCGGCTGAGTGTGTTTGGAGTTATTTCTGCATCTTTCATTCTGTTCTTCTGATCCTTGGTCCTGTTTATTTTTCCCCAGTACCATGATGATTTTATCGCAGTAGCTTTGTAGTATAATTTCAGATCTGGGATTTTGATGCCCCCTGACTTGTCTTTGTTTCTCAGAATCGCTTTTTCTATTTCAGGTCTCTTCTGGTTCCAAATGAATTTTAAGAATGTTTTCTCTAGATCTGTGATGTATACAAATGGTACTTTGATTGGGATTGTAAGAAATCTGTATAAAAGCTTTGAGGATATGGCCATTTCGCCATACTGGTTCTCTCTATCCAAGAGCAAGAGGTAGCTTTTTACCTTCCAATATCCTCCTTTTTTTAGGTACTGTAATTTCCACTGTACAAATCTTTTACATCTTTTGTTAGATTGAGTCCTAAGTATTTTAATTTTTTAGACACTATTGTGAAGGGTATTGTTTCCCCAATCTTTGTCTCTGCTTGTTGCTTGTGTACAGGAATGCTACTGATTTTTGAGTGTTGCGTTTGTATCCTGCTATACTGCTAAAGTTTGATATTAAATCTATAGGCTTTTTGGTGGAGTTTTGGGGTCTTCTATGTAGAGTATTGTGTCATCTGCAAATAATGATAATTTAACTTCTTCTTTTTATACCTTTGTTACTTTTTTTCTCCTTTCTGATTGCCCTAACTAATGTTTTCAGAACTATACTGAATGGGAGTAGTAATAATGGACATACTTGTCTTATTCCTGGTTTCAGAGTGAAAGTATTCAGTTTTTGACCATTTAATATGATGATAATTGTTGGTTTGTCATGGATGACTTTTACAAGATTGAGATAAACACTAACTGTTCTAATTTTCTGTAAGGTGTTTTTTTTTTTTATCATGAATGGGTGCTGGACTTTGTCAAATGCTTATTCTCACATCTATTGAGATAATCATGTATTTTTGTCTTTGATTATGCTAATATAGTATATTGCACTTATTGATTTGTGTATGTCAAACCATTCCTGCATGCCCAAAATGAATTCTACTTGGTCATGATGTATAATCTTTTTGATGGTTTGCTGCATTGTGTTTGCCAATATCTTATTAAGGATTTTTGCATGAATATTCCTTAGATAGAATGGCCTGTAGTTTTCCTTTTTGTCTGCATTCTTCTCTTGTTTTTGAATTAGGGTAATACTTGCTTCAAGGAATTATATTGGAAGTAATGCTTTCCTTTCAATTTCCTTGAAGAGTTTCAGCATTAGTGGCATTAGTTTTTCTCTAAATTTCTTGTAGAGTTTGATAGCAAATCCATCAGGGTATGGGCTTGCCTTTGTTGGTAAATTTTTAATTAAATTTTCAATTTCATTGGTTGATTTAGTTTTGGCAATTTTATTGTGTCTAAGAATTTGTCTATTTTTTCTGTTTTCCATCTTATTAGAATATAGGTTCTTGTGGGAGATAACTTGAATGACTCCTCTTGGATGCAGAAAAATTGTTGCAACTTTGATTATATGGAGACTTATTTGTTTATACTGATGCCTATAGAGCTGACTATGGTATTTTCTCTTCTCTTCAATTGGCTATAAGCATTGCAAATAAGGCCCCCTGAGGTACTGGTATGTAATCTCTAAAGCCATCAGAGAGTCTCCTGTTTTCTCACATAGTGCTCTTTCTAAAATACATAATTTCAGAAGGATGGTAGAGCCAGTCAGCTCCAGGAATGTCAACTGGGTAGGAGCCTCGAGATAAAGAGGCTGAGTCCTCATGGCACAAATGTTTACATATTGTCTTAGTAACTTTTTACTTGTTGCTGAGACAAAATACCTGAAGCCCAAGTTGGGAAAGGAAAGGTTTATTTCTTACAGTTTTTGGAGGTTTCAGTCCATACTCAGTTGGCTCCAAGGCAGACAGGCATGACTGGGCCGCAGTTCATAGGGGCTGCAAACAGCAAGCAGGAACCAGCAAAGAGCAAGACACACCTTCTTCCTGCCATTACATCACATCCTGGCTCCACCCCCTTGTGGGTGGAGCACTGACACTATCAATCCAAGCACTAGACCATGAACAAATAACAAATGCACAATGCAAACTCGTGAGGCCTGGGGGCCACAGACATAAACCATGACACATATATATCCTTATCTCTGTATTTTGCAGAGATGCTTTTCACACTACCTGACTAGCCAACTCGTTACTCATGTAGTTCCCACCATTCTCACTGTCACTCATCATAGGACCACACCCTTTTCACAAGATAATAAATTCTGAGAGAAGCCTAGGATCAAGGCCTTTGTCTGCACATCCTAATGAGGACTGGATTTAGGATGCCTTGGCTGCCCCTAACTTGTAATATGTCTTGGTGTCTTTACTCTCACCATGGGTTGCATTGAAGGTTAACTTGCTGAGATTCCAATAACATCTCAATGGGATTAAAAATATAATTTTTTGCATTATGAACAAAACTGGAAAAGGGATTACACTACTTGGATAAATGTATTCAATATTTGGGGTTAAAATAGCTTCTCATAGTAGGTATTGATGTTCTGGATTTCTTGAGATTCATTGTGATTTCCCTATTTCATTCCTAAATTGCTTAAATTTGTATTTTTTCTTGTCTCTTTTTGATGAAGTTGGCTAATAGTTTATCAATTTTATTTGTTCTTTCAAATGACAAATTTTTCAATTCATTGATTCTTTATATCTGTTTTTAGTTTCTATTGGATTAATTTTTGCTCTTTGTGATTTCGTCCCTCACATGATCTTTGAGTTTGATTTGTTATTCTTTCTTTCTTTTTTTTTTTTTTATTTAAGAGGAAAAAGAGAAAAACACAAAACAAACCAAAGCGGCGTAAGGGTACACGCAATACAGAACTACAAAACAAAACAAAACAAAACAAAACAAAACAAAACAAAAAAACATAACAGTAAGAAATTACCTGCTAGTAGATTACACACTATCTTCTTGAAAATAGTTCCTCAAATCACAGTATCAAAGAACACTAGGTGGACATTCAAACAGGGAGACTGCAAACAGCTGTGTTCAATGTTCCAAAAACATTGATAAAATCAGCTATTTAACACCCCCAAACACACTTGCTGTTATATCCGTTAGAGCTCTTTTTCTTTTTTTTTTCCCTCTCTTTTTTACAACAAAATTTACACATCTTGGATTTTATTACTCCTTAGTGCTTATTACTTTCTTGGGGGGGGGGAGAATACAGTCAAATATGGCAAAACAAAGCTGTCAGTCAATACCAAGGATAGACATAGCACATGGTGTAGAACAGAGTACAAGTTTATCAACAATGGTTATCAACGTTGTCCCTTGTTTCCTTAAAAAGAATTGTCTATCTTATTAGATATTATAAAGTTGGACAAAACAGTAGAGAACAAGACCAATAAAACTTAGGCATTGTAAACATTACAGGACTTCCAAAGAAGACAATAGTCAAACCAGAATGGGTATCTTAGTGAATCTTATTGTCTTCAAAGTAGTTGCCTATGTCTTCAAACTTGATACTATCATATAGAATGGAACAGAGTCTAATCAGTCAAAACAAGATCGTGGGAGTACTACAGGACTTCAAAACAAGTTAATAGGAAATCGAAAAGAGTTACTATTTATATATCCTAATTTTTTTGAATTTTTTCTTTAATTAAGACAAACATAAGAAATGACTAAATAATTTTTTTTGAAACAATAAGGGGGAGATTGAGATAAAACAGGACATAACAATATAACAATAGAGGTCACAGCATGACTGTTTCAACAACCTAGTACTTCACCACCTTATAACCTGACTTAATAGTAGTTACCATAGTGTCTTTTTCCTTGAAATATTTGGATAAAACTTCATATACTCTAGCTTCAAATATTTTCATATCAAGAAGCCCAGAATAAAGCCTTTCTAATTAATGAGTGAAAACTTTATAAGGCTTCAAGGCCACCTAATGGGGAATCATGATTACCACATATTTTTATATATTTGAATCATTATTTACATTAGGGAAACTATTCGGTATTCACACATGCGAGATTGATTTATTTCACTAATGAGTATGGTCTCAAGCTGCGCCCATTTATTGATAAATATCTCAATGTGATCCTTCTTTATAGCTGAATAATACTCCATTGTATAGAAATACCACAACTTTTTTATCCATTCCTCAGTTGATGGGCATTTGGGTTGTTTCCAAGATCTGGCGATTACAAATTGTGCTGCTATAAACATAGGTGCACATAAATCACTGTGGTATGATGCTTTCAGTTCTTCTGGGAATATGCCTAGAAGTGGAATAGCTGGAATAAATGGGATTTCCAGTCCCAACTTTTTGAGACATCTCTAGACAGATCTCCACAAAGGCTGTACCAGTCTACACTCCCACCAGCAGTGCAGGAGAGTTCCTTTTTCCCCACAGCCTCTCCAGCATTTGTTGTCAGTTTTCTTGATCCTGGCCATTCTTTCAGGAGTGAGATGGTGTCTCAGTGTGGTTTTAATTTGCATTTCTCTAATGACCAATGATGATGAGCATTTTTTCATGTATTTATTTGCCATTTGCATTTCTTCATCTGAGAATTGCATATTCATCTCAGATGCCCATTTTTGGATTGGATCTTTGAATTTCGGAGGTCTGAGTTTCTTTAATTATTTATATGTTTTAGACAAGAGGCCCTTGTCTGAGAGAGAGTTCACTAAAATCTTTTCCCAGTTTGTGGGTTTTCTTTTCACTATGCTGGAGATTTCTTTTGACATGCAGAAACTTTTTAATAAGAAGTGGTCCCAGTTATTGATTCTGGGAAGTATTTCCCGTGCGGTTTGAGTCCTGTTCATGAATTCTTTACCTACTCCTATGTCTCCAAGGTTTCTACCTATTTTGTCTTCCAATAGATTTAGTGTTTCTGTTTTAATATTCAGATCTTTGACCCATTTACATTTTAATTTAGTACATGGTGATAGACATGGGTCTAGCTTTAGTTTTCGGCAAATGGAGAGCCAGTTTTTCCAGCACCATTTATTAAAGAGACTGTCGTTCTTCCAGTGAACCTGCTTGGCTCCTTTATCAAAAATAAGGTGGTTGAGTGTGTTCATAGTTGTGGTTGTATCTTCTAATCTATTCCACTGATCTTCAGCTCTGTTTTGATTCCAATACCATGTTGATTTTACTACTGTTGCTTTGTAGTATAACTTCAAGTCAGGGATTGTGATGCCTCCTGCTTTGTCTTTGCTGCTTAGAATTGCCTTTGCGATTCTAGGTCTCTTCTGGTTCCAGATGAAATTTAGGAATGATTTCTCTAGATCTATAAGGTATGTTGATGGTATTTCTATTGGGATTGCATTGAATCTGTATAACAGTTTTGGGAGAATGGCCATTTTCACAATGTTTGTTCTTCCTATCCATGAGCAAGGGATGTCTTTCCATTTTCTGAGATCATCTTCAATTTCCTTTTTCAGTGTATTATAATTTTCACTGTATAAGTCTTTCACTTCTTTCGTAAGAGTAATTCCTAAATATTTCATTTTTTTGCTTGCTAATGTGAATAGTCCAGTTTCTCTTATTTCCCTCTCTGTAATTTTGTTGTTCGTGTATAGGAATGCTATTGATTTCTGAGTATTGATTTTGTATTCAGCCACATTACTGAATTTATTTATTGTATCTAAGAGTATTTCAATGGAGTTTAGGGGGTGTCTATGTAGACTATCATGTCATCTGCAAACAATGATAATTTAACTTCTTCTTTTCCTATCTTTACCCCTTTTATTTCTCTTTCTTGCCTAATTGCTCTGGCTAGTACTTCCAGTACTATATTAAATAGGAGTGGTGATAAAGGACATCCTTGTCTTGTACCCGATTTTAAAGTAAAGGCTTTCAATTTTTGGCCATTTAGTATGATGCTGGCTGTTGGTTTGTCATAAATGGCCTTTATTATATTGAGGTAAAGACCATTTATTCCAATTTTCTGTAAAGTTCTTATCATGAATAAGTGTTGGACCTTATCGAAGGCTTTTTCTGCATCTATAGAGATGATCATGTGATTCTTATTTTTGTCTTTATTGATATGGTGGATTACATTTATTGATTTGCGTATGTTGAACCATCCTTGCATTCCTGGGATGAATCCCACTTGGTCATGGTGTATAATCTTCTTGATGATTTGCTGGATCCTATTTGCCAATATTTTATTGAGGATTTTTGCATCTGTGTTCATTAGGGAGATCGGTCTATAGTTCTCTTTTATAGTTGGGTCTTTCTCAGGTTTTGGTACTAGAGTAATATTTGCTTCCAGGAATGACTTAGGAAGATTGCTTCCCTTTCAATTTCATTGAATAGTTTGAGGAGTGTCGGCATTAGGTCTTCTTTATATTTCTTGTAGAATTCTGCAGTGAATCCATCTGGGCCTGGGCTCTTCTTGGTGGGCAAGGACCCAATTACATTCTCAATTTCATTAGCAGAGATTGGGTTATTCAACAGTTTTATATCCTCTTGATCTAGCTTTGGTACTTTATATGCTTCTAAGAATCTGTCTATTTCTTCTGTGTTATCAAACTTTTGAGAGTAGAGGTTTTCAAAATAGGTGTTGATGATCCTCTGTATTTCTATTGGGTCTGTAGTGATTTCTCCTTTTTCACTTCTTATTGCATGAATTTGAGCTTTTTCTTTCCTTTTTTAAATAAGGTTGGCTAGGGGCTTATCGATTTTATTTATTCTTTCAAAGAACCAACTCTTTGATTCGTTGATTCTTTGGATTGTTTTCTTAGTCTCTATTGCATTGATTTCTGCTCTGATTTTTATAATTTCCTCTCTTCTTTTGGCTTTGGGCTTCACTTGCTCTTCTTTTTCTAGCTGTTTGAGGTGTAGCATCAAGTTATTTATTTGTATTCGTTCTGTTTTCCTGATGTGGGAACTCAGTGCAATAAATTTTCCTCTCAGAACGGCTTTCATTGCATCCCACAGATTCCGGTAAGTTGTATCTGCATTTTCATTTTCTTTTAGGTATTGTTTAATTTCTTCTTTAATTTCTTCTGTGACCCACTGATTACTCAAGAGTGTGTTATTTAGTTTCCATGTGTTTGCGGAATTTTTGCAGTATCCTTTGTCATTAATTTCTAATTTCAGAGCGCTATTATCTGATAATATGCAAGGGATGATTTCAACTCTTTTGCATTTGCTTAAATATGTTCTGTGAGCTAATATATGGTCTATTTTAGAAAATGATCCATGTACTGCTGAGAAGAATGTGTATTCTGATGTTGTTGCGTGGAACATTCTGTATATGTCTATCAAACCCATTTGTTCACAGGTGTGATTCAGTTCTGTTATTTCTTTGCTCATTTTCTGTCTGGTTGATCTGTCCCGTGGTGTCAGTGGTGTATTAAGTTCTCCTGTTACAATTGTGTTACTGGTAATTTGAGTTTTCATTTCTGTTAATAATTGTTTTATATAACTGGGTGCTCTGGAGTTTGGTGCGTATATATTTAAGATAGTTATCTCTTCCTCTTGGAGTTTTCCCCTTACGAGTATGTAGTGACCTTCTTTGTCCTTTATGGTCATTGTTGGTTTAAAGTTCACGTTGTCTGCAAACAGAATGGCTACTCCTGCCTTTTTTTGGATTCCTGCTGCATGAAGAATTGTTTTCCATCCTTTGACTTTCAGTCTGTGAGTATCTTTCTGGGTTAGATGGGTTTCCTGTAAACAGCATATGGTTGGATTTTGTTTCTTGATCCATTCTGCTAGTCTGTTTCTTTTGATTGGTGCATTGAGACCATTTACATTAATGGTTATTACTGTTAAATGCTGGTTAATTGTAGGAACGTTATCTCTCTGCTGTTGCATCTTTATCTTTCGGTTCTGTTTAATTATTTGCTTTGCTTAGTGGTTTTTTCCTTTGTGTATCTAAACTGTCTTTCAATATTTTTTGCAGGGTTGGTTTGGTGTTCATGAAGTTCTTCAGCTGTTCTTTGTCATGGAAGCATCGTATTTCACCATCTATTTTGAATGATAGTTTTTCAGGATATATCAGTCTTGGTTGGAAATCATTTTGCTTTAGGATCTGGAATACTTCACTCCATGCTCTTCTTGACTTTATTGTTTGTGCTGAGAAGTCTGCTGTAATTCTGATAGGTTTTCCTTTATAAGTGATCTGTCTTTTCTCTCTGACAGCTTTTAATAATCTATTCTTGTGTTGGATTTCTGGGATGGTGATTATTATATGTCTGGGTGTAGTTTTATTTTGGTTATGACTGTTCGGAGTTCTATATGCTTCACTGATCCTGATGTCAGTTTCTGATCTCATGCTTGGGAAATTTTCAGCTATTACTTCTCTAAATATCCTCCTGACATCCTTCATGTTGTCTCCCTCTCTTTCATTAATCCCTATCATTCTTATGTTATTCTTCTTTGCATCGTCTTGCAGTTGTTGAATTGTTGTTTCCTGGTTCCTTGTTATTTTCAAAAGATCTTTCCTTTTCTGTTCACTAGCTGCAATCCTGTCTTCAAGGTCTGAAATTCTATCTTCACTTTCATTAAGGCGGTTTTTACAACTTTCAGTGGAGTTTTTTATTTCCTGTATATCTCTGTGCATCTGCATTATGTATTCTGTTTGTTTCTTATATTGCTCGTCTAGGGATTCTATCTTTTTGTTTAGTTCCTCCAATTTTTTATCTGTGTTTTCTTTAGACATATTTAGAATCTCTTTCATTTCTTTTATCATTTCTTCTTTTATCTGGGAGATTATTTCGCGTTTGAATTTCTTTAAAGCTTCCTGGAGTTGCTTGTCAATTTCAGTGGCTATTGTGTCTGATATATGAGGTGGATGGGATATATTTTCTTCTATATACATCGCTCCTAGGGTTTCTTGAGATGGGCTGGAGGTTTGAGGTTGTAATTTGGTCTTTCGTTTTGTCATTTTCCTATATTTCTGTGTTTCAAGTGTTATTTGAAAGCTTCCTCAGGATCTGTTGAAAATCCCCTTCTATGTTTGGAGCTACTGAGACTCTGGCACTGCGCTACCCCAAGCCATTGGGCCTACAGAACCAGTGGCCCTCCTCTGCCTGCTCAGAAATCCGCAGTTCCAGACAAGCTGGGCCTCAGGGACACTGTGCGCCCACCTGCCCCTTGGAAGCTCCACAGTTCTTCAATTGCAGCCGGGTTAGGGTACTCACCACAGGCTGCAGTGCTTCAGGAACCTGTGGACCCTCCCTGGTTGCAGAGATATCCACAGTCCTCCAGACACATGGAGAGGCCGATGCAGGCACCCCAAATCTGCCCAGCTCCTCCTCTGCAGACCAATGGCCAGGCGCGGCAGCTAAACAGGCTGGGCTAGGCTGGTAGTGTGGGCCAGCCCACCTATCGGGAGCTCAGCAGGTCTCCAAATGAAGCCGGAATGGGGAGGCTGATGTGGAAGCCTCAAACCCACCTCTCCCCTTCACTGCACCTGGAAGCCTGAGGGAACTCCAGCAGTCTGGGTGCAGATATCCAGAGTCCTCCAGACACGCAGAGAGGCCGGTGAGGGCACCCCAGATCTGCCCAGCTCCTCCTCTGCAGGCCTATGGCCAGGCGCGGCAGCTAAACAGGCTGGGCTAGGCTGGTAGTGTGGGCCAGCCCACCTATGGGGAGCTCAGTAGGTCTCCAAGTGAAGCCGGGAATGGGGAGGCTGATGTGGAAGCCTCAAACCCACCTCTCTCCTTCACTGCACCTGGAAGCCTGAGGGAACTCCAGCAGTCTGGGCGCAGATATCCAGAGTCCTCCAGACACGCAGAGAGGCCAGTAAGGGCACCCCAGATCTGCCCAGCTCCTCCTCTGCAGACCTATCTGTTATTCTTTCTTTAGAAGTTTGAAGATCAACATTAGATTGTTTATTTGAGTTAATTCTATTTTCCTGATGTGTGAGTTCATGGTTTTAAATTTCCCTTGTAGGATTCTTTAACTGTGTCACATATGTTTCAGCATGTTTTTATCAGCATTATCATTTAATTGTGTACGCTGCTTAATTTAGTCTTTAATTTCCTCTGTGACTCATTGGTTTTCAGAAGGGTATTGTTTAATTTCTATTTGTTAACAAAGGTTTTGTGATTTCCTTTGGCACTGATTTTCAGTTTCATTGAACTATGATCAGATAGTACGCATGGAATGATTTCAGTTCCTTTACATTTACTTAAATATGTTTTGTCAGCTAATATGTGGTCTATTTTGGAGAATGTCTCATGTGCAGCTGAGAAGAATGTATATTTGAATGTTTTGGGGTGCATCTTTCTGCAGATATCTACCAAGTTTACTTGTTCACAGGCTTGGTTTAATTGTAATATTTGTTTGTTGAATTTTTGTGTAGTTGATCAATCTATTTGTGAGAGTGGGGTATTAAGGACTCCCACTACAATTTTTCTACTATTCATTTGTTTTTTCCTATCTGTTAATATTTGTTTTATGTAGTTGTGTGAACCTGTGTTTGATGCATAGATATTTATGATTGGTATCTATTTTTCTTGGAGTTTTCCTTTAACAAGCATATAGTGACTTTATTTGTCTCCTTTGATCAATTTGGGCTTAAAATTTGCATTGACTTCAAGTGGAATATCTAACTCTGTTTTTTTCTGGGTTCCTGTAGCATAGAATTGTTTTTACCTTTTGACTTTTAGTTTATGAATTTCTGTTTGGGATATATATATTTCTTGAATGCAGAATACTGTTTGTTCTTGCTTCTTGACCCATTCTGCCAGTCTGCTTTTTTGGTTTGGTGAGTAGAGATCATTTATGCTGATGGTTATGACTGATGTGTATTGACTTTTATTTTTCATGTTGTTTTTCTGTTGTTTGTTCCATCTTTTTCCTCTGTTTAACTGCTTTCCCTGCCCTGTCTGCATGACTTCTTTCTATTGGTGTTCATGTGTTTGTGGTCTATGCTATCTTATTCTTATATGTCCTCCAGAGTATTCTACAGAGCTGGTTTGGTGGTCATAACTTTCTTCACTTGTTTTTTGTCATGGAAATATCTTTTTTTCTCCACCAGTGTTGAAAGATAGTTTTGTGGAGTACATCAATCTGGTTTGAAGATTATTTTCCCTTGATGATTGGAATGCCTCATTTCAAGATCTCCTAGATATGAGGGTTTGGGTTCAGAAGTCTTTTGTGATTCTGATGGGCTTTCCTTTAGTGGTGATATGCTTCTTTTCTCTACTTTCAATGTTTTGTTCTTGTGTTGAATTAATTATATGCCTTAGCATAAATTTATTTTGGTCATGGCTATTTGGAGTTCTATATTTTTCACTTATTTATAAGTCAAATTCTTTATTTATTTTGGGAAGTTTTCTGGTATTCTGAAGAGGTTTTTAATGGCTTTTGTGCTGTCTCCAGATATTTTAGTGATCTCAATAAATCTTACATTGTTCATTTTTGCTTCATCCTGTAGCTATTGGATTGATATTTGTGGTTTATTGTGATTTTTAAGATACAGTTGTTTTCCTTTTGCTATTCATGTTCCTGTCTTCCAGATCTCATATTCTATCTGAGCCTTCATTCAGCCTGCTGCATATACTTCCAGTGGGGTTTCTAACCTCATGCACTTGTTTGGATCTGTTTCATTGATTCCCTTTCCTGCCTATGTTTGACATTCATTAGATAGTTCTTGTTCTGCTTGTCCATTGTGTGCACCTTAGCCAGGGTCCTACTGTGTCAGTGGCATTCTCACAGGCCTCGGGGCCCTGAATTCTGCCTTTGGAGGGAGGGAGCAGTGGATCTCAGACTTCTCTTGCTGGTGGGCCACCTCAGGTCAATGGAGGGAAGGGGGAGCTAAACACACACTCCTTTCATCACTCCCACCATCTCAAGATGATGGAAGAAGGGAGGAGTGTGAATTCAAACACCTGTATCTCACTGAGCCATCTGGGGCAATTGGAATTTTCTGATAGCATCTACTAGATAACAATTTATAAAACATTGCTTATAATTATATTAAATACCAAGATAAATCTATAAGACACCAATAATTATCCCAATAATATAGAATTTCAAAAATGCGCATAACATGGCCTTTCTAAACTAAAACAAAACATTCTTTAATAGAAGACTTATAACTAATCAGATTGCTTTAAAAATGGCTTTATGTTTGAATATCTTAATGCGTAGGATAATAAGTGAATCATACTGTTTTCAGGAAAATGAATAACAATTCTTCATGACCTGATTCCCCCTACTCCTGATTGTCAGGATTGCTTTTTATCCAACTTTCTGTGTTCAAACAAGAGTCAGTCATTCTGACATCAGTCTTTATAAGTCAGATACAGAGAACTTTGGAAACATTGGGTCTGGGAAGTTTCAAAGGAAGCTGAAAAATAAGCAGTCATTTAAGTTTCCTACAATTTTGTCTGGAAACCTCATTAGGAAAACAGAACAGGAAAATATTTTCTCTCTCTATGTTGAAATAGTATCCAATTTATGTAAATTGAAAATTTTGCAGTTACAGTTTTGCCACTGGATGATGCTCTTGTATTTTCAGTAACAAAAACCAAAGTTAGAAATATAGTTTAGAATCTACCTATTCTGGTTAAAATGTAACATACCACAGCATTATAATAGCAAATTTTAGAATATGGGCATTTTCTAAAAGGAAACATTGAAAAACTTGGTGACAACATGTGAAATAGTAGACTAATACTATTCAAGTGTCTGAGTTCCATAATTGGGATGATGCTTTGAGCTAGCAACTATGTAGAGTTTTAATGCTGTGTTCCCCAATATTGGTTTTATTTATTACCCAGGGGCTCTTAACATGCAAAATTGTCTATGAGACATCCATTGCCCTAAAGAAATGTTTTAGCATGATCAGAGAATTTAAAATTAATGCTTTTAATTTTTTAATTGCAAAAACCAATCTGCATAAGAATGAGGGCAAAAGCAAATGCACACAATGAGTCAAAGGATTCCTTCTCTTTCTCCTCCTAAGGAATTACACTAGGTTGTGCAGTGGGAGAGTAAGGAGGGTTGCAGGGAACACATTGTTAGACACCTGAATGCCTGAGAGAAGCTGCTGTGTGCCATTGTCTTTAAGCTGAGACAAAACAGAAATATTACTTACACTGGAAACGTGTCTGTTTGTCTTGTTCTTCCTCCATCAATACAAATGGTTAACTAAGTACCACAACCATATTGGAAGACAAATAGTGAAAATAAATACAACAAAAATAAGGGAAGACCAAGAAGGAGGAATGGAAGAAGAGAGATACTTTGCTGAAATGGCTAATGTGTGAAAGTTGGAAAATCCAAAATTTAAAGTTATATGTGCAGTTTGAGGACTCAGGAAAGAGTTGATGCTATATCTTAAATCCAAAGAAATCAGGAGATAGAATTCTTCTTAGAGGGAGGCCTTCAAAAGATTGAATGATTCCCTTACATTGAGGTGGGTAATCTGCCTGACTCAAGGTTTACTTACTTAAATATTAATCTTTCCTAAAAGTGTCTCCACAATATTGAGACTATTTTTGGATCAAATACCTGTATACTATGGCGTAGCTAAGTTGACACATGAAACTAACCATCATATATGCTAAAACAATTTAGCAAAAGACAGGATAATACAGTTTAGGAAATCTAGAATGTAACAAAAAATATGGGATATCTAAGAGACAAAATAGAAGCTATAGGTCTTGATATTTCAAAATGATATGGTTGATAAACAAAATCTAGTATCCAAAATTTTCTTCTAAAATTTAAGAACACCCAAGTAGAGAATAAATTAAAATGATCTTCACACAGAAGAACAATTATTTCCAAAGGAATATGAATTATATCAGCATCAGAGCTGTCATTATTAATCATTGAATGTTAGAAGATTATATGTAACCCATTCAAAACATAAAAAAGAATGTGACATTAAATCTAAAATTCTATATATAGGCAAACTAGCAATCAAATGAGAAGTAGAATGAAAGAATTTTAAATATGATGGTTTAAATTTTTTCTTTACATACTCTCAACTTGAGTGTTAACTGAAAGATTTATTCCAGAAATTAAAATGGTGAAAAAAATATCTTATTTTGAAAAAGGGGAGATTTTATTCTCAAAACAAAGAGGGTATATGGAGGCTAGAGAAGGTGGGATCCAAACAAGAAAGAGACAGCTGGAACTGTATTAAAAGATTCAGATTCAGATAACCACTTAGCCTTATTTGATCTAGAGAATAGAAGTCTATGGATGACAGGTATTTAGTGCAAAAAAGAGACTGAGTAAAACATAAAATCTGTTGAGAATTTGGATGTAAAAATGCAATGTGGTACCTTATCACAGTTGAAAATATAAACTCTGGAACCTGATTGTGTTTGAGTTTTGTTCCCCCCAGTCACTCATCTCCATTGTGTGACTTTGAGCATGCTCGCTGAGGTCTTTCTACTTCTTTTATTTCACCTTTAATGTGACTACAGTAATATTGTCCACCTTTATAGGGATGGTGGGGGTTCCACAGTGCATTAATTATTGCTATGTTGGAAAACTTAGTCAAGTAAGACAATTATAAACTTTTATTGTTTTTCACAGATTCATTTTAGGTCAAGAACATAGAAGAAGCTTGGCTGGAATTTCCAGCCTAAGTTTAGAAATAGTGTTGAGGTGTTGGCACTACACTGGCTCCTTCACTGCCAAGAACTTGCTACTGGGTGTTGACAAGAGACCTCTATGCCTGCTTATAAATGTTCTTCTGAAGATGCTTAAGTGTCCTTAAATGCAGTGGCTGGCTTTCCTCAAAGCAAGTGATCTAAGAGATGAAGTGTCTGGCAGAAACTATCCATTTTATGACCTAGATTTTAAATTTCAAAGCATCACTCTTACCCCATTCCTGACTAAATGTTTATCATGAGGCCCAAACTTGAAAATAAAAAGAATGCAAATTGAGAAATATCAGTGAATTTATGTAAGTGGTACATATGTAAAACATATAGAACAATTCATGACAAAAATGAGTTAGATGTGTTTGTGTGATAGCTTTATAAAAATTATAAATATATTGTTTGAGTATTAGTATATGGGCATATATATATAAATATATCCTGTAGTTGTTTAGTGGTTAAGGGGATTGGTTCTAGGACTCCTCTAGATACCAAAATCTGCAGTTGCTCAAATCTCATATAAAATTGTGTAGACTTTTCATATAACCTGTGAATATCTTTGCTTATACTTTATATTATCCCTAGATTACTTAATCAGTAAAACAGCATAAATCTTATATAAATAGATATTTTGCGTCATTTTTTAGTAAACAAGGATAAGGAAAGCAGCCTGTAGAGAAGTATTTTTTAAGAAAATATTTTCAATGTGGTTAATGAATCTCTGTTTGTGGAAGATGTAAAGGGTTGATTGTTTTCATTTTTATGCAGCATTTGAAAAACCATTATTAATTCTAATAATATGTTCATGGACGTTTTTAGACTTCCAATGAATCTAACCACAATGTCTGCACTACAAAGCATTTTCTTTCTTACTTTTGAGTCTGTATGTATTTTATGACTTTCCTATACTGGTGAAGAATTCCAGTATAGTACTGAAGAAGTAATAGCAGATATTGTTAATTTGTCCCTGATATTAGGAGTTACATTTTCAATTTTCAAATATGATATTGATAGGGGGTTTTTGGAGATGCTCTGTCAGTGATGAATTTTTGTATGACTTAGTTTACTAAGTTTTTGTCAAGAATGCATACTGAATTAAAACTTTTTCTGAAGCTGCTAAAATGAACATATGGCATTCTTCTCTTGCGATGGAAATGTGATAAATTACAACTTTACTGTTCCTCTTATTCATTGAATCTTCACACTAGGAAGGGTAGAGTCCCATTCTGAGATTTTTGAGTAACATAGATCAGGATTCAGGGCTATAAAATTCTGAAAATATGATTGTGATTATTAGTTATTCACAGATTTGTCTTTAGCAAATCCTATTGTAAGTTATAATGAAGATTCATGTTGATTATGTGTTCTTTTCTAGAGTTAAATTTTTTATAGTTTAAAAACTTAAGTTTTATGCCTTTGAGTCTCTGAATTCAGGCAGAAAGAGTTATCTATGTTTTTGATAGCACATTTTCATGTAATTAAAAAGTTAAATTAAGTCCCTGTATAAAAATCACCAAAAAACCACGATTATGGAAATGTTATTTTAAAAAAATCTTCAAAATAATGTGGTAAATTATATATGCACACAAACCCATTTGCACACTCAAGTAGTAACTGAGTTTAAGTATAGAATTAGATTGGCATCCTAGATTTGTTTTTCATTTTATTTATTTCACCATTGTTAGTTGTCTCTGTGTTAAGTAGAAAAGTGCATGGAGATACATAAATTCTGCTGTTCCTCAAGCCCACTGTGAATGAAACAGAAAATCATGGGACTGGAGTCAGATTCCTACAAGATTAGCTTGCATTTAAAGCAGAAACAAAGCTGTATTTTGTTTCCCTTAAAACTTTTTCTTAAAGAAGAAAATTTATTTTATATTTTTCTTTGGAATTGAGCCTTGTTGACCTTAAATAGCTCACCATTTTCTCTGTTTAATACTCCAGCAGGTAAGAAATGCTGGTAATTATCCAGCTAGAAAAATAGGCCCCTTGAAAGTCACTTTTCTTTCTGACCATGTTAGAAGTGGCTCCTTTTCAGTTAAGCAATCAGTATTCTCCAAACATTGGATTTTATGACACAAGGAGATGCAAGTGTTAAATCCCAGTAAATGTCAAAGAAGTTGTTGACTTCACCCGTTTTGCATTCCATGTCTCTCCTAGGAGTGTGAGAATTGGTTCAAAGAAAATGGTGTATGGTAAATGCTGGCAAAGACTTTGTGCATGTTGGCAAGTCATGAAGAAAGGCAAAGCTGGCAAGAGACAGAACAGTAATTACTACCATGTTTGGAGTGGCTAGGATGTGCCAGACATTCATAAACATAATTTCATTTGTTCTTTCACCACTCCAGGGAACAAACTTTGTTATCTCTGGTTTACATATGAGAAGATGATCAGAGAAATTATAGAAATTTCACTCTTTGTTAGTGGTAGAGTTAGGATATAAATGCAATTCTATCCAATTCCAAAGTCCACACTGATACTTGCCTTAGTGATTCCAGATAACACATTTTCATTTACATTTCCAATTATTTGAATACGTTGCCAATGGCACATGTTTAAAAGCACAAGTAAGTTTTAACAGTCAAATACAATTGTAAATGAGCTAGAATAATCAGTCAAAGTAATTTTGAATAGGACTGCATTCAGAGACATGCTAAAAAGATGCTTGCTTATTTAGAGTGCCATGGTAAGACAGGGTTTTGCTTAGTATTCCAAATTCAGTAGGTTGTGGATCTAATAAACATTCCCTTTAAGTAAAGAAACAACAAAAGATATTTTTATGGAGAATTAAAAATACCATATTAATTTGTATCTCTCAAATGACCAATGATGTGGAAAACTTTTTCATGTATTTATTTGCCATCTCTACTTCTTCATCTGAGAAGTGTGTATTCATTTCAGATGCCTATTTTTAATTGAGTTTTTAAATATGAGGGAGTCTGGATTTTTTCAATTCTTTATAGATTCTAGATATTAGTCCTTTGTGTGAGGGATAACCGTCTAAATGTTTTTCCTACACTGTGGGCTGTCTTTTCACTCTGTTTTTTCTAGTGTACAAGAGCTTTCAGATTTCCTGTTTTATACGCTGTCACTGGTTTATTATCAGAAAAAAATTACTAACCAGTAATAAACATATGAGTTCAAACAACTTTATTGACTTCAAATAATACCACCTGTGTTAAAACTTGAGAAATGATAGGCTTCCTTTCAGAAGATATTTGTTAAATTTCCAAATTTATGTTTTTTTAAAAGTCATTTCACTTTTCACTTATGAGGATAGTGTCAAGTTGCCTCCATTTACCTATAAAAGTCTCAAGATCATCCTTTTTATAGCTGAATAATATTCCATTGCATAAAAATACCACATCTTTTTTATCCATTCTATGGTTGACGGGCATTTTGGTTGTTTCCAAGATTTAGCTATAACAAATTGCTAAACCTATAAACATGGGCACACATATATTGCTGTGACCTGGCCTTTTCGATTTTTCTGGGAAAATACCCATGAGAGAAATAGCTGTATTGAATGAAACTTCCAATCCTAGTATTTTAAGGAATCTCCATGCTGATTTCCAAGGTGGCTACACCAGTCTACGTTCCCACCAACAGTGGAGAAGTGTCCCTTTTTCCCCACAGCCTCACCAACATTTGTTATCAGTTGATTTCTAAATATCATATTGTCTCTCTAGTATAAAACATGATAATAAAAAACTACAAGAGTAATAAGATCCAAAATGTATAATATATATTGTAGTAATAAGAGAAAGAAAGTGCTTTTAAAAAGGATATAACTATGTATTCTATTCATTTAGGAGTTAGACTAACCTTCAGTTTAGAATTACTACAAAAATATACAATGAAAGAGAAGAACTTCATTTTATTGTAGATCCTCAATTTTTATTTCATGTATTTGTTCTTTTATTGATACCTTATATACTTTTTAAATATCATCAAAAATGATTTTTTTCAGGATAAAGTACAAGGAATTTTTTGTGTATCTGTTTTTGTGCTATTTATGCTCAGAAAAGAGGACATTTAAAAAAGAATACTGCGAGGGTTCTGTCTGCTGCCCATTCTACTAGTGACTCTACATATTCTACTAGAGAGGCTAGCCTTCCCAGCTTATGTCAGTTCATCAGCTGCCACATAAATATAGACAAAGCGGGCAAACAATTGAAATTCACATTAAACAAAAAGGGAATGTCTTATGGTTTTTCTCCCCTTTGTGGCAATTCCCTTTATCTATTTATCCATTCAGGCTTTTCCTACGATTAGAAACACATTTATAAGGTGCTATAAAATAGTACTATTATTATATATTTTCCTGCATTATTTCTCTTCTTTCAATATGATTGTCTCCTTTTATAAAGGTTTTTACACTTACCTCTTCTTTTGTTCAGAGTATCTCATATTGCAGATATTTTATTGTTAATCATTGCTTGGTCCATGGATATTTACACTGTGCTCTATTTCTCCTTTTTGGAGGCAGGTTCTTATTGTATTGTAATGTACAAGATTAAAATATTGTCATAATATTGTAGTTATCACTACCTTATAATACTGGTCTCAAAGTTAACACTGAAGAAATATAAAAAAAAAAGGTTCTGGATGTTTGGATGCAAGAAAATTCAAGGACAGTGAAGATTGTTTTGATGATCTGAGAAGACTGACTGTAGTGTGGGATAAATGTGTGAGGGTCTTACTACTGAGAAGTGGCTTGCAGTCTTTTTATTTCTCTTCCTAGTTTTAAATTGAGAAAGTTAGTGGTTATCTGTAGAAGTGTGAGCTTATGTTGCATTGATATAATATTCAAAGAGCAACTCATACCTTCCCTACACAAATTCACATGTAAAGCAGCTGATGTAATCAGGGGATGATGAGCTCACATAGCAACATTACAGGACATCTGAAGAGATAATTACCTCAAAGAAAAACACCAAATTTGAAATCCTAAATCACAAATGTAGGAATGTAATTTGAAGAAAATAATAGTAACTATACTAAAAAGGATAAGAAAAAATATTAAAAATATGAAACATAAAATATTATAGAATGATCCAAATCAAAATATTAAATAAGAAAACTATACTAGCTAAGTGAGAACATGAAAATTGAGGCTAATAATAGATTAATATAAACTAAAGACTATATTGTTGAGTTGAAAGATTAGTTTGGACAATTTGTTGGGCGTGGTTGCACATGCCTGTAATACCAGAATTTAGCTGGAGGATTACCGTGAGTTCAAGGCTACCCTGGACTACATAGTGAGTTCAAGGCCAGTCTGAATGACAGAGTGAGACCCAGTCTCAGAAAGAAAAAAATAAAATCCCCCATTGATAATTATTTGGAAAGAGTTCTTAAGTAGAAAAAGAAAGAAATATTAGGGGAGATGCAATATAAAATAGTTCAAATTCTGGGAAGAGTTTATAACTTTATAAAAACAAGACAAAAAGTGAGTATTTGTATGACAACTCTGTTAACATTCTAGGTAATATCAGCAAGATGGTGGGGAGATACAGTGTGAAAAAGCTACAAAAATATGAGAAAGCTTCTGTTAGGTGAAACATGAATGCTAGTTTAACCCACAAGTTAAAAAATAAGAAACATGCATATAAAAAGAAAGAAAGATAGAAGTGGTGGAGTAAATAAAAATTTAAAAAGGAAAACTTTAAATCAAAAACTGTCACAAATATAAATGAACTAACTTAACCACTTAAAAGAGATTTTCAAATAGACAAGAAAAAAATAAAATTTAAAAAATTTAATAGGAAAATACTAATTACAGGAAAGGTGGGTTAGCCATTTTATTGTTATACATGTGGACTTTAAGCTACAAAACAGCCAATCTATCAAGGAAATATGACATGGTTATGAAGTGTACATATTTACAGGTCAATTAGAAATATTTTTAGTGGAACATAGATGGGCCAATCTCACTCATGATTACATTTACTCAGCTGAATTTGCAGGAATAAAGAACAATAACTTTTAATTTTCTCAGCATTGGTACCAGGCTGTGATTTCTTTCTATATTCAGTCAGTAATTCCGGGGCATATTTTAGAATCACCAAATTCTGTGTTGATAAATAATTTATTTATCAACATGCTACTTCACAATCAATTTTAAAACAGGTTTATGAATGCCACACCATTCCATAACTAGAAAAGGTCGTTGTAGAAAGATTTTTAAAACTTTAGCTTTTCACTACTAAATATGTTCACCTGATCATTAGGGAATTTGTAGCTCTTTTAAAAGGAGGAAGTAATGGTAGCCAGCTCATGCTCCAAGTTCAGAGAAGTACAGCAAAGTGTCTCCATGTATGCACTGTATCTCTCCTACCTTCGGTTATGTCGTGATGTCCTGAACACAAGGTGAGTATTACAAAGGTATTAACTTACTGGTAGCTTAATCTGTGTGTTAGCACTCTGTTTCTATGACAAAATAACTTGAGAATGACAATTTAAAGGAGTTTGTAGGTGTTTCAGAAATTTCAGTCTGGGTCACCTGACTCTTAGGGTTGTGGCAAGGCAGACATATATCATAAAAAGGAAAGCTACTCAGCTCATTTCAATCAGAAGGGAGGGAGAAAAAAAAGAGGAAGAGGCAGAGGAATGGGAAGAGCCACAGGGAAGAGGAAAAGGGAGGGAAGGAAAAGGAATGAGAAAAAGAAATATAATCTCTAAGGCGACGCATTCAATGACCTGCTTCATCCAGTTTCTCCTAAATTTCCATCATTTTCCAACAATGCTGCCAAATTATAAAACCATCAATGAATCAATCTCTTGATGAAGTTATAGTCTTTCTCACCCAATTATTTCCCCCAAATCCAGCTGTTAAACCAGATGTCAGTACTCTTAGTCTTTTGGTGCACATTCTAGACCCCAGTCATAACACAGTCATAGCGAGTGATCATTTTTACATAGAAATTGGCTATCTATATGTGTTATTAAACAGCTTTAATTCCAAATTAATTATAATTACGATATGTTGATTAAAAATGAGAATAACCTCACAGTAACATTCTTAAACTGCTTGTACTTTAGTGGTTGATGAATTTCAGATAATTAATGACAAAAGTATTTGATTCTGACAAGTACCCTGGTATTAAGCATTTAACAAAAATATTAGCATGTGTGGATTTTAGAAAAGTGCCAAATAGTAAAGCTGTTGAAACAAATTATGTCTTTTGTATTATTTCATTTCTTTTTCTGATTTAAGAAGCAAATCACAGCAACTAATGCAGTTGAGGAATGGCTTTTGTTAAGCAATAAAGAAGATGCAACTGCTGAAAAGTAATTGTATACAATTACTTTTATTTTTGTTTTGAGACTGTAACTCAGCCATAAAAATAAGCCTTAGCCCAGTGTCTAAAGAAATCAGAGCACAGGATCTAAAGGAAATTTAATACATGGCATGTCTCCTTGTTACTCTCATTTTGTTTAAATTTCTTAGGCATTTGTGTTTAAAGAACTCTCAGCCCATTTATTAAGGGCAAAGGCTTATATTTTCTTAACCCAGGGAAAGACAAATCCAAGAAAAAAGGAGAGGAGAAGTGGGTGGAGAGGAATCAGAAAATATGCTCAGATTGGTTGTAACCAAATCTGCATCTTTACATTTCTGACTAAGCTGCCATCACCGCCTGCCTGCTCTGCTGTAGTCTCCTAACTGCTTTTCCCATCTTCTTCTCTTTTTACTTTATGTAGCAGCTAGGATGACATTCTAAAAGGGCAAGTTGGATTGTACTCTTAGATCCCTCTAATAACCTCCTTTTGTGTGGAGAGTAAAGTTTCTGTGCTGTGCTCTAACCTCCAAGGCTCATGTCCCTGCAGGACAGTCACTGCCCAGCTGTTGTGTCTCGTCAGCTGTCACATCCACCACTGTGCTCCAGCTAAGATCTCTGTGGCTTGGCAGAGGACAAAGCTTGTTTCCACCATCAGGTTTTACCATTGCTGACCTGTCTGCAAAGACAATACTATTGCTAGATCTTTCTACCACTGGCTTCTAGGCTTTTAAATCTCAGTTTAAATTCTTCATCTGCAGAACTTTCTTGTTTACATGAAACAATGTGTCTCTTGCTCTATCTCTATTTCTTCTCTTAATATCATATTTCTTGTATCAGCAATCAAGTTCCCAGATTACCTCGTTCACATATTTCTTTCCTTATACCTTTGTCCCAACCATAATATCAGGTCTAAAGGGCTAAGAGGTGAGTCAGCGGCAGGCAAATTATAGGTGCTCAATGACACTGATGATAGAAATTAATCATAAGTACTTATGAAACTATTTCAAAGGCTGGCACAATGTTCAAGCTTAGATATTTCAGTGATGCATCCCAGAGTCATATTTGCTTGTGTCTCTACCTGTGATTTTAAGTATTTGGAGACTGTAAAGAGCTTCTTACTTCCTTGGTTATGTCTATCGTTGTATCTTCAAGAAGACGTGCTGTTATAGAATATCAAGTTGATCAATCTGATACTAAATTGTGATTTTTCAAAGTCTACAATTCCAGAGAATTGCATAAGGGTATCATTTAAATTGTACTAGGTTGGGAGATCAACAAGAAAATGCAGTCTTGATAGGTAGCTGGGTGGAGAGCCTCTCTGGGAAAAATAGCTCAGATGCTGGAATTTGACAACATAGGGAGGGCTGGATGAGGGGAGAGTGATTCCCATGACCAAGGAAGATACTGAAGGAAAAAGAAAAATAGGAAGAGGAAGGAAAAACGCGAGCAGAGGGCTGGAGCCGGATGCCCTCACTGAGACCAGTCTGCGCTGTTTGGGTGCTCCACGGAATCAGATGATTCAAGGTCCCACTGAAGCCGCAGCCACTGATTACGGGAGTTGGTGAGTCCCGGGCCCTTGGCGGGAGAACGCGGCGCAGTGTGGAGCGGAGGCAAGGTGGAGAGCTACATTAGTTCTCCATGAGTGCTGGAAATTGGGTCCCGCAGTGGGTGTGGCCAGCTGGAAGACCTATTGGAGTTGGGCAGAGTCCGGCTCTGCAGTGGCTTCGGAAAATGACCCCTAGCCCAGAGAGGATTGGTGGGATCAGCTTGGGCTGAGTCATACCCTTGATTGGGACCCAATAGCCAGGGGTGAAACTGTCCCAACCCTGTGACATCCACAAAGCACAGGCTAAGTTGCTGAAGGCACTTGCCAGTTGAATGGCTCAGAGAAGAGCGGTTAGCCCACAGTCCCTGCATGCATCCCAGATAACAGCAAACTTGAGAGGGCAGCAAGCTCCCAGCAAGCATGCTTCAGAAAAACTTTAAGCAATACAGAGAGGGCCTGAGACTTCCACTGTGCACCTTTCTGAAAGAAACCAGAAACATGAAAAGAGAAAAAGAAAAAAAAAAAAAAAACCCAGCCTCTGACCCTGGGAAAATAAGCCCAGGAGAGGTAAACACAGAAGAGAATCAGTGCAGTAATCATGCAATATTGACCACAACATCAGCAGACATAAAGAAGTACCTTTGTGACCTCATAGACGAACTTAAAAATGAAATTCTAATCAAGTGAGGCAAGATATAAAAGGATTAATAAAAGAAATGCTAAGCCCCTCTCAAGAAGACACAGATGGAAGAATGGAGGAACCCAGAAAAGGAAGAGAAATCTTTGGTGAAGAATATAAACAAAATCTAGAATACATGAAACAGATCCAAAGAGATTACCTGGAAATTAAAAACTCCTTTGAAAGCTGGCAAAATGTCTTGACAGAAACTAAAGTTAGCCTTTCAAAAATTGAACATAGATTTGCAATGTGTGATCATGAAAGAAAAGACCTCGTAAAAATAACAAGAAACCAGGAAGTAACAATTCAAAGGCTAGATGATGACAAGAGGATTTATAATTTAAGAATAAAAAACATGAGCGAAGAAGCAGGAATAAACATAAATGAATTACAAAGGCTATTCACAGAGATAATTAAGGAAAACTTCCCAAACATAGGAAAAACAAATGATACCCAGATAAATGAGGCATACAGAACTCCAAACAACTACAACCAAAACAGATCTACATCCAGACATGTAATAATCAAGATCCCAGAAATCCAGCACAAGAACAGAATATTAAAAGTGGTCAGAGAAAAGAAGCAGATCATCTACAAAGGAAAAATCATCAAAACAACAACAGACTTATCAAGCTATCAAATTGAGAAGAGTCTGGGGGAAATAGTCCAAGCCCTGAAAAAAATAACCTCCAAACCAGATTGATATACCCTGAAAATTTACCCTCAAAATTAATAGAGAAATAAGATGTTTCCAAGACAAAGAGGAACTATGGGAGTTCATGGTCACCAATCCAATTCTACAAAAAATACTGAAGGACATGAGAGAGAGAGAGAGAGAGAGAGAGAGAGAGAGAGAGAGAGAGAGAAAGAAAATACCAGGATTCCAGCAACAGTGGCAGAGAGGCTTCAATGAAAGGAGCAGACAGTGGAATGAAGGAGAAAAGTGGACAAATAATAGCAGAAAAATAGAATAGCAGAGATGAGGCAGAGAAGTTGGGCTATAATCTCTAATATAGATAGCCTTGATACACTAACAAAAAGAAACACAGCCAGAGAAGATTAGGAGGCAGGATCCATCAAGATGCTCTGAATAGGAAATATACTCAACCCAAAAGAGGGTTGATAAACTGAAAATTGAAGATGAGAAAATAATGCTTTATGTGACAGGGAACCAGAGGGAAATAGGGACAACTCGTCCAGCCACTGCAGATAGGTTTGGAAAGTCACGACATTTTGTGCAGTGGAGAACTACATGGCTAGAAAGAAGGAAAACCTTGTGGCTTTAGTAAGTAAAGGAATACAGCTCATGATCAAGCTCAGGGGTAAAAAGATTCAGCACCACTCAGATAGATAATGGGTTGACCCCCTAATTTAAAAACTAAAGGAGCTAATGAGACCCAAAATATTACAAAGCATCCTAAGAAATGGAAAGATGAGGATTAGCCTAAAAAAGGAAGGCAGAGGACATTGTTAATAGTGTATCAGGATTTAAAAGCCACATTAGTCTTATCACTTTGTTTAGTTTGATTTTATTTTTTTCTGGTCTGTCTACTCATACTAGATTTGAGGGCACAGACAGCTATCCCCAAAATAGCAGGCTATAGTACAGTAACTATCCTTAATTTCCTATTAACTAACCTGAAGCCCTGCTTATGTGTCTTTTTCATTGCATGTTTTTCTAGGAATTTGTTTTGTTGTCTTGTTTTGATCTGTTTTTCCCTATAATACAGAAAGGATGGATATACATGTAGAGAGTCACACATGGGGGAGAATTTCTAAACAGTTTATGGGAACAGATTATATAATGCATGATGTAATAAACAGATACTCTGAAGAAGAAGAGACACTAAGATACCCAGTGCTGACACTGTAGCATTATGATATAAAATCTAGCAATACTATTATTCACTGTTCAGAGTGATATTAATTTCGTTTCCTATGTTTAATTTCAGCAAACGTAAAGATATGGATAGCTACTTCGAAGAGAATGAAAGACATTATGGCAGTCATTTTTCACTTCCCCAATGTCAGGCCCTTAAGACCTAACAGCCTTCATCATCCTGTTATGACTATATTAGTTCTATAATGTATGTATTCAACGTGTGTGAGGATAGGGACAACTATTTGGAAGAAAACTAGAGACAATATGATAGACAGTGAAGATCTCCAGTGGACTTATTTTGAAATCCATGTATTTAAAAATTGTTTCCTAATGATCTGTTTTATTATGTTTAATCTTACCCTCTTTAAAATAAAAATAAACAAAAAATAAATTGTATCAGGTTGTAATAATTTTTTGACCATGATGAATAATTCCATATGAACATTATTTTCAGTTTTCCTGGATTCCACCTAAGTGGAAATGTTGCGTCACATGGTGATTTTATGCTTTACTATTGGAGGTATTGCTGAACTGTTTTTACAATAGGTACATCAATTTACATTACAAGACGAAATGTAAAGCGTTCTAATTTGTCTATGATCTCACCAATACTTGTTAGTTTTCTACATTATAAGTTTTTCTTATTGCAACTTCTCCTACCATCCTGGTGGGTGTGAATTTGCCTCTTGTCATTATGGTTTTGATTTGCATTTTCCCAATGACTCATATTGTTCAACATCTTTTCAAATCTTTATTGGCCAATTATTTACTTCTTTGGAGAAGTGTCTATTTAAGTCTTTTAACTTAAGTGCTTTTAATTGGAATGTCTTTTTTTCTGTTGAGTTGTAAGAGTTCTTGGTATATTCTAGAATTTATATATTCTAGATATATCTTTGTTAGAAATAAGGTTTTAAAGTATTTTTATAATTATATTGATATTCTTTTTGTTACTTACAGTGCATGCATAAGCTTCTACTATTTTTAAATTTTTTAATTTTAAAGAGAATAAAACAAAAGAGAACAGAGCAAAGCAATTCAGAACAGAACAATGCAAGCAACACAGCACTTCACAAGACAACAGGATATCAACAGTAGCTATCACATTGTCTCTTTTCTTCAAAATAGTTGAGCATACTTTCACACACAATAATATCAAACATAATAAAATAGTATAAAACCATTCAAAAGAATGAGGGCTTTACATGACTTCAAAAACCAAATAACAGGAAATGAACAATGGCTTCTAAAATATCTCATTTTCCTCAAAAACTTTGTTTATACAATCACACATAATAAAATCAAAGAAAACACAATGGGAAAAAACCAAAACGGGAGAAAACCAATGAGAGAAAAGATACAGGTCACCTATAAAGGAATCATTGTTCCCTATTATATTGCTTTGAAGTCATATAATGCTTTCATTCATTTCAAAATACTATATCTTTCTTATCCATTCTGCAGTTAATGGGCAAGTTACTCCAGCTTTTTTTTGGTCTCACAGGGACCAAATCAAAACAGAAGAATGAAAGCATGGTAGGACTTCAAAACAAGACGATAGTAAATCAGCAATGTCTACTATAATGTCTTTTTTTCTTCAGAATAGCTGTTCATACCATCACACATAATAAAGTCAAACAAAGAAGTATAAAACCAATCAAACCAATGAATGAAAGCATTATATGACTTCAAAGCAATATAATAGGGAACCATGATTGCCACAAAATATCCTATTATATTAAAAATAGCTGCTCCTACCACCTGAGAGCATAAAATCTAACAAAACAAGACAGAACAAAGCCAAACCTAACAAAATTGTGTAAACAATGCAAGATAAGACAATAAGAAATTGACAGTAGCTTCCACATTTCCCTCCCAGGTGTTTCCTCCCCTTTGCTCTTACATTAACTATTTTGCTTTTGGATCCCATTAACTCCTTCTGTTTCTTATGCTAGGGTTGAGTTCGAACTGTTTTGGCCATGAACATGCTCTCCAGCTGCGTCCATTTATCTACTGGAGCATTGAGGTTATTCTACTTTATAGCTGGGTAGCTTTCCACTGCATGAAAATACTATATCTTTCTTTTCCATTCTGCAGTTGATGGGCAAGTTACTCCAGCTTTTTTTGGTCTCACAGGGAACAATTGTTTTCTCTCTAATTTTCAGTCTATGAATTTCCTTTCCAGTTAGAAGTGTTTCTTGTATACAGTATATCAATGGATCTTATTTCTTAATATTGTTGAAATGAGGCTATCTACATTAATGGTTACAACCAGCATACGTTGGTTTGTCTCTGCCCTGCTATACTCCTGTTGTTGGCCCTCCACTTTTCTCCTTCATTCAATTGCCTGTCTTGTTAGGCAGTCCTCCACTGCTGTTGTTCCTAGAACCATGGTCATCTTTATCTCTCTCTAGAATATCCTTTAGCACTCTCTGCAGGGTTGGTTTGGTAGTTATGAATTCCTTCAGTTGTTCTTTATCATGGAAGTATCTTATTTTTCCACCAATTCTGAAAGATAGTTTTGCTGGCTAGATCAATTGGGTTGGAAGTTGTTTTCTTTTAGGGTTTGAGATACTTCACTCCAGACTCTTCTTGACTTGATGGTTTGTGTTGACAAGTGTGCTGTGAATTCTGATTAATTTTCCTTTATAGGTGACCTGTATCTTTTCTCTCACAGCTTTTAATACTGTGTTCTTGTGCTGAATTTCTGGGATCTTGATTATTGTATGTCTGGGTGTAGATTTACTTTGGTTACAGCTAGTTGGAGTCTTACATGCCTCACTTACCTGCATGCCAGATCCATTTTCCATGTTTGGGAAGTTTTCTTCTGTTACTTCTATGAATATCCTTTTAATTTCATTTGTTTTGTCCCCTGCTTCTTCATTGATACCTATCACTCTTAAATTATATTTCTTTGCATCATCTTATAGCCATTGAGTTTATTTCCTGATTCTGTGCTATTTTTAAGAGATCTTTCATTTCACGATCACTAGCTGCAATCCTGTCTTCAAGGTTTGAAAGTCTATCTTCAGTCTCTTTCAAGTAAAATAGTATAAAATAGTATAAAACCATTCTAAAGAATGAGAGCTTTACATGACTTCAAAAACCAAATAACAGGAAATGAGCAATGGCTACTAAAATATCTCATTTTCCTCAAAAACTTTGTTTATACAATCACACATAATAAAATCAAAGAAAACACAATGGGAAAAAACCAAAACGGGAGAAAACCAATGAGTGGTTTTGCCAGCTTTTGATTGAATTTTTAATTTCCTGCATCTCTTTTTGAGTCTATTTCATGCACTGTAATTCCTTTCTACATTCATTCAAGGTTTCCATAATTTTCCTATGCTCTTCTTTATTGTCTATGTCTTCTTTGGACCTGCTGAACAATTCTTTCAATATGTTTGTGATTTCTTCTTTTACCTGAGATATTACTTCTGATTTGACTGCTTTTACAATCTCATGAAGTTGTTTCCTTACTTAAGTTGCTATCCTCTCAGAGATTTCAGATGTGTGACTTCTGTTTTCTTCCACAATCGTATCTCCCAGACTTATTGTGTGTGGGACAGAGGTCTGAGTTTGCCTTTTGCTCCTTTGTCTTGACATTCTCCTGGGTTCCTCCCAATAAGCTGGTTGTGGGGTCCGAGGCACTTCCCACATTGGCTGCCCCTAGGCAGTGTAGGGGGATGGAACAGGCACCTGGGTTCCTCTAATTCCAGATTCACAGAGAAGTAGCAGGTTGCGAAACAGGCTTCTCCAGAGCTGTGCAGCTACACTGGGGCTTCAGTGATGATCATGGGTGCATGTGGGTGGGACCTCTGTATCTACACTGGGACTCCCATGATGGTTGCAGACACATAAGGGTGTGTTTGTCTGATTCTGCTAGTGGATGCTGGCTGTCTGAGGGAACCTAGGGCCTCAAATGTTGGCCTATGAATGCACAGGGCTTACCTGGCTGTGTGTCCTTGCTCCTGCAGGCTGCCTGCAGGAAGGACCCTTCTGGTGGCAGGTCCATGAAGGTGAAGGTGAATCTGCTGGTTCTCTGCCCACACTGTCCACCTGTAGGATGTGGCCTTTTGGTGGCAGCACACAGACCGCAGAGGTGGATCTGTCTATCTCCTTCGGCCTGTGCTGGGCATTTGGAGGAAAGGGGCTTCCAGTGGTGGTTCCTGGCAGGCAGAAGCAGATCTCCTGGTCCTTATTGACCTGCACTGGATGCACAGAAGAAAGTGCCTTCCAGTAGCAGTGCCAGTAGGCAGAGGTGGGTCGACTGGTTCTCTCTGCCTGCACTGTAAGCTTCTACTTTAGATGAAATTCAGTTTATCTACTTTTTGTCATTTGCACTTTAGATGTGAAATCAATGACTTCATTGTTAAATCTAATGAGTTATCCCACTACTTTCTTCTAAAAGTTTTATAATTTTAGCTCTTGCACGTTTAAGTTTTTGATCTGTTTTGAGCTAATTTTTATATATGTGGTGAGGTAAAGATGCAAGTTCATTCTTTTTCATGGGATTCTTTTGCTTTTTAGCATTATTTATTGATAAAAGACTATTCTTTCCCTTATTGAATGGCCTAGAAGAGGACCACTAATCATCGATTTGTCCATTGTTAATTGACCTAAGATGAATGAGTTTACTTTTAGATTCCAGATTTTATCCATTTGTTTTATATGTCTGTCTTTATGCTAATATCCCACTGTTTTGATTAGTATGCCTTGCAGTAAGTTTTAAATTCAGAAAGTATGAGTCTTTCAAAATTGAACTGTTTTTTCAAAATTGTTCTGATTGTTTGGGATACCACCTTATCAATTTTAGCAAAAAGGAAGAGGAATTTTGATAGGAATTCCATGGAGTCTACACATTAATTTGTCAAATATTTTCATTCTAATAGTATTGAGTTTTTCTGCTCATGAACACAGACACTTTTCATTTATTAGAATTTCTTTATTTTCTTCTTCTATAAATGGTTTCATTTGTCAGTCTTTTTTTGCCAATATTTTCAGTTTGTTTATATTTGTCCAATCTTTATCCTTTGTCTTAACTTAAAGTCGTTGTTCCATTTGCCTTTAAATAGCTTTGGCAATTGTCCTCCCTGTAGCCACCATAGCCGTGGATTCTTCTTAATTGGAAACTTAAAGGTAAATAGACTAAGTTGGTCTTCTAGTCAATTACCAAAGAGGGCAAAGAAACCAGCTACAATTACTTGAGTATAAGCTCTATTGTATAGCCTTTACAGCTATAGGAATGTACCTCTTGGCCTTCAGGCTGTTTCAGAGCCGGAGAATGGGAAATGGGGAATGGGGAGTGCGTAAATGAGGAATGATGATAAAGGTAATTTAAAATGTCACAAAGCTGTCTTACTGAAACTTGACTTTTTTTCTTGATTAATCATTTGGCTGTTTGCTGTATAACTTTGATTAGTTTCTAGAGTTTTGATAGAGTCTGACACCCTTGCCAGTTTAGTTACTGTTATTGTGGAAAGAAAAAAAAGCTTTTGGGGTTCTTCGTTCCATATTTTTCCTATACTATTTTTACACTAGGTATTTAAGGTAACAAATAATCCTCAGACTTTTCTAAATTCATACTAGAAAGACATGTGTACTTCTTGCTCATGATTTACACTTATTGCAGGTCACTGGAGGTTTGCTCCATGCCTACCTTTAACTGATGACAGAACAGAAACACGTTTGAACATTGTTAAGAGATATAGATGATAAAAAGAGAATGTGGAAAATTATCCACTCACTTTAATCTTCCTTCATCAGTGACCCAGTTGAACTGCAGCAGCCAAAGCAGGTCACAAGGAAATGCTGAATATCGAAGGGATGAAAAGTTGTACTCCTATCAGGTGAGTAGGAAAAGGAACTGAGTATTTGTGAATTGAAATAAAATGAAAGGGAAATTGGAGAATTTTCCTATTTAGATTATATAGTTGAGTATTTACATTAAATATTTTTAGCTTTACAACAAATAATGAATTAATTTACTATAAGCATAGTAAGTGAGAACTACATGGGAGCTTTAAGTATATGTAAAACATTTGAAACAGTTGTTATGCATTGGTAAATCAGTATAGTGTTAATTTAAAGATAAAAGGAGCATTCCTGAAGGCCTCATTAAAGTTAGCTATGTATTGATGATGCAAGTGATCAATATATGTAATTTTCCATTAAGGCTTCATAGTTCCAGACAAACACAATGTATTTATTATCACATGTGAACAATACTGCAGTAACAGTGCACTGTGAATAACAATGCAATACTAAAATACAAGTCATGACCATGTTTGAATTGAGGTAATTGTGTTAACTTGAAATGTATTTTCTTTTCTTCCCACTGGCTCATATAACATTTTTGAGCAGTCAACCTCATTTATTCCACTCTAAATAAATCCAAATGCAATGAGGTGAAACCTACAGGGGAAGGCTTGCTTGTGGTTTGGCTGGATGGTTTTCCCACAAGATGTTATTGAAAAGATATAATCCTTGGCTCCCAACAAGAATATTTAAAATATTTTTGTCTTAAAAATACTTATGTGACAGCTCCTAATCATCCATATTTAGATTTTTATAGGAATTATGGGAAATAATAAAATAAATTATTATTAATTGTGAACTGAAGAGAAAATGTGAGATTTAAAAATTGGTGATTGAGTACTGTATACTTGTATTAAGGGTGTAATGAAAAGAGACAATTAGACTATGTGACCTAGAACTAATTACTCCTCTGGAAAGTTGGATAGGGTGTTAGGGTCAAGAATAAACTTGAGCATAGTGGGATCTAGTGATTGACAGCTCTGGTGAAATTCTTAGAAGTTGACTGTTAAATGCAAGAGAGTCATATTAGCTAGTTGATGGTAAAAACAAAATCAAAACCTAGAGATATAAACAACTGCTTCTAATTAACATCTCATTTTCAGTTCTATCCTTTAGATGACTTACCCAATATTACTAAGAAAGTAGGAATAGTGTGCAAGTAGTATCATTCATCAGCCTTGTCCACTACTCTGCAGATTTCAGCACTGCTAAAGCTGTGAATAAGATACAGGGAACTAAAAGAGTAGTTATCATCATAAAAGGCTTTATAGGGACTGTGTAGGAGGTTTCTAATACCCCTGATAGAAATACTTGGGAAAAAAGTTGGCTGTCATCTGTCTTGAAAATTTAGATTCCATTCCAAAGATACACTGGGCTTATTAATTCAGTGAAGCTGGGTAAGAACCACAAAGGGCATACAGAGTTAGACATACAGAGCTCATAGCTTAATAATCTATTGTCATTGTCCTTCTGAAAAGTAACAGTAATTGTAGACCTGTAAAACCAAAGAATGTGATCAGGGCCACAGATAATGCAGAAACAATGATGGAGAACTTTCAGATGAATCGTAATAACAAGGGTGTATCATCAAATGTTTAACGAGAATGTTAACACTTTAGTTAGTGTTCAAGAATAGTAAATTTTTACTACACTGAAAACAGGTGGAAGTAATGACATGAACACACACAAAAAAAGAGTATGGAGTATTTTCTGGAAATAGAGTGTTTTATCTTCTATATTAGCCAGAGATGGGAATGCCACTTAACTATAAAATAAAGTTAAGAATGTTTATAACAGCTATATTATACAGATCCATGAGTGCTAGGATATGGACAAAATACATTATTTGGTTGACAATGGAAGACAATAAAGGCTTTAGAACTATTCCAAAACATAATCAAACTGTATTTAAGGAAAATATTATTCAGGTTGCTATCTGAAGCACCTAAAGGAAGTAGATATTAGAGGTCAAAGTAAACCACCTAGGAGGCCATTACAATAGCCCTGGGTAAGATATAGATGAATATGATGAGAAAAATAATTAAGAGCATTGTCCAGAGATAAGCCAAGAGATTTGGCAGGTGATTTGGTATAGGAAAGAGGGAGGAGCTAGGCTTGACTTTATATGATTTGAACAACTGAGGGTAGGATCTTTTAATGATGTCATTAATAAAAACAGAAACTCAAAAGATAGAACTTACAATGGAAGAAATACTAGTATCCAACTCCAGAAACTTGGGGCAAATAATTTGCATTCTCTGAGTTGCCTTAAATTTTTGCAAATTAATAGAGTTGAGATTATGACAATTTCTGATGATCCATATAATGGCATACATTGAATTTTTGGAGAAGAAAAAAAAACTAGTTTATTTTGGAGCATTATAAGCTTGAGGTATCTATGCAATATTTACTATGTCCAATAAATAAGAGAAACAAAGTTTAGAATGAGAAAATATGGAAGTTCAGACTACTTAAAATTTCTTTAATGTAATTCAGATCTCACTTTTAATTTGTATAAAATGTTGTGAAAATGTATCTTTTTTGCAGAATTGTGTACATCTGGGTTCTATCCAAAAGTTTATTTCTTTTGGAGAAAATGATGCAAATGTGTTAAAGTATGCTTGTGTTAGAAGCAGGTGAACAAATATCTTTTACCATTATTAAATAATCTAAAATTGTTTTTGATACATTGCTTGTGGTAAGAGTTTAAAAGTTGAAATTTAACAGATGTCAAGTTATCACTGAAGAATTTATTACTTATTAATATAAGGCATTGTTATGATTAAAAACAATCTTTCCCAGAAGGCAAGTTCATTTTCATGAAACAGCCTCAAGAGGAATAAGAGAAGCTAAATTTCTCGAACTTTACTGAGGTGAATGGACAAGCAGGGAGGACTAAAAGGAAGGACATGGGCAAAGAAACGTGGTAAAATTGAGAAAATTCTCTTCCTTCCCATTCTCATCTATGTTTATTAAAGAGGAAACTAGAAATAACAGCTTGAAATTGTTCAGTGTTTAGGTTCTAGACATAAAGTAAGACTCCCCTGCGCCCCAAAAAGTGAGAAGCTGCCCTGGTTTAGGTCATACAATTGTGGACTAGCATTTGTGATTGGTGTATTGTCTAGAGTTCAGACTGGTGGTGTAAGTGCTACACCCACTTAGGGGTGGAGCCAGGATATGATGTAAGGGCAGGAAGAAGGTATGTCTCTTTTTCTTGCAGATTTGTGCCTTGCTGTTTGCAGCCATCATGAAGGGCTGTGCCACCATGCCATGCAGCCTTGGAGCCACCTGAGTATGGACTAAAACCTCAAAGAACTGTAAGAAATAAACCTTTCTTTCCTTCATTTTGGGTTTCAGGTATTTTGTCCCAGCAATGTGAAAAACATAACTAATATAGAAGCCAAGAATTGTAAAGGATCAAGTCTCTTTCTATGGTGCACATTATTCAGTATAATTTTTAGAAAATGATGTGAAACATGGTAAACATAAGTCAAGTTTTTATTCATGTTTAGGGGAGGTTTTTTTCTTCCTTTCTTTTCTTTTTTTCTTTCTTTCTTTTTTTTTTTTTTTTTTGAGGTGGTTTCACCATGTATCCCAGGCTGGCCTCAAACTTATGGCAATCCTCCTGCCTTAGCCTCCTGAGTGCTGGAATTATAGGCATGTGCCACCCTGCCTGCTTGTATTCACATTCTGGAAGTATCATTTGTTTGTGTTTGTGGGTGAGTATATAGATACATGAATTTAAGCTGAGTTTCATTCTTTCACAGAAGATATGATGGAGAGACCAGCCTATTTTTAAACTATTTCTTATTCAACAGTTCATACATCCCTGGAGGAAAATATGATCATCCAGATACAGCATTGTAAGAGAGTGACAAATTCTGTTTATGAGTTATAATGCCATTTATAATGGCATTCTGTGTGGTCAGTAGACCTATTCCCAGATGGGCCCTAGTAGCCTTGTCTCCTAGTGTCCATGACTTTGTGTAATTCTCCTTCATTGAATGTAATCTAACTACTACATCATGAATGTGACAAAAAACTGTGATGGCATTCATGGCTGTGCATCCACCATTGAATGCCCGAAGCTTTGTAATTTTCATTTTTATGTTGGAAATTTCTAGGTATCATATTTATACCTTACATCTCTGCCTTAAAGTAATCTTCTCCAAAGTTCGTACTAAATGTCTTCTGTGAATCTAAGAATTATCACAACAATGAATCAAGTGGTATGCCTGACCCAGGTTTCACAATTAGAGGGTCATCTGCACTTTAGACTTTGTATAATCTTCAAAAGAAATTACAAATACACCCATCATTGAATGCTAAGCTTATGTTCATTACTAAATCATCCAATGAATAAACTATAATGAATCACCACTTTCTTATGAGTTTTACAATTTTTGTTACACAGTGTTTTTACATTAAAAATTAGTTTACTAAATATTTAAATTGGCCCACAGTTTTAAAAACATTGTTTGGGCATTTGAAAAATTTTAACATGTTGAAAGTATCAGAGTGGTAGTATGTGAATCTCCAGGATGCTTGAGAGTCTTTAGAAAGTTACTACAATCCCATTTGTGTGATGCGCTTTTCTTCCTCACCTCAGTCAATTTTACTAGAGATGATGGAGAATCAACTTGGTGGGAAACAAAGTAGATAAGAGAGTGTTTGTTAAGTATGCATACACTTTAAGTATTCTTAGGATCTATTTGTATTTCCCTCTTTATAAAGATGTTTTTATTTTCTCAGATAAAACTTATTGAAGTCATTTGCATTTTCTTATATTTTTATGATAGTCCTTCTATATTGCATTACAACTTGAAATTATTTCTCTACCTCCCCTCTCCCATTATCTTCCCCTACATCATATTCTAAACTCTTGAAGGAAAAAAATGTGGCATCCTTGCTTATATCTCATCGCTTAGCTTAAATCACAGTGCCTGACACAGAGTGAGCACTTTAGACGCTCTGTTGAACAAATTACTTTAAAAAATGGATGAAGAAAGCATTTCCTCCTTCTTCTTGTGTATTACTACATGCTGGAAACTTCAGATTTTGCATGCATTGATCTAAGCTACCTATTAGGTTATTCATTCCATGGGAGATACGTTGAGTATCTAGTATATTAAAGACAATGATAGGAAATGTAAGAGTTACAATGCGGAAAGTAAATGCCCAACTCCTAAGGCTCCTGCCATGTAGCTAGTAGCTTTCAGATGCCAAATGAAAAAATAAGGTTTCTATTTGTCATTCCATGGTACAACCAAACAAACACTTACGCTGTCCATTAGTGAAAGAGGCCCATGGCACCTTTTAAACAAATAAATTGCAGTGAATTTAACATATGTGCTTCTCTATTTCTCTTTGTATAAATTTCCAGTAAACATACAAAAACTTTTTGAAGAAAAGAAAAAGAAACAAAATTTATGTAAAAGTTTATTTAATTCTAACTGATGGGATACAAAAAACCTCTTTCACCTAACACAAACCACATAAAGGGCTTCCAAATCATTTGGCCATTCCTGGGCTCTGTTCCCTCCACATATCCTCCTCGCCAGACAAGGAAGTGCCTCTTTCCCTATGTGAACTCTCTTCTGTTAGACAATTAGTTTCATGTCTTGGGATCTCATTTCCTGAGGTCCTGCCAGTGACCTTCTCTTTAAAAAATTAATTCTGCTGAGATTCTGGCCAGGTAAAGTTTGCTCTGGCCCCTGTACAAGGGTGATCCTGGGCAGTTCTATGCAGCCCAAATTACACATTGCTTTGCAGTCAGGACATTTTTGGCCTGGCTCAGGAAGGTAAATGACTGGATGAAGTCTTACTGTGTAAGTCATAACTATAATCACATTTGTATATTTTTTTTTACTTGTAAAAGAGGATTTGGCTTTAGGGTGGCAGGGAGCAATATTAATTCAGTTTAGGGAACTCATGTGACCTTTGCCAGAGTTATTTATACTCAGTGAAATGGTGTTTTGAGCTGTGCCCAGTGTCTGGTTCCCCACCTATACCCTCAGCCTCATGTAAAATGAAATCAAACTGTACACACCTATGTCTCCGCACTCTTTTCCTGAACAGTTGGAGTTTTACAATGTTACACTGGAACTTTGGCTTTTCCCTGAAAACAGACCAACGTTATAGACTAAGGCTGGTTCTTTGTTTTGGGGAAAAGAATATGTCAGGAGGAGTGAAGATCATTTGGAGGGGGCTATAAGTTAACATTGTCCATTTTCTTTATTTGCATGTTACCTGCCTAACAGAAGAAAAACATGAATTCTTCAATGTGTGTTTTGGCCATATTTTGAATCACAGAGAAGCCCAGACTGAGATTTAAAGGATGAGGAAAAAGGACCAAGATAGGAAGCAAAAATAACTAAATGAAATGAATTAAAGGAGTACATGTTGACTTTAAGACAAATTGCACATCGTTTGTTATTTAATATTTATGGGAAGGAACGTGTGACTACTTTGAGTAGACACAGCAAAGTGATAATTTCCCATTTGCAGACACTATATTTCATTTACTAACCCAGTCAGCTGGTGACCCCTGGGAACAATCCAGACTCCTGAGGGGTATTAGAGGGCCATGTCAACTTTTATTTTCCCCTGAAATCTATACCTTCTCTGTAGTAGAAGACATGCAGACATGTCTCGGTTGCACTGTGGCAACAAGCTAGTTTCCTTAGAAGTCTGAATAGTGTTGATCTGGAATAGGACCCCTATGTTATCCTGAAAGAGACTCGTGTGCAGAAATTTCCAAAATTTCTGTTGCTCCACTGGTCACTTCATCATCTCTGTTTATTTAAATTTTAGCTCAGGATAGGATTCTAAAGAGGCCATTTAAACAACTTCCTGAAAATCTTGTAATGCCAAGTTTTCAAATGGGAAGCAATTACTATGTCCTGACTTAGGCAGAAATTATTATTGTTACTACTGCTAAGACAATCTATTTTGTGTCAACTTTAAATGTATATGATTAATATTCACAATTGAAGTTAGTATTCTCATTTGTTTTAACACATTGGAGAACTGAAGCTTTAATAAAATAAGTAACATGTTGCAAGTATTAACTATGTAGTAGAAAGGAAGAACAAAAAATTTTGACCTTGTATTTTCTATATTGAAAATGGGTATTTTTGTTTATATGTTGCCTTTAAAAAGTCATAAATTATTTTACATATGTATTAAGCACTAGCAGAGTTTGATTAATTATAAAATCACTTAGAATTTAAAACTTCTTCATTTATAACTTGAAATTTCCTTTTTAAAGTTGTGAAGTTTTCCCCCCTTATGTATGTTTGTGAGACATAATAAATGCATTAATTGTGGTATATATATATATATATATATATATATATATATATATCACAACTTGATCATTTTTATATTTCCTTTTTCCTTCCTATATTGCCCCATCTCCAGACCCTCTTCCCATCTCCACAAAGCCTACCTTGCTGTTTCCTGTCATCTATATTTATTTGCAAATTTTCTTCATTACAAATGTGTCTTACATGGCCCATTATAATTCAACACGTCTATTCTTTTTTGCCATGCCGAAGATTGATCACAGAGCCTTGCACATCCTAGGCAAGCCTCTACCACTCAACTACACCTGCAATCCTCATAAAATATTTTTTAGTGCCAAGAACATCAGGTTGTGTTTTGACATTGAGATTAACACAATGAACAAAACAAATTTAGTTCCTAATCTCACAGTGTTGTTTTTTTGTTTGTTTTGTTTCTTAGTGAAAAGACATAGGAAGCAATATAATGTGTGAATGGATAATGTTAAATTTAATGAAAGAAATGAAGTAAATTAAGGAAGATAGAAAAGTAAAAGCTTAGGGAAAATTTGTGCCATTTTTGAATCAGGTTCACAGACTACCTCTTTGGGAAGGTAACATTTGAAAAGTCTCTAGCAGAAAAAGAAAGGGTGAATGAACCATGTTCATGTATGTAACAAAGAAACATAGATCTATCTTGATGTGATGTTCTAGAAATAGTAAGCAAGTAAGCTCACCTACTTTCCCAAAAGAGAGTACTGGGAAATCTGGAAGCAACAGAAGAGATAGGAGGAGGATGCAATTAAAAGTTGTTCTAAGAATTAGCAGTGAGCCAAATCCTACCTTTTTTTTTTTTTTATCTGTACCAGGGATTGAACTCATGACTACCTGCTTGCAAGGCAGGTGCTTATGCTACTCAGCTAAATCCCCAGCCCCAGAGCCAAATCCTATTGAACATGAATGGTCATTGTACTGACCAAGGATTTAGAGTTTATGTTGAAATTGGAAGCCTTACCTGAGGAAAACATTACCTAAAACATTACCTAAAAAATATCATTCTCTACTAAATACAATACAGGAGAAAATGTGGAATAAGGAAACCAGTACAATCACTATTGGAAAAATTCAGGTTTTATAATGGTGAAATCTTGAAGTAGAGTGGGAAAACCAATAGGCAGCTTTGACAGAATTTGCTGAAAAATAAATGAAGAGCATGAGAGAAAGAGGGAAATCAAGGATGACTATGGCTTTTCCCTTTAGCTAGTAGAAGAATTGGTGCTGATTGAATGGTAAAGCATCTTCAGGGAACATATTTGAAGACATGTACTGAGGAAGATGACAAATTCTGTTTTGGACATCACGAGTTTGAAATGTGTTTTAGCTATCAGGACTGTTTGTGGAAGAGTCAGCTGGCTTTTATTTAGAATTCAAGTGTGTGTTCTAGATTGAAAACCATGAAACTGAGATGCATCATTTGGGTAGTGAATTGAATAGAAAAGAGACAGTGTTGAAGAGCCAAGTCCTGGCTCACTTAGGTAATAATGGGCAGGATTATGGGAAGGACCCACAAGAGACACTAAGCTACCAAAAAGGAGTAGACAGTAAAGGAGAAGAGAAAGAATAGAGAATGGTGGTTGGGACATGCAAGGAAGGGAGTATATTGGGACACAGAGAACAAACAACTGTATCAGCAGAGGTCACTAAATCAAGTGGGCCACAAGGTCATAAATTGACACAGTATCTGGTAGGATTGCCATAAAATTAGAAAAATATCTTCAAATAGAATTGCTTTTATTAACCAATGCATTCCAGAAAATGACTCACTTGAATTTATAACTTAACACTTTTATTTTGAGATAAGGTCTCATTATGTAGTTCAGGCTGCCCTTGAATTTACTATGTTGCCAAGGCTGGCTTCCAAATAGCTGTGATTCTCATATCGCAGCCTCCTGTGTGCTGGGGTTATAGACATGTGGCACTATACTCACCCTATAACCTAACTCATATTTCTTTCAAATATATATGTGACATATATAATATATATTTTAGACTCCATATATATATATATATATATATATATATATTAGACTCAGAACTCCCTATGTTATTTTCCAGAAATTGTAGTCTTTCTGACAAAGTGCTTTTTGCAGTTCTGGAACTAATCATAAGCCTTCAAAAATGTAAGTCATGACTTATCTTGTAAGGATGAACATACAGGATGTATGTTTGGAGACAACTGACTTTTTTTCAAAGTATAATTTTAATACTGTTTTACTACCTTAGAAATGTCATTATAATATAGAAAACTAGAGTGTTTGGTCCTTAAACTGGCCCTTACTTAAGATGTCACTTGACAACTTTCTTTAGAGCAAGAATACAATTGCAGTGCTCTCTGGATTGTTTGTGTTGCCTTCACACATCAACGAATACTGCTTCCTCCAATCCTTGTTTTTTCCTTCATAATACACTAGGTAATATTTTTGGATGACTGTGCCACTGAAAATTAGGTGGTGAGTAATTAGCCTTAAAACATAAAAAATGGCAGAGATCTCTTTCTGAATAGAAAATAGCATGGATGGAAATACATAATGTTGGTAGTGGAAGTTCTTGGGTCTTCATCTTGAATAATCCTTTCTTCCTTCCAGTGCTCAAAATAGAACTAAAAGAAATTAAACAATAAACAAAAAAGGAGGTTAGAGAGAAAAATAAAATACAAGAAAATGTGGCACAAAATCAAATAGGTTTTAGCTATAAAAATAAGAGGGAGCATTTAGGGCATCTATGTTCCCTGACTTCTTCATCAGAAGAAATTTCTGTGAAGGTAAGAAGGCCATGTCAAATTATTTACAAATTAGTTTTTTTCTCATTTATTCACAGAATGAAGTAATTATTAAGTTGTTACTAAATTTAAAGTTCTTAAGTGTTCTTTGTCCCTCTTTTCTATAAGTGAACTTTGAACAGCACTAAGGCTGACAGAGTTTCACCAGCACTAATGCTTACATTTGCTTAACAAGGACCAGCATGACATTGAAGCAAATGCTTGTTATTTATGTCAATTAGAAATAAGCATTTCAGGGCACATAATTCTGTAACATTTCTTACAAAGAATATTTGTAGAATCCCAGGGCAGATACAGAAATAGGTGCTGCCCATACCTCTTTCCAAAGGTCTTCAGAAGTTGTGAAATATAATAATGACTTTTTAAATTTTCTTCTCACATTAAGACAGAGTAATTTTGGTCATTTCTTGGGCAAGAGTTGGCTAAAATTGGGAGATTTATTTTTGATAATCTTTTTTCTGTTCTGGCTTTAGGTACCACTTTTCCAAACTCACTTTTTTCTTCTTATGTTCTCAACACTTCACCTCCATACTTATGCCTGTCTTGAAAATTTTTACACACACATAAATACATCTCTTTATCTTTCCTACATTGTTGTCCCCACCTCGTTTATTCATGTATTCATTCAATCATTCAGCAGTTAGCTGGCTGCTACCATCACTGAGAATTTACTGTGTTCATCAAGATATCCTCTGAGTGCACAGTGGTAAGCAAGGCATGTTTATGTTTTCATGGACACTAGAAGAAGTAGCAAAAGAAAAAAGAGAAAGAATAAAAATATGTAAAGGATCAACATCAGAGCTAAACTATATTAAGAGAACTGTATGAGATTATACTTCAGTGAGACTGAGTATTCCATTAAACACATCTTGAACTCAGTTAACCTCTCTTAGGATAGCAGGATATCACTGAGAGATTTTCAAAGAATCAATTACCCTGAAAAGTGAATCCATTTTTACTTCTATCAACCTCCCTTCCTTTAATTAATATAATTTTTAGTGTTTGTACTCTAGAGATAATATTATTACCCAATCCTATTACATCAGGATGGCTAACAGATCTTTCTTTTTTCATTCTTTCTTTAGTTCTTTCTTTCTTTCTTTCTTTCTTTCTTTCTTTCTTTCTTTCTTTCTTTCAGCTTTCTGTTTGTTTTTTTGTTTTGGTTTGGTTTTTTTTTGAGACAAGGTCTCACTATGTAGTTCAAGCTGGTCTTAAGTTTATTATGCAGTTTAGGCTGGCCTTTAGGAACTCATGAGAATCCTCCAGCCTCAGCCTCCCTAGCGCTCCCCAGGCATCTGTTACCATGCCTGGCTATAGTACACATCTGAAATACCAGAAAAATAGAATGAGACATTTGGGAGCAGGCTGTGGTTTATCAGTCAGTCTGTCCCAGTGTTCGGGTCTGCTTGGAACTTCTTGGTTTCCTTTACAGAGCTCTCAATTTAAACCTGTCACTTCACAGGAAATTATTTTTAACCACTCCCTAGAGAGTTGTTTCTCTTTTGTCTTTTTGGCTGTGTCCTCATCTGGTCCCATCTCTCTCAACAGCAGTTGTCATCTGCCATTGCCTCCTGGCTGTGTCATTCTACCACTGATCAGATTGTTTGGCTCTTGCCTATCAGGAGGCCATTTCATCCAATACAGGTCTTTTTGTTTTTTTGCTATTGGAAAGAGACAAGTTGTCTAGCATTTCAAGGAATGAAAGTTTAAATAAAAGCATTTTCTTGAGTTTTAAAATTCCTTTTGGCTCTATACAACATTGGGTTGCCACCTTTCCAAAGAAAATGAAAGGTCCAGATCATTAGTTTACAAACTTTATGAGTCTTTGAAATTCTTATGGGCTGGTTTTTCAGGCCTTTGACTCCAAACCCACATTGCAGGTTTGGGGCAGTGCCGGCTGCCAATGGAGCAGACTCAAAACAAACATGGCCCAAATGGCCATGTTATTTTTCTTTCAAGGAACCCTTAGGGGTATTGCTAGTCAGAGCAGAAAGACAGGAAGGAAGACCACATCTATTACCTTCAAGTAAGCCAATTCTGATGCCAGGAAGAAACAAGCAAGCTAACAAAATAATTTGTAGATGGAGCAGATAGAAACAAGCAAAAACTGTAACATGTGGGGGAGCCCCACTCTGTCTGCACAGGATGGCATCTTTAGGATATTCTAAAATGATTCATTAAGGCCGAGGGATCAGTCCCATGTGTCCTGGTCCCCCAAAATATACAGTTGTGTGAAGTCTTACCTCAGAATGTCTTTTGAATCTTATTTCTGAAACCCTTCCAATTGTTCCCTCATTTTGAAGTACTTTAAGGTAATGTCTTGTGAGCTCTGAAACATGAATAGTCAGACTTGCTCACTTTAAAACAAATATTAAGCAAAAAATTGTTACTAATACATGCTATAATACATACTAGGCTAGCAAAGTAGAATTTGAATTTTAGATATGTACATAATCTCTGTGAACTACAAATGCATGCACACACATATTTACAAAGTTCAGAAAACCATATGAAATATGACTGATTGTGTAAAAGATGCTGAGGTAGTGATTGGAGGTCATTTATTCATCAAAGGACTTCACCTTATTAAAAATTTCCAGAACTGGAATTGGTAGTGCATGCCTGTATTCCGGGCACTTGGGAGACATAGGCAGGAGGATCATTATGAGTTCAAGACCAGTTTGAGCTACAAAGTGAGCTCAAAGCCAGCCAGAAGGGCATAATGAGATCCTGTCTCAAAAACACATACATTAAAAAAAACCCCAAACAAAACCTTCTAGAGTATGTAATCCTCATGAAATTGAAGCATATGTTGCATGCAAAGCTTTCAAACAATAGGTGTATGTGTGTGTGTGTATTTCCCTTAAGTACTACATGATTTAAATTTAGTAATTAAAATAAGCACAGTGTAACTGCTTAGACCAGTCATTTTCAATATTTTTACTATACATACTACTGTATAGCTTATTGGACTAAAAATAATGGTTTGCTAATACAGATTCAATAGAGTATATTTATTTGTTCATAAATAATAATTTGTTCATACATATTATTTAGAGATACATGTTATACAAATTTAAATTGTACACAACAGAAGTTAAAAATGAGACAAAAATGAATATTTAAGATTATATTAGTAGTAATATAAAATTATTTTGACTTCGCTTAAATTTTTATTAAAAGTTAACATACCTCATTTTTAAAAAATCTTAAGACTTTATGCTATAGTGTTTTAAAATCTGTTTGGGAGTCCAACTTATTTTAAATTTAGTACTGATAATTTCTTTAATTTTTAACAGGTTATATGTGCCAAATGGAAAAGTTACATCTTATAATAAGTTAAGTACTTATTATATTTTGAGATTTTTAAGTCTCTATAATTATGAATATTTTTTGTCAAAATTCAGCTAGTAAAATTCATCTTTTCCAACTCAATCAATCATTATTGTTTCTGAAAAGTAATTAGAATATAGTTTATTTTTATATTTAAGACAATAGATTCAAAATGCATTAGAATCTTTCACTTGTGAAAATATTATACCAGAATATTCTAATTTCAAGATTATTATCTGTACTTGATAATACTTATCAATTAACAAAACAAGTAATAATGAAAACATCTTTTCCTTTCTCATGTCCTTTTTCTATATGACACTGCTTTTGAAAAGCTACTTCTTTTCATGTATTGCTATAATGTCACTTTTATCTTTAGGGGTCATATATAGTATGCTAAGTAGCACACTAGAACTGTAACTCTTATCTAAAATCAACTTTGAAATATATGTGTTACAGCAGAAGTGTTTAGCTTATTCTTAAAGTCAGTAACATTTGCATAGTTGAGTGAAGGCATCAGTATAAAAACTCAAATTGCTCTGTTAAGTACTAACAAAATTAAATTTATTTTTCTTTAGATTAAAAATATGGCTAATATTTTCTTCCCCATTCCAATGAATCAGGTTGCATATGCCTTTGTGTACATATACTGGATATTTACCTACGTTGCATCTCAGATAAGCCCATCCTTCCATACTCTGGTCTGAAAGACTGCCAGTCAAAAAATGCAGCATACATTTTCCAGGTTTCCTTGATAGTTGGTTTTTCCTGGCATTCTACAAACAGAAAGTGATAAAGCAGACTAGATAGGAGAAATTTGTTGTTTTTTTCTTGATTTCCCATTTAGCATTGCCTTACTAGTAGTAATTCACCAGATTAGCTGCAGTTCAGCTCAGAAAAAAGAAACAGCTCATTCCAGTGTTAAGTTTCTTTCAAAGCTTCCAGTGTCACTCTCATCATATCCACCAGAAGTCCCATAAGAATTTGGGAATTTTTTTTAAAGATCTCAGGACTATCTACAAGGCATTCTGAATTTCTAGGATCTGGTAGCTCTAGATTTCCTTTCCCTTCTCCCAACCTCGTGTACAGAATGGTATGGTGCTTCCTTAAGTACTATAGGTTAAATAAAAGTTACTTCTTTTGTTCTTTCACTCCTTTAACACATGTGTAACCAATTCTGTGTATTTCATTTTTTAGATACCTAGTGCATTCTTTGGATACTTAGTGTGATTTCTATTTTTGTTGGTCCTTAACTGATCTAACTGATTTAAACAATAAAAAACTGTATACGGCACCATCTCATTAGTGACAGCAGCAAAACAAAGACCATTGAATATATTAAAATTAAATATGTAATACTGAACTCTAATTTGTAAGAACACTTGTGGTCATATTATGAATCATGGAAAAGAGTTATCTAAAGAGAAAAGAATCACAATCTTAAATGAAAAAACTGACAAATTTTACTACATTTAAGTTTATAATGTCCATGTCACAAAAGATACCATAAATAAAAGACAATTAGTATGTTGGGAAAATATATTTAGAGTGCTATAGCTGATACAGAATTAATATCTAGAATACTAAATAAATCTATGTACTAATAAAAACAATCCAATGAAAAAATTAGTACATAAACAATTTTGAAAAAACAACTGAGTCTAAAAAATAAAAAATTCTCAACTTCACTTGTAAATACAGGGATGCAAATATAAGCAACAAGATGACAATCTTTCATCATGAAGGCAAATTTTAAACATCTGAAAATGCCAAGTATTGGCAATAATATTGGAAAAGATGTTCAGATATACTGCTTTAATATAAAGTATTTCAAGCTCATTGTAGTGTAAACTGTTTCAAATTCTTTGGAGAACAATTTTGAAATACCTCATATAGGTGAAATTGTGCCTATCCTATATACCTACCCCAGCAGCTCCTACTGTATAGTATGCATAAGGAGACATTAGCTAGGACAATTGCTGTAGCACCATTAATAATAGTAAAAAATCTTAATATTGTACAAATGTGCATTAACAAGGAAATGGATAAATATTCATACAACAATGAAAACAATTTTTAAAAATGTGTTTCAAAACATGGAAAAGAGAAATACTTTTGGCTGAAAGTTACAAAAATATAATCAGTATGACTTATAAGCAACAATGTGTTTACTAATATTTAAAGAAGCCTGAGATTGTATGGCCTCGAGATGTGTTAATAAAACTATTTTCCCCATATTTTGGCTCTTCAATCCCATTATTTGGATTTACTTTCAGGCTAACTTCTCAAAGTAGCAAAATAACTGTCCCATTCTGGGTCTCTCATTCAGCTATGACAGCATTTGGCAAAAGATGAAACTATATCTTCTTATATCTTCAAACATTAAAAATTTGTCAGTAACCTCCTGGTAGGATTCTGCTTCTTTCATTAAACAAAATTATTTCACAGGTATTAGCATAGATCACTCTCAGAAAGGAATAAAATTGCTGCAACTGCTTCTTCAATTAGTCTTTACCCTTTCTTAACCCACCTTTATGAAGTAGTGGAAACCTCAGAAAAGTAGGGGCACTGTTAACAAGGCATAAAGAGGAAACAGTGGACAGCCAACCACAAACTCTATAATGAAAAATAATGTCGGATGTAGAGAGACATTTATAATTTTTTAATCCTTGTAAACAATTTTAAAGTGCTAAAAGCAATATTGATACTGTATAAAGATTTAAACACATAGGTGATGGGCAAATCCAAAAGTGAATATTATATATAGTCATTTGTGGGCTTCTGAATTGCACAAGTGGGGTTCTCTTGGGGACATAAGCCTGACTCAGTAGTCTCCAGGGCTCCATTAGGCAAAGAGTAAGGAGAGAGGAACAAGATATGGAGGGAGGCACCAGCAACAGATGCACATCTCTCTCTTAATGAAGGGGTAAACATAGCAATATGTTACCGTTTGTTAACTCTGAGAGGTAAAAGAAATCCACTATAGTTTTGGGGTTGAAACCCAGGGTAAATTTTGGTGTGTTCAAGATCCTATGTATTGACTGTCTGGCTTTGTTTTTTTTTTTGTTTTTTTGTTTTTTTTTGGAAAACAGCATTCCAAAGTTCAAAATTGGTACTTTTTAACCCAAAGCAAATACATTTGTTTTGGCAAAACTTGAAGATTCATGAATGATGATTAAAATTATCAAAATAGAATTTCATTGTTACAATTCCAGAAACCATCCCCAAAACGAATTCCCAGACAGATGTGAGGGTAGCTTTTGGCTATTCTTTGTTTTAAATTGCTAGTTTGTTTTGTATTACTCATTCCCGTAAATCACTGGGGAACAGGTGAGTTTCCGTTTCCTTCCTAAACTAACCTTTCTTATGTACACAAAAATGTTACATGTGAGCAGCACCCCTGCTTAAGCCTTGAGAAATATACCCTAGTTGGTTATAAATGAAGAAAACCACAATCTTTCAATTTTTTTTTTTTTTTTGGTGCTAGGGATTAAATCCAGGGCTATTCATATACATAAGATACACTTGCCATTGTCTAGTCCTGTCACACTTCTGAAGTGTACGTAACTTCTGTAAGATAAGGAGAAACAGACTCCCATAGTCTCCGGGCCATAAATCTCAGTGATCCTCTTTTCTGCCAAGTAAAGACCAATAAGAAAAATACCTTTTGTTTAGTTATTATAGCTCTCAATGATTGGAAAGTAACACACACATTAACAAGGGTCTTCTCACTGATTATGTTTGGTCATCAGTAATCAGAAAATCCAACCAAAAATATTTCCAAGGAGCTGCAACTAAGTTGGTAACTCTTCGTTTTACATTCCTGAGCAATGGCATCCAGGTGCCTTTTAACCATTGGAAATACTGTGGTTGGAGAGAGTTGGAAAAAGTCCCAGAACCGCAGCCTCCCTTGGGCTTCCTGTTCATCAAATGACTCATCAGTCTACTGGGTAAAACTATCCTGCACTGAGTATGACGTTGGAAGTCCAGTTTTGGTGTGGTCTGAATTAAAAGGAGTTCTTTCCCTACTCATTGTCTCTGTCTCTGTGTTCCAAAGAGAAATGAAGGGCTAGTTCATCCGTCCACTCAAAGATATAGTAGTCAAACCTGGTCATAAAGTTTTGGCACCCTCACTAATGTCAAAATATTAGATTAAAGGAAAAGTCAATTCTGAGTCATAGTAGAGTATTTTCTCAGTTGTTCTTACTAAGAAATAAAGAGGTACCCTTTGTTGATTGTACTCCATGCATTTACAATTATACTGTAAATATTAGTTCTGCTTGCTGTTTAAAACATATCCTTGTATTTCTAAAATTGTTTGTTGATGAATGTAAGGGTTTGCATCATTACCTTGGGAAAGTGCTGCAGTTTGGTGGTTTTAAAGAACAATTTAGTGGTGGGTGTAGCTGGAATGATGTGGAAGAGAGGTATTAGAGGTTGTTCTGGAGATGAAAATAATGGCACTCTTTTTCACTTAATTCAAAAGGGATATGAAAAGAGGTATTCTACTGTTGACTCACCCTAAGTGAACTTTTTAGTCACAGATTCAGTTTTCACTGCAGTTAGCACAGAAGTTTTATGCTTACCAAGTTGTACCAACATTTGAGGGAATACTTATATCAATGTGTCTCTCATTGTGGTGAACATGATCAATTTCCAACCAGAATTAGCCTTGGATTTCATGAAAAGGAAATAGATGCAGCTTAAATGTAATTTTTACTTAGAGGAAAATATAGAAATAGTTTTCTTTAGATTTTTGTCTATAGTCTAAAGCTCAAAGTATTTTTTCATGTAAAATATTATTTCTTTATCTAACTTCTATAATATAAGTCAAGGCTGGGTTTTAATTATTTCTTCATGTTCCATGAAAATAAGTGAAGTCTTCAATGATATTGTCTCAAGGTAAAATGAAAGAAATCGCTGTTTGTTTTCCTGAAGTTGCATTGCCATGAAGCTTTGGCAGGCCTGTGCTTGACCTTTTGTTCTGTTACCTAAATACTTATTTGGCTTTTAGAACTGAGAAATGCATGTCTGGAGTTATTACTAAATGGAACAATCATATTCGAACACCAATTTGCAACTAAGAAAATAGTGAACATAGTGATGCTATCATTGTGAAAAGGGCCTTTTTAGTGAAAGTATTGACATCATGTTCATATTCAGCTGTGTTTTCGTCTAAGGCATGTACATCTTTAGCTTTATATTAATGGTTCAGCTAGCCGTGGAAACTATTATGGAATAGTCCAGGTCATAATCCTATGAAAGGGAGAAACCAACAGAGGATCAGGGAGGAAGTTGTGTCTCTATCACAGTTCTGTTAGCCTGTCTTTGTGGAATTTGGCTCAACAGTTCCTAACTAGAGGAGCCTAGATCACTATATCATTGAAGACAAAAATAAAAAGTCAGAGTTATTTCTAAAACATTTGAAACCTTTAAATCATATATTTTCTCATCCTTGTTTTAGTTTGTGAAAATATTAACATAGTACATGTGGTGGATTAAAAACTCGTGGTCAACTTAACACCAACTGAACTGAATCAGTGTGGTGCTGATTGTAGAAAGTCCATGTAAAGACTGTTGCCAGCATGAAAAGGAGAGGAAGAGTAGTGTTGTGTGCTCCCCTAAGCATTGTTGATATTGGGAGCTACTGGTTCTTTTGAAGCAGCTGGTTCTCATGGAGCAGCTTGTCATGCTGGCTTCCCTAACAGGAACTCAGCTGGTATCATTGGAGGAGCTCAGGACCTTGTCACTGAGAATGGCTGTGGTTCACTTTTTGAAGCCGTGGTCCTTACTTTGATCATTACTGGCAATGGAGGGGAAGATACATGCTTTTCAATCTACAAGAGAAGCTTGTCATACTGGCCTCCTGATAGGGACTCAGCTGTTCTCATTGTCAGAGGAATTTGGGACTCATTGTTGCTGAAGATAGCTGTGGTACTTTTTGGGGGAGTTCTTGGCTCCAGTGCAGACCCTCAACCTACTAGCACAAATCCTTCATCCCACTAGCATTAACTTTCTAGTTCCCACCGCTGGCCTTTTGGTCTTCCCAGCACAGATCCATAAAATAGTCTGACATGAGTCATCGTCGTGGGCTTTAGGCCCTTAGTTGGACTCATGGGCTCTAGATCTTCAACTTGACTTCTGCTGGGCATTGCTGTGGGATCTAGGCCTTCCGCTGGATTCTCTATGTCTTTAGTGTGTAGAGAAATTTCCTGCAGTTCTTGTATTTGACTTTGGGTGACTACCATAAAATAATATTATAAATTATGCGTCCTGTATGTAATCATTTTCCTTAAAACCTCTAACTACAACAGTATAGTAACAACATAATCTCAAACTGATGGTTTTGGCTGGCTATTTTTTTCTTTAAAATAAAAAGAAAACATTACTTAATGCATGTGGTAAAATTTGTGGCACACAAAAATCTTTTCAAATATGAAGTCTGTATGGAAAATTGTATGATGATGGGAAGGTTGACTAATCTCATCATCAATTTAGTATCACTGAAACCCAATATACACAACCTCTATTTCAGAGTTACCACCTAGTGTGGCTTGTCTTTTACCCACAGACCTGGATATGCCAGAACTTTTGATTTCCAGACACTGTAAGTCCAGCAAACATCCACTAAAAGAAATAGTTGCAAATGGGAAGGTCCTATGTTTTGGAGTTATACTCATTCATTCAACAGATGTATAAAAAGTGACCACTGTGATCAGGTACCATGCTGGGGATGATGACAGATGTTTATCAGACAGTCACACATAAAGAGAAGTAAAATTATTACCATGTTAACCCTGGGAGAATGAGGAAGAAGGCTCATGAGTTCATATCCAGCATGGGAAGCTTAGTGACACCTTATCTCAAAATAAAAAATAACTTTTAAAAAAGGGCTGTGGATGTAGCTCAACATGAAGATTCAATTCTCAGTAATATACACAACAAAAAAATTTTTTTTAACTGCAAAGTGACCAGCAAACTGAAGGGACAGAAGAAAGACCAATTAGGATTCTACTGCTGCAGTTTAGATAACATGACTTGAACTCCGGTAGAGTTGGTTAACATACAGGTAAATTAAATCAAGAGACTTTTAGAATCTTCCTTGCATTCTTCAGTAGTCCGTATCTTTGTATGTCTTTGAATGTTTCCCAGGTTGAGAGATTTCCCTTGGTTTCCCAGACTCCACCAGAGAAGTTCCTAGACCTCATTGTTCGATTCTGTACTTTCTAGATATATCTGCATTTGCCTGTGTCTTACATTTCATGGCAAGTATAGCTCTAATGACCACAGTAATATGACTTTTGTACCAAGATAATCACTAACCAAGGCCAGACTCAGGGGTCTCCACCTTGGCCCAACAGACATCCATGGTTACTGAATCTAATCTGTTTTGTTTATCCAGGAAAAATTATTGTTTGCAGGAAAGGAACAATGGAAAGAGTACAATCAGGAGGACAATCCTACTAGATGAAAAATGCCACCTCCTTATATGACAGCAGGGCTCCCTGATTAGGAGTCAGGCAGCAAGAAGATGGAAACCATTTTCAGCAACCATGCTATGAAGATGGACAGATTGGGCGCCCAAATCCCACCACTGACTTCTACCTGGACCACTGTGTGAGGCATGTCCACTGAGGTTGTCCAACTGAGTGCCCTTCATCTCCCGTTTGTTTTATATACTATGGTGATGTGAGTGTCAGATACATATCTGTGACATGAATGAATGAATCAAAAGCAAACATCTGCTCATCATATCTATTCAGAGTTAAAATATAGTTAAAAAGAATGATTATATTCTTAAATGTAGTCAAAAATCAGCAAAAGAGAAAAAAGGAAAAAAATCTAGCAGAAACTAGAACCATAACAGGACCAGAAACAAATGGAAAAAACAAGGAGGTTTTGGTAAGGAGGTAGCAAGGGAAAGAATGAGTTGATTCTTATTCCGGCAGGAGAGGGGAAAATCTGGAATTGGTGTTTAATCTGATGGAAACAGTGTGACTATGCCTGCCCCAGCTGGGCTTACTCCATTTCCTCAGGCTATGTTTGCCCCAAGTTTCTTGAAGTTTGAGCTTCTAGACTGAAAATCAGTGCAGACATTTTATTCTCAGTCTTTCCAGAAGAAACTCAAATGGTAACTCTACCAGCATGTCAAAATGAAAGTCTACTTTGTTCTCACCTCATGACAGTCATTTAAGTGATATCCAAGGCAATTCAAAGGAATAAGAGAATTATTTCCACTTTGTAAAAAAAGTAAATGCTTCCTTAAAGTTCATTCTGTAAATTGCTAAAAAGAAAAAAAAATCAAACTTTTAAAATGCTGTTCAAATGCTAATATAAATCAGGGACTAGATTTTGACCTTTCTGAGCATATTTATATATTTTCAGATTAAAGCCAAAGTCATGAATTTTGGAGGACAACGTAAGTAAGTGCAACGAGCAGTAAACCTGGAATGTATGTAAAAAGGTCTGAGTTCTAAGCCTGTCTAGGTAATCAGGTGCAAGTTATTTAATCTCTACAATGTTACATTAAAAAGTAACGTTCAAATATGTAATTTGGATGAATTTCTTCTCACTTCCTATCTATCTCTCTTCCATTTGCTCTTTTCTGTATATTTATACTATTTTGATGTTTCAAAAATATTTGAATATATGTGTTAAATTGTTTCATGTATATTACTAGTTTATCTCAGATCATTGGAGAGTTTTGTGTTATTATTATTCTTTTTAAAGAATTTTTTATTTACTTTTCTTTTTTGGGTCAGGGTCAGACTCATGATCTCGTGCTTGCCAGGCAAGCGCTTATTACGCTGAGCTAAATCCCCAGCTCTTTATTTTTCTTTCTTATAAAAACATTTTTGCTTTATGCTTTGTACTCTTAGTAACTACTTTAAAGATAATGATACACCATATATTAACTATTATTATTCTCTGATGTTATGAAATTCTGTTTTACATTTTCGTAAAATAAAAAATAACTGTATATAAAGGATGGAGAGGAATTTTCTACACAGAATACTCACTAATTCCATTTACAACTGCCAGTGTAGTTAACTTTTGAAGGGCAATAGGTCTTGTAATGCACACCAAGCATTATTTAAACAAAGAAGCAAGACATTAAAGGATCAACTTGGATTTTGTGCTATCTTGAGGGTTACAACATACCATGTAAACTAAATTCCAACCAAATATACATGCACTGGTATATATATTTCTTGGGAAAATAAATATTACCAATTGTAGCCAGGGTTTATAGGGAAAAGATTTAATATAAGACATATAATTTAATGGGATTATTTTATGATAGTCACCTAATGAGTACCCTCTAAGAGTGAGGGAGATCTGTCCATGTACCAGAGACCCAAAGAATTTAAATGAAAACCTGAAAACCTAAAGCCAACGGTAATACCCTCCATAAGTCCAGCTGGAGGCCTAGGACCCACAACAGTGTCTCATGCAAGTCTGTACCATGGATCTGCACTGGAAAGGCCCAAAGAACAGTTGTGGAAGCTAGAAATCTGCACCAGCAGGATTAAGGATCTGTACCAGCAGGTTGAAGAATCTGCACTGGAGCCAGGAAGCGACACCCCAGGTAAAGACCAAAGCTCCCCTGAAAAGGGTCACAGGCATCCTCAGTGACAAGGAAGACTTGAACTTCTCTGACTGTGAAAACAGCTGAGTTAATGTCAGGAAAACCAATGTGACAAGCTTCTCTAGGAGAATCAACAGCACACCACCTTCCTCTAGTTCTCTTTTATACTGTTGAGAACAATCTGCAGGTGGGCCTTCCACACACAGCACCATGCTGATTCAGTTCAACTGGGTGTTACAAGTTCACCATTACTCACCAATCTCATTTGAATAATGAAAGATCTCAAGAGGAGTGAAATATATTATGTATTTATATTTTTCTATACTTTCCTTTATGTACACGAAACTAAAGCCCTTTGTGGAAGTTTTAGAATTCACACTTTTGGAGCTGGAGTGAAAAATATCAACTGTTTCTGAGAAAAAATTTTTATAATATCATCTGACAATATTTAAGAGTATCGTGCTCAGTGCTTGATTGATGGTGGCTAACAAAACAAGTTTAGACTCAAATACCCTGATACTTACAGTGCAACTGTAACAAAAAATTTCTCCTCTCAATCCCAGCCAGTATATTTCAGTTGCCCAGTTCTGGTTGCTTCTATCCTTAAAAATGGCTGGTTACTACATGCATAGGTGGTTATTATAATGCATATTATTAAGAACCAATCAAAAACAGTCAAATACTTTACCACTGAGCTAAATCCCCAGCCCCCAAGGCCTAATATTCAAAAAATCAATTAATTCCTAGTGAATGCTTATCCATCATTAAATAAATCTGCCTCCAAATCCTGGTTGTCATTTTGGTGTTTCTGCCTCCTGCTGCATCTGGTTCATTGGTTGGAAAAAATGATCATGTTAACTTTGTTGGTCAGCAGTCATGGCTCTCACAAATGGAGCAATGAACTCTCCAGGTCCTGACAGAAAGGCACACACTCAAGATTCCTCAATCCCCCTCAATAGAGGTAGTGACCACAAAAGGTACTCATTCAATAATATATGCTGGATGGGTACACTTTTTAAGCAGCAATCCCACCCTTTGTCTATTGCACCAGCATTCAAGGGTACACAGCGCATATATAAAAATGGAAAGTAGTCAAAATCCGCAGTTCCTAATTGCAAAAGAAAAATGGAGGGACTTTTATAGAATTAAAAATAAAACCAAACCAATCTATGCATCTCAAACAAAAAGGCCTATTCTTCGTAAAAATTCCACCTTGGCACTTTCATAGGCTGCTTGCAGTGGCTACCAACACCGATAACTTCATTCCCTGTTCCTGGAATGTTTCACCTTACTCCCTAATAACTTGTGAAAAGGCATGAAAAAACATTCAAGTCCAGTACTTCACTGTGTGGAATTCACTAGTCTACTATATATTCTCACAGGAAGCGTAATGGAGATTTTGTGGAATTCAGGAGGCCCTAATTAAAACTTACGTGTCTTCTAAAATAGATAACATGAGTTATTTGCTTTAACTATAGGAACTTATGATGAAAAGAAAGGCACACTAATGCACAGCCTACCCCAAAATAATCCCCATATTGAGATAATTGGATAACAAGGAGTTATAAAGTAAATGTGTTTCTGAAGGTTTTTTAATCCAAGTTCATTATCATTTGGCTTTCACTGAATTATTAAATTTTTATATTAATATGTGTAGTTAATCTATTATGTCAAATATTTTACTTTATCTTACTTCTTTTCCAAATATATATATTTGCCATATTTAAAAAATTAAAGGATGCAGAATTAAATTTGAATTTCATATAAACTTTTTTAAAAAAGTATAAATATACTCCATTAGGGAAATACTTCTACCAAAATTCCAATTTAACTTGCTATTCTGGATCTCATTTAGAAACTCTAATCCCATAGGCCACCCTCTACCTTGATGTTTATGAGAAACATTTGCATATGTGTTTTTAATGCAAGAACACTGACTGACAGTTGGAGACATCTCTCTGGAGGTTTAGAGTGAATTTTCTTGAGGGCAAGCGAAGGCTTGGTAGTATCTTAGTTATTTTTCTCTCATTGCTGAGACAAAATATCCAACAACCAAAGTTAAACAAGGAAAGGTTTATTTAGCTCACAGTTTGTGGTGGTTTCAGCCCATAACTGACTGGTTCCAAGGAAGGGTGGCACATGGCAGAGGTGCAATAGTTCATAGCAGTGGAAGACAGCAAAAGCAGCAAGAGTAGATCATGAGGACAAGCCTTTTTCTATCCCTTACATTGTAGCCAGGCTGCCTAAGCCAGGGATGGTGTAGCACTTACACACTTAATCTAGCTCCCTTAATTCCACCATTGCACTATGAACCATACATTCTAGATTCAGCTAGCTCTGAAAAATCCTCATCTAAAAGTGCATAAGGCTTTGGGGGGAACATATAGACACCAACTATAATGGCTAGTTTCTGGAAACTCCATCCAGCCTCTTTTTTTTTTTTTTTTTTTTTTTTGTCTTTTTCATTTTTATCGGTATGGGGGAATCGAACTCACGATCACCTGCTTGCAAGGCAGGTGCTTATGCCGCTGAGCTAAATCCCCATCCCCCAGCCTCTTATTTTTGAGTTCCTAAAACACATGATGATTAAATAATGAAACCAAGGACATAATGTGTCTTGTTTAGGTTTGTATTCACAGGTCTGATACACTACCTAATAGAGGCAGTGGCCACAAAAGGTACTCAGTTAATAATATATGCTGGATGGATATACCTTTTAAGAGTTTACTAAAGCTGAAAATGATAAAGAAAAATGAGAGCTGGAGATTATTTTCATCTGTGGACTCAGTGGTATTAAAACCCCCAAAGACCCTCTGCACTCACGTTTTTATAACCATGGTTGAAGATACATCCTAAGGTAATATGATGCTTCTTGACTTAGCTTGGACTTTCATTTCCTGATACAGAAGTTGAGTTTTTTTTAGAGAAATTTAAATTGAAGTTTGCAAGATATAACCCCTTTGTGAATAAAATAAGTCATTTTAGCTTCAGAAAGTGAAAATGGAGCAACCAAGAGAGGAAAGAAAAGAATTTCTTTATATTTAATTTGTCCTTTGATCAATTACAGGAGCATTTTAAAGTTCTTTTAAATTCGCTTTAAAATGACTTCCAAGGGTGAAAGGCTTTTGGTATTCTAACAATGCTTCTGTTTTCAACTCTTTCTAATAGGAGTCAAAAGTAGGAATAGAAGGAGTCCTGGAATTGCCTTGCATCATCCTTTAGGGTAGCAATTTATGTTTCAAACCCAAGACTGCTTTTCATTGTTAGTCAAGGGAGGGTTGTTCTTAGTTTGAAATTAGGCAGCTGATTTAAAAAAAAAATTAATTCTCTTGTTTGTCACACATGTGTCATAGTTTATGTCAGTGGCCCCCAAACCTCATGAATTATGGACTCGACCAAATCTAGCATTTGTGATTGGTTCATTGTCTAGTGCTTGGATTGGTGGTATGAATGATATACTCACCTAGGGGTAGAGCCAGCATATGATGTAATGGTGGGAAGAAGGTCTCTCTCTCTCTTGCTGGTTCACATCTTGCTGTTTGCAGCCAGCCATGAATGGTGACCTGCCGTGTCACCCTGCCACTTGGAGCCAACTGAGTATGGACTGAAATCTCCAAGAACTGTAAGAAATAAACCTTTCCTTCCTTTATTATGAGTGTTGGGTATTTTGTCCCAGCAATGAGTAAAAAGTAACTAAGACAGTGAGAAAGGAGGAGTGTGTGTCTCCCAAAAAGCATGAATATTTAAATGTTTTTTTCTACTGGCACCACGTGCAATATTTAGTAAATATTAAGCAGTGAAAAACAATGGTAATAGAGTGTCTAGGTGGTCAAATTTATAGAAACAGAAAATGGAATGGTGATCACCAGGGGAAGTGGGAAGGAGGAAATGAAAAATTGCTATTTAGTGATGCTTGTTTTGCAAGACTAACAGTTTCTGAGGTCTGTGTACAACAATGTGAAAATACTCTGTGCTATTCAATTGGGTATGGAAAATGGTTAAATAGCAAATTTTATAGTATTTGGTATTTTCACAACAATTTAAAACAGCAGGAAATCATTAAAAATCTTAATAACTTAGTTAAGATTGCTCATAAAATATATGATAATCAAAAGTTTGGTAGTCAATCTTTATAACAACTTAGATATATGTTTGTTATATATATGGATAATTCATAGGAAAATAACATCTGTCTGAGTATCTCCACTTTACTGAGTATTGTAAATTTATTAAATACTGTATGCAAAACATACCTTCCTATATGCACATAGCAGTCACAAATGAAGATAAACTCATTACTACAAACTAACTACAGCATTTGCTATTTATGTTTTTCTGTGAATTGTATATTAATTTATGAAAATATATGGCTGTTTATTTCAAATGTTACCTAGGCCTGCATAATATAAGAGACAGTCCTTTTTCATTTATAGCTTTTAGTGGAATAGGATCAAACACATTAATAACTTTGTGGAAAAGGTTTAGTTTATATTTTACTCTTACACTTTTTGGAGGAGATATTTAGATTTGCTGCACTTCATTATTTTTTTTTTGTCCAGCATGTCTGTTGTAAGAGTTAAATCAAGATTTCTGTATATGTGTTCATATTTGTAACTCACTACATAACTGGCACAAGGAAAACTCTTGGTTAATATTAGTCAGTGGTATTATTATCCATTTCCTAAGATGACACACGATCACAAACCTGAGATGAGGTGCTTGTCCCAGAAGCACATAACAGAAAGTTTTGGAATCAAAATGGTACTTCTTCCACCATAAATTTTGTCCTAAATTTTCAAAATAGAAAGAAGACATGAGTTGTCAAATCAAAATGCCTCTGAATAATAATCATTATTTTTTAAAAGTGCATACTTACAGACATTTTAATAAAACTTTAGCATCAAGGATAGAAAGTCTTAACAACTGCAGGAAGAGATAGGCTATCCACCACTGAATAGTCATTAGTCTGACTTTATATTTCATCAGAAAAAGGAGAGAGCATTAAAAGTTTTAGCAATATCCTCAAAGGGCTGAGGTATATTAACTATTAAGACAGAATTCATTGATCACTTTAAATGTTTTTAAACAATGAGACCCAAAGCAGATATATTCAAGCATTAAATGACTTTCAAAACCTAGTACAGATAGATCTTTATTAACAAAATTATTAAAGGTACTTCAGCAAGGAGGAAGATAACTTCAGGAAAGGAAAGAGAGTATAAAATAAAAAGTTTAACATGGAGTGTTATAAATGCATTGACACCTAAAATAGTTTCAAAGATATCTAAATAACATTTTCTTGGAAAAAGATAAAATTTAAATATTTTAAAAGGTAAAAATACAATAGCATTTTCATTAATACCTATAATGAATTAAGGTCCACATGTTATAAAGAAAAATAAAATGTTACTCTGTTATAAAAATAAATACATGTTAAAATAACATACCACTAGAAAAATTAAAAGAAACTACAGAATGTTATTTCATATCTTTACAGTATAAACAGAATATGTAAATGATTACAAATGGATAACAGCCCAAATTTATTAAGGGAAATGTATGAAAGCAAGATTCTCCAAAATAGAAATTCTTAAATGTCCAATAACATTGACGTAAAATGTTCAGTCCCATAAATCATTACAAAAGTCAAAATCACATTCACATTGAAATCAAATATCTCTTCAAACTAAGTGGACAAGAAATTAAAGTCTAACATTGCCCTATATCTAAGACTAATAAGTCCTAAGGATTTATATGCCTTGGTGGTGAGCACATAAATTGGTATAACCACTTTGAAAGGAAATTTATCCAATTATTGAAGTTTACTATGATGCAGTGACCCCTTGATTTATGAACTCAGTTCATTCCTGAGGGCTGATTGTAACTCAAGTTGTCAGTTGGAGGCTCCGTTCCTGTATACAGCCTTCAAAGTCTCTCTCCTGTCTACAGAAGATCTCAGTGTCCTCAGAGAGACAATGGCCTGGTGTTTTTCAATTAACTCCATACAGGGGAGGACATTGTAATGTTCCTTCTACAACTCTTTATGGTTAAATCTGTGTCTGAGACCATCTGGAAGTGCCAGTGGCCTGCATTTGGGTATAACTTAATTTTCACAGTAAGAGAAACTAAAATTTTGATCATAAGCCAAATTGTTCATATGTCAGGCTCATGGGAACTTGAAGGTTCACTGTACTTACTTTCTATTGCTGCTACAACAAATTGCCATCAATTTCATGGATTAAAACAACACTAATTTGTTAGCTTGAAGTTGTAGAGTTTAGAAGTCCATTTTGGCTTATATTAAGCTAAAATCGAAGTGTTCATCCACAAGGCTACATTACTTTCTGCAGGCTCTTCTGAGTGATCTATTTTACTTTATTTTTCCAGTTTGTATGGGTCGTCCACGTTCCTTGGCCCAAGGCTCCTTTACTGCACAGTAGAAATGGCGGAAAAGTTTTTTTTTTTTTTCTTTCAGATCTTAACTATCTGATTTTATTTCACATCTTTCCAATATTAAAGATTCATGTGACTAGATTGGGAACTCTTGGATTAAACCTTCCCTTCAAATATGTCTCCCTTCAAAGATATTTAATTTTAAATTTTAAACATGTTACTAAAGTATCTTATCATGCAAGATAATATATTCCTAAGTTCCAGTGACATCTCTGGGGCACCATTCTTCTGACTCTTACCTCTGAATCCTAAATGAAATCCTAAATGTGCCTGAAGAGATAATCATAAATACATTCACTGAATACTATGTATATTCAGAAAGTTTTCCGAGTTTGTTCATCCATTAAAGAATTGGTAAATACTATTGCACACGAAAACAAGGAATTCTGTACAGGATTAAGATCAATATTAAAAACATAATATTGAACAAAATAAAGATGCATAATTATGTAATTATGTGTGCATGAGTAGGTAGGCAGATCAATTGACAGATATGTGGGTCAATACGGAATGGGACAGTTTTCTTTGGTGTACTAAACTTAATATTTGGCATATAGGTTTTCTGTGATAGGGTGGGAGAGGGAAAGAAAAAAGACACATAAACAGACATAATACTTTGATTATGAAATCTAGTTAGGTATTTTCTTTAAAATATTTTCTATATGCTTTGTGTTCTTTAAGTAATTTACAAAAGCATTGGTAACTTATGATCTAACTTATGATCATAACTTATGATCATAACATTGGAGCTTATGATCTTGAATTTAATAAAGAAATTCCATAGCAGGAGTAAACCTTGAGAGGAAAAAATTAGGGAATTAAGCATAGATTAGTAGAGAAGGCTCTAGAAAGAAAATCAGAAGACTGGGGTTTTAATCTTGGCTCTGTCACAACCTAACTCTGTAACTTTGAGCAAATTATTGAACATCACCAGGTCTCTGTTTCTCCATCTTAAAGATGAGTCTATTGAATCAATACATATATGTGTATCTTGCAAACATAAGATATTCTACTTAATAGCTTTTATATACCTTATAGTATTGTTATTACTAAAATATGTGATTTATATCTTCTTAAAATTGGCCATGAGATCCAAAGAACTTGTACACACATATGCATATTCCTTTTTTCCATAAGCCTTGATTTTGAATTAAAACTGAGCCCTCTCCATCTTTTTGGGCTAAAAGATGGCCAGAGCTCCAGGTTGGAGATGGAGGGCAGTTACAGAAAGCAATCTAGCTGAGTTTGAAACCCATCTTTGTGTAGTCTGCACAGGAACAAGCTTGGTTGCTCCTCCATCCGAACTCTTTGGAAAGCATGTTTAGTGGTGAACACAGCACATCTCCAGAACTTTTATTACTCTCCAAAGGAGCCTATTAATGCCACGGAATTATAGTAACTGCCTGCTCTAATTTAGGAACAGACAGTGTTAGACTATGGGGTAACTGTTTCCTGGCAAACAGACATGGACATACAAATCCCAGTGCCGCTGATGATTTTGCCTATGCCAAAGTGGCCCCAGGCTACAGAATTTTGAGAGAATTCCCTTCATAGATGCTCTGCTACCTCACAAATGCTTCTTTCTGTCCTATGTACAAAATGAACTATGAGGATCAACCAAGTTTCAGACCTTGATTCATTTCTTCAGACACTATTTGGCATGTCTTCAGGGACCTAGTCTTCTTCAATAAGAACAAACCACTTACTTCTGATGACATGAATTCTTGAGTGCTACTCTGAGAAGAACACACATTGCCTAAGTTAGCAGGCTGGATTCCTTGCCCTCCTTTGAGCAGCCCTACTTTCATGTCCCAGTTACTCAACTTTAAGCACAGCCAAAAGTTATCCCAAGCCAAGTTCTTCTAAACAAAAAAGCACTCAGAAGTCTTGTTTGCTTCAAGCCAGTAGAAAACTCCAGCCGGATATTGGATCTATCTAATACTTTTAATAACTAAAAGAACATATTAGATTCTTGTTCTCCTTTTCTGTAGTGTTGACACCACATTCTTATTAGACATGCATATATGGAAATTTTATATTTTTCTGTAAATGCTATGTTTGTTCTATTGTTCTGTACACATGATAATGTTTCAGAAAATAATTTATAATCAGGTATGTACTCTCAAAGATCCACTGAAGTGATTCCTTCATTTTTATATCTTAGGAGAGAATACTAAAGATGTTGCATAACTATCTTCACTTTCTTATCCTTACATTGTACGCATCTTCTAGTCATTTCTCCACAGTCTTAGAAACTTTGATGCTAGACTAATGGGTTTCTTTTCTAACTCACTGAATGTTAATGTAGACCATTTATGCAAATCACATATCTACAATTTCCTTTTGCAGTTCTATCTCTAGTCAACATCTCTGTCCATATGTCACATTCTAGAATATACAGCTACAGAAATTACTTCAAACTTGGAGAAATCAGTAATTCAACTCACTTTCTTCTAGCACAATCTCAAATCTTTCTGGTTTACTAACTCGTGGACATTATTGTACCTTCTGGAACTTTCTAGGCTCATTGACCCTTCTATTTTCCACTCATCTTTGTGTCCCTTCTGTTTTCCATTTTCAAGTGAGTTTATATGAACCTGTCATTACTTTAGTAAAATGATGGCATCTTATGGTAGGGAGATTGCAAACATTATCTCTTTCTCTGGGGCAACTTGTCCTCCAATTTTCCAAGTTTATTTCTAACTTTGCTTTCTATCCTTATTATGGGCCAAATGTATAACCCCCTAAATCCATACCTTGAAACTTAACAACTAAGGAATTAATAGGTAGGATTTTTCTTAGTTGTCAGACTTATTTATTTTTATAATTTATCAGTGCACATTATGCATACACAATGATCATACTCAACAAAAGGTATTTGTAATTCTGTATAATTTGAATTAATTTTTTCCCATTCTCTCTACCTCTCTTCTCCACTTCCTCTCTCCATGTAAAGTTTTGTTTTCATTTACCCCCTTCCATTCTCTTTTTTAAACATCCCTTTTCCATCTCATTAGATTAGGATGGTGGAGTCCTGATGAATTGATGTCCTTATTAAAGAGACCTCAGGGAACTTGCTTGATCTGTCCACCATTAGAAACCCAGTTGATTGTATCATCTGTGAGAAAGGAAGTTCTTCTCAACCACTGGATCCACTGGCACATTCAGCTTGGGCTTATCAGCCCATAAGGCTGTGAGCAATACATTTCCATTGTTTATAAACTACTCAGTTTATAGTATTTTTTTTTTGTTAGAGTAGCTCAAATGAACTAAGGCAGGCATCAAACCTTTTAAGTCTTCTCTCAGATTTCTACTGTGACTGTTTAACTGCTATTACCATTAGCTTGACAGAGAAAAATAAGGTGCACTTAAAAGAACAAATGAAATTTCTGACTATTCAGCCTGTAAACATACTCAGCATGGTATTCTTCTTTAGATTTTTTTATGTAGATTTGGTATATTTCTTCTATCTGAACATTTTGAAAAGGAAATTGAGACTTTAGTGAAGCTTGATATTTGAGCATTTGGATGATTTTTAAGTTCTCATTATACATTATTTATGTCAAGCATCAGCTTTCCAAAATACTAGGAATAGGCTTACCTTACGAGTTCAATTGCCACCTTTTTAAATTAAAGTGGGATGGTGTTTCTCTTTGATTCTACCTTTTGATTCTCTGAACCTGAGGAAAACATTTTTAGACCTGTTGCCTGGTTCCAAGCTCTAAAAGGTTGCTGCAACAATATGCTGCAGAAAAACCACAGAAGTAGAGAAACTGAAAGCTTTCAGACTAATCTGAATAAACCCTATTGTTTGGTACTCTAGTTTTGTGCATTTAGTGAAAGAAAGGACTAACAGGTCCATGTTATCTCTCTGTGACTGGGCATCCTCAAGGTTTCAATCACACTAGACAGAGGTGATTTTGGACATTTGGTAATATTTGCTTTAAATCTCTTTATGATAGTCTTTAATAAGGCCTCTCCATGGACATTAATTTATCTAGATTTACATTTAGATAATTATTTAATCTAGATAATTATCTAGACTTAATTATCTGTATTTAAATCATCTAGTTTTTTTGCATTCTCAGTACACTGATGGGTTTTGAAAATAATTTATTTCAACTAAGTAGAATTTTGTTTTGCTTTTAATAAATATCAGAAACCTTTGTTTACAAAAGTTGTGACAAATTCATTCTGTTTCAGAATGTGTTTTTAAAAAAATAACAGCTTATATTGAGAGAAAATGTACTGTTTATACCAAAGAAAGAGACACTTTTGTATCTCTTTGTGTGTTCTTTTGCATTTTAAAATCTTAGAAAATCTTGGATTCAGTTTTCTTTAAGTAGCTAATCTTTGTTGACTTGTATTTAAACAAATAGCAGTCATTGAACTGTCAAAAAAAAAAAGACTATGATTTCCTCCTAGTCCTAATAACTCAAAAGTATAATTTCATTGTTACAAATTTTGGAGATTAGGTCAGTTTCCTTGCTTTATGGTAACAGGTCTTTAATTAACAATTTGTTAATTTTGCTCAAGCATTATGATTAATTAATTTGGTTTTTGGAGACAGGGTTTTACTTGCTGGTTTTAAACTCACTTTGTAGCCCTGGCTGGCCTTGAACTTGCAGCAATTCTCCTGCCTCAGCCTGCCAAGTGCTGGGATTATATGTGTGTACCACCATACCCAGCTCAAGTATTACTCTTTGTTGACTTGTATTGAAACAGATAGCAGGCATTGAATTGTCAAAAAAAAAAAGACTTTATAATTTCCTCCTAGTCCTAGTAACTCAAAAGTATCTCTCTCTCTCTCTCTCTTTTTTTTTTTTTTTTTTTTTGGCTTTTTGAGACAGGGTCTCACTATTGCAGTTCACACTGGCCTTGGGCTCACTTTCTAGTCCAAGCTGTTCTCAAATTCTCCTGCCTCAGCCTTCCAAATGCTGGGATTACAGGTGTGTACCACCATCAAGTATTATTCTTATAAAACCACTTTTACACTAGAGGAAACAAGAAATACATATTTTTTAAATCCATGGGAAAAGATGCAGATCAGCTACACAATTATAGAAGACAAAGAAATTCTAAGATTTGAAAACATCTTTCAACAACCCTAATATTATTTTTTATTTCTTTTTTCTCAATAACATTATTCTATTCTTTTAGTAAGACCAGCGCTTCTCTCTCTTCTCCTGTAATATGATTAATTTATGACATTGGTACTAGGAATTCTTACTCTGTGAAATTCAACAGAATTCATAACAGATGATTTACTTAAAGTATGTTTTACTTTTAGGTTATCATCAAAGACTACAAATTTGAAATCACAACCATCTTCATCATGAAGAATTCTCAACTTTTATAATAATTGTATCTATATTGTCAATGGGTCATCATCAAATCTGAATGCATCAAAATATTCTGATACTATTGAAATGAATTTTCTTATAAAATCTGATCCACAAACAAGAAATAGAGCATCTGCATCGGTTAAGATGATTTGCATCAATTTGACTGACTTAGTAGCGATGTAGGGGATTAATGAATCACACCTGTGGAAGTATCTGGGTCAATGATGGAAGCATGACCTTGGATATGGTGTCTGTTCCCTGGTGCTATTCCTGTCTGTGCTTCCCAGAAGATCTATATAGCTTTGTTCTACCATGGTCTTCCACCATGATGTTCCCATATTAGAGCCAGCTGACTACAGACTGAATCTCTTAAATTCATGAGCCAGTATAAACTCTTCCTCCTTGAAATTCTGTGTATCAGGTATTTGGTCCTAAGAATGAAAAGATGACCAATAAAGCCTTTAATTCATTTGAGATCTTATGTGAATCTGTTGTTTATACTCAGCACCAGTTATTAATGGAAGATTTGGTACACTGTGCCTCGAACTTGATCCAGCATGCAAACATATAGACTGATTTCATTAATATTACACTTCTAATAACATATTATCTTTGTTTTTTGTTCTTCAAAGTTGTTCTGTTCAAGGTCAAATAGGTGTGTATGCTTCAAACTTTTTAGTTGACCATAAAAATTGTGTATCTTTTGTAAGATACTATGTGATGTTTCAATACATTTGTACATTTTGTAATGTTAAATCAGAGACAACATATCTATATCCTCAAACATTTTTCAATGGTAGTTAAAACATTTTAACATTCAAATTCTTTTCCAATATATTCTTTGAAATATGTTATATATTATTATTTATAGTCATCTTACTATAAAATGGAAGAGAATAATTATACTTATTTCTCCTAGATAAGTATAACTTGGTTCTGACAACTTTTCCCTATTCATTTCTACTCCCTACTATCCTCAGACTCCAGTAATAGCTATTTTACTGTCAACATCCATGAGATCAACATTATTGCCTTCCAAATATGCAGTAATGTAGCATTTGTATTTTCTTGTCTTTCTTATTTCATTTAGCATAATGATTCCACCTTTTTAATGGCTTAAATGAAATCCATTATATATTGTGTTTGTCAGTTTTTTGTTACTGATGCACAATATCTGACAACCACAAATTGAAAGCAGAGAGGTTTAATTTAGATCATTGTTTCAGGAGATACCTTCCATGGTAAGTCAGTTCCAATGAAGAAGCATCAAGGTAGGCAGTCTTTTTTTTATTTTTAAATTTTATTTAAGGAGAAAAAAAAGCAGAGAAAGGGTACAAGTTATACAGATTTACAGAAAAAAAAAAATAAACAGTAGGAAATCACTAGTTAATGGATTACATATTGTCATCTTAGAAATAATTGTTCAAGTCACAAAATTAAAGTTTGTAAAGTGGACATTCCAACAGTGATACTGCAAACAGTTCTGGTCAATGATCCAATAAAACTCAGTGATATCATTTTCTATCTTATACACTTAAATATACATGCGGTTATATCATTTAGAGCACTTTCTTTTCCTCTCTTTTGTACAATGACTAGACAGTCTTGGCAGAGAACTTTTCAATACATGGTAGTTGGAAAGTAGAGAAAGGAACAGTGGCAAATAAATAGGCCAGAGACCATATATAGTATCCAAGGTTATGTCTTGATGACTCACCCAGACATATCCACCAGAAGTGTGTTTTACTAATCCCCCAGGAGTTGCTTAATCCTAACTGGATTAAGCATATCATAATTAGCATATCATAATTAGCATATCATAATTAAGGGTCACAATCTACTACTTGTTAACTTTACAAGGCATTTTTTCCTTAAACCATACTTAATCTCCACATAAGGAAACTAACAAGCTTACAGTTTCACCTAATATTATACAACTACAATGTATGCAGTCATAAATGCACTAAATTCCTCCACCTAAAAGTTCCAACATTTTCAACAATCCAAGTCAAGTCTTCTGAAACTCAAGGCAAATGCTGTGAACATCTGTACAAATCAAGTTACATAATTTTAATGTACCATTGCACAGTATAAACATTTCTGTTCCAAAAGGTAGAACTCTGGAGCTAAACAGAAGATAAACAAAGAAAGACTAAATTCCAACAGGACAAACATTAAATATTTGCTCCCTGCCCAGAATCTGGGGCACATAGTAGCAAGACATAAATTCCAAAGAGCTTGAACAGTGTCACATTTATGGCCTTATTAACTGTGGCCACAATCTCTCTTAGGTTGACCCCACTATCCGAACAGTGTCACATTTATGGCCTTATTAACTGTGGCCACAAGCTCTCTTAGGTTGACCCCACTATCCGCCTGAAGCTTTCTTTAGCAGACATTCCATATTCCTGAGATCTACAATTTCCATGGTATCCACTACATCTTTGGTTTCCTTCCCAAACCTTTATTTCTTCTGTAGGTCTCCTTTGCTGGCCTCCCAAGATATACTCTGAAATCTATGTGCCTGAAAAATCAGCATTGCATAGACAACACCAAAGCCTTCTGCCTGCTTGAGCAGTAGTCAGGTAGACTTGGGCCACTGCTGTATCAGCCTGAGAGTGGCCAGGATGGATGAGCACAGTGAAATGAATCCCAGAGAACTAATTTCTAAGAAATTCTTATTGAGCTGGCATCCCAGAGACTCTCTTCTGAAATGAAAAGTTCATAGATTTGAACCTTGACCCTTGTGATCAATGTGGTCTTGCTGATTTTTGAGATACTCTCAAGGCATCCTTCTTTTTGTCCTGTATGAAGCACTTGGTTTCTTTTAAATGGCACTGATCTCTTTAGCTACCACAACATTTTTGGCTTCAGCTTCACAAGTGTTTCATTTTGGACCATAATTTAAGTCTTTGAAACATTTCAACCTCTGTCTTTTTTCCTCTCAATTCTCACTCTAAGTATGGCTAGACACAGCCACCGATAACCATGCCAGTCTGAATATATTATTGTCTTCACCTTTCTAACTATTCTGCTGTCCTTACATTCAAGCTTCCACAAAATCTCAGAATATGGGAAAATGAGATGAATTTATTGCTAAAGTGTAACATGCATGCCCTCAATGCTATTTCCCAAAAGAGTCCTTCTTCCTAACTGAAACTTCATGAGCCTCATGTGCACTATCCGCATTCTGATTCTCTGAGCTTTGACCAGTATCAGTCATCTAATCACAACACTCTAGGACATCTCCGGCTTGCTTCTCCAAACTTTTTGAAATCCTTCCCATAGATCCAATCCAAAGGCTTCTAAACTATATTATCAGATATAATCACAGTAATGACCTTACTTTCTTGTTATCAGTTGTCTGTATCAGTCAGCTTTTTGTCCCTGGGACACAGTATTTAACATGCACAACTGAAAGGAAGATAGGTTTAATTTGATTGATGGTTTCAACCCATGATCATCTGGCTCCAAGTCAGAAAGATAATGTTAAAAGATCTTAGCAGATGAAAATATTTCATCACACGATAACTGGAAATCTGAGCAAAAGAACAGTATAGAAAAAAAAATGAGCCAAGGAACCAAGGATATGAATTGGGTCTTTAAATTTGAGGGGTCTGAGTTTTTTAAAATTCTTTTAGAATATATGTATTCTAAATCTTAGTCCTTTATCTAGGGACAACCAGTTAATTTTTTTCCACTTTGTGAGTGATCTTTTTATCATGTTGGTAATTTCTTTTGCTGTGCAAAAGCTTTTTAATAAGATGAGATTCCTGCTGTTAATTATTTGTAGTATTTCCCTTTGATCAGAGTTCATGAAATCTTTGCCTATACCTAATGTCTTCAACAATTCTACCTTGTCTCTCTCCAAGTAGGTTTAATGTTTCTATTTTTGTACTTGGATCTTTGACCTATTTTGATTTTAGTTAATTTCATGATGATAGGCATGGGTCTTGGTTTAGTCTTCAGCATGTGGAAAACCAGTTGTTCTAGCACTATTTATTAAAGAGGATATCTTCCTTCAAGTGAGTGTGTTTGGCCCGTCAAAGAAAAGGTGGCTAACTGTGTTTCTAGTTGTTTCTCTACTTCTAATCTGTTCCATTGATCCTCTGGTCTGTTTTTTTGCCTCTATCATTTTGTTTTGATCACAGTAGATTTGTAGTATAATTTTAAGTCAGGGATTGTGATGCTTCTGCCTTGTCTTGGTTACACAACATTGATTTTACTAATCTGGGTCTCTTTTGGTTCCCAATGAGTTTTAGGAATGTTTTCTCCAGTGCTGTGAGTTATACTACTGGTATTTTGATTGGGGTTGTATTAAGTCGCTATAACAATTTTGGAAGTAGAGGTATTGGACTTTGCTAAGTGCTTTTTCTGAGTCTGTTAAGATGATCATATGATTTTTATGTTTGATTCTGTTAATAAATTTCATTACATTTATTGATTTGCATATGTTCAACCATCCCTGCATCATGGAATGAGTCCTACTTGGTCATGGTATATAATTTTCTGGATGATTTGCTGCAAGCTGTTTTTGCCAGTATCTTATCGAGAATTTTTGCATTAATGTAGTTCTCTTTTTTGGTTGGATCTTTTTGGTTTTGATATCAGGGTAAAAATTGTTTCCAGGAGTGACTTTCCTTTTCAATATTAAACCATTTGGGGAGTAGTGGCATTAGATGTGTAATTTCTTGTAGAATACAGCAGTTAATCCATCAGTAAATTGGTTTTATTCTGTTGGGAAGTTTTTTAGTAATTTGTCAATTTCATTGACATATTAGGTTATTTAGAATTTTTATATCTTCTTGATTCAATTTTGGTAATTCATATGGTAATTCATTAGGTAGTTCAAATCTATTTATTTTTCCCTATGTTTTTCAACATACTAGACTACAGGTTCTCAAAGTAGGTAGTGATGATTTTCTTTATATTGTTTTCTTAGTCTCAACTGTATTAATTTGTGCTCTTATCTTTGTCATTTCTTCCTTTGCATGAATTTGGGATCCGATTTGTTCTTCTTTTCCTAGATGTTTGAAGTTCAACATTAAATTTTTTATTTGGGCTTGTTCTGCATTAGTGCTTATAGATTTATTATGGTAGACAGATTTATCACAAGTATTGTGGTTTCCTTTGGAAATATCTATTCTTCAGAACTGTATTCTACGTGTAAGTGATTTGTAGTCTTTGGATCTATCCCAAGAACCTACCTTCCAAATTTATTAAGAATAATGAAGTTGCTATCTAGTTGGCTCTACATTCTATCCTTTCTTACTGGACTATAATGCTGAGTATTACCACCAAGCAATTACAATGTGGTCATAAAAGGGAGAATAATTTATTACAATATGTATGACATTCTGGCTAAAGTAATACAATTAGCAATAACAGCAATATCCAGCCCAACCTTGCAACTGACCAATTGTGGTATATATAGATGTTGGTTTACTGGTTTTTAGTTTTATTTCACTGTGGTTATAAAAGATACTCAATGTGATTTCAATTTTTAAAAATTTGTTGAGATTTTTTTCATGGCCTATCCTACCATCCATGGTCAAGAATGTTCCATGTGTCAATGAAAAGAATGCTTATTCTTCAACTGTTGAATAAAATGTTCTATTCAGATACTTGTAAGGTTTATTTAGTATAGCATACAAACTAACACCGCTGTTTTGATCTGGATGATCTATCCACTCCTGAAAGTGAGTTATATTGTCTATCTCTCTTTCTGTACCTATTAATATTTTATATATTTACGAATGTCCTAATATTGACTGCATATACTTACAATTATTGTCTAATGATCAATTGATTCCTTTGTCAAGTGCCTTTTTTACTGTATTTGATTTAAAATCTATTTTAGTCTGAGGTAAAGATGCTACTTTTGCTTTCTTTTGTAGCCTATTGAATTAACTGATTGCCAAGTATTAGAGAAATGTTAGTATACAGAGAATTTCACATTGCACAACTCTTCTCACAAAATATTTTCTCTAAAAAAATTAAAATTAAACTAACTTTTTGCTTTCTTTTCCTTCACTTTGGGGGAATTCATGTCGCAAGAACCCTGTTTCCCATTGTGTGTTTCCTTTGATGCTTGTTTAATTTAAAAAGACATTTGAATAAAATCAAATTGTCCAGGATATTTGCAATGTGCTGTGTGTGTGTGTGTGTGTGTGTGTGTGTGTGTGTGTGTGTGTGTACTAGGGATTGAACTCACAACGTCATGCTTACAAGGCAGGCACTTATGCCACTGATCTAAATCCCCAGCTCCATATTATCTTTTATACTCGTTCTCAACATATTGCTATCACTTGGAATATTTTGTTTATTGCTTTGGAGAAAGATAGAGAACAAAGTAAAAACAAGACAAAATAAAACAGAAACACTCCACTTAGGAGTCAAATAATTGAACATCAAAATACACCAAAACTCAAGAGAATAGTTCTGTGAACTAATTATGTGAATAATCCCCTTTTAAGTAGAATGTCACTAAAACTAGAACTGCTTTTGAAAATCATTAATCAATTAGCAAACATTTGTGAGTGACATTCCTCCCCAAGTATCAATATTCAACAAAATTGCTGGATATATTATTTCTTCCCATACATCACTGATTTCACTAAATTATATTGGTACATTTTCACATTGACTTTGGAAATGCCTTTATAATCCTTTCATAAATAAGAATTTTGAGAATTGCTTTATAATTCTGGATCATACTCTATTTCATTGGAAAACATCTGAAATACTATTTGGGAAGAACAGAAGCAATTTAAAAAGAAAACCTTAAGGAAGAATTATATGGAGAAAGGAAGCAAGGCCAGCAAGTATGCCATAAAGGAAAAATATTATTGTAACCTGTTATTCAATGCTGTGATAATTGATCTATCAAAACCAGTACAACAAGACTAAAGAAAATACTCTGTCTTGGTAACAGTAATATCACATTTTCCTCATTGAAAACCATGTACCACATTATTTCTGTTATCAGAATGTTTTTGATAGAACTCCAAAGCAGTATATTAGCTATCATCTACACAAGTAGATTTTAAAGAGTTCTCATCACCTGGGATTATTCATATATAGAATATTACAATTCATAAGATGGACTCCTTTGTATTGAAAATATCCTGAAAAATTTAATTTTACCTACATTTGGATTTTTAAAATAAATTACAATATATTATAGTATATAGTCTAATTATAGTATGCTTGTATAAAATATGATGGAGTATCTTATAATTCTCAGCATTTCTATAGAAGCATTAGATAAAGTTTAAAATAACCATTTAAAAACAAAAAATAAGAAAAAAAGAAAGATTAAGATTTCAGGGGAGACCTATGGAAAGGTGAATGAATGATTTTCAGCAGCTTTTTCATAAGGACAATATGTCAAAGATGGGTATGGGAATGAGACTGAGAATCTTATTTTACTTTGACCAAAGGAGATTTTAGAGAAGAGGTAATTTATTGAGAGTTTAGAATTTCATAGGCTAGTGTGACAATGCTAAACTATTAAGTGTATTTTATCCTCGGATATATTTCTACTTAAAATATTTGCTGAATTATGACACTTCAAGGATGTTATGGTTTGTGTCCAGATGTCCCCCAAAGCCTCATGTGGTCATGAAGGTGGGCTTTTGGAGGTGGCTAATTGTAGAGTTTGGAACTGGTTCATGGTCTAGTGATGGAACTGGGGGTATGAGTTGTACACTTGACCCAGGGCAGGTAGCCTGCATACTATATAAGGGACCAAAAGAGGCTTGCTCTTTTGCTTCTCTCTTGTGGCTTTTGGTCTCTTCTGCCATGAGCAGGAGCCTCTCTGCTGTCACCCATCCTCAGAGCCAGCTGATTTTGGACCAAAACCTCTACAAACTGTGAGTTAAATAAACCTTTCTTCAATCTTGGGTACTGGGTACTTTCTCAGCAATGAGGAAACTAACTAAGACAATGGAGAAAGAGATTAAAAAACTAAAACAAACATTAGCCAAACCAATTATATAAGAAAGAGAAATAAAAGGAATAAGGATAGGAAAGGAAGAAGTTAAACTGTCATTATTCACAGGTGACATGATACTATAACATAGAAATTCCCAAAAACTCCACCAAAAGATTTATAAATTTAATAACTAAATTCATTAATGTATCTGGATACAAAGTAAGCACGCAAAAATCAATAGCATTCATATACACAAAGACAAACTCCCTGAGAGAGAAATAAGGGAAAACATAGCCTTCATGATAGGATCTAAAAAAATTAAATACTTAGGAATCAATCTGATAAAAGAAATAAAAGATCTATATATTGAAAATTACAGTACTCTGAAAAAGGAGATCAAAGAGGATATCAGAAAATGGATAGATATTTCTGTTCATGGATAAAAGAACAAACAATGAAAATGGTCATACTCTCAAAATGGTTATGCAGATTTAATGAAATCTCAAATGAAATACCATTAGCACACCTCACACACATTAAATACATACTGCATATTATAGAACTAATCAAATCATTAAAGGGTGATGAAGGCTTTTAGGTCTTCAAGACCTGACATTAGGGAAGTCAATAATGACTACCATAATGTCTCTCATTCTCTTCATAGTAGCTGTCCTTATCTTTACATATGCTGAAATTGAACTTCAGAGACTAGACTAATATCACTCTGAACAGTGAATAAAAGTATTGCTAGATTTTATATCATAATGTTACAGAATTAGCATTGGGTTTCTTAGTATCTCTTCTTCTTCAGAGTATCTGTTCATTACATCGTACATTATATAATCTGTTCCTATAAGTAGTTTAAAAAATTCTTCCCATGTGTGAATTTCTACATGTATATTTATCCTCTCTGTATTATAGGGAAAAACAGATCATAACAAGACAACAAAACAAATTCCTAGAAAAACATGAAATGAAAAAGACACATAAGACCACAATATTAGGTGATCTACCGTAGTTACTATGCTTTCTCTTGTTATTTTCAATAGACTTGTCCACATCACCAGGCTTAATATAGTTAAGCATAGTATTACATAGATATTTTTATAAAAACATAACTTTGAAGGCATTGTAGGACTTGAGAGCTGTTAATAATCAAAACCTGCTATGGATATCTTTTACATCTTGTTATCTTCAGAGTAGTTCCCTCTACTTTTAGATTTGATACTATCAAGCATACCAAATTCAAATAAAATCAGCCAAAGCAAACCGTGGTCTAACAAACCAGATTCAAATAAGATCAGTCATAGTAAGACAATATAAGTAATACACGGTTTCAGTTTAAGTTAATAGGAAATTAAGGATAGTTATCGTGGTAGAACCTGCTATTTTGAGGTTAGATGTCTGTGCCCTCAAATCTGATATGAGTGGACAGACTGGAACAAAGTAAAATCAAACTAAACAGAGTGATAAGACAACTGTGACTTTTAAATCCTCATACACTATTAACAATGTCCTCTGCCTTCCTTTTTTAGGCTATTTTTCACCTTTCCCCTTCTCAGGATGCTTTGTATGTTTTGGGTCTCACTAGCCCCTTTAGTTTTTAGATTAGGGTGCCAGCCTGTTGTCTATCTGAGTGTTGCTGAACCTTTTTACCCCTGAGCTTGATCTTGAGCTGTACTCCTTACTTACTAAAGTCATAGGGTTTTCCTTCCTTCCAGCTGTGTAGTTCTACACCGCCCAAAAGTGTCATAGCTTTCCAATCTGTCTGTGGCTGCTGGATGAGTTGTCCCTATTTCTCTCTGGTTTCCTGTCACATATAGCTTTGCTTTCTCATCTTTGACTTTCAGTTTATTAACTCTTTTCAGGTTGAGTATATTTCCTACTCAGAGCACCTCGATGGAGCCTGCCTCCTAATCCACTATGCCTGTTTTTTTTTAATTTTAGTGTATCAAGGCTATCTATCTTAAAGATCATAGCTTACTGTATCTGCCTCATCTCTGCTATTCTATTTTACTGCCATACTTTGTCTACTTTACTCCTTCATTCCACTGTCTGCCCCATTCATTGAGGCCTCTCTGTCACTGTTGCTGGAATCCTGGTATTTTTTCCTCTCTCTCTCTGGAATGTCCTTCAGCATTCTTTGTAGGGTTGAGTTGGTGGCCATGAACTCCCACAGTTCTTCCTTGTCTTGGGAACATCTTATTTCTCCATTAATTTTGAGACTGAGTTTTCCTGGGTACATCAGTCTTGGTGGCAGATTATTTTCTTTCAAGTTTTGGACTATTTTCCCCCAGGCTCTTCTCGATTTGAGAGTTTGTGTTGATAAGTCTGTTGTTACTTTGATAATTTTTCCATTGTAGGTAATCTGCTTCTTTTCCCTGGCTGCTTTTAGTATTCTGTTCTTTTGGTGAATTTCTGGAATCTTGATTATTATATGTCTGGGTGTAGATCTGTTTTGGTTGTAGGTGGCTGGAGTTTTGTATGCCTCTTTTATCTGGATATCATTTCTTTTTCCTATGCTTGGGAAGTTTTCCTTTATTATATCTGTGAATAGTCTTTGTAGTTCATTTTTGGCTATTCCTGCTTCTTCACTCAGATGCATTATTCTTTTCTTTTCTTACTAAAAAATTAAAAGAACAAAAGAGATTAAGATAAAAGAGGACATAACAAAATAGTAACACAGGTCAGAACAGATCAGTTTAAGCAACATAGTGTTTCACCACCAGATAACCCAACATAACAGTTATGTCTCCTTCTTTGAAATATTTGACTATAACTTCATATAGCATCAAACACAACATGACAGTGTAAAACCATTTAAGAGAATGAAAGTATTACAGGGTATTTAGAACCAACTAACAGAAAATGAACAATGGTTTCTATATTATCACCATGTCTATAAAAATTTTTATTTATACTATCACATATAATAAAATCCAATAAGATACAACATGAGAAACCAATTGAGACAGAAGAACAAAAGCTTGGTTGGACTTCAAAACAAGATGATATTAAATCAGCACTAGCCATTGTATTGCCTTGTTTTCTTCAAAATAACTGTTCATATCATCACAGACAATAAAATCAAACAACCCAGTATAAAACCATCCAAATAATGAATGAAAACATTACAAGGCTTCAAAGCAATGTAATGGGGGATCATGGTTACCACATTCTTTTATGTACTCTTACCATTTCTTACACTAGGGAAACTATTCGGTATTTATACATGTGAGTTTGATTTACTTTGCTTATGAGTATGGTTTCAAGCTGCATCCCTTTATGTATAAATATCTCAGTGTGATCATTCTTTATTGTTGATTAGTACTCCATTGTTTAAAAATACCACAGTTTTTTTAATTCATTCCTCATTTGATAGACACTTAGGTTGTTTCCAAGATCTGTCAATTACAAATTGTGCTGCTATAAACATGGGTGCACATATATCACTGTGGTATGATGTTTTTAGTTTTTCTGGAAATATGCCTAGAAGTGGAATAGCTGGGTCAAATGGGACTTCCAATCCCAGCTTTTTGAGAAATCTTCAGACTGACCTCCACAATGGTTGCACCAGTCTACACTCCCAACAACAGTGCAGGAGAGTTCCTTTTACCCCACAGCCTCTCCAGCATTTGTTGTTGGTAAGTTTCTTGATCTTGGCCATTCTTTCAGGAGTCAGATGGAATCTAAATGTGTTTTTAGTTTGCATTTCTCTAATGAGTAATGATGATGAACATTTTTTTTCATGCATTTATTTGCCATTTGTATTTTTTCATCTGGGAAGTGTGTATTCATCTCAGATGCCCATTTTGGATTAGATCTTTGGATTTTGAGGGTCTGATTTTTTAAAATTCTTTGTATGTTTTAGACAGAAGTCCTTTTTCTGAGGGAAAGTTCACTAATATATTTTCCCAGTTTGTGGGTTTTCTTTTCACTATGCTGGAGATTTCTTTTGATGTGCAGAAACTTTTAATAAGAGATGATCCCAGTTATTGATTCTGGGAAGTATTTCCCATGTGGTTTGAGTCCTGTTCATGAATTCTCTACCTACCCCTATGTCTTCAAGGTTTTTACCCAGTTTGTCTTCTAATAGAATTAGTGTTTCTGTCTTAATATTCAGATCTTTGATCCATTTAGATTTTAACTTATATATGGTGATAGGCATGGGTCTAGTTTTAGTTTTCGGCATGTGGAGAGCCTATTTTTCCAACACCATATATCAAAGAAACTGTCGTTCTTCCAGTGAACATGTTTGGTCCTATTGTCAAAGATAAGGTGGTTGAGTGTGTTTGTAGTTGTGGTTATATCTTCTAATCTATTCCACTGATCTTCAGCTGTGTTTTGATTCCAGTACAATGTTGAATTTACTACGGTTGCTTTGTAATATAACTTCAAGTTAGGGATTGTGATGCCTCCTGCCTTGCCTTTGCTGCTTAGAATTGCCTTTGCTATTCTGGGTCTCTTCTGCTTCCAGATGAATTTTAGTAGTAATTTCTCTAGAACTATGAGATATGTTGATGGTATTTTTATTGGGATTGCATTGAATCTGTAAAAGAGTTTTGGGAGAATGACCATTTTCACAATATTTATTCTTCCATTGTCTTTCCATTTTCTGGCAGAGAACAGAAGAAAGAAGTTAAAATTATAAAAAATAAAATCAACAAAAAAATTTTATCAATATTTTAGAATCCAAAGAGATGCTAATATAAGAGTTCAGAATCTCTGGGTTCTAATAAAGGAATTCTGCAAACGAGCATCAATTTTATGCATGGGACTTCACTGAGTGTTGAAAAATTGCAGGCAGGACAAAATATTTGATAAAGTCACTTTTAGAGATACTGAAGTTCAAATCTTGCAAAAGTTTGAGTGTGGTACAAGATCACACCACAAAGCTGAGATCAGCTCCTACAAGGGGATAGTCACACCTGTGGGGAAAACCCACCGAGACCCTGGGCTTCTTTTTTAACAATGGCAAAATTCACTTATGAAGGAAAAAAGGGGGAAAAACCCTTCACTCAAACTCCTTACCTGACCTTGCTTTAAAACAAGGAGAAAATTACTGGCATTTTTTAATAGGCAAAAAAAAGCCTCTTCTTTACCCTGTCCCAGGATGTGTAAACTGCCACTAGAGGAAGGTTGAAAATTTGGCCCTAAAAGTCTGCACTGATAAGTAAATGACCCGTTTTGAGGAGAAAAGATACCCACTCCTACCCAGACTCAGATACTCTGATCAGATCAGATACTCTGCAGAAAAGAGTAAGAAACCTGCTTGAAACCAAGATCCTCATCGCTAAAAAACAGGATAAATCTCCAGTGGAGAAGGGTAAGAAAAACCTTGTTTCAGTAATGACAAAAAGTCAGTGTTTTAGTTACTTTTTTCATTAATGAGTTCAAATACTTGATACCCAAATTTAAAGGAGGAAATGCTTATTTCAGCTTACAGTTTGTAGAGATTTCAGTCCATAACTGGCTGCTCCAAGGCAGGGTGGCACTGCAGGACATTGCAGAGGAGAAACAGTTCACGACAGACAGAGGGCGGCAAAGCAGGAAACAGCAAGCAGCAAACTAGCAAAGCGCGAGAAACAATTGCAGCCCCGCTGCCCCTCATTTCTGTCCAAGCTAACTGCATTAGGCCAGGGAGCACGCACACCCAGGGAGGCCTCGCCATTATCCACTCCCAAAGCTCGGTCAAACCAACCAGCGGACTAATTTAGTAATCACTTACTCCTTATTTTTTATTTTTGAAAAGGAAAATAGTAGGAGAACGAGCGCTCCTGCGATCCGGCCATGGTGGGACTCAGGCAGCTTATTTGCCTGCCCTCTTGTGCCCCCTGCGTGGGCCAGGAGGAGAGCCATTGATTCCTGGCCCTAAGGGCAGGTGGGCTGAAAATCAACCCCCACCCCAGCTACTGGGGATGGATGTCTCAGCATCTCTTGGGAGGATGACTATAATGCAGTATAGCAAATATGGGGGGTTTCCTTCTATCTTCTATTAGAAGGTAAAGGTTATTTTCACTGTTTTTGTTTTATGTTTCTTTTGCTCTATTCAGTACTCTCAATTCGTTTTATAACTTTTTTGGTTTGATTTTGCTATACCTAATTGGCTGGACAAGAATTGTGAAATTAAGGAGATATACTTATTACTACCACCCCAGTATCCTACTGTGAAATCCTGTACCAATTTCACTGCATTGTCTCGATTGACTTTGTTCTGTCTCGTGCTGTTGCATTTTTACTACTTTCAAAATAAAATTTAAAAAATAAAGCAAAACAGTAAAAAGGGTAGAAATAATACAGAATTAAAAAAATAAACAGTAAGTAATCAGTACTAGTCAATGTATTACACACTGTTATCTTAGAAATAATTGCATAGGTTATAAAATCAAAGCATAAAAAATGAACAGACAAACAATGACAGCACAAACTATTCTTTTTGATAAAGAATCAGTAGTATGGTTATCTATCTTGTACACTTAAACATACATACAGTGGTATGGGTATACCTACAAGTTGTTCTTTCCTTTTGAGTACTTTCTTTCCCTTTCATTATTATAATATCTATTGTACATTTTGGATCTTATTACTCTTTCAGTTTTTAGCAATTATTATTTTTTACACTATAGAGAATAATATGATATTTAAAACTGTGAATCTAATTTGTTTCACTTAATTGCCTCCATTTACCTATAAAAGTCTCAAAGTCATCCTTTTTAATAGCTGAATCATATTCCATTGTACAAAAATACCACGTCTTTTTCATCCATTCTGTAGTTGATGAGCATTTTGGTTGTTTCCAAGATTTAGCTATTACCAATTGCACTGCTATGAATATGAATGCACATATACTACTGTGACATGACATTTTAAATTTTTTCTGGGGAATAGCTGGATTGAATGGGACTTCCAATCCTAGTTTTTTAGGAATCTCCACAGTGATTCCCATAGTGGCTGCACCAGTCTACACTCCTACCAACAGTAGAGAAATATTCCTTTTTGCCCAGTGCCACCAACATTTGTTATCAATTGATTTCTTGATGGTAGCCATTCCTTCTGGAGTGAGATGGAATTTCAATGCTGTTTTATTTTGCATTTCTCAAATGATGTGACATTTCTTCATGTATTTATTTGCCATTTATATTTATATATCTTTATCTGAGAAATGTATATTCATCTCAGATGCCCATTTTTGGAGTGGGTCTTTGAATTTAGGCGGCTTGATGTTTTTCAATTCTTATATGTTCTGTATACAAGTCCTTCGTCTGAGGGACTGCTGGCTGAAATTATTTCTCATTCAGTGGGTTTTCTTTTTCACTTTGTTGGTGATTTCATTTGAAATGCAAAAAGTTTTTAATAAGATGAGATCCTTTTTGTTGATTCTTTGAAGTACTTCCCATGTGGTTTGCATTTGGTCATGAACTTTGCCCACTCCTTTGTCTCCAAGATTTCTATCTAAATTGTCTTCCAGTAGATTTAGTGTTTCTGTTTTATGATTTAGATCTTTGATCCATTTTGACTTTAGTTTAGTTCATGGTGATAGACTTGGTTCTAGTTTCAGTCTTCGGCATGTGGAAAGCAATTTTTGCAGCACCATTTATTAAAGAGGCTATCCTTTTCCAGTGAACACGTTTAGTCCCTTTGTCAAAGATGAAGTGGATGAGTGTCTTTGTAGCTGTATTTGAATCTTCTAATTTGTTCCATTGATCCTCAGGTCTATTTCTTTGCCAGTACCATGCTGATTTTATCAGGTAATCACTAATTCTTGATACACACACACACACGCACACATGCACACACACACACAAATGCTCAATCCCATCGCCATATATTCTAGATCCAGTCACCCATGAAAAATCCCACCTATGACCACATGAGACTTTGGAGGGGGACATCCAGACACAACCCATAATAGTAAGAGACAGAGACTATCCACCATTGATGAAAAGGCACAAAAAACTGACAATTGTCATCTTGACACTCTAGTGAGAATGTCTAGCCCAGAGGAATCAGGAAAACACGCCAAAGTTTTGACTGAGGTAACACACAACCAGAATAAACACTCTAATCATTGAGCTGCCTAGTTTACCGAAAGGTGAAGTTGGAACAGGGACACTGAGAATTCCCCAGTGCTTCAGCCTCGATAAACACAAAGTGGAAGGACCACTGCAGTGAAATTTGAAGGCTGCAATGAATTGTAATTAATCATAATAAAAAGCTCAGATGAATTTCTTTCTAGATTGACTCCACTTCAATGCTAAAGATGCTAACAAAGAAGATGCTTTTCTCTTTCCTGGTGTAATGTGAATTGCCTGATGCTCTACTCTTTTCTACTTTTACAGTATCCAGTATTTAATTAAAAGGCATAACAAACAAAATTATAACTCATTTTAATAAACTGAATGGTCAACAGAATCCTATATAGAGATCTAGATGTTGGAATTATGAGACAAGGACTTTAAACAGCCGTTATTATGTTAAAGAATATATTGAAAAAAGTAAATGCTATGCATAGACAGGAGAAAATCAGTAGCTCTCCCCCAAAATCAGGAGAGAGGTGAAATCTAGTAAGAATTAAATGGAAATGATAAATTTAAATAATTTAATGGAATACTCAGTTAAATCTACTAGAACTGTCAATTCATCTGAAGACAGATACAAGTATATCAAAATTACAAAAAGTGAACGACAAGAAGAAAAACAACTGTCTAAGAGCTGGAAAGCAGTATCAGATTTTCCTACATTTGTAATTACCAAAAAAGAGAAAAAAGGGACAAAATAGAATATTAATTGTCCTAATTAGATAAAAATTAGACATAATGGTCCTAAATTTTCCTAAGGTAAAGACAACAAACTCAAAAGCACTGAGATCCTCAAGCAGGATAAATACAAGTTAGTGGGAAGCCTGTAAGGTGATTTTCAGGAATTACAGGAATTCAGGGAGTGCATGCCTAGAATTCCAGCTATCTGGGTGGCTGAGGCAGGAGGATAACAAGTTCCAGACCAGCACAGGTAACTTAGGGAGACCTTGGCTCAAAAGAAAATGAGTTTCTAGCTTAGTGCTAGAATGCTCACCTAGCACGAGCTAGACCCTGGAGTCCATCCGCAACATCAGAAAAACAAAGAAACAAACAAATAGATAGAGAAGAATTAAAGAAGATGAAGACAAATGAGGAAATACTCTATTCTCATGCACCGAAGACTCAAATTATTATGTCAGTTCTTCCTAAACTGATCTATAGATTCAAAGCAATCACAACCTTCTTATTTAGAAAATAAAAAGGATATTTTCAAAATTGTACATAAATGCAAAAGGCTTAAAATAAACAGAATAATTTAGGAAAAGAAATTATTTGACTGTAATATTTAACTTTTCAGTGACAAAAACCATCTGGCATTGGCTTAATAAAATAATTGTTTCTACACAGATGTCAAGATAACTCAGAATCTTTTAAACTAATGGCTCTGAAGCAATTTGAACATCTGTATGAAAAATGCAAATTTCAATCCTTAATTATAACAAATAGTAGTTTTCCCAAGATGAATGAGTCAAAATTAAACAAATTACTAAATTTCTTATTTATTAAATTGTATTTATGATACAAAATATGAATCAAAATAAGAAAAATAATAGCTAATTGAGTATAATCAAAAGTAAAGTTATCTGCTCTTTGTAAGACACTTTAAAAGAAACGAAAAGGCAAGCCACACATTTGCATAACACATATTTGGTAAAAGACTTACTTTAAGGATATATTTTTAGGAAAAAAATCATAGAACTTGAAAACTAGAAAATAATCAATAAGGTGGATAAATTATTGGAGTAGGTTCTTCATCAAAGAGATTTTAACATTGGGAGAATGGCTAAAATATTCAGATCAGATAAAGATACAAAGTCAATTCTTTTCTGTTTGTAAGGTAAAATTAAATAAAGGACAAAAGTGAAAACATGAGCCAAGAAAAATAACAAAGTAGATTTTAAAGCAAAAGGCATCATCTTAGATAAAAAGAACATTTTATAATGACAAAGCTACCAATCTAACAGGAAGTTAAAGATAACCTTTTTGAATGTATGTAATAAAATAAATATAATATCTAATGGAAAACCAATGAAATTAAAAAAGAAAAGATAAATTCAAAATGAGAATAGAAATTATGAAAAATCACTTATTAACTGGAAAAGTAAACAAAAGTAGGAAGGATATTGTATGTTTCAGCTGTGATCAGTTCACTAGGTAATCCAGAAATAGGTTGAGCAGTTTTAGGAAATTCTATATAATTTATTCAATCTTATATTTTCACAATGAATAATACAATTTTAGTATCTCTCAATTTAAATGCTTGGGACCAGAAGGTTTTTGGATTTTGAAATATTTTCATAAACATAATGAAGTACCTTAAGGATGGGAACCACAGAATTTATTTCATATATAATATACACATAGCCTAAAGGTAATGTTTGTAGTATACCTGAATTTGATTATTTCCTATTATATGAGATAGGGCTTGGAACTTTCTACTCATAGCATCATGACAATGCTCAAAAGAATTTGAACTTTAGGGTATTTCTGATATCAAATTTTTGAATGAAGAATATAGCATATTAAAGAGCATGAAAGAGTTCTGAATTATCAAAATACATGTGTTTTCTAAACTTGTTTGTTCATGGAAAAGTTTTAATATTGATTTTATTAAAGTAGTTTAGAAAATGTATTCTGTAGACTATATTTTTGGAAATATTGCTTGACTTGTACAGTTTAAAATTGTAAGGGTATTTACAGAGGCATAAATAATTTATGCAACACTGACTCCTTAGAAAAGTCCAGGGTTGCTAAATAAACTACTATGATAGTTATTATTCAAAATATAAATGAACTTATACATTTCATTCCTTCAATTTAAATAGTTACCAACTGAATCTTAATTTAATTTATAATGCATTTATTTTCAGAAGCAGCTCAGAAACAAATTTAATGTTGCAAAGTGCAGTTTTTTTCTTTTCTTTTCTTTCTTTCTTTCTTTCTTTCTTTCTTTCTTTCTTTCTTTCTTTCTTTCTTTCTTTTTTTTTTTTTTTCTGTACCAGGGATCGATCTCATGATGACCTCATGCTTGCCAGGCAGGCACTTAAGCCACTGAGCTAAATCCCTGGTCCTTATAGTTATTTTTTCAATTTGCAAATTTCTGAGTAGTCATACTTGGATTGTGCATCATAAGAAAAGATACATTATCCATAATTATCTAGTTAATATTATTCTTGATAAAAATTTAAAATTTAACTTTAGGTTGATAATTCATTTTGATAAATATGAAATAAAAGCACATGTAAACACTGCTTTGTGAAATTTAAATTTTGACCAAAGTATTTATCATTTGAAGGTTGTTAAATGTGTTGAAAGTAGCTGTCATAAAACCCAGAAACATATATAAAAATGTTTCAGCTACAGAATTATTTTGTTTGTTCCTCACATTAGAAATATATAATCTAGTACTAGTATTCCTGTCTTACATGTTAGTAAGTTGAAATTTAAAATTGTATATCTTTTACCTACATAACTCAATCTCACCATGCACAGTGCCTGACCCCTTGCCTTATTTAATCTTTCAACAACAGGTGACATGGTTGACTATGCCCTGTTTCCAACACCTTTCTCCAAAACCACTGATGAATTCAATCCTCCTCCAATCATGAGGAGCATATTTGTTCACTAATGAATCTGTTAATAGAATTAAGAGACAGGTCACTAATGAAAACAATACAGGATTAATTTCCAAAATATATAGAAACATCTTAGTAAGGAAAAAATATAACAATACCCAGAAGAATCATTGAGCAAAAGTTAAGAACAAACAACTTGGAAAAGAGAAAATTCAAAAGGCTGACAATTGTGTAAAGAAATATACTCTCAGGAGTAGAATTGTAAAAAACTTTCCCCCTCCAGTCAAACTACTTATAGGTCCAAAGTGAATATGTACCTGGATATTCTTTACAGTATCAGTGTCATTTGGGGTGATGGAAAATTAAAAATGATTCACTTGTCCATTAGTGGAAAGTGATAGCTCTTTGCTACCACAAATTGAGGACTATGTAACAAGTATAATAATGAATTAAATGTTCATGACAATGTAATTGTATCTTGAAGTAGTATCTGAAATATATTTACATAAATTAAAATATATAGTTACAAAGCAACACTTCCTATTTTGTGGAAACAGAGAGAAGAAAAGGGGATGCACATTACACAGTTTGGATGGTTGCTTAAAGTATTAAGAAGAAAAGGAGTACATTCTCTTCACATGGATGAAGAGAAATAATGGGAAAAGGAAAGAAGGGGATAAGGGAACGGAATGAAAAGAAGAATCAAGATGTGTCATGTGCATGTACCAACTTTGCACAAGGAATACATATACTCTGTATCACATACATGTACTAATAAACAAAAGTAAAATAAAAAAATAATTATCCCCAAAGTAGGTGAAGACACATAAAACTGCATTATGCTTCTAAATTTAGTTATTTAATGAGTATGGATATGTGAAAAAGATGAACGTTATGTTTCTATATTTCTCGATTCAGAATCTATCATCCATGGCTGTTCAAAACAAGTTTTTAAATTGCACTCCAAATGGTCTTTAAACAATAATGTTTTTACTGAAACAGTGCCAAGAGATTTTACATCACAGATGTCTATATACACAAAGATTCATTGTGCAGCAACTAATTCCAAAATATTCCCCTATAAAATCTGCTTGCGCATTTCCTTATGTAAACAAAAATGAAGACAGTCTGACATAAGAGAAGAATGAGAATTTTGTTACATTTTTCAAGCATGCAACATCTGTTGTATTAAAATGAATACGACATCTGTTTTTTAAAAATTTTTTTTTAATTTTGTGGTTTTCCAGCTAGCTCAAAGAAAACTTCAGGATGAAAACTATAAATAGTATAGCCCATGCACACATGTATAATATTGAATAGCAAACATGAAGCTGTAATTTCTATTGGAAGAAAAGCAATGCTTATCAGTCAAACATGTCTAACCATCGAAGAAGGCCTAAGAAAAAGAGAAGTTGTTATTCATATGCCACTGACAACCCAGCTGAATATTCAAAGTAAAACACAAGCTAATCAGGACTTCTTTTGTGCCAGGTGCTTTATAACATGATGCCACTTACAGCCCTGAGTAATATATACATATATATATATATATACATATACATATATACATATACATATATATACATATATACATATACATATATATATTCACTTACAGGAAAAAAACTAAATTCAAAGAAGTTCGATAACTAACTGAAGTAGATAGAGAAGTTGAGTAGGACTCTACACACATACAACTTCAAAGGTTTTCACTGAAGCATCTTAGCATTTCTGCTCTCTTTTTAAAATTCCATTCTTTTTCAATTTGTAAATGTCCCTTTCTCCAGAATTATTCTTAATATTTTGGTCTTCTCACCAATTACCCTCTTCTAGGTTTAAGCATTTTCACTGTAGTTATTATGATAGACATTAGAAACTTGTAAGTTTGGAGGGCATATTTAGGTTAATTTCCTCTTCTTATCTTTCTGTTTAATTCTATCTGATAATGCAATAGTTTGGATAAGTACTTATCCATCCATATTAGAAATTAACATATAAATAATACAATGTTTGAAAGAATAATGTAATAAATTATATTCTACCACCAGTACAAGCAAGCAGGCCCACATTAGCTGGGTGACATGACCATCCACTGACCCCAAACTCTGCATTTTGCTCATCCTGACATGGGGCATCTGAGTTTCAGATTAACTGAGTGACCGGATTCTGGATGAGGACAATGCCCAGGAAAAAAAGTCCAGAAAGCCTGCAGATTCAGGGAGAAAGTACAGACCTGGCATCAGATTCAGGAATTCCATTATTACCCTCCAAAAGTGACTGAATTAGGCACGACTACAGCAGACCAGTGCAGAAAGGTAGGGGATCAGACATAGACCCTCCTGAGAAGTAAATTCAGACCGTGAAGGACACAGACTCTGCCATCTATGGGAGGCAATCAGCCCCTGTGAATGTCACATTAAGTCCAGTGATCTACTTGAATCCCTGCCTTGTGGAGATAGAACCTGGCTAAGGAAGATTTCAGTCCCTAATCATCTGATTTCACACAAGGTGCATGGCACCGGGGCAACAGTTCAAGGCAGCAGAAGACTGAAAAGGCAGCGAGAACAAAAGTGGGGGAAGAGCCAGGCTCCTTTCCTTCCTTATACGGTAATCAGGTTACCACCGCGTAGGGTGGGTGGAGCATTCACACTACCTTTATGTTCTTCTCTTGCACAGGATAAGGTGTTTACAAAGTGAGAACCCTGGCCCCTGCTGAGTGGCTTAGTTAATTTTCTAATCTTAAATGGACACAATGTAACAACCATTACAAGCATCCATTTGAGCACAATTCAGCATCAATGTTTCCTAAATGAAATTAAAACAACAAAATTTTCCCTTGATCACAAGGTTGCATCATTAATTAAGTAGTATACTCAAGAGAAAATCTCCAAGGTCTAGCCCAAATTAGCATTTTCTTCTTCCACAATAAAACTGAAGATGAGCTTTCCCTTCCAAAAATAAGACCCTCATATTCACATACTTTCTTCATGTGCACCTTCTTGAGTTGGGGATTATGATTTATTTAATTCAAGTGAAACCACACAATGAAATATTATCAAGGATTAAATTAAATATTATATTAAGAGAAGACATGTTACAAGAGAAGTCCTCACCATAATGTTCGTTTCTTCTCTTCCATTTTCTTAGATTTTCTGTTGTATTCTAAGTTCTCAACTCTTGCACATTTTTATTCATTCACTATTACTCTCCAATATTTATTTTCTCATTATTCTTTCATTCACTATTATTCTGCTTATTCTGAGTTAATTTCTCCCAAACTTCAAGAATTTTCCTCACTGATATCTCTATTGTGTTTCTCTCCTTTAGCTCTGAAACTCTGTAGCCTGGAAGTTTATATGAAATTTTACATTTCTAAAATGGGTAGGTCATGATTATGTTCCCACTTGGAATTAGGTATGTCAAAAAAACTTCATTAAGTTCACATGTAAGTAGTAGAGCATAGTTACTTCCCTGTCAGTGCTTCCATAGACAAACAATATGTGTCTGTTTAATTAGCACCTAATGCCCCTCTCTACCCAAGCTGGAGATATATTCAAATTCACCATGAATTTTTCAAAAGAGGGTGGCTTGTTACAAGGCTTACTTTTTTATTTTTGTTCTTATTTATTTATTTTTTGTGGTACTGGGTATCAAACTCAGGACCTCGCACTTGCCAGGCAGGCACTTATGCCGCTGAGCTAAATCCCAGCCCCTTAACTTTTTATTTTGGTATATGCTACATAAACTGTAACAGCAAACAAATACAGGACAATAATCAAAAGAGTTATAGTGTTCAAAAATACATGAGGACTAAATATTGTCATGCACAGTAGCATACGATACTTACTTAGATTTAATTGTAGCATCAATGGCATTGTATTGTTTTAAAACAAGGTTTCCTGGGCATTCGTGTCATACACAGACTATTTTATCTCTACTTCACTTTTTAAATAAACCATCATATTTGAGATGAGAAGTGATAAGGAAATATGACTTTTTATATAATATGAATTTAGTGGAAACTGTTACACTGAAATGTATATGATCAGATAAGTACAAAACAAAGATGACTAAGGTTGATTAAATTTAGGTAGTGTAAATATACTGTTTAATACCCCTAACTTTTAGGTGCTAACGAAGTTTTTTTTTTTTTTTTTTTTTCTGAATAAATGATGATTACATAGCGGAAATCTGGCAGTCTCCTGTGTTGTGTTATTTCATTCTGTAAATTTACACTCAGAAGCCATATTCTTTTTTCTTCTGATTTAGAGGTGCTCGTGACAGCTGAAGGGCTGGAAACAGAGGAATACCTAAACCTCAATTTTCCTGCATAAATTATAAGTAACCCTTTGCCCTAGTCTACCTTTCCAGATATTCTTAATTGCCATCCACATTAACTCCCACACAACTGTGCTTTTTATGTACAGCATGCTGAGAGCAGAGTGTTTTGATCAAACAAGGCAATACAGCTGAACATGGAATAGGAAACTATATTTTAATTTAAAAAAAAGAATCCCAGTAGCATTTTAGGCTTTCCACTCTGTGGAAATGCCCTCACTGTAAATAAGTATAAAACTGCTTTTTAAATATTTTTCCTCAATTACAAATCTCAGTAAAGGAAAATGGAACTATATAATCAAAAGGATATTTAGGCTCATTTTCTAACGATTACTTTTGCTTTATAAATGAGGAAACTAAAGACCAAAGAGATGACACGACTTGCATAAAACCTTACACCATTGTGATGGAAGAACTTGTAACAGAGTTTAAGTCTCCATGTCCTTATTTTAATGTTGCAAACTCAGACAGTAGCAGAAAGCATCCAAAGGAAAATATTGGCAGTGTATCAACATTCTTGTTTCCTGGGCTATAATATTACAGAATTAATGTAAATCACAGAAAACTTTTGAGATATATCTGAAGAGTTCAAAATTTCTCTCTTTTGTACATGTAAAATATGTGTACTAATATGGTACTATTGGTTTTATATTGATATACCATTCAGATGACTGTTTTAAGACTGTTTATTTTAAAGACATGGAATGTTTTACTTTTTTATGTTATTGGCAACAGCAGAGAATGCTTTCTTCTCTCTCCATTTTAGCTGTGAAATTCCGTCCAGTAAATCTGTCCCAGGCAGTTGAGAAAATCACCCCTGCCTTCTTCTAGTAACAAGGGTAATAATCTCTCATGAGAAATTTTGGAAAAAAAAAAGTTGGCTGCAGGAAAGACTCTGTGATGCTATTATCCAGGGACCAAGCACATCAAAGAAACACAAATATGTCTATGATGTCCAATTGTGTTTTAGCTGGTCCTTACGGTCATATAAGCTTAGAGACTGATGCTTGTGTAGGTTTATGTTATCCTATGGACAATAATAATAGAGAAAGAGAGAAAAGGTTTCAGAATCTCTTCAGTATTTTATTATTGTTCTAATAAAATCTGACCTTTTATTGGCTATTCCAAAATAATGTCTGATCTCAAGCATTATAGCCTACTGACCATAGTTTTTCCTTGTTGAAATTGTATGATTCACTTGAAATGTTTTGCCATACCAAATGGGTTAGATATTTTGAATAAGTAAGAAGATATGTTATTCTTTCCACAGACTTTTCTCAATAAAAGTTAATTTTAGTTTTTTCTTCTTAATCAAAACATAACTATGAAGATGGGGACTTCTTAATGATTTGAGGGAGCTCAGGAGAACCCCTTTGAAGCAGAAAGCCTGAATGGAACATGATCCATGACTTGTGGTTGAAATATGCTTAGCCAATGTTCAGAATATCTGCATGGCACAACTTCAGGATCATCATTTAAAACTTTTTATACAAATGGAGCATCCAGACTATTAATTTTTGTTCAAAGAAAATGGGATGAATGAGTAGGATCATATGTCAAAAAAGCATTAACTATGTGAAAAATTCTGATCCAGATGAAAGAAATGTGAAAAGAAACATGTTAATGAGAAAAAACGAGAGTATAAAAGGAATAATTGAGTTTGAGGAGAATGTCAAACATTAGTCAAGTTGGTATCATATATACCTAGAATCACAAAAATGACAGATTTGAGCCATAGCAATCAGAAGAACCTCAACTGCCTGATCTTAAAATCTCCAATATGTTCTCTCACTGGGTTCTTACCTCCATTTCTATCATCCTCAAATCTATTTCCCATCGTGGATTCAGAGTTATCTTTGAAAAATATGTCAGATTATGTTGCCATCTTAATTGATAATGTGAAGTCATTCCTATGTACTTAGCTTGTCTTCCGTGGAATATGAGCTGAAGTTGGTCTGTCTCTCTGTCCTCTGCCTGATCTTAAACCTTATTTCCTATTGCTCCATGCTGTAACCAAAGTTCAGCTTTTTGACCCTGCTCATTTTCCAGAATAGGCCAAGAAAAGTCACACTACAGGATTAAGTGATAATTTTCTCAGTAAGGTGTTTCCTGAGCATTTGATTTACATTAGAATTTCCCTGACCCATTACCTTCTGTCATGCTATGACATATTATTTTATTTTATTTGTAGAGTTTATCATTATCATTTTGTTATTTTTGGTTGTTAAATTCTCTCCTGCTTCTCTACTCTGTTTTCTACCATATTCCATGCCAAATACTTAAAAAATACTTTAATTGGTACATAGTAGGTCTTCGTTATATACTTAATGATGGAGGCAATCTTATCCACCAAATCCCGATATTGCTTTGCTAGTAATCTCAACTCTAAGTCAAGAAATAAATGAAAATAATTGCTACTGAGAATTTTTGCCACAAAAAAAAAAAACTCCCATAAATGGGAGTGGTTGTAGCTTTGGAGAATGTGGATAATGTTTTTGGAATTAATAATAAAACTGTGGAAAACAATGATGGGAAACAGACAGGCATCTACTATTTTTCAAGAAAATAAATCTCAAAAAGTGTAAGGCAAATTAAGAATGACCACCCTGCCAGAGAATCTAACAAGGAAAACTACTCCAAAAAGGTGGGAGAACAATGATATTCTGATAATACAGTCACTGACTACATTTTTTAAAACAAAAACGGAGCCCTCAGTACTTCTGTGATGAGATCACATTTTTAAAAGCAAAGTACAAAAGGCAAAATAAACAGTGTATAGCCAAAAATCAAAACAAGAGTGTCATAAATCTGTAAGGATGATGATTCAAGTTCCAAATGGGCTTTACTCTATGAGGGAAGGAGAGTGAAAAAGGGAAGGAGGAAGGGAGAAAACAGAGAAAGAGAAAGAAGAGGAGGAGGAGGAGGAGAGAGGGTGAAATGCCATTTTAAAATAATTAAAACTAGTTCTGAATTCAAAGAACATAAAGAGCTAAATTTGTTTATCCCAAACTATGTAAGTGTTGCTTGCTTTTATTTTGTGTATCAAGAGGAAGATTTTCACATTGAAGAAAGAAGTGTGGGGGACAGATGAGACATAACACAGAATAAGACACATAAATTAATGAAGAGTCAATTATAGTCCAGAGTATCAAAAAGTTTGTAATAACACAGTCTTTAAGTAATGCTGTTTAACAATATAGAAGAAAACAAAAAGCCTCAACTTTAAGTTAATGAAGGAAATTTTGAAACTGTGTATCTATCCATAGTAAATTTCTAAAGCATGTTATTGAGGTTATAGGGGAGGATTTAATAAAGTCTATGCTGGGAACTAGGAACACACGGTGTGCTAAAATGAGCAAACAAAACAACTACTAAGTAAGTTGTTGGGTTCATTGAGATTAAGCAAGGCTTCTGGTCACGGATGGTCTCATCAGTTTATAGTGTACAATCTGTAGTGATATATTCTAAGGAAATATTTGACTTTTTAGCATCTCATAGAACTGGCATCCTTAAGAATATATTTTGGAAAACTTTATGGACACATACTTAAGAATTTTATGCCTTTATTGTCTGCATTCAATATTTTTACTGGTGATTAAAATCAAGGGAGAAGAGTCTCATTCTCACATGTATGGCCAACAGAAAACTGGGAGAGATATTTAATATGATGATTAGTTAGATCAAATTCAAAAATATTATGACACACTGAGATATTACATCAAAACAAATAAGATACTACTGGACTCCAAAATCACATCACAGTTACAAGATAATTGTTATAGTTATTTCTATGAATGAAATCTGAAAGGTTTACTTGACTATAAATTCAATGCATGCCAACAGCTTGTGGCCCTTGCAAATAAAAAGAATATAGTGAAATCATTATGCTGACACATTTTTGGAGAAGAAAAGGGCCTGAGGAAACACAACTCCATCATCCTCAGTGCTAATTAGACAACATTTGAAAGATGGAGTATGACGGAGGAGATATGCTCAGTTAAGAACTGCAAGAAAATGGAGTTGTGTGGATGTTGTCATAATAGGAAGTTAAGATTAGAAAGACTACTTTGTTAAAGGACTTTCTTTGAAAGACTACTTGTTTGTCTCCGCATCAGCTTGGATGAGACCCTATATAAGGAAACGCTTACTGATCTTTTGGCTTCCTAGAGAAAAAATTCACATTGTAATTTACAAGCTCCTCATTGCTGGACTTGTTCAAGTCAGAATGGGTGACTATCAATCAGTTCAAGATGTTGTTGGCAGGATTCTCACACTAACTTGTACTTTCTTAGCCTCTGAAATGTAGGAGTCTATTATATTATGTATTTCAATGTCATTTTTCCTGGCCTTTGGATTCTTATAGGGTTTTCATATGCAACCCTGTAGAATTAGGTCTGGAAATAACTTTAGGGATAATATATACAACACTCAGCTATTCAAATTTCAGGAAAGAAGGACTTAGAAAATTTCAGGTCATTTACCTGTCAGACATTTCTTGACATTTGATACGTGTATGATACTGAATTGCATGCTATAGAGGATGGCACCATGAATTGAGAAATAAATATATCATTTTTCCTGACCCACTAGAAAATGTGGGTATTTGTAAGATGTTTAGACAAAAAATATTTGCAAAATATTTGCAAAAAATATTAGCAAGCTCAGAGAAAAAAGTTTTAGGAAATGTCTTCTATGAAATTCAATTCAAGAAAGTTGTCTCGTATAACACAAACCAAGGTCATATAGACCAGTACAGTTCTTAAAAGTGCCATTGGTCTCATTTGGGCCACAAAATCTGGTGTCCTGTTTCTTGCTACCATAAATGTGATATCGAAGAGGGAAACATGTTCCAGATGGGCATATCCCTTCATGTTCCCAAATTCATTTCCCCAAAGAGGGACACAGTCAAAGAACAGTCAAAGTGAAGCCTTATAAAGTTCAGTACTAAGAGAAAGATTTCCTTTTAGCGTAGTGTGAGAATTTTTATTTTATCTCCAGGCAACTTGGGTGCCAGATGATTTTTTTGCAGAAGAGAGTAGCATCAATTGCCTGAGTAGCTGCTTAGCTAAGAGTACACATTTCTACATTCTTGGCCAATAAATCCTTTATGAATCCACCTTGTATCTATTATTATCTATTATGATATGTGTTTGGTTGAATTTTAAATTAAACTCATTGGGCACCTATTATAAAGAACACCTTGTAGATATGGAGTTAAAATAGCATATATAATGTTTCAGAAAAATTCAACAATGCTACTGATATTAATAACTTGTTTTTAAGGGGGAAAAGAAAATAAAAATAAGTATTAGAAAAAATACTAGAAGTTACTGTCAGTCCTAAAATAATGTTACTACTTATTGATCAATGCATTTCTGTATAGCTTGATTCTAATTCTTGGAAACATTCTTCAAAATAAATAATCTTAATCCCTATCAATAGATATGAACTAAGATTGTCAACACAAGTCCAGCCAGTCAGTCACTGAGCTCACGGTACAAAACCCAAATTATCTGAGTCCAAAGCTCATGAAAGTCCCTCTTTAGACTTCAATAGTTTATTGAGGGAAGAAAAGGAGGCTTAGTCACATTATCCTTTTTTATGTAATAATGTCTATTTTATAATATTAAAATTACAAGATATTTATATTATTTCCCTTTACCCACTTCCACTGCAATCAGTATAGCAATGATATATAACAAATTAATCCAATTATAAAATTGTTGATTCATTCGCCAAATATTTATGAAAAGTCAACCATGTGCCAGACATTACCTTGGCCCTGAAGATATAGCAATGAAAAATCATGCAAATGAACCCCTCGGGAAATTTATGTCATAATGGAAGAAATTACAAATCTTGAAGAATCAAATGAAAGATGTTTATTCTTGGCCCTTAATTCAAAATAATTGTAAGTAAGGCTCTGCATTAGTTTCTGTGTAACAATTGACCACATGTTTAAAAAAATTGTTGTCTGCACAGCTCAGTAGTGCAAAATCATGGAGCTAATTCTCTACTGGGTCTCACGTGACTGAAATTAATGTCTTGTCTTGAGCTGCTGTGCACCCTGAAGATTGGGGTTCTCGTTCAGGCTCATTCAGTTGTTTCCAGAATTCTGTTCTTTGTGACTGTAAGGATGAACTCGCTGTGTTTCTGTTGAGTGTATAAGGGGACCCTTCTTGATATATATGAAGGGGTTCTTAGGGACTATCTGTCATTTCCCGACACATGACCACCACTCCACATGATAAGTGCTCACTCACAACCACCAAGAAAAGGTCTCTGCCATGCCTTATCTCTGACTTCAGTCTTTAGCCTCAAGATACTTATGCAATTAGTTGAGGTCCACCGAATCATCTCTGTTTTGATTACGCTTGCAGTTAGCTGATCATAACTTTAAACACATTTTAAAAATTTTTAGTAGTTAAAATTAAATTCTTCAGTAATTAAAATCTGCCAGGAAATTTTAAACTTACCTTAATTATCTCTTCAGAAATCTTTGCTGGATAACACCATGACAGAAGTGATTCACATATATTAAAGGGGAAGAGATTATAAAGGCATGAGTCCTTAGGTGTCATCTTACAGTTCAGCCTGTTACAGGCTGTAAAGAAGCATGAGGATTAATTTTTCCTGGTCCTTTGTTTATATTTTGCATTCATTAAGTCTCGTTTTTAATATAGATTCATTAAGCACTATCAGATGTGCACTTTGCTAAGGGATACACTCAATTAAGACAGAGTCACTGTTTTCAAAGTCCTAAAAAGCTAAAAATATAATTCAATAAATAATAGTAGTCATTGGATAATAACTGAAGTAAAACAAGTATATAAATGTACAGTTTTCCCACAGAGGGATGGATCAATTAATCACCTAGAAATAAAAACGAACATTGCAAAACTGATGTAACACTTATCATAGTAAGTGAATTCAAATATTCTGAGTAAATACCCTTTATCTTAAGAAGAAGGAGATGTCACAGGGACAATTCTCAGTTACTAATATTAACCTATCACTATTAAACAACAGTGAAAGCCGAGCTTTCCCACTCTGTGGGCTAAGCAATTGCTAGGTAAGTCTGTAAAGTGAAATTGATGAATCTGTGGAGATGTTTTTCTCCACCCATGAAGGGTCAAAAGGTCCTAGTTTGTACTAACAATAATATGAACTCCAAGATTTATTACTTTCTTCCAGTGAAGGTTTAAAATATAGGTCGCAACCATCAGGTAATACTACTACTTAATCTGTGGTAAGATTCCACAGGGCAACAAAAAGCAGTGAGCACATTCACTTCTTGGCTTACATAAGAGGAAGTACATAGATCCTGAGCTCTGAAGAGATGACTTTGCACAGTTCTGTTTGTAGTTACGCATGGTGTGTTTAAACAGATGAAGGGTTCTTGGCTTCCTGTAGGCCAAGAGGGTCAGTAAAAGTCTAGTGTCCAAAAGCAAAATGCTGTTGGCTACAAATAAGTTTGATCAGTGGTCTGAAGTCATCAACTCACCACTCTATTTCCATGGCAAGCAAGTAAGCAAGCCGTTTATCTTGTTCCAGCCTCTGCTATGTGCCCAGTTTGGTTTTAGGGACTGGCACACGTATGCCAATAGTGCTGCTTGTTGCCTCAAGATAGCAGGTGGCAATGTTGGCAGTAAATCAGTCAGCAAAATGTCAATTTTACCTTTTAAAGTTCTGTTCCAGAAAAACACAGGCTGAATGAGAGCCCATTTTGCCACCTCCCAAGTTTTCCGATTATTAGAAAGAAGTAAGGAAGGGAAGAAAAAAGAACAGTAGGCAGGAAAGGAGGGGAAAGAAGAGACACATACAGAAGTTCTGTAAAATTTACAGTTAACTTATTTATTTCAAGAATAGAAAAATGAATTTTACATAGAAAAAGACTGCTTAAGACAGCAGGAGAAAAGGTTTCAATGTAAAATAAAATCTAGAAATTGTTTTTTGTGCTAAAATTTTGAGTGGTTGATTGTTTCATTGATCAATCTCTTTATGACATTTTCAGTGTTTCATGTTACCCCACACTAAAATGAATCAGAATGAGAACACTGAGGACATTGTTTATTCTTTGCTTATTCTCTGAGAATCACTTTTTGAAAAAAATTTTTTTTGGTCACATCCTCTAACTTCTCTTTAATTTCCTCCTAAGAGAAAAGTAAAAGAGGAAAGGAAAAGCTTATTTCCATATCTTACTTCCTTAGATGGCTGGAGCTGTTCTGCTCATATGTGGGAACTGGGAATGCCTGAGAGATATCATCTCAGGGCAGCTTATACTTTACAGGATCCTCTCTGTGATATAAATTCTGTTCAGGACTCCCCTAGAGTCAGGCTGAGGCTGGGGTGTGGCTTAGACTTTCCCCTTTCCTTCTCTCTTAGAGACTTCCTTAATAAATTGCCTACACAATCATGAGTTTCTTAAAGAATTTTTCTTAAAGAACCCTTTGGCTGTAATGTGGATAATAGAAAGTTGCTACATTGTAAGAAAGTGAGACCAGTCTCCTAAAACTGAGCAAGCATATCATATTTTTTGAGTAAAAATACCTCATGGAGGCAGGCTGTCCAACCTTCACTCATAGCAAGAAACCCTTCTGAAGTGTCTATTGCAGGTAGTCATCCATTCAGTAAGCCTGAAGATATCCATTCTCAAACTCTTATCAAATATCCCCCTTTTTAATATATTTGCAACTTTTAAGGACTTATTTGTGTTCAGCCTCTCATGATTTTTGCACATTGCAAACCGTTCTGCAGTTTAGGACCTCAAAGATTAGTAATGATCCTTTTTCACATAGTAAAACTGATCCTTTCTCCATGTATGGTGGGTAGTTTTATAAATCAACTTGACTGAACCACAGGGAACCCAGCCATTTGGGTGAACGTTATCCTGAGTAGGTCAATGAGGGTATTTCCAGATGAAAAAATACATTTGGGTGAATTGGTAAACCAAATAAAGTAATTGCTCACCATAGTGTAAGTGAGCTTCATTCAGCCAGTTGAAGATCATAATAGAACAAAACGCTTAATTAGAAAGAACTCTTTATAATCTGTTCTAGTTCGTGTCTAGATGTCTTCCCTAAAGTCTCATGCAGCTCATGGGGGCAGCTTCTACAGTTTACGACTGATTTACTGTATAATGCTGGGATTACGGGTGTGATGTTATTTCCGCACTAGGAAAGGTAGCCTGCCTACAATATAAGAGAGAGAGAAAGGCTTGTCTTTTTGCTCTACTCTTGTTGTTTCTGCTGTCTTCTGGCACCATGAACTGTTGTACCTCTGCCATGTGCCACTCTTCCTTGGAGCCACCTGAACATAGACTGAAACCTCTATAAACTGTGAACTAAATGAACTGTTACCCCTTTAACTTTGGGTGCCTGGCATTTTGTCTCAACAATGAGATTAGTAGCATAACTGCTTGAACTTCAGCACTGATTTTTTTCCTGCCTTCAGAATGTTTACAAACAATATTTCTAATTCAACCAAATTTATTTATGAATAAACTCTCTCAAGAAAATTATATTACTTCAAATTTATGATTCAGCACTAGGAAATCAATAATGGATACCATAATGTCTCTTGTTTTCTTCAAAATAGCTGTCCATAACTTCATACATATTGAAATCAAATAATTGAAACAGACTAGAGCCTATCAAAACCAAGAAAAAAAGCATTATTGGCTTTTGATTCAAAATAATAGGAAATCATCCATGGCTACCATGGTTACACTTCATCGCATTCTAAAAAGAAAAGCACTCTTCTAAATCTCAAAAGAACTAAGGATGACCTTGAGTAAATCATAAGATCTTGATAGGCCTGTTGCTTTTTTCTTTAAGTAAAAAGAGATTTTAAAGAAAATGATATTTGAAACCTCTCTCAAACAAAATATTATACAATTAAAGTAAGATCTTTCAGTATTAATTATGTGAAGCTTTTACTCTTGCAGTATTTACTTTTTAAAAATTTATGATAATAGAAAAGTATGGGCAATTTCAGTTTTAGAAATGCCTAAAAAGAAATTAAGATGTCTCCAAGTTATTAACACTGCAGCTCTGGCTTAAAATGTTATAGGATATGTCAGAAGATATCGGGTAATGGTAGGGGAGGTATCTTTTCTTCATTATGTAATGCTCTACTTAAGATTTTCACTTCACTCAGTGACAGAATTTCATGAAATCTTAAAAGCAAGCATATCTTCCTCCATTCTGGATTCCCAGTAGGACTGGGCTTACATTCTAATTTGAGTAGGAAATTAGCTCTTTACTGAATTGTGATTTGAACTGTGTAACTTCAGCTGATAGAGAAGATGATTGCTAGACCACTGGCACACCCACACAAATATACAGAATTTGCTATGCATTTGCAGCAAAAGTACCGAAAACTCTAGAAAATATTCCTGGAAATCATATAGCTTACAGACATTATGCCTTTTTGATACTCTATAGTAAGTCTTTTTTCTGAAGATTGCACATATAAGGACAGAAAGATCACCATACACAGAGAAAAAGGTATTCAGAGTTGAATTCCCAACACTGAATCAGCCCCTTTATGCTTTTGCTGTTACTTCCTCTAACATCCTCAGAATCAATATCTCTAGTTGAGAGATGCAAATTTATCAATAATATGCGCCTTCTAATGAGGTAAGATAATTCTGATTTTATACAAATAGCACTCTCTGTGTCTGGTTATGGTTGCTGTCATATGAAGGAGGTAACTCTGATGCATGTTTGTGTGTGTGTGATTTCATTAAATAAAATAAAAACTTTGAGAAAAGAAAAGAGGCAGTGAAGCAATCACTCTAATTCAGTACAATAGGAAAACAATAGAACAGCAAATTTGAAGATAAGTATTCTCTGAGCTAGCATTTGATTGGATGCACTGTGTTCATTCACTCCTGACTGTGGCCAATCAATGCTTTCATCAGAATTTCTCATCAGTATGGGAAATATGTCCAGTTTTTGTTTTTTTAAGGAAAGACTTCAAAGTTTATCCAGCTATAGGATATATTGTCAGGAGAATAAATTTCCCAATTTTATATTCAGAGTTAGAATGATTTTGATAATATTTTCAAAAATTTTTAGTGATACATTCTTGTAGAAAAGTGTAACACATGTGGGGAAACCAGTTACATTTCAAGTATACAGCCAAACCAAATTATTTCTTTCTTGTTTCACCCAAATAAACACTTTATGGAAGAAGTTGGCTCCGTTATCTATTCTGTCTTTCATGTAGAAGGCAGAATCTGAGTACAGCGCAATTATGATGGTGAGAAGTCTACAGAATAGAACTTGGAAAGGAAACTTATTGGGATTTGTGAACAGATCTGATCTGATTTGGAAGTGATCAGCCAACACCCTGTCCATAAATATAAGCTACTTTAGAACAGGAATTTTGGCTGTTGCTCTTTTGTGGCTAAGCTGGGCGTAGCTTCTCATACTATGTGTCAAATACCACTGATGTGGGAAAGAATCATATATAGATATTTGAGCCTACTCTCTGCTAAGTTCTCTGTCATGATAGCTGTTAGATGAAAGACATTCTATTATGACAAAGTATTGTTTCATCTAATGAATGTCTAAACAAAGTATAACATGCTATCAAAGCCAAAGAATGACATTTTAATAAAAAATAAAATCTGATCTTTTGGTTTCCCAGCATAGTTAGACCGAATATCACATGACTTACAAGACAGTAATAATTAGGGAAAGTACAAAATTTTTAGTGTTTTTGTAATGTATAAAGTGAAAGGCAATGGAGAAAATCACTAAAGTGAGTAATTTTTGTTTGTGATTGATGGTTTCTGCTTTTTACACCAATAATAACTAAGCAGGAAAGTTAAATCTAATTAAAATTTGAAGCTGGAGTAGAATTTGAACTTAGGCAAAGATGAATTTTTAGGGAGTGGAGTCAGTATGACGAAAGACAAAAATTAAGAGATCTCGTGACATATTATAGAGAGAATAGGAAGCCTGGTGTGGGCTGAGCAGATGGGCCATTTTGAAAACAAGAAAGAAACTTAGGCTGGAGACAGAATATACAAGACCAAGAGTGCCACATTCAATAAAAATAAAAATTAAGACTATTGGTCATATAGGTTTCACAGAATATTTTAAAATTTTATAGTGGGAATTACTTTAAAAACTATACATAAACCACAGGAATGATACATTTGATTGAATCAATATTTAAAATTTAAGAGCTGTACGGTGATAAGACAAATTGGAAGGCAGTGTAAAAATTTTTAAAAAATTAAATATGCACAAAGATCCAGTTCATGCCCTTTTTTGGTGTTTACACAAACTAGTTTAAAAATTGTGGTGCATAGAAAAGCTATAAATGAATAATAGCTTTATTGTGAAAAGTTGAAAGAAAGCAAGATACCCTTTATTAGGCAAAAAATAAAATTAAAATACATCTTTACAATGTAATATTTGAACAATAAAAATAAATGAATTATAAGGAACTTTAAATGTGTTGGTTTGGGCATGGAATGCATAGTATCACGCTTTAAGAATCCTTCTGTCTCAAGGACCCATGTGTAAGAGGGGCTACATTAATGGCCCAAGCAGGTGTGGTGCATGGAAGTAAGGATGGAGGACCTACTATGTAGCCTTCCAGCAAAGAAAATGATAGTGCTAGAATCATGAATCCTGCAGATGTTCCCTCACCAATGAAAGCATGTCCTTAGGACCTGCAGAGCTTCAAGTGAGTAGCTTGAATTAGTAGCAGCGAATATACGAGGAAGGAGTGAGGCATGGTAGACACCCTAGGCTCACTGATTGGTTCAGATGACAGCATCTACTCCAAAAGTTGTGGGTCTCAGTGGAGGCTCAGCCAACTACATTTTTTGGGTAGAAGATAGCAGTGGAGGCCCAGCTGGCTATGGAAGTAGCCCTGAATGACTGGGCAGTTTGGTCTGATTGGATGGCAATTCTATTAACTGCATATCTTGGCAGCATCAGAGACAGAGGCACAGCTCTACCTGCAGTATGTCACTCATTTGGCAATAGCCAGTGACCTGGGGGTTAGGGGAGACACAGTGCAAGCTGTCTGGAGCAGAGCTTTGATACAGACTCCACGGAGCCCCACTAACTGTGATCCAGACCTGATTATCTAGTTGTTAGGGGTTGCCAACATTTGTGGCAATGTTGTTAGCACCCACAATGATGGACAGCCTGGGACTTTCCCATTAGCTCTTTTCCAAGTATTGGGGAGTACCCCACTCAGAAAGGACATTGTATTTCCAAGTTTTGGCATGTTTCATTCCAATTATAATGCCATTATCCAAATTCTTTATGTCTTTATAGAGTTTGCATCTTTCTGGGTTGTAATGCCTCCACTGCAGCAATTTATTTGTTGTTCTGGTTCTTTATGGAGAAAAAAGGTAAACTCTGGATACCTTGCCCTCTATGCTACATTTTTTTTAAGAAATTGATAAAAATAGATGATAACTCAGAAAAACTATTGATCACTGAAATAGCCTATCCAATTCTTTCATTTAATTAATGTTTAAGATCATCCTATCCAGTAACAACAGAATATACAATAGTTTGAAATGCACATGAAAGATTACTGAAAGCAAAAAAGATTACTGAAAACAAATTTTAATAAGTTGCAGATTAATAGAGAATAATATATTTTATGACCAAAATGGAGTTTAGAAAATATAGAAAATTATCAGAAAAAACTTCACATATTTGAAAATGTTGTTAAATATTCCACAAATTATAGAGTAAATCATGAAATAAATTAAAAATCATTTTAAACTATGTGAGAATAAAAACAGCATATCAAAATAAGTGAGCTAATGTTAGCGAAATACTTTAATTTGCCATTTTAGATTCTTTCTTACCTTTCGTCTATCTTCCTTCTTTCCTTTCTTCTCTCTCTCTCTCTCTCTCTCTCTCTCTCTCTCTGTTTCTCTCTCACTCTCATTCTCTCTCTGAGTGATGGAGATCAAATTCAGCAGCTGAGCTATAAACACAGGTCACATATTATTTTTAAATGTTCTAAAAATCATAAACATATTCCCAAAGCATATAAAACTTACTTTTAAAAAAATCAAATTAAACACAAAGGAGAAGAAATAATAAAAGGAAACATACAAAAATAGTTTTTTAAAAAATAATGAAAATAATTTTTGAAAAAGTAAAATTAATAAATTCTAGCTTCACAAAACATGGAGAACATACAAACTGCCAAATGTTAGGACTGAAATAAGACACATCACTGTAGATACAGCACATATTAAAAGAGTAATAGGTATATTGTAGATAATTCAAACCAAAAATTTCTACCACTTTGAAGAAATAGAAAAAATATCCTTGAGAAACATGCATCAATATGGCTACCAAGGGAAAAACGAATAAAATTTGTAATTTAAAACATTTCCATGAGAAAAATTGGTGGGCAAATTATTATGCTGATAAAAATATTCTCACTATTTAAATAATAAACCAATCTCACAAAACTTTTAGAAAATAGAGAAAGGAACACTTGAAAACTCAAATAAAGGTACTATTACTTGATAAAACTACAATAGCACTTATAAATTAAATTCATAAGATCTTAAGCATATTATAACATATTTGGTAATAAATGAAAAGGATAATGTCACATAAAAATGTAGTTTACCCAGGAAAGCAAGGTTCATTTTATGTTAAAATTAATCAGTGTAACTCACATCAACAGAACCAAGATAAACCAAATTCTGTGGGTATATCCCTGCTAGCTGAATAGAGAATTCAAGCTCTGCCCAGCTGTGAGTACCAGCACAATCCACTGGGGGAATGCCCAGTCAGCCTCCCAGGTGACAGCAGTAATGAGCCTTGCCCAGCCCACAGCACAGAGCCCTCCATCATGGAATGATCACTTTACCTGACGGGCCTGAAGATTTCAAGCACCACCTATCACAACACAAGGCTCCACTGCCATAGTTCAGGGGTGTGACCCAGCTAGCCCAGTGAATTTCGGAGGTTCTCAACACTGCCCAACCAGGAGTAAGGCCCTGGCACCATAACCTGGAGGTGTATCCTAGCTAACCTGGAGTTCCAGAGGCTCTAAACTCCCAGCCAGGTGCAAGGCCCCAGTGCCAAACTCCAGGGGTACATTCTTGCTAGCTGCATGGAGGATCCATGCTTTGTTCAACCCAAAACCTCAAAGAGTCATCCATCAAGGAGTGATTAGCTTAGCCTATAGGTCCTAAAGATTGTGAGTTCTTCCCATCACAGTGCAAGGCTCCAGGACTGTAGTTCAGGCATGTGCTGTGGCTAACCACACAAATGTCAGAAAATCAAAGCTCTACCCAGTGAAGCATTCCAGTGCAATCCATCAGGAGGATTCCTGGCCAGTCACGTCCCAGAAGATAATGCCAGAACAAAAGAGCAAGATGCAGTCTCAGTCCTCCAGCCCACTGAGAACAAACCCAAGAGACACTGAAAAAGAAGACACTGGCAGTCACACAAAAGAACATTCTGAAATGAAAGCAACAGAAGTAAAGAAACAACTCCATGAAGCTATAGAGGAAGTCAGATAAGAAATAATCACTCAGGTAAAAAAGGAAATGACAAATATTATGAAAGAAATGTTGCATGCATCTAAGGAAGATCTACATTAAAAAATAGAGGAACATAAGAAAATGATGGAAACCTTCAATGAACAATATAAGATAGAATTAAAATGCATGAAACAGATTCAAAGGTACATTCAGGAAATGAAAAATTCCATTAAAAGCTGGCAAAACCACTTAAATGAAGCTGAAGATGAACTCTCAGCTCTTGAAGACAGGATGGAAGCTTATGATTATGAAAGAAAAGATCTCTTAAAAAAAAACGAGGAACCAAGAAACAACAATTCAACTGCTCCAAGATGATACAAAGAGAAACAAATTAGACTGATAGGTGTCAATGAAAAAGCAGGGGTCAACACGAGTGACATACTATTTACAGAAATAATAGCAGAAAAATTTCCAAACTTGGGAAGAGGATCTGATATTCAGATAAGGGAGACGTATAGAACCTCAATTAGTCATAACCAAAATAAATCTTCACCCAGACAGATAACAATTAGGGTCTCAGAAATTCAGCACAAGAACAGAATACTAAAAGCTGTCAGAGAAAAGAAACACACCATTTATGAAGGAAAGCCTATCAGAATCATAGTAGGCTTCTGAACACAAACCTTCAAGTCAATAAAAGCTTGGAGTGAAGTATTTCAGGTCCTGGAAAAAAACTTAATGCCGAATGATGTACCCTGCAAAACTATCTTTGAAAACTGATGAAGAAATAAGATATTTCCATGACAAAGAACAACTGAAGAACCTCATGACCACCAAACCAACACTGGTAGAGTACTAAGATATACTCTGGAAAGAGATAAAGATAACTACAATTCCAAGGACAACAGCAGAAGGAAACCTCTTAAGAAGGGCAAACAATTAAATGGGAAATGTAGAAAAATAACAATAGAAAGATAACATAGTAGGGATAAGTCAGTACATGTCAGGTATATCCATCAATGTAAATAGTCTCAGTTCACTAATAATAAGAAACAGACTTGGATTAAGAAAAATATCCAAAAATATGATGCATGCAAGAAACACATCTAATTCAAAAGAAAATTCATAGACTAAAAATCAAAGAATAGAAAACAATATTCTATGTGACAGGAACCCAGAATGAAGGTTTCGTATTGCAGACAATATGACCTTTGAACCAAGAATTATCAAAAGATATAAAGAAGGTCACTATATACTTGCTAAGGGAAAATTGAAAAAGAAGAGATTATAATTATAAATATATATGCACCAAATATGGACATATCTAACTATGTAAGACAAATTTTAATAGACATGAAAAATCAAATAAACAGTAATAGAGTTATAAAGTGGGACCTTAACACCCATTACCACACAAAGAGATTGATCAACCAAACAAAAAAATCAGCAGAGAAATAACACAACTAAATCAAAGTTGTGAACAAATGGACCTAGTAGATGTGTACTGAATGTTCCACCCAACATTAGAATACACATTCTTCCAAGATGCACATGGGTCATTATCTAAAATATACCATATACTAGCCCACAGAACATGCTTAAGTAAATGTAAAGGAATTGAAATAATCTCATACATATTATCTGACCATAACACAGTAAAATTGGAAATTAATGACCAAAAGAACTCATAAGAACCCCATAAACACATGGAAATTAAATATCAATATCCTAAATAATAAGTCACGGAAAAATTAAAGAAGAAATTAAACAGTATCTATAATTGAATAAAAATGCCAATACAACTTAGCAGAATACTTTCCTATGGGACACACTGAAAACAGTCCTCAGAGGGAAATTTATAGCAGTGAATCCCATGTCAGGAAAAATGGAATGAACACAAGTAAACAACTTCATGCTGTACTTCAAACTTCTAGGAAAAATATGCCCAAACAAGGGAGGAAATTGTAAAGATCAGAGCAGAAATTAATGCAATTAAAACTTAGAAAACAATACAAAAAATTAATGAATCAAAGTTGATTCTTTGAAAGAATAAATAAAATTGATAAGCCCCTCACCAGTCTTATCAAAAAGAGGAAATAAAAAACTCAAATCCATGTAATAGGAAATGAAAAGGGTAAAATCACTGCAGACCCTGTGGAAATATAGAATATCATTAATACCTACTTTGAAAACCTTTACTCTCATAGCTTCCATAACACAGAAGAAATTGACAGATTCCTAGAAACATATGAATTACCAAAGTTGGATCAAAAAGATGTAAAACTGCTGAATAACCCCATTTCTATTAATGAAACTAAAAATGTAATTAGAACTTTACCAACAAAGAAAAACTCAGGTCCTAATGGATTCACTGTTGAATTCTACAAGAAATTTAATGCCAACACTTTTCAAACTCTTCAATGAAGTTGAAAGGGAATCAAGTCTACCTAACTCTTTGCTGGAAGCAAGTATAACCCTATTACCAAAACCAGGGGAAGACCCAATCAAAAAAGAGAATTACAGGCCAATCTATATGCAAACAGCCTCAATAAAATACTGGTAAATAGAATGCAATAAATCATCAAGAAGATTATATAGCATGATTAAGTAGGATTCATCCCAGGAATGCAGGGGAGGTTCAACATACCCAAATAAAATAAACACAATACACATATCAACAGAGCCAAGAACAAAAATCACATGATCATCTTAATAGGTGCAGAAAAAGCTTTGGACAAAATCCAACACTCATTCATGATAAAAAAAAAACCTACAAAAATTGGAATACATGGTCTCTACCTCAATCTGATAAAAGCCATAGATGATAAACCAACAGCCAATATCTTACTAAATGGACAAAAACTGAAAACTTTCAACCTGAAATCAGGAAAAAGATGAGGCTAGCAAATATCATCACTCCTATTCAATATAATTCTGGAGATTTTAGCCCAAGCAATTAGACAAGAGAGAAAATTAAAGGAATAAAGATAAGAAAAGAAGAGGTTAAACTATCATTATTTGCAGATGACATGATGCTCTATAGAAGACTCCCAAAAATCCATTGAAAGATTTCTAGATGCAATAACAAAGTTCAGTAATGTAGCTGGATACAAGAGCAACTCTCAAAAATCAATAGCACTCTTGTACACAAACAACAAACTGACTGATAGAAAAATAAAGGAAAGCATAATCTTCACAATAGCATCCAAATAAATGAAATACTTAGGAATAAATCAAACAAAGGAGTAAAGAATCTATACAGGGAAAATTGCATTATTCTGAAAAAGGAAATCAGAGAGGATTTCAGAAAATGGGAAGACATTTCCTGTTCATGGATAGGAAGAACATTGTGAAAGTGGACATTCTCCAAAAATTGTTATACAGATTTAATGCAATTGCAATCAAAATACCATTAGCATACCTCACAGACCTGGAGTAATCGTGCCTAAAATTCATCTGGAACCAGAAGAGACATAGAATAGTAAAGGCAATTCTGGATAACAAAGGTAAGGCAAGAGACATCACAAATCCCAACTTTAAATTACATTACAAAGCTACTGTGATAAAATCAGCGTGGTACTGGAGTAAAAACAGATCTGAAGATCAATGGCATAGATTGAAAGATACAGCCATAACTACAAAGACATTCAGCCACCTCATCGTTGACAAGGGGACAAACATGTTCACTGGAAGATAGCCTCTTTAATAAGTGGTGCTGGAAAAACTGCCTTTCCATATGCCAAAAACTAAAACTAGACCCATGTCGATCACCATGCACTAAACTAAAGTCAAAATGCATCAAAGATCTAAATATTAAAACAGAAATACTAAATCTGCTGAAAGACAAAGTGAATAGAACTCTTGAAGACATAGGGGTGGCAGAAAGTTCATGAACAAAAATCAAACTGCATGGGAAATACTTGCCAGAATCAACAACTGGGATCTCATCTTATTAAAAAGCTTTTGCATATCAAAGGGAATCTGCAACAAAATGAAAAGAAAACCCACGAATTGGGAAAATATCTTAGCCAACTGTCCCTCAGAAAAAGGACTTCTATCTAGAACTTATAAAGAATTTTAAAAATTCAAGCCTCCAAAATTTAAGGGCCCAATCCAAAAATGGGCATCTGAGATGAAAGCACACTTCTCAGATGAAGAAATACAAATGACAAATAAATATTTTAAAAAATGTTCAGCATCATTGGTCATTTGGGAAATACAAATTAAAACCACTCTGAGATTCCATCTAATTCCAGAAACAATGGCCAAGATCAAGAAATCAGTAATGAATGCTGGTGGGGCTGTGGGGAAAAGGAAGTGTTCTCCACTGTTGTTGGGAGTGTAGGCTAGCACAGTGACTGTGGAAAGTAATGTGGAGGTTCCTTAAAATCTAGGATTAGAAGTTCTGTTTGACCTAGATATCCCACTGCTGGCCATTTTAACAGAAGAACTGAAAATATCACACCACAGTGATATATGTGCATCCATGTTTATGGTAGTATGATTTGTAATAGCCAAATTTTGGAAACAACTCAAGTGCCTATCAATCAGGGAATGGATAAAAACTATTTGGTATTTTTATACAATGAAATGCTACTCAGCTATAAAGACAGATTACATCAAGGTTTTTTATAAATAAATGGACATGACTTGAAACCATACTCCTAAGGGAAATAAATCAAAGTCACATGTATAAATACAATATTGTATCCCTCATATAAGAAACTGAAAGAGCAAATATGATCCAAAATGTATAATAAATATTGTGTAAAATTAAGAAAATGCTCAGAGAGGAAAAGTAACTGGGATGGGGAAACGTAGGAAAGAAGGAAGGGAAATGGAAAAAACCATAAATTTGTGTGTGAACTAAGATGAATCTATTACTAATTCTATTAGTTTTTGGAAAGTAACAGTTAACACTTATATGATTAGATAAATTTTACATGTTTATATCTGGTAATTAATCAACCCTTTTGAAGGTAACAATATGTAACACTTCAATCATTGTTAAATTCCTGTTATTTTGTTTTGGAAACCTATACTGCTATTGTTTGGGGTTTGTTGTTGTTTGTCTCTTCTGCTTTTGGCTTTTATGTGTCTGTTTATTAAAAAACAGAACAAAGATAAAGACAATCCATTCAATACAACAAATATTTGATGAAATTCAATATTGATTCAAAATGGAAATTAAGCAAACAAGAAATGAAAGAAAAAATGAATTCTGATCCAAACTGGGATCCCATATCGATGAAATACTGTTCTTAGTGTTTAAAATATATTTTAATAGTGAAGATTTGGGGGCCATTTTGCTTATTCTCTAGTTCAGCATTCACCCTACAAGAATAAATCAATAAAAAATTGGATGACTGTGTTAGGAGAGGTGCTAAAAAACATTATCAATATATTTTTCTCCCTTCTGCTATTAGAGTGACAATTGCTTAGGAGTAGAACACCATGTCTCCCATTTCTACCCACACAGATTATAAAACTAGATCATAGCCATGACTTTTAAGATGACATTAATGTAAGCTTCTTAAATATCCAGTGATACTTGTGAAGAAATAAATTCAGCAAAGGGAAGAGCATCAGCTTAGACCCTTTTGATCTCTTTCTGCAGTGATCAGATACAGCATAGACAAAGGAAGAACAGAGCCATGAAGTGAGATCTTTCTTTGGTTTCTAATAAGGAATAAATGGAAATAATGAAGATAAAATCTAATGTAAAGTATTGTATAGGGCTGTATTCAGTGCATATATACCTATGCCAGTTATTTTGGCCACTTCAGTGGAAAAATGAGTCCAAAAATATTAGTATTAAGGCTCATCACAAATGAATTTAATGAAATGTTAGTTCAAATATGTCAGCTAAATACTCGGATAGTATTCCATTAATTCAGTGATAATCCCTCTTGATCTAGGGCCCATGTATTTTCAGCAGTGAATTAAATCTTGTTCCAGTTTCCAAAGGGATCGTTTTACTATATTCCAAGATAACACATTTAGCATACACAAAGGTCATATTGTCTTGCTGGAGCATACTGACTCCAGACTCACATGTAGTTTATTAGACATGGTCGAGAGAGCTCTTATTCAGATAATCTTCTTTTGAAGTCATGAGGATTTTTCCCTACTTCTTAATCCTGTGCTCAGGTCTCCATGCACTGTGTGTCACTTTTGAAGCCTCTATTGAACACTTAAAATATAATCTTATGCTTCTTTCATACAGTGTTTTCAAGTCTAGGATCCTTGACTTCACAGATGACTTTCACAGATGTAGTCTATAAGGAATGTGAAGTAGCAACATGAGCAAGTAGAAACTCATGCTTCTACTACTGTTTTTATCCTTTAACCTAATTTTCCTTTGATTAATGTTTAGTTCATATTTTGGGATATGTGCTTAAACATGTGGAGTTCATTGCTGTGTTTTCAGTGTCCAGCCTAATGGTTATCATATGTTGTTTGATAAGTGAATCAATGACCTTAAAATGAAAATTTATAGTTCTTTTAATAATTTGTATTTTGTCTCTATTATATTCTCTTTTACCACCTATTACAACCAGAAAAACTTTTTAAATTAAAGTTAAACTTTCCTTTGTTTTTAAATCAGTCAGTTAACATACAGATAGGTAAGTTATTAATAAAGAGCACAGCACTACTTTCTCTACTAATAGGAAACAGAAAAGCCTAGAAGGGAAAATACATTTTCCATTTTAATCTTCACCCTTCTATAAAATCACTTATTTCATTCATGAAAAATCTCTACTCTGTTTTCATAAAACCTAGAAAATCATGAGAAGTTTTTGCTGCCCCATTAAAACAGAATTACCTTCAGATGTGCCCCTCCACCAAAATTTGAGTGTTGACAAGAGATGCCTGGAGGGAACCCAATAGTAATGTTAATAGGAGTCATTTTAATCCCAAGTCCCAGGTGTGTGTATTCTTTTCCATACTTAGAATTAACAATCATAATATTCAGATTTCTATGAGCTATGCCATTGTAGTAATGATTCAGTTAAGAGGAAGACCTCCATAAAACCCAGGCATTGGTCCTGACCTCTATTAACAAGTCTGTGAAATACTACTTTTAAGGGGAGTGATTTTTTTATCATTCAATATCCAATAGCTTAAGCAAGAGAAAATGATACCACCTCAGGTTGTCCAGACTGTTCTACTTCAACTAACCCAAAGTCACTTGCCTGTTGGTTGCTTTTCTCCTGGATAACAGAGTTCCTTTCCACTTTAGTTTGAAGAAAGAGGTGGATGAACAGACACATACAGGTGCAATGGATAGAACTCTTTATATTTTTGGATCCCCATAAATATGTTCAGAGAAACAAGGAGATGAAAGTAAATGTATCAAAAGAAAAGAAAATGTGACTGGTGTAATCAGTGTCATTTATGGGCATACATCCTTGTGCCCCTATTCTGTACATACAGGAAGAAGTAAAAAGTTGTGTGCGTGTGTGTGTGTGTGCAGGTTTGCATGTGTGTGCCTATATATATCAATGAGTGCAACAAAACTATGATACAGCCACTCTTTTCCACCTTCCGGTAATCCAGGGAAAATAAAACCTACTTAAAGTAGCAAAAGTATAATTAAGTCACACATTCTCATAACAGATGCTCAGTAAAGGGAGATAGATCATGGTATGATGCAGTCACTTTTGATTTTTCGCAGTGTCTTCAAAAGCAATCTTTATTGGTGACCTAAGAAATCTTCTTAGTCAAAGAAATCTTCTTACTTATTCAAATGACTAAAGTGGAACCATCCCCAGTAGAACTAAATTTAAAGCTTTTAACTCACAAAAAATAGTATAAAGGCTAACTACATAAAATCTGCAGCTTGGCCGACTGCACTCATATTTTGATTTAATTAAATATCTGGCCTTAGGTAATATATATATGATGTTTTTCACAGGGTTCCAAGTTTATAATATTTTAAAGAGTGCCTGTTGGTAAGAACTACAAAAGTATTCATATTCTTTCTAGTACAGTGTTTTGTAAAATTATGTAAGCATTTGCTATTATTTATGGTTTCTATCAACACATAGTTGACCTTCCCCAAGATGTCATTGTAAAATGTGAATGATAGCCTAGCCAAGGGTCCTACAATTAGAACTCTACAGTTGCTGAGTGAAAGAATTCAAGCCAAGCAGGTTACAGATAGATTGCACAACCAGAAGGCACTAGAATTTGAAATGTGATTTGAAAAAAAAAACTGATATGATTCTTTCATTTATTTCAAAAAGAAAGTATCTTAGAAGATTAAGAAACCTTCATATCCAGAGGCTGACAACTTAGATCAAAATACGGAAGCCGTACGTCAGTGTGCTATTTCCATGGCTGGCTGAAGCCTCACCTAGCAGGGAGACCTGTGTACCTCATCACTTCTCTTCCCCTGTAGTTATTTGCTCAGTGTTCTGAGATTTTCAGAAATAACCATCACTGCAACACTGCCAGGAAGCCATAGGAAATGAAGCAGGATAGGCATGTTTCTTTAAATTACTCTCGAGTTTCTGTTTTTTCTTCATGGGGAAATATTGTGCTTCCTTCTCTCCAGATAAAATATCAGAAAGTTTACCTTACTGAAAGAGAAGTGCCTGGTGAGACTTGACACAGTATTGAAGACAAAGCCCATATTGCATCATATTGTATGTAGCCATAATGATTTGTAAAACTTGTTTTCCAAAGTCATTTTTAAATGTATTTCTAGCACATGCCTTTACATTTTATAAGATGAAGAATAAAATATTTTATACTTCATTTTTAAAAAATGAAAACTGGCTTATGGATATAAAATGCTTCACTCCATTACCTCTTCACAACAAGAAGGAAAATAATTGCAGTTTGCTTGACCTTCCATCCCATTATGCTTCTAGAAAATGTTTTGATTAACACTGCAAGGCAACAATAAAGTAAATTACTTGGAGTAACATGGAGAAAAAGTTACAATATGATTTTTATTGATATATGTTTTACCAAGTAATACTTGTGTCTAAGAGAAATGGAATATTTACTGTTTTCCTCCCAAATCTTTCCATAAGGATAAGTCCCTGAGTTTAAACAATGAATACATAACGTCAAATTTCATTTATCTGGTTCTATGAACTTCCTTTTTCATTGTTTCTCATATTTTTAAAACCAATTCTACATGGTTTATAGATAACCTATGTATTTTTCAACCTTCCCCGCTTATCTTCCAAACAAGAAGAAAAAAAAAAAATCTCAAAGTCAGGGCACGTAGAGTTTTTCTGAATCAGTAAAAAATGTTCAAACTCCATTCGCTTAGTGAATAACTCATACATTCACACAAAATACTGACTAAGAACCCATGATGAGCCAAGTTTTGGAATCGGTGCTGAAGAAACAGATTTTTAAAATGTGATAAAATAAGCCCTGATCTTGAAGAATTCATGTGCAGTACAACCATAATGCTGTATTTTAATGCTATATTAAATGCTCTAAGATGTCTAGGAAAATGTTACTGGGAAAGTGACATGTTGTACAAAGGACCCAAATCTTGTAGCAACACTAAACGTTTGAGAAAGAGGAAGCATCTGTTTCCACTGAAATGCCACGAGGATCACTGCAAGGAACTGGGACGTGGTGGGAAGTGGGAGGTGGGAAAGAGCTGCTGCTCCACTTCCTCTGTCCAAAGGTGCTTTCGTGTAGCAAAATCAGCATCGAGATAGTTTTAAATGGGAAGAAATACACAGAGACGATGGGTTGGGGGGTTCCATCCATTGCCCAGTTCGGTGGTGAAGACGGGAATTGTGAAGGTAGTCTGCACACCTACTGTACCACTCTCAGTTCCTTAAATGTTTTCAGATTCACTGAAAATGTCAGAAAAAAAATCACCTGGGTGATAAGAAAAACACAAATAAAATATAAGAATGACGGGGCTCCGGTTGTGGGAAACAGGTGGGAAGACAGATATAAAGAGAAAGGAAGAGGGCAGAACACTGGTTTGTTTGCTGATTATTCCTACACAGAGATTTTAAGCCATTTAGGAAGCATGAGTGACTTTTAGGAATGTGGTGCAAATAAACAGACTTACTCTTTTACTGTCAATAGGGCTTTGTTTTTGGCATTTTTTAATTCTTTATTTCATCTTATAATTCCTTTTATTTTTGAGGCATTCCATTTTTTACATACTCTTGTAAGGCACTTTTAATAGAGACACAAAGAAATCTTAAATAAATATTTATTAATTGAACTAATTAATTCACATCTAAAATAACCAACAATAACTGATAAACAAGTGAATCAATTAATTTTAAATTATTAAGAATAAATAGGCAACACTAGGGCCTGAAGAGAAAATTTGACAGTATTGAGAAAAATAAGGATAAAATATTGTAAATAAATATACAGATTAAGGCTACACTATAGGTAAACGGAAATCCCAAGTGTATCTCAGTCTAAAAGACAGACCAGTATTCAGGAGCTCAACAGAGCTGCAAATTGAAATCTTGTCCTCTGCTGAGGCTTTACCCATGTACTGGAAATGGGACACCAGTATGAGAGAAACCCAGGGAATAATCTTTAAATAGAATATCTGGAGAACAAGGAAAGAACTGCAAGTGAAAGCATTCTGCTATTTGTTGGCAGAGTTTTAATGTTTAATAATTACTAAGGATAAAATTGATTTAAAAATTTGAGCATGGAATATCTATAATTTCTGGTCTCTGGTAGAGGACTATGCTGTTCAAATGGCATGTAATTACTTAGCAGAAGACCTGAGTTTCTTGTGGGGGAATAAATAGGGCAGATTTTCATTTGCCAGTCATCATGTGATTACTGGTTTTTACTTGGGGATGAAGAGTTAGCTGCTTTGATTAGCCACACACTTATTTTGATTAATTAATCAATTGATTTTCTCAATATTGTCAAATTTTCCCTGTCATTCTGATTGTTAAATATTGTGAATAGCATCCCTAGACTACATGCAAGAAAGGTGATCAATAACGAAAGATATTGGTCAAAAAGTCAGCAGGTATTGTTTGCTTTCAACTGAATATTAGAAGGAGTAATCCCCCTGGGCCACTGATTTGACTTTCTAGGGTAAGACCTGTCAGTAAGTAGAATCTCCAGGGAATGATCTCTCCTAATATGAACAATTGTACAACACCAATATATTATACTACTATCAAGGAGACTGGGCCTGGGAAAGTCAAGACTGTTGACAACTAAGAATGTTTGGAAAACATAACTTTCCATTCACATAATGATTTTGTTTTAGACCTGAGGAAAATATAGGAAGAATGTCACCTCAGACATTCCCAGGTTCAGTAAGGCCAAACAGATCTGCGCCTAACCAAGGAAAAAGCTCCATGTACTTATGGCTTCTTTCCAGCTCTTCTGCTTGCTTCTGGTAGCAATACAGTCAGCTTTCAGACCCAATTACTGCAGAGCACTAATTTCCTGTCACGTGCAGCAAAGTCCAGAACTGTCTTTCACAGATGAATATATATATATATATTTTCTTTTTTATCGGTACCAGGGATCGAATGCATGACCGCCTGCTTGCAAGGCTGGCAAGGCTTATGCTGCTGAGCTAAGTTCCCAGCCCCACAGATGAATATTTAATATGTGAAAAATACCAGCCACGTTGACAATTAGATGCGCAAATAAACAGCCATTCCACTTGGAGTTTGAGAGGCAGGAATGACTCAAAACGGTAGATGTGCTGAAGAGCAAATACTTCATTTAGTGAAGAGACTGATGTAGCCACATGGCTCCTTGCTGAAATCTGTCTGAGCTTCAGGAATCAAACTGTTGGCAGACCAAAAGAATGGGTCTGCAAAGAGAATTGGTGGACCAAGAAACAGAAAGTCCTGCTTTTTTGTATTCAGTGAAGGTATATTTTCATATAATATAGCATTCTTATTTAGGTTTATTGAAACTTATTTAAAATTTCCCTTTTGTGTGTTATGTCATAGAACATCATGAAATATGACATACATTTGTTTTGCTAGAGAAAGAATAATTATAACAGATGAATAAATATGGCATTCACATGTTCCTTGAACATATTTCACTGAAAGAATTTAGATTTCTCATGCACATGTGTGTATTCAAATTTAGGAAAAATTTCCATGGTGACACCCTTCTTACACACTTGGTTCCAGATGCTTTTCTTTGCTTCATATGTACAGCAACCTACATGTAACCAAAATGGCTTTGATCTCTTTTCATGCTCTCTGGCTACACATGCCTACCAAAAACTAGAAAAGGCTTACATCTTTACCAAAACCATGACTGCTGTTTTCTTTCTGATCATCCACTTTGGTAGAAAAGAGAAATAATAGAATAACTACAGGTGTGGCTCATGAATTTGTATTTTTTACACCAAACCACGAGAAGTGCTCACCTGAAGCGTGAATAAATACTACCTACTTTAGCAGATAAAGAAAATGGAACTGGTTAAGGTTTACAACAGACAAGATATAAATGCTAGAAGTAAAACCTAAAGCCACATAACGAATTTCTCAAAATCTAGCAGATTTTTAAACTTGATGGTGATCTACCATCACAGAGATTTGATTCATTTTTCTCTCTAAATATATTCAGGTTTTCCCCTAAATATAAATTATCTTGTTACTTTAACCCACGTTAATTTTCTAAAAAGAAAACAAAAAATTAAAAAAAAAAACCTCCTTTGTCCAAGATTAGACCAGGGCCAGGGAGATATGCCAACAATTATTTTTATTGGATTTATGTACTTACCCAATGTATATTTATTAAGTATTCATGCTATGTCAGATAAACTTTTATGCACTGAGAATACAAAATTAAGAGAAGAAGCTCAAGCTTCTATCCTAAAGGAACTTAAATTCTAAAAACATAAGAAAGGTATCAGTAAATATATAATTATATGGAACAATACTATGAAGTAAAAGAGCCAAAAACTTAAAGCAGAAAAAGAAGCTGTAAGGCAGGCGATCTTCAAATGTGTTTTCACAGCAAGTCTATCTGGCCTATAAATATGTGTTGGGGGAGTATTTCAGTAATAAAATAAGGATTAATGTTATAAAGTACAATTTTATTTCAATATAGAAGATAAAACAGATTTTAAAATCTTGACATTATCTATATTCACAAACTTACTTTTTGTCACATTGTTTTCACAACAATTATAGCAAATATAATATGTGGTCAAAGCACAATTGTTAACTACATATAACCAAAACTACATATTGAGTTTTGTGATGTGGTTCATTTAGTATAGACTGTAATCTAAAATAAATCTGCTCAATATGGACATTCCTTTTTATGGCCCTAAGTGAAAATTCATGTCCATACCCTCATCTCTTTACAGATGATTCCAAACTAGTATGGAATACAAAAATAGAGAGCAGAGCACACAGACTCAACTAACTAAACCAGGTTCAATTTAGTAAGAATTTGAACTTACCAAAGAGGCTAATCTGTAGATACAGTAAAATACAAAGAGAGAAGAAGAAAGTTCATTGGAAAGAAGGAATAAAAGAGGGAAATAAAGAAGAAATAAACTAATGCTGAGAAATAAAGACTGGCATAAAGCAAGGAATTGGCTTGAGATATTGTTTCAAATTCTCAACTAAACACACAACTATTCCTGGAATACAGAATTGGTAGCTGGCCTGAAAATATCAGGGATTTTTATCTTTATGTTATCTCTAGGGATAAAATCCCTGCATGTGAATAATGATTATTGACAAAGATGGAGGAACTGAAGAATTTTCATTATACTTATTGATAAAATAAGAATTATCAATCATCAGTTATTCCACTTTGGTTGTATTTCTAACTTCTCTATCCATTGCAAGAACTATAAGATTTCAGGACTGAGTTTAAAGATCATCAAATACAAGGAGGTCAGAATAATTTTATTACATTTACCTCTTAGACTGAGACAGTAGAGATCACAGGTGAGGTGAGGCATCAAGAGACTTCACTCAGGTCACAAAGTTTATGTAGGATGAAGAACTTCTGGGCCTCTTATGCAGCAAAATTACATGACAAAATCTACTTTATTCTCTGAAAACAGTCCCTAGAGATACTCTGCCAATATCAAAAAGAGCAACAGAGCTTAAGACCTTCCACTTTAGAATAACCACAGGCCATTGGAGCCACATCAGAGAAAGATCTTGAACAAATGCTAATGAAATAAAACACAGGGAGTTGGAGGAGAAGACTATTCTGGGACCTCATCATTTATACATCACAATGTGTTCTCAAAACTTCTAAATTTGCTTTCTGATCCTATTCCTGTTAATTTGGATGAATTGCCCAAGTCATGTAATTTTTCTAATCTCGACTTTCATCTGCTAAAGAGAAATAATACTTATGATGACTAGGAGGCTATGAAGCATATAAATGAACAAAATGGAACATGTCATAGGCATGAAGACTTACCAAATTGTGGATTGATAGACTCGAACAAAGGCTTTGACCCATAATCTACCTTTAAAATAAAGAATAAATTGATTAAATTCCTCTACTTTTGCACCTATCAGAGACTTGCATATACAAATATTTGTATCTCTAGACTTCCTTGTAGGTGGGAAATTCAGAATTGAGGAGAACTCACTGATTTACTTTCTCTATTTCCCTTCGGTAGGTGGCTCTTTGCCTAGTGTAAATGAGAGACTCACCGGAACAATAGGGATAGCATACAATAGAATAATACTTTATTTATGGAAACTTTCCACATATTCTCATTCTTCCCACCCCACCCTTAATACTTCCCAATTATCTTTTGCTATCTTCACTAAATATCTTTATGTGTGACCCCACTACACATGCTTTGGTCACAAGTTTTAGCTTACAAGCATTCTTCTCACTTCATAAAAAGACTCAGTTGACAGAATGTTGCTGGCTTCCAAGAAGGCTGAGGCTAGAAATGTCAGATGCATAGCAGGCCAACAGAGCCTTGCTAAGACTAGCAATCTATAGATAGAGGAGGTAGGGATCCAAGTCAGGCAAACTGGTGTCTAAGTATCTGAACAGTCAAATTTTGACCGCAGTGCTGGTCTACCTGTCACATAACAAGGACATTAATTAGTTGAGAGCAGAAAGGAAACTCAAATCTAAACCAGCCACATGCACACAGAGGAAAAGAACAGCCAGGAGATACTGATCTCACTGATTTCCTTCTTGCCCCAAAGACAAACAGTTCTTTTCACAGATAGTAGAATGTGGTCTAGTACGTGACTGTGGCTCCAGAATGAAGAACACCTAAGCATTTACAGATTTCTTCACTGATGTTCAGAAAGATGCCGCATGTTTCTCCATGCAGTTAAGCAGCAATTCTTCAACATTCACAGCACTTGTTATAAATAAATCATACTGGTCTTGTTACCATCTGAAATTCTATAACAAGTATTTTTCAGCCTTGGCTGGCATTCTAAGGAAAAAAGCATAATTCTTACCACTATAAAATCCAAGGAAATCAGAATATGACCCCACCATTGATATATTTTCTTTTGACATACACAATTTTATTGAAACTGATGACTTGGAATTTGAAATGCAAAAATGCTTTTTCTGAACATTCTCAGGGACTTATGTCCTCAAGAAAGTTGTACCTTTTTAGCAATGTCACAATGCCCACTGGTATAAATTCATTATGTTCTTATGTCTAGAAACCCTTTCAAAACGGTTCAAACTATAATCTAAACATAAATCCACTTTTCTTTTATTATTAATTTCACAACTATGCACTGGTGCCCAATCTGACAGATGCCTCATTTAACACTCTAGCAAGCAGTGTATCTATTCTGGGTTTCTGAGATATTTGCCAAGACTCATGTTTGAACAAAAATATCACAGACTTTCATACAGATCTCTGTTTTCTAGGAAGATACATGAGATGGAAATTGGCAAATTGCAATTGTACATTAGAGTGTCTAGTGAAATTGTTTTGGATCTTTGATGTATGGGAAAGTGGTTTCAATGGCTGGCCAGACCAGACATTTGTATTCCTGTGCCAGGGAAGCCAAAGCATTACTCTGAGCCATTCTGGATCATAGAGGGAAACTGCTTAATTAGGGAAGTTGCTAGTTCTAAAGATTGGGTGTTAAACGCTTAGTAGGAAAAGTTATTGGTCAGTTGATAGGTCATCCATGATCTGAAGACTTTTCTCCTTAACATAACAATTTGTCTTCCGATCGTTTAAAGCCTCTAGAAGATTTAGCCAAATATTCAGTGGTTTTGTGAAGTTTTTTGGTGTTCATGTCAACTGCAGTTCTTCAGAAACCCATTTAAAATGCTGTTTCTTTTCCATATGGCATTCTGAAAATGAATAGGGGATTACAAATTTAAAGTTGTGACCGAAAAAGAATGCTCTTTGTAACTATTTCTGTATTTTCTTTCTTAAATGAGTTCCATTTATATTGAGATAAGAGCAAACATCATGTTTATCATAAGGATTGTGACTTAAAATGAAAGAAAAAACCCTCTATATTCTCTCGGCCATTGGAATCAGTGCATATATGGTAAACATGGTATGCATAAAGGCTTTTGGTTTTAATTATTTTGCCGACTCTATAAGTGAATCTTGGGGAAAATAAATCATCCAAATTTCATTGCAAACTTTCTAAACATGTCTAGCACAATTTTAAATTCTGAAAATCTGAGCACCATTTGTAGGGTTATTCTGAGCTTACCTCACTAATTATGTATACTAGGTACACCATATTTTTAAAATTTCAGATATTCTTGGGGTCACAACTTCACCTATTCACATGAATATGACTACACTATACAAGCCAAATATAATATACTCATTTGAAAACCCTGCTAAATTCATGACTCCCTTCAGTGAGTCACCATAGATTATTGCACTTTACATCCTGTGATCCTTATCTCCACCCCACCCTCTAACCCTAACTGCAAATTCTTTTGCCAAAGAATGTATACCCAACCCTTATATAGCCATTCACGAAATGAATAAGGGTCAGGAAGGAGTACAACTGGAGAATTCAACTAAAAAATAGTAGCATGACTAATCCCATCAGATTTCTAATTTGGCATCTAACTAAAACATTAAGAGTCAAAGTGAGGAAAAATTTTTTTGCAGTTTATAAATTAAAAGTAGAATGTATACCCTAAAGCCTAAAGGCAACACGATTCACATAATTGAAGAAGGCATAAAATAGATAGAAAGAAAGCAGAAAGATTTATTAGCTATTAGAAGATTTGGAAGAAAAAACAAGAAGACAAGGAAAAGAAGAAACTGAACCACGACCATGGCATAGTAGCACCAGGCTTGTCACCTCCCCAGAAAGATAGACATCCAGAGATACTTGTGCATTTTGACCAGTTCCCCAGCTCTCTTTCTTTTTGGCTGCATTGTTACCAAGACTTCCCTGTCCATTTCTCTTCTTATTATTACACAGTCCCAACTAAGTAAGATACAGAGGATTTTTCCAGTTTCTGAAAAATAATACTGAAACTTTAAATAGTCAATTTACAATAAAGTGCAACATCTATTTTGTAGATAGATGTTTTGACAAACTTTATGAAGAATACAAATATGAAATTCTGCACCTTTCAAGGTCTCATTGGTTTAGAGAAGTCGGAGCAGACAGAGATGACATAGAATATACGTATAAACAAGCATTCTGGGAGTCATTCTGCCTGCTTTCAAATACTGGCTCCAATAACAACTATCATCCTAAGCCAATTATTTAAGTTCTTTGTACCTAGGTCTCCTCATCTGTAAAATGAAATTAACTCTAAAACCTCTCTCATGATATTTTTATGAGGACTATATGAGTTAAGGTCTAAGAAGAAGGGCTCAAAACAGAGTTCAAAATAACAAAGATTATCCAGGTTCTTCCCACATTTCTCAAGTCCCTGTTGAAAGGAAGGAATTGGATAGATTAGAAGCTACTCTGTAGATACCCATTCCTCATGGGAGGACAGTCCATAACAAACCAAGCAGAGTGACTAGGAAGTTACACCTAGATTCCAAGGCAACTATCCACAGAACAGACACCCGCCTGGCACTATTCAGCTTTGGCACAGATGATTCCTCCTCTCATCAGTTACTCACATGCCAGTGAAGGAATTTGGCTGTCCTAACTTCCTGCCTGGCTCGTCTCAGCCAGACATCTGCTACATATGCTGCTGTGTTTGCTTCACCTTTCCCCACATGATCTCGTTCTCTCCCCTTTCTCTTCCTTCCATATACTTTCCTGTAGAAAAGAACCGGGAACAATTTTCTTTACAACATATTTAACCACAAAAAACATACATTTCCCACTTGGCTCCACCATGTTCATGAGTCATTCAAGACCATCTGTGCTTGAATATCCAATATCCTCCAGTCTACCCCACCTCCTACATCTAATCCTTTCTGGGTAATTTAACAGTGTTTTATGCTATAAAACCCTTACTAATTTTTGAATGAAATTGCCTTAATTTATAGCAATTGCTAAATGAAATATGGAAATATTTATTTCTCTTGCCAGCTATAGATTCCAGAGCCCATAGCTGTCTTGCACATCTTGCAGAACTGTATGTGATACAAGCCATAAGCGACTCAGATCTTAAAAGCCACTCCTTTTGGATGTCTAGCAATATCTCACAATCAACTATACTAAGAGTAAACATCACAGACTGTCAACTATCTAACTGTCCAAGGAAAGAGCTCAAGCCAGTCTTTAAATGCTTAATTTTTCCTTAACTCTATTACAGTTGACTTCTGATAGGCAATACTGTCTTTCTTAGGGTGCCTGGTTTGCAACTGTTGACTTGTGCTTATCACCATTGTAAGACATTAAGGCATAAATTCTACTGACAGAGGAGAATCCAGTAGGAAAGCAATATCTTTGAAGCATTTTGAATATGTAATATGGCCACATAATTAATATGATTATAATTATGTACAAGCAATGAAAGCAAGGAATAATTTTGATAAACCTATTCTTATGAAATGATTTAAATATTTGTGAGTTTTCCAGTGACTGGAAAGATTGCAAAGGTTATTCTTTCAGATTTTTAAAATCCCATGAGTGGCCATTTGCTCAGATAAATCTTTGAAAGCTTTCAATTCTGGCATATTCAACAAATGTTGGTTGGACACTTTGTTGTACACAATACTCTTGGATAGATTTTCTGATGAATACAGTAATAGATCTGGAATAGATATCTTGAGAAATTTACAATCTAGTATAAGAAACAGTACATACATTCATGTAGTCAGTAAATTAATAACAATTTAAAGATAACCATCTCCTAATCTTTGAAATGTGAGAATAGGCGACTTTCTAAGGCAAAATAAATTTTTACAGATTTGATTAGGGTTGAGGTCCTTACAATGGAAAGATTAGCTTGGGTTATCTGTACATTCCCAGCATAATCACAAGCTCCCTCACAATGAAAGAACTTTTCCCTACTACAGGAAAAGAATGTGTGAAAGTTATACTGCTGGTGGTTTTGAAGATAGAAGGAAATCATGACCTTAGGAATGCAGGTAGCTTTTGGCTGGAAGAGGCAAAGGAATAGATTTTTTCCCTAGAGCCTCCAGAAAGGGAGTGAATAGTGCTGGCAAGAGCTTCTGGAAGATAAGAGCTGTGAATACATGTGTCACTTAGTATTAAGCCTGCAGTTAGGAGCACCTCAAAATGATTGTGAAATGAAGGGATACAGTGTGGTGAGAAGCTGTCTCTTCTATGTTCTGTACAATGAAATGAGGCAACCTTAGACAATAGGACCAAACAACACAATTTTTTTGTTAAACTCCTCCAGTGTAGATGATTCTCCACTGAGATTTGAAATCTTTCACATGCATCTGAATCACTTAGGTCGCTTTATAAATTTAGACATCAGTGGGCATATCCTAAACATGCTTTTTCAAGATCTAAATGAAACTCCTTTGGGCCAGGCTTCCTGTATTTCTTTAATCTCATTGAAACAGAAGTTTTTAGACTATCACAGAACAGAGACGGGATGGTCTTATTCTTTCTTTTTTTATTTCTCTATTAACTGATCTGCCTTCCTAGAGTAAATGAGTCTAGTACTAGGCTCTGTCAAGTCCTTTGGACTGGGGTGTACCCAGAAGAGTTCTGTTCATAGTATACAATGAAACTCTAGGTCAAAGGAGAACAATGGACAGTTAAAAGAACTGTTCTGAGGTGTGATAGAAGGTCTGTATGCTTGTACGTATAGTCAGGGATTGAAGGCTTGTGAAACTATTATAACATAGCACTCTATTTTTTAATTACAGGACTTGTTTTTCTCCATTCTTTAATAGAATCACAGGACAATGGGTATTCATAATTCTAAATAGAGTTGTAGCTGGAATAGAAATTCTGTGAACATTTTATGTTCTCTATGCAGCATCTAGTTAATTTTCAGCAAAAAGGGCATAGAGATAAGGGTAATTAGTTTATTGATTGCATATATTTTATAAAAATAAAGAAATTGTTACCTGATGGTGTGTAGTGTTCTCTTAAGTCCATCCCAAGGGGATGGGTCAGACACAAATTTTTGAAGAAGATCCACAGATCATTTAGATATACAACAGAATTGATGAAACTGTTCAGTAATCAAAATTTCAATTACCTATTTGGCTAATTACCTATTTGGCCAACATTTCACTAATCCATCATGGAATATGTCTGAGCTCTGAATCTACACAATATTTATTGTCTGAATGAAGTTACTTTTCAGTATCCCTAAGTGCAAAGAAAGGCACCATTTTTACAAAAATTATTTTGAAATCATAGCAGAAAACAACTGAAATGATATAAAATTATTTAAAAAGATTTAATGGTAGACTTTTCTCAAAGGTGGAAAACAACTACTTCATTGCCTATTTTCAAGACAATCCCAAGGATGAGGTCAGTGAAAACAAAGAGGCAATTGTTTTCTTTTGTAATTCCCTAAGGTAGTCAGGTTATAATCAGCTGTGGTATTTGAGAAATTTGGGGGCAGAAATTAGTTGATTAGGAAAGAAGAAAAATTTGCCTCAATGAACCAGAATTTATCTGTCAAATTCCAAATTTGCAGTGGGAAATTTAGAGTTTCAGTAAAGAACAGAACAAGTCCATGCATTTTAACCAAGAGGTAAGGTCAAAGAGATGGTTAAAATAAGAAAAGGCTATTCTAACATAAATAGTCTTGGATAGTTGAAACATTAAATAATCTGTAGTTGGAAAAAAATGATATCCTGTCTAAATGTTCAATTCATCCTAGATATCTCATGGTTGTAGTCTGATTACAAACTGTTAGACACAGGTACACAGAAAGATAGGCCACTCATTTGAAAGCTCCATTTGCCCACTTTAATATACTAATTCTTTGAGATATTTTTATTACTACAAATCTTTTATATTAATATAATCCTGTCTTACTTTATTTTTACCTTGTTTCCTCAAAAAAGATTAAAGGTTGTTACTATTCAAAATTTGTCACTTGATCATATGTTCCAGGAGTACCACCTAAGTAAGGGTCTACCACTGTGACAAATAATATAGGAACCACAGAAAAAGTAAAACATGAAGTCTATTTATGTGAATCATAAAATTTAATTGTGAAAATAGCACTTCTATATACTTAGACAATAAGCGGTAATTGTCTGTGTACACGTATGAGGAATGATTGAGATCACTGTGACAAGGCTATTTTGGAAAAGACCTCAGAAGGAAGTTGAACTTGATCTTGACCTCAATGAATTAGAACAAGTGAGGAGTACTAATTAAGAGCATGTAGAGTAATCTCAGAAGCATGCAAAAGAGCAGAGGGTCCAGAATATGTACCTATCTGCTTGATTACTGGGCTTGAAATATATATACTTAAGATTTGAGATGCAAGGTTTATGGAAAAAGACTACAGTTATGTGGAATGATTATGACCTTTGAGATTGCCCCTGGAATTTGCTACTATAACCTTTTATCTAGTATGAACCAAAATAAGAAGAAATTTTAGATATTTGAAAATGGCTTCTGCCCTATTCTACTTGAACAGTGTCTCCAGCTTTCTGTGATTCTCAAAGCTAGCTCCACCTCCGGCCAAGGATGATCATTCCTTTCCCCTATGCAGAGCACTCACTTGATAGACTATGCTTTTTCTTATCTGTGAAAAGAGTCATATTGAGCAGAATGCAATTTACTGCCATGGCCTTTCATTTTCCTCCCTCCCTTCCAAACATGACTGTACAGGCACAAGCTTAAAGCAATGCACTTCTCAAACTAGATAGCATCGCACATGTGGAGGTTTTAAGATCCTGAAATTCAGACTACTGAAGCACAATCATTTGAGGATAGAATCAGGCATGGTTCAAAGCTACCAATTAATTCCGATGTGCATTTAGGGCTGAAAAATGTAGCTCTAAAAGAATCAACTAAAGATTCAGATGAGAGTGGTTAATATTCTACTTCATCACAAAATATTAAACAAAGAGAGAGACAGAGACAGAGAGACCAAGACAGAAACAGAGACAGAGACAGAAAGAGAAAGAGGATTGCTGCTAGAGGTCTCAATACCCAGCTCAAGGAGAACACAAGGGCTCACAGTGTTGGCTCTAAGATCTCTGAACTGGGGTGTGTCTGAGACAAGCATGTTCTTTCCTTGATTGGCCAGTGAGCGCTGTTAAGAAAAGCGGTTGCACAGTCTTCAAAAATAAAGTTATTTCCAGATGTTCAACAGTCTAAATTCGTTAAAAGCATAAGAAAAATTTTCATAACTATCTCAATTTCTTATAATTGTGACATTTTGCACAATTATGGACAAATGTGTTACATTCTTTTTTCCTTTTTTACCATTCCCATTGCATTCACTTGTGCCCATTTAAAAGTAAAAAAAAGCTCATTATTGTGCTGCATCCATTTCCTGCCATCCAATGACCAAAAAGGAGAAGTTTGAGAATTATTTCTCAAAACATTAAGCGCACATTTTAGTTTCTCTGTGAGGTTTGAGCAAGTGTAGTTGTAATTTCTGTATAGATTGAATGAGTTACGTAGATTTACTGACCCTCAGTTTTCTGGAAAAATGATAATATTAGAATCAAACTTCAGCATCATTTAGATAGTTATATCACATTTATAAAACAATTTATATGAGGCTCAGTGTGTAGAATATGTTTTGTTCCAGTTGATTATTATTACTTCATTGTTCAAAAAATAATTAGGAAGCTTCTAATTTCAAATAGGAAAGGAAAATAAAAAATATTGTAAGGGGATGGAGCAAGAAATAAGAACATAGAAATTATCTGAATACCAACCATGAGTCAAGCTCTATTAAAACCTTCATAAATATATTATCTTATCAATAGCTATCTATGAAACAGATATTCCTATGTTCATTTTTATGGATGAGAAAACTGAAAGTATAATTATTTACTCAATATATATATAGATAAAGTGACTAATTCAAGATTAGAAAATCAATTTTGGGCAACTTGTTTTGGTGGGGTTTCCTTGGTGAATATTTTTAGGCTACGTCTACCAATCCTATTAGCCTATGCCTTTAGTTTCCAAAAAGCTTGTAACACTTCCAACAGTCATCAGGGAGGTTCAAAGCCTTGACAAAGTCAAGTCACTATATGTATATATTTATGTGTGTATGCTTCAAGTGGAGAGCATTTCAGATTGAGTTTATTCTATTCCTTGCATCATGATATATTGTCTTTGTTGCTTCATGCAAGATTCATGTTACTTCTCATTTTATTCACTTTTTAGATTGATATTTATCCCAATTGTCCGCTTCTTTGCTTTTTCCCTTCCATGGGATACCATCTTTATTGTAAGTTTTCCTTTATTTGTGCTCTTGGCATTGCTATATTGATTAATGGATGTGTGTGTGTGTGTGTGTGTGTGTGTAAATGTATGAAATGGTGACTGTCATTAGTTTCCAAATTTTTCATCAACGTTTGTTTTTTAAAAAGCTATTCATGTTGTTCCATTTATATCAAGTGTTTCTTTTATAGCGTATTTTACACTAAGCAGTAAGTACTAAGAGGCTGTTATACTCCAATGCCATAAACAACACTTTTCCTGTAGACACTTATGGGAGAATTTTTCTCAGGTATATCACATATCTAGACATGGGATTTCTGGACCATATGTGAACACATGTTTGTTTCAACTATACTGTACTCTCTAGAATAGCCTACAAAAATACAAACCACTTGTACAGGATAGTTACTACTAAATCCCTGCAGCACATCTAGAGTTTGGCATTGTCTGAAGAATATGCTACTCTAAAATACCATTTATCTCTAATAACCTTAGGATCTCAGAAGACCTTTAAGACAATACTTTATGGAATAAAGGGAGAGAGAGGAAAGGGACACACACACACACACACACACACACAGAGACAGAGATAGAGAGAGAGAGAGAGAGGACATTAAAAAAAAAGAAAATACAACTCTTAAAACAACATGATTTTAACCCCTTCAGCATAACACATTAAAAATGGTACCCAGGGTGCACGCTCTTCTCAATGAGGAAAATTTTATATGCCCTCCATTTGGAGGAATAACCTGGATTTTAACTTAATGGAAATACTTAAAGAATTATTTTGTAACTACTATGGATTGAAAAAATGGTTTTTAAATGTGACAGGGAGATAGACACTAGAATCTTGGGTACATGGAAGTCTTGCCAAAGACAAAGTAAGACTTCAGCGCCTCACATCAGGACCTGAACCTGAAAAGCCGGTAAAGATACAGTGGACAGAAAGATACACGTTATTAGACAGTGAGGAAAAAAAGAGAGCAAACATTTAAGGTACTTATAAATTTGAGATTTAAGTACTATTGCTGAAATGATACCTTAGATCATCCAAACATCAGGCCCTGGTTATGTGTGATGTGTTATTCCTGGTCTCTTCTCTCCTTTGCAAAAAGCCTTTTTGTTTTCAGCCTAATTTCCCCTATATTCAAGAAAGACATTTGGGTGAGTGACTCAGAAAATATCGAAGCCTTTACACTTTTTAGTTAAGCAAGATATTCTTAATCTGAATACATCTGGCATGTTCAGACTCATCTCTGGCTGGGACATTATTTAAAGATTAATGGCCCTGAGAGAATTATTTTCTTCACACCACATTTCTGAGGAGCTGTTCAGTCTCTTTCCTAATTAATCAATGAGAATAATGAGCCGGGAAAAAATCATGACAGAAATTGTCCTCTTCTATTATTTTTCCAACATTTCAAGAGATCTAGTAGGCTCTTGAACTTTCCCCTTGAGCTAAGTAGTTGGAAAGTATTTTGGCAGTTTACCCAGAAGTCTGATAAATGTAACTTAGCTACCTTAGCTTTGGTTTGTGGGAAAACACAAGAATTTTCTGTGGTTGTTTTGTTCACTGTTTTAAAAGAGAAATCTTTCTTTTATATGTGTGGGCTCTGTAGATAGGAAAGAAAAATTATATGGTAACAACAAATCTGATTGATGCTCAAGATTTCAAGTATGACAAGTAGTACCTTTTCTTCCCATTATCAATTTCACGGTGTTTAGAAGTAACTGCTACGTTTCCTTTTACCTCTGTAGAAAATATCAGTGTGACTTATTGTTATACGACACATGGAATAAATTTTAACAAAAGGGTTGCTCACTATCCATGTGATGTGTGGGTAATTATGTGTGGTAAGTGAAAAAACATTGTGCTTTTTGCTTTATTTTCCTCATAGAAGTAACAATATATCATAAATAATGCATTGAAATTAAAATAACTCTTGTACTCCATTTTTCAGTCATTTTTATGACTAATTCAATTAAATAAATTAGGATCATTAGCAGTCCTATGATGCTCTTTAGAAGTTTTCTGCATTCAATCATGCAATCATTTGCACCTTTGTTCATGCATTTAACAAACCTTTACTGAGTATTTAGTATATGGTATATATTCTTCTGAATACTGAAATTATAATTAGAATACTTGGATAGGAGAAGACAGAACCCAAACAGGTTAAAGAGCATAAAATCACAAGAAAAGGATTTGAATATTATAACAAAGGCACAGGATACCTTCTTTACTATTATAATAACACAGAGAACTGGGGAAGAAATAGACTAAGAAACAAGATTGAAAAAATATATTTAAGCTGCAATCTGAGGGATGAACATTAGTTATCCGGAACAAAAGAAAAAAGAAGGGATTCATAGCAGCAGGAAGAGCAATTGGGAAGATCACAAGCCAAAAGAGAGATTATGGGAATATTCAGTGACCTGAAATGAATCCTAGTTTCCTGGAGCTGGTATGTGCAATGAGGAGAGATTGTAAGCAGTAACCATAATACAATAACCTTTGTAAAATATGTTTTTGACTTTAGAATTTATCCTAAAACCACATAAGATAGGTACTATTATCTTCATTTATCAGATAAGAAAATTAGCTTAGAGAGGTTAAATATGTTCATATTTATCCATCAAGTAATCGCTAAAGCCAGATATTTAAACAAGGTTTGTCTGGCTCCAAAATCTGTGACTTTTACCCTATAATTTATGGTTTGTCTTGTAACCCACATAATATTTCACCACTGGGTGGCCTTATCTTGACCAAGAGTTATATACAGAGAAACATGGATCCAACATTTAACATGTTTTTTAAAAAAAAAGTTTAAATGTACAACACTGAGCCTCAAGAAAATTACAGAATGGAAGGAGTTTCAATGTACATTTTCAGTAAAGTTTTATATTTCACTTTATACCTTTTTTGACTCAGTAATCCCTATCTTTGTAAGCTGTTTCCCAGCTCTCTTTTTCTTACACTCTGAACACCAAATTCTCAGCCTCAACTTCATGGGTGCTCATATTCCTTTATTTTCACACTCTTGTAAGCTTCATTTTACCCCTGCTGGTAGGTTTCTGTCCATTCCAATGTGAACGCAGTTATCTTCCATATATTCTTCAGTTCTTAGTCTCTCTCCTTCTTCCAAGCAGCAGGGCACATTAAGCTCTCTGTCCTTGACCATTCTGTTTTGTGGAATATAATCACCATTATAACATCTCTGAGAAGATTTTACAAATCATAAAACTTTTACCAGAATGAATGAATTACATGATGAGGTATTATCAAGAGTTCATTGGCAAGGAAAAAGGAAAAAATAAAACAGCAATTCCAAATACCCTGGGGTAAAAATCTTATGGTGTATGTGCCCAGCTCCAAAGGTAAATTTGTGAGAATGGTCAAAAATACTGCTTGCTATGTGCACTTCTGCCAAAACCGAGCCATTTTCCTAATACCACAGCCCCCAAAGGAATATCGAGGCATTTCCATTTTACATAAGTAGAAAAAGGCTTCTTTGAAGTACTTCCAGAGGAATTTCAATATGTCAAATTTATTACCATCAATCACCTGGAGAAAAACACTTTATGGTATCATTCATTTAAGGATAAGAATGATTCCATCAAGTACTCAAAGCAATAAAGCATAACCAATGACAGAAAACAGAAGGAAGCTCTCATGACACTCTTATGATATAAAGGAATGAAACTCCCAACCTACTATATGTCTGGTATGAGTTCACATTCTCTAAAATTAAAGAATGAATTTTAGAAATAACATAGGTTAAGAGCAGAATATATTTATTGAGAGAAAGAAAGCTTCTGTCTGAGGGACAGAAGGGGTCCTAAGCAAGTTGCCAAAGACTGTCTTTTTTAGACACTTTTATAGAGCAAAATCATGGGGTGAGAAGGGTCCAAGGTGCAGAAAACCTAAGAACTCGCAAGGTGGGCACAAAATGGGGCCCAACTACAGTTAACCCAAAAGATTAATTGCTCAGGTAAAGTTGATTAAATCAGGGACAAATGGGCAAGTGAGTCAACTAGCAAACTGCATGCTTACAGAGCAGTGACTCTTCCTTTAGGAGGTTGGAATGGTGTCTCTTGGCTTTCTCAGGGTGATAGAGACCTATTTAGAATATCAACTTTTAGGATGTGGGTGCATTGCTTTGATCTTTTGTCTTGAGGCCTGGCCCACAACAGGAGGTGTCTGTCTCCCGCACAGTTGCAAGATATCTGGGCTTCTGCACTGGCTCCTTCCAGGACCTAGCACTGTCTGACTGCCTATAATATTTTTATCTAACTCAGTTGCCTGTAACATCAGGGAGGATATACACATACACACACAAGAGTTCTTGGACCAAACATGGAAAAATGCAAACTTAAACATTAGAGATGTTTAGCTTCCCGTGTGTCTGGAGGACTGGGGATATCTCAGCAAGCAAGGAAGGATCACAGGTTCCAGAGGCACCACGGCCTGTGGTGAGTGCTCAGCGCACTCTGCCCAAATCCCAGACTGTTCGGGGCCCTCCAGGCTTCCGGGTGCAGTGAAGTGGAGAGGTGGGTTTGAAGCGTCTACATCCACATCCACATCCCGGCAGCGATTGGAGAGCTGTGGAGCTTCCAACGGGCAGATGGGCGCACAGTGTCCCTGAGGCCCAGCTTATCTGGAACTGCAGAGTTCTGAAAAGGCAGAGGATGGCCATTGGTTCTGCAGGCCCAATGGCTTGGGGTAACATGGTGCCAGAGTCTCAATAGCTGCAAACACAGAAGGGGATTTCCAACAGATCCTGAGGAAGCTTTCAAATAACACTTGAAACACAGAAATACAGGAAAATGACAAAACGAAAGACCAAATTACAACCTCAAACCTACAGCCCATCTCAAGAAACCCTAGGAGCAATGTGTATAGAAGAAAATATATGCCATTCACCTCAAATATCAGACACAATAGCTACTGAAATTAACAAGCAACTCCAGGAAACTTTAAAGAAATTCAAACTCAAAATAATCTCCCAGGTAAAAGAAGAAATGATAAAAGAAATGAAAGAGATTCTGAATATATCTAAAGAAAACACAGATAAAAAATTGGAGGAACTAAACAAAAAGATAGAATCCCTAGACGAGCAATATAAGAAACAACAGAATACATAATGCAGATGCACAGAGATATACAGGAAATAAAAAACTCCACTGAAAGTTGTAAAAACTGCCTTAATGAAAGTGATGTTAGAATTTCAGACCTTGAAGACAGGATGGCAACTAGTGAACAGGAAAGGAAAGATCTTTTAAAAATAACAAGGAATCAGGAAACAACAATTCAACAACTGCAAGATGATGCAAAGAAAAATAACATAAGAATGATAGGGATTAATGAAAAAGAAGGAGACAACATAAAGGATGTCAAGAGGATATTTAGAGAAGTAATAGCTGAAAATTTCCCAAGCATCAGATCAGAAACTGACATCAGGATCAGTGAAGCATATGGAACTCCAAATAGTCATAACCAAAATAAAACTACACCCAGACATATAATAATCACCATCCCAGAAATCCAACACAAGAATAGATTATTAAAAGCTGTCAGAGAGAAAAGACAGATCACATATAAAGGAAAACCTATCAGAATCACAGCAGACTTCTCAGCACAAACAATAAAGTCAAGAAGAGCATGGAGTGAAGTATTCCAGATCCTAAAGCAAAATGATTTCCAACCTAGACTGATGTATCCTGCAAAAATGTCATTCAAAATTGATGGTGAAATACAATATTTCCATGACAAAGAACAGCTGAAGAACTTCATGAACACCAAACCAACCCTGGAAAATATATTGAAAGACAGTTTAGATAGACAAAGGGAAAAACCACTACGCAAAGCAGATAATTAAACAGAACAGAAAAATAAAGATGCAACAGCAGAGAGATAACATGTCAACAATAAACCAGCATTTAACAGAAATAACCATTAATGTAAATGGTCTCAATGCACCAATCAAAAGAAACAGACCAGCAGAATGGATCAAGAAACAAAATCCAACCATATGCTGTTTACAGGAAACCCATCTAACCCAGAAGGATACTCACAGACTGAAAGTCAAAGGATGGAAAACAATACTTCATGCGGCAGGAATCCAAAAACAGGCAGGAGTAGCCATTCAGTTTGCAGACAATGTGAACTTTAAACCAACAATGACCATAAAGGACAAAGAAGGTCACTACATACTCGTAAGGGGAAAACTCCAAGAGGAAGAGATAACTATCTTAAATATATATGCACCAAACTCCAGAGCACCCAGTTATATAAAACAACTATTAACAGAAATGAAAACTCAAATTATCAGTAACACAATTGTAACAGGAGACCTTAATACGCCATTGACACCAAGGGACAGATCAACCAGATAGAAAATGAGCAAAGAAATAACAGAACTGAATCACACCTGCGAACAAATGGATTTGATAGACATATACAGAATGTTCCACCCAACAGCATCAGAATACACATTCTTCTCAGCAGTACATGGATCATTCTCTAAAATAGACCATATATTAGCTCACAGAACATATTTAAACAAATGCAAAAGAGTTGAAATCATCCCTTGCGTGTTATCAGATCATAGCGCTCTGAAATTAGAAATTAATGATAAAAGATACTGCAAAAATCCCACAAACACATGGAAACTGAATAACACACTCTTGAGTAATCAGAGGGTCACAGAAGAAATTAAAGAGGAAATCAAACAATACCTACAAGAAAATGAAAATGCAGATACAACTTACTGGAATTTGTGGGATGCAATGAAAGCTCTCCTGAGAGGAAAATTTATTGCACTGAGTTCCCACATCAGGAAAACAGAACGAATACCAATAAATAACTTGATGCTACACCTTAAACAGCTAGAAAAAGAAGAGCAAGTCAAGCCCAAAGCCAAAAGAAGAGAGGAAATTATAAAAATCAGAGCAGAAATCAATGCAATAGAGACTAAGAAAACAATCCAAAGAATCAACGAATCAAAGAGTTGGTTCTTTGAAAGAATAAATAAAATTGATATGCCTCTTGCCAACCTTATTAAAAAAGGGAAGAAAAAGCTCAAATTCATGCAATAAGAAATGAAAAAGGTGAAATCACCACAGACCCAATAGAAATACAGTAGATCATCAACACCTATTTCGAAAACCTCTACTCTCAAAAGTTTGATAACACAGAAGAAACAGACAGATTCTTAGAAACCTATGAAGTACCAAAGCTAGATCAAGAGGATGTAAAACTGTTGAATAACCCAATCTCTGCTAATGAAATTGAAAATGTAATTAAGTCCTTACCCACCAAGAAGAGCCCAGGCCCAGATGGATTCACTGCAGAATTCTACAAGAAATACAAAGAAGACCTAATGCCGACACTCCTCAAACTATTCAATGAAATTGAAAGGGAAGCAATCTTTCCTAAGTCTTTCCTAGAAGCAAACATTACTCTAGTACCAAAACCTGAGAAAGACCCAATTAAAAAAGATTACTATAGACTGATTGCCCTAATGAACACAGATGCACATTCCTCAATAAAATATTGGCAAGTAGGATGCAGCAAATCATCAAGAAGATTATACACCATGACCAAGTGGGATTCATCCCAGGAATGCAAGGATGGTTCAACATACATAAATCAATAAATGTAATCCACCATATCAATAAAGCCAAAAATAAGAATCACATGATCATTTCTATAGATGCAGAAAAAGCCTTTGATAAGGTCCAACATTTATTCATGATAAGAACTTTACAGAAAATTGGAATAGATAGTCTTTAATTCAATATAATAAAGGCCATTTATGGCAAACCAACAACCAGCATCATACTAAATGGCCAAAAATTGAAAGCCTTTACATTAAAATCAGGCATAAGACAAGGATGTCCTTTATCACCACTCCTATTTAATATAGTACTGGAAGTACTAGCCAGAGCAATTAGGCAAGAGAGAGAAATAAAAGGGGTAAAGATAGGAAAAGAAGAAGTTAAATTATCATTGTTTGCAGATGACATGATACTCTACATAGAAGACCCCCTAAGCTCCATTGAAAGACTCTTAGATACAATAAATAAATTCAGTAATATGGCTGGATACAAAATCAATACTCAGAAATCAATAGCATTCTTATACACGAACAACAAAATCACAGAGAGGGCAATAAGGGAAACTACACTCTTCACATTAGCAAGCAAAAAGTGAAATATTTAGGAATTACTCTTACGAAAGAAGTGAAAGACTTATACAGGGAAAATCATAAAACACTGAAAAAAGAAATTGAAGATGATCTCAAAAAATGGAAAGACATCCCTTGCTCATGGATAGGAAGAACAAACATTGTGAAAATGGCCATTCTCCCAAAACTGTTATACAGATTCAATGCAATCCCAATAAAAATACCGTCAACATACCTTATAGATCTAGAGAAATCACTCCTAAATTTCATCTGGAACCAGAAGAGACCTAGAATAGCACAGGCAATTCTAAGCAGCAAAGACAAAGCAGGAGGCATCACAATCCCTGACTTGAAGTGATACTGCAAAGCAACAGTAGTAAAATCAACATGGCATTGGAATCAAAACAGAGCTGAAGATCAAAGACATAGATTAGAAGATACAACCACAACTACAAACACACTCAACCACCTTATCTTTGATAAAGGAGCCAAGCAAGTTCACTGGAAGAATGACAGTCTCTTTAATAAATGGTGCTGGAAAAACTGGTTCTCCATTTGCCAAAAACTAAAGCTAGACCCATGTCTATCACCATGTACTAAATTAAAATCTAAATGGGTCAAAGATCTGAATATTAAAACAGAAACACTAAATCTATTGGAAGACAAATTGGGTAGAAACCTTGAAGACATAGGAGTAGGTAGAGAATTCATGAACAGGACTCAAACCGCACAGGAAATACTTCCCAGAATCAATAACTGGGACCACTTCTTATTAAAAAGTTTCTGCATGTCAAAAGAAATCTCCAGCATAGTGAAAAGAAAACCCACAAACTGGGAAAAGATTTCAGTGAACTCTCTCTCAGACAAGGGGCTCTTGTCTAAAACATATAAAGAGTTTTAAAAAACTCAGACCCCCAAAATTCAAAGATCCAATTCAAAAATGGGCATCTGAGATGAATACACACTTTTCAGATGAAGAAATGCAAATGGCAAATAAATACATGAAAAATTCATCATCATTGGTCATTAGAGAAATGCAAATTAAAACCACACTGAGATACCATCTCACTCTTGAAAGAATGGCCAGGATCAAGAAAACCAACAACAACAAATGCTGGAGAGGCTGTGGGGAAGAAAGAACTCTCCTACACTGTTGGGGGGAGTGTAGACTGGTGCAGCCTTTGTGGAGGTCAGTCTGGAGATTTCTCAAAAAGCTGGGATTGGAAGTCCCATTTATTCCAGCTATTCCACTTCTAAGCATATTCCCAGAAGAACTGAAAGCATCATACCACAGTGATATATGTGCACCTATGTTTATAGCAGCACAATTTGTAATCGCCAGATCTTAGAAACAACCCAAGTGTCCATCAACTGAGGAATGGATAAAAAAGTTGTGGTATTTCTATACAATGAGTATTATTCAGCTATAAAGAAGGATCACATTGAGATATTTATCAATAAATGGGCGCAGCTTGAGACCATACTGATAAGTGAAATAAGGCAATCTCGCATGTGTGAATACTGAATAGTTTCCCTAATGTAAGTAATGATTCAAATATATAAAAATATGTGCTAATCATGATTCCCCATTATGTGGCCTTGAAGCCTTATAAAGTTTTCACTTATTAATTAGAAAGGCTTTATTCTGGGCTTCTTGATATGGAAATATTTGAATCTATAGTATATGAAGTTTTATTCAAATATTTCAAGGAAAAAGACAGACACTATGGTAACTACTATTAAGTCGGGTTATTTGGTGCTGAAGCACTAGGTTGCTGAAACAGTCATGCTTTGACCTGTATTGTTATATTGTTATGTCTTGTTTTATCTCAATCTCTCCCTTATTCTTTAAAAAAAATTATTTAGTTATTTCTTATGTTTATTTTAATTAAGGGGAAAAATTTAAAAAATTAGCAGGATATATAATAGTAACTTTTTTTGATTTCCTATTAACTTGTTTTGAAGTCCTGTAATACTCCCACAATCTTGTTTTGACTGATTAGACTCTGTTCCATTCTGTATGATAGTATCAAGTCTGAGGGTATAGGCAACTACTTTGAAGGCAGAAGATTCACTGAGATGCCCATTCTGGTTTGACTATTGTCTCCTTTGGAAGTCCTGTAATGTTTACAATGCTTAAGTTTTATTGATCTTGTTCTCTACTGTTTTGTTCAACTTTATAATATCTAATGAGATAGACAATTCTTTTTAAGGAAACAAGAGACATCGTTGATAACCATTGTTGATAACCGTGTACTCTGTTTTACATCATGTGCTATGTCTATCCTTGGTTTTTACTGACAGCTTTGTTTTGCCATATTTGACTTTATTCTCTCCCCCCAAAAAAGTAATAAGAACTAAGGAGTAGTAAAACCCAAAATGTGTAAATTTTGTTGTAAAAAAAGAGAGGGAAAAAAAAGAGTTCTAAAGAATACAACAGCAAGTGTGTTTAGGGGTGTTAAATAGCTGACCATATTAATGTTTTTGTTTGGTTCATTGAACACAACTGTTTGCAGTCTCACTGTTTGAATGTCCACTTTGTATTCTTTGATACTGTGATTTGAGCAACTATTTCTAAGATGATAATATGTAATCTATTAACTGGTGATTTCTTACTTTTTTTTTTTTTTTTGTAGTTCTGTATTACTTGTACCCTTACACTGCTCTGTTTTGTTTTGTGTTTTTCTCTTTTTCCTTTTAAATAAAATTTTTTAAAAAAAGTGGTGTTATTTCTATACAAAGCAGTATTATTCAGCTATAAAGAAGGATCACATTGAGATATTTATCAATAAATGGGCGTAGCTTGAGATGATACTCATAAGTGAAATAAATCAATCTCACATGTGTGAATACTGAATAGTTTCCCTAATGTAAGTAATGATTCAAATATATAAAAATATGTGCTAATCATGATTCCCCATTATGTGGCCTTGAAGCCTTATAAAGTTTTCACTTATTAATTGGAAAGGCTTTATTCTGGGCTTCTTGATATGGAAATATTTGAATCTATAGTATATGAAGTTTTATTCAAATATTTCAAGGAAAAAGACAGACACTATGGTAACTACTATTAAGTCGGGTTATTTGGTGCTGAAGCACTAGGTTGCTGAAACAGTCATGCTTTGACCTGTATTGTTATATTGTTATGTCTTGTTTTATCTCAATCTCTCCATTATTCTTTAAAAAAATTATTTAGTTATTTCTTATGTTTATTTTAATTAAGGGGAAAAATTTAAAAAATTAGCAGGATATATAATAGTAACTTTTTTTGATTTCCTATTAACTTGTTTTGAAGTCCTGTAATACTCCCACAATCTTTTTTTGACTGATTAGACTCTGTTCCACTCTGTATGATAGCATCAAGTTTGAGGGTATGGGCAACTACTTTGAAGGCAATAAGATTCACTAAGATGCCCATTCTGGTTTGACTATTGTCTCCTTTGGAAGTCCTGTAATGTTTAAAATGCTTAAGTTTTATTGGTCTTGTTCTCTAGTGTTTTGTTCAACTTTATAATATCTAATGAGATAGAGAATTCTTTTTAAGGAAACAGGAGACATTGTTGATAACCATTGTTGATAACCGTGTACTCTGTTTTACATCATGTGCTATGTCTATCCTTGGTTTTTACTGACAGCTTTGTTTTGCCATATTTGACTTTATTCTCTCCCCCCAAAAAAGTAATAAGAACTAAGGAGTAATAAAACCCAAAATGTGTAAACTTTGTTGTAAAAAAGAGAGGGAAAAAAAGAGCTCTAAAGGATACAACAGCAAGTGTGTTTAGGGGTGTTAAATAGCTGACCATATTCATGTTTTTGGCTGGATCATTGAACACAACTGTTTTCAGTCTCACTGTTTGAATGTCCTCTTTGTATTCTTTGATACTGTGATTTGAGCAACTATCTCTAAGATGATAATATGTAATCTATTAACTGGTGATTTCTTACTGTGGTTTTTTTTTTTTTTTTTTTTTTTTTTTTTGTAGTTCTATATTACTTGTACCCTTATCCTGCTTTGTTTTGTTTTGTGTTTTTCTTTTTCCTTTTAAATAAGATTTTAAAAAATTAGAGATGTTTAGCTGATTGATCAGTGAAAAAATAATTTGAGGGAGTCCCCCCTTCATCCTGAGCGAGCCCCCAAATCTTGTAATCCACAAACGAGCCCCAAACTCGAGTTCAAAAAATGAGGCAAAAACATATTTTAAAAAGCAGCACTGATTTATTTTATCCTGGGCCCAGGGACACAATGCAGTTGGAGATTACAAAAGCTGTGTGTGGTGCTCCTCTATACTTGCCACCTTTAAGTACATATCACAGTTTACAAAGTAAGGGGGTCGTGGGCGTTGATCAGGAAAACTGTTAATGAGGAAGACCTTTGTTTTCCTCAGCAGAGAACAGAGGAGTCTAGCAGCAATTAATAACCTTTTGTTACCTTATTTTAGCACCACATCTGTTATTTGTAGAGAGCAGCAATCGTTAACATATCAATTAGGTCACCCAGAGGGAGAAGGGAGAAAAAAAAAGTATACAGAACAGTTAGGGTCACATTACAGGTATTTTGGTATAATATAAATATAACAAAGCTCTTTTTTCTAGTGTATAACAAACACAACTTGTACAGGATATAATAAGTCAAGAGTTTCATTCCCCTATATCACTAACAGGGAAATGCACCAATAGTCAATTTCAAATTCTTTTGAAACAAATAAAAAAGAAAATACCGACAAAGAAAAAAGAGGAACTCTGAAAAAAACAAACAAACAAACAAACAAACAAACAAAAAAAAAAACAAATGGGAATTATAGAGCTGAAAAATTCAACAAAAACTTAAAATTCACTAGATGTGTTAAATAATATAGTGATGATAATTGAAGACAAAATCTGGATTTGAAGACAGAGCAATGTATTGTTGTTTCTGCAGTCTTCAAAAGACAGAAAAAATAGACTTAAAAATTAACAAATCTCAGGGAATGGAAAAGGAAGAAAAATCACCATTTGTACCATTAGTAAAGCAAAAGAAGAGGGAAGAGTAAAATGTGAAAATTTTCCAAATTTTGTGAAAAACGTGAACCTATAGTTCTGAGAAGCTGAGAATCCTCATCCCATAAGAAGATAAACTCAAAAATTTATATGAAGACCCATAATAATCTTTTGAAAATTAAAAGCAAAAAAGAAAAAGAAAATCCTGCAAACAAGCACATAGTAATAATACATTACCTATAGAGGACTCTCAAGTCAAAAAAGAATGAATTTCATACTGGAAATCATAGAGCCCATCTGGATAGGACATGACGTTTTTCAGGTGCTGAAAGAGAAACTCTTAAGTGTAAATTCTATATTTGGAAAGACTATTATTTTGGAATAAAGGAGAAAAAAATAATTATCAAATGAAGAAAATTGGAAAGAATTCACAATTACCAAAGCGATCCTTAAACACAGGCTAAAAGAATTTCCCTGAGAAAGATAAAGAGACATGGTAGGGGAAAACTGTTTCAGACAACTTCTTTTTTATTTTATTTTCTTTTCATTGTTGTTATTGTTACTTGGGGATTTTAGGTTTTTTTTTTTTAATTTTAAAGAGATTAAGATGAAAGAGGACATAACAAAGCAGATCAGAATAATGCAAGCAGCACAGCGTTTCACCACAAGACAACCCATAATTAACAGTAGCTACCATAATGTCTCTTTCTTTGAAATAGTTGAGCATAACTTCATATATGATAGTATCAAACATAGCAAAATAGTATAAAACCATTCAAAATAATGAAAGTATTACAGGGCATTCAGAACCAAATAACAGAGAATGAACAATGGCTACTATTTTATCTCATTTTCCATAGAAAATTTGTTTATACTATCATACATAATAAAATCCAATAAGATATAATATGATAGAACCAATGGTAAACAGAAGAACAAAAGCATAGTAGGATTTCAGAGTAAGATGATATTAAATCAGCACTAGCTATCACAATGTCTTGTTTACTTCAAAATATCTGTTCATGCCATCACAGATAATAAAATCAAACAAACCAGGATAAAACCATTGCAACTAATGAATGCAAACAGAATGCAATGGGGAATCATGATTATTATAAACTCTTATGTACTCTTACCATTGCTTGAACTTTGGAGACTATATGATATAGATGTGAGTTTGATTTATTTCACTTATGAGTATGGTCTAAAGTTATGTCCATTTATTTATAAATATTTCAATGTGATCATTCATTATAGCTGAGTAGTACTTGATTGTATAAAAATACCACAACTTTTGTATCCATTCCTCAGTTGATGGACACCTAGCTTGGTTCCAAGATCTGGCTGTTACAAATTGTGCTGCTATAAACATGGGTGCACATATATCACTGTGGTATGATGTTTTCAGTTCTCCTGGGAATTGCCTAGAAATGCAATAGCTGGGTCGATGGGACTTCCAATCCTAGCTTTTTGAGGAATCTGCAGACTGACCTCCACAGTGGTTGCACCAATCTACACTCCCACCAACAGTGTTGCAGAGTTCCGTTTTCCCCACAGCCTCTCCAGCATTTGCTGTTGGTAGTTTTCTTGATCCTGGACATTCCTTCTGGAGTGAGATGGAAGGAATCTCAGTGTTGTTTTAATTTGCATTTCTCTAATGAACCATGATGATGAACATTTTTCCATGTATTTATTTGCCATTTGTATTTCTTCATCTGAGAACTGTGTATTCATCTCAGTTGCCCTTTTTTGAATTGAGTCTTTGAATTTCAAGGGTCTGAAATTTTTAAAATTCTCTATATGTTTTAGAGAGAAGTCCTTTGTCTGAGGGAGAGTTCACTAAGATTTTTTTCCCAGTTTGTGGGTTTTCTTTTCACTATGCTGGAGATTTCTTTTGACATGCAGAAACTTTTTAATAAGAAGTGATCCCAGTTATTGATTCTGGGAAGTATTTCCTGTGCAGTTTGATTCCTGTTCATGAAATCTCTACCCATATGTCTTCAAAATTTTTACCTAATTTGTCTACCAAGACAGATTTAGTGTTTCCATTTAAATATTCAGATATTTGATCCATTTAGATTTTAGTTCAGTATATGGTAATAGGCCTGGGTGTAGTTTTAGTTTTTGGCATGTGGAAAGCCAGTTTTTCCAGCACCATTTGTTAAAGAGACTGTCTTTCTTCCAGTGAACATGGTTAGTCCCTTTATCAAAGATAAACTGGTTGAGTGTGCTGGCAGTTGGAGTTGTATCTTTTAATCTATTCCACTGGTCTTCAGATCTATTTTTATTCCAGAACCATGTTGATTTTATTTCAGTTGCTTTGTAGTATAACTTCAAGTCAGGGATTGTGATGCCTCCTGTCTTGCCTTTGCTGCTTAGAGTTGCCTTTGCTATTCTAGGTCTCTTCTGGTTCCAGATTAATTTTAGGAGTGATTTCTCTGGCTCTGTGAGGTATGTTGATGGTATTTTCATTGAGATTGCATTGAACCTGTATAATGGTTTTGGGAGAATGGTCATTTTTACAATATTTATTTTTCCTATCCATGAACAAGGGATGTCTTTCCATTTTCAGAGATCCTCTTCAATTTCTTTTTTCAGGGCACTATAATTTTCCTGTATAGATCTTTTACTTCTTTCATGAGATTAATTCCTAAGTGTTTCATTTTTTTGGCTGCTAGTGTGAAGGATATGGCTTCTCTTATTTCTCTCTCAGTGATTTTGTTTTTAGTATATAAGAATGGTATTGATTTTTGAGTATTGACTTTGTATCCAGCTACATTACTGAATTTATTTATTATATACTTAGGAGTCTTGTAATGGAGTTTTGGGGATCTTCTATGTAGAGTATCATGTCATCCACAAATAATGATAATTTAACTTCCTCTTTTCCTATCTTTACCCCCTTTATTTCTCTCTGTTGTCTAATTGCTCTAGCTAGTATTTCCAATACTATGTTGCATAGGAGTGGTGATAAGGGACATCCTTGTCTTGTGCCTGATTTTAAGGTAAAGGCCTTCAGTTTTGGGCCACTTAATATGATGCTGGCTGTTGGTTTGTCATAGATGACCTTTATCGTATTGAGGTAAAGACCATCTATTCCAGTTTTCTGTAAGGTTCTTATCATGAATGAGCATTGAACCTTATCAAAAGCCTTTTCTGCATCTATAGAAATGATCATGCAATTCTTACTTTTGGCTTTATTTATATGGTGGATTATATTTATTGATTTATATATGTTGAACTATCCCTGCATGTCTTGGATGAATCCCACTAAGTTGTGGTGTATAACCTTCTTGATGATTTGGTACATTTTGTTTGCCAATATTTTTTTGAGGATTTTTGTATCTGTGTTCATTAGGCCTGTGGTTCTCTTTTTTAGTTGGGTCTTTCTCAGGTTTTGGTACTAGAGTAATATTTGCTTCCAGGAATGACTTAGGAAGAATTGCTTCCCTTTTGATTTCATTGAAGAGTTTGAGGAGTGTTGGCATTAAGTTTTCTTTGTATTTTTTGTAGAACTCTGCAGTGAAGGCATCTGGGCCTGGGCTCTTCTTTGCAGGTAAGGACCTAATTACATTTTCAATTTCATTGATAGAAATTGGGTTATTCAGGAGTTTTACAACCTCTTGACCTACCTTTGGTACTTCATATGTTTCTAGGAATCTATTTCTTCTGTGTTATTAAACCTATGAGAGTAGAGGTTTTTGAAATAGGTGTTGATAATCTTCTGTATTTCCAAAGAGTCTGTAGTAATTTTGTATTTTTCATTCATTATTGCATGAATTTGAGCTTTCCCCCCTTTTTTTACATAAGGTTGGCTAGGTGTTTATCAATTTTATTTATTCTCTCAAAGAACCAACTCTTCAATTCATTGATTCTTTGGACTGTTTTCTTAGTCTCTATTGCATTAATTTCTGCTCTGATTTCCTCCCTCCTTTGGCTTTGGGCTTGACTTGCTCTTATTTTTCTAGATGTTTGAGGTGTAGCATTAAGTTTTTTATTTGTATTCGTTCTGTTTTCATTATGTGGAAACTCAGTACAATAAATTTTCCTCTGAGGATGGCTTTCATTGCATCCCACAGATTCCAGTAAGTTGTATTTGTATTTTCACTTGCTTGTAGGTATTGTTTAATTTTTTTCTTTAATTTCCCTTGTGACCCACTGATTGCCCAAGACTGTATTATTCAATTTTTTCAGTTTCTTTTATCATTAATTTCTAGCTTCATGGCGCCATAATCTGATAACATACATGGGATAATTTCAATTCCTTTGCATTTATTTAAAAATGTTCTGTGAGCTAGTATATGGCCTATTTTAGAGAATGTCCCATGTGCTGCTGAGAAAAATGTATAATCTGATGTTGTTAGATGGAACACTCTGTATATGTGTATCAAGTCCATTTCTTCACAGGTGTGATTCAGTTCTGTTATTTCTTTGCTGCTTTTCTGTCTGGTTGATCTTCAGTCCCTTAGTGTCAGTGGTGTGTTAAGTTTTCCTGTTATTATTGTATTACTGCTAATTTGATTTTTCATTTCTATTAATACTCGGTTTGTATAATGGGGTTCTCTGGAATTTGATGCACATATATTTAAGATAGTTATCTCTTCCTCTTGAAGTTTTCCCCTAAGCACTGTGTAGTGACCTTCTTTTCTCTTAAGATCATTCTTGGTTTGAAGTTCACATTGTCTGCAAAGAGAATACCTACTCCACTTTTTTTTTTTTTTTGGTTCCTGTTGCATGAAGTATTGTTTTCCATTCTCTGACTTTCATTCTGTGAGTTTCCTTTTTGATTACATGGGTTTCTTGCAGACAGCATATGGTTGGATGTTGCTTCTTAATCCATTCTGCCAGTCTGTTTCATTTAATTCATGAATTGAGCCCATTTTCACTAATGGTTATAACTGGTATATACTGGCTTATTGTTGGCCTGCTATCTTTCTGCTGTTGCACATTTATCTTTCCATTCTGCTAAAGTGTTTTAAAATTTTATTTAAAGAAAGTCTAAACAAAATAGAAAATGGGTAGAAAAAATACATATATTCAAAGAAAAACAGTAAGAAATCACTAGTTGATTTTTTATACTGTTCTCTTCTTACAAATAGTTGTTCAAGATTCAAAATTGGGACATATAAAGTGAGAATTCAAACAGTGAGACTGAAAACAGTTTTGTTCAACTGTCCAGCAAAAACTTAGTAATATGGTTATCAATCCTATACACTTAAACATACATGCAGTTATCCATATCTTCATTTATGTTTAGATTAAACAAACTAACGCAGGTTAAAGTCATTCTCAACAAAGAATAATAGTATCGCTGCATTTCACATCATGACACTCTGTGATCAGCACTGGGTACTGCAGTGTCTTTTTAAAAAATTTCATTTAAAGAAAGACTAAACAAAACAGAAAATGGGTAGAAATAATACATACTTTCAAAGATAAAAAATAAACAGTAATAAATCACTAGTTGGTGATTACATATTGTCCTCTTACAAATAGTTTTTCAAGATACTAAAGTGGAGCATATAAAGTGGGAATTCAAACAGCAAGACTACAACCAGTTCTTTTCAACTATTCAACAAATACTTAGAATTATGGTTATCAATTCTATACACTTAAACATACATGTAGTTATCCATATCTTCAATGTTGATATTGAACAAACACAAGCAAGCTAATATCACTCTGAACAAAGAATAATGCTATTGCTGGGTGTCATATTATGATACTTGGGGATCAGCACTGGGAACTTTCGTGTCTCTTTTTTTTTCAAAATCTTTGTTCATTTCATCATGTGTCATAAGATCAGTTGTCATAAACTGTTTATAAATTCTACACATACATGAATCTTAACATGTATTTTTATCCTTTCTATATTAGAGCGAGAAACAAAACAAAGCAAGACAAAACAAAATATATTCCTATAAACATATGAAATAAAAAGACATATAAAACCATTGTACAAGCACTTCTACTATAGTTCCTATGTTGTCTCTTGTTATCATCAATAGAATTGGCTATATTATCAGACATAGTATAATTGAATATATTAGTACATAACAGTATTAATAAAAACACAACTTTGTATATAGTATAAAACTTCAAAAACAGTTAGTAATCAAACCAGAATAGGTATCATAGTGAATCTTGTCATCTTCAGTGTTGTTGCCTATACTGTCAGACTTGATACTATCAATCACATCCATTTTGAATAAAATCTGTTGATATCAAACAGCAATCAAACAAACCAGAATTAATCTCAGTCATGATAAAACAGTATAAGTCATACAGGGCTCCAGATTAAGTTAATAGGAAATTAAAGATGATTACTATTGTAACTCTGATATTTTTGGGATAGCTGTCTGTGCCCTCAAATCTAATGCAAGTAAACAAACTGGGACAAAATAAAATCTAAGCAGAGTGGTGTGAGTAATTTGGGTTTTAAATTCTGATACACTATTAACAATATCTTCTGCCAACTGTTATAAGACTCTCCTTCCCCTTTCACTTCCCCATGGTACACTGTACATTTTTTGGTCTCATGAAGACCCTTGGTTTTAAACTGGGGGGCATCCTGCTATTTTCCTAAGCGGTTCTGAACCTTCTCTCTCCTGGACTTGATCTCTAATTGAATGCCTTTACCTATTAAAGCCTGTCTTTACAACCTATCCACAAATACTGGTCAAGTTGCCTCTATACTCTCTGGTTCTATGTCACATAGAACATTGTTTTCTCATATTTGATTTTCAGTTCATGTGCTCTTTTTCATGTTATATTTCCTATAAATAGCATCTCACTGGACCCTACTTCCTGATCTACTCTATGTATGGTTCTTATTTTAAAAAATTTAGTGTATCAAGGCCATCTGTATTAGAGGTTATCACCAAATTTCTCTGCCTTATTTCTGTTATGCTCTTTTTTGCTATCAGTTGTCTGCTTATCTTCTTCATTCTGTTTTCTGCTCCATTCATTGAGGCCTCTCTGCCACTGTTCCTGGAATCCTAGTACTTTTCTGTCTCTCGAGAATGTCCTGCAGTATTTTCTGTAGAGTTGGATAGGTGGTCACAAATTTGCCAAGTTTCTTATTGTCTTGGAAGCATCTTGTTTTTCCATTAATTTCTGGAGACAGTTTTACAGGGTATATCAATCTGGGCTGGAGGTTATTTTCTTTCAGGGCTTGGAATATTTCACTCCAGGATTTTCTTGACTTCATTGTTTGTGTCAAGAAGTCTGCCATTATTCTGATGGGCCTTCCTTTATAGGTGATCTGTTTCTTGTCTCTGACAGCTTTTAATATTCTGTTCTTATATTAAATTTCTGAGATCTTGATTATTATATGGCTGGGTGTAGCTCTGTTTTGGTTGTAGGTGGCTGGAGTTCTGTATGCCTCATACATCTGCATATAATTTCCTTTTCCTATGTTTGGGAAGTTTTCCTTAATTATTCTGTGAATAGCCTTTGTTGTTACTTTGTTTGTACTCCTGCTTCTTCATTCACATTCTTTATTCTCAAATTATAGATCCTCTTGTCATCTTCTAGCCTTTGTATTGTTACTGCTTGTTTCCTTGTTATTTTTAAAAAATTTTCCCTTTTGTAATCCCACATTGCAAACATGTCCTCCATTTTGGATAATATAGCCTTAGTTTCTTTCAAGCAATTTTGCCATCTTTCCATGGAGTTTTTAATTTCCTGGTAATCTCTTTGAATTTGCTTCATGTATTCTATATTTTCTTTATATTCTTCATCAAATGGCTCTCTCCTTTGTTTGAGTTTCTCCATTTTTCCACCTTTTTCTTCTTGAGGGGTGCTTAGCATCTCTTTTATTAATCTTCTTATATTTTGCTTTACTTGGCTAAATTTTTCCCTTTTGAACTCATCTATGAGTTTTGAAGATATCTCTTTATGTTCACTGGTGCCATGTCTGATATTGCATGTTTGCTGTTCTCATTCTCCTTTGTATTTACCAGTCCTGGGCCAGTGTTCTTAGGGTTGGGACCTGGGTATTTTTTGTGTTGCTTCCTCTTCCCATCTCTTTTGTTTCTTCCAGGAGGTCCCAGTTTCTTTCTTTGTTGGTTACAATTCTTCTGAAGCACTTTGGCTAGCTAACCCTTCCCACTGCAGTGTGCTAGTGAGTTGCAAACAGGGACAGTGTATACTGGCCCCTCCACTTCGGATCAGTCAACCTGCTGAGGCCTTCACTGTATTGCTGTGTGCTGCCTCCCCTCCAGGTAGGTTAACCTGCTGAGGCTTTCACTGCATTAGTGTGTACTGACTCCATCGGGAATTGATTTTTGGATAACCTGTTGGGTTTCAGCTAAGTCATGTCACCCAGCCTAGCTCACTGCACCAATCCCATTTGGGAAGGGAATAACTGGCTGAAGTCAGTGCTGCCCCTTGTCTTGCCAGTCCTGCCCAGTCCCAGAATGTTGTCTGTTGCAGCCCCTTTTTCTGTGGATGGTTTTATTCTCATCATTCACCATAGGTCAATGCAGGTTCTGCAATAGCTCAGCTCTCCATTTGCCTTGCCGACCCCCAACCTCAGTGTGACTACACCTCCAGTGAGTCAAAGTGGTGAGATTTCAGATGACTCAGTAAGTTGCCACCATGTGAGTTTGGGTGCTGCAGTGGGAGCACTCAACCTTTAGCTGCTCCAATAATAGCACTGGGAGTGTGTAGTTGATTGGTCCTTCTCACCTTAATTTCTTCTTGGGATGAGCGAATTCATGTCCCTCTGTTCAAGACTTCCCATGCTGTATTATGTTGAATTCTAAATTGACTATCTCAGGGAGCCTCTGTAGCCTGCTGTTATCTATCTGCCATTGTTGTGCTAAAATGCCAAATAAAAAATTACAAAGTTAAAAAGTTAAATTGCAAAGTTAAAAAGATTGTTATTACAAAAGAGCCTTGTCATTCTGTGCTATGCTTATTACCCTAGTAACCATGTAACTGGAGCACTGACCACATAGTCATAGATTAACTGAGGGAATCATCATGCTGTTCTGTATGTATCATCACCTAGTAACCTGTTTGCTGTGTCAAACTTTGTTCCCTTTGTGAGAAATGTTCCTGGAAATTGGCAGACCAAGGGCTGTGAATTGGCTAACCACCCACAGCAAAATGCCTCTGACCCCAAGCAAAGGGAAATAAAGATCTTTCTTGTTCCTGTTTCTCATTGCTATGTACTTAGTGGTCAATTAGTTAATGGCTAAATGGGCTATAAAAATCTGTCAAAATTCTACCCCAGTTGCACAATTTTGAAAACTCCATCTGCACTATGTCGCTGGTGACAGCTTAAATAAAAGCATTCTTTTTATTTTTTTTAAAAAGAAGTCTTGCCCCATCTTTCTTGAATAATATCTTAGGACCTCGTTTTTGGGGAGTACAACAGTCATCTTTGCTCAAATCCATCTCCATTCTGTTTAACTGTCTACTTTGCTTAATGGTTTTTTCCTATGTGTATCTACACTGTCTTTCAGTATTCTTTGCAGGGTTGGCTTGGGGATCATGAAGTTCTTCAGCTGTTCTTTGTCATGGAAGTATTTTATTTCTCCATCCATTTTGAAGGACAATTTTTCAGGGTACATCAGTCTAGGTTGGAAATTATTTTCCTTTAGCATCTGAAATACTTCACTCCATGCTCTTCTTGACTTCATTGTTTGTGTTGAGAAGTTTGCTGTAATTCTGATAGGTTTTCCTTTATAGGTGATCTGTCTTTTTTCTCCAATAGCTTTTAATATTCTATTCTCATGTTGGATTTCTGGGATGGTGATTATTATATGTCTGGGTGTAGTTTTATTTTGGTTATGGCTATTTGGGCTTCTATATGCTTCTCTAATCCTAATGTCACTTTCCATTTTCATGTTCGGGAAATTTTCAGCTATTACTTCTATAAATAGCCTCTTGATATCATTTGTGTTGTCCCCTTCTTTTTCATTTATCCTTATCAATTGTACATTGTTTTTCTTTGCATATTATTGTAGCTGTAGCTATTGTTGTTATTTCCTGATTCCTTTATTTTTAAAATATCTTTCCTTTCCTATTTACTAGCTGCAATTTTGTCTTTGAGGTCTGAAATTCTATCTTCACTTTCATTGAGTCAGTTTTGACAATTTTTGATGGAATTTTTGATGTCCTGTATATCTCTTTGAATCTGCCTCATGTATTCTGTTTCTTATATTGTTCATCCAGAGATTCTATCTTTTTGTTTTGTTCCTCTAATTTTTAAACTGTGTCTTCTTTAGATGTGTTCAGCATCTCTTTCACTTCTTTTATCATTTCTTCTTTTACCTGAGGGGTTATTTCTAGTTTGAATTCCTTTAAAGCTTCCTGGAGTTGCTTCTTTATTTTAGTTGTTATTATTATGAGTATTTCAGGTGTATGGCATATATTTTCTTCCATCTACATGGCTCCTAGGCTTTCTTGGAATGGGCTGGAGGTAAGATTGCATTTTGGTTTTTGTTTTGTTGTTTTCCTATATTTTTGTGTTTCAAGTATTGTTCCAAGGCTTCCCCTGTGCGTGTTGGAAATCATTTCCTATGCCCTTATCTCTTGGTACTGAATGGAGGTTGATGAGCATGGTCCAATCAGGCCCTAAGGCCCTCCTGTGCTACCTCCAGTGTTCCAGGAAGCTGTGCAGGAACCTATCCACTGTGGATGATGGTCTGAAGCTCTCCCCAGGCAAAGACCAATGCTCTGGAACTCACTTCACGTGCTCTCAACTCCCCTGATCGAAGAAGTTCATTGGGTATAATCTAGTTGTACTCCAAAATCTCCCAAGGCTAGTCTGGTGTGGCTGGAAGCTGGGCTGGCCCTTGGACACTGAGAGGGATGATCTCAAAGTCTCCATGGGCTTGGGGCGGTGCCAGGACTCACCACAGCCTGCAGCTGAGTTTCCCAGATTGAAAGAAGGTCACTGGGTTTGGTTTAGGCAGCCTTGAAACCTGCGGAGCCTAGCTCAGTGTGGCTGTGAGCTCGGTGGGTCCTTGACCACTGGGAGCAATGATCTTAAAATCTGGGGCTCGGGATGGTGTGCAGGACTCACCCCAACCACCAGCTGAGTTTTTCGGATTTGTTTGGGGATTTTGTTTTGTTTTGTTTGCAGTGCTGGGGATGAACTCAGGTCCTCTCAAATAGTAGGTGAGCTAGATAAGTTTTAAAGTTAAAAAAGCAAATTTCTACTACATAGGAAAAATGTAAGGCCTAATCATAGTTACAAATTAAAAATGAGAGAAATTAACATTTCAAAAAGAATATTGTCAAACTGATTCATAGAGATTAATTTAAGTAACTTACCGAAGCAGAGCTGTGTCTCAAAAGCTCACATGTTTCTACTCTGCTATTTGGCCTGTGTCTATGATCCCAACAGGTCTATGTTAAAGACATAGGCTATTAACCATTTATCTGATGCTTTCATCATTTCCAGATCAGAGAACAAAGAAAGTGCAATTAACAACTTACTATAAAAGCTTCATTTGGCACTGAAAAATACCACAAATGAGTAGGAAAGAAGATAAAGAAAAATTAAAATAAAATTTTATAGTAGTAATCATTCATAAAGAAAAACATTAGACTTAAGAAAGGATACCTGATGCATTTAATGACCATGCAAGAGAAAAAAAAGGAAAAGATGGAATTTGTGGAGTCCAGAAACTCCAGATGTTATATTTCCCATATTTTTTCACCTTACATGTATTTCATTGCTAATAAAATAACAAATATAACCTCATAAAATGGAGACCTAAGGGCATGGAGAAAGAGTAAATCAGACATGCAAAAAATTAACAATATATTATGTTTAAAATTAAACATTTGTATTTTGAAAATTAAGTTCATCTTTCAGGAAAATGATGCCTGTTTCAGGATGTTTCTAAAAGTGTTATGACAGGAATGTCCTTTCCTAAAAAGTGTGCTGCTGGTCTTTTTCCTGAGGGTTCCAAGTGGGCAAATGAGGTCTCATAGAAAAGTTGACATTTGAACCAGGAGGAGCTCACTAGGAAAAAGTACTATTAATTAATGTAACAACCTAAGACAACTAAAGTCTGAATTTTTTATTTGTGCAATGTGTGTGAATATCATCTTGAAGTTTTTGTGAGAAAAGTCGATTTCATTTCAAAGTAATCAAAATATTTTTTAAAAGTGAAAAGTTCTGACCACGAATACTAAAAAAGATTTTTTAAAAAGCTAGAGGCACAGGATAACAGGAAAAGATGAAAAACCTAAATCAAATGACTGAGCCAAATAATGACTAAGGAGAAATAATAGTATCTGCAAATATTTGGGGAAAAAGTGGAGCAAGAAGTGAGTGGAGTCTCTTTGAGTTGTCCAAAGTTGGATAACTAAAAGAAACAAGATTAAATTGAGCAAAGAAAAATGTAGGCAGAATATAAGAAGGGAAATGACCTCTAAGTGTGGCATTTTTAATGAGATCTGTCAGTCTGTGGAACAGTCGTTCAGAGGTAGTAGTAGAAGCTCCATACCTTCAGTCATTTTCAACTAAGCTGGAAAATCATTCTATTGAAATGGACTGTTCAGTCATGGAAGAAGGAAGACTTGATGACTGAGCAAAGTCTTTTCCACCATCTAGTTCTAAAGAAGAAAGGAAAACGAAATAAAGAAGCAGCTAGCAGAATATGTTGGAGAAATAAAACTAGAAACCACAAATAACAATGATACAAAAATGAGCAATTGATAAAAACCTACTACAACAGTAATTTCAATAAATCTGTAAAAGGATAAAGCAAGACTAAAGAGGGAATGATTTCAAAAGGAGTTGGGTATTTCCTTAAGGAGCATTGCTGTTCTATTCACAATGAAGAACTTAAGAACTTTAATTGTTCAAATTAAACTAACACAGTAATGTTCCTTTGATACAAAACAAGGTTGGATAGTTAAAAAGAATTTGAATGGATTGATCTCTGTAATGGATTGACCCTAGAAATACTGAGTAGTCAAAAAAGCTAAGCTGATCACATTTAAATACTATTTAATTAAGTATCACATAAATTATATAAAAACATATCGAACATTACTGCAGGCAAAGTACATTGTCAAATAGTTTTGGAATTTAAAATATGCATAAAACATAGCCAGTTTTCTCTTTAATCCTTGAATTTTTGTGGAAAGCTAGACTGATGAGACACATCATAGTCTGTGGTTGGCTAAATACCAAGTCTGGATAGAAATGTTTTTCTTATTGTTGCTCAAACTCTTAGGGACTCACCCTGCTTTTCTGTTCTCTGAGTAGCTCTTTTTATCAACTCTATCACATTCCACAAGCCCCTGTTTCCCTATTTCTTATTCCTGTGAAGACAAGATATCAGGATCTTATCAATTCAATCAGTAAGAAATCATAATCAAAGATTGATTATATATTTATTCCCTACCAGGTACTTACGCAGAGTTTGTTTGTTGGTTTGTTGGTTGGTGGGTTAGTTGGTTGCTTTTCTGAGATAGGGTTTCACACTGTAGTTCTAGATGGCCTTGAAGTCACTGTTATCCTCAGACTCTCAGTGATCCTCCTGCCTTAGCCTCTTGAATTATATACATGAGCCACTATGCCCAGCTTTATGCTGGATTCTCTAAGTGGGGCATTTTTAAAAATTCAAGTTAAATGCTAAAATATTGTGAGCTAAGAAGTAAAGCTATACATTTCATAGATTATTGAATTGAGGCATAGATATGTTTATAACTTGTCCAAATTCAAACAAAGAAAATGACAGAACCATGATAAGAGCATATGCTGCTCTGGACTGGTTTTTCCATTCATGTATTGAAGCCATAATCCACAATGTGAAAATTATTTGGAGATATGCCTTTAGGTAATTATATCATAAAGGTGAAATCTTTATCTTGCAGGGCTGCTGGTTTTTTTTTTTTTTTTTTTTTTTTTTGTCTTTTTCTTTTTTATCAGTGCCAGGGATCAAACTCACAACTGCACACTTGCAAGGCAGGCGCTTATGCTGCTGAGCTAAATCCCCAGCCCCAGGGCTGCTGTTTTTATCAGAAGAAGAGAAAAGAGTATGCTCTCTGGCACACAAACATTCTCTCTGCTATATGCACATTGAAGAAGGTCACGTGAGGATGTAGTGATATGGATTATGTGTACAGCTTAAGAAGAGAAGCTTCATCAGACACCAACCTTAACCAGCATCTGTTATGGCAATCCAAGAACATTAAATGATGCTATGACTGCCTTTTCATTAAGCCATCAGGCTATTTTACAAATTCCTATTTACCAGGTCTCTGTAGATATATTGTTCTTTAGAAAAGCAAAAGTCAGCACAAAATTGTTAATTCAAAAATTACTATTGAAACAACTTCTCTTCAATACTTGCATTAATCTTTTACCTATTTATGAAACTATTCTTGTTTTATCAGTTGGTGAATAGTCATCCAATCTTGCATGCCCATAATGACAAAAGACAAACACAATGCAAATTTTTCCCAACAAGAAATTTCAAACAATGTTATAAAATGTAAAGTACACATATAAGATGCTGGAAAATCATGTACAGAGAAAACTAGAAGACTTAGTTCAGCTTAAAATTGAGGGTTAAGATGACAGAGATGATGGCAGAATAAGTACTCTAAAATAAAACTGTTTTGAATAACAAAGTTTTTTAATTCGGTGAAAACATGAAACTGTGAACCTTCAATAGTCTTTGCAAAATGTCACTATATATAATTGTTCTGTGAAGTCAAATGTAAAATTGAAGGTGTCATAACATCTTGTCAATCCTGCCTGATTTCCACACAAATAGATTTCAATTTACACTATTTCTACCTAAGATTATTATCACAGTTGCAAGTATAAGTAGATTTCATTTAATAACCTAATTAATGGTTTAAAAATATGCTTTTATAGCTTCTATCTTTATTTTTCAATGTCAAGTTCAGTAAAACTTGTGTTCACTATTAAAATTCTTCATTAAGGTAAATTCTCTTTAAGAAGATTAGTGACAGAACAAAGTTATAAGGTTTATAAGACTGAAATAACAAATGTTCTTTCAATTATAGTTTCTCATTTACCTGTTTGTAAGTGAAAGTCTCTTAGGTATGCTGCTTTTTATTACTATTTATAAGCAAAAGGTTTCACCTTAATCTTCATCTTTCCTCTTCTGTTTTTTAATGGGGCAACGGTAATATTCTATTATTTAAAGTTCAAGTGACTACTCTATAACTTCTTTATTTTGATTGATTCCTTTGGTGAAAATTCATGTTACAAAGCATGATCTATTTTTTCCAAATGCAGCAGTTGTTTAGGCTTAATAAGAGCCCAATCAAGTAAAAAAAATCAACTCTAAGAACAAAACAGAGTGCTGAGAGTAGATATTCATTCATTACAAGAAACCATTCATCACATATACGTTTATGGAGCAAATGTATATCCATAATGACAAAGAGGAGAGTAAAAGTTAATGTCTTGGGAAGATGCCCTGGCAAGGTTCCCAATTCAATTAAGTATCATGAGCTCTCAAAAGTACCATCTAAGATTCCTCAAAGTTACTTTTTCTGAAGAGCTATTGTCTTTCAACCAACAGTTTGAAGCAAGATATGTGTCAGACTAAATATCTTTTCTGCATTTGAAAACTTCAAACCTTTCGACACTAAGGGATTTATGACTATTTGTGATATATTCAATCATTTTCCTTGTATTTTTTTCCTGGCACTATGTTGAAAGGGTGATTTAAACATTAAGATTTATGTGCCATTTATAGTAAAGGCAGTTAGTTTGTTCTCAAGAGGTATGATCTGGCTGCCATCTGGCTAAAGTAATGACTTCTTTCCTGTTAGTGATAAGGCAGAAAGAAAAAGAAAAAGTGAAAAAGACCAGAGAGCTATATTCCTGAATAAATTCTAAGTAATGGATGTAGGGAAGATGTTAGAAAGCCTTGGTTTGGTGTCAGAGAGATTTGAGTTCAAGTCCTGAATCTACTTACCAGATGTATAAACTTGATGGAGTATGTGATTATACTAGCTTTAACCCTAATGAGCTTCATTGGTAAAATGGAAACAATAATAGAGTTATTGTAAAAAAATAGTTGAGATAATATATAGATAGTAGTAAGGACAAAATATGGCAGACAAGCCAATAAAATTATAGGTTCTTATTATCATCATTAAAATATTTTATAAGAAATATGGGAAAATTGATATTTTAAATTGCCTAACCACTAAATTACTCTTATTCAACATGTGGTATTAGAAAAAATTTGCATCAACATCTCATCACAGGTTAAATGTTAAAAATATTCATTTTAAACTCCTATCCAGATATATTTCATTTTCTGACTTCATTTATCCTTGAATGAATCAAAAAATATTTTTGAACACTTGGTATAGGCCACACCTTGTCTTTGGGAATACAGTGAGTAAGACAGACATATTTCTTGTCCTTGTAAAACTTACATTCCAGTGTGTGTTAGTCAGTTTTTTCCTTGCTGGGACACAATACCCGATACAATTTAAAGGAGTAGAGCTTCAATTTAACTCAGTTTTAGAGGATTAAGTACATGATTGTTTGCATCTAAAGCAAGATATCATAGCAGAAGGGAATACTAGGGAAAGTTACTTAGTTTATAGAAGCTTGGAAGCACGGCAGGGAAGCAGCATCAGAGAATCAGGGATAAGGAGCCAGATTCTTTGATATAGTATCAAAGGTCATTCTTCCATATCCACCCAGGCACACCCAGAAATGTCTTCCATTAATCTTCTGAGTGGTTCCCAAAACAATCATGTTGGCACAATCAATCTTGAGCGTCACACAGTGTAAGTTTTTTATGTAACTAAATAAACAAAGGTTAACAGACTTGTGCCAAAGAGAATAGACTGGTGATATATAACATAACTTGGGAAGATCCCCTTAAATAGAGTGATCTGGTAAAATTTTTCAGGGAAGATGATATTGGAGCTCAAAATTGGAGGAGGAAACTGAAACTACCAATTTCTTCATTCAAGGAGAAAGAATAAAAACCCAATAGGTCAGAATCCTGAAAGACTTGGCAGGCTGACAAAGGAGAGAAATGTAACTGGAATACAGTGAAAGAATAAAATGATATGAAATTATATTGGAAATGTCAGCAAAGGAGTAAGTGAAGTCTGCCCAACCATGTACCACTCAATGTATTTGCTTCCTATCATAAATCTGTCCATCTAGAAAAACTTTTCCAGGATTATGTTCCCAGAAAAAGAAGCCATCTTAGGGGAAGATAAATGGGATAAACCACAGCCTCAACTACATTACTGTTTCTAACTGTAATAAATACCATCATCTTTATCTTCTACTGTCTCCTTCAGATCACCCTCTAGATTCTAGCTAGTATTTCTACTAGTTCAAGTGGATTCTTTGGTGAGGTTGGCCACTTTCTGATGAAGAATTAAATCTCCAATCATCATGACATTCATGACTACTGGATTTTATCGTTGCTATCATTGTTAAGCAGGGCTGCAGGGGTGTACCATACCTTATATAGCATTAGGTTGTTGCCAATCACATAATTCTTTATTCCCAGTATGTAACAGCCACCCTATTTACTTCTAGTGTTCAAGGTCAATGATACTTGCCTGACAGGAAGCCAAAACTAACTGGATAACAATTATCCCTAGAGCTTAATAGGATTTAGACTATATTCCCTAATATAAGAGTAATTTTTCTGGAATGAGAACCTCAAGTCTCTGACAGTAGAAGTCTCCTGGACTCAAATGTACATGCATGGATCCTTGACAGTAACAGTATAAGAACTGTTCTGATTTCCACACTTTTGAAGACATAATACCACATGATAATCATTGATTCCAGTGCACATGTCAGCACATTTATTTCTACTGAAAAGCAGGTAGTATTTTAGTCTTTGCAGGTCATACAGCTTTTGCCAAAACCAGTCAACTCTTCCATTTTAGAGTGAAGGTAACTATAGCCAATCTGTAATGGCAAATGTGCGGCTTTGTTTTAATGAAAACATCTTTACCACAAAAATATCAGGTTGGACCTGGTTCTTGAACTCTAGTTTTTGGCCCCCTTAATTTAGAATGTACAGTGAATTCTAAAAGCATTCTATGTTCATAGGATAACAAATCTTATCTGCTGTCAGCATTAAACTTAAGGTAGCTAATATAGCATCACCCTAGCCACTGGGAGATTCTCAGTGTGGGCTCCCATCTAATAGTATCTGCTACCATGTCCCTTCTGTATATATAGAACTTTAGGTCTAATTTAATATTATGTAAATATTTTGGTTATCTACTTAATGAATTTAATAACTTGTAGCCCTCAGATATGAATGACCAAGGCAGCGTAAGGAGACAGGGAAGAAAATGGTGTGCCTTCTCTTGAAGCCATCCAAGGAAATCAATTGACTCTCAGTTAGTGACTCCTCTATTATCTTGGGGGTCTCATTATTAGTTTTCCTTGAGGGGAGTTGGCTTTTAAAAGTTGTAATAGATAAGCTTTTCTAAGTGGAGAAATACTTGGCTGAGGCACAGCCTCTAACCTTGCTATCTCTTCATTAGATATTGCTCCATCACTGAGATAGTGGATGAAAATATCATCTGTCATTAGCAGGCCTATAGCTCAACTTGATGTTTTTCATCACCACAGAATGTATAGGAACATAATCACAGCTGGGACTCATAGCACAAATATTAAAGCTGCTTCAATTGCAGCCTAGACTCACCACAGAGCTCTTTCTTTTCTTTGAGTCCCATCAGAAGCAGATAGGGAATTTTTTAACATTTTCTCCAGTCCAAGAAATTTTCTCAAATGTATGTATAATAGTTTGCAACCAAGAACCTTAGGAAGACTTCCGTTCACTGTGCTACCTTCCTAAAGGTGGGAAGTTTAGTAGTAATAGCAGTGGGGATATACATACATACCCCTGACCACTATGAAATGCACTAACTTGACAGTCTTTGCTACATAGTGTCAGGCTTTTCTCCCACCTCTAGAGTCCAGAAGATTTATCAAGGAGCACCTAAGTTTTATTGAAGTCTCCAGAATACTTGCCACTTCTTGCTCATCTGTTGAAATTAACATGAGACATCGGTATAGTTGGATGATATGATATACTGCCGAATATTCAGATGGTGAATCTCCCTTGGATATTATGATACAAGGCTAGACATGTAATGTAGCCTGACTAAAGATCATATGTATCATGTTTCATGTGACTATTAACCAGTTTTAATTCTCTGCTTTGACAGAAATGGAAAATACCACATTTACCAAATCAATGGCTTCATACCACATACTTGAAACTATGTCAATATGGTCAAGCAATGATATTGCACTTGACACAACAGATGTAATTGGAACTGGTGTTTTGTTGAGTTTTCAGCAATATAGTATCATCTAATAGAACCCAAAGAGTTTCAGATGGCAAGAATGGCAAATTAGGTATTTACCAGTCTCTCTCTTTTCAACTTTTATCTCTGCTCTTCCTCCTGGAATGCAGTATTGTTCTTCACTTATTATCTTGACTTGCAATGAGATGAGCCATTTTGATGGCTTCTACCTAACTTTCCTGCTATGATATACTTACTGTACAGGGCAAGAAATAAATGTGGAATTTGTACAAATTACAAGTTTGGAGACAGGCATTAAGTATTTACTAAGAGCCATCCCTGACCCAGATCACTATTTATCACCTGGGTCTCATAATCTCTATTCTAACAGAAGCTGCTAACAAATTCCTCAAATCCAAAGGTATAAATATCATCTCAGAGCCTACATCCAAGAGTCTTTGAAACATCTAAGTAGTTGCCTTTTTTCACTGTTTGTGAATAAGTGGCTCTAGATTCCTTTGGGAGAAAAACTTTCCCTTTCTTCTGTGGACCTAACTTCTCCTACAGTTGATACTTCTGGACATGAGATCTTTAACCTGGCAAGTGATTGCCATATTCATATGGTCAAGTCTCTTCAGCCTTTTAGTCTGTCATTTTTCTATGTATAAATTAAGCAATATTTGTTTGATCACTAACTTTTCTTTCTTCTTAGGAATATTGTGTTCTGTTAATCATTTCATTACGCTCTGCAGGTCATATCCTGATTCTTGCCTCTTACTATAGTAAATGTGCAGTTTGTCCGTGATCGCGAAGAATCTAACCTCTTTCAGCTCCATTTCCATTTCTGTAACAGCATCTTCCCTGCTATTCCTATACTACAAGGGAAAACCATTGAGCTTCTCAATAATGCTAGTATCTCTTTCACATATACAACCTTTGCTGCATTAGTGAAAAGTGCTTTCTAGCCCTCCAGAAAGAGTTTCCAGCCATAGGTAGTATAGCTCTGCTAACATATTTCTCTCTGCTTATTGTGCTCTCTATCTCTGTTTCTGTCTCGCTGTCTCTGTCTCTCTCTGTCTCTGTCTGTCTGTCTGTCTGTCTGTCTGTCTGTCTCTCTTTCTCTCAGCTGTTTGCCACAGCTGGTTTCAATCTTTTTCTCATCGAGAGTAAACTTTTCTTTTTCCAGGCTTCCAAGGAGCAGCAGAGTAGTATATTCACCTTTTCTCCCAGGGTCTTACTAACAAGTCAAATCCTTTGTTTCAGGAGAGCAGCAAAAATCTCTCACTTATCCAACTTCATGATCTGCTCCATTGGATAAGAACTTCAGGAACAAATCTCATAAAAGACTTCCTGTCTTCTGATACTATACATTGACTAATATATATTATACATTCTGCTAGTATACATTGACTAATATATATTGACTAGGTCTACTGATGCTTTAGTATACAATTCTTTTCTTTCTTTAGCAGATTCAGCACTTTTCTAGTAAGGTTATACTATAAATTGACCCTAGATATTGCCTTAAAAAGCAAAAGGAAGAACTGGTCTTCAACGTGCATGTGTGGGCTATGTCTATGGGCTCAAAGGGATCAGCAAATTTAAGGATACAGAATTTTGATAAATTGACCCAGATGGCCATTTCCAGAACCAAAATTCCATATCTTCCTAAGGGTTTCTAACCTTGGCATATTCAATTTGCTATAGCTGACAAGTCAGATTTCTCTGGAAACTTGCTACACCTAGAAACTTCTATTCTTTTTTTCCAGCTGCAAGAATTGAGCCTATTCTGAGCTTTCTTGCTTTCAGAGATCACATTTAATTATCAATTAGTCTCATTATTGTAATGTATTATTTTTAAATGGCCCAGTAGTACCAAACTAAAGCTGATTTGGTAGTCTTTAAATTTCTATTTCTCCAGAATCTTTTAAGTGCTTAAGGTACTCTTAAACTAGTGCATTTTCTTTCAGCAAAACTTCATACTGGCTTGGTATTAGTAAAAGTCCCAAGAATCCACCATTCCAACATGCTGGGTCCTGTGAGCATTTTATGCACCAGCAGTGCTAGGGTCCTCTTCCTATTGGTTGGTCCAAAGGAGATCCAACTCTAGACTCTATAGTCTATTTCATAGAACCTGTATTGATGTCATCTATCAGAGAACAGATTCTCTGTGAGACAGATTCCATGACACAGGTTGGAATAAAATAGTCCTAAGAATAACTTTATATGGGAAGGCAAAGCACCAGTATTTGGCAGTAGAATAAAATGAACTGAAGTGCAGTCCAGTATCCAATTCAGGAAGCTCTAGAACTGGGAAGGATCTTTCAAAGTAATTCCCAATAAGGGTAATGAGGTCTGGCCTCTGCACAGTAAATACAGACTGCCACAGGAAGGAGATGTAAAACCTTCAGTGAAGTCACTTTATTTAACCAAGGTCAAGAGCTATTTGCAACCAACACTTCTACAGTTTAGAATAATGTGTTGTGAAGATGCACTAAATACAATTTGCATGAAAAATGTATACAAGTCTTCTGGGAGCCAAGGGCAGAAAATCTCATGGCACCTTCAAAATGTGATCTGATTATGAAAGCATTATATCTACTTGCTGTTATAGATGGGGCTTGGTTGGAAGAGGTGAGTCACTGTATCATAAGGTTATATTTCCCTTCCTGCATTCTACCAGGACCATGTCTGCTTCCTGTACTGCATGACTTGAGCACCTTTTCCTTTGCTATGACCTTCTGCCATGCTGTTCTGACTTGGTGCCATCAGACTACTGACTGAAACTTCTACAAACTCTAAGCCAAAATAAATGTTTCCCTCTTTAAACTGTAGGTGTTGGGCATTGTATCTCAATCACAAAGGAACTGACTTGGACAATGTCATGGATCTGATATGAAAGATGTGGACTGCACACCATAATGATTATTGCAAAATTATTAAATCTCCTTTTTGGTGACTCTAAAGCTCTGTAAATCCTTCAGTATCACGTTGGTTGCAAAAATAGTTCAAGATAGGTTAATTCTTGGATGTGTGATCAAGCACACAGACATACAGAATAAATGAGATCTGCTCGAGTGCCCGAGTTTTACATTTCTGCAACCGCCTTGAGTGTAATTCATCACTGTTTTCAAAGATTCAAGACAATTGCTCACTCATTTCTTCCCAAGAAAAATTCTCGCACTTTTATAAGTGAGGAAGGAATGTCATAATATTTAGAGTAGAATGAGTTGATATGCTTCCAGTAAAGGCAATCATACATTGAACTTCTTGCTAAACTGGTCTTCCTGTGGATTAATAGCCAGCAGTTTCAAAGCTCTCTCATACTCTTCTCAGTTTGATCTTTGAGCCTGAACACATGAAAATGTTTAAGACATAAGTTTCTGTTAACATTTTGTTACCGAGGAATCATCCAATTATTTAAGAATTTGTTAAACAGCTGTGTGCCTTTGAGAAGAACTAAGATATGGGCTGTTATAATATTAACAACTCCCAGAAATAATGTATACAGTCTCTTTCATCATCATTTAATGTATTGAATGGAACTTTTATGAATTTTCTAATCCTGCAAAGTTTGAAATTCGTAAGAACTCTAAAAATATATAATCACTGATGCTTTAACTTAGAACTAAAGAATTAGTAAGGTTCAGAGACCAAATCTTAGTCCACTTGCAATATTTGAATGTAGTTCAGTTTAGATCTAAAAAATCCCTCGAGCCTTTAAGAGAACCAAGACGCTCAAATGGCTGTAAGTGTCATGTTGTAATTTCTCTATTTTTGGTAATACTTGTAGGGCAACTTTACCTTGGAAGAAAAAACAATCGTACATCACTATCAATCATTAAATAATTAAGGCTGGCCACAATATTGAAATCAGAATAATACTTTTTTAGCTAAAGCATGTTTAAACCCTCTTCAGAATGCTACATTTGTGAATTTAAATGCTATTGAAGTAAACCAATTAGTATAAAATATTCATAATAAAGTAACAAAATCCATGTTAACTTGTTTATAAATAATGATCAACTTGAGGAGACTGTTTTTATACACAAACATCATTCCCTTGATGTGTAGAATATGTATGGGAAGATGAAAATACATTACAATGCTCCAGACTTTTCCTCTTGATTCTACATTCTGGGAAACATTTGAGACTATACAGAGGCCTCAAGTTTTCCTGGATTCAGAGCAAACTGAATATGGAACTTCCATATCCATTATGTCTATATGGAAGAGGAACTGAGTGGTTTACAGACTCGAGGACTATGACCCTCATCACTGCAAGATATACCACACATGTTAAAATCTTGTGAAGGTTTTGTTATTATCCCCGTTTCACAGAGAACTATTCTAAGACACAGAGATATTAAATGTCTTGCTCCAATTCACATAGCTAATAAGAATAAAGACATAATTCAAACCTGGAGAGTTTGCTTGGTGAATTTGTGGCTTTAGTTACTTGGTAATGTTTACTTATGCTCATATTATTTATTAATAATAGTTATAAAATTAGGAAAGGAAAGTGAAGGAAAAACAGGAATGAAAAATATATAAATCATACAAATTAAGATGATTACCCAATTTGATCCTGGTCTGTTAGGCAGGCATCTGTATTTGATTTGCAGATCTTCACAAGAATCATGACTCTCAATGGATCAACAAATGTTTCAAACAACTAATGGATAATTTTGGTTTTGGTGATTGTATTAATTGTAATTCTTCATAGATAGATATATAAGAGGAGAATTATTAAAGGAATTGGCTCATGTGATTATTGTGCCCAAGAAGTTCCATGATCAATTGTCTACAACCTGAAAAACCAGGAAAGCTGGTGGTGTAACTGAGTACAAGTCCAAAAACCTAAAAGCCAGGAATGAGGATGGCCCAGGGCAGGAGGAAATGGATGTCCTAGTTCAAATTCCCATCTCTGCATGTTTTGCTTCTTTGGGGTCCTCAATAGTTTCAGTGATAACCACCCACATTGGTGAGAGTCATCTGCTTTATTTAGTCTACTAATTCATGAGAAAATCACTTTCAAAAATACTCTCACAGACACCCAGAAATGATGGTTTTACCAGTATATGGGCATCTCCTAGCCAAGTCAGCTTGACATATAAATTAGCCATCACAGTAGTGTTAAAAATATTGCTACCCAGAGCACTCCTTTCGGTATGCTGAGTTATTGCAGTAGTATATTTATTTTGTCAGCTAATTTCTAAATTAATTACATAGCATATTAATTATATGTAATTCATTTTTATTGGATTTGCTTTTTTAACCAGGAGTGCAAACTGAATTATATATCATCTTTTTTCTGATTTTGAAACAATATATTGTCTAGGATCATTCTATATAATTTTGGGGGAAGATTATTTCATAATTAAGTTGTGATTCAGGCTTATCTGAGACTTAGTATCTTGCCATGTGAGCTGGTTATGGAATGTGGAAACATAATTCTGCATGCATTTGGTCACAGTTGAGACCTCAAGGGTCCTACAAAGCTGTGATGCTAAAGGGCGAGATTACATCACCGGAAGACATTCTTCCCATCCAAGTACTAACCAGGCCTGACCCTGTTAGCGTCTGAGATCAGACGAGATCGGGTGCATTCAGGATGGTATGGCCATGGACTTGAAGACATTCTTGTTCCTTGAGAATTGAGTAATAGTAAAAAAAAAAAAAAAAAAAAAAAAAAAAAAAAAAAAAAGATTTCACCTGGTGGAAAAGATACATTCTTATTAACCTGACGTCTCGTCACACTGTCCTCATCAACATAAGACCACTGCTCCCCTCTGAGTCATCTGAAGTGATCCTCATCAACATAAGGTCTTTCTGGAAATAAGACCATTGTTGCCTTCTAAGTCATCTGATAACCCCTCACCATTTTCCTCAGTGTAAATGTGATCAATAGATACTGAGATTCTGGCTACTCCATGGCCTTTCATTCTCTGTGAAAAACTGGTTATTCCAGAACCCCATGGCCTTGCCATTTGTCTCTTGTTCTTTCTTTTCTCCATGTGCCATAACAACTTGCAGGAAATTGGGGACTCACTGTAGGGATCTTTGATAATACATAACTAATGTATAAAATTTAACAAATAATTATATTTAACTGAAGATAAAATAAATTATACTTTTACTAAACAAAGTTACACATTCACAGACTTTTCTCTCCCTATTTGCTCACGCTCTCCTTTTCCTCCTCTTTCTGCTACTCCCTTTAGTATTTCCATTTCCACACATATAAAGTATAACCTATGAATTTGATGTTTCATTCTACTTTGTATACTACATATTTGTCTAGGTAATTTAGTATTCCTCACAAGTAAGTTTCTTGGATAATTAAATAATGTCATATCATATAGATACAACTTAAAGGAATTTGGGGATTTTTAAAAATGAAATTTAAACAGATTTTTGTTATTTTCCAAGTCAAATTTATAAGATACTCGTAGCATGCTCTCCAAGGAGCTCTAATAACCTTCTTAATCTTCTCCAACCTATTCTCCGTACTGCAGTCTACTATATGGCTGTTCTTAAAATAGTAAGCACAGATTTTGTTATGATTTACACATCCCTGGAGGATCTTGCTCCTGCTTACATCTCCAATTTCATCTTTAATGTTCCATTTTATTTCCTGAGACCTCATGACATGATCTTTGCTAATTCTTTTTTCTCTAGCAATGGTAATAATTTGTGTTTATCAGAAACAGAAAAGAATTTGTGCTGACTCACATTCTTTCCAACCACTAGTTCTATTAGATTTTCTTAGCTTATGCTAGTGGACATAAAGTTTATCTCATCTGCAACTTGATTAGCTTTCCCTAAGTCAAACTTCATGTGTAATCATGTATTTCTTCCTCAGTGGCAGTCTACTTGGCTACAGGACTTCATCTTTTCTTGTTGTATTTGTTATATGTTTTTGAATGAACGCCTTTTGAATCCCAAATATCTACTACTAGTTTAAAATATTTTTGTTTTTCTTAGTATGTCTTTTAATAAAAATTCTTTTTAATTTTAATACAATTTGTTGATCTTTTATGACTAATATATGCTTGCATTCTTTAGAAAATTCTTCACCTATGTACATCCACCTAATCTTCCACCTAAAAGATTAAGTTTTTTATAATTCATTAATCTTCTTGGATTTGGAGTGTGTGTGTGTGTGTGTGTGTGTGTGTGTGTGTGTGTGCTGTGTGTAAACACTTGTGAGTTAAAGGTCTAACATCCTTTTTCTTCCAAAATGGATAACTAGATTTTCAATGTCCATTTTTTATTGTGTCATTCATGAAAGTCCATATATGTATGCTTATGAGCCCTGTATACTGTTCTACTGGTTAATTTGTCTATTTTTGCATTAATATTCCTCAGTCATAGTTGCTGTAGCTCTACAATAAATATTGGTATCAGATTACTCGCTATGTCTTTTTTTTTTTTTGTTAGACAGGTATAGGCCATTTTTATTCCATATCAGGTTTATAATTTTACATATTCCACCGGAAAATTTTGTTGCCATTTTAATTGGAGTTATATTGAAGGATAGATAATTTAGAGGATAAATAACATTCTCACAGTATTAAATATTTATAATCTATTTATCTAGTTATTATATCTTTCAATTTACTTGTATCTTCCTGTTATGTTTTATAGTGTTATTAGTTTCTATATAAACTCACAAATAGTTTCTATGTAAATCATAGTTTCTATATAAATTCATAGTTTCTATAGAAATCTCATAAATTTTATTGAGTTGATACCTAAATTTTTAAGTCTTATTGCTTTGTAAATATGATCTCTTTAAAATTTTATTTTCTGAGATTTATTCTTAGAATATAGAAATGCAATAGATTTTTAAATATTGAACATATATCCAGTTACCTTTAGGTTATTTATAACTCTTGTATATGAATATTATTAGGTTTTATACAGAAATTTCATTTGAATATAGCGAAGATTTTAGTTTTTCATTTTCAATATTGTGCTTGCTTTATTTATTATACTACTGAGGACCTCAAATATGATTTTTTACAGAAGTGATGTACCAAGTATTTTATATGGTGGTCAGCTATATTCATTCTCATATTTTCTAATTTTGGATTATGTTACTTTGAGAAATTATCTTCTAATATTAGAAATTTACTATGGTATTTTCTCCCACATCTGTTGAGGTAGTGTACTAGGTTTTCTCATTTAATCTTTTAAATGAGGTATCGTAATATGTTCCTCTACTCTGTGTATTTTCTAATACATTATTATTTAAATGTAGAATGATGTTTAATATTTTGCAATATTAAATCTATTTGAATTCCATGGATAAACATTTTGTACACTCCTAGATTTAATTTGTAAAGTTTTTGGTCAGATTTTTTTGCATCTATATTCTTAAAGGTAATGGCTACTTTTCATTGCCTCTTTTTCCACTGTCTGGTTTAAGTTTCACTTTCACACTATAACAGCTTTGCAGGCTAACTAGACATATTTCTGGTATTCTTTCACACTTTAAAAGGTTTTACATAAGATCATCATCTATTCATTGAAATCTTAGCAAAACTAATCTATAAGAAGCATTTAGAAATGATACTATTTCTGTGTGAAAACTTTTTTTTGCAGCAGTTAACAATTTATTACTACAGTAAGAACTACATAGTCTAAATAATTTAAATCTCTCTTTTATCTCAATCTCTCCCTTATTCATTAAAAAAATTATTCAGTTATTTTTTATGTTTTTTTAATTAAGGGGAAAAATTTTAAAAATTAGCAGGATATATAATAGTAACTTTTTTGGATTTCCTATTAACTTGTTTTGAAGTCCTGTAATATTCCCAATATCTTGTTTTGACTGATTAGACTCTGTTCCATTCTGTATGATAGTATCAAGTTTGAGGGTATAGGCAACTACTTTGAAGGCAATAAGATTCACTAAGATGCCCATTCTGGTTTGACTATTGTCTCCTTTGGAAGTCCTGTAATGTTTCCAATGTTTAAGTTTTATTGGTCTTGTTCTCTACTGTTTTGTTCAACTTTATAATACCTAATGAGATCGACAATTCTTTTTAAGGAAACAAGAGACATTATGGTAACCATTATTGATAACCTTGTACTCTGTTCTATATCATGTGCTATGTCTATCCTTGGTTTTGACTGACAGCTTTGTTTTGCCATATTTGACTTTATTCTCTCCCCCCACCCCGAAAGTAATAAGAACTAAGGAGTAATAAAATCCAAAATGTGTAAATTTTGTTGTAAAAAAGAGAGGGGGAAAAAAAAGAGCTCTAACGGATATAACAGCAAGTGTGTTTAGGGGTGTTAAATAGCTGACCATATTAATGTTTTTGGTTGGATCATTGAACACAACTGTTTGCAGTCTCACTGTTTGAATGTCCACTTTGTATGCTTTGATACTGTGACTTGAGCGACTATCTCTAAGATAATAATATGTAATCTATTAACTAGTGATTTCTTACTGTTTTTTTTGTAGTTCTGTATTACTTGTACCCTTACACCGCTTTGTTTTGTTTTGTTTTTTCTTTTTCCTTTTAAATAAAATTTAAAAAAATTAAATCTACAAAATATCGCTTAAATTAATTTCATCCAACTTTTAAAATATATTCACTTCCTAATTATTTATACTAATACAGAAAAACTCATCAATTTCAATATATACATATTGAAATATATATATATTTGATATATATATATATTATATATATTATATATTTGATATATATATATATATCAAATATATATATATGGGGATCAAACTCATGACTATATATATATATATATATCAAATATATATATTATATTATATAATATATATATTATAAATATATATATTATATATTTGATATATATATATATCAAATATATATCAAATATATATATATGGGGATCAAACTCATGACCTTGCACTTGCCAGGTGAGCTCTTATGCCACTGAGCTAAATCCCCAGGCCAAAACATATATCTTTTTATAAGCATTGATATGACAAAGATGTAATCTTACCCATAATATATTCATTCAGGTTTTCCTGAAGATGATGCTAGCAAGCCAAAGTTACCATTTTCAGTCATTTCAAATATTTGCAAGCATGTAAAATAATACCATACTTATTACTACCTTTTTTATTTAAAGAAATAAAAAAACAAGATAAAATAGAAAAAAGGATAGAAGGAATACAGAATTTCAAAGAAAAGTATTAACATTAAGAAATTACTAGTTGATAATTACATGTTGTCCTCTTAGAAACAGTTGTTCAAGTTACAAAATCACAGCACAAAAAAATGGACACTCAAACACTGACAATGCAGATGATTCTTTTTCTAAATTTTTTTATTTTAAAGAGATTAACACAAAGCAGGACATAACAAAGCAGATTAAATCAGAAAATTGCAAGTAACACAGCATTTTACAAGACAATCCATACTGAACAGTAACTACCATAATGTCTCTTTCTTTGAAACAGTTGAGCATAGCTTCATATACGATAGTATCAAACATAACAAATCAGTATAAAACCATTCAAGAGAATGAAAATATTACAGGGCTTTCAGAATCAAGTAGCAGAGAATGAACAGTGGCTACTATCTTATCTCATTTTCCGTAGAAAATTTGTTTATACTATCACACATAATAATGTCAAATAAGATATGACAGGATAGAACCAAAGGAAACAGAAAAAATAAAAGCATAGTAGGAATTCAGAGTAAGATGATACTAAATCAGCACTGGCTATTCTACTGTTGTTTTATTTAAAATAGCTGTTCAAACTATCACAGATAATAAAATCAAACAAACTAGGATAAAACCATTCCAACTAATGAATGCAGACACTATAATGCTTCAGAGCAATGTAATGGGGAATCATGATTACTATAAATTCTTATGTACTCTTACCATTTCTTACACTAGGAATACTATATGGTATTTATACATGTGAATTTGATTTATTTCACATATGAGTATGGTCTCAATTTGCGTCCATTTATTTATAAATACCTCAATGTGATCATTCTTTGTAGCTGAGTAGTACTCCATTGTATAAAAATAACACAGCTTTTTTATCCATTCCTCAGTTGATGGACACTTAGATTATTTCCAAGATCTGGTTATTACAAATTGTGCTGCTATAAACATGGGTGCACATATACCACTGTGGCATGATGTTTTCAGTTCTTCTGTGACAATGCTAAGAAGTGCAATAGCTGGGTCAAATGGGACTTCCAATCCCAGCATTTTGAGGAATCTCCAGACTGACCTCCACAATAGCTGCACCAGTCTACACTCCCACCAACAGTGTAGGAGAGTTCCTTTTTCACCATAACCTCTCCAGCATTTGTTGTTGGTAGTTTTCTTGATCCTGGCCATTCTTTCAGGAGTGAGATAGAATCTCACTGTGGTTTTAATTTGCATTTCTCTAATGATTAATGATGATGAACATTTTTTTTTCTTATAACTCTTTGCCCTTTGTATTTCTTCATCTGAGAATTGTGTGTTCATCTCAGATGCCCATTTTTGGATTAGGTCTTTGAATTTCAGGGGTCCGATTTTTAAAATTATTTATATGTTTTAGACAGAAGTCCTTTGTCTGAGGGAGAGTTCACTAAGATTTTTTCCCAGTTTGTGGGTTTTCTTTTCACTATGCTGGAGATTTCTTTTGACATTTTAATAAGATGTGATCCCAGCTATTGATTCAGGGAGGTATTTCCCATGCAGTTTGATTCCTGTTCATGAATTCCCTACCTACCCCTATGTCTTCAAGATTTTTACCTAATTTACCTTCCAGTAGATTTAGTGTTTCTGTTTTAATACTCAGATCTTTGATCCATTTAAATTTTAATTTAGTACATGGTGATAAGCATGGGTCTTGTTTTAGTTTTGGGCATATAGAGAGCCAGTTTTTCCAACACCATTTATTAAAGAGACTGTCATTCTTCCAGTGAATATGTTTGGCCCCTTTATCAAAGATAAGGTGGTTGAGTGTGTTAGTAGTTGTGGTTGTATCTTCTAATCTATTCCATTGGTCTTTAGATCTCTTTTTTTTCCAGTACCATGTTGATTTTATTACAGTTGCTTTGTAGTATAACTTCAGGGATTGTGATGCCTCTTGCCTTGGCTTTGCTGCTTAGAATTGCCTTTGCTATTCTAGGGCTGTTCTGGTTCCAGAGGAATTTTAGGAGTGATTTCTCTAGATCTATGAGATATGTTGTTGGTACTTCATTGGGATTGTATCAAATCCAAATAATGGTTTTGGGAAAATGGCTATTTTTATGATATTTACTCTTCCTATCCATGAGAAAGGGATGTCTTCCCATTTTCTGAGATCCTCTTCAATTTGTTTCTTCAGGGTATTATAATTTTCCCTGTATAGATATTTTACCTCTTTTTGGAGATTAATTCCTAACTATTTCATTTTTTGGATGTTAGTGTGTAGGGTGTGGCTTCTTTTATTTCTCTCTCAGTGACTTTGTTGTTAGTGTCCAGAAATGCTATTGATTTTTGAGTATTGATTTTGTATCCAGCAACATTGCTGAATTTATTTATTGTGTCTGGGAGTCTTTCAATGGAGTTTTTGGGGTCTTCTATGTAGAGTATCATGTCATCTACAAATACTGATAATTTAACTTCCTCTTTTCCTATCTTTACCCTTTTTATTTCTGTCTCTTATTACTCTGGCTAGTATTTGCTGTACTATGTTGAATAGGAGTGGTGATAAGGGACATCCTTGTCTTGTGCCTGATTTTGAGGTAAAGACCTTCAGTTTTGGGCCATTTAATATGATGCTGGTTGTTGGTTTGTCATAGATGGCTTTTATCATATTGAAGTAAAGACCATCTACTCCAATTTTCTGAAAGGTTCTTAGCAAGAATGAGTGTTGAACCGTATCAAAAGCTTTTTCTGTCAAACAAAACAGAATAGAGTAAAATCAGTCAAAACAAGATGGTGAGAGCAATATAGGGCTTCAAGTTTGAGGGTATAGGCAACTACTTTGAGGGCAATAAGATTCACTGTATGCGCATTCTGTTTTGACTATTATCTTCTTTTGAAGTATTGTAATGTCTCCATTGTTTAGGTTTTATTGGTTTTGTTCTGTACTGTTTTTTTCAATTTTATTATACCTGATGCTATAGGCAATTCTTTTTAAGGTAGCAAGAGACATTATGGTAACCATGGTTGATTACCTTGCATTCTGCTTTTACATCATGTACTATGTTCATCCTTTGTTTTTACTGACTCTGATTTGTTTTGCCACATTTGGTTTTATTCTCTTCCCCCAAAAAAGTAGTAAGAACTGTGGGAGTAATAAAACCCAAAATGTGTAATTGTTACTATAAAAAAGGGAAGAAAAGAAAGTGCTCTACAGGATACAATTGCAAGTGTGTTTAGGTGTGTAAGATAGATGACCATATTACTAACACAACTGTTTGCAGTCTCACTGAATACCCACTTTGTATGCTTTAATTTTGTAACTTGAACAATAATTTCTAAGATGACAATATGTAATCAATTAACTAGTGATTTCTTATTGCTTATTTTTTTTTGAAATTCTGTATTACTTGTACCTTTTTACTCTTTTGGTTTTTTTTAAATAAAAAAATTTTTTTTAAATTCCATGAGGCAAACGGTTTAAAAACAAAAGCTTTTTCTGCATCTATAGAGATGATCATGTGATTCTCACTTTTGGCTTTATTGATATGGTGGATTACATTTATTGACTTATGTATGTTGAACCATCCCTGTATGCCTGGGATGAATCCCACTTGGTCGTGGTGCATAAACTTCCTGATGATTTGTTACATCCTGTTTGCCAATATTTTATTGAGGATTTTTCACCTGTGTTCATTAGGAAGATTTGCCTGTAGTTTTCTTTTTTAGTTGAGTCTTTCTCAGCTTTTGGTACTAGACTAATATTTGCTTCCAGGAATGACTTAGGAAGAATTCCTTCCCTTTTTATTTCATTGAAGAGTTTTTGGAGTGTTGGCATTAAGTCTTCTTTGCATTTCTTATAGAATGCTGCAGTGAATCCATCTGGGTTCTTCTTTGTAGGTAGAGACTTAATTACATTTTTTGTTTCACTAATAGAAATTGGTTATACAGCAGTTTTACATCTTCTTGACCCAGCTTTGGTACTTTATGTGTTTCTAGGAATCTGTCCATTTCTTCTGTGTTATTGAATCTATGAGAGTAGAGGTTTATTCTTTCAAAGAACCAACTCTTTGATTCATTGGTTTTTTTTTTTGATTGTTTTCTTAGTGTCTATTGTATTAATTTCTGCTCTGATTTTTATAATTTCCTCCCTTCTTTTGGCTTTGCACTTGACTTGCTCTTCTTTTTCTAGATGTTTGAGGTATAGCAACAGGTTGTTTATTTGTATTCATTCTGTTTTCCTGATGTGGGAACTCAGTGCAATAAATTTTCCTCTGAGGACGGCTTTCATTGCATCGCACAGATTCCAGTAAGTTGTATTTGTATTTTCGTTTGCTTGTAGGTATTGTTTAAATTCTTTTTTAATTTCCTCTGTGACCCACTGATTGCTCAACAGTGTATTATTCAATTTCCATGTGTTTGTGGAATTTTTGCAGTTTCTTTAATCATTAATTTCTAGTTTCATGGTGCTATGATCTGATAACATGCATGGGATAATTTCAATTCTTTTGCATTTATTTAGATATATTCTGTGTGCTAGTATATTTCCTATTTTAGAGAATGTCCCGTGTGCTGCTGAGAAGAATGTATATTCTGATGTTGTTGGATGAAACACTCTGTATATGTCTACCAAGTCCATTTGTTCATAGGTGTGATTCAGTTCTGTTATTTCTTTGCTGGTTTTCTGTCTGATTGATCTGTCCCTTGGTGTCAATGGTGTGTTAGGTCTCCTATTGTAATTGTGTTATTGCTAATGTGATTTTTCATTTCTATTAATACTCATTTTGTATAACTGGGTGCTTTGGGATTTGGTGAATATATATTTAACATAGTTATCTCCTCCTCTTGAAGTTTTCCCCTAACCAGTATATAGTGACCTTCTTTCTCTCTTAGGGTCCTTGTTGGTTTGAAGTTCACATTATCTGCAAACAGAATAGCTAGCCCTGCTTTTTTTTCAGTTTCTGTTACATGAAGTATTGTTTTCCATCCTTTGACTTTCAGTCTGTGAGTTTTCTTTTGGGTTAGATGGGTTTCTTGCAGATAGCACATGGTTGGATATTGTTTCTTGATCCATTCTGCCAATCTGTTTTGTTTAATTGGTGAATTGAGACCATTTACATTAATGGTAATACCTGTTATATATTAGCTTATTGTTGACATATTATTTTTCTGCGTTGCATCTTTATTTTTTCATTCTGTTTAGTTGTCTACCTCACTTAGTGGTTTTTTCCTACGTGTATCCAGACTGTCCTTCAGTATTCATTGCCGGGTTGGTTTGGTGTTCATGAAGTTCTTCAGCTGTTCTTTGTCATGGAAGTATCTTATTTCTCCATCCATTTTGAAGGACAGTTTTGCAGGATATATCAGTGTAGGTTGAAAATCATTTTCCTTTAGGATCTGAAATACTTCACTCCATGCTCTTCTTGACTTCATTGTTTGTGTTGAGAAGTCTATTGTGATTCTGATAGGCTTTCCTTTATAGGTGATCTGTCTTTTCTCTCTGATAGCGTTTAGTATTCTATTCTTATGTTGGATTTCTGGGATGGTGATTATTATATGTCTGGGAGTAGTTTTATTTTGGTTATGACTATTTGGAGTTCTATATGCTTCACTAATCCTAATGTCAGTTTCCATTCTCATGTTTGGGAAATTTTCAGCTGTTACTTCTGTAAATAGCCTTTTGATGTCATTTGTGTTGTTCCCTTCTTTTTCATTTATTCCTATCAATCTTATGCTGTTTTTCTTTACATCATGTTGCAGCAGTTGAATTGTTATTTCCTGATTACTTGTTATTTTAAAATGATCTTTCCTTTCCTGTTCACTAGCTGCAATCTTGTCTTTGAGGTCTGAAATTCTATCTTCACTTTTGTTGATTTGATTTTGACAACTTTTGATGGAATTTTTGATTGCCTGTATATCTGTTAGAATCTGTTTCATGTATTCTGTTTGTTTCTTATATTGTTCATCCAGGGATTCTATCTTTTTGCATTGTTCCTCTAATTATTTAACTGTGTCTTCTTTAGGTGTGTTCAGCATCTCTGTCACTACTTTTATCATTTCTTTTTTTACCTGGGAGATTATTTCTAGTTTAAATTCCTTTAAAGCTTCCTGGAGTTGCTTCTTTATTTTAGTTGGTATTATTACAGGTATTTCACATGTGTGGCAAATATTTTCTTCTATATACATGGCTCCTAGGCTTTCTTGGGATGGGATGGAGGTTTGAGACTGCATTTTGGTCTTTCATTTTGTCATTTTCCTATATTTCTGTGTTTCGAGTGTTGTTCCAAGGCTTCCTGGATATGTTGGAAAATCATCTCCTATGCCCTAGGCTCATAGGACTGAATGGAGGTAGATGAGCATGGTGCATTCAGATCTTCAGGCCCTCCTGTGCCACCTTCATTGTTCTGGGTAGTTTTCATGGCACCTCACCACTTCGAATGATGGGCTAAAGCTCTCCCTGGACAAAGACCAATGCCCTGGAACTCACTTCACCTGCTGTCAACTTCTGTAATTGAAGAAGGTTGCTGGGTGTTATCTACTCAGGCCACAAAACCTCCCAAAGCTAGTCTAGTGTGGCTGGGAGCTGCCTGGGTCCATTCAACCCAGCTATTCCGCTCTTGGGTATTTGCCCCCCAAAACTGAACAGATCATGCCACAGTGATATATGTGCACCCATGTTTATACCAGCACAATTTGTAATTGCTAAATCTTGAAAAAAACCAAAATGTCCATCAACTACAAAATGGATGAAAAATATGTGGTAGTTTTATACATGGAATATTACTCAGCTATAAAAAGGACAATCTTGACATCTTTATAGGTAAATGAAGGCAACTTGAGACTATCCTCAAGTTTAATTCTAGTTTATTGAGAAATATCCATGTTGATTTCCATAGTGGCTGCACCAGTACACTCCCACTAGCAGTCTATACTCCCACTAGCAGTGGAGAAGAGTTCCTTTTTGCCCACAGCTTCACCAACATTTGTTATCAGTTGTTTGCTTGATGGCAGCCATTCTTTCTGGATTGAAATGAAATCTCAAAGCTATTTTAATTTGCATTTCTTGAATGACCAATGATGGTGAACATTTCTTCATATATTTATTTGCCATTTTTGTACCTTCATCTGTGAAATGTGTGTTCATCTCAGAAGCCCATTTTTGAAAAAGATCTTTGAATTTGAGGGACTTGATGCTTTTCAATTCTTTATATACTCTAGATATAAGTCCTTTGCCTGAGGGATTGTTGGCTAAAATTCTTTCCCATTCTGTGGGTTTTCTTTTCACTTTGTTAGTGATATCTTTTGAAGTGCAAAAACTTTTTAATAAGATGTGATCTCAGTTGTTGATTCTCTGAAGTATTTCCCATGCAGTTTGCATTTTGTTCATGAATACCCTGCCTATGCCTATGTCTACAAGTTTTCTGTCTTTCCAGTCTTCCAATATTTAATGTTTTCTGGCTTGATATTTAGATCTTTGATACACTTAGACTTTAGTTTAGTGCATTGTGGTAGGCATGGATCTAGTTTCAATCTTCAGCATGTGGAAAGCCAGTTTTTCAACACCATTTATTGAAGAGGCTATCCTTCTTCTAATAAACATATTTAGCCCTTTTGTCAGATATAAAGTGCCTGAGTGTCTTTGTAGTTGTGTTTCTATCTTCTAAACTGTTCCACTGATTCTCAGGTCTGTTTCTTTGCCAGTACCATGCTGATTTTATCACAGTGACTATGTAGTACAATTTCAAGTCAGGAACTGATATACTTCCTGCCTTGTCTTTGTTGCCCAGAATTGCCTTTGCTATTCTAGGTCTCTTCTAGGTCTAGGTCACTCCTATGAATTTTAGGAGTGTTTTCTCTAGATATGTGAGGTATGTTGTTGGTATTTTGATTGGGACTGCATTAAATCTGGATAACATTTTTGGGAGTATGACCATTTTCACAATATGGGTTTTTCCTTTCAAATGCAAGGAATATCCTCCCATTTTCTAATGTCCTCTTCAACCTCCTTTTTTAGGGTAGCATGATTTTTGGCATATAGATCTTCTACATTCTTGGTTAGGTTGATTCCTAGGTATTACATATTTTAGATGCTATTGTGAAAGGCAGTATTTCCATAATTTCTCTCTCAGTGAGTTTTCCGTTTGTGTATAGGAATGCCTTTGATTTTTGAGTGTTGACTTTATATCCGGCTATACTGCTGAATTTGTTTATTACCTCTAAAAGTCTTTTAATGAAGTTTTTTGAGTGTTACATATAAAGTCTCATGTCATCTGAAAATAATGATAATTTAACTTCTTCCTTTTTTATCTTTATTCCTTTTATTTCTCTCTCTTGTCTGATTGCCCTGGCTAATATTTCCAGAACTATAATGAATAGGAGTGGTGATTGTGGACATCTTTGTCATGTTCCTGATTTTAGAGTGAAGGCTTTCAGTTTTGGACCATTTAGTATAATTTTGGCTGTTGGTTTGTCATAGGTGGTCTTTATGAAATTGAGGTAAATACCATCTATTCTGAGTTTCTATAGGATTTTTAGCATGAACAAGTGTTGGACTTTATCAAAAGCTTTTTCTGTGTCTGTTAAGATAATCATGTGATTTTTGTTTTTGACTCTGTTGATGTGGTGTATTACATTTATTGATTTGCATATGTTAAACCATCCCTGCATTCCTAGAATAAATTCCACTTGGTCATGATGTACAATCCTCTTGCTGATTTGCTGCATTCTATTTGCCAGTATTTTATTAATTATCTTTGGATCATTAGGGAGATTGGCCTATAGTTCTCCTTTTTGGTTGGGTCTTCCTCTGGTTTTCCTTTCAAAGTAGTACTTGCCTCCAGAAATGAGTTAGGGAAGATTGCTTCTCTTTTGATTTCATTGAAGAGTTTAAGAAGTACTGGCATCAAATCTTCTCTAAATTTCTTGTAGAATTCAGTCATGAATCCATCAGGTCCTGGAGTTTTCTTTTTCACTATGTTTTTAGTTACATTTTCAATTTCAGTAGCTGATATTGGATTATTCAAAATTTTTATATCTTCTTGATTGAGCTTTGGTAGTTTATATGTTTCTAGAAATCTGTCCATCTCCTCTGTGTTTTCCATCCTATTTGTGAGTACAGATTTTTGAAGTAGGTATTCATGATCTTTTGAATTTCTTTGGGATCTGTAGTGATTTCCCTCTTTTCAGTCCTTATTACATGAATTTGACTTTTTTTTCTTTTTCTTTATAAGGTTGGCTAGAGGTTTATCAATTTTGTTTATTCTCTCAAAAACCCAGCACTTTAATTCATTAATTTTTTTGTATTTTTTTAAGTTCCAATTGCATTAATTTCTGCTCTGCCCTTTACAATTTCCTCTCTTTATGAGCTTTGGGTTTTACTTGCTCTTACTTTTCTAGAAGTTTGAGATGTGGCATCAGGTTGTTTAATTGTACTCATTCTATATTCTTTATGTAACTATTTATTTCTATTCATTTCCATGTTAAGACCACTTTCATTGTGTCCCACAGGTTAAGGTATGTTGTGTCTGCATTTTCATTGAATTGCAAGTATTGCTGTGTTTCTTCTTTAATTTTACCTGTAGCTCACTGGTTGTTCAGAAAGTTGTTATTTAACTTACATGTATTTATGCAGATTTTACAATTTCTTTTGACATTAATTTTTTTTATAATTTTTTTATTTAAAGTCAAAAAAAGAAAGAAAATAAAATTTAAAAAAACAAAGCAGTAAAAGGGTACAAATAATACAGAATTTCAAGGAAAAAAATACAGTAAGATATCACTAGTTAATAGGTTACATATTGTCATCTTTGAAATAGTTGTCCAAATTATAAAATTAAAGCATGTAAAGTGAACATTCATACAATGAGATTGCAGACAGTGCCGATCAATGATCCAACAAAAGTTCAGTAATATGGATTTCCATCCTACACACTCAAACATACATGCAGTTATATCCTTTAGACCACCTTCCTTTCCTCTCTTTTTAATAACAATTACACTTTTGGGGTTTTTTTTACTCCCATAATTCTTATTATTTTTTTGGAGAGAATAAAACCAACGTGGCTAAACAAAACAGAGTTGGTTAGAACAAAAGGATGGACATAGTACATGATGTCAAAATAGAATATCAGGTGATCTAAAATGGTTACCATTGTGCCTCTTGTAATTTTTTTAAAAAGTTGCCTATATCATCAGGTATAATAAAATTGATCAAAACAGTACAGAACAAGACCAATAAAACCTACACTGGAGACCTTACAGGATTTCAAAAGAAGATAATAGTCAAACCATAATGGACATCTTAGTGAATCTTATTTCCTTCTAAGTGGTTGCCTATACCTTGACATTAATTTCTAATTTCAGTGCACTATGATCAGATATTATGCATGGGATAATTTCAGTGCCTTAGCATCTACTTAAGAATGTTTTATGGGTTAATATATGGTCTATTTTGGAGAATGTTCCTTGTGCAGCCAAGAAGAGTGTATATTCTGATGTGGCTGGGTGGAACATTCTGTAATTGTCTACTAAGTCCATTTGCTTATAGGCATGACTCAGTTATATTATTTCTTTGCTGACTTTTTGTCCAGTTGAACTATCTCTTTGTTACAGTCAGGTATTAAAGTCTCCTATTACAATTATGTTGTGTATTTGGTTTTTCATGTCCATTAGTATTTGTCTTTTATAGTTGGGTGTGCCTGCACTTGTTGTGTATATATTTATAATTCTTAGTTCCTCTTCTTGAAGTTTTCCACTAACAAGTATGCAGTGACCTTCTTTATCTTTCTTAATCATTTTAGGTTTGAAGTTCACATTGTCTGCAAACATAATAGTTACCCCTGCATTTTTTGGGGTTTTGTTGCATGGAATATTGTTTTCTATCCTTTGACTTTCAGTCTATGAGTTTCCTTTTGAGTATTATGTGTTTCTTGTATACAGCATATTGTGGGACCTGTTTCTTCATCCATTCTATCAACTTTTTTCTTTGATAGGTGAATTGAGGCATTTACATTTATGGATATAACTGACATATACTGGATCAACTTTGTCATGTTATGTTCCTGTTATTTGTTTTCTGCTTTTCCCCTGGTTTAATTTCTTGCTCTGCCTGATGGTGTCTTTCTATTGTTGTTCTGGAGAGTGTGGTCATTTTTTGTGTCTATTTAATATGTCTTTCAATAATCTTTCTAGGGTTGGTTTGGTGGGCATGAATTTCTTCAGTTGTTCTTTGTCATGGAAGTATCTTGTTTCTCCATTACATTTGAAAGACAGTTTTTCTGGGTACATGAGTCTGAGTTGAAAGTCTTTTTCTTTCAGGGCTTGGATACTGCATTCCAAGCTCACGGCTGAAAGTTTGCTGTGATTATGATGGGCTTTCCTTGATAGGTGATTTGTGTCTTTTCTCTAACAGCTTTTAGTATTCTGTTTTTATATTGTACATCTGGGACTCTAATTATAATATGCCTGGGTGTAAATTTATGTTAGTTGTGACTATTTGGCAGTCTACATGCTTCACTTATCTGTATATCAGATTTTTTCCCATGTTTGGGAAATTTTCTTCTATCGCTTCTGTGATAGTTTACCTGTGTCATTTGCATTGACTCCTGCATCTTCACTGATGCCTATTTGTCTTTTTTATCTCAGCATCATCCTGAAACTGCTATACTGTCATTTCCTGCTGCCTTGTTGTTTTTAAAATTCTACTCTTCCATGATTATTAACTGTGATCCTGTCCTCAAGGTCCGAAATTCTATCCTTAGCTTCATTTAAATGTTTTTGCCACTTTTCAATAGAATTTTTTTGTTTCTTGGATATCTCTTTGAATTTGTTTCATAGCTTGTTTTCTATGTTGTTGTTTCAAGGTTTCAATCAATTTCCCATATTCTTGTATTTTTTTTATCTATTTCTTCTCTGGCTAAGTTGAGCAACTTCTTTATTAAGGTCGTTATTTCTGCCTTCACATAGCAATATTTCTAATATGATTTCCTCTATAGCCTCATGAATTTGTTTTTTATTTCATTTGCTATCTTTTTGGAGATTTCTGGGGTGTGAGTTTTAAAATCCTTTATTTCAATGTTGCCTGTACTTTCTCCTGATGGGCTAGATATTTGAGATTGCATTATGTCTTTTTGTTTTGTCATTTTCACCTTTTGTGTAACTATTTGGACTTTCAATCCCAATAATATCAACTGTACATAGTGTGAATCTTAGGGCCCTACTGTGTGGTTGGTGTTTGTCCAATTGCTGAGTACCAAAATGAAGAGGAGAGCCAGTCTCCTGAATTCTTCCTGCAGGGCTTATTGGGTGAGTCCTGTATTCTTCCTGGGCTAACTAGCCTAGAAGTATTGAAATAGGTCAACCCTTAGTTTTTGTTGTTGCTATGTCTTCAGGTTATTGAAGGTCACCAGATCTCCCTGTCTATAGTGTTTGTATCAGCTGAGGCCCTACTGTGTCACTGGGTGTCTCATAAGCTCTTTTAATTTTCTCCAAGTTGGGAGAGGCCTTATTGTTGCATTCCTCAACCTGTCTAATGTTCTCTGTGTGGAGGAGGGGATCATCCACCTTCTTGCCAGGTTCGTCAAGGTCTTGCAGTTAGAGGGAACTTCTATTTACCCATTGCAGACCTCTATTTTAGGAGCAAATTCATTACACTGACTGCAGCCTACTGAAGTCTTGTTTGGGTGAGGGATTCCTGTGTCTCCATTTGAGCCAGCATGGTAATCCGCTGTAGTCCAAGGTTCTTGGAGAAGAGGTTGGAGCCAACAATCAATCACAATACTAGGTCCAGGAGATGGGGGGGTTCCTTGATGGGCAGCCCCATGGCGGCTGTCAGGGGCATCCCCGGTGTGCCAAGCCAAAGGGTGGGACCACAGCAGTGTTCTGGGTGTCCCAGGTGTGCTGGGCTGAGAGGTGGGCCCACAGTGGGTCCAGGTCATCTCAGGCATGCCAGGAGCATCCCAGTCATGTGCAACCAAGGGGCAGGCCTGCAGCTGTGGTCCTGGGGCATCCCAGGTATGCCAGGTGGAGGGCTCCTCACTACACTTTGCTTTGGCAAATATAATTAATTTTTATAATAGGTATGCAATTAGAGTATTTTATTTTAAATGAAATAATACATATTTTGTTTTAATTTTTGAGTTCTAAATCTAATACATACTAATAAGTATAAACAATTTGTTTAAATAACCTTAAGGTTTCTGGTACCTTAATAGTATAAGAGATCCTAAGACCAAAAATTTGAGACCACATGTTCTCATATAAACACATTTTAAAACTCTCTAACCGTCATTCTGCTGTCATTGTAAAAAACTAATAATAATATCTTTGAGTCTGTAGATAGTCAAGTCAGTATCCCCCACCATATAATCACTACATATATTTGAAAGGGGAGTAGCAGGAATCAAATTCACAACCTTGTGCTTGCCGGGCAGATGTTTATGCCACTCAGCTATGTCCCTAATCCTATAATTCTCTTAAATTTGTTTGCTTACATCAGAATATAAAAAGGTCCTTTGCAGCAATATGAAAACATTTTGAACTGAATTATACTGCTCATTGTTTTAAGTTTATTTGTTCAAAAGAACAAATTATTTTTCTACATAACTATTACAGTTTGGGTTATACTGATCATATCTCGAGGTATAATTAAAATGTGTTCCTCTGTTCTATGTATTTTCCAGTACATTATTTTCTAAATGGAAAAATATAAGTAGGTTAAATTTACTTCTTTTTAACAAAAAACCTCAGGTTTACCAAGGTCTGTGTTTATGATGTGGCTTGTCTTTGATATTCATTGCATAGATCTATTAATTTGCTGACTATTATAAAATGGTGATATAACTCTATTTCTTTTTCACTTAACAACTGAACTACTTCCATAAAAATTACTATTTACTCTTTATTTGGTGTTATTGTAACTACCTAACTTTGGATCTAGAATAATTATGGAAAACTGGAAAATTCATTTCATTTCCTTGAAGTGCCTTACCTAGGAGCATAACACTTATAAATGTATGCAGATGACAATTTTCATACCCAGAAACAGTCAACCTAAAGTGAACAACTTCCTCTTCAGTTTGATGCTAGCAAGATTGTTTTCTGCCTCTAGAGAGGTCCAGTGTCACAGAAGCATGAGAAAAAGCAGTCTTCTCACCAATATGTATGAAAGTCTTTAACTTAACACACTGAAAATCTGTAAGTTGGAAACCACTGTTAAGTTGTGTTTGTAAACTTATTTTGTTGAAATCTTTTGTCCCTCAGCACAGGACTGAAAACCTGATATAGGCTCAGTTGGAGTGAATCATAGTATCTGGGAAAAAATGTACTGTACCACTACACTGGCAGTTTCCTGCCAGCTCTAGAGAAGGTCATCAACATGCAAGTCATTATGTAGTCCAGCTGCAGGATGTAAGGGCAATGTTCTTTGAGCAGTGGATATTGTGAGGTCTTCCTATAGAACACAGTCTGTGTAATCATACTGTCAAGTTCTATCTGCCTTGACACACAGGAGCATCATCATATATTCTTCATACAGATGCTGTATGTTTTGCTCTTATCTTGCATAGACTGTCAGCACATACTTGAGGCCTGTGTCTTGGAGTGTGTTATCTAATTGATGCTTTATTATTTGTGTACAAACCATAAAATGCGAAAGATAATCTGAAAATCTTCAAAAAGGCTGAGCTCATGGGTGAATTCTCACAATTCAAAGGTCATGGTATGTCAAGTATTTTCAATCAGTTTTCTTCAAAAACTGGTCATAGAGTTCAGCAGACTGATTGAGAAGAGTCTGAAGATACATATTTCAGGATGGAATCAATATGCTCGCCACTCATTCACATTTGTGCAGCTTTGTTTCAATTCTAAGAATGGTAAGCAAACAAAACCAAACAATGCAAAGAAGTAATAGAAAATAATAATTCAAAGGTGATTATATTCAGGGTTTTAGTTCCAACTGTAGTGAAACATGAAAGAATTTCAGAGTGTAAGAAAAAGGCTCTGTGAAGCTTAAGACAAAGTCGACAGTTAGAAATGAGAGCCAAGCCATTGAAGTCTGTGATATCAACATGCAAGCATATCATTTCATAAATCTCTGAAGCTAAGAATGATTTGGCACAGTAACTTTCACAGTACAAAGGCTCATATACGCATTTTTTAACAAAAGTTCATAAAAACCTCATAAACCTTGTCTTTAAAGACTAAGCTCTTTCTTTAATTTGATCCCCACCTAAGTTTCATTTTATTTTTTTCTTTAATGAAATATTTTATGTATACAATTTCAATCAATTTACATAATACACATCAAAAGAAACTATATGGTGAATCTTAATTCCTACTTCACTCAGGAAGTAATTATTAATTACCTACAAGATACTTCCCAATTACTAGTGTAAAAGAAATTATAACTTTCTGAGTAGACATTACTTAAAAGAAAATAATGGAGAGTTGTATCAGGCACATTCCGAAAATAGTGACCTGAATTATGAGAGAGAGAGGCATTCATCAGTCAGAGGAGCACTCAAGAGGAGGCAGATTTTTTTTGTAGTCTTGAAGGGTGAGATGTTAACTAAAAGCAGGACAAAAGGAATTCCAGTTGAGGAGGAAAGAGATGGTAGAATGAGACTAATTAGGAACTCATGAAAGTGAGCAGAAGAAAGCAGGCTGGAAAACAGATGAAGATGTAAATCTAGTGGACTGAGGATTTTTTTTTCAAATAGAAAGTCACTAAAGATGCTAAAAAAGATAAATAGTAGGATGAAAGGATCCTAACAATAAGTGAGCAAAGATTGGTTTCCAGATAGGGGAATGGAAGGAAGAGAAAGAATTACATATAAGCTTGTCTTTGAATTCACATAATAAGAAAAATGGCATCACATGCTTTCCAAATTGTAACTTTAACCAATTCTTCCTTAACTCACTTATGTGACTGATACTCTCTCTTCGTTGTCTAGATGACATATCAGTTTTAATTCTGCCTAACAGAAACCTTCTCTCCTGTCCAAAGTCAGCTATTCTTTCTTGATTTGTCACCATATCAGGACATGTGATCACCATCTGTCCAGTTGCTCAGGTTAAAATTCTGGAGTCATCCTAGATTCCTTGATTTCCTTCATCTCCACCACGTTCCCAACATTACTGCCATTTAACTCATCAACAAGCAACACAAGACAAATATATTCCACATCAGTTTACTTCTCTTCATTTCTATTATTTTTCACCCTGGTCTAAGACAGTATTACCTCAAGCCTTGATTGTTACAAAAGTCTCCCATTTATTAGTTTTCCTTCTACTTTTGTTCCTCTATAATCTATGCAAAAGCCAGAGTAAAGATGTAAAGCACAAAAGTTTATTTCAACATCCTGCATCAAACTCTTCAGTATCCCTTTATTTCATTTAAAATAAAATATAAATGCCTCCACTAGCCTATCAAGTACACTATGATCTGATCTTATCTATTAATTCCCTCCTTTACTCTCTATTATCTTGCAATATTATCCTTTTTAATTATATTGAGATCTTCTCCTGTGTGGGGCATTTGCTCCTGTTCTCTTATCCTGGAGTTTTCTGCCTCTAGATCTCTGCAGAGCAGCTGGTCCCTCTAGTCACTCAGTCTTAATTCAGCTATCACAGCTTCATTGACATTCATTTGTAAGTCGCCCTTTCCAAAGCTCTGGCTGTATCACTTTCTATTAAAATACTCTAATTTTATTTACTTATTTCAGAGCATGCATTTCCAGTCTCATTTATTAGATTACTTTCTTAGTGTGCTCGCTTCGGCAGCACATATACTAAAATTGGAACGATACAGAGAAGATTAGCATGGCCCCTGCGCAAGGATGACACGCAAATTCGTGAAGCGTTACATATTTTTATTAAGTCGGGTTATATGGTGGTGAAGTACTAGGTTGCTGAAAAGTCATGCTTTGACCTCTATTGTTATATTGTTATGTCCTGTTTTATCTCAATCTCCCCCTTATTCTTTAAAAAAATTATTTAGTTATTTCTTATGTTTGTTTTAATTAAGGGGAAAAATTAAAAAAATTATGATATATAATAGTAACTCTTTTTGATTTCCTATTAACTTGTTTTGAAGTCCTGTAATACTCCCACGATCTTGTTTTGACTGATTAGACTCTGTTCCATTCTGTATGATAGTATCAAGTTTGAGGGTATAGGCAACTACTTTGAAGGCAGTAAGATTCACTAAGATGCCCATTCTGGTTTGACTATTGTCTCCTTTGGAAGTCCTGTAATGTTTACAATGCCTAAGTTTTATTGGTCTTGTTCTCTACTGTTTTGTCCAACTTTATAATATCTAATGAGATAGACAATTCTTTTTAAGGAAACAAGAGACAACGTTGATAACCATTGTTGATAACCTTGTACTCTGTTTTTACATCATGTGCTATGTCTATCCTTGGTTTTGACTGACAGCTTTGTTTTGCCATATTTGACTGTATTCTCTCCCCCCCAAAAAAGTAATAAGAACCAAGGAGTAATAAAATCCAAAATGTGTAAATTTTGTTGTAAAAAAGAGAGGGGGAAAAAAAAGAGCTCTAACGGATATAACAGCAAGTGTGTTTAGGGGTGTTAAATAGCTGACTATATTAATGTTTTTGGATCATTGAACACAGCTGTTTGCAGTCTCCCTGTTCGAATGTCCACTTTGTATTCTTTGATACTGTGATTTGAGCAACTATTTTCAATATGATAATATGTAATCTATTAACAGGTGATTTCTTACTGTTATGTTTTTTTTTTGTAGTTCTGTATTACGTGTACCCTTACACCACTTTGTTTTGTTTTGTGTTTTTCTCTTTTTCCTCTTAAATAAAAAAAAAAGATTACTTGTTTAGTTCTGTCTCCTTACACCAGCAGCATCACATGGAGGATAGGTATCATCTGTCTATTTTATCCTTCAGTAGTGCCTTGCATATAGTCAATTCCTATTAAATATTTGTAAAATACAAACAAAGCCTATGTTGTATATATCAATATAATTCTAGTTCTACAGAATTCCCATTCTGTGCTGTGCTCAAGGATTGGAAAATACAAGAGGAAGTGTACATTTTTCTGTGAGAGTTGTTAGACAGTTGGGGATCCCTTTCTCACAATGGAAAACTTTATTACCATGAAAAAAAGCAAAATAATAAATTGTAAAAAATACTGGGGGATCTTCACAGATCATTATGCATCCATTTCATGGGTTCTGTGAGTCTGCAAACAATCTGAAGAAGCACACATTACACTGTCCTGCTACTTTCTATAGGAGAGAGAAAAAACTGGCTTGTGGTCTATTATTATAGCAGGACTAGGGCTTGAGAGACAGCAGGATCAATGTTTCCCAGGGCAACAGCCTCTCTCACCCTCAGCTCCCAAAGGGCAGAGACCAAGGACCACATAATCACCAACGCCAGTGCTCTGACTTCTGGAGAATTTGCAGGCTCCAGGGTAAGTAATGAGTTAGGCCTGGCAGCATTATACGTTGCCTTCGAGATGAAGAAAAACAGAACAGGGATGGATGAGTGCCTGTGGGAAAAGAAGGGTATCAGCTCTCACATAAATAATCATGCCCTGCGTGACTGGCTTAAACAAAAATCTGGCAGCAAGAAAAGGAACTAAAGGAAGCGAAAAATAGCAGGCAATCCCCTCCTTTCTCATTGTTTAACATTCTAATGAAGAAATAAAATGCTGCTACCAGATGTATCATGCCATGGTATTAATTATCTCATTCTTCCATCATCAAGAGAGAATCAGTTCGTATCAGCATTAGCGTGAGACCACTTCAGAGAATGCACAATGCTGCAAGTAATTAGTAATCCAAGTTTTGCAACCTATGTGGACCCAGATTCAAATTACAGTTTTATCACTAAAGGCTATGACATCTTTTCCAATAGAGCTATTTTACTATTACTACATAAAATTCTTTAAGAAAAAAATATACCATCCAGATAAAATATTTAATTCAGCCCTGAACCATAGAGTTCTTCACAAATAATAATTTAAAAAAACACAGAATATAAAATTGCTATACTTTTTCTTCATGGAGAAAATAAAATAGTTTAAAAAGAATAAATTTTCTCCATAAAAAAATCTGATATCTTGAATTTAAAAGAAATTGAAAAGCTAAAAAGTGAGTGTTCTGCATTTAAAGTATTTAGAAAGCTTAAATCTAGAAAATCATGCCTCTTAAAATCAAACATGAACTACAGAATTTAAGAGTAATAACCAGTTATCAAAAAAAAGAATAGATGTAATTTTAGAATTAAAATATAAATTTTATTCCAATGCAATGTACTGCTATTATTAGACAAAGAGTTAAAAGTTTAATAATGGCTTTGAATAATTATTATCTACAAGAAAGTAGATTCCTTTTATGCACTACTGTTGGAAGCACCAAAAAATATGAACTATCTGGAAACAGTATCTAATGTATTTCAAACATTAAAAATGCTTCCCATTTGATCCAACAATTCCACTTACAGAAGATTATTATAAGGAAATAACAGAGGAAGATAACACTAAAATATTGATAAATGTCTTATATAATGTTTGACCTCACAAAAAAGTTAATTGCCTATCATTTGAGAATTAGCTACAGAAATTATGATAAATATTTTGTGGCCACTAAAAATGAAAATATAGGTATGCATTGATTGGTAATAAATGTTCATTATAGATTATTTATTTTAAAATTAAGTTAAAAATAATTCATGTTTATTGTTATTAAAAATAGTTATTTTATGTGTTTGAACAGAAATATGTTTGAAAACTACAAAATTTTAACATTGGTTATCATTTGTAGAACAACAGTTTACTTGTATCTTTTTTGTGCTTTTGTATTTTAAAACATTCTATAATGTTCAATAATTTTATATAAATAATAAATCTATTTAAAAATTCACTTATCCATTACTAAATATATTTTATAAGGTAATATCTAAGGCTAAATATTTATAACAAGTTCTTGGCAGGAATCTGTGTATAAGTTTGTATTTTTATGAATATAGAAGCTGTATACATCACTGAATTAAAAAGAGGGCTGCAGAGGAAATGAAAGGCATTGTGATGATATTAAAATAGTGAAATTGTTTTTATTTATCTATTTAAAGTTTTATCAGCATTTGTTTGCTTGACCAGGTACAGAGTCAGTTCTTATTTTGTCTTTTGAGGAAAATTATTTGCATATTATTAAATTATTTTTTATTCTACTATTACTTGTCCCAAATTACTTGACCAAAATATCACAGTAAAGAATATGTCATTGTGGCACTAACAAGGAATAATTCGCCTTGCATTGTTCAGTGTTCTTTGACTTTTAAAACTATCTTGTCTTCTGGAATCTATTGTCAATTCAAAAAAGATGCCAGTGTACTAGAAACTTACAAGAAGAAGTTATGCTATTGATGAGGAGTCCTTGAAGATCATAGGCACAACTATACGACAATTCAAAACAAAAAGGGCAAGAAAAAGATAGGAAGATAGGAAGATTTATAAATGAATACTTTTAAGGTTCATATTAAAATCCATCTCTTGTTTTTGAAGGCAATCAGAATTTTTAAAAGTACTGCATTGTTTCCCATTACAACTGATATCATCACTAACATCTACTGGATAAAAGACACCTGCCTCTTGCCTGTCTTGGGTGTTAGTGAGGTTGTAGCAGCCACTAAAAAAGAACTCAGATTTTGGCAACAAAAGTCATTTTTCACTTGAATTCTTTTACTCTTTTCTTCCAAGTCAATGTGTATTTAGTTAATGATTTTGATACCATTTGGACCAAAAATCATAATAGTGGAGCCAAATGTACAGCATATTTCATGGTATGTTTAGAATCAGGTCTACACTGCCAAAGTAAGGAAGAAAGCTGGAAAAATCTGAGTCGTACAGACAGCTCCTCTGGAAACTTCTAAGCATGAAGGGCTGCTTTGTCTGTCTAGAATGACCTGATTTATTAGACATTTTTCATTTGTATATAAAATAGTTTCCTTTCTGACAGAGTATTTGCGTTTCAGGAAACAACTAAATTTGTTTCACTATTCACCATCGAGTTGGAATGTGTTGACCAAAATAACACATTGAGAGAATGTGGTGACACACAATGAAAAAATCTTTACCACCAAGACCATGTGAGTTCTCTATCATCCGGAGGAAATATCAAAAAGGTCTAAATTCATTTCAAGACAATGCTTAAAACCAAGAAACAGTGGAAAATATATAAGATTTATTCAGTAAATATTAAAGTCTCCATATAATCATACACAGCACAATAGTATATAATAACTAGCTTCTTATTAAATTATAAGTATTTATACTTTTGGCCTTTTATCTCAGAGAAATGAAGCTTTATGCTTACATAATAACTTTTACATGAGAATTTGTAGAGAATCTATTTGTATTAAGCAAAAACTGGAAACAACATAGGTTTCCTTCAGCAGGCAAATTGTATTTTTAAAAAATTCAGGGCGACTATAGCACAGAATAATGAGGAAAAGAAGTGTAATATGCTTTCCAAATACACACAGTTCAAGAATCTTCAAGAATTACAATAAATTTAAAAGTCCCAAAAGTTTGTGTGATGTGTAATTGCATTCATACAACATTCCTGAAATGACAAATAGTAGGGATCAAGAACAAATTAATCATCTGCCAGGGAGTAAAGAGAAGATGAGAAGAAAGTTGAATGCGTCTGTAAAACAGTGATATGAGGAAGTGATGTTTTCACATTAGCGCTTTCTGTGTTACATCAATTTCAATATTTTGGTTTTGATATTATAATTTTTTGCAAAATATTGCTATTGAAAAAAACTGGGCAAATGATGCTTCAGATCTCTTTATATTACTACCTAAAACTTCATAGAAATTTATAATTATATTAAAATTAAAAGTTTAAAAAATATATTTTTTGAAAGGAAAAAGTATAGCACTGAATTAAAAAGACCTAAATTTTTGCTAGTATCATCTTCAGAAGTCACTGGACCACGGATAAGTCACTTCAACTTTCAGAACCAAAGTTTTCTAATTTATAATTATGAAGGTTTGATAAACTGATTTTTGAAATCAAATTCCAATTATTGCTCTTATATAGGTTTTTATTTTCTGGAAAAAGAAGCACCCTCCCAAAATATACCTTTCTCTATGCCACTGAAATGGAATGCATGTGGTTTTATGTTAAATCACAGAAAACAGTCACACCTAAGTGTACAGATCTTCCACTGCATCAAGACCACTATTTGATCATTAATAAGCAGATCTCTACAGAGGAACCTCAGTACAGCCCAAGATAGCATTTCCCTCAATGGTTAGAAAGAGCTAACTTAATGTTAAATTATAAACTTTCCCAACCTATAAAAGAACCCAAGAAATATTTATTTTCTAGCTATTTTTGATATTTTCAGAAATCCAAAATTTTCCCAGGCCTGTTTCACAGGATTTGGAGGAGGGTAGTAACTCGCATATTTGCAGCAGGTTGTTTAGTTCACTTGAGCTTCAGCAATATTGGATTTGGCTTAGCTGTTAGGACTAACATGTTTATATGACATTTAGGGCATGTTTCTTCTGGTTTTCTGTCTGTCACCAGCCAATGGACTCCAAGACAATCTGAATATGAATCTATTGCTCTTGCTGAAAGCTAATCTATAATATATTCACACAATTTTAAAGAGTTTCTCTATTAAAACTCTACAAAGTCTTGAGGAAATAGGACAGAAACAAAATTATTATTTAAAGGCCACATGACATTTAAATTTACAAAGGTTTTACTTTAAAATTGTTGCATTATTCTGAGTTCCAACTACATAGGTATTGATATAGTCACAAAATAATAAAGTGATAGAATACTATGAATACGATGCACACATTGAAATAGATGGAAGTGAATACTCTTGTGATTCTAGCCAACTAACTAGGGAAACTATCTTATATGCTTTAATGTAAAGTAAGAGCTTACAGTCTGTCTTTCTTTAAAAAGTGAAGAGATAGATGGCCACTGTGAAGATTTATTAAGATTGTCAGACTTAAGTTGTCACATTTGAGAGTGCAAGGGAATGCAGAGTTAGAGCTGGCTTACATCTTTCACAGCATCTATTCATTAACAATGTGCTTTAGAATTTACCATTAGCCATGTGCTGGTGAGATGTTAAGGACGGATGTAGACCAATAAGCAATGACCTTAACATAGAGCACTGAACTCTATGATGAAAGTAAATATTAAGAGCAGTAGAAGACATAGAAAATTAACTAATCCATCCATCTGCTGAGTTTTCACATGCATGCTATTGCTTTATAAACTTCAAATCCTATGTGAACAAAAATATCCATCTCCTCACATTATAACCATAACATAGTTCTAAAGGTCTCTAGTATGGGTGCTATTTTGTATTCCAAGGAATCTGTAACCAACTGATAAGCCAAATTTAAATAGCTTGATACCTAGTGGTCCAAGTACTCATGTGGATTGCTCATGAAAACTTCCCTACTCAGGACAGAGGAGAAGTGAAAATGAATGTATTACAAAATGATAGATGTGTACAACAAGCTCGATGGGAATCTGACTACCATCCTCTCTGTGGGATAATCACCTACATAATTTCACATCTCTAGCAAGTAACTCTAGCCTTTCTCCCCAGGAGAAGCAGGATAGAGACTGTCATGTAACCTCGTTACATGACAAATGAAGGGTTGCATTCCTTTACAAGACAGGCTTCATGGTGATGTACAAGTGAAAACTGGAAGAAAGTATGTCAGTTTCCCCCCAAAATTTATATAATAGAGTAGTTTTGTTGGACAGAAATGTGTATTTTCATAAACAAAAGTGACCTTAGGTTCCCCGTGTAAACCCAATGCTCCCACTCCAGACTGCTGGACAGTGTTAGTGTCTGGTTTGTCTGATATGATTTTGAGCCTCGTAAGCAAGAATTTTGTCTAATTCTATGTTCCCTAGAGTACCTAGCCCAGTATTGGCACCATATAAGGCCAAAGAATGCTCAATCTCTATTAACTAATAAAAGGATTGACTTTTTAACTCAGTATGATGAGGTTGCTGTGTTCTTAATGCGTGGGTTATTTCTGATTTGTACTTCATATTTGTGTCTGGAGAGCAAGTTCATGTGTTCCTGAATCACCTCTCTTCAGGAAATGTAGGCATGAGGTTGAGTGTTTTTTCAACCAAGACTTTTGGGAACATTGACTTCTGAAATATGCCAGGCAACATGAAGGGGAAATGTTTCTGAAAGCATCACTTTTTTTTCAGGAGTCATGAGGATCTCTGTGAGCCAAGGATGCAGACTGGTTAGCAGATGTGACCATAAAACCAGCAGGTCCCTTCAATGCAAATATTTCACTTGAGTTTCTCTGTCCCTAAGGAAAACACTCATTCTTTTGTTCTACTGATAAGTCCTTTTAATTGTACTCCTTTAATTATGCTTAATCACTCTACTACTGAATTAATAATTAAAAATTTCTTTAAATTATATGAGCCACTGCATTGATTTTTGTGGTTATAAATCAGATTTTATGTGTGGAATCTCACAACACAAACAAAGCAAAGGACTTTTCTGTGCAATCCGATCTTAATTCAGCTGAAAGTGGAAAATATTTTCACAAAAGAGAAATGTCATTTAGCTTGACCTATGATTTTTTTGTTGAAAGTTAGACATGATGTATTAGGTAATAGCAACCTAGGTAAACAGGCTATCAGCCTGAGGCTTTATGCTAATCTGACTGAGAAGGGCTGTTTTCTGTATCTGAGCATACCAGAGCCTTTAAAGGCTTTTTTTGGGTCCTATTTATGTCTTTTCTGTTATTTTGGGGCTTCCCTATGAATTTCTTCTCAGAGAGAGTCTATAACTTGAAGCCCTTTCAGTTGTAATCCTCTGTTGTTATTTTGGACTCCCCTTTGGTAAACTGGAAAGGTCTAGGAAAGGGAAACATTCTGTATTCTTATCTTTAAATTTCAGTCTTTCCATGGACTCCTATCACTGGGCTGTGACCTTAAGTATGTTTCAGCTTCACTCCCTGCTTAGGTGACAGACAGCTAGAAATAGATTTGGGTAGATACCTATTTTCCCAGGTAGGGTTTTATTCTGGTGAATGCTCTGAGTTTGTCACTTTTTCTTTTCTTAAACCAAAAGCACAGGGGATTTTTTTTCTAGCCTTCATTGTGAGAATATGATGGGAATCCTAAGGGTAAACCCATGAAAGTCTGGGGGGCCCTGCACTCCTTTGGAGTTTTTAATTGCTGTGAGAGTTCAAACTCAGCATTTACAATTTATAACAATTACCACACAAATGTGGCTATAAATTTAGAGCTACCAAGAATTCTGCAAACAAGTAAATCTATACAGTACCTCTAAACTTGCCTGGATTGATGGTAATAGTTTGAATTTCAACTCTGTTTCTCAAATATATCCATGAAAGATCATTGGTTTTCAGTATGTTCTGTTTTTATTTTATAACAGAAGAAACAAATTCAAATTCTTAACATACCGGACCAGAAGTACTATGATTTTTGCTGGCAAAAGTAAATTTGATAAACGGATTGAAATACTGCTACAAACAACTGAGCTAAAGATGACTTTGAATTGTCTTTCTTATCTCTAGTCTCAAAGTTGAGTAAATAAGACAATTGAAATGAATAACACACCCTAGTAAGGCTTCTACTGGTTACATTTGCACTATATCATCTAATGGGTGGAATAAATTATAATATATTAGATAGAAAATAAACTTACTGATACATATGATACTTCAAAATACTAATTTTGAGTTTTTCAGAGAAAATAAAAGGCTTTCCTATAAAATAAATAAATAAAATAATAAAATTGAGAAAATTAACATTGTTGAGACCATAGTAGTGATTGATTCAAGTGATAAGTGTTAATGGGTACCAAAATCATGGGATTAAGGAAACAAGATATTTGGATATCTGAAAAGCAAGTCATCTGCACAATCTCAAAGTGTCATCCCACAGATATTTCTTAGTCTCAAAAGAGAAAGCTTGGCTTTCAGTGAAGAAATCCAACAGACATACCTTATCCAAATCAGCAAATTTAATTCCCCAAACAGGGATAAACTGATACTATGCACTTCCCAGTGTCACCTGGCTAGGCCTGAGAGCTGAAATAAGGAACCTAACTCACCCTTCTGTAGAATAAAATTTGCAGTTTCACTGACTCCTATTGTAGAAAAAGAATTTTCAGAAGATGTCAGTAAGAAGCATGGAAAGGGTTTATTAGGCAGAGATTTTAGAATGTGCTCAAGAGTGGAGTGCCAAGGATCAGTGAAATGAGACACATTATTTCCTGGAATAGGGAACATTTATACTCTTCTTAAAGTGGTGGAAAAGGTGGCAAACTCCCAAGAAGTATAGTAACCCATTTTACAGGTTTGGCCCTGTACCTTTTGAACAGACAAGTAAACATCCTTTAGATTTTCTCAACTTATCTCAATTTATCTTTGTTTTATCTTGAGACTAGGCTCCTTCTCTTTATTAGTTAAGCCAATGTATGGATTCCCAGTATTCATGAAGAACGTGGACGTGATGGATAAGGAAGTAGCCTAAATTTAACCAAAGGATGCTGATGCAGGTCACCTTACGTAACTTGGGCTGTGTTCTGAAAGTTGAAGTCTTCTCAAAAGTACAATTTTTAGTTATGATTTCCTTTGGTCCTTCTTATCCATGTTTTATTACCACTATCCTACCTCACTGCCAAAATGTTCTGTAAAGGATATAGTATTACACTAGTCCTGTCACAAACAGTCTACCTGAATCTAATTACAAGAATCTACTTATTTTAGGAATAGTGAGTAAAACAATTATTTGGATTCTTTAAAAATTTTAAAGTCATGTGAGAAAAAAGTTTAGAGCTGTTTTAGAATAAAGGAATATAAAGAAAACTGCAAACTAAATGCAATACAGGATTTCTGTTGGATACTGGCAGGAAGGATATGAATAAAGGATTATATTGGGGCACTTTAGAAATCTGAATGTGGACTGTGTTTAGGAATATTGCATTATATCAATCTTGGTATCTTTGTAGTAAAGATAACGAGGTTGGTATAAGAATGTCCTCACTTTAGTAGAAAAATGTTGAAAGTATTTTTCAATTAACTCTCAAGACAAGAATGTTAGCAATTATTGAATCTGATTTAAAGGTATTCTCATTCCAACTTTTCAGTAATCTTGATATTTTCAAAAGAAAATGATATTTTCAAAAAATAAAATGAATGATGGCAACAATAACCATAATACAATCAAATGTTTTATTGTCATGGGCATTAAGCAAAATATAGATAGAACACTAAGCTTGCCTCTCATCAATTAACATACTAAGTATATATGAATTAAACATTTACAAATGATACCCTGTTTATAGTGAAATAATCAGACAGCTACACAGAAACATTAGTGTTAGATGGTCCAAAAACCCTTGCAAAAAACATAGAAATTTACAAGGGCTTTGGCATATAATGGTAGAAAATTAAAAATCAAATTTTGGAAGAAATAAACTCAACTATATATTATTTATTGCTGCATAAACATGAAAATGCCAATCCAAAATTAATATCAAATAAATCTAGTTGCAGTAAAATATCCCCCTACCTTAATTTAAAACTTTGCAGAAAGTTGTTTTATTCAAAATGCAGTCATTTCATTGCACTGGTTACTCTGACAACATGTGAAATAATGAGAAAATATACTTAAGTCTTGGCTTTGAAGCTTTCTCTAAATAGGGCAGTTTCAAAGACACCTCTTCTTTTGTAAGTGATGGTAAAGTGATTAAAACTATGGCAGAATCCAACATAAAGGTCAGATTCAGTATTGCCAACTGCTAGAGACTTTCATAAAGTGTGCACAATGTTTTATGCTTTCGCATCACCTCCCCTGCCTGTGGAGTGTGCCAAGGCCCTAGGCAAAGTTTTGTCAATGTGTTCATAAACACAGTGGGAGAGTAATAAGCAGAAAGGGGAATTGACTAGCCTATCTACATGAGGTAAAACTTTTTCCATGTTAAGACATATTTGAGGAGTAGTTTCATTTTATTTAGTGCCACTTACAGATTTTCTGCCCTGAGGAATTTCAGGTTCTTGCTAAAAACCTTACTTAGTAAGTGCAGAGGCCACAATCAGCACTGCAGTGTGATATCCTAACAGAATATAACAATTACCTGAAAATAAAGTCTTACCTTTTTCCCTGCCAAGTTCTAAGAATAAGAGGTCTGATTTTAATTGGTTATATCACAGCTGAAGAAAGAGACAACATATATTAAAGGAATAGAGAAGTACATAGAACAAAAAACAAAGCAGGGGAAAGAGAGTCCCTCTGTCTCCAAGCTTTGTCCTTTCCTAGACATTCTTTGATGTGGGGAACTTGGAAGTGAGGGGAGCTGTGAAAATGTAGGAACTACTCTGGAAATTCATCCTTTTGCCTCTTTGGGACTTATATTCTCCTTTTTGAGCAGAGTAGGATTCTTGCACCCAAAAATCTATAGAAGAGAAGGATCTTGAACCTGGCTGAAGGAAGAAATAAAGTCCCAGTGATTTTCCTTAATTTCTGCTCTGGAATTTTCCTTAATTCCTGCTTCTCTGAGTTGAGTGCAGAGCTTTGGGAGCAAGTGTCTTAAAGTTTTAGAGACATTTCTGATGCCAGTATAAGTGTTTTAAGGTCCAGCTATAGAGCATAGGTTTTGACATTGGAAGTTGAGAGTTCAACCCTTGTTTTGTGTTATTTTTTTGTTAGCCTTTAAGTCATTCCACCTCTAAGGGTTTCACAATCTTCTGTTTCAAAAAAAAATGGTGTGGCAGATACTATTATCTGCCTTTTAGGGTGATATGAAGGTTAAATGAGCCCCTTCTAAATGAATCACCTAGACTGACATGGAGTGGTAAAGACACAAGACAAGAGGCTGAGCACAGAGTTTAGCCACTGAAAAAGGGCAGGAAGCAATGTCTTTCTTTTGAATTCTTTGGTTCTATCCACAAAGCAGGCTATGAATGATACAATATTCAGTCTATTCTGGTCTCCTGTGTATTGACATGGTGCAATATGAATGTTGGGTCTAGACAAAGTTCTAAAGTAAACAATGCTTGTCTTTAAAATGCTTTCCTATTCTTTTCAAAATCAGCTTTTATATACACACAATCTTGTGAGTTTTGATATTTTATGTGGCATGTCCAACACAATCCTCATCAGATCTTCATTCTTCTCATCAGCCTACCCTCTATTTTCCTTAGATTCTCTTTTGATATCCCAGCTATCATACTAACAAACCAATCAGTCATCTCAGGTTAAGTTCAGCTTTCTTCTCTTATTCTGTGCACATAATCTTTCAGAAACAAAGAACAACCTTGATGTCCAAAATTAAGCGGAGTTATACTGTTCACTTGAAGTTTTACTGTTTTAGCTATTTTTCAAAATAAGTACAATTTGAAAATATTTTTGTGATTTATATTAATCTTTAAACATCATGTGTTTTATTTCAGAGATACACTCAAAGTTATTCTATTTTTTCTAACTTTAAAATTTAATAAAAATTGTAACCCTAGATTTAAAATGGAAAAAACATGAACTATAACTCAATTAAGACTCAATATAACTTTTAGATTCATCTCCACTAGATTCTCAAGCCCCACTACAATACATTCTCCCTAAGTACAAATGTGGCATGGTAGTTAACTCTATATTTAGTCTCTGAAGTCCTCAGATTTAAAAAATGTAAACAAATTATTGGTGTAAGCAAATTATTAGTTCTTTTAAAAAAATTTTTTAAAGAAAGACAAAACAAAACAGAAAATGGGTAGAAATAGTACATACTTTCAAAGAAAAAAATAAACAGTAATAAATCACTAGTTGATGTTTACATATTGTCCTCTTACAAATAATTGTTCAAGATACAAAAGTGGACCATATAGATGGGAATTCAAACAGGGAGGCTTCAAATAGTTCTGTTCAACTATCTAATAAAATCTTTGTAATATGGTTATCAATCCTATACACTTAAACATACACACATTTATCTATATCTTCATTAATGTTGAGATTAAACAAACCAAAGCAGACAAAAATCACTCTGAACAAAGAATAATAGTATTGGTGGCTTTCACATCATGACACTCCAGAATCAGCTTTGGGTCCTGTAGTGCCTTTTTTTTTCCTTCAAAATATTTGTTCATTTCATCGTGTGTCATAAGATCAGTTCTCATAAACTGTTTATAGGTTTTATGCAAGTATGAGTCTTAACATGTATTTCTATCCTTTCTATATTAGAGAGAGGAACAGAACAAAGCAGGACAAAACAAAACATATTCCTATAAACACATAAAGCTAAAAAGACATATAAGACTGCTGTACAAGGAGTTCTACCATGGTTACTGAGTTGTCTCTTGTTATCATCAATATAACTGGCTATATCATCAGATAAAGTATAATTGAATATATCAGTACATAACAATATTAATAGAAATACAGCTTTGTAGGTAGTGTAGAACTACAAAAACAGTTAGTAATCAAACCAGAATGGGTATCGTAGTGAATCACTGTTATTTTTCAGTATAGTTGTCTATACTCTCTGACTTGATACTATTAATCTTAACAATTTTGAATAAAATCTGTCAATAACAAACAGCAATCAAGCAAATCAGATTTACCTAAGGTCAGTCAAGATATAACAATATAAGTTACACATGGATCCAGATTAAGTTAATACGAAATTCAAGATGATTGCTGTGCTATATCCTGATATTTTGAGGATAGCTGTTTGTACCCTCAGATCTAGTGCTTGTATACAAACTGGGATGGAATAAGTTCTATCAAAGCAGAGTGGTGTGAGTAATATGGGTTTTAATTTTGGATACACTATTAACAATATCTTCTGCTGTCTTTTTAAAAGACTATTCTTCCCCTTTCACCCCCTCAGGGTGTACTGTGCATTTTTTGGTCTCCCCGGCACCCTCAATTTTATATTGGGAGGGAAACCTGCTATTCACCTAAGCGTTTCTGAACTTTCTCACTCCTGGACTTGATCTCTAGATGTATTTTTTTTTTTACCTATAAAGCCTGTCTTTCCAACCTATCCATAAATATTGGTCCAGTTGCCCCTATTACTCTCTGGTTCCCTATCACATAGAGTTGTTTTCTCATATTTGATTTTCAGTCCATATACCCTTCTTCAGGTTAATTATATTACCTATGAAGAGCATCTCTGTGGTCCCTACCTCTTGATCCCCACTCTGCCTGAGATTCTTTTTTTTTCCTTAATTTAGTGTATCAAGGCCATCTATATTAGAAATTATATCCAACCTTATCTGCCTCATTTCTGTTTGCTCTTTTTCTGTCATTAGTTGTCCATTTGTCTTCTTCATTTTGCTTTTTGTACCATTCATTGGGGCCTCTCAGCCACAATTCCTAGAATTCTGGTGCTTTTCTCTCTTTAGAATGTCCTGCAGTATTCTCTGTAAAGTTAGATTGGTGGCTGTGAATTTTCTCAGTTCCTCTGTATGCTGGAAGCATCTTGTTTCTCCATTAATTTCTAGGGACAATTTTCAGGGTACATCAATCTGGGCTGGAGGTTATTTTCTTTCAGGGCTTGGAATACTTTGCTCCATGTTCTTCTTGATTTAATGGTTTGTGCTGAGAAGTCTGCTGTAATTCTGATGGGCTTTTCCTTGTAAGTAATCTGTTTCTTGTCTCTGACAGCTTTTAATATTCTGTTCTTATATTGAATTTCTGGGATCTTGACTATTATATGCCTGGGTGTAGTTCTGTTTTGGTTGTAGGTGGCTGGAGTTCTGTATGCCTCATACATTTTAATATCTTTTTCTTTTCCTGTGTTTGGGAAGTTTTCCTTGATTATTTCTGTGAATAGCCTTTGTAGTTCCTTTGTACCCTTGTTTCTTCAGTCACATTCTTTATTCTTAAGTTATAGATCCTCTTTGTTGTCTTTGAGCCTTTGTATTGTTACTGCTTGTTTCCTTGTTATTTTTAAGAAATTTTTCCTTTCATGATCCCACATTGCAAATCTGTCCTCCAGTTCAGATAATCTATTCTTAGTTTCTTACAAGCAGTTTTTCCAGCTTTCTGCGAAGTTTTTAATTTCCTGGTAATCCCTTTGAACCTGCTTCATGTATTCTATGTTTTCTCTATTTCTTCATCAAACAATTCTCCCCTTTTTTGTGTTCCTTCATTCTTCCATCTGTTTTTTCTTGAGAGGTGCTTAGCATTTCTTTTATTTTTCTATTTATATCTTGCTTTACTTGGTTAAATACTTCACTTTTGAACTCATCTATGATGTCCCAAAGATACCACTTTATGTCCATTGTTGTCATGTCTGATATTGCATGTATGCTGTCCTCCATATCCTTTGCATTTACCTTTCCTGGATCAATGTTTTTTGTGCAGGGACTAGGGACCCTATCTTGTTGCTTCCTCTTCTCATATTTTTTGTTCCTTCCATATAGGTGTATATAGGAAGACCCAGTTTCTTTCTTTCTTTGTTACAGTTCATTTGAAGCATGTTGACTAGGTGCTCCCACCCACTACAGTGTACTACAGAGGTACTGAATGGGGCAGCCTATGCTGGGCCCTCCCCTCCAGGTCAGTCAACCTACTGAGGGCTTCACATCATTAGGGTGCACCACAGGCATAGGGACTTAATTTGGGCTAGCCTTTTTGGTCTCAGTCCGGGGCATGACCCAGGTCAAGCGCTCCCCAGCAATTTCACTTGAGAAGGGAGCAGTTGACTAAAGTCACTGTGGCTCCCTGTTCTTGCCAGTCTGCCTGGTCCCAGAATGTCATCTGTTGGAGCCCCTTTATTCCTATGGAAAGGTTTTATTCCTGTCACTCACCACAGGTCAATGCAGGCTCCCCGCCAATTCAGTTCTCAATTCGGTTCACCGACTCCCACCCTCAGTGCAAGTGGGTTTCCAGTGAGTCGAAGTAGTGGAATTTCAGATGGCTCGGTAAGTCACTGCTGTGTGAGTTCAGGCGCTGCTGCAGAATCCCCGAGCCTTTAGCTGTTCCAATCATAGCACCAGGACTGTATATTTGATTTGTTCTTCTCGCCTTGGATCAAGAAGATTCATCTCCCTCTATTCGGGACTTCCCATACTGTATTATGTTGAATTCTAAGTTGACTATTTCAGGGAGCCCCTGTAGCTTGCTGTTATCTATATGCCATCTTTACCAGACTCCAAATTATTAGTTCTTATCAAGAACTTCTTTACAACTTGCTCAAAATATATTTAAATCCTACATATATACATATATTGGCATACAATTTGAAAAATTCATATTAAACTTTCAATTAGTCCATTATAGAGTCCTTGCCCACTGCCTCATAGAAATTGATTTTTTAGTACCTTATCATGACTATCACATTCTTATACTATGAGCTTCTCTTCACTAAAATTCACTAGTTTTTTTTTAAAGTGTAGCTTTTACAATTAATGAGCTCACAGCATATCTTTTAGGTAGAGTTCTTGTCACCTTGGGAAAATTTTAAGTGTTATTTTGCAAGATTTTCATTGCCTTTTTTTCAACAAATTTAAATTTATCACCATTTTAATAAATCTTTATAATATACTTATTATATCAGACTCAGAATGTAAATCAGCCCTCACCTTTCTATAATTTCCCCACTTCAGGATACTCAAGTCCTTTGCCTACAAGAGATCATCTAATTTTAAACCTGATGGTAACTTTTTTGAACCTGTATTAGTTAGCTTTTTCTTTTTTTAGCTTTGTTATTTATTTATTTATATCTAAGTATTATTTTTTGATAATACTAAGGATTGAATCTAGAGCCTCATATATGATAAATAGCTTTATTCTTTTTTTTCCCCCTTGGTATAAAGAATCAAATTCAAGACCTTGTACTTCAGGCAGGTGGTGTGCCACTGAGCTATATCCCTGGGACTAATATATATTCTTTTTTGTTTTAATATACTTTTTAATTATTTTAAAAATAAATAAAACCACAGGAAAATTAAAAACCAATCAAGCAAACAACTTTTTCATTGCTGGACACAATAATTAATAAATAACACTTAAAGGAAGAGAAATTTGAGTTGGCTCACATTTTAAGTGGTTGGTCCATGGTGAGCCAGCTCCAATTTAGGAATATCCTGGTGGAAGGGCATGATAAAACAAAGCTGCTTAGTTCATGGTAAGACAAAGTTGCTTAGTTCATGATGGCCAGGAAGCAGAGCGCATGAATGGTACCAGAATAGAAGGGGTAAAGGACCAGATATTGTTTCTAAGCTCATCATCTTCACCTCAGGACATATCCAGAAATATGCTCCACCAATCCCCTGGGTGAATCCTGAACCAACCAAATTGATGCAATCAAGATTAACCATCACATTACCTATAATAAAAATTATTCTCTTGAGTGCCCAAATTAAAAAGAAGGTGCCTGGTATATCCTACTACTTTTAACCTGCCTCAACAACACCAATGAAAAAATTCACACAAGGTTAAATATTCTTTCCAACTTCTTTCTAAAAAGCAAAAATTCTTATTTTTGTGTTTGTTTCTAATGATTTACTAAGGATTCCTAAATGTTTTCAAAAAAGATGTCTTGAGAACTAAATAAAAGAAAACTCCCATCAGGACAGAATATAAATTCACTTCTCAAGGTAGCTAAAATAATTATGCTACAATTTATTTGGTTCATTGAAAAGAATTGTTTGTGCTTATATTGTTTGATCAGTTTTTCATGTCTGTATCTTATAATCTGAGCAATTATCTTGAAGATAACAATACACTTTATAGTAAACATTGTTAGTCCCCATTAGGTTGTTTTGAAATTCTATAACATTTTTATTGTTTTTTCTCTTTAAAATAAAAAATTGTAAAGCTGTCATTTTCCTAATTTATTTGGAATTTCCTCCCAAAATTACATATAAATGTAAAGAAGAAGACTATACATGAAGTTTCCAAAACAAGATGTCACACTAGAAATAAAATAAATGTAGGAAACTTTAGTATTGGCAGTATTCTTTGGAGCCAAAACTAAATGAATAGTAGCAAAGATAGAAAGAACACACCAAGTATTTTTACATTTGTTGGAAAGTCTGAATATAAAGATGGTCACCACTTGAACTTTTCCACATTGAAATTCTGGGAGAAATCTGCATGGAGAATATTCCTGGGGCTGACACTCTGGGGAGAGGGCTCCCCTGCATTCTTCAGACACTTTGAGCACAAGCAGCTGCTCTGCATGCCAAGGACATGAAGAAGCGGACACCACTGAGCTGACTTCTGAAGAAGCTGGCTCCTAACATGAATATGAAAATTATAATAAAACTCCTGGTTATTTTTTACATTTTTCTTACAATGTTAAAGCATTAATCATATTTCTCTGAAGGTAGATGGTCATAAAATTATTGCCATACACATTTTACCTAACCTTTAGTTCTTAATTTAACTGAACATTTTAAAGTAAGGATATTTCACTTAAAATTCTGTTGATATCACCTTGAAAATTCAATAATAAGAGAGCACCTATCAGTTCCCTAATGCGCTTCATTAAGAGGTGAATGATATGCCTTTCTTTATTTTTTCAGATTGGAAATTAAGAGTTACTGTTCTCAGGAGAGCTAGTTCCTTTAGTATCATCTGTAAATTAATACTCTGCTTCTTTTACCTCTAGCTCTTTAATTACAGTTTACATGAATGCATGCATTATTATAATACATTTCCTGTGACTTTATTATTATTTTCTAAATTCCTTTAAATTAGTGAGCACATTCCTTACTATTAACCATAACAACTAGTATCATGTTGAATATTTAGAGATAACTTATCATATACCTATTGATTGTTGGTCAGTTATTTGTGAGAAAAATCACTTTTTGCACACAATGAATTATGACATTGTTTTTATGCAAACATTACTTTTAGTTAATAGGGACTTTATTATTTGTAATATGAATATTAATTGTTATTGTTAATATCCACAATTCTTTTTATTATCAGAACTGTTGGAGTTTTTTTTTTTTTCAGGTCTGAAGGCCCCTTTTGATTTTAGTATCCAATGACTCTTTTTCTATGCCTCCTCATCTGTGTTAACTACTACGTTAAATAGAAATCTGCAAAGATATCTATGCTTCAAAAGCTATGAATACACAGTCTTTAGAAAGGTAAATGTTTACTGACTGTATAGCATAAATTTTAATTGATGGTTGAAGTTGAAATAAAACAAAATAGTTTTTACCTTGTTATGTTCAGGAATTTTCATATAGTTAAAGGAAAGCAGGAATTGAAATATGTGTGCTAACAACATCAGTATTCTAAAGTCTATTTCCAGAGCTATTGTTCTGACACCTTCTCAGGAGAATTAAACTACAAATATGATTAATAAAAAACAACCTTAGCTAAGTAGGTCAGACTGCTGAGAGCCCTGGCACTGAATCCTTCGTTGACTAGACAAACATTTTCTACCATGGAAGAATGAAAATGACATAATAAATCTTTTTTCTTACAAAGAGGTGATTTAATGAAAATCACTGAATATTTCTTTGATGATAACAAACAGTTCTTTAACCTTAAACCCCATTAATCTTCCTGCTCTCCTTCCACTCTTTATACACATACATATACCTTTTAGTTTTTTGAGAAATATGTTCATTCTTGATATAGTCTAGGTCTGTTATTCCATTAGACCATCTTATACATACACACAGGGTCTTTCTTTTTTCTTACTGACATTTGATAGCTAAGCCCCCTCTGTATATTCCACCACTATCTCAAACTTGTAACTCACTTTTCTCCTGCTTATATTGATCATCAAGTGACCAAATTCAGGAAAGTGATCCCTTTTCATATAGTCAAGACTTTTACTCTGGAAGCTTTAATTTGACCCCCTCGTCTTCTTTCCATGAAAAAACCTCATTCCTCTCTTTACAAATTGATAATTTGATTTACAATCTCCTGTTCTCCGATGTATTTTTTCCCATCTTGAGACTTTTTTAACCTAAAGATAAATCCAGTCAAACTATTCCTCCACTTAAAGGCCTTTGATAATTTTCCTAGACATGCAGAATAAATATTTTACATTTTTAGCATGAAATTAAAGGCTAATTCATGATTAGCTTTAGCTTACTTACCTCATTGTTTTAAATGAAGCAAAGTATTTTAGAAGACAGGATCAATGAATGCTGGCAGGACCATGAGAAAAAAGGGACATGCTTCCACTGTTGGTGGGCATGTAGAGTGCTGAAGCCCCTGAAAATCAGTGTGGAGATTCCTCAAAAACTAGGCTCAGAGGTTCCATTCAACTCAGTCATTCCTCTTCTGGATACTTTCCCAGAAGAATTGAAAGCATCATATCACACTGATATATATGCACACATGTTTATAGCAGCACAATTTGTAATAGTTAAATTTTGGAAATAACCCAAATGTCCATCAACTGTGCAATGGGAAAAGATGTGCTATTTTTATACAATGGAGTACTAGTTAGCTCTAAAAAAGGACAAACTCGAGGCTTTTATAAGTAATTGGATGCAACTTTAGACCATACTCATAAATGAAATAAATCGGATTCTCATGTGTAAACATCATATTGTCTCCCTAGTGTAAAAAACTAAAGGAGTATATGAGATCCAAAATGTATAGTAGATATTGTGAAAGTAAAAGGGGAATAAACTGTTCAAAAGGAAAGAACAATTGGGTTGGGGAAGGAGAAAAAGGAAAGGAAAGACTACATACATATATGATAGATAATTATATTACTTTTCTCTATTAGTTCATCAAAAAGTGGTTTGTGCTTTCGTGGTTTGATCATTTTTCCATGCCAAATCTTGTAATCTGAGCAACTACTTTGAAGATAACAACACACAATATGTTAAACATTGTTAACGTATTGTTTTGTTTTGAAATTCTGTATCATTATTTTTTATTCTTTTTTGTTTTAAAATAAAAAACATTTAAAAAGTGGCAGGATTTAGATTTCAAGAGCCCTGAGTTTAACTCTGATTCCAAAAATTGCTAAGTGACTTAGAAATAGTTCTTGGCTTTTGTCAGTCTATTTCTTTATATATAAAATGGAAAGAAAAATGTTTACCTTACATGTTTGTTATGAGACTTAAATGAAATAACCTATGTGAAGATCAATATATGGTACCTATTATTAATTTTAACTTTTCAATTGTATGTAGTTTTACTCTCATCAGTTATTCTAAACTAGCTTACATCTTATGTAGCACACAAATTTAAGTACCAAACCAAACTGACGAATAACTAGTTGTTATTTGACCCCTCCATTAAAAAGATTCTGAGATAAATCTGGAAGGAATATTGAGCTAGATTAAGTATGTTTGTCACAGGGCACAGGAAAGAGTGGTAGCTGTCTTAATATTGTATGGTACATTCTACATCTCCAATCTCTTTGCTTCTCCTACCTAGAATATTTGATGGTTCTCTCATTTCTCCAACTGTCCAAATTTATTCACCATTTAAGAACTGTGTAGATTAACTAATGGTCAACTTGCGACACCCAGCTGAACTGAATCAGTGTGGTTCTGTGTGGAAATTCTACCTGAGGATTGTTGCTAGCAGATTAAAGGAGAACTAGAGGGGAAGACAGTGTGCTGTTGATTATCCTGGTAAAGTTTGTTACACTGATTTTCCTGATACAAACTCAGCTGTTACCATCAGAGGTGCTCAGGTCCTCCTTGTCACTGAGGATGGCCTCAGCTCTTTTGGGAGAAACTCTAGTAAGAACCTTGAGTGTTGCTTCTGGCCCTAGTACAGATCCCTCAGCCGACTGGCACAGACCCTTCATCTTGGTGGCTCAGACTTTCTAGCTTCTATCACTGAACTTTGGGCCTTCCCAGCCCAGATCCTTGATACAGATTTGCATAGGACATGTCATGAGCTCTAGGACCACAGTTGGACTCATGAAGGGCATTTTCATGGGCTCTAGGTCTTCAGATGGACTCATGTAGGATATTAGCATGGGACCCAGACCATCAGCCGATCTCTAGTGCATCAGATCATTTGTACTCTTTTGCATTTGACTCTTTGGGTGAATATTATAAAATAATCCTATAAATTATATGTTCTGTATTAAATCTATTCCCTGCAAATCCTGACTATAAGACCCAACTCAAATGTAGCCTTTGTCATGAACCTGTCTTCCTCTATAATACTAACTGCACGAAATATCTTTGTAGAGTTAAATTATAACTCATTGCACATCTCTCAGATTTACATATCTTTTTTTTTTTTTTTTTTGTCTTTTTTCCTTTTTATCGGTACCGGGGATTGAACTCACGACTGCCTGCTTGCAAGGCAGGCGCTTATGCCTCTGAGCTAAATCCCCAGCCCCAGATTTACATATCTTAAAGGTAAAAGTCTTGTTTGCTTTACAGCATGTGAAACAGTGATTGAGACAACCAGCAACAGCAGCAACTGAAATTTATACAGCCCTAGTTATGTGCCAGGCTTTGTTGTAAGTCCTTTATATAGACAGCTGATAGATGAGTAGATAGATAGATAGATAGATAGATAGATAGATAGATAGATAGATAAATAGATAGATAGATAGACTTAATCTTCAGAACACTTATAGAGAGGTATAGTGTTCCTCTTCACAGAACAGGCAAGTGAGACATAGAAGATAAGATAACTTGTCTAAGTGACAAAAGTAGTAGTGATAATCTGTCTTCTTAAAACATTTCATTGTATAGTTTCTTAAAAATGTCTATATGCTTATTGAATTGAACCACCAGAAAAATTTTTATTGGAAGACTTGGAAATACATTGTAATATTACTGACCTCATTTGAATGTTTAGTTTATAAACAAAATGCATGGGCAGTCACATTGGAAATGTCCATGGATATGCCATCTTGCATAGACCAGAGTGCCAAAATTTGATAGAAACTGTTTCTTGAAGTTCAGTATTATTTATATTTCAAGTGTGTTTCACTTTGAGTTATTAATAGATTTGATAGTATTTCACTTCAAGCTGATTGAGTCCTTAAAATGTGCAAAGAATTTCAAAACTCTAAAATATTTCACACAAACAGTTTAATGTTGAAACTTCCTACTGCAATGTCACTGGCACCTAGCCAGACTCCAAATACCCTAAGAAGAAACATGGCATTTATGTGTGCCAAATTAAGCCAGATGAAACCAGGAATATCTTAATGCTAATCAACTATTCATATCTACACATGGGAACCTGGGGGACAGGAAAGCATGTCATATTTAATTTGGATATTGTGACCATTCTCCCTTCCCTAATATGGATATTTTATTCTACTTTTAGTGGGCCAAATCACAACAGGAGATCATGCCTTTGCACTTTTCTTCCTAAAACTGAATAATCGAACAAATAAGCCTATGTGGGGCATTGACTGAGTTTCTCTGGTTCCCTTGGGTCAGCTATGGTGGTCTAATAAGGAATGTTGTAAAAATAGCCATGAATATTCCTAATTAAAGAGTGGATGTAAGATTATGGATTTATCCATTTAAGGGTAATCAGTCAGATCATTCCTTATCCTTTCTAGAAAACTGGATGTTTGGCCTGTTTCTCTATGCTGTCCTCACTATGTAAGTCTTCAAGAGAATCTCAGGCAAATCGTAGGGGCATGCTAATGAATGAACACATTTCAGTTTAGCAATATTATGCAATATTATGAGTTATGCAAGATTTTGATGACAATTGGATTTCCTCATGCTACATATGTGTCCTATAATAATTTACCATTTTAATTTAATAAATGTCAAATGTTCTTTTTAAATAGCCTACATTAAAGGGCAGCTGTAGTCCCAATGATCCAACCAAAATAATCATGAACCCTCAAAAAGTAATTAAATACAGGCCTTTTTAAACGAATCAACATCTATATGAATTGAGTCATGCATACTTTTTCTACACTTAAGATAAAAACCAGTCACCCCCTAATGTTTCACTGCACAGTGATTGTCGGAGCAGCACTGACATGCTACAATGAGTCTCACGCACTCCTCTCCAGTCTCACATTCTTTTGTTTGACCTATTACAAAAGTGTTGGATGTCTTGCCTTCTATAGTGCACTGACTCAGTAGGAAACAACTGCATCAGCTAACATGAATTTGGCCTGATTTGGGGAGTGCTAGCATGGTTTTTCCACCTTAAAATATTTTATAACTAGACTTCTGAGTTACTGTCTGTTCTGAATCACTATCTTCCATCTAACTGCCTTTCTATTTTAGCATATTCTCAAGAAGTATTTGAAAATTCCTATTATTTTTTCAGTGGATTCTTTGGAGAAGTCATATAATCAGATTTCTTTCTTTTCTTAGTGACTTTGTCCACATGCTCTTTTTTCTTTTGTCAGAAAAGGGTGTAAAGAGAGCAAATGTATAAAAGTAGAAATGGGGTTCTATTTCAGAATTTATGTTCACAGTTCCAAAACCTATATATTATTTCAAATTAGTCTAGATCTAGAAATAGAGGGCAGTTGAATGTAAGCTTGGTCATTCTTGAACTTGTCTTTTGTGAATGCTTACCTGGTAACATTTTTTGAATATATAATAAGTGTTAATGACATCACCAGAGTGTTTTTTCCTAACTAAAATTTTATTCCCTCTAAAAACTGCCAACTGCTTTCTTTGAGAAAATAAAACTGCTGGTTCAAAGCCAGATTTTAATCTAGGTGATATTTGGGAGATACCCTAAAGCCGAGGCTAGAATGCATTTATTTAATGAATTTAATATGCACATTTAATTAATATAGCCTATAAAGTAATCAAACTAAGAGTTCTACCTCCTTTTCTTAATAGCTATTTAGGGCCTGGAAATATCCAAATTTTTATCTTGTAATCAATAATAATTGCATTCACAAATTTACTTTTTTTTTTTTTTTGAGACAGAGTCTTGCCATGAAGTTAGCCACATAGTAAGTAGTTAGGGTAAACAGGGTAAAGAGTATTTATGAAATAAACGAATGTTCTATGATCTGAATGTTTATGTCCCCTAACATTCAAATGTTGAGATCCTAATCCTCAAAATGAAGTAAGTATGGTCTTTCAGAGGGTGATTATATTTAAATGGCAAAACCTTCTAATGAAGTTCTTACCCCCCCCCAAAAAAAAGAAAGAAAAGAAAAGAAAAAAGGAGATCTTGTTTTCTATAAAGTGAGAGCATAGCAAGAAGGTGCTATCTATCCAACACAGGTTCTCCTCAGAAACTAATCCTGATAGTATTTTGCTCTTGGAAATCTCAGCCTTCAGAAGCATGAGAAATGTACATTTGTTATTCATAAGTCACTAAATTTATTCCATTTTTTTATAGCTGCTCAACTAGACTGTCATGATTGGACCACATCTCTGAAAATTCATATGCCGAAGCTTAATGGTCACTAGAATAGTAAAAGAAGTTATATCTTTAACATTTCATTAAGTTATGAAGGCAGAGCCCTCTTACAAGAAATTAGGGCTCTTACAAAAGAGCTACAGGGGATAGGTTTATTCTTCTCCCCTCTTCTGTCATGTGAAGATACTTAAAAGGAATCATTTATGAGGAATGAAACTTTACCTGTCTCCCACGCCTACATCTCAGACTCCAGCACTGTGACTAAATAAATTATAAGTTATAAATCACTCAGTCTCAGGGATATTTTATAGCAGCACAAACAGACTAAGATACATACTAAAATAAAAGAGAGTTACACTTTTGGTTTTCAGTATAATATATGTAGTAATTTTAACCATACTTACTCCTGATAGATACATATATTCCTGTTATATATCTATCTATATCTATATTTTATATCTATATTTATATATTATAGTCATGACTGATTGATTCAGTTAGTAAAATTACTGAAATTTATTTCCAAATATATTGTATTGTTTTCATATTGCTTGCCTATTTTTTAGAACATTTTGAGGTGAAAGGTATTTATGATTGTCTTTAACACATTCCCCAAATCACTTTCAGTTTGCCTAAGTACTTAGTAAATTTTTAAATTTTTACTTCACTTTTCCTGGGAGACAGGATGTGTCCTATAAGTTGCTTTCATCAAGGAAATATGAGCAGAAAAATGTCATGGGCTTATTATTGGGTTAGAGTAATATCTGACGTCATGATTTCTTGCCTTTGCCTTGATATTTGGCCATGTTCCAGATAATAGCTGTTTTCATCAGTCTATGACCAAAAATGAGAACAAGGCATATCCATAGACAGTCTGCCATGGATAAATAGGGGTTTGTTTTATTGTTTTTCTGTATCATAAACTAACCTCACCTGAGTGAGACTATCATAAAAACCAAAGGAAAAAAGTGTTTCTGGATTAAAAGATTGGTCAATAGTCATAAGAAGAGCTACTTTGAAGAGAGAGAGAGAGAGAGAGAGAGAGAGAGAAAGAGAGAGAGAGAGAGACAGAAATGAAGAGTTCAAATATAACCCAAAAGGAGCATAACTACTACAAGAACTAAAGAATACCCATTGTGTAAGACTATTGAGAAGTCATTTTTAATTTTTTCATTTTAATGAGAATGGTTTCTATGAAATGATAAGTACAAAAGCAAATTGCAACAGGCTGAGGAATGAAAAGTGAAGAAATAAAAAGAGCGACTATAGAAAACTCAAGCCAAGACATTGAGTTGGTCATTGGAAGGAAATGTGAAATTTGAATGGTTATTTTCCTTTGAGTGAGAGATTTGAAGACTTGAACTTAAAATGTTGCTAGATAAAAGTAACAAGACAGTGAGAGAGCAAGTGAGAGAGAGAGAGAGAGAGAGAGAGAGAGAGAGAGAGAGAAAGAGAGAGAGAGAGACAGAGAGAGAGAGAGACTAAAGGAGAAAAAAAGAGCAAATTATAAGAAGAACATAGGCCTGGAGGATATTGAAAAGGATGAAATCAAGGACCCAGGCAAAGGCATTCGTACAACATAGAAGAAAAGATTCTTCTCTCACCATGTTAAGAAGGGAAAGCAAAAGTTTGGTGATGGGAAGCTGGAAGAAGTGGAGACTCATGATAGCAGGCCAAGTCCAAGTTGACATCCTCCACTGAGGATGAGTGAGGCAACGGCTGGTCCAAATGTTTGAGAAGAGTAGAAATTTGTGAAAAACAGAGCAATTTTTGACATTGCTAGTGACGTATGGAAGTTCTGTGATTAGAGCTTGATATGTTCCTATGTTTAATATAAAGTCAAGGAACAGAGACAAGTATGATACCCAACGCAAAATATTTTTAGGACATTTTGATAACATTAGCTTAGTCCACAAAGTTAATGGCTGGTTTAATGATCTCACTCTTAAAGTCATATAGATATAGATCCAGATATAGATATAAAATCTTCAGAGTTAAAAAGTATTGAATTGATACATTAAACCCACATTGATACATTTACCCACTATTGGTTAGTGGCCTACCTTCTACAATTTGGGAAGCAAGGAGAAATTTATTTCAGAGACAGTGAGTCATATACTAAAGCTATACACACAAAGAAAGGCAGGGATGATTGGAAATGAAGAGTTCAAATATAACCCAAAAGGAGCTAGTGAGACTGTTAAAGGGTATAGTCCAAGGTGGTCTACAAAGTGGAGAAGGTGAACCTTGATTCATTCATTCCACACACAGGGCAAGACAAACACTGACTTTCATAACAGATAAATACATTTCAGTACACATCAATAAGAGGCATAAAGAGGCATTACTAGGCCAGATTTTAAAAGTACACACTCAAAGAAATAGAAAGTGGGCCCTCAAATAGGAGAGAGATGTTTTGTGGCCTTGAGCTGAATATATTTATGGGGATTTGGGAGTGTTCTTAAAATGAGTTATTTAGTATATGTATTCCGTAGTCTGTTGGGTTTTGCCCATTTTGTGGGCTATGTTAAAATACAAACCAGTAATATGTGTTTGAAGCTAAGATGTGCTATTCTCCTGATAATGATCTTCCCAAGAATTATAGTTTCTAGGTGAAATTTATAAGTAAAATAGATCCATGGCAAAGTTTAGTCTGAGTTTATAGGTTTATTTTCTTAAGTTTATTAAGAATTATTCCTGGAAGGAAAAAATGAATAGCTATTGTGTACTAAAGCTACAGCTTTTCTTAAAAACTGCAACTTTAATATTATAAAAAAAAATTATAATTTTTCTTGTCCCTTTTCCATCTTTATTTCTTATGTCATACTTCCACACTCCTATTTTTTCACAGTTCTAACTACTGAATAATCAGCAAATCTACAACCACTAAGAGGAAAGCCAGAGGAGAAATCAAATTGAAGTAGGTAGATTTTAAAAGGAAAACACCTAAGAAGCACCAAGTTTAGAGTGGGGTCAAATTTCAATTTATTATGTGATCAAAGATTGAAAAAATTAGAAAAACATTGGCTAAGTCATTTAAGTACTCAAAGGCATTGTCTAAGTGTTGGTAGCTTCATAAAATTTGGAGATCACAGATCATCCAACTGTGAGGGGAAAAGGGGATCAAAATAACATAGAAAATTACTAATAAATGTAATCCAATAAATGATCTTAAATTTATATAATTGACTAAGTTAACTACATGCCATGCTTATTAGTAGGCTCTAATTTTGATTGGGGTCCTATTCTTTATACTCACCTAAATTTCAGGCTGTTTCCATTTCCTCCCATGGTAGGCTCCCCATCCAGGAGCCTAAGTATTTTTCTTATTGTCTGCCTCTATCACAACATTGCAGTTATTTGCTATGGCTGGCAATGCAGAGCCTTGAGTCTACCAAAGCTTTCCTGTGGTCTGTGTCAGAATAGTCTGGCTGAGAATTTAAGGCATTTTAAGAGGAAGCAACACTATTTTAAGAAGGATATATGGCAATTTTGTCTCCATGACTCCACAAGAGGGTAAAGTATCTAAATCTTACAGTTTTAACCTAAAACCATCTCTTTTTCTAGTTTCAAACACATTGATGAGAATGGAGGAGAGGGTAAGGACAACTTTTATCTTTATCTTCTGTATTTGTTCCAATTATGGATAGATATCTTTATCCTACTCAGATATTTCTGTTCATGTGCACTTTTTTTTTTTATAGTACTGGAATCAAACTCACAACCTTGCATTTGCCAAGTAAGCACAGCGCTGATGAGCTAAATCCCCGGCACTTTTTGTGATAACACCATCTGTAAAAGTCCTTATGAATATCACATTCAAGGATATCTTGACAGAAATTTTTCATTTTGATCTCAAAAGTTAACAACTCCATCATAGACTTCGGTTTGGACTTAGCTAAGAAAGTTCGAGATAAACAAAAGCAAACAAGGTACAAAATCTGTCTGCTATATGGACTATTTTACTGATTGTTTTATGGACTGATACATTGTGTTCCTTCACCACAAAATTCATTTGTTGTAGTTCTAACACTGTAACTCAGAATGACTTTGATCAAATCTTTAAAGATGCATTTAGTAATGCTACCAGAATGTGCTCTAACCCAATATAGATGGCATTTTAAAGAAAAAAGTAAGACGTAGATTTGTACAGGGACACAAGAAAGACAATGGAAACACATCTACTGAAGGCAGAGCTCTAAAAGACATGAATTTGAGAAGCCTCATAAGGAAGTAACTCTGCAAAGTATCTTGATCTCAGAATTCTAGGTTCTAGAGCAGTGAAAAAAAATTCATTCTTTAAGCCACCCAGCCTAAATTACTCTATTATGGAAGCTCTAGCAAGTTGTTACATAAATTTTTATTTTTATTAAGTTTATTGGTGCAATATAGATATGCATAGAGAACACATTCATCATAGGGAATTTGTACTTGTAAATGTAAATGTAATATCTTAGTTCTTTTTTCCCATTCGTCTCCCTTTTCTTCAATCTCTCTTCCCTTTCTTATTTACAAAGTTTTGTTTCCTTTTAATCCTTTATTTATATTCCTTTCTTCCTCCCTCACCCAGTTCCCCTTTTCTTTTGAACAATTCCTTCCTATTTCACAATATATACTATATATTTTGGTTCTTATTTGCAGTTGCAGATTCTCTTGACAAAGACAAGGCAATCAGACATATGCATGTCTGATTCATTTTACATAAGAGTATGTTTTCAAGGTTTATCCACTTAACTATGATTGTCTCATTTGTCCTTTATGATTGAGTAGTACCCCATTATATTAAAAAAAACTGCATCATTTTATCCATTCAGTTGATGAGCATTTGAGTTGTTTCCAAAATTTTGCTATTACAAATTGTGCTGCTATAAATATGAATGCACATTGAATCTTTTGGGAAGCTATCAAGAAGAGGAATAGCTGGGTTAATTGGAACCACTAGTCCTCACATTGATTTTCACAGTGGCTGCACCAGTCTACATTCCCACCAACAGTAAAGAAGTGCTCCTTTTTCTCTACAGCCCCACCCACATTTCTTATTAGTTGATTTCTTGATAATAACTATTTTTTCTGGAATGAGATGGAATTTTAGCGCTATTTTACTTGCATTTTTCAAAATATCAGAGATGCTTGACATTTTTTTCGCATATTTATTAGCCATATGTATTTCTTCTTTTGAGAAGTGTCTCCATTTCAGATGCCTATTTTTGGATTTGGTCTTTAAATTTGGGTTGTCTGATTTTTTTCAGTTCTTTAAATATTCTAGGTATTAGTCCTTTGTCTGAGGAGCAGATGACAAACAATTTTTGACTACTCTTTATATTGTCTTTTCACTCTTTTGGTGATTTATTTTGCTGTACAATGCCATTTTAATAAGATGAAATCCCATTTGTCAATTTTTTGTAGCATTTCCCATGCAACTGGAGTTTTGTTCATGGAACCTTTGTCTATACCTGTCTTCAAGAGTCCTAACTAATCTCTCATCCGGTAGATTTAGTGTTTCTATTTTAATGTTTTGATTCATTTTGATTTTAGTTTAGACATGGGTCCAGGGTTAAGCTTTAGTAAGTGGAAAGTCAGTTTTTTCAGCACCATTTTCAGCATCTTTCTTCCAGTTAATGTATTTGGTCCTTTTGTCAAAGAAAAGGAAGCTGAGTGTCTTTGGAGTTCTTTCTAGTCTGTTCCTTTGACCCTTATGTTGTTTTGTTTTTCCCAGTACCATGTTTTTATCATCACAATGCCTCTGTACTATGATTTCAAGTCAGAGATTGTGATGCTCCCTGCCTTGCCTTTGTTGCCCCAAATTGTTTTTGCCATACTAGATGTTGTGGTTTATGTTCAGATACCCACCCCACTGCCAATCCTCATTCAATCAAGGACCTGGCCAAATCTAGCATTTGTGATTGATTCATTGTCTAGGGCTCAGATCGGTGGTATGACTGCTGCACTTGCCCGGGGGTGGAGCCAGCATACAGTGTAATAGAAGCAATAAGGTGTGTTTTTCCTCTCTTTTTTGTTATTCATGCTTGCTGTTTGTGTCATCCAAGAATTGTGGCCTTGCCATGCCACCCTGCTGCTTGGAGCCAACTGAATATGGACTGAAACCTCCAAAATTGTAAGATATAAACCTTCCTTTCCCTAATTTTGGGTATCAGGCATTTTGTCTCAACAATGAAAGAAAAGTAACCAAGACACACTAAATCTCTTTTGATTCCAAGTGACTTGTAGGGATTTGCAATATGTAAATTTTTACTGGGTTGCATTAAATCTGTATAACAATTTTGAGAGTAAGCCATTTTTATTATGTTGGTTCTTCCTACCCAAGAGCAAGAAGTATCTTTGCATTTTATGATCCTCTTTGATTTCCTTTTTCAGAATACTGTAGTTTTCAATGTAGATATCATTTAGATCCTCTATTGCATTTTTTTTTTTTTTTTGGTGCCACTAAGAAAGGTGTGGTTTCCCTAATTTCTCCCTCAGTGAGTTTGTTATTTGTATACAGGAATGCTATTGATTTTTGAGTGTTGATTTTTTTTATGTTGGTTGGTGACTATACTTAGATGTTAAATCTGAAAGACTTTTGATAGAGTTTTTAGAGTCTCATATGTAAGATATTATGTTATTGAGGACCCAGCCAAGATCTCCAACTGCCTGACTGAGGGATATGGTAAGAGACAAAGAAAAATAGAATTGAATTTAGTAATTTATCAAATGAAAGATAGGATATCAAGGCCTCTCAACGAGTAAAGATGAAGACTCCAGCTCACCACTATTTTATTAGCCTGTGCAGGGGAAAGGGGAGAGTGCTTTCCTGGATCAGCATCAAAGTAGCGGTGGAATGGGCAACACTAAAATTATGAAATAAAAAAGATCCATTCTCACACACAGGTACTAAGTCTCCTTCTACTGTCCTCAACAGACCTCATTCTGTCTTGTGAGTGCCACAGCCTCATTGAACATTAAGACCTCAGTGGTGACAGGGAGAAAGCAAGGTTTCCACAATTCAAAACTGGCTCACAAGGTGGGCAAGGAGGACTGTGGACAGATTCTATGTCAGTTTATAATTTGCAGTCCTTAGCATAATGTCATCTGAAAATAAGGATAATGTAACTTCTTCCTTTCCTGTTCTTATTGTTTTTATTTATTTTTCTTATCTAAATGCTCTAGCTAAATGTTTCCAGAACTATATTGACTAAAAGTGGTGACAGCAGAAATTCTTGTTTTGTTCCTGATTTTAGATGAAAGCTTTAAGTTTTTGACCACTTAGTATCATAGATGACTTTTATCAGGTTGAGATAAAGACCATCTACTTCAGTTAAAGATTCAGTTAAAGATTCTCTACGTAGGCATTCATTGTCTTCTAGGTTTCTTCAGAATTCATTATAATTCACCTTTTTCATTAATAATTGGTGAATTTGAGCCATTTATTTCCTTTTTTGATAAGATTGGATGAGGGTGTGTCAATTTCAGTCTTTCAAAGAACCAACTCTTCAATTGCTAATTTTTGTGTTGTTTCTTTAGTTTTAATTGCATTAATTTCTGCTTAACCTTTATTATTCCTTCCTTTGTATGAGCTTTGAGTTTGCTTCTCTACTTTTTCTAGAAACTTGAGGTTCAACATTAGGTTATTTATTTGTGCTCATTCTGTTTTCCTATTATAAGAACTCACCACTCTAAATTTTCCTCTTAAGACTTCATTAATTGCATCCTTTAAGTTCCATTATGTTGTATCAGCATTATCATTTAATTATAGATACTGTTTAATTTCTTCTCTAATTTCATCTGTGACTCATTTGTTGTTCAGAAGAATTATTTAATTTCTATGTTTTTATGGAGTTTTTGTGGTTTGTTTTGTTGTTGATTTCCAATTTTATTGCACTTGTTCAGATAAGATCCATGGAATAATTTCAAGTCCTGTACATTTGCTTAAATATGTTCTATGGGTTAGTATATGGTCTATTTTGGAGACCGTCCCATGAACTGCTGAGAATATGTATTTTGATGTGGGGTGGAACACTCTATAGACATCTACTAAATCCATTTATTCACAAGTTTGGTTCAATTCTGATATTTCTTTGTTGGTATTTTGTCTAGTTTGTCTATCTGTAACAATGAGGTATGAAGCTTTCCCTTTTACAATTGTGTTACTACTTTTTTTTTATTGTCCATTAATATTTTTTTATTTAAAGAGAAAAAAATAAAGGAAATAAAATTTTAAAAAGCAGTAAAAGGGTACAAATAATACAGAATTTCAAGGAAAAAAATACATCTTTGGTGCACCTGTATTTGGAGCATGTATTTATGATTGTTAGCTTTTCTTGGAATTTGCCCCAATATGTAAATGTTACATAATTTTTTAAAGAAGAAAAAGAAAAGAGGTAATATAATATCTGACATAATATATAATAAAAGCTGTATTTTTAATATAACTGAATAAAGGTACAATGAAAGAAGAAGAGAAAGAAAGGAATGCAGTCTACAGCTTGATACTTTAAGAATTTGTTTAATATGGGAAGATTACAATTAAATACACTCATAGAGATGGGAAAATGCAAGATATTTTATGTTTTTAGCCCATTTTAGAATTAAAGAAATGGAGGTTCCATGTCTTAGAGAAATGAAGCCCAAATTTACCGAGCAAAAGGAAGGCAAGTACTTATGTCGTCCTAGTAATGGAGCAGAGTAAAGAACTTAGAAGGAAAGGCTATATTATTTTCAGGGGGTATAGCAATTAAAATGGCTAAATTCACAAACCTTAATATTAGGAACTCAGAAAAACACCCTTGTGGACACAATGGCTAGTTAATTCACTTCTTTGAATGTTATCATTCTGTCAACTAGCCTGGCCCCACTCACTCTTCCACTTACTGATCCTTTTGCTCCACTCATTCTCCCTACATCCCAAACTTTCAAACACATGAACTTTTATAAATGATATATGTCATAGAATATGAGAGTGACATGCATTGCCTGAGTGGATGAAATAGGGAAACTTAACTGCCCATTTTGTTAGGTGATCTTCCTGGCTGGCAGAAATCACATAAGAGCAAAACCAGTAGGAGTTGCCTTTGTTGCCTTAGAAAATGCCAGAGGAAGTTCTGGATTCTCTTCTAGCCTATGTTCAAGAGGAGATAATTTGGAAGAAATAAACATTTTTAACAATAAACATCTTGCCTATGAGCACTTTGTAAAAGCTAAATATGTAAGTACCTGAAACAAAGTGATTTTATTCCTCTACTTATTTCATCTACTTTGGATGTTTTAGAAGTTGATTCACAAAATAGGAAGCCAGGTGGGATCAGAGAACAAAAATTCCTTTGTTTGCCAGGTAATATAAAGCTAAAGTTATAAATCACATTTATGAAATATTTCCCAAGGGAAAAAATTATAAATTTTCCACTAAGAAACAATTGCTTTTGGGATGATAAGAAGGCAAGTTACTTTTTGATAAATGTCTGTCCTGACAGTCTATAATTTCTAATTTTAGAGCAGATAGTATAAATTCTCACCTTTGGATAGTTTAACCTTTGCTTAATTTGCTGGCAAACTAAAGCTAACTTAGGTCTTACTGAACCAAAGCTGGCCATTCACAGACTGCAGGGCAAGAGAAAAAGGCCACACCAGGAATCAAGGCTCCCTATGTGGGAGGCAGCATCATGTATGAATGGTTGCCAGACTGGGAACAGTCAGACCCAAGACTTTCCCTGTGAGTCAGCAGCATTTGTGGACTTCAGGGAGAGAGAATAAGGCCACCCTAGGAAGCAAGCCCCACCTGGGAATAGCTCCATGCATGGGCTGCCTCCAGATTGGGAAAACCAGCCCCAAGCCCCTTCCAACATGTGGGCTGGCGAAAAAGAAGCATCCCCACCCCTGTAAGTGACCAGCTGATCTGGAGAAATGCAGGCTGTGATGATAGATATCTAGGTAAAATAAGATTGGATGCCTGTTGTGCTTTGGTGTTTCACTAACCTTGTAGGTCTAGGGCCAGTAGTCTGATCATTGGTTCAGATGATAGTGGTACACAGTGTGGCATTTGGTGGGGGGATCATCTTCTGAGTGTTGTAGGCATTGTTGATTCCCTAGTGTCTTGTTTTAAATTCACATATCATTTTCATTGTTTTATTGGGATGGGTTTTATTCTCTTTTGTTTTGTTTGATTATGTTATATCCGATGGCTTGAGCTGCTATTTCAAAGACAGCAAGAAATAGTATGGTAGCAATTTTGTATTTACTGTTGGCTTGTTTTGAAGTCTTTTATTGCATTCATTGTTTTGTTTTGTTTCTACTCTATTCTGTTCTATTTGATTTTGACTATGTCCAAAGGAATCTATTTTGAATACAACAAAAGGTATTACAATAACTATTATTGATTTTGTAATATTTGGATGTCATATCATTTATACTGGTTTTTAATTGATTTTATTGTTTTATTAACCTTTGGTTTATTCACTTTAAAATAAAATGAGAAAGATTTCAAAGAAATTGAACTCAAGTTTTTTACCAAATAAATTAACAGAACTACCATCTTTCAAAATTAGGTGGTTGCTTATGTACTTGAAAAGATTTGAGTACTAACTTTATCATCTATTGTTTCCTGTTGAATGCCACCTGCACTGTCAAAATTCTTAAAAGAGAGAAGTTAAATGACTCAAACAATTAAGACTCTAAAAGTTTCAGAGGCTAGTCATAAGTACCTTAGATTCCCTGAGATTACATATATAGTGCATATATTATCATATCCATGTTAGAAAACGGTAACTGTGGGGCCAGCTCTCACAATTCACTTTCATTCTTTTTTGTTTTGGTTTGTGTTACATCTACAGAGTCACAGTATGCTTCTGGTCTTATTTTACTCTGGATTGTTTTTCTGTTTTAGGCACTATGTCTTTCTTTCAAATCTAGATTTCGGTCTTCATTTCATTCTCTTCTTTTTCCATTTTTGCTTTTAAATTTTGTTGTTGTTCTTAGCCAATCATAGCATCTACTCTCTACACTCATACATACATATATTCATGCATGCATATATGTGGACCCATGAAAGCACAAGGAATATTCTATTTTATTTTCTCAAATTTAACAACAGAAAGTAAAACTTAACTATTGTTAGTGCATTAATTCCTTAATTTTCTTCTAAAAGAAAGGTCTTTTAAAGTCTTTAAGTCATTTTAAGTGTTGATATTTTTATCTTTTGTATCTTAAAATTATAAGGTGTGTAGTATTATGACTATTAATTTCAGACAATTTTTGAGAAAAATTTCCCATCTGAAGATCTTCATGAAAGTTCTATTTTATATCTCAGATCTTAAATTTAGACACTAGAAACCAAAAATTTCCCATCTGAAGATCTTCATGAAAGTTCTATTTTATATCTCAGATCTTAAATTTAGACACTAGAAACCATTGTATTATCTTATATATCATTTGTTCAGTATGTACTCCTTGCTTGTATCAAGCTCTTACATTCTAGAGACAGAAAACAGACAAGAAATATAAGTAATAATGTGCAAAGAATAAAATACATTATAAGGCAATATAACTATTATGCCAAATCTAGTCCAAAATTTTAATGTCTCTCTTTAAGCTTTGAATTCCAGTTTTAGACAGGAAATTTTCACTGCAAATATTCAATTCACAAAATAAAAATGTTAACAATCAACCACTCACATTGTCAACCACCTTTGTAAGACTTCAAAAACACAAATTTTGTATCTGTATAGATGATAATTAACTTCAGATGGTCTTATAAGATAAATTAAGCTGATGCTGAAAAAAGAAAAGAGGAGGGAGGGAAACAAATTGAAATGTGTTGTGTACATGTATCAATTCTCTGTAGTGAATGCAATATTTATGTGCTACAAATATGTATTAATAAAAGTCAAAAATACTTACTGTCCATTTTCCATAGTTGGTGATTCTTATACTATGTTGAAATTTGAATCCTCTCCATTTTCTGTTACACTACCCATGCTTATGACTTTATTATTTTATGCCAACATTAATAAACAAAATTCTTACTGGTTCCTTTATGTCTAATTTGTTGTTTCTCTAGGCTAGACCTGTATCTCACTAAGAAAATCTACATACTACTTACTAAAAAAGCATTGTATTGATACCATTTTTGTCTCTCTAGATAGACAGACAGATGTACACATGTAAAAACACACACATAAGAAAAGCAAATCATCTGACAGAAATTTGAGCAAGAAATTTTAACTGACTAAAGCAGGAATTCAAACAAACACTTGAAAATTGCCAATGTCAATTATTACTAGGGAAATGGAAACTAAAGAAAGCAGATTTTTCATAACAGTATTGGCAAAATATTAAAGGTCTGATGATACTGTATTAGAGAACACATTGTGAATATAATACACTCACCTAACACTGATAGAAGCATAAATTTTATTACCATTTTAGAGAACACAGTTAATTATGAAACTCTAAGTGTGAATTCTTTGACATTACAGATTATTTTACTTGAGGGGATATGTCCTAGTGCAGTGACAAGTATGAGTACATTAATTATAGTTGTATTTTAATAAGATAAAGGTAAAAACAGCATAAGGTTATAAAATATATTTTGTTGACATAGAACAAAATAATTTTTAAAGATTTTATGCTAATAAAAATCAGTAGGAATGGTGCTCAGAAACATAAAACTAGCTGTGAAAAACAAAAAGTAAATCAACAGGATGCAATATCATTTAAGTACTTTTAAAAATAGCAAGCGATATTTTATTTCATTATGAATGCAAATGTATTTAGACTAGACTGAAGCACACCAACCCATGATAGCAGTTTTCCTTAAAAAGAAGGAAAATAAATCAGCCTGAAGTCATGGCTCAACCTGGAGTCATAAAGTTCATAACTCTAGCTTTGTCTGTAAAATGTATTTTTAAAAATTGGAACAGAAATATAACAACATAGGGTTAAGGCGTAAGTGTAAGTTTTATTTTCATGTGTCAAACTTTTAACTCGTTTATAATAAATTCAATAATTTAAAATGAATTATTTTTTTGCAAAATACTTCAAATGCATGAAATATTTTTAAAATATGTATGTATCTTTAAAAAATGCATGCAATCACATATATGTGCATGTGTATACATGCATATATTGCATATGTATAAATTTAAAATTATGTGCATATGTATACACACAAAAAAATTTTTAAAAAAGGATCTCTGTTAATTAGAAACAGAACCTACCTGCAAAACACTGAGAAAGACTCAAGGAAAGGCCTGCTGGATTCTCTGACTGGAATCAAACACCGAGAATGAGGCATTTGGCTCTTCAAGCTACAGGAACAAAATGTGTTTTGCACAAAATTATAGATCTGATCCAGGTTTATTACTTGAAGCCAAGAATTAGGGAGGGGTTGCTCCATTTGTAAAAAGGAAGTTGAAAGTAACATTGTTTAAAAACTGCCTAGGGCTACAGTTTAAAGGGCTTTGCTAGGGTGGATTGCTAGGTTCACCAACACATCAACAAAACTGCAAATTATATTGCAATTCTAACCACAGAAAATAAACTCCAAAATCCATTGTAAAACTTAGTTCTGCATAAAAGGACCAGAAAGCCAGGTGGAGAAAATTGCAACCTATCAAAAAGAAAGCTTCCAAGGAGGCATGTAAAACACCCAAAATTTTTAAAATTCAATGTAAACTCATTATTCATAAAATGATGTTATCAAACAATCTGACTAAATGAAAATGTTTGGGAAAAGATGTATTTAAACACCTTTAAAGTGGACAACAGCACTTTAGTTCTTAATCTCACTAAATGGAAGCAATTTCTGCACTGAATACAATGAAAGAGAGGATTAGAAAATGGCAAATTATACTGAGAGAACCATCCAGAATGTACCACAGAAAGATAAAATATTCGGTAATTTCTTTCCAGTTGGATTTCCAGTAAAATGCATGCAGAATGACAATAGGTTACATTTGTACCTTCAGTTGTAAGAGTAAAACAAAAACAGTTGCAAAAATAAAAACATAAACAATGGTGCATTATTCCCCACCATCATCAATAAATTAAGATATTACATTAGAATATAATTAATGAAGCAGGAAAAAGTTAAGCAATAAAGAAGGAAATTCACAAGGGGGGCAGTTTAAAATTATTACTGGGTAGCAAAGACAATAAAATGTATCTGGAGCATCACAGGGGACAAGAGTGGGGTGAGGATTCCCCAGTCCTAATCCATAAAATGTTGATGAAGATCTGTTATTTTTCCTTATTGTCTGTGTTAACAATGTATGAAAAGCACTTTCCCTTTATTTCACTAGTCTTATTGAAAAGACCAAGGACTATCACCCGAGCTGAGATACCATCTCACTCCTGAAAGAATGGCCAGGATCAAGAAAACCAACAACAACAAATGCTGGAGAGGCTGTGGGGAAAAAGGAACTCTCCTGCACTGTTGGGGGGAGTGTAGACTGGTGCAGCCTTTGTGGAGGTCAGTCTGGAGATTTCTCAAAAAGGTGGGATTGTAAGTCCCATTTATTCCAGCTATTCCACTTCTAAGCATATTCCCAGAAGAAGTGAAAGCATCACACCACAGTGATATATGTGCACCTATGTTTATAGCAGCACAATTTGTAATCGCCAGATCTTGGAAACAACCCAAGTGTCCATCAACTGAGGAATGGATAAAAAAGTTGTGGTATTTCTATATAATGGAGTATTATTCAGCTATAAAGAAGGATCACATTGAGATATTTATCAATAAATGGGCGCAGCTTGAGACCATACTCATAAGTGAAATAAATCAATCTCGCATGTGTGAATACCGAATAGTTTCCCTAACGTAAATAATGATTCAAATATATAAAAATATGTGGTAATCATGATTCCCCATTATGTGGCCTTGAAGCCTTATAAAGTTTTCACTCATTAATTAGAAAGGCTTTATTCTGGGCTTCTTGATATGGAAATATTTGAAGCTAGAGTATATGAAGTTTGATCCAAATATTTCAAGGAAAAAGACAGACACTATGGTAACTACTATTAAGTCAGGTTATATGGTGGTGAAGTACTAGGTTGCTGAAATAGTCAAGCTTTGACCTCTATTGTTATATTGTTATGTCCTGTTTTATCTCAATCTCCCCCTTATTCTTTAAAAAAATTATTTAGTTATTTCTTATGTTTATTTTAATTAAGGGGAAAAATTTAAAAAATTAGGATATATAATAGTAACTCTTTTTGATTTCCTATTAACTTGTTTTGAAGTCCTCTAATACTCCCACGATCTTGTTTTGACTGATTAGACTCTGTTCCATTCTGTATGATAGTATCAAGTTTGAGGGTATAGGCAACTACTTTGAAGGCAATAAGATTCACTAAGATGCCCATTCTGGTTTGACTATTGTCTCCTTTGGAAGTCCTGTAATGTTTACAATGCCTAAGTTTTATTGGTCTTGTTCTCTACTGTTTTGTCCAACTTTATAATATCTAATGAGATAGACAATTCTTTTGAAGGAAACAAGAGACAACATTGATAACCATTGTTGATAACCTTGTACTCTGTTTTATATCATGTGCTATGTCTATCCTTGGTTTTGACTGACAGCTTTGTTTTGCCATATTTGATTGTATTCTCTTCCCCCCAAAAAAGTAATAAGAACTAAGGAGTAATAAAATCCAAAATGTGTAAATTTTGTTGTAAAAAAGAGAGGGGAAAAAAAAAGAGCTCTAACGGATATAACAGCAAGTGTGTTTAGGGGTGTTAAATAGCTGACTATATCAATGTTTTTGGATAGCTGTTTGCAGTCTCCCTGTTTGAATGTCCACTTTGTATTCTTTGATACTGTGATTTGAGCAACTCTTTTCAAGATGATAATATGTAATCCATTAACAGGTGATTTCCTACTGTTATTTTTTTTTTTGTAGTTCTGTATTACGTGTACCCTTACACCGCTTTGTTTTGTTTTGTGTTTTTCTCTTTTTCCTCTTAAATAAAATAAAAAAAAAAGAAAAAGAAAAGACCAAGTACACTGCACAGTAGTGGATGTCATGATGTTTCAAAAGATAAAAATAGCCACTGATTCACATCTGACACTAGGAGCAGATCTTTAAATGCACGAGGAAGAAGTCTCAAATATCACTCTTTCAATCAGATGAAAAGTTATCAACTCAGCCAATCTCTCTGATGCCATCTCGCTGATCCCATTCTCTTGTTAATAGACCAATCTGATCTTCTCAGAGCTATGCCCCTTTTAAGTTTTCAAGCTGGAGTCCTTTTTTCATCTTCCTTTTCATCATTTCATTAAAACTTTTGCCATGTAGATTTGTGCTGTTACTTAAGTTTTAATTTCTATAATCATAAAGTTCTATGAGTGTGTCCAGCATCACACTGATAAATCTAATAATACATACAAAATTAAAGTTTAAAAAATAAGTAAAAGTTACATTCTTTAGGGATGTAAAAGAAATTAGTCCAAAATATCAGTAATAATAAATATAAATGGTATAATTCCATGTAACAAAATAGATGACATGATTGGTATCCAAGAAAAAATAGTTTGTACTAATGCTGTGACACTTAGTCAGCAAAGTTGCACAGATAACAGAAGTATGAAAAAGATATTCTCAAAATTCATTAATCAATTAAAGTTGATATAACAATTTAAAATCAAATAAATGGAATTAAAGGCATATCATCTGTGAAAATTAAGAGAACTGCTACACAATAATAAAAGGAACAATGTAACATGAAGACCCAACAATTTCAAACATTAACCAAAACATTGCAATTTTATTAGACAAAAGTTGTCAAAATTAAGGGTTTTATAAATTCAAAGTGATGGCATATATTATATAAAGAATATAAGAAATCACTAAATCAAGGAACTAAAAAACTAGAATTACAGAATTTTTGAATGTCAAAAATTTGATCTAATCATTCAAATAAAATTATGAACTAAAATACTATTCATACAGTCAATATTTTCAATATTCAATGTTTTCCAAAATTGATTACAAAATAGGTCACAAAATATATTTAGACAACTATAAAAGGAATGATATCACATAGACTACATCTCTATAACAAATTAAAAGAAATTAGTAATTGGCAGTGTTTTACAATATTATAGATTCATACTCTATATTATAAACTACAATCCTAAGTACTTTATCAGCTAAAAAAAATCACATTGGGAGTGACAAAATATTTAGATTGACCATAAAAAATGGTTGAAGTACTATGCATAAGTAAGTTTTAAAACTTGGAATATATTTACTATAAAAAGAATCTGGATTGACAAGAATATGGCAGCTTGCTAAGTAGCCAGGTAGAGAGCCTCTCTGGGAAAAACAGCTCAGACACTGGAATTTGACAACATGGAGAGGGATGGATGAGTGGAGAGGGATTCTTAGAACCCCAGGAGGAAACTGAAAGAAAAAGAAAAATACAAAGAGGAAGGAAATACGTGAATGGAGGGCTGGAGCCAGACACACACACTGAGACCCTTCCTGTGCTGTGCTGGGCATGCTGTGGAGTCAGATGATTCAAGGTCACGCTGAAGCCATCACCACTGATAAAGGGAACTTGTGAGTCCTGGGCCCTTGGCAGGAGGATGCACACAGCATGGAGTGGAGCCAAGGTGGAGGCCTGCATTAATACTCAGAGAGTACTGGAAATTGGGTCACATAGTGGTTAAGGCCGGCTGGAAGACATCATGGAGTAGGGCAGAGTCCGACACCGCAGTAGTGTCAGTCAGCCACCCATGGCTCAGAGAGGACTGGTGGGATCAGCTTGTGCTGAGTCATGCCCCTGGTAGGGATCTGATAGCCAGGGATGAAACTGTTCCGAGCCTGTGACATCAGTCACAGTGCAGCGTAAGATGCTGAAGGCACTTGCGGGTTGACTGGCTCAGAGAAGAGCAGTTAGCCCACAGTCCCTGCATGCACCACAGATAACAGCGAACTGGACAGTGCAGAAAAACCCCAGCAAGCACGCTTCAGAAAAACCGTAAGCAATACAGAGCGGACCTGAGACCTCCACCATGCACCAGTCTGAAAGAAACCAGAAAAATGACAAGAGAAAGAAACAAGAAAAAACCTCCAGCCATTGAAAATAAATCTAGTAGAAGTAAATACAGAAGAGAATGCATGATTGCAGCAATCAGGCAATATTGGACACAACATCAGTGGACATAAAGAAATACTTTCCTGACCTCATAGAAGAACTTAAAACTGAAATTCTAATCCAAATAAGGCAAGATATTAAAAAGATTAGTAAAAGAACTGCTAAGCCCCTCTCAAGAAGACACAGATGGAAGAATGGAGGAACCCAGAAAAGGAAGAGAAACCTTTGGGGAAGAATATAAACAAAATCTAGAATACATGAAACAAATGCAAAGAGATTACTAGGAAATTAAAATCTCCATTGAAAGCTGGCAAAATGCCTTAACAGAAACTAAAGTTAGACTTTCAAAACTTGAAGAAAGATTTACAATGTGTGATAGTCAAAAAAAGATCTATTAAAAATAACAAGGAACCAGGAAGTAACAATTCAAAGGCTAGAAGATGACAAGAGGATCTATAATTTAAGAATAAAAAAACATGAGTGAAAAAGCAGGAGTAACCACAAATGAATTACAAAGGCTATTCACAGAAATAGTTAAGCAAAACTTCCCAACTATAGGAAAAATAAATGATATCCAGATAAATGATGCATACAGAACTCCAACCACCTACAACCAAAACAGATCTACACCCAGACATATAATAATCAAGATCCCAGAAATCCACCACAAGAACAAAATATTAAAAGCAGTCAGAGAAAAGAAGCGGATCACCTACAAAGGAAAAATCATCAAAATAATGACAGACTTATCAACCCAAACTATCAAATCAAGAAGAGCCTGGGGGGAAATAGTCCAAGTCTTGAAAGAAAATAACCTCCAACCAAGATTGATGTACCCTGAAAAACTTTCTCTCAAAATTAATGGATAAATAAGATGTTTCCAAGACAAGGAGGAACTGTGGGAGTTCATGGCCACCAATCCAACCCTACAAAAAATACTGAAGGACATTCTAGAGAGAGAGAGAAAAGATACCAGCATTCCAGCAACCGTGGCAGAGAGGTCTCAGTGAATGGGGCAGACAGTGGAATGAAGGAGAAGATTGGACAAATAATAGCAGAAAAATAGAATAGCAGAGCTGAGGCAGAGAAGATGGGCTTTAAGCTCTGATATAGATAGCCTTGATACACTAACAAAAAGAAACACAGGCAGAGTAGATAAGGAGATAGGCTCCATCAAGATGCTCTGAATAAGAAATATACTCAACCTGAAATAAGGTTAATAAATTGAAAGTCAAAGATGAGAAAATGATGCTCTATGTAACAGGGAACCAGAGAGAAATAGGGACAACTCATCCAGCAGCGGCAGATAGGTTGGAAAGTTAAGACACTTTTGTGCAGTGTAGAACCGCATAGCTAGAAGAAAGGAAAACCTTGTGCCTTTAGTAAGTAAAGGAGTACAGCCCAAGATCAAGCTCAGGGGTAAAAAAATTTCAGCTCCACTCATATAGATAATGGGTTGCCCTCCTATTCTAAAAACTAAAGGAGCAAGTGGGACCCAAAATAAATAAAGCATCCTGAGAAAAGGAAAGGTGAGGAACTGCCTAAAAAAGGAAGGCAGAGGACATTGTTAATAGTGTATCAGGATTTAAAAGCCATAGTAGTCTTATCACTCTGTTTAGTTTGATTTTATTTTGTGCCAGTCTGCCTACTCATACTAGATTTGAGAGCACAAATAGCTATCCCAAAGATAGCAGACTATACTACAGTAACTATCCTTAATTTCCTATTAACTTAAACTGAAACCCTATATTACTTACATTGTCTTACTATAACTGATCTTATTTGAAGCTGGTTTGTGAGACTGCTGTTCTTCCTTGACTGATTTTATTCAAATTTGGTATGCTTGATAGTATCACATCTAAGGGTAGAGGCAACTACTCTGAAGATGACAAGATGCAATAAGATACCCATTCCACTTTGATTATTAACTGCTTTTGAAGTCATACAATGTCCCCAAAGTTGTGTCTTCATTAAAATAGCTATGTAATGCTATGTTCAATTATATTATGTCTGATGATGTGGACAATTCTTTTGAAAATAACAAGAGAGCATAGTTACTACTGTAAATCACTTAATATTGTGGTTTTATGTGTTTTTCATTTCATGTTTTTCTAGGAATTTGTTTTGTTGTCTTGTTTTGATCTTTTTTTTCCCTACAATACAGAAAGGATAAATTTACATGTAGAGATTCACACATGGGGAGAATTTCTAAACAGTTTATGGGAAAAGATTATATAATGCATGATGTAATGAACAGATACTCTGAAGAAGAAGAGACACTAAGATACCCAGTGCTAATTCTGTAGCATTGTGATATAAAATCTAGCAATACTATTATTCACCATTCAGAGTGATATTAGTCTAGTCTCATGTTAATTTCAGCATACATAGAGATAAGGACAGCTACTATGAAGAGAATGAGAGACATTATGGCAGTCATTATTGACTTCCCCAATGTCAGGTCTTGAAGACATAAAAAGCCTTCATCATCCTGTTATGATTAGATTAGTTCTATAATGTTCAGTATGCATTCAATGTGTGTGAAGATGGAGACAACTACTTGGAAGAAAACTAGAGACAATAAGATAGACAGTGAAGATCTCCAGTGGGCTTGCTTTGAAATTTGTGTTTCTTAAAATTGTTTCCTTGTGATCTGTTTTGTTCTGTTTTGTTATGTTTAATCTTACCCTCTTTAAAATAAAAGAATAGATTCATGCTTGCATAGAACCTATAAACAATTTACAAGAACTGATCTTACAATGCATGATGAAATGAACAAATACTTTGAAGAAAAAAAGACACTACAGTACCCAGTGCTGATCCCAGCGTGTCATGATGTAAAATCCAACAATACTATTATTCTTTGTTCAGAGTGATTTTAGCCTGCTATGGTTTGTTTAATCTCAACAAATGAAGATAGGTATAACTGCATATATGTTTAAGTGTATAAGATTAATAAACATATTACTAAGTTTTTGTTGGATAGTTGAACAGAACTGTCTGCAATCTCGCTGTTTGAATCCCCACTTTGTACATTTCAGTTTTGTATCTTGAACAACTATTTGTAAGAGGACTATATGTAATCATCAACTAGTGATTTCTTACTGTTTATTGTTTTATTTGAAAGTATGTATTATTTCTACCCATTTTTTATTTTGTTAAGTCTTTCTTTAAATAAAATTTTAAAAAAAAGAATCTGAAAATGGATTAGGTATTTGAATGAAGAAGAATTTGAGTCCTCTTTTTTTAAAAAAAAATTTTAAAGGAAAAAGAGAAAAAACAAAACAAAACAAAGTGGTGTAAGGGTACAAGTAATACAGAACTACACACACACACACACAAAAAAAAGTAAGAAATCACCAGTTAATAGATTACATATTATCATCTTAGAGATATTTGCTCAAGTCACAGTATCAAAGCATACAAAGTGGACATTCAAACAGTGAGACTGCAAACAGTTGTGTTCAGTGATCCAACCAAAAACATTAATATGGTCATCTATTTAACACCCCTAAACACACTTACAGTTGTATCCTTTAGAGCACTTTTTTCCTCTCTTTTTTACAACAAAATTTACACATTTTGGGTTTTATTACTCCTTAGTTATTATTACTTTTTTTGGGGAGAGAATACTGTCAAATATTGCAAAACAAAGCTGTCAGTCAAAACCAAGGATAGACATAGCACATGATGTAAAAACAGAGTACAGGGTTAGCAACAGTGGTTAACCATAATGCCTCTTGCTTCCTTAAAAAGAATTGTCTATCTCATTAGGTACTATAAAGTTGAACAAAACAAGACCAATAAAACCTAAACCTTGTAAACATTACAGGACTTCCAAAGAAGATAATAGTTAAACCAGAGTGGACATCATAGTGAATCTTATTACCTTCAAAGTACTTGCCTATACCCTCAAACTTGATACTATACAGAACGTAACAGAGTCTAATCAGTCAAAACAAGATAGTGGGGGTATCCTCTTGAGGAAGAACATTTGTGCACAACCAAAAATTTGTATAATTGATCTTTTTCCTATCCTTCCCCAAAGATATCAAAGGACTTTTGCCAGGATAAGTATACACTGGGGGAGAGGGAATCATCAATTCCTTTGGGCCTTTGGATATTTGTTCTGTATTGACACTGTTCCCAGAGGATCCATTGCATCATTGTGGCCTCCAGAAGAGTGGTGGCCTATGGAGTTCAGGTAATCATTGAAGTTTTACCAAAGGTCTGACTCACAGTGGGCCTGGTAGGTCCTTGAATCCTTTGTATAGTCATTCTCCCTATTCCAGAATGCATAATTAGGATATATATATATATATATATATATATATATATATATAGTATTTGACAGAATCCTCACATTGGTTTCTTAACCTGTAGTGTGAGGTTTACTACGGTTGGAAAGGCCAAATGGGAGTCATTGGAGTTGCCTATGGCAACTGCTCAAAGTAAACTGAAAACAGTGTCATTTCCCTGGATCAATCGTAGAGATTATTGACACTATCAAGGACTTGAATATGGGGTGGGGTTCACACATCTCCATTTACTCCTCCCTTTTGACCTGCACAGGAGATGGATGGGTCTTTTAGAATGATGTTATATTACCATAAACTGAATCAAGTGATGATTACAATTGCAGTTATTATACTAAATGTGGTTTCTTTGCTTGAACAGATTAACACATCTTCTGGTACTTGGTATGTAGCTATTGATTTGACAAATGCTTTCTTCTCTATACATAACCACAAGGCTCATCAGAAACAATTTGCTTTGAGCTGGCAAGGCCAGCAATACACCTTCAGTGTCCTAGCTCAGGGTTTATTAACTCTTAAATCCCGTATCATAACTTAGTTTGCAGGGGATTTGATCACCTTTCTCTCCCATGATGTTTTGCACTATCCCATCACCTAGCTGAAATTATGCTGATGTGACCAAGTGAGCAGTATGTAGCAACCACTACTTTGGATGTGTCAGTAAAACATTTGCGAGCTAGAGAATGGGAAATAAAACTAACTAAAATTCAAGGTCTTTCTACATCAGTGACATTTCTAGGAGTTCAGTGGTATGGGACATCCCTTCAAAGACATCCCTTCAAAGGTAAAGAAAAATATTTTGGATCTGGCTTCCCTTCAACCAAAAAAGAAGCACATTGCATACTTAGCCTATTTGGATTTTGGAGGCAACATATTCCTCACTTAAATATTTTGCTCTGGTCCATTTACTGAGTAACTCAGAAAGCTGCTAATTTTATTGAGGTCTAGAACATGAGAAGGCTCTGCAATGGGTCCTGACTACTATGCAGACTGCTCTGCCACTGGGGCTACATAATCCAACAGATTCAATTGTACTTGAAGTGTCATTGACAGGGAAGGATGCAATTTGGACCCTCTGGCAGACCCTCATAGGTAAATTGCTATGGAAAGATTTAGGATTTTGGAGCAAGACTCTGCCATTATTTGTAGACAACTACAGTCCCTCTGATAAACAGGTCTTAGCCTGCTACTGGGCGTTGGCTGAAATAGGAATGTTTCACTATGAGTCAACAGGTTGCCATGTGACTTGAGTTGTCCATCCTGAGCTGGGTATTATTTATTCCACCAAGTCATGAATCTGGACATGCACAGCAATGGTCCTTTATTAAATGGAAAGGGTACATGTATAACTGAATCAGAACAAGAGGGTACAAGTAGGTTACATGAAGTCTCCCAGATGCTGTGGCTTCTAGTCCTGCCTTCTGTCTCCTAGCAGGTACGTATAGCTTCATGAGTTGTACCATATGATCAACTATCAGAGGAAGAGAAGGCTAGGGTATAGTTTATGAATGGTTCTGCACATTTTGCAAGCACCACCCACAAGTGGAAAGTTTCAGCATTACAACCCCTTTTCAGGACATCCTTGAAGAAGAGTAGAAAATGTTCACATTGGGCAGGACTTTGGGTAGTGCACCCAGTAGTACAATGTGTCTGGAAGGAGAAATAGCCACATGTGTGACTGTACACTGATTCATTTGCTGTAGCCAGTGGTCTGGTTGGATGATTAGGAACTTGGGAGAATGACTGGAAAATTGATGACAAAGATATTTGAGGAAAAGTTATGTGGATAGACATCTCCATACTGCAAGAGGTGTAAAAGCATTTGTATCTCATGTAAATTCTCAATAGAAAACAAGGTTAGTAATAAATGGTATAGGATTACCCATTCTATAGATAGCAGTTAACCTCTTTTTTCAGCTGCTCCTGAGAGTGGTCATAGTGGCAAGGATGGAAATTGTGCTTAGGCTCAGAACATGAACTCCCATTCATCAAGGCTGGTCTGGCTATGGCTGCTACTGAATGTTCAATATTCTAGCAGCAGAGGTCAACACTGAGTCCCCAGCATGGCACCATTCCCCAGGATGATCAGCCTTTGACCAGGTGGCAGGTTTGGCCATGTTGAATCACTTCCATTATGGAAAGGACAGCACTTTGCCCTTACTAGCATAGACACTTATTCTGGTTACAGACTTGCCTTACCTAAATGTAATGCTTCTACCATCTGTAGATTTACAGAATGCCTTATCCACCATCATAGAACTCCATACAGAACTTCCTCTGACCAAGGAACACATTTTACAACCAAAGAAGTGAGATAGTATGCTCACACTCACAAAATTCACTAATCTTACCATGTTCCTCACCATCCAGAAATGGCTGAAATGATAGAAAGATGGAATAGTCTTTTGATGACACAGTTATTGTATGAGCTAGGTGGAAGCTTCCAGGACTGGTACAAGGTTCTTCAAAATGCTGTATATGCTTTCAGTCGGCATCCAATACATGGTACTGTTTGTCCCACAGCCAGTATTTACAGGTTGAGAAATCAAATGGTGTAAATAGAAATGCTACGACTCATCCTTAGTCATCCACTACGTGAACTTTTACTTTCTGTTCACATGACCTTGGGTTCTGGTAGTTTAGAAGTCATATTTCCAGAGGGGGTAAGATTTCAAGCAGGAAGTACAACATACTTGAACTGGAAGGTAAGGCTCCCCACTAGTCATTTTCATTCTTCATCCCTCTGAGTGAGCAAGCTAAAAAGGGAGTTATGGCATTTGCAGAGGTGATGGACCCAAACAAGAAAAAAAATGTGCTATTATTTTACAATGGAGGAAAAGAAGAATATACTTGAAGGGAAGGATGACCTTTAGGGTATCTTCTAGTATTATCATGCCTACTTATTAAGGGCAATGGGAAACTACAGCAACCCAAGAAGGCTGATAAATGGTCCAGAACCTTCAGTGTTAAAGGTATGGGTCCCCCCACTAGGGAAGAGTCAAGATCTATAGAGGTGCTTGCTGAATGTCAAGGGAATGCAAAATGAGGAGTAAAAGAAGGCATTTCTAAATACCTGACATGAAAGTTACAGAAATAAGGATTGTAATAGTTTTCATCTAATATTTTTCATATGTAATATAATATTGATAAAATTAACATTGGTTTGTAAGTATTGTTAAACCTATGTTGTAATATTCAAGTTATAAAATGTTAGGAGTAAGCATCGCAAAAAGAAAATTTGCTTTATATTCTGGTAGAGAGAATTAGTGCATTTCCATTTGTAAGAAGGATAGTTATAACAGATTAGGTACAATTAAGAACTTGTCTTTGTAACTAGAGAATATGGTTTAAGGAAATGTGTCTGACTGTAAATTTGATGAAGAGTAGATTGTGATAATTAACTGATTATTTCAATTTGAGACAGAAAAACCCATCTAAACTGGATCCAAAAGTAAGCTGGATCCACATAGTTCTAGGTGTGGCTGAGGGGACATACTAAAGACCAAAGACCCATCCTGGGTCAGTCTGTCATCTCAAATAGGATAAAAGGAAACGAGGAAGGAAAGCTCACTTCTGTTTCTCTGGAGTAGCTCCAGTCTTCACCTTAGCCTTGTATGTCAGCTCTTTGGCCTTCCATCACAGACCATTTGGCCTCCTGATACAGACTCAAGTAGGGCAGTACAGTGGGCACCCAGTCTTTAACTGGATCCATTAGATCTCCAGAACACAGACAGAACTTTTTTACTTTTTTACACATGATTCTATAGGTGTCCATTGTAAACCAATTTTGTACATTTTTATAAATTTATATATCTTGCATTAAATGTGTTTCTATAGTAAGCACTGACTGATATAAGTTTTAAAGTCAGAAAACTAAGAGTCCTTCTTGATGTCTCCTTGTCTAATTACATGCAATTTAGATTGAAATTAGTCTAGCTTTTTTATCTCCAGATTGTTGTCCAGATTCTCCACATTTGCTGCCATAAATACCATACTACCTATGTTTCTAAGCTGCAATCATGCCTCATCTGATAAACCCTAACACCTCCTTGCTACATTCCCTATTCTCGCCCTTCCTTACCCCTCTTCTATTGTTCATATACAAGCCAATATAAACTTTGTAGAGTACCAGCTATATAGTCTCAACTCTATGACTTCCCTTCTTTATTTATAGTTAAAAAGAAACCCCTTATATCTCCTCCAGATTTTGGATGATTGCTAAGCATTTCCCTGCCAGATATGAAGCAGTCTCCATTTTCTTCTAGTCACTAATTTTTGCCTAGTGATTTCTTTCTCATCCTATAGGTAACAATGTAAAACTACTTTCTCAGAAAGCTTTTCTTTGACATGCTATTGTTTTTCTTATAGCAGTTTAACACACTTTACATATTCTTTTACAGTAATAGGAAACCCCTTAATGTAATTAGATCCCATATGATAAGTTCTGCTGCTCCAAGAATTCAGAGCTCAACTTTCCAGTAATCTTGCAGCTGTACAGAACGTCTCGTATCAATGATCTGCCAGTCAGCTTTACCAAAGTTAACCTCGTGAGAAAAGGACTAACATGAAGAACTAGTCTTACTTGTACTCACCTATTGTGGTTTACCTCTAAAATGTCCTCCCAAGTCTTGTGTTCAGATGTGTGGCACGCTCAAAAAGATTGGTACTCTGGCAATGTGACAAAGAAGGATATGTTCTTTTCCCTGATGCATCCTCTCTGTCTCTGCTCCTGGTCTGTGATACAGTGAACAACTTTTTCCACCAAACCATTCTTTCATGGTGCTTTTCCTTGGAAGTGAGTCAGCCAAGAGCTAAATCAAATAAATCTTTGAGAAAAAAAAACCTGTTTCTTTATGCTGTAGATGTTGGTTATTTTGTCTCAACATATGAAAATGAATACATCAACTTTCAGGAATCAGGTGACAGAAGTGACAAACTAGCCTAGGTAGTAATGGTGGAGATTCAGAAAGATATCTTGAGCTTTATTTGTGGGGAGGAATCCTTTTGGAGCCAACTGGTAGGGGCTATCTCCTTTTCACTAGGGTAACCATCTGTAATATGATTGCACCCTGACACCCTGATTTTCCCACACACTCTGTGAGTCATCTGTCATATGTTAACAAATTCATTTTCTATTAGTACCATTATAATAGATTTAATTGTTTGCAATTAAATTCTAACATATATCATCTCCAAATACATTTGTTCTGTTATTCTCTATATTAAAACTCTTCTTGCTTCTTTTATTCCCTTAATACAACTTGGGTATGAGCATGTGTATGTGTGGTTTGCCTTACCTACTAAATTATGTTTTTCATATTTTTAATTTGTCACTGAATAACACAGTGCATTCTTTCAAATCACTCAAATGTCTCAAGGTACATTTTTTCAAATGACTAAATTTTATTCTTCTTTATGGCAAAGTAATACTCTGGTATATAAAAAGATAGACATCATGAGACTCAAGTTACCATTGGAATGTACAATTACATGAGACATGCTCAAAATGGTAGCCATTAGCTTCCAGATATTAATTAGTATGCTCAACTACTGCTGGGGTAACCACGGTTATCAAGATTGCTGCCCATGCATTTTCAATTTTCTCTAAGGCTGGCAGTATAGTGGGTTTTCTGTGCTATGTAACATCCTCTAGGGTAGCACCATCTGTCATAAAACACATCACACTATTTTTGTTTTCCTGAAGTGTGTACATGTTTTTGGTGGACTCTGTATTTATATCCAGATTGTGCCCACAGTGACCCACCACCTCCCATCAGGCTTCATTTCCCAGCATCACATCCAGCTATAAATTCACTCATGAACTGGTCAAGTACCACACACTCATGATCCAATCACTTCCAAAAACTTCCAATTGTGAGCACGTCATAATAATAATAAACGTATGTTTGTAATTGTTGTCTCTTCTTGCTAAATTGTTGCCTGAACCAAAATGTAGTGATTTTTTTTTACCATTTCTGATCAGTTTTAGCTTGAAGTTCACTTTGCCTGAAATTAGGATAGATACTCTTCCCTTTTCCAGGTTCTTGTTGCACTGGATATTGTTTTACAGCCATTAATTTGTAGTCTGTATTTCTTTTTTTGCTTAAATGTCTTTGTTATGTACTTCATATTACTGGGTTTTTCTCCCTGATCTACTCTTCCCATGTGTGTCTTTTGACTGGGAAATTGAGATCATCCACATTGAGAGCTTTTACTAAACATTGTTGATTTATTTTTTTCATTGCATTACTTTCCCATTGCTGATTTCCTTTTTAAAATTTCACCTTTCTGCTTGACTGCTGACCTTACCTGTTATATTCACTCTGTTAATTTTTTCAGCATTGTTGGTCTCATTGTCTTTTTCTACATCCTGGAGACTTTTTTATAGTATTGATTTGGAGTTCATGAATTTCTTGAGATGCATGGAAATACCTTATTTCGCCACCAGATTTGAAGAAAAGTTTTGCAGCATACATAAGTCAGGGTTAGAAGCTGTTATCTTTTAGTGCTTGGAACTCTTATATCAAGATCTTATGGTCTTTTCATGACTTTGTTTTTTCCTAAATTCGTAATTCATTTTTGCATCATTTTTTTAACTCAGTTAACTGTTCATTAGTGCCTTTTAAGCTCTCTGATGATTTTACTTGTTACGTCAATTGTTTAATTAGTTATATTTTCTGTGAACCTAGCACCTCGTGCATTGTTTTTCTAATCTCTTCTGTTATCTTTTCAAATAATTTGGCTGTATGGCTTTTGCTTTCCTACCAATGCTCCATGACTTGACTTTTAGAGAATCGAGTTTTTGTTGCATTATTTGTATATTAGTTTGTTTGTCGTGCTTAGCTATGTGTCACTTATACAGGAAAGACTTTGTTGCTAGAATAGAAATCTTTTTAGTCTGCTTTTTAAATCATGCACAGTGACATGCAAGTAGTGAGGAAGAAAGACAGTAAAATAAACAACTATCATTGCTTAATTATGAAACAAGTAACTTCTCACCACCCATTTACTCTTTGTTTTATATGGACTCTGGTTCTAAGCTGAAATAGGACAACTGAACTAACTTTTATAAATGCATCATCAAAAACCCTATCTGTAGACTAAGACACTCAGGTCTGTATCTAAGTCTGCTCTGTGTTTCAAGAAGTTGCATGAGACTGTTCTGCTTTCAATGGGTTAATTACCAAGGAAGTATTTTTCCTCTGTGGTCTAGACATAGAAATATCTAGATATTGTTTCCCTTGAAAGGCAGCCATCCTGCTGAATGCACTGGATCACCAGTTCCTATGTTTTTCTAAGGCCAGATGGGACTAAGCACAATTTCTGAAGATTTTTTTCCCCTCCTTCTTTTTACCGATTAACAGCTTGTTTGTTTTCAGTTGAGGATACTGCCAGGCAAATAGAGAGAAGGAAAAGAAAATTCCTTAATTTTTGAGGTGGGGAAACTAGAGAATGATGGACCTGCTGTTGCCAAGCGGAAACAATCCCTGGACCTAACAAGTAACTGTGAAATAATTTTAATTCAATATTATATAATTTTGGTAGAGTACATGGGAGAGATTTGGAGAACAATATATTTTCTTAACTGAAACCTGAAGGAATGTGGGAGTATGTGTGCATGTGTGTGTCTTTGTGTGTGTTTATGCTTGCATGTGTGTGCATGTGTGTGCTTGCATGTGTGCATGTGTTCATATGTATGTGTATGTTTATAGATAGAAAGTAAAACAAAGAAATTTTACCCTTTGAATAAAACTTAATCCTAACATTGCTAACCATCTGTAGGACCTTGGGTAGTATCACTTAATTTGTTTGACACTTATATGCAAACTAAAAGGTTTAGATTTTGTAACCAAGGTTTTTCCACCTCAACGATTCTTTTATCCACCGTGATTCTCTTTCAAGAATAGTCTACCTGGGGATAATACTATTTTGCCTTTGTTGTCTCCAACCTCCCTAACCTCCTGTTCAAAGAAAGTTTCTCATTGTTTCTGTGTGTGTTATATAATCAGTGAAAGTGAAGACAGCTATCTGAGCCTTCTCTGAAGCCATGATAAATAGCTCCAATGTCCTGAGTGTGCCTTCCCTGTGGAAGCCAAGGAACTCCATATGACATAGAAAGGATTAAGTGGTCCTTCAGCTGAGTACAGGGGCACAGGGAGTAGGCTCATCATATAGGCCACATAACGTTACTTTAAGACATTTCCCTACTGAGAGGACTTAGTCTTCCCTTCTCCCGTCTCAGTCTCAGATTCTTGAGTCCCAGAGGCCCCCAGTACAGCCACAATGATCAGCGCTGCCAGGAACAGTGGTAACAGCAGGAGCTGAGCACTGACTAGATCAGGACTCATTCCAGCTTTTAATGACTGGGGCAACTCGCTTGGCTAACAACACTGTTTTCTCCCAACATTGCTAAAAAAAAGCCCCGTTCTGTGATTGCTGATGCCCAGTGGCAACACTTCCATTCCAGGCTAGGGACTGTGAAAAATATGTTTAAAATATATAAAAGAGTCAATATGATTAATGTTCTTGAAAACTGAAAAAAAAATTTTAAGAATTGGAATATTATTAAAGTTGTAGGGGACTGATCACTTTTGGTAGCTCTGTGGCTAGACAGACATATTACCCAAGTCCTCAGTTGCCAGGAGGCCAAATTCTGCTTAGATATTGGTGAGACACATGAGACTAACAAAGGCCAACTTGGCAAATGATAGGGACATTGCCTCTTGTGAGCCAAACCCTTACCAGAGACACATGGCACCCTCCGTGGAGTTGCACAGACAGAGCCTCTCATTTTTTTCTGAAATATGTGTTCCAACAGTATTAGACATACTCTGGAAGCAACTACACATTGCTGAATGATGAGTTCTGAGGTGAAGACTTGTCAGTAGCATGGTAATGTGGATAAAAGAAAAAATATTTTATTTGATGGTGGAATTGCCTGGCTCTTAAAAAACACTACAAAATTCAGCTGCAGATGATGTCTATCCTGAGTTTGTGTCTAATTCACTGTCACTAAAGAAAATCAACTCTCTCTCACATTGTTTTTTCATTACATGACAGATGCCACATTAAAATAGTAACTTCAGCCTCCAGGACAGATTTTAATGCAATTCTATTCATACCAGATTGATTTCTTCAAACATCTGAGGGCACACTTTTCCAGTCTTCTCTGTTCATTAAAAAAAAAGGACAACTTTTAGGATCTAAGCATACTTTAATTCCATTCTACTAGACAAATATCATTAAAGTAATTAAAGGGTCTGGCCATTATCTGTTATGGCTTAAAAACTGGTGGTCAACTTAACGCCAATTGAATTAAGTCACCATGGTGCTGAGTGTAGATGTTCACCTGAGAAAAGCTGCCAGCATAAATAGAGACATGGAGAAGAAGGGAGGCCTTGAGGCTGTGAGACATTGTGGGTTCTCCTGTGTGTTGCTGTTTGAGCCACTGGTTCTCCTGGAGAAGCTCTGATCCTCACACTGAGCATTGTTTCCTGGCTTCAGAAAGAAAGACGTGTGCCACTTAATCTCCAGGATGAACTCTCACGCTGGCTTCCGGACTGTGCTTATTGTCGGAGGAACTCAGGGCCTCCATGCTGCTGAGGATCACTGTGGTGCTTTTCAGGACAGCCCTGGTCTTCGTTTTGAGTGTGACTTCTCAGCTCCAGTGTAGAACCCTCAACCTATCAGCATAGCTCCTTCATCCCGCTGGCATAGACTTCCTAGCTTCTACCGCTGACCTTTGGGCCTTTCCAACACAGATCCATAAAAGAGACTGCTTTGAGTCCTTTTTGTGGGCTCTAGACCTCCAGTTGGACTCGTGGGAGGCATTGTCGTGGGCTCTAGGCTTTCATCCGGACTCACGTAGGACATTGCTCTGGGATTCAAGTCCTTGGCTAAATATTGTATGTCTTTATTGTTGTGGGTAGATTTCCTGCACTTTCTTGTGCTCACTCTGGGTGACCATCATAAAAATAATATTATGAACTCCATATCCTGATTCGAATTGTTTTCCTCATAACCCCTGACTAAGAAACTATCCATCACTCTTTATCGGTATCCCCCAAAGGGATTCATCACACAAGTACCTGGACACACGTGTCTGTCAAACTGCCTGGATCCAGGAAAGCCATATGAGAATAACAAAGTTTTAACTCATGAATATAAGAACATTGCACCGTTGGGCAAACCCTTTACCAAAGTTGCTCAGTGTTCTCTGTGGGATTAGAACTGTCAGGCATCTTGATTCTTTCTGAAACGCATTTTCCCATAGTACAGACACATATTTCTGAATGATGAGTTCTCAGGGTAAGATTTAGTTTATGGGGGTTCCGTTTTATGATGATGTCATGGCTTACTGATCCATTCCTTTCACAAACAATACAGTTTTCCAACATTTTTGCTATTTTGAATAGTGTTCCTAAGGTTATCCGATGCATGCCTTTTTAAAATTTTTTTTCAGTTCTTTCTCTTTTTTGTTAAGTTCATTGGTACATTTTAGATACACATTGTCATCACATTAATTATAGGGAATTTGTAACTGCACATGATATAACTTGATTCTTGTATTTTGCCTATTCCCCTGCCCTTCCTTCAATGTCTCTTCCCTCCTTTTGTATGAAAGATGTTACCTTTTTCCCTTTTTTCTTTTCCCTTCCTTACTTCCATTGCCTCTCTCCCTAGTTCCTTTTCCCATTTGACCATTTTCTTCCTGTTTCACAATATCTATTACACATTTTGACCCCTATTTTACACTGCACCTTGAGGCCATTGTCTTAAGTGAACTAAATTGGACACATATGCAAATACTGATTTGTTTCTCTGATGTGAGAAACTAGTAATACGTGTCTTTTGATAAAGCCACGTACACATTTGCATTGGTTACATATCTAGACAAAATATTACTTAGTAGATATTACAGAGCTATTTTCCAGTGTGACTGTAATTTAGACTCCCATCAGCTGACTTGACAGCTAACAATTCTATAGCTTCATATCCTTATCAGCCATCTGTTATCCATGCTTTCACTTTTAGCCATTCTAGTGGATATACAGTATTGTCATGTGGTGGTTTTGCCCATATATTTGCTCATTAATTAATCAAATGGAAAACTTTCTTAGGTTTATTGGCCATTTGAATACTTTCTTTTGTAAACTACCTGCATAAAAGTTGTTTATTTTTCTGTTGGTTACTTGTCTTTTCTTTATTGATGTATAAGATTTCTTTTTGTATTATGGAAGTTCTTAATTTTGATATACAATGAATTATCATTATTTTGTCATAAACAATACCTTTTTGCATTCTATTTTAAAGTCTTTACTTATTCTAGTATCATAGCAATGATCATCTAACTTTTTCTCTAAAAACTTTATTAGTTTGATCTTTACATTTAGATTTATAATCCATCAAAAATTAACCATTTTCTATAGCATGTAAGGAAAGTAAAAAACATTATTTTCACAAGGCTATCCAATATACTAAGCATCATTTATTGGAAAAGCTATCCTTTCTTTATTGAACATTACTTCTATTTTCTAGTATTTTTATCATAAATCAGGTGAAAATATATGTGAATCTGATCTAGATTCTCTATCCTCTATTAGTAGTGAGGTTGTCTATTCTTCTACCAATATAGCTTCATTACTATAATTTCATAATAAATTTGTTATCTTATAAAGAGAATCCTCCTGCTATGCTCTCCATGAATACTTTGGATACCCTTGTCTCTATTCATTTCCATTTTAATTTAAATGTGCTGGTGTTCTAATTAGAATTAAACTAAATATTAGCATCCTAGTACCTTCTGATGCTAATATTAGTATGTTATTATCTTCTACTATTAGAATTATAATTAGTATCATAACAATACTGAGTCTTGCATCTGTGAATGTAGACCATATCTCCATTAGTTTAGGTTCTTTATAATTTCCCTCAATAGTGATTTTTTCAGTTTGTATGTTTTCATCCATTTTATTTTTATGCTATCACAATGTTTTAAATTTTATTTTTACACTTGTTTCTGGTGTTTGGAAATACTTATAAAATTTTGTATGCTGCATTCAATGATCCTGCAAAGTTATGTACCTGATATTTAGTGATTCCACTAAATCTACTACTATAATTATTAATGTTTCTCCTGTAGTTAGTTTTTTTTTGTTAGTTTTTAAATGTTATTTAAAGAAAGACTAAACAAAACAGAAAATGGGTAGAAATAATATATACAGTAAAAAATAAACAGTAAAAAATGACTAGCTGATGTTTACATACTGTCCTCTTACAAATAGCTGTTCAAGATACAAAAGTGGAAAATATAAAGTGGGAATTCAAACTGCGAGACTGCAAACAGTTCTGTTCAACTGTCCAACAAAATAGTAATATGGTTATCAATCTTATGCACTTAAACACACATGCAGTTCTCCATATCTTCATTTATGTTGAGATTAAACAAACTAAAGCAGGCTAATATCATTCTGAACAAAGAATAATAGTACTGCTGGATTTCACATCATGACACTCTGGGATCAGCACTGGGTACTGTAGTGGCTTTTTAAAAAATTTTATTTAAATAAAGACTAAACAAAACAGCAAATGAGTAGAAATAATACATACTTTCAAAGAAAAAAATAAACAGCAAGAAATCACTAGTTGATTACAGATTATAAATAGTTTTTCAAGATACCAAAAAGGAGCATATAAAGTGGGGATTAGAATAGTGAGATTGCAACCAGTTCCGTTCAACAATCCAACAAAAACTTAGAAATATGGTTATCAATCCTATACACTTAAACATACATGCAGTTATCCATATCTTCAATTATGTTGAGATTGAACAAAACCAAGCAGGCTAATATGACACTGAATAAAGAATAACACTATTTCTGGGTTTCCTAGTTTCATTATGACAGTCCAGGATCAGCAGTGGGTACTTTAGTGTCTCTTTTTCTTCAAAGTATTTGTTCATTTCATCATGTGTCATAAGATCAGTTCTCATAAAATGTTTATAGGTTTTACACTTGCATGAGTCTAAGATGTATTTCTATCCTTTCTATATTAGAGGGAGAAACAAAACAAAGCAAGACAAAACAAAACATATTCCTATAAACACATGAAATGAAAAAGACATTTAAGATTGCTGTACAAGGAGTTCTACCATTGTTCCTGTGTTGTCTCTTGTTATCTTCAATAGAATTGGCTATATCATCAGCCATAGTATAATTGAATATATCAGTACATAACAGTATTAATAAAAAACAACTTTGTATATAGTATAAAACTTCAAAAACAGGCAGTAATCAAACCAGAATGGGTATTGTAGTGAGTCTTGTCATCTTCAGTGTAGTTGCCTATAAGATTTGATACTATTGTATCAGTTTTGAATAAAATCTGTCGATACCAAACAGCAATCAAACAAATCAGATTTAACTAAGATCAGTCATTATAAAACAATATATGTCATACAGGGCTTCAGATTAAGTTATCAGGAAATTAAAGATTATTACAGTGCTATATCCTGATGTTTTGGGGATAGCTTTCTGGATCCTCAAATCTAATGTAAGTAGACAAACTGGAATTAAAATCTACTTAAGCAGAATGGTGCAAGTAATGTGGGTTTTAAATCCCAATAAACTATTAGCAATATCTTCTGCCATCTTTTTTAAGACTCTCCCTCCCTTTTACTTCCCCACGGTACACTGTGAATTTCTGGGTCTCACCAATAACCTTGGTTTTAAACTAGGAGGTGGCATTCTGCTATTTACCTAAGTAGTTCTGAACCTTCTCTTTCCTGGACTTGATCTCTAATTGTATACCTTTACCTATTAAAGCCTGTCTTTCCAACCTATCCACAAATACTGCCTAGTTGCCCCTATCACTCTCTGGTTCTCTGTCACATAAAGCATTGTTTTCTCATATTTGATTTTCAGTCCATGTACTCTTTTTCATATTAATTATATTTCCTATAAATAGCATCTCAGTGGACCCTACCTCTTGATCTACACTGTCTGTGATTCTCCTTTTTTTATTTAGTGTATCAAGGCCATCTATATTAGAGATTATAGACAACACTCTCTGCCTCATTTCTGTTGTGCTCTTTTTCTGCCATCAGTTGTCTGCTTGTCTTCTTCATTTTGCTTTCTGTTCCTTTCATTGAGGCCTCTCTGCCACTGTTCCTGTAACCCCAGTACTTTTCTCTCTCTCTAGAATGTCCTTCACTATTCTCTGTAGAGTTGGATTAGTGGTCACAAATTCCCCCAGTTCCTCTTTGTCTTGGAAGTGTCTTGTTTCTCCATTAATTTCTAGAGGCAGATTTGTAAGGTGTATCAATCTGGGCTGGAAGGTATTCTTTTCAGGGCTTGGAATATTTTGCTCCAGGCTCTTCTTGACTTGATGGTTTGTGTCAAGAAGTCTGTTGTATTTTCTGATGGGTCATCCTTTATAGGTTATCTGTTTCTTATGTTTAACAGCTTTTAGTATTCAGTTCTTATATTGAATTTCTGGGATCTTGATTATTATATGCTTGGGTGTAGCTCTGTTTTGGTTGTAGGTGCCTGGAGTTCTGTATGCCTCATACATCTGAATATCATTTCCTTTTTCCGTGTTTGGGAAGTTTTCCTTAATTATTTCTGTGAATAGCCTTTGTAGTTCCTTTGTTTGTACCCCTGCTCCTTCATTCACATTCTTTATTCACAAGTTATAGATCTCTTGTTGTCTTCTAGCCTTTGTATTGTGACTGCTTGTTTCCTTGTTATTTTTAAAAGTTTTTTCTTTCATAATCCCACACTGCAAACCTGTCCTCCAGTTTGGATAACCTGTCCCTAGTCTCTTTCAAGCAGATTTGACATCTTTCCATAGAGTTTTAAATTTCCTGATAATCTCTTTGAATCTGCTTCAAGTATTCTATATTTTCTTTATATTATTCATCAAATGGTTCTCCTTTGTTTGAGTTCCTCAATTCTTCTGTCTGTGTCTTCTTGAGTGGTGCTTAGCATCTCTTTTATTAATCTTCTTATATCTTGCTTCACTTGGCTAAATATTTCCATTTTGAACTTGTCTATGAAGTCCCAAAGATATCTCTTTATGTCCTCTGGTGCCATGTCTGATATTGCATGTTTTCTGTCCTCATTCTCCTTTGTATTTACCTGTCCTGGGTCAGTGTTCTTAGGGTTGGAACCTGGGGGCTTTTTCTTGTTGCTTCTTCTTCCCATCTTTTTTGTTTATTCTAGGAGGCCCCAGTTTCCTTCTTTGTTGGTTACAATTCTCCTGAAGCATGCTGACTAGGTGACCCTTCCCACTGAAGTGTGCTAGTGAGTTGCAAATAGGAGCAGCATATGCTGGCCCATCCCTCCAGATCAGTCAACGTGCTGAGACCTTCACTGTGTTAGTGTACACTGCCACAATAGAGAATTGCTTTTGGATAACCTATTGGGTCTCAGCTAGGTCGCATGACCCAGGCCAAGCTCACTCCCCCAATCCTGTTTGGGAAGGGAACAACTGACTGAAGTCACTGCTGCCCCTTGTTCTTGCCAGTCCTGTCCAGTCCCAGAATGTCATCTATTGGAGCCCCCTTCTCTATGGAATGGTTTTATTCCCATCACTCACCACAGGTCAATGCAGGCTCCCTGTTAGCTCAGCTCTCTATTTGGCTCACCGACCCCCGACCACAGTGTGATTGCATCTCCCATGATTCGAAGCAGCAGGATTTTGGATAGCTTGGTAAGGCACCACCATGCGAGTTTGGGCACTGCAATGGAAGCACTGAACCTTTATCTGTTCCAGTAGTAGTACTGGGACTGTATGACTGGTTCTTCTCACCTTGGTTTCTTCTTGGGATGGGAGAATTCATCTACCTATGTTCAGGACTCCCCAAGCTGTGTTATGTTGTATTCTAAGTTAACTATCTCAGAGAGCCTCTGTAGCCTGCTGTTATCTATCAGCCATCTTTATTTGACATGTTGACTCTCCTGTAGTTGTTTATGTGCAAATTAGATTGAGTGACTTTCTGATTTTTCATCCTATTTTTAAATTTCTATTCTTTCATCTCAATATGTTTCCCTCTTTTGATCTGATTTTTTTGTTTTCCATCTTCTTGGTTTGTAATTTTAAATAAGTGTTTTTCAGTCTTTCTGCCTTCCTAATATACATGGCATATTCTCTGGTCAATGGAGAATTAAAATAGAAATTTAAATACATGCTCAGTGAAATAAAAGGAGCAAAATATCAAAGCTGTAGTGCTGCATTTTCTTTTTAAAAACTACATTAGCTACAGTAATAAAATGTTTCAGATGGGCAGCCAGATCATATATGATTTTTCAATTTTTTCTAAATTTTATTTAAAGAAAGACTAAACAAAAGAGAAAATGGGTAGGAATTATACATACTTGCAAAGAAAAAATAAACAGTAAGAAATCACTAGTTGATGTTTCCATACTGTAAATGGGTAGGAATTATATATACTTTCAAAGAAAAAATAAACAGTAAGAAATCACTAGTTGATGTTTCCATACTGTCCTCTTACAAATAGTTGTTCAAGATACAAAAGTGAATCATATGAAGTGGATGTTCAAACAGAGAGACTGCAAATAGTTCTGTTAAACTATCCAACAAAAAATTAGTAATATGGTTATTACTAATAAACATACATGCAATTATCCATATCTTCATTTATGATGAGATTAAACAAACCAAAGCAGGCTAAAATCACTCTAAACAAAGAATAATAATATTGGTGGATTTCACATCATGACATTCCAGGGTCAACACTGGGTACTGTAGTGTCTTTTTTTCTTCAAAGTATATGTTTATTTCATTATGTGTAGTAGGGTCAGTTCTTGTAAATTGTTTATAGGTTCTATGCATGCATGAGTCTTAACATGTATTTCTTTTTTTTGTTGTTGTTTTCTTTTTTATTGGTACCAGGGATCGAACTCACAATTGCACACTTGCAAGGCAGGAGTTTATGCCACTGAGCTAAATCTCCAGCCTCTTAACATGTATTTCTATCCTTTCTATATTAGAGGGAGAAACAAAACAAAGCAGGACAAAACAAAACATATTCCTATAAACACATAAAATGAAAAAGACATATAAAACTGCTGAAAAAGGAGTTCTACAATGGTTACTGTGTTGTCTCTTGTTTTCTTCAATAGAATTGGCTATCTCATCAAACATAGTACAATTGAATATATCAGTATGTGACAGTATTAATAAAACCCCAAATTTGTAGATAGTGTAAAACTACAAAAATAGATAATAATCAAACCAGGATGGGTATCATAATGAATCTTGTCATCTTCAGTGTAGTTGCTTATACTCTCAGACTTGTTACTATCAGTCATAACAGATTTGAATAAAATATGTTGATACCAAACAGGAATCAAACAAATCAGATTTAACTAAGATTAGTCATGATAAAACAGTATAAGTTATACAGGGCTCCAGATTAAGTTAAAAGGAAATTAAAGATGATTACTGTTGTATACCCTGATATTTTGGGGATAGCTGTCTGTGCTCTCAGATCTAATGCACATAGACAAACTAGTACAGAATAAATTCTATATAAACATAGCAGTGCGAGTAATATGGATTTTAATTCCTGGTACACTCTTAACGATATCTTCTGCCATCTTTTTTAAGACTATTCCTCCACTTTCACTCCCCAGGGTGCATTGTACATTTTTGGGTCTCAATGACACCATCGGTTTTAAATTGGAGAGGCAACCAGCTATTTACCTAAGTGGTTATGAACCTTCTCCCTCCTGGACTTCACCTCTAGTTGTATTCCTTGACCTATTAAAGCCTGTCTTTCCAACCTTTCCACAAGTATTAGTCTAGTTGTCCCTATTACTCTCTGGTGCCCTGTCACATAGAGCATGGTTTTCTCATATTTGAGTTTTGGTCCATAAACCCTTTCTCAGGTTAATTATATTTCCTATAAAGAGCATCTCAGTGGACTCTACCTCCTGATCTACTCTGTCTATGATTCTCTTTTGTATTTAGTGTATCAAGGCCATATATATTAGAAATTATAGACAACCTTCTTTGCCTCATTTCCTTTGTGCTCTTTTTCTACCAGTAGTTGTCTGTTTATCTTCTTCATTTTGCTTTCTGCTCCTTTCATTGAGGCCTCTATGCTACTGTTCCTGGAATCCCAGTACTTTTCTCTCTCTCTAGAATGTCCTTCAGTATTCTCTGTAGAGTTGGGTTGGTGGTCACAAATTTCCCCAGTTCCTCTTTATCTAGGAAGTGTCTTGTTTCTCCATTAATTTCTAGAGACATTTTTGCAAGGTACAGCAATCTGGGCTGGAGGGTTTCTTTCAGGGCTTGGAATACTTCATTACAAGTTCTTCTTGATTCTATGGTCTGTGTAAACAAGTCTGCTGTGATTTTGATGGGTTTCCCTTTATAAGTAATCTGTTTCCTATCTTTGACAGCTTTTAATATTCTGTTCTTATATTGAATTTATGGAGTCTTGATTATTATATGCCTGCGTGTAGCTCTGTTTTGGTTATAGGTAGCTGGAGTTCTGCATATCTCATACATCTGAATATCATTTCCTTTTCTTGTGTTTGGGAAGTTTTCCTTAATTATTTCTGTGAATAGCCTTTGTAGTTCCTGTCTGTACCCCCTGCTTCTTCATCACTTTCTTTATTCTTAAGTTATAGATCCTTTTGTTGTCTTCTAGCCTTTGTATTGTTATTGCTTGTTTCCTTGTTATTTTTAAGAATTTTTCCTTTCATGATCCCACATTGCAAACTATCCTTCAGTTTGGATAATCTATCCTTAGTTTCTTTCAAGCAGTTTTGCCAGCTTTCAATGAGGTTTTTCATTTCCTAGTAATCTCTTTGAACCTGCTTTATATATTATATGTTTTCTTTATATTTGTCATCAAACGATTCTCTCCTTTTTTTGTATTCCTCCTTTTTTCTGTGTGTCTTCTTGAAAGGTTCTTAGCATTTATTTTATTAATCTATTTATATCTTGCTTTACCTGGTTAAATATTACACTTTTGAATTTGTCTATTAGGTTCTGAGGATATCTCTTTATGTCTGCTGGTGGCATGTCTGATACTGCATATTTGCTGTCCTTAGTCTCCTTTGTATTTACATTTACTGGATCAATGTTTTCAGGGTTGGCAGCTAGGTACGTTTTTTTGTTGCTTCATCTTCTCGTATTTTTTCTTTCTTCCATACAGACATATAGAGGAGGCCCCAGTATCTTTCTATATTGGCTATGGTTGTTCTAAAGCACATTGGCTGGGTGACCCTGCTGCCCCACAGTGTGCTATTGTGGTGCAATCAGGGGCAGTGAATGCTGGCCCCTCTCCTCTGGGGCCTGCTAAGGCCTTCACTGTGTTAGTATGTGCCATGTGTAGGGAATTGATTTGGGACAATTTATTGGGTCTCAGCCAGGGGCATGACCCAGGCCTGCCACACACACCCCACCAATCCTGTATGGGAAGGGAACAGCTGACTGAAGCCACTGCTGTTCCTTGTTCTTGCCAGTCTGCCCAGTTCCAAGATGTCATCTCGTTGGAGCAACACCCTTTTCTGTGGAAGGATTTTATTCCCAGCACTCACCGCAGGTCAATGCATGTGCAACTCAGCTCTCTGTTGGGTCCACTGACTCCTGACCTTGGTGCAACTGTGATTCCAGTGAGTTAAAATGGCAGGAATTTGGGCAGCTCATAATCACAGAGTTTTTGATTTCCTGTGTATCTCTCTGAATCTGCTTAATGTATTGATTGTTTCTTATATCATTCATCCAGGGATTCTATCTTCTTGTTTTGTTCCTCTAATTTTTTAACTGTATCTTCTTTAGGTGTGTCCAGCATCTCTTTCATTACTTTTATCATTTCTTCTTTTACCTGAGAGATTATTTCTAGTTTGAATTATTTTAAAGCTTCCTGGAGTTGCTTCTTTATTTCAGTTGCTATTGTTACAGGTATTTCATGTGTATGACATTCATTTTCTTTTATTTACATGGCTCCAAGCCCTTCTTGGGATGGGCTGGAGGTTTGAGGTTGCATTTTGGTTTTTGTTTTGTCACTTTCCTATGTCCCTATGTTTCCTATGTTCCTATGTCATGTTCCTATGTTTCAAGTGTTTTTCCAAGGCTTTCCCTAGGTGTATTTGAAATTGTCTCCTATGCCCCCAGCTCCTGGGAATGAATGGAGGTTGCTGAGTGTGGCCCATTCAGGCCCACAGGACCTCCCATGCCACCTCTAGCATTCCAAGAAGATGGGTGGACACCTAATCATTGTTGATTATTGTCCAAAGCTCTCCCCAGGCAAGGACCAATGGGCTGGAACTCACTTTAAGTCCTCTCAACTCCCCTGATTGAAGAAAGTTATTGAGTGTAATCTAGTTGGGCCAGAAAACCTCCCAATCCTAGTCTAGTGTGAGTGGAACCTGGGTGGGTCCTTAACCACTGTGGCGGTGATCTTAAACTCTCCCGGGGCTCAGGATGGTGTGCAGGAACTCATCTCCTCCAGCACCACAGTTCCCTCATCTGGCAGCCCAATTCCCCAGATTGAAAGAAGGTCACTGGGCATTGCCAGGCAGCCCTGAAACCTGCAGTGCTGCTCAGTCTAGTGTAACTGAAAGCTGGGCACGTCCTTGACCACTGGGAGTGATGATATTAAACACTCCCAGGGTTCAGGATGATGAGCAGGACTCCACCCCCACTGGCAGCAGTTCATTCCCCAGCAGCACAGTTCCCTGGCTTTTCAGTGTTTTCAGCATGAACAGAATCTTTGTCTGCATCTATTGAGATGATCATGAAACTTTTGTCCTTACTTCTGTTTATGTGTATATTACATTTATTGATTTGTGTTTATTGACCCATCCCTGAAATGAATACCAGTTAGTCATGATGCATGATTTTTTGATGATTTGTTGCACTTTTTTTGTCAATATCTTTTTGAGGACTTTTGCTTCCATGTTCATTAAAAAGATTGACCTCCTTTTTGGTTGGATACTTTTCTGGTTTTGGAATCAGAGCAATGGTTGCTTCTAAGAATGATTTTGGGAGTACTAATTTCATTAAAGAGTTTGACAAATGTTGGCATTAGATCTTCTTTAAAGTTCTTATAGAATTCAGCAGTAAGTCTGTCAGGATATGGACTTTTCTTAGTTTTTTTATTGCTTCTTCATTTTCATTGGCTGATATTGGCTTATTCAGGATTTTTATATCTTCTTGGGTTCAGCCTTGGTAGTTCATACGTATCTTGGAATTTATCCAGACATATGTGAATACATATAATCTTAAAACTTTGTCTCTATTTATAAAGATTTGTTTGGTTGCTTTGGGCATGATTGACTATAATCCTTTGCCATGGCCTCAACATTCAGCTACTTTAGTTATTTAGGGACAGGAGGATGTGATGTAGTTAGTCCAGTAGTCAAGTTCTCTGGAAACGTATTTTAGTATTGTTAATGTCACAAAGGCAGTCTGAGTGTTAGCTTATTGAAAAACAGTAACAATTATGTGACCCTATTAATAACAAATGAAACAGCCACAGTTGTATTGGCCAAAACAACTTAAATACTCATATACCGTAAGAACCACTATGTACCACTCCACTCTTATTCCTAAGAGAAAACCATCAGTTGTGATGTAAACAGTAAGGCAACATACAGCTTTAGCTCTGTTAATGTTAAAAAAAATTCAACAGTAATTTTACAGCATTGGCTATAAAAAGATTGTCAAAGCTTTCTGGTTATGTTATTAAAGATTTAGGGTTTGGTTATAGGAGATGCCAAAAGAAAACTTTAAAACATTACACTATGATATGAGGAGAGAAAAGTGATGCAAAACATCTTATTGAGGAGTAAGCCAGTATTATGAATACCCCATTTTCTAATTTTCCTTTTTATGATTTATATTGTATTTCCATTAGACTTCTCAACCACTCTATTTCCATCCAATTTGTCTTCAAATTTTAACTGTATTCCAAATTTGTGTTGTTTTAACTTGTCTACAGAATTTGGTAAATGAAGGTTAAAAAATCAAGAAGAAAAAAGAAAAAGAGAAAAAGTGAAAGAAATCATACAAAAAGAAAACATTAACAGGTAAGTTAATAAGTGGAGAAATTGACAATGGAGAGGAGGAAAACTAGAGAAATAAGAGAAAGATATTAGAAGCAAGACTGAAGGATAAAGGAAAATTATCTAAGCCTGAGCAAACTGATGAAGACAGGAAGGGACAAAAAAAAGCACACACACACACACACACACACACAAAAAAAAAAACAAAAAACAAAAAAAACAAAAAAAAAAAAACTAAAACTAAAAACAATGTTCATACTCACCAAGACAAAAACAATTTTAAACAACAACCAAACAAAGAAAAAAATTTTAAGTGAAGAAAAAAATTTCTCTGTGACTTTAGGCCTCTGGTTATCTTCTAGGGTCTTCAATTTTGTGGTGGTATCCAATAGAAGGTATGATTTTGCTCTTGCTAGTAGGCAAAGGAGGCAGATAGAGCCTAGGTTCATGTTGGGTAATCACTAGCAAGCTAGCAGTAAAATTAGAATGGAGTGCCATTTCCAAAACTTTCAAATTCATGGAAACTCAGACAAAAACTGGCCTCTGGTCATGGGGATGGAATTCCAGTCATTTAGCTTATAAAACTCTGGTTGTCTCTTTCCAGCCAGACTATTGCTCCCTGATCATGGACATCTCCATTGTTCTTCCTCACCCAGTCACTATGAGAATTCAAACCAGGAACCTCAAGGTGAGGTCAGTCCTCAGCTGTTCAAGTCACTGGTTAAGTTGACCTCTCCTTAGAACAGCATCTAAGCAAGCACTTTCTCTAGAAAGCTGTGACAGACACTTGTGCTGGAGTCACTCTCTAGCCATTGTAGCTTACATATCCACTGCTCCATTCCACTGGTGCATTTCTCACTGAAGGCCTCTGGAGTCAACCACATTCACTGTGTTTCTGCAGATTCTATGCTTCTTTCTCACAGGCCAGGAGCCAAGAGCCAAGAGCTTGGGAAAAAGTACAGATTGTCCCTTCCTTCTGTGCATTGTGTTTGGTCTCTTAAACTTCTCTGTAAGCTCCAATTTTCTTGTCAGATATTTCCTGAGTCCTGGGAATCCACCTTCTTCCTTCTTTTCTTACACAAGTTGTTATGTTCTAGTGCCTGAATTCCAAATCTTGGAGGTGCTAATTTGCTGCTTCTTACCACTCCATCATCTGTCAGTTAACATCCTCCATCAGTGTTGAAAAGTATTATGAATACCCCATTTTCTAATTTTCCTTTTTATGATTTATATTGTATTTCCACTAGACCTCTCAACCACTCTATTTCCATCCAATTTGTCTTCAAATTTTAACTGTATTCCAAATTTGTGTTGTTTTAATGACTTTTCTTTCATTTTACTTGTTTTGTATATTTATTATTTCAACCTGCTCTTAAATCTATGCATTAGGTACTTCATTCTGGAAATAGTACCTTTTTGGTTCTAAATTACTTATTTATTTATTTATTTTTAAACTAGCTAGGCCATTCATGGGCTACAGGGGAAGAGAACAAGAAGTCAACAAGAAGCAAGCCCTCCCTCTGAGACAGCACCATGCATGGGCTACCACCACTTGGGGAACAGCCAGACCCTAACCTTTTCCTGTGAGCCAGAGTCAACAATAAGAAATACCTCCCTGAAAATCTGTACCATGCACAGGCTACTGCCACCAAGGGAATAGCCAGACCTCAGACTTTTCCCATGACTCAGCACCATTCAGAGTGTGAGGGAAGAGGACAAGAAGTCAACAAGAAGCAAGTCCTCCCTGGGAACTTGCATGGGCCACTGCCACCAATCCCTTCTGGTGCACAGACTGGAAAACAAGAAGACCCAACATCCCTACCCTCATAAGTAACCTGCTGATCAGGAGAAACACATGCTGCGATGATAGCTATTGAGGTAAAATGCAATTTGTTGCTGGTGATGTTTGGTATTTCACTGTCTTTGCAGGTTTAGGGACAGTGATTTGATCATCTATTTAGAAGATCTTAGTATTCAGTGTGGCATCTGTGGAGGATCTTCTGATGTTAGTAACCATTGTTAACTCCCTATTATCTGTTATAAAGTCCTGTATCATTTTCATTGTTTTGTTGGTATGGATTTTATTCAATTTTTTGGTCTTGTCTTGTTTGATTTTATTATATCTGATGGCATGGGCAGCTATTTCAAAAATAGCAAGGCATATATTTGTTGCCATTTTGGATTTACTATTGTCTTGTTTTGAAGTTCTTTATTACACTCATTGTTTTGCTCTTATTGTTCCTATTATGTTCTCTTTTGTTTTATTTCCACTATGCCTGAAGGTATTTGCAGCTGTTTTGAAGACAACAAGAGGCATTATGGTAACCATTGTTGATGTATTGTTTTGAAATCCTGTGTCACATTGTTTTGTTTTGATTGTGTCTGTTCTTGTCTAGGGATTTAGCTCAGCAGCATAAGCACCTGCCTTGCAAGCAGGCAGTTGTGAGTTCAATCCCTGGTACTGATAAAAAGATAAAAAAAAAAAAGAAACCAAGTGATTGTCTCTGTTCTGTTTTATTATTCTTGGTTTTGTTTTCTTTACAATAAAAAATAGAACCTGGCTATTAAATCAACTGATAATAAATGTTGGCCAGGCTGTGAGGAAAAAGGAACACTTCTCCACTAGTGGTGGGAGTGTAGACTGGTGCAGCCACTATGGAAATCAATATGGACATTCCTCAAAAAATTAGGATTAGAAGTTCCATTCAACCCAGCTATTCCCCTATTGAGCATTTTCCCAGAAAAACTAAAAACATCATGCCACAGTGATATATGTGCACCCATGTTTATAGCAGCACAATTTGTAATAGCTAACTCATGGAAACAACCAAAATGCCTATCGACTGAAGAGTGGATGAAAAAGACATATTTTTATACAATGGAATATTACTCAGCTATAAAAAGGATGATCTTGAGACCTTTATATGTAAATGGAGGTAACTTGAGATTAACCTCATAAGTGAAATAAGTCTCACATTTGTAAATATCACATTGTCTCTCTAGTGTAAAAAATAATAAAAACTAAAAGTAATAAGTTCAAAGTACATAATAGATATTTTAAAAATGAAAGGGAAAGAAAGTGATCTAAAGGATATAACTTATGGATGTTCAAGTGTGTAGGATAGATGACCATATAACTAAGTTTCCATTAGATCATTGAACAGAATGCTTTGCACTGTCCATGTTTGAGCGTCCACTATTCATGCTTTGATTTTGTAACTTGAACAATTATTTCTAAGAGGACAACATGTAGCTTATCAACTAGTAATTTCTTAATGTTAATATTGTTCTTTGAAATTATGTGTACTTCTACTCTTTTTTTCTGTTTTGTCTTAATCTTCTTTCTTTTTTTCTTTAAATTAAAAAAAATTCAAAAAAACGGAGCTCAGTATGGTGATACATGTCTGTAATCCCAGTACTTGGGATGCTGAAGCAGGAGGATTGTTGCAAGTTCAGAACTAACCTGGGCTACAAAGTGAGCTCAAGCCCAGCTAGAACTGTATAGTGAGAACTTGTCTCAAAAAGACAAAAATAAAATAAAATAAAAAATATAAAAAAAGACACAAGTCTGTGAAGTAGTTATGCACATCTTTGCCTGACTTTTCCACCTTCTTGTTTGATATACTTAATATATTTAATGTAGTTATTTTGAATGCCTTAGTTTGCACCCTTATATCCAGGTCATCTATTTTTCTGCTATTATTTTCCATCTTATTCTACTGGCTGTTAATATTTTATTGTCTTGTCTTTCTGTAAGTATAAGAATATTTTATTATATATCAAACATTAAATATAAACACTAAGAAGATCTCTATGATATTATGTTTTACTGGAAAGCATTCCTCTCTTTCCCTTCTTATGTAGTTCAGAGAACATGATAAGTATCCCACTCCAATCAATAACTGATCTGATCTCACACCTCAGACCTCTGGAATGTGGCCGTTCCATGCCTGCCCTCCCACCTAGGGGACTCTCACCTTCTGGACCTAGTATTGCCGTAGATCTTCAGCTGTCCTTCCTCCCCCTACAATCTTGGACTAAAGTGGATTAACCATGCTGAGTTGATGGAAGACTCAGTAGCTGCTCATCCAAACAGAGGGCTTCAGCAGGCATCCATCCATGTGGTGAGTTTGCCCCTAAAATACAGGACTTAAGTGGGTAAACAGGAGCTATAATAAAGTACCCTGCAACATAAGACCTCAGCAAACCTGGAAAGTGTGGGGGAATCCTTTCTCCATACAGAGAACACAGGTGGATTGAGGAGTGTGCTAATAAGGCCTCCCCCAACCTGGAGAAAATTAAAAGAGCTAATGAGACACACAGTGATACAGTAGGGTCCCAGCCAAGATAAATACTATAGACAGAGATATCTGGTGGCCTGAAACAACCTGAAGACATAGTAACAGTGGGAACTAAGAGTTGACTTACATCAGTACTCCTAGGTTAGTCAGCCTAGGAAGAATATAGGACTCACTCAACAGGCCTTGAAGGAGGTATTCAGGTGACTGGCCCTTCATTGCGGTACCCAGCAATTGGACAAACATCAAGCACATCATAGGACCCTAAGATACGCGCTACCAACAGTTGAAACTAGTGGGACTGAAAAGACCAAATACTAGCCCAAAATGTGAAAATGACAAAACAGAAAAGCAAAATGCAATCTTCTTTGGAAGTCCTGTAATGTTTACAAGGTTTAGGTTTTATTGGTCTTATTCTCTACTGTTTTCTTCAACTTTATAATACCTAATGAGATAGATAATTCTTTTTAAGGAAGCAAGAGGCATTATGGTAACCATTGTTGATAACCTTGTACTCTGTTTCTACATCATGTGCTATGTCTATCCTTGGTTTTGACTGACAGCTTTGTTTTGCCATATTTGACTTGATTCTCTTCCAAAAAAAGTAATAAGAACTAAGGAGTAATAAAACCCAAAATGTGTAAATTGTGTCATAAAAAAGAGAGGGGAAAAAAGTGCTCTAAAGGATACAACTGCAAGTGTGTTTAGGGATGTTAAATAGATGACCATATTAATGTTTTTGGTTGGATCATTGAACACAACTGTTTGCAGTCTTTCTGTTTGAATGTCCACTTTGTATGCTTTGATACTGTGACTTGAGCAACTATCTCTAAGATGATAATGTGTAATCTATTAACTGGTGATTTCTTACTGTTTTTTTTTTTTTGTAGTTCTGTATTACTTGTACCCTTACACCGCTTTGTTTTGTTTGTTTTTTCTCTTTTCCCTCTTAAATAAAATTTTTAAAAATGCAATTTCAAACATCTGGTCCATCAGGAGCAAGTACAGGAGACATTGAAATACAGGACTTTAAAAGTCATACCTGAAATTTCTGAAAAGATAGCATGTGAAATAAACAAATCCATGAGGCTATAGAGGAAATCAAATTAGAAATAGTCTCCATGTAAAAGCAGAAATAAAGGCCTTAATAAAAGAGTTGCTCAGCATAGCTAGATAAGACATAGATGTTTTAAAAAGTACAGCACAAGAGCGTGGGAAACTGATTGAAACCTTAAACGAACAACATATGAAACAAGTAGAATGGATGAAACAAATACAAAGAGATATCCAAGAAATAAAAAATTCTACTTAAAGCTGGTGAAGCAGTTTAAATGAGACTGAGGATAGAAATTTGGACCTTGAGGACAGATCATAGATAGCAATCATGAAAGGATAGAAATTTTAAAAATAATAAGGCAGCATAAAATGACAATTCAACAGCTTCAAGATGATGCCAAGAGAAACAATATAAGACAATGGGTACCAATGAAGATGCAGGAGTCAACAAAAAACGACACCAATAAACTACTCACAGAAGTAATAGCAGAAAATTTCCCAATCATGGAGAAAGAATCCAATATACAGATAAGTGAGGTATATAGACTGTCAAACAGTCACAACAACATAAATCTACACCCAGACATATAATAATTAAGATCCCAGACACACAGCAGAAAGAATATTAAAAGCTATTGGAGAAAAGACACAACTCAACTAATAAAGAAAGCCCATTAGAATCATAGCATAATTTTAGCACAAACTCTCAAGAAGAACTTGGGGTGAAGTACTTGAAGCCCTGAAGGAAAACAACTTTCAACCCAGATTGATGTACCATGCAAACCTTTCTTTGTAATTTAATGCAGAAATAAGACACTTCCTTGACAAAAACAACGGAAGAAATTCATGTCCACCAAACCAACACTAGAAAGAGTACTGTAAAACATACTAGATAGAGATAAAAATGATTACATTTCCCAGAACAACAATAGAAAGAAACCACAAGGCAGGGCAAGCAATTAAACAAGGAGAAAAAGTAGAAAACCAACAGCAGGAAAATAATATGACAACGTTGAGCCAGTATATATCAGTTATATCCATCAATGTAAATGGCCTCAATTCACCTATTTAAAGAAATAGATGGACTGAATGGGTCAAAAAAGAGGATTCCACAATATGCTGTATCCAAGAAACACATCTGACTCAAAAGAAAACTTATCGATTAATAGTCAGAGGTGGACAACAATATTCCATGTGACAGGAAACCAGAAAAAAGCAGGGGTAGCTATTGTATTTGCAGACAATGTGAACTTCAGGCAAAAATGTTCAAAAGAGCTAAAGAAGGTCACTACATACTTGTCAAAAGAATAATTCAAGAAGAGCTAACTATCATAAACAGATATGCACCAAAATACAGGAGCATCCAACTATATAAAACAAATACTATTAAAAAGGAAAAACCAGATAAGCAACAACATAATTGTAATATAGGACCTTAATATCCCATTGTCACAAAAAGATAGATTGAGCTAGACAAAAACTCAGCAAAGAAATAACAAAACTGAATCAAACCTGTGATCAAATGGACTTAGTAGATGTTTACCGACTATTCCACCCAACCACATAAGACTATTCCACGCAACCACACATTCTTCTCAGCTGCACATGGGACATTCTCCAAAATAGACCATATATTAGCCCATAAAATATTCTTAAGTAAATGTAAAGGGATTGAAATTATCCCATGTATATTATCTGACCATAGTGCACCAAAATTGGAAATTAATGACAAAAAATTGCAAAACCTGCATAAATACATGGAAATTAAATAACAACCTCCTGAATAATCAGTGGGTTAGAGGTAAAATTAAAGAAGAAATTAAGCAATACCTACAATTCAATGAAAATGCAGCTACAACATATCAAACCTGTGGGATGCAATGAAAGTGGTCCTAAGAGGGAAATATACAGCAATAAATTGTCATATCAAGAAAACAGAATGAGCAGAAATAAACAACCTAATGCTAAATCTTAAGCTTCTAGAAAAAGAAGAGCAGGTAAAACCCAAAGCTCATAGAAGAGAGGAAATTATAAAGATTAGAGCAGAAATTAATGCAATTGAAACTAAAAGAGCAACACAAAGAATTAATGAATCAAAGAGCTTTTTTTGAGAGAATAAATAAAATTGATAAATGTCTAGCCAACCTTATTAAGAAATGGATAGAAAAAGCTCAAATTCACAAAATAAGAACTGAAAAGAGAGAAATTACTACAGATCTCATGGAAATTCAAAAGATAGTAAATACCTATTTTTTAATGTCTTTACTCTCATAGGGTGGAAAATACAGAAGAAATGGACAGATTTCTAGAAACATATGAACTACCAAAGCTCAATCAAGAAGATATAACAATTTTGAATACCCAATATCAGCTATTTAAATTGAAAATATAATTTAAAAATTACCAACAAAGCAAATCTAGGTCCTGTTGGATTCATGGCTAAATTCTACAAGAAATTTAGAGAAGATTTAGCACCAATACTCCTCAAACTCTTCAATGATGTTGAAAAAGGAGCAACTGTTCCTAACTCATTCCTGGAGGCAAGTATTACTCTGATACCAAACCCATGGAAAAACCCAACCAAAAAGGAGACCTACAGGCCAATCTCCCTAATGAACATTGATGCAAAGATTCTCAATAAAATATGGTAAATAGAATGCAGCAAATCAGCAAGAAGATTACACATCCTGACCAAGTGGGATTTATCCCAGAAATACAAGGATGGTTTAGCATACACAAATCAATAAATGTAAAACACTACATCAACAGAGTCAAACATGAAAAATCACATCATCATTTCAATAGATGCAGAAAAAGTTTTTGATAAAGTCCAACACTTATTCATGGTAAAAACCATACAGAAATTTGAATAGATGGCAGCCACCTCAATCTGATACAGGCTATATATGACAAACCAATAGCCAACATCATATTAAATGGACAGAAACCGAAATCTTTCACTCTAAAATCAGGAACAAAACAAGAATGTCCACTATCACCATTCTTGTTCAATAGAGTTCTGGAAATATTAGCCAGAGCAATCAGACAAGAGAGAGAAATAAAAGTAATTAGGAAAGGAAGAAGTTAAATTATCACTATTTGTAGATGACATGATACTCTACATAGAAGATCCAAAAAAATCCATTAAAAGACTACTAGAGGTAATAAATGAATTCAGCAGTGTAGCTAGATACAAAGTCAACACTCAAAAATCAATAGCATTCCTGCACACAGACAAAAATTCACTGAGAAACTGTGGAAATATCACCTTTCACAATAGTACTTAAAAATATGAAATACTTGGGAACCAACCTAACCAAGAATGTAAAAGACCTATCTGCTGAAAATTATACTCGTCTAAAAAAGGAGATTGAAGAAGACACTAGAAAATGGAAGGGTATTCCTTGCTATTGGTCAGGAAGAACCAATATTGTGAGAATGGTCAACTCCCAAAAATATTATACAGATTTAATGCAACCTTACAGATCCAGAGAAAACATTCCAGAGATTCATTTAGAAGCAAAGTACCTAGAGTAGCAAGGGCAAATCTGGGCAGCAAAAGCAAGGAGGCATCTCAATTCCTGACTTGAAATTATACAACAATTATACAACAGCATGGTACTGGCAAACAAATAGACCTGATATCAATGGAACAGATTAAAAGGTACAAACACAACTACAAAGAAACTCAGTCTCGGGAGCTCCGCACAGCCTGCAGGAACTTTCTCCCTGACTTGGGGGACCAGACTGGCTCCCCACCAGACCAGAGACTAGGCCAGAAGGGTAAGAGTAACAGCGGTGGCTGGGAGCTCCGCCCAGCCTGCGGGAACTTTCTCCCTGACCTTGGGACCCAGGCCAGTTCTCTACCAGACCCGGGGACCAGGCCAGATCAGAGACTGTGGCAGCAGTGGCTGGGAGCTCCACCCAGCCTGAGGAGACACTCTTCCTGGCCTGAGGAGCAGGCCATAGTTCCCTGCTGGGTCCAGTGAGTGGGGCCATTGCAGGGTACCCCATCCCAGGCTGGTGGATCTCTCTCCCACACCTGGAACAACATTTGAAGCTTCCAAATACAATAAAATGACAAAATGAAAGTCTAAAATGCAATCTCAAACATCCAGCCCATCCCAAGAAAGTCCAGGAGCCATGTGCATAGAAGAAAATACATGCCACATGACTGAAATACCTGAAATAATGGTAACTGAAATAAACAAGCAAGTATGGGAAGCCTTGAAGGAATTCAAACTAGAAATATTCTCTCAGATGAAAGAAGAATTCATAAAAGAAATGAAGCAGATGCTAACCATAGCTAAAGAAGAGGCAGTTAAAAAATTAGAGGAACTAAATGGAAGGATAGAATCCCGGGAAGAACAGTATAGGAAGCAAACAGAATACATAAAACAGATGCAAAGAGATATACAGGAAATCAAAAACTCCATTGAAAGCTGTAAAAACCACCTCAATGAATGTGAAGATAGAATCTCAGACCTCAAAGACAAGATTGCAACAAGTGAACAGGAAAGAAAAGATCTTTGAAAAATAACAAGAAATCAGGAAATAAGAATTCAACACTTACAGGACAACGCAAAGAGAAACAACATAAGATTGATAGGGATAAGTGAAAAAGAAGGGGACAACATAAAGGATGTCAAGAGGATATTTAGAGAAGTAATAGCTGAAAATTTCCCAAACATGAGATTGGAAACTGATATCAAGATCAATGAAGCATATAGATCTCCAAATAGTCACAACCAAAATGAATCTATACCCAGACATATAATAATGACCATTTCAGAAATTGAACAAAAGAATAGAATATTAAAGGCTGTCAGAGAGAAAAGACAGATCACCTATAAAGGAAAACCTATCAGAATTACAGCAGACTTCTCAGCACAAACAATAAAGTCAAGAAGAGCATGGAGTGATGTATTTCAGATCCTAAAGGAAAATGATTTTCAACCTAGGCTGATGTACCCTGAAAAACTGTCCTTCAAATTTGATGGAGAAATATGATACTTCCATGACAAAGATCAGCTGAAAAACTTCATGATCACCAAGCCAACCCTGCAAAGAATACTGAAAGACAGCCTAGATACATTTAGGGAAAAAACACTAAACAAAGCAGACAGTTGAACAGAGCAGAAGGATAAACATGCAACACCAGAAAGATAACATGTCAACAATAAACCAATTTATAACAGTTCTTACCATTAATGTAAAGGGTCTCAATACACCAATTAAAAGAAACAGAATGGCAGAATGGATCAAGAAACAAAATCCAACCATATGCTGTTTACAAGAAACCCACTTAACTCAAAAGGATACTCACAGACTCAAAGTCAAAGGATGGAAAACAACATTCCATGCAACAGGAACCAAAAAAAAAAAAAAAAAAAAAAAAGCTGGGGTAGCTACTCTGTTTGCAGACAAAGTCAACTTCAAGCCAATAATGATTAGAAAGGATAAAGAAGGTCACTACATACTGGTTAGGGGAAAACTCCAAGAAAAAGATATAGCTATCTTAAATATATATGCACCAAACTCCAGAGCACCCAGTTATATAAAACAAGTACTAACAGAAATGAAAAACCAAATCAGTAGTAACACAATTCTGACAGGAGATATTAACACACCATTGACACCAATGGACAGATCAACCAAAAAGAAAATCAACAAAGAAATAAAAGAACTGAATTGTACCTGTGAACAAATGGACTTAATAGATATATACAGAGTATTCCATCCAACAACAGAATACACATTGTTCTCAGCAGTATATGGGTCATTCTCTAAAATAGACCATATATTAATTCACAGAACATATTTAAATAAATGCAAAAGGGTTGATATTATCCCTTGCATGCTATTGGACCATAGCGCCATGATTTTAGTAATCAACGATAAAAGATACTGCAAAAATCCCACAAACACATGGAAACTGAATAACACACTCCTGAGTAATCAGTGGGTCACAAAGGAAATTAAAAAAGAAATTAAGCAATACCTACAAACAAACGAAAATACAGATACAACTTACCGGAATCTATGGGATGCAATGAAAGCCGTCCTCAGAGGAAAATTTATTGCACTGAGCTCCCACATCAGGAAAACAGAACGAATACAAATAAATAACATGATGCTACACATCAAAGAGGTAGAAAAAGAAGAGCAAGTCAAGTCCAAAGCCAAAAGAAGAGAGGAAATTATAAAAATCAGAGCAGAAATCAACGCAATAGAGACTAAGAAAACAATCCAAAGAATCAACGAATCAAAAAGTTGGTTCTTTGAAAGAATAAATAAAATCAATAAGCCTCTAGCCAACCTTATTAAAAGAAGGGAAGAAAGAGCTCAAATCCATGCAATAAGAAATGAAAAAGGTGAAGTCACTACATACTCAATAGAAATACAGAAGATCATCAACACCTATTTTGAAAACCTCTACTCTCAAAGTTTTGGTAACACAGAAGAAATAGACAGATTCTTACAAACATATGAAGTACCAAAGCTAGATCAAGAGGATGTAAAACTGCTGAATAACCCAATCTGTATCAATGAAATTGAACATGTAATTAATTCCTTACCTACAAAGAAGAGCCCAGGCCCAGGCGGATTTACTACAGAATTCTACAAGAAATGCAAACAAGACCTAATATCGACACTCCTCAAACTCTTCAATGAAATTGAAAGAGAAGCAATTCTTCCCAAGTCATTCCTGGAAGCAAATATTACTCTAGTACCAAAACCTGGGAAAGACCCAACTGAAAAAGAGAACTACAGACTGATCTCCCGAATGAACACAGATGCAAAAATCCTCAATAAAATATTGGCAAATAGGATGCAGCAAATCATCAAGAAGATTATACGCCATGACCAAGTGGGATTCATCCCAGGCATGCAGGGATGGTTCAACATACGTAAATCAATAAATGTAATCCACCATATCAATAAAGCCAAAAGTAAGAATCACATGATCATTTCTATAGATGCAGAAAAAGCCTTCGATAAGGTCCAACATTCATTCATGATAAGAACTCTACAGAAAATTGGAATAGATGGTCTTTACCTCAATATAATAAAGGCTGTCTATGACAAACCAACAGCCAGTATCATACCAAATGGCCAAAAATTGAAAGCCTTTACTTTAAAATCAGGCACAAGACAAGGATGCCCTTTATCACCTCTCCTATTTAATATAGTACTGGAAGTACTAGCCAGAGCAATTAGACAAGAGAGAAAAATAAAAGGGGTAAAGATAGGAAAAGAAGAAGTTAAATTGTCATTATTTGCAGATGACATGATACTCTACATAGAAGACCCCCTAAACTCCATTGAAAGACTCCCAGATACAATAAATAAATTCAGCAATGTAGCTGGGTACAAAATCAATACTCAGAAATTAATAGCATTCTTATACACTAACAACAAAATCACAGAGAGAAATTAAAGAAGCCACACTCTTCACACTAGCAACCAAAAAAATGAAATATTTAGGAATTACTCTTATGAAAGAAGTGAAAGACCTATACAGGGAAAATTATAATACACTGAAGGAAGAAACTGAAGATGATCTCAGAAAATGGAAAGACATCCCATGTTCATGGATGGAAAGAATAAACATTGTGAAAATGGGCATTCTCCCAAAACTGTTATACAGATTCAATGCAGTCCCAATAAAAATACCATCAACATACCTTATAGATCTAGAGAAATCACTCATAAGGTTCATCTGGAACCAGAAGAGACCTAGAATATCAAAGGCAATTTTAAGCAACAAAGGCAAGGCAGGAGGCATCAAAATCCCTGACTTGAAGTTATACTACAAAGCAACAGTAGTAAAATCAATATGATACTGGAATCAAAACAGAGCAGATCAATGGAATAGATTAGAAGATACAACCACAACACACTCAACCACCTTATCTTCGATAAAGGAGCCAAGCAGGTTCACTGGAAGAACGACAGTCTTTTTAATAAATGGTGTTGGAAAAACTGGCTCTACTTTTGCCAAAAACTAAAACTTGACCCAAGCCTATCACCATGTACTAAATTAAAATCTAAATGGATTAAAGATCTGAATATTAAAACAGAAACACTAAATCTATTGGAAGACAAATTAGGTAGAAACCTTGAAGTCATAGGGGTAGGTAGAGAATTCATTACTAGGACTCAAATTGCATGGTAAATACTTCCCAGAATCAATAACTGGGACTACCTCTTATTAAAAAGTTTCTGTAAGTCAAAAAAAATCTCCAGCATAGTGAAAAGAAAACCCACAAATTGGGAAAAGATCTTAGTGAACTCCCCCTCAGACAAAGGACTTTTGTCTAAAATATATAAAGAATTTAAAAAAATCAGACCCCCAAAATTCAAAGACCCAATCCAAAAATGGGTATCTGAGATGAATACACACTTCTCAGAGGAAGAAATACAAATGGCAAATAAATACATGAAAAAAATGTTCTTCATCACTGGTTATTAGGGAAATGCAAATTAAAACCACACTGAGATTCCATCTCACTCCTGAAAGGATGCCCAGGATCAAGAAAACCAACAACAACAAGTGCTGGAGAGGCTGTGGGAAAAAAGGAACCCTCCTAAACTGTTGGTGGGAGTGTAGACTGGTACAACCTTTATGGAGGTCAGTCTGGAGATTTCTCAAAAAGCTGGGATTGGAAGTCCCATTTGTTCCAGCTATTCCACTACTAGGCATCTTCCCAGAAGAACTGAAAGCATCATACCAATATGATATATGCACACCTATGTTTATAGCAGCACAATTTGTAATTGCCAGATCATGGAAACAAACCAAATGTCCATCAACCAAGGAATGGATAACAAAGCTGTGGTACTTCTATACAATGGAGTACTACTCAGCTATAAAGAAGGGTCACATTGAGGTATTTATCAATAAATGAGCGCAGCTTGAAACCATACTCATAAGTGAACTAAATCAAACTCGCATCTGTGACCTCCGAATAGTTTCCCTAGTGTAGGAAATGAATCAAATATATAAAAGTACATGATAACCATGATTCCCCATTATGTGGCCTTGAAGCCTTATAAAATTTTCACTGATTAATTGGAATGGCTTTATTCTGGGCTGTTTGATATTATGGCCGGTGATGCAATGAACAGCTACTTTGAAGAAAATAAGACATAATAACAGCTAGTGCCGATTTAATACCATGTTGTCTTAAAGCCGCACCAAACTATGGTTCTTCTGTATCCATTGATTTTATCATGTTGTAACTTGCTGGATTTTATCATATGTGGTAGTATAAACAAAAATTGTTATAGGCAAAGAGATAATATTGAAGCCATTGATCATTTTTTCTGTTAGCTGGTTCTAAATACTCTACAATGCTTTCATCCACTTGAATGGTGTTACACAGTCTTGATATGTTTGATGCTATAGCATATGAAGTTATATTCAAATATTTCAAAGAAAAAGACACTATGGTAACTACTATTAAGTCGGGTTATTTGGTGGTGAAGCACTAGGTTGTTGAAAGTGTCATGCTTTAACCTGTATTGTTATGTTGTTATGCCCCCTTTTATCTCATCCTTTCCCTTATTCATTAAAAAAATATTTAATTTTTTAAAAAAAATCAACCAATAAAAAATGCTGCTGGATCTGTAGGGAAAAAGAAATCCTTTACAACTTTTGGTTAGAGAGTAGATTAGTACAAACACTGTGGAAATCAGTGTGGAGATTCCTCAAAAAAATTAGGATTAGAGGTCCCATTGAACCCAGGTATTCCCCTTCTGTATATCTTCCCAGAAGGATTGAAAAACATCACACCACAGTGACATATGTGAAACCATAAGGTTCAAAATATACAATAGTCACTGTGAAATGGGAGGAAACTGTTCAATAAAAAGAAGAAACTAAGATAGGGGAAAAGAGAAAGGATAGAAGGGAAAAGAAAAAAATGCAAGTTAGTTATACCATTAGTGTCACTTAGTTCAGTGAATAGGAAAGATTGTGCTAATATTTATTGAAGAAAATTTTATGCCCATATTTTGTACTTGAGTGACTAAAGATAATGTTGTGTAATCAACAATTGTTACTTTTTCATTATTTTGTTGTGAAAATTTGTTTTACCTTTTCTTCTTAATATTAACAAATAAAGTAATTTTTAAAAAAAGAAGAAACTCAGCCTCCTGATGTTTGACAAAGTTTCTAAACAGTTCACTAGAAGGATAGCCTCTTTAATAAATGGTGTTGGAAAAATTGGCTTTCTACATGCCGAAGACTGAAACTAGGCCCATACCTATCATCATGCACTAAACTAAAGTCTAAATGGATCAAAGATCTAAATATTAAAACAGAAACACTAAATTTACTGGAAGATAAGATAGGTAGATAGTCTCTTGGAGACATAGGAGTAGGCAAAGAATTCATGAACACAACACAAACTCATGAGAAATACTTCAAAGAATCAACAACTGGGATCTCATTAAAAATTTTTGCACTTCAAAAGAAATCACCAACAGAGTAAAAAGAAAATCCACAGAATGGGAAAGAATTTTAGCCAGCAGTCCCTCAGACAAAGGATTTATAACCAGAACATATAAAGAATTGAAAAACATCAAGCCCCTCAAATTCAAAGACCTTCTCCAAAAATGTGTATCTGAGATGAACACACATGTCTCAGATGAAGACATACAAGTGAGAAGTAAATACATGAAGAAATGTTCACCATCACTGGTCATTCAAGAAATGCAAATTAAAACAGCATTGAGATATCATCTCACTCCAGAAAGGATAGCTGCCATCAAGAAATCAACTGATAACAAATGTTGGTGGGGCTGTGGGGAAAAGGAACACTTCTGCACTGTTGGTGGGAGTGCAGACTGGTGCAGCCACTATGGAAATCAGTATGAGTATTCCTCAAATATTCCTCAAAAACTAGGATTGGAAGTCCCATTCAATCCAACTATTCCCCTTCTGGATATTTTCCCAGAAAATTTGAATAGGTCATGTCATAGCACATGAACCCATGTTTATAGGAACATAATTTGTAATAGCTAAATCTTGGAAACAACCCAAATGCCCATCAACTGCAGAGTGGATGAAAAAGATGTGGTATTTTTATTCAATGGAATTTTACTCAGATAAAAAAGGATGATCTTGAGGCTTTTATAGGTAAAGGGAGGCAACTTGCAACTATCCTCATAAGTGAAATAAATCAGACTCAGATTTGTAAATATTCTATTGTCTCTCTAGTATAAAAATAATAATAAAAAACTGAAAGAATCATAAGATTCAAAATGTACAATAAGTATTGTAACAATGAAAGGGAAAGAAAGTGCTCTAAAGGATATAACTCTATGTATGTTTAAGTGTGCAAGATAGATAACCATACTACCAAGTTTTTGTTAGTTCATCAAACAGAATAGTTTGTACTGTCATTGTTTGATTGTCTATCCACTTTTTTATGCTTTGATTTTGTAACTTGAACAACTACTTCACAGATAACAGTATGTAATTTATCAACTAGTGATTTACTGTTATTTTTTTGAAATTATTATTTCTACCTTTTTTGTTTTACTTTTTTTTCTCTAAATAAAAAAAATAATTGGTCTGAATCAGAGCTGGATTGCAGATTAAGTCCCAGTCTACATCTGTTTCAATCTTTCTGGAAATGACTATCTTGAGCACTTGATTGGGAGTTTAGTAGAGCTCTTTCTCTTCTGCTCTGAACCAGTTCATAATTTCTAACTCTTTCATCCATAAATTTCCACCTCAACCTTTCAGCCTGCCAATCCAGACATCTTAATAGTTTAGCAAATGTCTTGATTTAGAGACTAATAGAGTGCCTGAGGCAGGCCCATTCTCCTGGTATGTCTTAGATTTCACTTTACATTTTGGAAGTTTTTAGAATACCTTACCAAGCCCATGTGTGGGTACAGCTGCCTAGAATTAAGCCAGTGCCACATGGGGTAAATTATCCATGCATTGAAGAAGTCCCTAAAGTTTCCTATTTGCCTCTCCAGATGGCTACATGGCTAAAAGACAAAAAATTTGCCTGTTTCTCTGTCTCCCTGGAGGAGCTTAATATTCAGGTCATACAATCAAATAGTTAAGATTTTCCAAAAAAGAAAAACTTCCAAGTTTCAACAAACATCAACAGAAAAAATAAACTACCCTTATACTTATTTATTTTCCCCATGGCCAGGCTTGGTAGGGCACAATTAATGGACTAACGCAGTACATTTTCAAGCCTATTATATAAACCAGAATTCAAGAAGTTTGAATTCAAGAAATGATTATTTTGCATTTTATGTATGAGAAGTGGAAACCAAAGTTTAATATGAATTTTGTTAGTATGAAACAAGCAAAAGTTTCGATGAGATAAGAAGAAATAAAATTAACCTTTTACTAATCCTACAAGCATCAGGGTCTGGCTCTTGACTATGTCCAACTAAAACTTCACTCTCAAGCATTCTCTCTTTACTTACTAAATCAAGTTTTGCCTTTTATTTACCCTTCCACATAACCTAGCATAAATTTTTAGAGATGTCAGAACATAAGGACAAATAGTAGACATTTTGCTCACAAAGCACTGCTCATTTTATTGTTCTTATCTATTGTAACAAAAACTACAGCATATATTAAAATTTTAGTTATATCACTAATCTAGATTATGGTTGCAGCCTCAAACAAAATGCCCCATACCTCTAGTTTATATTAAATGTAAATTTTCATAAGCATAGAGCCTGTATATATAAATACATATTATACTTACAGAAAAGAGTATATATTACTTTTCCTTTAAGGCATCCAGCACAAAAGTCCAAAATGTTTCCAACTTGTTCATGCATTCTGCCTAATGATCATTATTTTATTCTTGCTTTTTTTAAACCAAGGATCCTTATTATTATATCACATAATTAAATTAAACTCATTCTAAATGTTAAGATCATAGATGACCTTTGGCCCTTTAACAATAAAAATCAGCTCATTCAGCACTCAGGGTTGTTGGTAATCCTGAGACAGCATGGAAAAGAGAGAAAAATAGCATGACTCCTCATTCATTTTGAAAGCTGTTAGCACTGAGATACACAAGGAAAAAATATCAAGGACATTTCTTGAGTTAGTATGTTGTGATATTTATAAGAAAGTTAAGCACAAATCCAACAGATGAATTTCATTTAAATGCTTTGGAATTAAAATGTTATATGTGTGAGCCAGGTTCTTTAGTGGGTTAAATATTCTTATGAAATTACTTGAAGATAAGGAAAGAAAAGTTTATGTTTTAGAAAGATAATTTTAATAATATGGTTGACCCAAAGTAAGCCAGTTGATTACAGATAACAATATATAGATATAGTAATTCACAGTAAAATTAGAAAGTAAAGAGTAATTTTTTGGTAGGTACTGTGAACATGTAAGAAATAGAATTAATCTTTTTAATTAGCTTACTTAAAATAAAATATACTTAGGACATTATGCAAAGTCATTGGTTATTGTCAATGAAGCCCATCATGGTGATGCACCTGTTTATACTTGTAATATCACCATGCAGATATCCTGAATGTTAGCTACTTCAAATCATTTGTGTTATTCTCTGTTGCTGTAAGATAGTGGTATCTTTTTTTAAAAGGAGCTTTAATATAATGTTATAACATTGGGTATAAAACTGTAGCATCATACATATTTGCTTGTATTGTTTCTTTTGCCTTCCTCTCATCATGCTTCATTTTCTCTTCTCATTTCCTGTTTACATATCATTTTCTGTTCTCTTACTTAGTACTCACCTAGTTACTCAGGTGATTTTTTTTGTTGTTTTGTTTTCTGTCCTAGGGATGACAAATTATATGAGCTCTGGCTGTTATGGTGTGAAATAATTCTTTTAAGTATTAAAAAAACATTTTTATTATTATCATATTTTCTCAATTTAAGACTAGAGTTGCTGACATATGAAAATGACATAGGTTAGAAACATGCCAAATACCAACTCTGTTTTTCTGAGACAGTATCAGGGATTGATTAAAATCTGGGAACAGCTCATTCATGCCCAGGGCTCAGAATAACATATTCGTTCTTTCAGTGATAGTTGTATAGTGCTTATGAGTCACAAAGTATTCACAGAAAATATTCATTTGATTCTAAATGTTTCAGACAGTGAAACCAAAGATCATGAAAAATAAACAATGAATGCAATTAGCATGTAATTTGCGACATTAGAGAGCAAAGCTGACCTGATCTTAAAGTCTGTCTTCTTTTTTACAAAATCAGAGTGTCTTTTCATGTGTTCTTATTTCTTGGCCCCTCTCAGTTTCTTTCCTGTCACTACCAAAGAGTGATACTCTAGATAGGCTGCTTTTAAAAACTTTGCTGTTATATCCAAGCATCTTTTCTTGCCTATGAAGGGTCCAATTTAGCATGAGTACAGATCCAATTTGATGCATATCCCTGGTTAATATGTCCTCCAGCATTTGCGTTATTGAGTAATTATCAAGAATTAAACTTCACTGAAGGGGTCATTAATGTTAGTCATCAAAAGTTTGTACTTCACTGTCACCTTGAAATAAATGTGCCCATGTAAATATCTTTGTCCAATAAAATGAGAGCAGAAATGATGTGCGTCACTTCCAAGAGGAAACGTGACCTGATTGTTCCTTTATGCTTCACACTATCCCACACATACTTAATCACTTTATTTGACTTTTTAGTCTTGTAACATGAACATGTAGCTACTGGTTCCTAGTGGAAAGTAATGCAGACTACAATCTCCTTTCCCAACCAACCCCACATAACAACCCATAAGGGACAAGGTCTTCAAACAATGGCCATACAATGCATGTTTTTAAACCTCCAAAATTTTAAAGTTCTTTATAATCAATCATAATTTAGCTTATTTTAGTTGATACATGTGGTACAACATATTATTCAACTCTGGTAGTAATACGCAATGATATAGATCAATGAACTCTTTTGAATCTAGATGTTAGTGTTGACTTCTCTTAATTAAGAATTTCCTTAAGATAATTTATAAGGCCTAGGATATTCCATGCAAAAATATAGCACCTTTTCATTTGCAAAATCAGCAGAAGCAGAAAAACCATCTGATAATTTCCTTTCCTTTTCTCCTAAAGTAAGCCATAAAGAATCTTCTGAAGTTCTGGCTTTGGCAGCACACATACTAAAGAATCATCTGAACTATTTAAAAGCAGGTCACTAGACCATGCTACGAAAGGTGAAAATCCTATATTTGAAGGAAAGAAATATCCTCATTTTTGAAGCTACTGAGAGACATGTTGAAAATTTTGAACAAGCAGATCTTGCTAAGTTTTCCCAGTTTAGTACCATTAGCTCACGCCCTATTCATCCACTCACACTTCTCTACAACTGTGAATTCTTCTTCAAACCTAATCATAAAAATGTACAGATTTTCCTATTCTTTTGGGTATTCTTTTCTAATTTCTTCTCTGTTGCATAAAACTTATAATAAAGCAATATATGTTTTCCTCTCTTTAATCTGGCTTTTACATTGAGTACCTCAGCCAAAAATCTTGCAATGAGTGAGGAAAAGATAACACTTTTTCTTTCCTATAAGATTATTTAAACATTCAAAACCTCATTTTCAGCTTAGTGCTAAGAAAATTTTGAAATAAATATTTTCACCTCAGACACTGAAAAATAAACCAGTAGAGGAAACAGTTTCATGGAGAGCAACCTGTTTAAGGGGACCTACGAGGATGAATAGGAGTGGTTGAATTTATAAGAACCTTCTAATTTTTTAGCCTCAATTGACACTAAAGACGAAGTTTCAAGACCAATTCTACCTATTAAAACAAGATAGACAATCTTTGCACTGGATCCTAAAGATGAATACTAGTATTAGAAAATCCTAACAGCAGACAGGTTGAGAATTATCTGACTGCATCTTGATTCTTATTCTTTTTAAAGAGTTTAGTGCTGTATTTCACAGATTTCAGAGTCCCTCTGGGCTTTCTTAGTCTCAACTGGCAACTCTAGGCAAAAACATGTTTGCAGTTATTATTCTGAGATTTCATAACCAATTTCCAGTTTCATGCATGACAATCCCTTAAATCCAGCCACCTCAAGACAAATCATGTCCACATGTATTTTTGCAAGGTTTTCCATCAATCCCATGAGGCCCGCTGAAGTACAGCTGAGGATAGAGTTTGGCCCAAATCCATGAGTTAACTAAATATCTGAATGATAGTCTTTATCTTGAATTGACTCTAATGATTCAAGATGAATTTCCAAAGATAAGCTTTGAGTAAATAAGATCTAGACACAGACTTGTGGATTTATTACTTTCAATTCAACAAAAATAGAATTGATACAAATCCTACCACAGAGGTTGCCACAATCAATATTGACTATTACATTTAATAGAAGTCTTAATAATGCTGCTTCAGTATGGGATATTCCTATGTTTGCTCCAAGTTAAATTCCCCTACACCTCTCTACTCCTTAAGTCAGAAATATGTTATTTATTTATTTTTATTTTTTAAGAGAAGAATATATTTATTGAGAGAAAGAAAAATTCTGAGAAAGGGAAAGAAGGAATCATGAGTGGCCTACTGAGGACCCTGTCTCTTCTAGGGATTTTATAGAGCAAAACCTTGAAGTAAGGTAGGTCCAAGGTGGGAAAATATGGGAACTCTCAAGGCAGGTGGACATGAGGTAGTACAGAACTATGGTCAACCTAATTAGATCATGAGCATAATTGCTCAGGTATAATTGATTAAATTGGTGACAAATGGGGAAGGGAGTCATGTAGCAAGTACACCTGTTTAAAGAACAGTTACTCTTCCAGTAGGGTGTTGGGATGGTGACTCCTGGCTTCCTCAAGGTGATTCATATCTATTTAGAACATCAGTCCTTCAGTTGTGGGAGTATTTGTTTGATCTATTGTCCTGAGGTCTGGCCGACAGTGAGAGAGTCTGTCTCCTCCAAGATTACAAGATACCTGTTCTGCATTGGCTCCTTTCAGAGCGGAGCCTTGTCTGACTGCCTATAATATGTCTATTTAACTCGGCTGCCTGTAACATTTCAACATGTGAAAAAGGAACCTGAACTTCCATGAGGGAGTAATGGGCAATGGCTAATTGGCCTCCTCAAACTAAAGGGATCATAGATGTTAATTGACAGGGATGCTCTGGAGAGGTTGTTTCTAAAGCCCCTCAATAGACACTAGGCATTTTCATCTTGTGTAGGTGTACAGATTTAATACTGGAGGAGACAAAGCCGAAGAAACAAATAAGAATGCGTGGGCCAGGCTGGGGATTCATCTCAGTGGTGTAAGCATCTGCCTGGCAAGCTCAAGGTCACAAGTTTGATTCCTGGTACCAAAAAAAGGAAAAAAAAAAAAAAGAATGCATGGGACAAATAATAGAATCATCAGGATAATTATGGGTATATTAACAAAGATTTCCACCAAGAGGAGCTAGTAACAGTGTCTCATTAGGAGGATATGGATAAGGTCCAGGGAAGATTAGAATCTGATATGTCATTGATTTGTAGTCTAATATATTGAATAGTTATTGAGATATTAACAGAAAGATCAGGAATGTACACATAGCATTCAGGTTTTACAATTTACAAATACCTCCTGCTTTGCTGTTAGAATGTCTAATGCCATCCAATAGGATGGCCTGTCTCATTAATTTTATTTCTTCATTTAGGAGAGAGACAAGGTTCTGTCTTATACTGTGTTTTCAGTATAATTAAGGCCTCAAAGGGTAATATATAATTCTCTCTGTACAAGATCTGGTGGATCCCAGTAAAAGAAATCTAAAAGGACTTTTAGTATATTTGTTACTGGTTTCATCTATATGATACCTTGGGGTTTGGCACCTTTTAGGCAACAACAAATTTTAATCAAAGCATGTATAATCAAAGTATGCATGCAAAGACATGTGTAATCAAAGCATGAGTATTAGAGCTAAGAGCTAAATTTAGAAACTGTTTCTAAGGGATAGCAATTGTAACCCATTGACATTTCATTCACTTTATTGATTAAGTCTGACATTTTGTCATAAATCCCTCTAGCTTTAGTTATAATTATCTCTAAATTTTTGATAATGTAGGAGAATTATTATTATTATAGGAGATATTATAGGAGATAGGAATTATTATATTGTAGGAGATTAATACATTATTTTGACAAATGAAAAACTCTAAGATTTTATATATGAACAAAAACATGTACTGTATTTGTAAAACCCAGTCTCAGTATCATTGTGGTTAGTTGGTTTTATATGTATCTATCTCTATCTCTATCTCTATCTCTATCTCTATCTCTATCTCTATCTCTATCTCTATCTCTATCTGTCTCTGACTCTATCTCTATCTCTATCTCTATCTCTATCTCTCTCTATCTCTATCTCTATCTCTATCTCTATCTCTATCATCTCTATCTCTATCTATATAGTTTAGACAGGATAAAATCTTTCCAGGATAAAAGTTTTTAGGCACAACTAAAAGGAATGAATGAAGAGAATTATCCCAGTTGTACTTTAAATTGTGTGTGTGTGTGTGTGTGTGTGTGTGTGTGTGTGTGTGACTGTTCATTGAGGTCCAGTGCCTGCTATGTAGACCAAAATTAAGAAGGCCAAAGATATGTGACAGTGTCCAGAAATTGGCTGTTTTTTAATCTCTTGTCATGATTACTCAGGGCTCCTCTGTGGGATTACAGGCAGAGATGACAGTCTGGTCAGAGGAAGGAAATATAGTGCCCTGAGGTCCTTTAGTCTTGCTGGACCACCTGCAGGGACAAATCTGATCTCTGAGGTCTGTGCCTTGGAGTGCAGTTTTGCTTCCAGTGGCAGCTTTTACAGTCAGGGCATAGCTTGAGGGGCCTATTAAGGCAGTCCCTCTCAAGGTGGCTTGGCTTTCCATGATAGTAGCACCTGGGTCTAGTCCTTGAGTTCTTCTTGGAGCCCCGAGATTCACACTTAAGGTCTGTTTCTTTTAAAGCCACAACAAAGGCAAAACCACTTTTTGGTGTCTTTGTTTTCTCTCTTTGGCTTTCTCTCAATCCTGATCATAGAATACTAAGGAGTTAGTTTTTACTAAAGTATTAAGTAAGCTATCTAGAATAGAGGCTATCTCTTGTAACTTTTTCTAATATTTAGGGTTGATTGGGTAATAAACATGTCTTTAAGTAGAATCTTTCCTTCTATTGAATCAGAATCTAGGGAAGTATGTTTTACCAGTGCCTCTAGTAAACAATCCAAGAAATCAGAGGCATTTTCATCTCTCTCCTGAAAAATAGCTGACAATTTAAAATAACTAAGAGGCTTGGTTTTTGTCCTTCTTAGACCTTCAAAAATACACATTTGAAAATGTCTCCTGTTTTAATCTCCTGTCTTGTTGCTGGACCAGTAGGGATCCTGGGTGGGAAATGCTTGTGCCCCAGTGGGAACTGGTTGTTCCACTGGCTGTCAATCTTCTGGTTGCCTAAAATTAGCAATATGAGAGTCATCTTCAAATGCAATAGCTAGTAGTCAATGTTTGACTTAAGATTAACATTACGTCTTTGCAATCTAGTCATAAGTCTGACTAAGTCTTCTAAAGACATTTATGTTCTTCCATCTGAAAATTTTCCTAGTTCAAGTTTAATTTGTTTTAAGCCACTATGAGAAAGAGACCTATGAATTGCAATAACTTCATAAGAATTATAATTATACCTTAAGCATAAATAAGAATTATTTCTTAATGTTAAAATGTTTGAACATAAGACAATTCTGGCCATTTTTTCTCTTTTTTGATACTTTTCTCTGTATTTCATTTTGGCTGTATATGGTAACTAGGCCACACACATGTGCAGAGAAATATCACATGACTTTTTTTTCAACTTGGAAGGGTCAAACATCTTCCAATGCTTAAGAATGTGTTCCAAAAAAGTAAGAGGCTTTGGCATTGAGTTGCCCATGCCTGTAATGTAAAAGAGCAGCATGTAAGGGTATTAGACCTTTTTTTTCAGTACCAGAAATCAAACTCAAGACCTTTTGCTGAGCTGTGTCTCTAGCCCAATTGCGCATAAGACTTTGACACTGAGCTACTCATCTATGCAAAAAGAAAATAATTAGGTGTCCTTTTCTTATTCCTATTTGATAACATCCACAAGGCACCTCTCACATTGATTGCACTCTGGGCAAAGTGGATGCCATCTGGAAAGAGTGAAAGACAAAATTTGACCAGCCTATGCACCCTTGAACTGGCATGGGCAATTTAATCTTCCCTGGTAACTTGTGAACTTTGTTTTTATTAAGATTTTAATGAGTCATTGTGACACGAATGTTTAAAGAATGATGCATAACTTTGTAGTTAACGATTGCTTTTGTCATTTGGCTAAGGGCATATGCAAAAAGATGAGATGGAAGTAGTTAGAGCATTTCCCTGACTGTACTGTGAAAGACATTCTCTCAGAAATAGATAAAAACAACAAATATATTTGGGAAACTTCACGCTGGGCCCTCAGACAAAGTCTCCAAGGCATTTGCGTCCTGTGTCCAATTCCCAAGGCAATCTTTTCTAGTGGCAAGACATGAATATACTTTATTTGAAGCTCACAAGTTAAACATATTTAGCACCTACCAATTACATTTTACAAGTTAGTAGAAGCACATAAGTCTTCTATGCACAAATACAAGAAAAGGCTGACTCTTAATTAACATAGGTAAGGCACAAATAGAAATCATCCCCCACCAGCTGCTGTGAAAGATAAACAATTGTTGCAGGATGTCTCAGTCTAATCTCTGAAGGGAGGGTAGTCTACATGATTTTACAATTCACTGAAAAGCTTAGGGAGAGTTTCTAGACTACCAGCAGAGAGAAAGTATGATAGATAAGTGGAGATTTGACTGTAGTTGGGGAGCCAATTGCTACTGAGGAAACCTGGGGTGACCTGGCCATGATCCCTCAATTAATCTCAGTTTTTATTGGCCCACACAGCTAGAGATCAGTCTCCAGAAAGAAATCCAGCTGTCTGTGTGGTCAACATTCCATTGATTCCATTGGCCATTGGCTTCAATGGGGATTCACCAAAAAGACTCTGGGGAAACCTTTCCTCTGCTTTTAAGAGTGGCAGCTACTGTAAGAGTGTCTAATTAGCTGGCAGAGAAACAACTGTCCATCAAAATTCTATAAGGGATGGTTAAAAGCCTGAGCAAGATTATTATCTGACACTTTATAAATTGACACAAAAATTTTAAAGTCCACGACTTGAAAGGTTGGAGAACCTCTTTAGTCTAACTATGTTTTGGTCCTATGAGTGTACTGCTTTTGGAAATGGCTCCTTCTGGTCTCACCCAAAAGTCAGTTCTTTCCACTATGTCTCATGTTGTCTCTGGAGGAGACTTGCTCCAAACATTAAGTTGGGACATGGCTTTTATGTGTGTTCTATTGGATGGGCAAAATTCTGAAGTCCCATCAGACCAAGAGATAGGGTATGTGTCCCTCATCTAAGATGACTTCCCTGTCTTTGCATTGGCAAATGTTCATTTTCTATGAACTTAACTTAGGAGGACAAAAAGGGTGGAACAATCTAGGTTTTTTTTCCTAATTTTACATGCATCTAAAAAAGAAAGTACAAAGTGTGGGGAAGGATTAGAAGTAAAGCCAAAGAAAGGAAATTGAAGCAGAACAGGCTTGGCATTTCCTTTATGGAGTATAGAAGAGGATCAGAGCAAATCTGTTCCAGGGAAACCTGTCCTCCAAGACTTACAGAATGGCCACCAGCCTAGTCCTGTTTAAACAGTGGAAGGAATCCCATATTTTATTATTATATAGGCATGTATATTTTCTAAGTCTGAGCTAGGTTTAATTTAAGAAGACACATTTCATAGAATTTTGTATTAAAGTGTACCAGAGGCATTCTAATTTACTTTCTCTAGTATTATTGTCTAAATAAAGTCAAGCAAGGAGTACCAGCAAATTTAGTAACTAGTTTAAATGCAACATGTACAAGAAAAAAATAATAAAAATATCCAATTAAAGAAGTATCATAACCTTATAACCTTCCCATATTTGAACTTAGATTTATCATTAATTTAACAAAACTATAATAAAGTATAAGTAATTATAAGCAATGGGCAAAACTGATAAAATTTCAAGCATAAAAATTTGTTATGTAAACGAGTCCCAGTCCAAAGTCTATGATACAAAAGCAAACAAACTCTTATCTCTGTCCAGTAATCTTGGTAGAAGACCTCCAGTTTATGTAGGAGAGTGAAGCTTACAGCCTACTAAATGTCTGGTATGAGTTTGTGCTCTCTAAAATTGAAGAATGAACCTTAGGAACAACAGAGATTAAGAGCAGGATATATTTATTGAAAGAAAGAAAGCTCCTATCTGAGACACAGAAAGGTTCCCAAGTGAGTTGCATTCAAGTCAGAAATATTGACTACGATTTTTTACTAGCGTTTTAAAAACATAAACTCTGAAGATTCTAACTGTGGCTACATCAGTTATCCAACAGCTGGTTGCATGAGTGCACACATCAGTTCATCAAGTTTCTAAAAAGGAACCTGGACCTCTTGAAGCATGACAGTACCTCCTGACTGTGTAGCAAGATTATAGTTTCTGGAGAGCACACTTCTTTCACTCTCCTCCTCTTCTCAGAGATCTTGAGGATTGGGATCAGTGTAGGATGGGTTGTGCTGTGTGTGCAGTAGAGGAATTACTTGTAAACACACTGAGGAGAAAAGAAGCAGTTGTTTCCTCCCAATTCCTACAGGTGCAACCTCTTTGCATTTTCTATTCTGGATTTAGAATTGGGGGATTTAGAATTGGAGGGATGTTGTAAATTCTAACAAGTTTGGCTTGTTAGAGGTGAGCAAAGTGTGAGGAAAGTCACCCAGATAAGAGTAGAGGTTTCATCCCCACAAGCCCAGCACTGCTCAGCATCAGCTAAGTTGTATTGTCTATCCACCAAATATTACAAGGGGTCACTCCTCTAGCAAACAAAAATCCTCTTCTCTCCATAACACACTTAGGGCAGCTGTCCTTTCTCTGGTTATTCTGCAGTCCAGACTTACAGAGGCTCAAGTGACTTCTGCCCACTCCCAGGATGCACAGTCTGAAATGAGTGACTCCTTTGAGACACTTGTACAAGAGTAGGGGAGGGCAGGAAGTCTTGTACCGGTATCAGGATCTGTAAATGATATATGTCATTCCTGATCATGTTTTATGGGCACTCTTGAGTCAATTGTAAGCAATGCCTGACATCAAGGAAAAGGGGATCATTGTCCCTATATATCTGAAAATGCAGGGAAACAGATATTGAGGTGGATTGGAGCTGTGTGTCCTTGACTTCAGAAGTCCAAAAACAAGGTCCTAGTTTATAAAGCCTTAGCATTACAACTGGATTCAACTATTTATTCTATGGTTTTCAATTATCTATTTTTTCTTCTGAATTCTAGCCTTCTTTCCATAGAAAAGAGAGAGAGGAAAGCAAATATAAAATTTAGCTCCTAGGTGAACTCTGCAACCAGAATTGGTCGCCTAAATGTCTGAAAAGACATAGGTAACCAACAGTGTCCTCATCACAACTGGCAATGTGAAACTTCTCTGTCTCCCGTTCACCAAAATAACCAGTAATTCCTGAAAGTCAGTAAGAATTAATTGTACTTCTCTCAGCTATGTCTTTTTCCTTCTCATTTGGTGAGCAAGTTTGTTTGTTTGTTTATTTGGTTGCTTGGTTGTTTGGTTGGTTAGTTGGTTGGTTTGCTTTTGGATCCTTTGTGGGTAAATACTTGCATTAGCCACTTTCTCATCATTGGAACAAAATTCCTAATAAACAAAATTTGAAGAGAGATTTATTTGGGCTCATAGTTTCAGAGAATTCAGTCACAGTCAGCTGGCTCCAAGGTAATAACAGCATGGCAAAATAAAGCTATTTGATCCCCATCTATGGCAGACAGGAGACAGAGAGAGACAGAGAGAGAGAGAGACAAGAGATAGAGACAGACAGACAGAGACATACACACAGAGACAAGAAACAGAGACAGAGAGACATACACATACACAGAGAGAGACAGACATACAGAGAGAGAGACAGACAGAGAGAGAAAGAGAGAGAGAGAGAGAGAGAGACTGAGAGCTATATCCTCCAAAGGCAAACTCCCCTCAACAAGAAACTTCCTGTAATAGTACTCATTATTGATGAGTATAGAATCCCCATGATCCAATCACCTTCAAAATTCCCACCTGTGAGCACATGAGAAGTTTTGGAGACATTTTAGTGTTAGAAACTCAGCCTCTTAGCCCAAAATGTTCATGTTTATTTTTTTATACACAATACCAAAGCCTTAACAATTTTAGTATTGCTGAAAAGTCCAAGTCCAAAAGGTACTCTGAGATTCAGGACAAACCCCTAGATGTAAGCCCTTGGAAAAATCAAAAAGAAAGTTAATTCCTTGCAATATACAATGGCACAGTAAACATCCCATTCCAAAAGGGAGAAATAGAGAAATAGAAAGAAACTGGATCAAAGCAAGGCTGAAATCCATTAGAATAAATATTAAATACTGTAGATTCTTATCCAGCACCTATAGAAGGTTATGATAAGATATGAACTCTGAAGGACTTGTGCAGCTCCACACCTATGAAATATGGAATTTCTGCCTGTTTGGCCTCTCTCATGAGCTGACTCAGCCTAAACAGAGTGTTTCATAGAAGACATTTCACACTTCTGACATCTCCATTTTCCTGTTGTCTCTGTCGTACCTTTTACTGTACTTTCACAACTTCTCACCTCATACTCTCGGGGGTATACTGCCTGATCTTCCAGAACTTTTCTGAAAGCCTCTATGATTCCACAATTCTTACAATCTTAATGCTGGTAAAACGAACAGTGTAGATGACATCAAGTTCTGCCACAAGTTTAAGTAGTTGCGTGGGCCCCTTGTCCATAGAGGCAGTGGCCTGGATGTCTTAACTCAGGAGTATAACTCCATGGGCATCCCTGAATGAGAACAGTGCCCAGGTCCTTCTAAAGCAAAATCTTTCAAAAGAGTTTAGCTTCTTTTAGCCTTGATACTTTTTTCTGAGAGATTATTTTATTTATCTTGGAAACAATCCTTGATCGTATAATGGGTGGGATCTGACCAATTTCTAACATGCTCTCAATCAATTGTTTCCAATATGCTCATGCAAAGCACTTAAGTTTCTTTTTTATTAATCTTTTTAACAACCACACTCTCCTTGGTCTCAAATTTATACACATTTCCTTTCTGGCCAAGATGAAAAATTTTTACACCTTTCAGCTCTGTTTTTGCTTTTCACTGTAAATCTGGCTGAAAGAAATCACCACTATCCATATCACTGCATACATCACTGAATTGTCTTTAAATTTCCTCTGCTAGTGGCACGCCACCTTTAAATTTGGACTCCCACAAAGTCTCAGGATATGAACAAAACATAAACAGATTCTTTGCTATGCTGAAATATGCATGGCCTCCAGTCCAATTCCCAAGATAGTCCTTATTCCCAAATAAAACCTCTTTGTCTTAACCTTTGCTGTCTTCTGAGCTCTGAGTACTATTACCTATCAAATCCTGCTTACAGAATTCTAGGGCTTCTGTAGCCTACATCTCTAAACTTCTCCAAAAATTTCCCACAAGTCAATTTCAAAAGTTTCTGAACCATATGATCCAGCTAGTTATAATAATGATCTTGGTACCAATTTTCTATACTAGCCACTTTTCCGTAGCTAGAACAAAATACCTAACATACAAAATTTAAGTAGGAGAGGTTTATTTGCATCATGTTTTCTGTTTTCAATGATTTTAGTCTATAGTTAATTGAAAACAAGGCAGAAGCAATATGCAAAAAATGGCATAGTAGATAAATATTACTCAACTTATGAAATCCATGGAGAAGAAGAAGAAGAAGAAGAAGAAGAAGAACAACAACAACAACAACAACAACAACAACAACAACAACAAAAACAAGAGGAGGAGGAGGAGGGAGAAGAGGAAGAGGAGGAAGAGGGAGAAGAAGATAAACCTCATGAGCCAAACCCTAGTGGCTTACCTCTTCCAACAAGATCCTCTCCTATCCACACATTCAGCTAAGAACTCATCAATGGATTAATTCACTTATAAATATAGCACCTCCAAGATCAATTGCCTTCAAATGCCCTACCTCTGAAACATAAGACTTGGGGGACAAGTTGTAGATCTTAACCATAACAATGTTTTGGTGCTTGACTAAATGAAAAAAAAAAAAAAAAGAAGAAGAAGAAAGGAAAAATAAAGAAAGTGTAGCATCATCAAGATGTCAGAATAAAATTTTCCAGTGTTCATCCCTTGCAGAAAATACAATTTGAATAACTACCATTCATGAAAATAACTGCATAAGAGCTAAGGAAACCAGATGAAAGATTACAGCACCTTGGTATAGTAGTACAGAAATCTAAAAGATCATTGAAGAGTGTTATAGGCAGCTGAGTTAGTAAGAAATATTATACACAGTGAGACAAGGCTAGGTCTCTAAGGAGCCAGTGCAGAAGCCCAGTAACCTTGTGATTGTGGAGGAGACAGACACTGTGGGCCAAGTCTCAAGACAAAAGATCAAAGCAATGCACCCACATACTAAGGGTTGATATTCTAAATAGGTCTCTATCACTCTGAGAAAGCCAGGAGTCACTATTCAACCTGCTAAGGGAAGTGTCACTGCTCTTTAAGCACACAGTTTGCTTCATGACTCGCTTCCCCATTTGTCCCAGTGTAATCAATTTTACCTGAGCAATTAATCTTATTGATTAACCACAGTTCTGTCCCACCTTATACTTGCCTTGCAAGTTCCCAGGTTTTCCCTACTTTGAACCTCTCTCACCCCATGATTTTACTTTATAAAAGTCCCTAAAAAAGACAGAGTCTGTGGCAACACACTCTGACAGAAGTTTTTTTTCTCTCAATAAATATATTCTGCTCTTAAACTTCCGTTGTCTCTAAAATTCATTCTTCAATTTTAGAGAACATGAAATCATACTGCATATATAGTAGGCTGAGAGTTTCATTCTCCTATACCAATAGAAAAGACAGTTTCACATTACCTGTGTCACAATTTTCCCAACATCAGGCAGAACAAGACTGAGAAGTCCTCCCTGTGCACAGTAAGAAAAGTGTAGTGAGCATGAGACATTTCTTCAGCTCTGAGCAACAGACCAAGCTCACCTTAGTAAAATCTAGGGTTTCAGGGCAGACTGTTTAGCCCCAGACTCTAGATTTACACCCAAAGTCCAAACCTGCAGGCCTTTTACAATGCTAGGCCAGTCTCGATGGTCCCAGTCTGCATCCTGGTCTTGCAGGACTCATTTTTAAGGCCCACAGCAACACAAATCTGATCCCCACAAACAGTGTACAGACCCAACCCAAAACCAGGCCATTCTTGAAAGACTTTAGTTTCAGATTTGATTAGGCCTGCCCCACTGCCAAGTCAGTCCCAACAGCTCAAGATTACTGTATTTTAGATCATGGACACAGCATTTCCATGAATCTCTAGTTTTTCATCTAACCCTTAATTCTAACTTGTGCTCTATGACAGCCCAACAGATCCTTTAGCAATTATCCCCATATGTAGCTCTAGTGCAAACCACAGCACAGTCTGTGAGTTTATTTGGTGCCCTGAGGTGGACACCATAGGAGGGCTTGGAAGGGCTACCTAAGAGGTGTGTGCTCACTGGCACAAAACTGAATGCTCCCTTCAACCTGGCAATCAAAAGACAGGCTTTACAATGAAGAGGAAAAGGATACTTTCCAAATTACTTAGAAGAATGTAAATGCCAGCAGCCCAAAATGTCAACATAACTGCTGGAAGATATGAGGGCTACAGAGCAAGGCTGCATAGTCATGGTACAATGCAGGCAAGGCACTGTGTAAAATGCGTCTCCAAATAGCATATCTGAAAACAAGCAGTCATTTTCCCCATTATGTGTGAATCTCAACTTCTGCCTGAAAAACAAAAGAGTAAGACAGAGTGAAAGAGAAAAGTGAACTACAGGAAAAAAGCAGGTGTCTCTTTGGGAGTTACAAGAGCAACAAAAAGACTGTCTACCAGTCTTCTGTTAATCTTGGCAGCTGCAGTCTGTGAATCTATCCATATTCAAGGTTTCCAAGGCCACGCTGCTGGAAAATGTGGCAAGGATTTAACCTGAAACGTGGACTGCTGTTGGTTTTTGTGTGATCTAAATCAGAGGGAACTCTCAAATACTTGACCACAGTCCCTCTGAACATGAGTTCACTCAGGTGATACTGTGACTAACTGCATGGAAGGTTTTATGGAAACTTGTCTAAAGGAGACTAAAACTCCCAGGAGACAGGTTCATCCAAGTATTTTTTGTCCTTGAAGCCTGAGTAACAATCTGAACTACAGGTGATAGACAGTTTTCATGGCAAATGAGAGACTTTTTGCCCAGAACTTTCTATCCCTCAGAGGACAGATTTTCTGTCTAGAAAGACAGTGATGTTACACACAGTGACATAGCACTATTGTTATTCAATATTTGATTTCTTTTCCTTTTAGCTATAGAGCTAAAAGGAGCTGTATTATTTAGGAATTTCTTTAATTATAAAATAGGAGAAAACATGGTTTACAGCACCTAAAACAAATGTTTATTTTTTTTTGTGCATATTATAAGATTTTGAGCCTAACTTACACATGGCATCAATTCAGCAGTTCAATGGGGTCATACGTAATATCTGTGGAATCTTTTACCTTTATCTTCCTGTTTATCTTTCATGATTACAAGCTAGCTGGTGCATCACTGAGCATTGTGCTCATGTTAAAATAGACAAAAAAAGAACAGAGCAGTGCCTTTTGAGATAACCTCAATTTTTCAGGATGGCAACTCTGTAAGAATCTCCCATGCCTCTATGATACCCTTCTAGTCAGTTTTCTATCACATACACATGTCTAGTATGAAGGAAACCTAACAGGGTAAGAATTTAACTGAACAATCCTGCCAGACAGAACAAAATCAGGGTCTGCCAACTATAAAGAGGAAATTGTTTCTGGAATGGCACTAACAGTATCTAACCCACCCTTCACATAGCACTAATCGAATCACATTGAAATATCCTGTTTCTGAGCCTTTAGCAAAAAGAAAGATTCCATCATCCATGTGTTTCAGCACATAACACACATCTGGCACAAAATTAATTTAATAAACATAACTTAAGTTCAAAATATATTAGCTCTATTACACACTTCAAATAATAGAAAGATGAAAATTTCACTTACATTCATTTTGCACATACTTCTCCAAAGATAACAAGAAAACTAAAGTAAAAATTAGTTATTCAGAAGATAGGCACTTAGAAGAATGAATCTGATGCACTTTGCATGAACAAAGTTGCTAACATATATTTACTAGAATAGGTAATGTAATAATATCTACTACTTGCCAAATGTCTGTGAAAAATTCAATGCTTTCTAAAACTTCTTGCAGTCCTAGCATCTTTACATGGCAAATATTTTTTCCTCATTTTAGAGACACTGGGAAAGCTGCCCAAGGTCTAAGAAATGCAAATGTTGAAACCGGAATGTGACCATTAATGAGTCGTTCTCTACTTTCCATCCTGCATTCAGCATCCTGGAGTCCAGCACCTTCACTTTAGTAAAGGGAAAACCCCAGGCTGGAAGGCCGCATAAGAACTCCAACTAGATATTAGGTTTCTGGTTTCCAAGTACATTTTTTCATGTTTATTTCTGTGTCCCTCAACATCTTACTAAGCAGAAATAACAGTGAGATGTGTGGCTAATTAGTTAAATTCTGTGCCAAGAAAGTGAAGTTAGGATTTGATGACCTACCTGTTTAATGACTGTTCAGATTATGACTAAGAAATGCTGTTGGACTTAGAGCCTACTATGTGGGCTTTAGACCTGTGGGGGTTTTTTTTTGGTATAGATCTATACATATTTTTTAATAGATCCTAAATGTCTTTTTTTCTTCAGTACATCTTGTTTAAACACTACTATAATTTTTGCTGATTGTGCTATAACAGTACAATACTATGGTTTTATGCTCTTTTACATATTATAGTCCTGCATGTAAGAGTTATACAAATAAAAGCAGTCGTCAGGTTGGAGTTTTCTGTGATCATTTTTTCTTCCAAATATTGGAACGTACATACTATATACAATTCCTCATTTAATGATCCGTCCATTTAATAACATAGCTGCAGGACTATAGCTTAGTCATTAAATGAACAATGTTCGTATTTCAGTGTGTGTTCTACTCAGCTTCACATCATTACAACAAAATACCAGAGGAGATTCATTTATAAAGATAAAAAGGGTTTTTCATTCACGTTCTGGAAGTTTCAGGATAAGACTGGACGTCGCATCACTTTGGGCCTATGCTAAAGGTGATAAATGACAAGAGGGTATGTCAGAATGTCTCACTCATACCATGAGACAGGAAGCAAAGAAAGAGACACAGAGACCAGATCTTCACAATCCAGGGTCTCCACTGACCTAAGAGAATTCTTACTAAGTCCTTCCAATTAACAGTACACAGAACCTTTCAATTCTATCATCCTGGAGGCCAGACTTTTGAAGGAAATTCATCCAAACATTGCAGTAGAGAAATGTGATAGTCAATCCTGACCTACCTACCAGCCAATGTCATACAGCCTGCAGTATGTGCATATGTATAAAGGGTGTTATTTGCTTGGTGTATGGCAAATGCAACACAGATGAGATCCATCATCAAGAAATTAGAACCTTAATTCAGTAAAACCTGCTCATGCAATTCAGAAACAGTCTCTTCCTAGGTTTTCAGGGTGCCCGGGGATGAGAGAAACTCATCCAAGTAGTGTTCATGGTATTTGCACTCTCCTAAAACATTTACTTCTGAGAATATGTACAGAATAAGGGTGAAGTTGGTTATACTGAAACTCCCTGGGTAAGTCACAGCAAATTAAAAGTAAATTATAAGGTTCTGGAGAACACCTAAGCACACTAAGACCTCGTCTTGCTTTGCAAAGAATAAGCAACTTTTGTATATGAGTGTGTGTGTGTGTGTGTGTGTGCGCGCGCGCGCGCGTGTGCATATGCGCGTGCGCAAATACCTTTATGCATTATTCAGAATGAGGATGGAACATTTTGGCAGAGAACACTGACGTAAAACTTTAAAACTTAATTATAACCAGAATAAGAGGAAAGTTTTTAAAATTTTACATCAATGTCCTTGCCAAAATGTTCAATATTTTACAATTAACATTTTTACACTCATGTATTGAGTATTGATGTGACCTTCAGTCCCAAGGCCATCAGTCCCAAATTCATATAGTCAGGTACTGACTCCTGAGACCGTGCCAAGGACCTTACAGCAATGGCATCTGGCTGTGGCATTCCAGCTTTGTTTCTGGCTTCCATAATGTTTTAACTAACACTAAGCCAAATACCAAATTAAATAATTTAGAAATTAAGTGGTCATTCCAAAAATTCACAGATCAGTACTTCCTCAATCTGAAGGTGTCATTTGTGACACATGAATGTCGTAAGTAGAGAGAGATATGATCATGCATTGAAAGCTACAAAAAGTATTTGACTTTATTCTCTCCCCCCCCACAAAAAAAGTAACAAGAACTAAGGAGTAATAAAACCGAAAATGTGTATATTTTGTTGTAAAAAAGAGAGGGAAAAAAAAGAGCTCTAACGGATACAACAGCAAGTGTGTTTAGGGGTGTTAAACAGCTGACCATATTAATGTTTTTGGTTGGATCATTGAACACAACTGTTTGCAGTCTCACTGTTTGAATGTCCACTTTGTATGCTTTGATACTGTGATTTGAGCAACTATCTCTAAGATGATGATATGTAACCTATTAACTGGTGATTTCTTACTGTTTTTTTTGGTTTTGTTTTGTTTTTGGTTTTTTTTTTTTTTTTTTTTGGTAGTTCTGTATTACTTGTACCCCTACACCGCTTTGTTTTGTTTTGTTTTTTCTCTTTTTCCTTTTAAATAAAATTTTAAAAAAAGAAAGCTACAAAAAGGAAATTGATATGTATTTTATAGATGAGATTTCTCCATAAGGAGTCAATTCACATTTTTATAGCTTTCATGTATGTTTTCTTGTAAATAGTATGATATTCTAGCCCCTGAACAAAGAATATGAGGGAATGTATGTGCAAAATAGTTTGTATTTCTTTCAGCTTTTGGCTAGAAGGAGATTAAGGTGCAACTTTCTGTGATTGTCCAGAATTCGAGTTCATCTGACACCAGCCACCTCCACCATGCTGCCCAAGTTCGATCCTGAACTTAAAGTCATGTACATGAGATGCACCGGTGGTGACATCTGTGCCACATCTTCCGTGGCCTTCAAGATGGGGTCCCTTGAGTCTGTCTCCAAAACAAGTGGATGCTGACATCACCAAGGCCACTGGTGACTGGAAGGTTCTGCGGATTACAGTGAAGCTGACCATTCAGAACAAGTAGGCCCAAATTGAAGTAGTGCCATTTGCCTCGTCCCTGATCAAAGCCCTCAAGGAGCCACCAAGAGACAGAAAAAAGCAGAAAAACATTAAACACAGAGGAAATATCACTTTTGATGAGACTGTCACTGGTGTTTAGCCAATGTAGCATGGGTCTTTAGCCAGAGAACTCTGTGGAACCATTAAAGAAATCCTGGGGACTGCTCAGACTGTGGGCTGCAATGCAGATAATCAGCACCCTCATGACATCAACAAAAGCTCTGTGGAGTGCCTGGCTAGCTAAGAAGCATAATAAAATATTTCAATAAAAAGATGATCTGACAAAAAATAAAATAAAATAGTTGGTGTTTCTTCTTAAATAAATTCTTTAATGAAACTAGTCCACAGAAGAATATGTAGGCATCTTAGGGAACACCCGTGGCAGACCCTGAGATGAAAACTCTTAAGCAGAGAAGTGGGGCAGAAAAGCAGACAACCAAAGGTGAAATTTCAGGCAAATTCCTAGCTTCAGCCGGATCCTTAACTTCTAGTAGGAGCACAGAAACCTGTGCTTCAGCACTTGGTCTGACCATAGGCATGGGAGCTAGGCTTCCAGATTCCTGTACATACACTCAGGACTAAAGACTTGAGGGAATGAAATGGACAAAGAACATAAAATCTTGCATACTGATGTAGTCACATATGAGTCCAAAAGAAAGTCTCAAGAGAGGATGGTTAGAAGAAAACCAAACAAACAGAAGAAGAGAAATTCACAGATACAATCAATATAATATAATACAAGTAATACAATCAATTTGATGAGATCTGACTGAATTAGGAGTACAGCCCACTGTGGATTTAGCTCTATAGCCAGCAGGCTTTAGAAAAAGCCGAATATTAAGGCTACAACTCAAAACTCAATAGCAAAACAACTGAAATGCATGAAAAAGATATGTCATGGTATAAATGGAAAAAGTAGTTGAAGAAAAGGATGAGTGGAGCTTTATGCTTTGGATGCTTAAAGATGGCATAAAATACAAGATTCTGTCTGTAAGATGTGTCTGGAATAAGACCAAAACCAGATTAAGTCTGACTCTTACTGAGCAAGCATAAAAATTTTGACAAGTCATTTCACATCACTGAGTCACAAGCAATTTTTAATAGAGGATAGAAGATACACTTAATAATAATTAACATTTATTTGCATATTTATACTGTGCCAGATTCTAAATGGTTAGCCTGCATGACTTCATCACATGTAGAATGCTATTTCACTCATTTCATACATCACACACCTACTAAAAGCCATGGTTCAAACTGAAATGTGTCTACTTCAAGAGCTGAACGTTAGGGGCTGGGGATTTAGCTCAGCGGCATAAGTGCCTGCCTTGGAAGCAGACAGTCATGAGTTCGATCCCTGGTACCGATAAAAGGACAAAAAAAAAAAAAAAAAGAGCTGAACATTAAACCATTTCATCACTGCCTTCCAGAGAGACTCTAAGTCGTTTATAGCTCTGATATTCTATTGCTTAACTTCACACCAATGAGAAAGCATGATGAAAGATATAAGGAAATAGAAACAGAGAATAAACAGTCATTGGTAAGTAAGTTTTGTCTCCGTATTGCACAACTTCTGAGATCACTTGTTACTGCCTGTACCTCTGCCCTGTTTAAATACCCTCACTACGCCCCCATAAAGTTAATTAAGATGATTCCCCAAAATGAATTATTGCTCATGTACTTGATTGATATTTGGGAAACTTAGTAGCATGAACTGAAAAACTTAAAATACGATCATTGAGATAGTGGGGCCAAATGTTCTCATTAAGTACTGCATAAGCTTCTGCTTTAAAATAAAAGCTTTTCTTTCTTATTGTGCATTAATCAGGAGTTAATATTGGTCTAGGAAATGTATAATATTATATCTTTAAAATCCGGCTTCCTTATGTTATTATATCACCTCTGTCCAACAACAAAAGGTTTCAGGCCAACCTAAAAGTAAATGTCATTGTAAATACTGATGTCACTGACGGTGACGATATAGTTGGTAGCAGTGTTAAAGGACATTTTCACTTCACACACCACATCAGGGAGGCCAATCGTCTGTGTTTTAAGCACCACTCATGACTTTGGCCTAAATTCAGGAGCTGAAGTATTACACAAGATTTGAGTTCTATACAGGTACTTATAGTTCTATACAGGTACTTATCACCTGTATAGAACTCAAGCACCTTGTCCTTGAAGTTCAAATTGACCTTGTCAAAGGAGCTCAAAATATGTCCCATATTACTGGTAGTTATTTCAATCACAGAAATTATCAAATTATCATTATCTGAATCAGCATGATACTGGAAAAAAAGAACAGACCAAGGACCAGTAGAAAAGATCAGAAGATGCAGACACAAGTCTAAACACACCTTATCTAGACACACCAAACATGTTCACTGGAAGAAAGATAGCCTCCTTAATAAATTGCTGCATAATTTCCATATGCCAAAGAATAAAACTAGACCCATGTCTAACACCATGCACTAAAGTCAAAATGGATCAAAGATCTAAATATTAAAACAGAAACACTAAATCTACTGGGAGAGAAAGTAAGTAGAAAAATTAATACATAGGGGTAGGCAGAGACTTCATGAACAAAACTCAAACTGCACAAGAAACACTTCAAAGAATCAACAACTGGGATCTCATCTTGTGAAAATCTTTGGCACATCAAAAGCAATCACCAACAAAGTGAAAAGACAATGCACAGAGTGGGAAAAATTTTAGCCAGCTGTGTCTCAGACAAGGACTTCTACCTAGAACATAAAAGAATTTTTAAAAAATCAGACCCTCCTGCCCAAATTTAAAGGCCCAATCCAAAACTGGGAATCTGAGATGAACATACACTTCTCAGATGAAGAGATATAACTGGAAAATAAATATATGAAAAAATGTTCAACATCATTGGTCATTCAAGAGATACAAATTAAAACACTGAGATTTCATCTCACCCCAGTAAGAATGGCTATCACCAAGAAATCAACCAATAACAAATGCTGGAAGGGCCTCTATTAGTGGGAATGCACAATGGTTCAACCAGTGTAGAAATCAGTATGGAGTTTCTTCAAAAAGCTAAGATTAGACGTTACATTCAACCCAGCTATTCCTTTTCAGGGAATTTTCTCAGAAAAATTCAAAACATCATATCATAGTAATATATATACACACATGTCTATAGAAGCACAATTTGTTACAGTTAAATCTTGGAAATAACCTAAATATCCATCAATCAAGAAATGGATTAAAGATGCATTTTTTATACAAAGAAATACTACTAAAGTTTAAGGAAGAATAAATTCAAGGCCCCTATAGGTAAATGAACGCAACTTGAAACCATATTCATAAGTGAAATAAATCAGATTCTCATGTATAAACATTGTATTATCTCACTATTTTAAAAAACTGAAAAAGTAAATAACATACAAAATATATAACAGATATTCTAAAATGTGAAGAAATTGTTCAAAAGGAAAGAGATACTAGGATGGGGGAAAGGAGGAAAGAAAGGGAAATGGAAAATATGTATGTAGGTGTGTGTATATATATATATATATACACAAAAAAATAGTTAAGACAGTTAAAAACTAATTGCTATTAGCTCATTAAAAAGAAAGGTTTGTGCTTATACTGTTTGATCAATTTTTCATGCCTATATCTTTTAATATGAGCAACTACTTTGAAGATAACAATATGCAATGTATTAAACATCGTTACTCTCCTACAATCTTGTTTTGAAATTTTGTGCTATTGTTTTTTTTTCTTTAAAATAAAAAAAAATTCATTATCTATTTTTATCAGTTTATAAATGCCCCATTTTAAAGAAATTATATGAGGATGAAAGTCATGAATTAGATATTCCTGTCTCCCGCAGTCTGGTATATGACAACCAATCATTATCAAGGAATTAATGAGTATATAGGACTGAACATCACTGAGCATGCCCACCTACTTCCTTAAGGACAACAGAGGTCGTGTGTGAAAGCAAGTCATGCATGCTTCCTTTAGGGACTCGCCAAAGCTACCACATGCTGTTAAAAGACAATAAATCTTAAAATGACAAGACATGAGCATTATATTGAATTAGAATAGGTCTGTATGTTTTTGAAGCATAGGTTATCTTTATGCAACACAACCTACATATCCATCTGATATGGTTTTCAAACTCTATGTACCTTCCTATAAATTACTCCAAATTTATTTGATTTAAGATGAATTCTAAGGGTTGTATTTCTTTAGTACAGTATTTTAGGCATGTTTCAACCCTTGTGGAATAGAAATACTTTTAAGTGTAGTTCTTCTCCCCTGCTTTGGAGCCTTCCACTTACAGACTGAAACCTCTACAAACTGTGAGCTAAATAAACCTTTCCTCCTTTATTCTAGGTATCAAGTATTTTGTCTCAGCAACAAGAAAAAGTAACCAAGACAAACATAAAAATTTAAGAAGCTGTATGATGATCTAGAGCCTGAGAAGAATGAGATTGGGGGATTTTTACCAGTTAGCTTTGCAACTTTAAAACTTTGGTTTCCTTCGATATTTTTTAAAGAGGTCTATGTAAACAAAAATCAATAATCTAAAAATAAAAGAGGTGACATACTGTATAAATAGAAGTGAAAAAGTGCCACAGTAAAACAAATCTACTTTGTTTTCATTTTTGAACTCCCAAGAGTCTATAACATGAACTGTTAATTTCCAGGAGGAGAAATGTTTCATATTTCCCAAACCCTCTTGATTTTGGAAACTTGCTCTCCTAGAACCAGTATTCTACTTCATATAATTTGGAGAATTTATGGACTAATTGATAACAAAGCCCTTGCAAGCAGTTATGTTCTGAAGTTTTCTCTATAATTAACTTTTGCTCTCCTTTTCACACTTATAGGGACCGCACCTTAAAATTTTGCATATCCAAACTTTGAAAACTTAAAAACACACCAGTTGTTAGCTAGAACAGGACAGCGACAGACAGAGATGAAACATCCTCTTCTTTTACCACACGATGTTCAAGGAGCCCTCAGAACAGGTTAACCATCTATAGTGAAAAAATCCCTAACTACAAAGCTGCTTTTTTGTTTTGTTTTGTTTTTATAAATGTCATGTACTTAGAAAAAAAATCTAGGATTCTGGTATGATTCTGTGTAAGAAAATAACAAAATCCTTTGTTTTCTATAAGTAGTGTTATAACTAATTAAGGGGGAAATTAGCTGCCAGTTTATATGAAAAGACAAGGCCTGATTTCATGACATCTTTGCACTCATGAGAAGGGAGCTGATGGTCTGCTGCCTGTGTGGTGTTCAGCTCAGCCTCCACCGACTGGGACTCATTAGCCAAGGGTTACAAAAATGTAACTGATGGATGTTTTTTCCAGATACTCTACTGCAAACCAAGTACCACGGTGTCTGTCCCTTGCCTTGAAGGTTTGGTTCTGAGCCACTCATAAAGCTCCCTCCAGCTCAGCCTGCAGCATGGGATTTTCATTAGAGTATTTTTTTCTATATCCAAGCAAATCTTGCTGGGATATAAATGTCACTCTTATTAGAAAGATAGAGGTAGAAGTGAACATGCTAACAAACAACTACTGCTTAACATTTTAATAACTTTAAAGTTTTATAAACAATTTCTTATTACCCTTTTGTTTTTCTTTTGAATAAATCAACTTATATGCCAAATGCTTTGGAGAACTGACTAAATATTGTAGAAGTGCATCCTCTTATGGAAGTTCATCCCATTTTTGGACTTGTGAGGCTTATTCATAAGCAATGTTCACCAGAGCTGCTAACGACGAATGAGGTTCAGGATAATAGGGTATGGGACATAGATATTAGAGGCCCGAATGAACACGAAAAGTCACAGGGAGCCTGTGGGCACGTCTAAATTTTACTGCTTTGGAGCAACACTAGGGGCAGGCACAGAACCAGGCTGGGCAAAGGCACTCCCTGGCTTTGTCCTTGAATAAACTATGTTATGTTACAGAAAAAATTCAGAATTGTTGTCATACAGCTGCTGTTAAAATCTATGAGAGTCAGCCTGGCATAGTGTTACATGCCTGTAATGCCAGCAGTCTGACAGGCTGACGCAGAAGGATCACAAGTTCAAGCACAGCCTGAACAACTTAGCAACTAGCAACACCCTGTCTCAAAATTAAACTTTTCAAAAAGAGCTAGGAAATCTACATTAGTGCAAATGCTTTGAAATCAATTCTCAATGCTGGAAGAAAAAGAAAAAAAACTATCAGAGTTCTCACTCCACATTCATTTATAGAGTTAAACAGCGTCTTGTAGAAGAAATGACAAAATAAGATGTCTAAGGAAATGTGTGCTCTTCTATTAAGTCCTGCCCAGACGCTCATATATGTTATAATCTTTTGTACTAAGAATTTTTCTAGTCCAAAGAAGACATATATTTATATTCTCAAAAAACGAAAAGAAGGAAAACAAGAAGAAAAAGGAAGAGGAAACAATGATCCTAAATACCTTTAATAATTTAGCTTGTCCATGTACTCAAAAGACAGTGGCAACATTTTAGAGACAATTGCACAGACACATTTTTCTCAAGAGTCACAGAGCTCCTATGCACCTGAACTTTAACCAACTCAGGAAGAAATTCATATCACTGAGATAACAGCTTTGCTGGTCTCCAGAAGAAAGAGGAAGCAGAATTAACAGGAAATCAAGCATTTGACTGTTAAGATAAAAGTAAAAAATAAAAGGGATAATTTCATGCTTTGGAGGCGTCATTGCAAGAAAATTAATCAAAACGACGAATAAACTGAAAGCCCAGAAGCTTCTCCTAAAGGGCTGAGAGGAAGGTAAATAAACAACTAAGCTGGGCAGCCTTGTTTTTGTTCTACTGAGAATGTCTCCTCAAATATCCTTACCCATTCTCAGTAGTACAAATTCCAAACTTGATGGCTCTGCAGTTTTGCCACAGACTTTATTCTTGAGAAGCCAAGAGCAGCAGAAAACCTAACTTCACGTTTTCCTTTCTGGGAGAGCTCTAAACTTCCTTCACGGCAATTTTCTGAGGACAAATGAGGTAAAGCAGCCCTGAAGGTGCTTTAAAAAACTAAGATTTTACCCTAAACTACAGTTAAATATCAGTTTAAAAATGCATAAAACAGATTATCAAATGTCCTTACTACTTGACTGGCAGAAGCCTTGAAGGAACCCAAATATTGCATGACCTTATGTTGCGTAAATAAGCCTCATTTTGCTGAACCGCAGCATAGCTGATTGCTGATGCTCCCTTGGAAGTGCATATTTATACTCCTGTCTGAAAGTAGAAAAAGTGACTGACTTTTGTTTTGCTTTGCTTTATCCAAGTCCAATGCACTTTTCTAGAAGCACAGCATATCTTAGACCTGGGTCTGGATGAAGCTCAAGGAATGTAAGATCAGAGAGTGCCTGAAGTTACAAGATAATGGCCAACAGGCAATGAAACTTTTGATTCAGTAAAATAAAGAGCTGGACTAGATGAACTCTAAGAGTCTTCCAGTTTGAACATTCTGTGACTCCATGATTCCACCCCACATTCCATATTCATCAAAAAGCAAGGAAAATCTGATTTGGTGGTTTTTAAAACAACATGATTCTATAAAGCACCAGGAAAATGTGGTCTTCCCAGACATAGTTAATTTGTGTGTATTTCATCATGGCTAAGCCTTTTCCAAATATTAAACTGGAGCTAGAGTTCAAGAAGATGTGAAAAAATTCACAGAAATGTTCTGGCCTTTGGGTTTTTGCTACATTAATGTCTGGAAAAACCAGTAATGATTCTCAGACATTCTAAATAAAGGGCTATAATACTAAGGGTTAAATCAGATCTACGTTGGAGAACTCTATAAGGAGGGAGAAGTCCTTGAGAGAAGACTCCAAAAGAGAAATCAGAATGGTCACTGTGCAATGGACAGATTGTTTACCAGCACTCACCTCACTCGTAACCTTCTACTCTTGCAAAATTCATATATTGAAATTCTAACCATCAAGGTGATGATATTAGGAGGTGGAACCTTTGGGAGGTGATTAGGTCATGAGGGTAGAAACCTCATAAATAGAATTAGTACCATTATTTTTTAAAACCTCAAAAGTTCCCCTCAAATGAAATTATAGTTAGATGATGGTGCTCTGTGAGCAAACAGGCCTTCCTCAGAAACCAGATCAACAAGTGCCTTGATCTTGTGTTTTCCAGCTTCCAAAACTGTGAGAAATATATTCATTGTTCTGAAACCACACAGAATAGCAGCACTTTGTTACAGTTTCATGAATAAATGAAGATGTCTGGAAATTTCATCCAGCTATTAGAAGTCTTCTCGGATGACATTTATCATACGCTAGAAAATTAAAATAGTTCTATTTTTTTAAAAAATGAAATGTTTTAGGATAACAAGAATAAAGAAACTATATAACCACTTTTTAAAAAACTTTACCCTTTAGTGTACAGTGAAGATGACGAATACATATCATGGGTAGCCTACCACTGGAGTTTCATCATTTAAAGAAAATCCCTCATGTCTTTCTATACTAATCCCTTCCTCCATATGCACCCTCTAATGAGCACCTCCATCCTATTCTCCATCCTGATAGTTTACCTTTAAACAAATATCATACAGTACTCACTTTAGCAGCACATACACTAAACAAATGCATACGAATCAAATATGTAGTACGCAGTCACTTAAGCTGGTTTTATTTCACTAATGTAATACATCCAATATGCTTCCATGTTTTTGCAAATATCAATACTTTCCTTTCTATAGATGGGCAGTATTATATGCTATGGACACACTCTAGTTGAGAGACATTTGGACTGATTCTATTTGTTGAAATTATGAAGAAAGCTACTATGAACATAATAGTATAGGCTTTTGATGAATGTAAGTTTTCATTCCTCTACAAGAATTATACACAGAGTAAAATTGATGAGATTTTGTGCTAAGTATATTTTTTAACTTTATAAGAAAATGCTAAATTATTTTCCCAGTGTGGATGAACCACTTGACAGTTGCACCAGCATCATATGAGGGCTTAGGTTCCTGTACATTCCTGCCCATGTTTGATATAACCAATTTTTCCTTTAAGCATGCCGAAGAATGCTGCATTGACTATCTCATGTGGTTGCTTTGCCTTTTCTTGTTGACTAATGATGTTAAATAGTATTTAATATGCTTATTTCCCATTCATGTATTTCTTTGGCAATGTGTCTGTTCAAATATTTTTGCCTACTTTTCTAATAGAATGTTTGTTTTATTATTCCTTTTCCAGTGTTTTTTTTTTTCTTCCATATTTAAGTGTTGGATTGTATATGAGACTTGAAAATATTTTTGGCTAGCTCATTTTGTTCATTTCCTTAGCAATGAGTGTCAAAGAATACAGTTCCACCTTTCAAGGCTACAATTAGGGGTGAACAGAAAATGGGGAGTCAGTGAAAGCCCACATCTCTTATTTCATTTTATTTTCTTTTTGGCATCACCCCAGTAATGAATATTGTGTAGGAAACATTAGTAACATTTAAAGAATTTACTAAGTTCATTAAAATTCATTTTAATGTTAAGAGATATTTATACTCTCTAAAACATACTCTCTAATTCTATTAGGAAGAATCACATATATATTGAGGGAAAAGTAAATGTGAAATATGTCAGCAAAGAAATGAAAAACTATAGAGAAACTGAAGGATTACAGACCCCCAAATGTCTTTCCTATTTTCAAGCAGAGATGGAGACAGAAAAAGCACACGCCAAATGGCAGTGAACTGCACAGCAATACCAATAAAACTCCAGAAGAGGGAAATATTGTGCAGATAGACAGCTAACATTTTCTACTAAGCATTAACATGAGTTCATTAATAGGTCACATAAGAAGAACCTATGTTTCCTACTTTGGCAGACCAAGAAAATACAAAAGATACAAAACATGACATCTGCATTTTCTGAAATCTCCAAATAGCTTAGTTAATAATACAGAGGAATGTAAAGGGTTAACCATAAAATTAGTTATATTTTAAATTTTCAAAACTATGTTCTGTGCTATAGGCATTTATGTATTGGTGACTGCGGAATATTTGCCTTAACCCTCTCACACCAAATAATTTTATTAATGATTCACATAAAGATATGAGAGAAAGTTACAGTGAATTTATAGATGATGGGAAGCTGGAAATGATTATGAATGATTTAGAACCCAATAAAGATTAAAATGTCTCTCTAAACCAGGCTGAACAATATGAGGGTATTTAAAGGAAGTAATTTAAAGTCTTGCACTGAAATCCAAAAACAGTTTGAGTTCTGGATAGCAAAAGAAAACAGGACATAGAGATGTAAAAAACATGACTTACGGTTTAAGTCAACAGTAAGCCTGATAAACATCAAACTTGAAATATAATACGATTCTTAATGTGCATTGATGAAAGTTTATCTTTTTAGAGTGAAGCAGAGTGATAGCTTTATTTGGCCACACTCAGAGTCTGTGTCCTGTGTGGAGCCCTATACTCTAGAAAACTTACAAACTAAGCATGTTCTGGGAGGAGTAGTCAGCTATGCAATTGAAGCAAAGGGTAAGGAAATGGGAGATAATGGACCCATGAGAGAAGAGAGGACTTTGGAAGCACATAGTTGATGATACGAAACAATGAAAGATTGGTGTCTAAAGTGAAGCATTGGTCCAGATAACTCCAAGATAAGTACAGAACTATGACCAAGAAGAGAAAAATTCTAGGAGGAGAAAATTCCTGACATAGCTGTTCAAATATGAAATGTATTATTTTGAAAGTAATTCTCTCTTAGGAGGAGTTAAAGGCTAAAACAGACTATCTCTGAACTTATATATATATATATATATATATATATATATATATATACACACACATATGTATACAAATGTCCTCTGCGTGACATTTAAAAATACAATGAAGAATAAAGTAACTAGGAAGGTCTTATCCAATCTAATGAGTCTGTGATTTTATGATCATATGGCATTCATTTGAACTCTCACTTTTCTGAAACTTGTGGGGAAAAAGGAAAATTAAAAAATATGTGGAGGGAAATGGGATCCATAACTACAAAAGGATATTTGGAATCAATTTGAAAATGTTTCCAAGAAGTTGCATTTGGAGAGTTGGAGTTGTTTTTGAATTTTGTGTCAAACTGAAAATTAGATTTTATGATTTTATGAGTTGCAGATATATTAAAATTTTTTACATTGTTTCTTCCACTTGACATTCATAAGAACTCACAAGCCATTGAAATGAAACTAATAAACAAATGCAATGTTAAATTTAAGGAATAACTTTTTATTAGATATGGAGGGAGCCATCCAGAATTTTGAAGAATTATTTTTTAAAAATACATGAACACATTGGAAGGAAAAAGGAGTGCTGGGTATCTTGACCCAATATTGATTAGCATAGTCATAATTTTCTGGAACAATCAGTGAAGAACTGACATGTGCAAAAATTTTCATAGTATACATAAATGGCATATAACACAATATAATAAACTGAAATAACAAGAGAAATTTATAAGAATAAAAGTAAGCATCAAAAACATGTGTATAGAATTATATGTTAGGGAAACTGACAACCATCAAAATTTGTCAATATCAAATTCATACCTCCTTGTGTCATAATGTAAAACTCAGAAATAGTATTATTCTTTGTTCAGAATGATATTAGCCTGCTTGGGTTTGTTCAATCTCAGCATAGTTGGAGATATGGATATCTGTTTAAGTGTATAGGATTGATAACCATATTTCTAAGTTTTTGTTGGACAGTTGAACAGAACTGGTTGCAGTATCACTGTTTGAATCCCCCATTTACACACTCCACTTTAGTATCTTAAATAACTATTTGTAAGAGGACAATCTATACTCATCAACTAGTGATTTCTTACTGTTTATTTTTTTCTTTGAAAGTATGTATTATTTCTACCCATTTTCTGTTTTGCTTAGTCTTTCTTTAAATAAAAAATTTTTTAAAAAGACACTACAGTACCCAGTGCTGATCCCAGAGTGTCTGATGTGAAATCCAGCAATACTGTTATTCTTTGTTCAGAATGACTTTAGCCTGCTTTAGTTTGTTTAATCTTAACATATAATGAAGATATGGATAACTCCATGTATGTTTAAGTGTATAGGATTGACAACCACATTGCTAAGTTTTTGTTGGATGGTTGAACAGAACTGTTTGCAGTCTCGCTGTTTGAATTCCCACTTTATACATTCCACTTTTGTATTTTGAACAACTATTTGTAAAAAGACAGTATATAAACATCAACTAGTGATTTCTTACTTTTTTCTCTGAATGTATGTATTATTTCTACTCATTTTCTGTTTTGTTTAGTCTTTCTTTACATATAATTTTTAAAAAATCCATACCTCCTCATAAAAAGCATCAGCACTAAATAATGGCAGAAAATCATACTAAATATTTACATCTAAAGGATAAAGAGTGACAGTGTCAAATGCAAAGGGGAAATAATGGCGAACTGAATTAACACCTTCCAGACTTTCTCCATGTTTCTTGACAACTTGATCAATGCTATCTAGCATAATAAATTAACACACATTAATACATACATATGTACAATCATATAAATAGTATATAGTTGTAGACATATCTTCATCATTCAAATCTACAATAGTAATAAAAAAGTAAAACAATAGTAATAAAAAGGTAAAGCATATACATACTTCTCAAATAATAGAAGTCTCACCCAAAAGAATTTTTAAAAAGAGATGATATCTGGCCATGTTGTCTAGGTTGTCCTTGAATGACTGGGCTCCAGCCATTCTCTTGTCTCCATCTTCTGAAAAGCTCTCATTACAGATGACCAGCACTATGTCCAGCTAAGAGTTTTTAAAGCACCAATAGTAGCATAACTAGGGTAAGATTTCATAGTTATATGGGTTTTGTATATTCAACTCAACTAAATCTTCTAATTCTCTTTCAGGAAAATATTCTTGAGGCAGTACAATCAGAGCTGATCACCTAAGTAAAGGAGGTAGTTGCCCCAGTGAGACTGCTTTTGGCAGGACATTTGGTAAATATATACATCTCTACTATCCAACTATCTTCATATTTGAAATTTTACATTAGTTTTTGTTAAGCATCATTTTCCTTATATAATTTTCTTTAAAAACTAAAGTTCTACTATGACCAATCAGGATTCATCCTACTAATGCAGTTATGGTACAACATATGTGAATCAATAAATTTAATGCACTATATTAATAGAACCAACTACCAGAAACACATGATCATCTCAATAGACATAGAAAAAGCATTTGATAATGTCCAGAACCCATCCATGATAAAAAGGCTACAGAAAATTGGAATGGATAGTCTTTAACTCAATCTGATAAAAGCCATCTATGACAAAAAAACAGCCAACATCATATTAAAGGGTCAAAAACAGAAACTTTCATTCTAGAATCAGGAACAGGACAAAGATGTCCACTGTCACCAAATCTAAATAGTTTTGAAAATATTAGCAGGACTTATTAGACAAGAGAAAGATATAAAAGGAATAAGGATAGAAAAAGAATTTCAATCATCATTACTTGCAGATGACATGATCCTATATGTGGAAGACTCAAGAAAACTCCTCCACCAAAAGATTTCTAGATTTAATAACCAAATTTAGTAGTAACTGAATACAAAATCAATAATCAAAAATTAATACCATACCTGAACAAAAATAACAAACAGAGAGAAATTAACAAAGCCACACCTTTCACGGTAGCACATCCTGCCTAAAAAAGAAAGAAATACCTAGGAATCAATCTAACAAAGGAAGTAAAAGACATTTACATTGAAAACTATAATACCCTGGTAAGGAGATGGAAGAGGATATTAGAAAATGTTAAGTGTTCCTCAGACAAAGGACTAATATTTAGAATATATAAAGACCTCAAAAAATCAGGTCTGAAATGCATGGATACTTCTTAGATGAAGAAGTATAATTAGCAATTAAACACTTAAAAATATTCAACATCAATGGTCATTCAAGAAATGCGAATTAAAATGACACTGAAGTTCTATCTTATTTCACAAAGGTGGTTATTATCAGCAAATCAACCAATAATAAATGCTGGTGGGGCTTTGGGGGAAAAGGAACAATTTTTCACTGTTGGTGGAAATGCAGACTGGTGCAACCACTTTGGAAATCAGTGTGCCAATTCCTCAAAAACTAAGACTAGAGATTCTAATTGATTTAGCTATTACCCTTCTCAGTATTGTTCCTGAAAGAATTTAAAATATCATAACAAAGTGATATATACACACTCATATTTATAACAGCATAATTTATAATAGTTAAATTTTGGAAACAGCTTAAATGCTCATCAGTAGATGAATGGATAAAGAAGATATGGTTGCACTACTGTGCCATAAAGGACAAACTTTCTAGGTAAATGGGTACATGTTGAGACCACATTCTTAAAGTGAAATAAATCAGACACACAGGTTTAAATATCACATTGTTTCTCGGTGTGAGAAATCAAAACAGTTAAGTCAGTTCAAAATTTATAATAAATATTGGTAAAAAGGAAGAAAATATTTCAATGGAAAGGGGAACAAGGGATGGGGAAGGGGGAAAGGAAGAAGGAAAAAATGGATGAAAAATGAACACAAAGCTTATATAAGTTAAGAGGCAAAGAGGGGTTGTAATGCTGTATTGGGGAAAAAAAGGAAGACTCAAGATACATTACATACAGGTACAAATTTCCTATGATTAAGGTGATCATTATGTATATCTAAAAGGTACTAATGAAGTTAATTAAAAAATCAAAAAGTAAACAAAAATAAAAAAGTTATCATAAAGAGAAAAACCTCTAAGTTCTAAAGCTAAACACCAATGAGATTTATATTTCTATCCTACCCAGAAAAGAGATAGAAGAGTGGATTAGCACCAGTCATACATCACATTGGATCACAGGGAAGAGAAGAGCCAAGATACAAAGCATGCAAGAAGGGGAAGCAGTTAGAAGCCACTTGCAGCTCACTCAATTTTCCTTTATCGCTTCTCTATCAATCTTGCCTTTCATAATGAAGTCATAGAGCAAAATGCAACATCCCACAGCTGAGTTTAGCTCAGAGATGATCAAAAAGATACTAAAATATCATTTTATCTTCCCATTTCAGCTTGTATTAAGGAGCACTAGGTAGTCTCACCTTATCCACAAGCTCTAAGAACACCACTGGTTGGCCAGAAGATGAATAGCATCAAACCTCATGTATATATCATACTAAAATGGCACTTTGGGGTCACTACTCAGTAAAATAAGCTTTACTTAAACACAGACATTATAATACTGTAATATACAATACAATGATACAGACAGTGCTTAATGAACCAATAATGTATACAGTATGTACACAGTGTGAATATTTCATCATGAGATTTAGTAAGGTATACATTATAAAACTTAGTAATTATTTCTGAAATTTTCTTTTTAGTAATTTTGGACCACAGTATAATTGAGACTATAGAAAGCAAAATACCACATAAAGGGAAACTACTCTTAATTACACTTCCTCCTGTTGGTCAATTCACTCATTTTTTAAGAACAATCTAAGAGTGCCCTATTTATCAAAGCACCCGCTTCATGAAGACTTCTCTGTTTCTCCAACCTAGATTCCTAATCTGCACTCTTACTGCTGCTTTGCTGTTCAAATTAGTTCTTCTCTTGACATTTTCTTCATTCAAGTTCATTACCTCAATTAGATAGCAATCTTTTAGATGCCCCTGGGGCCCAACTCAGTACTTGGTACAATGATGGGTATTTAACAACATTGTAATACATGAATGACCAAATACCAAAATACTTGTTACATTTTAAGTGCATTTTTCCATTTCTTAGCCTATGAATTCCTTTACACAGAAATTTAATTACAGATTGCCCAGCAGTGATGCTTTCCTCTTCCAAAATATCTCCCCCTGGATCATGTGGAATTATGTTTCCCATAAATTTAGAAAGTATACTCTAGTAAATAGTAAGTGACAATCTGGCACTACCAGGAAGATAGGTTAAATGAATTATTTGGAATGTTTTTCTTTTTCATTTCAAAAATATTAATAAGTAAATATTACACAAACTGGAAATTCAAACAGTGGTTACAATGTGTTCTTTGTCATCACTTCTTCATTTCATTAAATTATCAGTGTGCTTGGGGAGGTCCCAAAGAAATGAACCAAACCTACTCTGAACAATTCAGTCCTTTCTTTTGAGTCCACATCCTTTTAGTTAGCAGACCAGTACAAAAACCATTTCCCTCCCACAAGGATACTTGCCTTTGCCAAGCCAAAAAGCAGGCACACATGAAACTGGTGCCCAGGCTCTGCCTGCAAGCCCTACCTTTTCTTGGCAATAGGCTTTTCTGCCTACTTCTTGTGCCTTCCACAGGATGCTCACGAACCTCCTGTGGAGTTTCCAAGTTGTTTGACAAGGGCCATTGGAGCCCAGTCAGATTTCTATTGCAGTGTTCCAATTTCTCCACCCTTCCCCTGGTAAGAAGAATTTCTGCTAGTCATACAGAAATTCACAAATTATGAAATTTCTGGAATTAATGGCTTCTTTTTTATATAATACATCCTCTGACCAAAATTCATATATTATAAATATGAGTAAATATCATTTTCCTCTGGTATATAGTAGATATTTTCAGTACTTGCAGTAACATGAAATGTGTATGTAACAACTCAGATATATCCTATATCTTTTGACATCACCTGTAATGTATATTTTCTTTCTCTAGAATCCCTATTAAACTGATAGAGGCAGGGTTCTGTTTTCTAAATTACTTCCTTTGCATTAACAGTCAACTACAAGTTTCTTACACTTCTAGAGATTTTCCCTTCCTGTCTAAGTTTCAAAGTGGGAATCTAGGTGGTTAGAGACTTACTTCTTTTGCTATTTCCCTTTCTCTCTAACAAGTAATTATTTTGGTCTCCCTGAGGAATCTGTCCATGGTATCTGTTGAGAAGAAACTAGTTCTTGGCTTGCAGCTAATTTAACAAATTCTGTTGCTTCCTTTTCGAAATTTAGTGCTTGAGTGTCTCCCTCCCAAGGCATACAGAATTATTTTGAGTTCCTGAAAGCCACACGCAGTTTGAGGGCAGCAATGTGCCACATTCAGCCTACTATCTTGACATGGAGCGATCACAGTGTATCACTTGGAGGGCACAATATTGCTCCAACACATGCAAAAGAAACAAGCTCTGTGAGGAGGTGGTAACCGTATTCTCTGTCTGGGAGTTGTCTAAAACTTGACATATTTCTGCCTCCCACTTTCACTCCTTGAGGTTTAGGCCAAGAGAGAAAAACTAGACAATGATGTCTGATTTCTTGTTTCTCTTCTTCCTACCTTCCTGTCTCCATGGGAAAACAAAACAAAAACAAAATGCTAAGTATCCTGCTAAGAACTTCCTTAAAATAAACTCCAATATTTCTTTATGACTTCCAATAAAACTCCAAAAAGATAGCCTACTATCCTTGTTTTTTGACATTTATATTAAGAAATAACAATCTATGTCCTTTTAAAGAAAACTATATCTCAAGATCATTCTATTGCTACGAAGTCTAAAAGTTATCTTTGAGATTCAATCCCAAGCCAAAAACCTTCATCGTTTAGTCTAGGTGACAGGGGGGCTTCAGGAAAAGATGATTTTAGAGAAAATGATAAATACAACTGATAGGATTATTTGATAATATGAAAAAAGTCTCATGTTAAACTTATAACCTCTACCATGAAGTTACTATAGAGAACTAAAAAACAGAAATGAGTTGAAAAAGTCTTAACAAATTCCAAGTAAATAGATGTAATTTCTCTAAAAACGTTTGGATATGATGATTTAAGCTAAAATGTGCTATTTAAAGAATAAACTCAAGCAAGTTGTGTTGGGTCTGCTACTGACCAGACACTGGGGACAAAGAAAGGAATAAAGATTATAGCCAAATTCATAATCATTTTCATATCTCTTTACTGATTATGTTCTATCATTTTTATCTATTTGTTTATGTAATGCACTGACACATATTAACAGGAAAACCATGATAAACCCTTTCTTTTTTAATTATATAAGTAATACTATGTATACTTTCCTTTTTATAGAATCCCTAAAAAGTACTTATAACTTCATCTATAGCAAAGACATCAAAATTCAATAGATTTAGATAACCAGTGTAAGGGCAACCAGGTTGTAATAAATCGAAACAATCCAACTCCCTTGACACTGAGTCTGCTAACCTTCCACTCTACTGTCTTGCATTTCCTTATAAGCAGAATATTCCCATGAAATGATTTATTTTTCTCCCATGAGACCAGGAAAAACTTAGTTCAGAACACTAATAAACAAGTACTAAGACAGGGGATTTAAGAGACAAGACCAGATACCCTATTCTAATGAACACACGTTCACACACACACACACACACACACACACACACACACACACACGGCACACTGCTGTCTTCCAGATTGTGTTTGACCCTTGTACCCCAGTATTCTTTCAGTACTAATAGAACACTAGTATTTCAGCTGCATACTTGTCCTCTTCACCTTGCTTTCCTGTAGCAGGTATGTGGAAATGGAGGTAAGCTGTCATGGAATGCGGGGGGGGGGGGGGACAGGCCCTGGGGATGCTGAAGAACAAACTAGAAGCATCTTAAAACCTGGACTCTGTGGAGTAACCTACCATCGGGATTACTTAACCCTTAACTGTTAGTACACTGAAAAATAAACTTTAATCTTACTGAAGTCACTTTCACTATTGGTATCTGTTACAATAGCTGAAACTATATTTTGATTAATATGTTTATCTTCTCAAAACAGTGAGCGTGTGTTGTGATTTAGGAACCAGTGGTAGTTCTCTAGTGCATAAAAATGAAATCTAAGGCCAGGACTCGTGAGTCTCTTACCATCTTCCCATTCCCTCCACTATTTCTTTTCACTCCCGCCAGATTGATGGACTCAGCATTGCTAGAACACCTCTTTACTAACCATCTACCTCACAGAGTCACTGTAACAATTTCTAATGTTTAAACTCCATTGCATTTTTTCAATGCACTGTTTACAGCTTATCTTTTATCCTCAAATAAAGTGCTGCAAAAGGAAACTTTTGTTGAAAAGGGAAGGCAGAGGAGAGCAAAAACGAAAAAGTAAAACAGAAAGGGAGAGACGAGGATATAAAATAAAAGATCAGAAGGAACAAATGATGGAAAGTGGTTGACTATTATATTTTAATAAAGTTGGTAATGATAGAGTACTATCTGACACGGGTTCAAAATAGAAACTGTAAAGCTATGCAGAGCGGGAGGGAGACTATGGACATAAGTATGATTTGTATCTTTTTGAACTTTCTATTTTATTGCTTATGCTTATTCCTTGAGAAAGCGGTTAGGTAAATGAGAAACATTAGGAATTTTGTTTTCACTTAACCACTCCTCATGTAGAATAATTTGAATAAATGACAAATTAATTTTTTGTCAGCAGTGCCAAATGTCTTCAAGCATTTTAGAATACTCATATTGGACTATCTGGAAGCTTTCAAGGTAACCTTGTTGAAAATTAAAATGTCAACATATCAGTATATTTGAAAAGAACTCCATTTTGTTTTCATTTAGGTATTTCTGTGTTGTTTTTTTCCAACAAAACAATACATTTGTCTAGTCACCAAGTTGAATTATCCTTCTTCTTAAGCAAGGTCTACTTGAGTATTGAAAAAGGTAAGCTAGAAAACATTAGCAAAAGAGTTCTATGAAGTGGTGTAAGTTCATAAAGGAAGATTTCATAATGTGGTGGTTAACCAAATGTCATTAACTTTAACCTCTGTGTAAATAAGACCGAAATTGGAATTTTTTCTGACTTGAACTTTCCATATGTGTTTATCCCCAAATCGATACTTACAAGTGTTCCCAATACTCTTGATGAGTGTATATTTAGAATGAAAAGTTTCCTCCAGTCTACCCTAGTATGAAATGCAGCAGCTTCCCCTCATGGCAAGTGGCACAAGTATTCTCTCTACCTACAAATAATAGGGCTTTCCTTGTCAGACTCTGAACTCAACACAATTGCATACATAGTTCCCTTGAGACCACATTTAGCCTAAGGATATAGATGATGTGAACTAGGGTCGGGGGTAGTCTAGGATGATTCTTCTTCTGTGATCAGGAAAGAGCAAGTGCACTGAAAGGCAGACTCAACCTACGCGTTCTATGGTACAGAGAAAGAGGTATTATAATACCTCTACACTGGGATGTTTCCATTCTACCCAAATGTGATATCATCAAAAACTCAAGTTTGTTTCGGACTTATATTTTCCATGACCTCTGTAGTACACCATAATTTACTGAGATATACAGCAAAGATATAAATACTTGACATTCCCTTCTTTACAAGATTAAAAATATGATTAATGCCAACAACTCTTGTGGTGGTACTGAAGGTACTTTACAAATAACAATATCTAACATTTGTATCATACTTTTTAGTACCAAAGTTATTATTTCATAATGCATTGATGTTCATGTGGTATTATCTTGTTACATTTTTGGAAAATATATTATTTCATATTGTCAGTGCTTTAATTTAAAACACATGTAATTCAACACTAAATTTTGCACTATTACATTCTAAGCTCATGTTATACTGTAAACACATTTAATTTGCCAAAGTTAACCAATCTTTTTCCATCACAATTTATATAAATGAATCCATCATATCATAAATTTCATGTCTATCACACTAATAAATTTATTTTTGCATGTGATATTTTCAGTAAAAAGAAGGATATTAAAAACTTATCTAAGTGAATTGAAATTTGTCAATTAAAATGATTCTCTTTGAAAATGGATCTTAGAACGAGTGTAAACTTGCATGGTTTTTTCTATTTCTAAAAATGGGAACCGGGTTCCCATTTTTAATCACTAGGCATTTCATAGAAGACTTCTCACATTATATTGCAAGTACATTAGCAAAACTGTAGCAACAAGGGACAAACAGCATTGTTTTCTTGTACACAATGGACTATTCTCACTTGATATTTTGGCTTGAACTAGTCTGCTGAGGGTTTCCACAGATGGAAGCCATCTTTAAATGCCTTTGGCTTTTGTAACTATTTGGAGCCCAATGTTCTTGTTCCCAAGCACACCTCATGGTCTTTTAGTCAATTACTCATGTCTCACAATTTACTCTTTCCCTGGAATACACTCTGCATCATCTTTTTCTCCCAGACAACCTGCTCTTCTCCATGGACACTACATCCAAACAACTCCAATTTGTATTCCATGACCTTTGCAACATCCCACACATCCTTCTAAATGAATGTTTTACTCATGTAATCATGATACATTTCTTTTTACCCTAAGATTCTCTGTATTATACAATTTAAAGTGTGATGATTTTTTAAATCAGAGGCTTAATAGCTAACTTTACTGAATGCTTTCAATATTCTTAGTTCTATGATAGACACCTTCTTAAACCCCCATTACAATTTTTGGAAAAATGGCCATAGATACTTTTAATGATTTGCTCAAATATTCTGTTCATAGTGTGTCAAAAAAAGGCTTTAACTTATATCTATCCGTCTCTGAATCATTCATGCCTACACTGAATAACTCAACAGAGAGTTTACCTTGGAATATTAGTCACAAAGATGTTTGAAAAACCCAAAAAACAAGTATCAGGAGGAAAAGCAACCAAGTAGGGGATTCCATCTACAAGAAGCTGCTCTAAGTCCTGGAACTGGAGACACCAAGTCAAGAAATCATGTCCTTAGATCCAGAAGCTAGAGACAAAGGAGAAAGTGATACATCATAGGCTCAGAGAGTCGGGGTTTGGGTCGTGGAAGAACAAGCTATCTGGGGAGAGCTGGACCTCCACAGAAGATATAGTTACTCAACATCCCTAAAGCAAAGAAAGGTGGAGATAAGCATCCTGATTATTTCTCCTTCTCACCCTCCTGACTTGTGTCCATGACGTCCAGTGCCAATCCTAGGAAGAATGTGGATCAGAATTAATTCACAGAGATAGCTTCTCTGCAGCACCGACAGGAGGATAGGGACCAGATTTGAGAATGCATAAGAAATCTGACTCCAAAGCCAGGCTAGTTTCCGTAAGCCAGGACTCCTGCCATATATCATTTGTATCCAGTTCTAAACACTGACAGCAGTCTATGGCTACAAGAGTCTGTCCGTTGAGTAATGTCTGTTCTTCCTCCAAGCACTTCCAAACAAAAGTTACTGGAATCTAACTCACAAATATTAGTGTGCTTTAGTTTTTCCTCTTCAAATGTTGACTACAGCATTCAAATTGTCTTCAGTTTGGGTAAAAATAAAGACTCCATCCAAAGTAACTAGAAACCCAAGAGAGAGGTAATGCTCTTCCATTATATAAGGACATGAGAACAGGATAATTTTTAATTTGGGCCATGATATGACACTGCTTTGCGAAATCATTATTAAATCAGTTCCATCATTTGAATGACCAGAAGTTCAACGTGCAAACCAAAATTCAGTTTAGGTGGCCTGAGAGTCTTCAGAGAACGCATTGTTACTTCCTACTACCCAAATGTCTCTCCTCCTAGAAAAGAAAATGTCAGTATCACTTTAATGCTGTCGAAAACTCACTTGCTTGGCCTTTTTGTTACAACTGATATTATTGTTGGAATTCATTACTTCTCAAGTGTCCTCTATTTAATCTATTTCACATTCATAAGGAGTATGAAATCCAAAACCAGCACAGACTCAATTATCCTCATTACTTGATCATAAATGTAATTCCCTAACATATGGAAGAGGAAATATTTTGGAGAAATGTCCATGGGTCTGAAGCATCACAGTGACAAAGTTCCCAATGTTGGATATTCATCTGAACATATTTAACTCCCTTCATTATAAAATTACATGAGGAATTTCATAAGAACCCTCTTACTAGCAGAATTCTAGGTATTTCCTGTTCTCAAGGGCAGAGAAATACTGCAAAATCAACATTTTTTAATGACATTTCAGTACTGTCTCTTTTGGCTGAAAATGGAAAAAGCAAGAGACATATGAAAATAAGAAAAAAGGCTAATTAAACATTTTGAGCCCTTAAATAGTTGATATTTATGTAAACCTTGAAGCCAAACAGTATTTTATACAAACAAGTTTGCCCTTCCTTGGTGACAAGACTATGAATAAAGTAAAGTATGAAAATGCACCTACTTCCCTTAAGTATAATTCTTCCATGATTACTATAGAGAAAAATGAGTGTTACTCTTTTACTGTAAAGATCAAACACTGCCTAATTATCTGATTATTTCTACATTTTAGAATAAAAGTTTATCTGCTACTCTCACTTTGAATACAATCTCAGATAAGTCCATCTGAACTGGTGGCAGATTCTAATGTTTATTGAAGTCTGTAAAATGAATTCATATTGAATATGATCCCTTGGTCTGAAAATTGAGTATCAAGCCAGCATAAACTTCTGTTCTTCTGGCACTAAAGTTAAGAATTTCTCTCAGTTTCAGACACCCTTCCAATCACTACCCCATCTCTCTCTCTCTGTCTTTCAGTCTCTGTTTCTGTCCTTGTCTCTCTCTGTCTCTCTCTTTCTCTCTCATGCATGCACAAACTTTCACAATACTTTCTTATTGTATAACCCAGAAGATTACTATACAGAATAGGCTGCTCTTTCTCTCCTGCCCCTAGTCTACTCCCTTTCAAGAAGGTAATGATCCAGCCGGGCACGATGGGGCATGTCTGTAATCCCAGCACTCAGGAGGCTGAGGCAGGAGGATCTTTGTGTGTTCGATGGCCAATGAGTTCATGGCCAGCCTAAATTGCATAGTGAAACCTTGCCTCAATCACTTAATAAATAAAGGTAAGAAGATACTGATTCCTTCAGGATCTATTCCCCAAGTTCCCAGTGAATTTCTGGCTTTGGCTAAAGAAAGGCATCTTGCAAAGACACTGGAGAGGAGAACAGGAGAAATGCAAATCTTGAGTATATTTTTACCTGTTTCTGCAGTGAGGTGCATCTCCAGCATGGCTTCAAGGCAAGAGAGGTCAACTAGAGTCCCAAATTCCCCAGCCCTGCAGTCCCATAGAAAATAAATTTCCCTTTTATCTCTCAGGGTAGATTTCCTGTGTTGTCGTGGTAGATATCTGAGTTACTTCTCTGTTTTCTCATTTCCTCTGCTTCTCTGTTTTCTATTTGATTTCTTATACCTTACATCATATATATATATAACATATATATATATATAATGAGATATTGATTAATATAAATAGTTCAATCAAAGCTTAACAAGGATGACAAATCACTGCTTGCTTTCTACTATCCTTCACATCACCTTCACAGAAACCAAAGCTCTGACTGAAAGTCTTTGTTGTGTTCCCTTCAGGGGCTCAATGTCCTTCTCAATAGGAATTACTACCTGGGTTTTATGTTTCATTTATTCCAAAATTAAAGGAATTCTGGCTAATATATGCCATAATACACCCTGAAATCCCACTACAGAATCTTTTGGCTTTTCCTATAATCAGAACAATCCACCCCTTGATGCAGTCTCCACCAGAGTATCACTTCTCACTGCAAAGACAGGGATAGTCCATAGCTGTTGATCTATTTGAAATTCTAGAGCAGAAGCTGCATGTATTCCATCTCGTGACAATAGGCTGAAGTGGCCAACAACTTCTCAGGAACTTCAAAGGGAAGCTCAGTTGCCTGTAGATGCCAAACTATAAGTACTTCCACAGGCCCAAAAAGCCTCTCCCCAGCTGGCCCTGAGAATTCTAGCATGCCACCAGGAAAGCTGCATCTAGAACTCCAAAGTCTGAAGATTGCAAACACATTCCTCCCCCAATCTACACCTTCCTTCCACAGGGGTTCCCAGGAAGCTCTCCCAGCCAGAATCTCCAAAACTCTTCCACAATCAGTTCTTTGGCACTTGTTTCTTTAACAATAGGAATTAAAAACAGTCCCTGAGACAAATGGAAGTTGACCATCTTATTTCCTTTGCTTCCTACCTCCCTTGTTCAAACTCACTTCTTCCTCCCTCCCCTCCCCATCCGAAACAGGTCAAATGTCAAAATAATAATAATTCCTTAACACTAATATGAATACAGTAACTGGGGAGAGGAGGACATTGTAGGATGTGTTATATGATTTAATTTCTGGCCTTCAAATACGGCTTACTGATAGACATGAATGTGTAAATAAAAGTAGTATGTGATAGCTTAAGTATATGTACAAAGTTCCATGCACAACATGGAAGAGAGAAGCCCAGGAGGCATGAAGGACTGGAATATGGGTCATAAACATGAAGGTTCAGAGATTATTAAATAATGTGCTTGATAATTACTTAAAAGCCATAGTCTCTACATCAGCTTGGGCTGCTGTAACAAAGTACCACACAGTAGAAAACAAATAAGCAACACAAATTTATCTAAATCTAAGGTTAGAGTGACAATATGGTAGGTTTTTGCTGTTATGAGTACTTCAAAGTAGAAGAATAATCTGGGAAAGTAGAATTTAATTCTGACTTCAGAAGCCGCATATTTGCCTTTATGTTTTGCAAAAACTTTCATAAAATGCTTGCATTTCATTTTTCCTGGTAGGTTTTCTACTACTTCTTAGGTGAAGGCATCCATATGTATAACTAATTTTTAGCAGCATTATTAAAATATAATAGCATAAGTACACATTCTTATAAAGCCCACTGGTTGTGAGAGCTTTTGACTAGTCAGTTAATCTGGAGACGTGGCATTTACAGAATAATACCTGCACTTTGACTCAATGAATTCTTCTATTTTCTACTTCCACTGATGCTATAAAATTCCAGTGCAGGCTTAATCTTCAACAAATACATAGCTAGAATGCTTTGTTCCTGAGCTGCATGTACATTTAGCTTGTGAGAAGGAATGATACTCATAGTAATGTGAAGAACTTCCGGAGGGGTCTTTATGAGCCTTGATTCCCATATTAGTCCTTTTTTAGGGGTGAAACAATTCTAGGTTGCATACTTGAAATGCTTTCAATCGGCAGCTTCACATGCCAAGCTAAATCTGCTTTCTACTTCCTTAGTCAAATCTCTGAGATTTGCTAAGCACCATAGATGTTTTCGACTAGTCAGTCTCTTTGTTGAGTCAGATGTTCCTGTCCTACACTCTAAGCAAGTTGACTTGTACAAAATCAAGCAACTGAACTGCGGGCAGCTTTCTGTCAGCAGGGTTTATGCCAGCCAGCTCACTCTACACCATTCATCTTGGATCAGGCAGCTTGACAAATCATTATACATCACTTTGAAACTCTCAATGAGCCCATTCATTATTCACTTCAGTTTCTGGAAATTAGTAAGTCATTCTAATACACCAGCATCTTGGCCATAGACAATAGTATTCTATTAGAAAGTTTATTTCTAGTTTTTGTGTGTAAAAAAGAATAAAGAAAAGTCAAATCATACAGTAGTATAGGGAAGAGACTGTGGGTTTTAGATTAAAACAAATCTCATTTTGAGTTCTACATAGTGCCGCCACATTCTCTAAATCTTAGTTTCTTACCTGTGAAGTGAAAATGTAAGAGCTATACTACTAAAATTATTATAAAAATTAGAGGGCTTTTGTGGGGTTTTGTGCTGTTTTTAGTTCCAGTTTTGGTATCTGTTTTGTTTTGTTTTCAGTATTGAGAATTGAACCCAGGACCCTCACATGGAACTAAGCCATTGAGTTTTGCAGGCTGGGCTCAAATGAACTTGTGATCTTCATATCTCAGTCTCCTCATTCCCAGCACTTACTCTTTTAAAAATTAATAATAACGTGTTTTGAGTGAAAAAAGAAACAATTCCATTGAATAAAGGCACAAATGAATAAAGGAAATCTGCAATGAGAAATTAGGCAGATAGTTCACACTGCTGAGGATCACATGTAGGTATCAGCAGAAATTCTATGACTATGTGTTGGAAAGTCTCTGTCTCCTCCTTAGAAATGCAAAGTGCACTCTGTTGAAATGACAGGTATAAGGAAGCCTTTACAGTTGGGAGAGAGAAGACTTCTCCATAATTAAATAACTTTAACCTTTGGTGTGCCCAAGTATGTCTAACAGCAGTCACACACTAAATAAGAGGCAAAGTTCTTTGTCATGTGGAAGCCTGTGAGGGCTGGCAGGGCTGGGTGGTAGATCACTGGCAGCGAGCTGCAGAACTCACACTTGTGGTTACATCTGAAACCAGGGAGTCAGGCCCCACAAGAAGAAAGGTATTTTTGGAAGGCCTGAGAGTTGTCATCTTGATATTTTACCAAAATCTTTTATTTATTCCAGCTGATCTTTAAAGTAACCTTTTTATTTGATCCTTAATTGTTTTTCTTCTTGATATTAATGATTATTTCCATAAATTTAGTCACAGTCATGGACTGTGTCTATTGGACAAAGATTGTAAAGATAAACTATGAAAGAATTGAAAATGTTGTGATGTCCTCATTTCTTTGGCTCTTTTAACAACAGTGCATATCATCAAATAGTTTTCCCAGGCACACTATGCTGAACTCAGTTTAAACTCAGTAATGCATCTGGAACTTTTGCTGAAACAAGGGCCTGTTCTGTCCTTCTCTAACGGACAGTATTATATTTTTTGGAAAGGGGATTATAATAGTTTTCCAGTCATCAAAGCTTCCCGTTATTACAGATCAGCATTTCTTGTTATATCAACAAATACCAGAATTATCAATCAGCTTCAAACACAGACTCATGTATCAACTCTGTATGCAAAGCGACTGACAAAAATTTATATGTGGCAGCAGAAATCACACCATGGAAAAAAGTGACCATAATCTGCAAACAAAAGATTAAATTATTTTCCCAGTTGCAATTCCTGAATTTTCATATTTATTAGCTCATTCACCCAATTAAAATGATCATGCAGAGGTCTCATAATTAATATGAAATAAAAAATTTATTACCTTGGCAGAGGATTTATCTCAATAGCAAAGTGCTCATTTTAACAATACGTGAGGCTGTCAAATTGATCTCCAGCACTAAAAAAAAAAAGTGTTACTTTTTTCAAACCTCTAGTTTTCTCCAGACAAACCTGCATCACAGAGTTTCAAGTGTCCTGGGACTTTCTGCCAGTTAAAATATGGAATTTACTGGGCCACTCTCTCTCGTGTATTGCAGAACAGAGGGAAATTGAGATAGGGATGAGAAAGTCATTAAACTGTCAAATCTGAAAATATATTGTTCAGAGTGAAAGCATTCTAGTGCAATATTTTTAGCCACATGGCAAAACTCTGTTTAATTAGTAGAAATCTACTAATAATTTAAGGCTGAAATCTATGCATTAACCTGCAGGGCAGAGAAGTGCCAACGTATATTATCAATATATAAGACCATGTTTACATTTGGAAAATTTGAGGCCAACTGGAAAAAAGTGTACAATCTTGAGTAAAATAGGTGATTTGAGAGGGAAAAGTGAGCAACACATTCCTCACGACTTAAAGCCCATAAACATTTTCCCTGGAAAATCTTTACACAGCAATATCACAAAGCATATGCCAATTTCTCTTCCTATATGAATAACTAAACTCCAACTGACATGCATGACTTGGGGTTCAAATCTATCTCAGGAGGCGACCAGAAATGGTACTCTTATTAAACAAATAAACAACTGCAAGACTTCTCAAAGTGTGGTCCCTAGTCAAATGGCATCGGCTTTGGCTGGGAACTTGTATGAGTGAAAACCCTAGGGCCCTACTTCAGATATACTGAACCAGAAATTCTCTGGGATAGGTTTGTAAATGCTCATTCAAGCTTGACAACCACTGGCCTATAACTTAAGATTTAGAGATTGCAAAATAAAGGTGTTTCTACCTCTTATTTTATTCCCTGAAACATTCTGAAAAAAAAGAGAAAGAAACATAAGGAAATTCCATTTTAAATTATATTAGCAACAATAGCAAGCCCAGAACTAGCAGGAATATTGTGAGATTTGGATTCAATTGAGCATAATAGATGCATACCTTAATAGACCTCAGGCAGAGCATGGAATTCTACAAAGGAAAGCGACATAGCCCTAAGGAACCTGACCTGTGGTTTCTCATTTGAGACAGCAAGTTGGAAAATGACAAGCAATATGAGGCCAAGTGAGGAAAGAAGCAGATACATCATTTTTAAAACTAGTAGGTTGGTATATTGGAAAGCAAAATGATCAACGACAATCATTTGTTGTTGTACAGCTACTGTTGAAAATTGGTATTAATTCCCAGGACATTGCTCTATTGTGAGATAAGTAAATTAAAAGAGCATATCCATAAGGGAAGCAAATGAATCTCTGACCTCTAGCAGAAATTTTAGAAAAAGAATTGAAATATCACCAACCTAATAAAGTATCTGATGCCTGGACTTGCTTCCCTACCCCTCTCTCGAACTCCTTCTCAACAAGTTTTGATAAAATGGCACTCTTTAAAGATGGCAAAAATATCAGAAAGAAACTGGCACAAAACTAACTTGGATAGCTATTATAAGAAAAAAGTAATATTAAAAAGCACACAGAAATCACATGTAATAATTATAGATGAAATGTGACTTCCTCAAACATATTTTAGTGATACTTTATAAATTAAATAAAGCACTTTCATTTAAAAAAATAGCTCTAAGAACAAAGCCAACAAAAGGATATTGAAAGTGAGCTGGCAAAACTCAACCAAGAAACTGAAAAATAAATGTGATCCATTAAGAAATGAAATACATTTTAGAAACAGAAGTTTTTAATGAATATTGCCAAAATTACAGAATGAATTATGGAGGGTAGACTTGAGAGCCTCAAGTCAAATTAGTAGGAGCTGAATAGAGAACAAGAAATCATTAGACAGAGTAATTAAAGATACATGAAAGTGCATATGGCATATACACAAGCTCTGATACACATTTCTGTGGAGAGAATAAAACTAAAGAGAAAAAAATCAAAGTCACATTAGAGGAAAACAGACCATATTAATAAGTAAAAAGTTCAAATTTAAAACAAATATTGTGCTACCTCAAAAAAGGGATTTGATAAAAATGAATTATGCAATCTACAATGTAGATATAATGATCCTGACTCTGAGTACACAATAATGTATCATCAAAATGCACAAAACAAAAACTGGAAGAAAATAGACATAAATGGATAGTAACAGAAAACATATAAGCCTTGAAAGGTGATATAGATTTAAAATTCACACTAATACAGAAAAAAGCAACCTAATAATGTAGATTTTTATGTACATACACACACACAAAATCAAATGAAGCAAATTTTATAAACACATGGAAACCATATTAAAGTTGACAGTGTAATATCCTCTAAAGAAAAGCCTCAAAAAATTACCCAGTGTGACATAGTATAGACCATATTTTGAAATCTCAATAACATGACACTAGAAATTTACAATAAGAATTAAAAACAACACCATGAAAGGAAATCTCATTTCTTGAGTTAAAATGAAAATCAAAACTGAAATATCCAAATTAAAAGCCTTGGATTGTAAGTGTTCTTGGCTCTAATTTCCAGCCAAGGTCACTGGGTTAAGTGTTTAGAAATAGAAAAGAAAATAAGGAAATAAATAAGGTTACACATAATAAAACTCATATTTAAAGTTAATTGTTGTAATAGCTTATTCAAAAAAATGAGAGAAAAAAGTTTTCGTTTTGAATAGTTAATTTATCAGTCATGGCTTCTTCTAAAACAGAATCCCAACATAATTCAACACAGAAAATGTAACATAGGAACTAGGTATTGCAGTATTAAAGTAGCCAAAGCAACAAACAATGGGGGAAAAGTTACCTAAAAGTTAACAAGAGCAGAAAGCTACTAATATCATTAGACTGGAAGAACACAGGTGGGATGATACTCGGGGAGAGTAGTCCTTGAGCTAACCCTACCCAAGATGCTAGAACTCAGACAAAACCATCTCTGAGAAGTTGGAACAACAGAGGGAACTGGAGTCCCAGAGGAGATCCAAGCAGAGATGTCACCATTAGCAAAGAGACAGGCCCTGCTTTATCTTTCCAGCACCTTCAACTGGTTAATCTTAAATAGAAACCAGCTGGTAAAAGAACTTGGGAATATAGTTTACATGGTGTCCTGCAATGCCAGCTATCAGGAAGGGAGAATGGATCTGAAGCAAACAGATAAAATACAGTACAACAAACAAAAGAAGAAAAAAAAATTTGAAAGAAAATTTTTATTTTCATACTTCAGTTAAACTTTAATGGGAAATGTGTCATAGGTGATATATGTGCTTTTTGAACTATGTGAAAATATGAGAGGGAAGAAGAATCTTGCATATAAATGATATATGATGAAATATGACCTCTTTTTACTCCATAATTACATGTCTTCTTCATGGAAGTGACCATTATTAAATTATACTCGCTTCTGGAAATTTTTCATATACAAATATAAATATTGTAAAATTCCTACAAGCATAATGTATATATTATTATGTCTCTGGTTTTTCTTTCACTTATGGATATACAATACATTGGGAAACTTATTTAATTTATTTTAAAGTTTTGTTTTGTGTATAAATAAGTAGTTGTCAAATTTTTGCTGCTCCAAACAATATATTACAAAATAAGGGAGCACGTATCTCCTGCTTGGGTGCTTGCTTATTATCTTTATACTTATGGAATCTGAAACCATTCAGTTAGCATGTGTTGGGCCAGGGGCAATACAGCTAAAAGCAGAGTTTAAATGGGAAATAGGAAACAAAGTTAAGTCACTGAAACATGGAGCTCATTTCACTTATATCTCATAATCAATGTTTCTTATGATTCATAACCATGTGTGGGGGACTGTTTGAGAGGACACGCAGATGTGACCAATATGTGCATCCTCACCCAAGGCAGTTGTACATACCAATGTTCTTATGCTCCCAAAACTAAACAAAACCTGATCTTCTCTGTTGCAGCTAGGCCAGCTTCCTTGCCTCTGAAATTTTCCAGGTTTTGGAGATAGTTTTGTTGCATGATATTGAACAAGGTCTTAATTGTTCTGTCTCAGTTCCTTTATTAAAATGAAGATGTCACTTTAATATTTCCTGTTCTTAAAAGACATAATATTCTTTTCTTTTCAGATCTTGCTACTACATTTTCATGTGCAAATGTAATTCCCACACTTTTTTCTCAAGAGTTAAGCTTCAGAATCAAAGGAAAGTTATCTTGATAACTCATTCCCTAACATTTTAGATTTCAAGTTGTAATGTGTGCATTACTTGATTCTTATGATGCATTAGAGATTCTTCAAATCTCTTCTCAGGAAAAAATTAAGAAAAAATAAGATGTTGGAGAATGAGCATGAAAAAGAAACTGTTAAACATTAACATAAATTTAAACTGCTGTTGCTTTTACTGTCTTCAGAAAGGATAAATTAGGACTTACCATTAAAAGTTCTGTAAGAGTCAGCAGCTGTCACGACAAGCCATGCAATTAAGGCAGTAAAAGTTGCCAAATTTTAGAAGGAATTACAGAAATCCAGACGTTAAAAGAGTTCAGTGGACCACGTAGGTCCTGATAAACTATCAGATAAATTCTGATTATTTGACTAGTAAAAGCTTTCAGACAATTTCTGAAGGAATTTAATTTTGAGGTGATATGTAATTCAGTAAAAGAAAAAGCAAAAGTGTAATCAAATAAGAAACCCCAGTATTCTCCAATACATTCGAAGTTATTCTATCTGTTTAAATGTGAATGTGAAATATGAAATTGTTTAAATTGTCATCATCAATTATGAAAAACAGAATCCTTGAACACCACTGCCCAATGCCAAAGGAATTTGAAAAGAATCTGTAGACTAGTTATGTAAAAATGCACAGACGCATTTTGGGATTTGGGAAAAAACTGATAAGTAGATTTATTTTAAAAATAAACTAGTCTTGGTTTAAAATTTATCTGTACATCAAAGTATTTTGAAATGGACATTAAATAAATGTTTGCATTTAAGGAAATTGGTCAAGATGTGTGCCAGTGGCATGAGATACGTTTCAGTAACAAAGCAAAAAAGGTTAAAAAGACTAAAAAACATTGTGAGCACATAGACTTGCTAATCATAACTGAATGCTTAATTAATTCAACCCAGGAAAGATTCTACATAAGAAGTCAAATTTTAAATGCATTTTTGAAGAATAAGCTATAGATCCTAGGTTATAAAACAAAAAAGAGATATTCCAGAATGAAAGAATAGCAAATACAAATGCATGGGACTCAAGTATGTTTGAAGACAAAAATGCAAAGTGAATTACAATTAGTGGACCATGGTGTGTATGTAGACTGAGAGGACATTAGGTAGGAATATAGAGTGTGCCAAACTGGGCCATGGAGTTAGAGGTAACCTAAGTACCCTGGCCTCTCTAACAACAAGAAACGAGGCTCACTTGTAGGTCCTTATGATCTGTCACAGCATTAATGATGCATTTTAACAGAAACAGACAGAGGACTGAAAAATACTAGTGATTGGCTATAGCAATGACCCAAACACTGTCTTTCTCTTTTAGTTTTCAGAGCACCAGTGTGCAAATGACAATTTCTTTGTCATATTTAAAATAAGAAGATATTTCCACAGATATTCCCACATTTTTAAAACACTAAATTTATATGAATGCTAATAAAGTCAAAGTTGTGGAACTAAATCCATTTCTTGGAAGCCCTCAACTTTACCATCTTTACAATGGTTAATTGAAAGGCATCCATGAAAATATGTGGATAACACAATGCTAGAGAAACCACAGAATTCTTAGTTCCAGGGCACTGAGCTTCTGAAACCAAATGGAATATTAGATTTCTTTTAGAATCATAGGAAACAATTATCTTTTCCCAAACTACATTTCTCCTTTTTCAAACTTCATTGACTTATTATTCTTACACATGCATTGCTTGGAGTTTGTCTGCTGCAGTGCTCACGCCATTCTTCACACTCGGCATCCGGTCTCTCCGTCAGCTCCTAGCCACACTTTCTTCCCCACAACAAACATTCCTGAGCCTGTGTGAGAAGCAAGAAATATATTTGATGGCAAAGAGTTGTGGCAAAGCAAGAGACATGGATCAAATATATATTGAATACATAGAATATATCAACAGCAAAGCTTAGTTCTAGAAAATCAATTAAATTTCTGTGCCAGCTTTAGAGAGTATAGACTTCTGTAATTTTCATCTCCACTTATGATAGACTCCAGAGACCCTGTCCCTTCATGTCTTTATCTCTTCTATGCTTTCACCAGATTTATTAAAAATTCCTGGTTCCTTTCTGCTTTTATACAAATCTTTTCTTCAAACACACTATCAACCTCTAAAATCAAGCTTTCCGCTGATTTCCACTGAGTATCTCAAAGCTCTCTCTCTCTCTGTCTCTCTCTCTCTGTCTCTTTGTCTCTCTCACTATATATATACATATATTTATTATATACATATATATGTATATATCAGTGCTCCCATTATAAAAATTCTTCTGACTCAACTTTATCAGCTACCAAAAGGAGAATTTCTCTGAATCATTTCTATTCTTTCCAGGTATTGGGTGATAAATCATAAGATCTCCCCTAAAGTTCAGTTATTGATGTATTATTGTTTTGATTTTTTAAAAAATGACAGTTTAATCACTCTGTAATGAATTCAGGAAGGGAGAACATTAGGTACTCAAGAGGTGAGGACACTCAAATCATGATATTACCCTCTCAAGGCCAAGATAATCATTAGCTCAAGGCTTTCATACTCCAAATCTTTTTCCTGCTGGGTAAGCTGACAAGCCACAGGGATCCATTCAAATGATGAATGGGACCAAACAATATTAAAACTAACATCAAAGATCAGCTAGTTAGGGTAAAGAGCCTATTGAATATGAACTGCTGCATTTTTAAGGATTAAATCAGGCTGTTTTAGACAATTAAATGTGGTTTTAGATCTTTAAAACAGCACTGTTTATCAGACAAAATGTATTTCAAAGACTTGATTACAAAACCTGCCAGAAACTGGAATCTGGTCCCCAGGGAATTATTAAATTCTGTTTATTCTAGTTACATGAAAGCACTTTACAGTGAAAAAAATTGTTAGTAAATTCAAACAACAAATGGTTCTTTGAAAGCTTGGATAAAAACCATGTGAGTGCTGCATTTCTGTGGCACAATGTCTTGCCTCGTTTCGATTGCTATCATTATTCTCCTCCACATTGTAACTTTTTCAAGAATAAAAGGTAAATATGAGAAATCTTCCATGCCAAAATTCAAGATAGGTGAAATCCAGACGTTTGATTTGACTTTATCTCCTTTGAAGGTTTTTGAGCAAAGATAAAACTAACACACGTGTTAGATTGGAAGCAAAAATGAAAGGTGAAGACGTAGCCACACAGCCTGAAGCAGCCTGAAAGCGCCTGAAATAGGAACAACTCTCTTTGCTTACCCTTCTGAAACAAAGTGGCAGGAAATTGCCTCCCAGAGCCTCACTTGCTAGGAAGCCCATTTAACAAACGGTATGTGTTGCGCGATCTGTTGTTATTGGTTTTCTTCCCTGGGAACACAGCACACTGGGGATTCAAATGTACCACAAAATAGTCTTCTAAACCCTCAGACGTCAAGTGCAGACTGAGAACTGCTCCTTTTGGGTTTTCTAAGAGCCATAACTCTCCTTCTTGGCCCACTCATTCTTGGCTCAATTCCTGAATTGCTAGGAAAAAACTTCAACCAGCAGTCCAGCCCTCAGTGTTATGGGCTACCATTAGATCAGAGCCTCATGATATCTGTTTTTTGTTTTTGTTGCATAGGAAACCTGAAGCCCACAGCACATAAGTGGCAAGTCCAAAATTAAGCCATGAAGAATTTTCAGGGGGAAATCCCCTTAGAAGCAGCTTCCATCTTACAGTTTACCAGAATTAGGCGGCGTTTTTCATTCTTGAAAAGCTTTCTACTCAATAACAAAAACTGTAAAATAATTGATTGTACAGAAACATAAAGATACACTATTCTCCAAGGTGTATCACTTGGGATAGGATATCTTCTATACTCTAACATATTAATTTTGTTTTGTTTTTTGGTGCCAGGGTCTCTCTATGTAGTTCAGGCTGGCCATGAGCTCACTATGTACCTACGCTGGCCTTGAATTTATGACAATCCTTCTGCCTCAGTGCTGGGATTACAGACATGCATCAACACACTGAGCCATTTTTTAGGGTTTTTTTTTTTTTTTAGACAGCGTCACACTATGTAGTTTAGGCTGGACTCCAATTCACTATGTAATCCAGGCCAGCATTAAACTCACAGCAATCTGCCTGCCTTAGTCTCCCAAATCTGAGATTTCAGGCATGAACTGCCATTCCCACCTAACATTTGCTAAGCACTATTTTAAGTATTATAGTGTATTAATCCAGGTAACCCCCAGCAAACACTACAAAAAAACAGATGGGTAGATAGCAGTATGATCTTTATTTTACATTAAAGTGAGGGAAATGAGGTATGTCACATATTTAAGGTTTCAAACTTAGAAAATAGAAGAACTGGATGTGAATTCTTACAAGCTGGTTAGCTGTTATATCACACTGCCTTTCCTGCTTATCAAAGGGTACAAATCTTAAACAAATGCAGATGAAATTCAGTGGAAATCACTGTGGAGATTCCTCAGAAAACTAGGATTGGAGGTCTCATTCAATCCAGCTATTCCCTTTCTGGGTATTTTCCCAGAAGAACTGAAAACATCATGCCACACTGATATACATGCACCCATGGTTATAACAGCGCAATTTATAATCACTAAATCTTGGAAACAACACAAATGCCCATCAATCATGGAATGCATAGAAAGATGTCACTTTTATACAATGGAGTATTAACTATAAAGGAGGACAAACAAGGCTTTTGTAGATAAATGGGTGCATACTCATAAGTGAAATAAATAAAACTCACATTTGTAAATATCATATCATATTGTCTCCCTAGTGTAAAAAAGCTGAAAGAGAAAATGAAAGGAAAAGAAAGTACTCTAAAGGAAAAAACAACTGGGACAGGGGAAAAGAGAAAAAGAACAACACAGGTACACACACACACAAGACAGGTAACTATACTACTAATCCCTGTAAGTTCATCAAAAAGAACAGTTCGTGCTCTTGTTCTTTGATTGTTTGATCATTTTTTTCATGCCTAATCATGTAAATTGAACAACTACTTTTAAGGTAACAATATGTTATATATTGTGTTGATTTCTTACTGTTTTTTGAAATTCTGTATTATTTCTACCTTTTTGTGTTTTGCTTTTTAAAAAGACAAGTATATGAAACTCGGATGTTAAAGATTCTCTTGAATTTTGATGTTAAAGATTTCTCTTGAATTCCTATGGGAATGCTCCCATAGGAATCTGTAAACATATAGTTTCTCCTTCTGGGTTTCATGGATGGGTGCATGGTTTTCCAAGAAACATGTATATGCTCTCTTGGGGATCTTTATTTACATATATATTATTTTACACTCGCATGAGAAGAAAGCAAGTGCAACTGGAGCAATCAATTTCCTGTGGGTAAACTACGTGGATTAGGACTGTGTCTTTCTGTGTCACTGCTGTCTCTCCAATGTCTAGTATAGTGCTTGATGATAGACATCTAGCCTATCTGGGGTGCATGCATTTGTGTACCTCATATGTGCCATTTTTGGGTATTGTATGTCATGCATACTGAAGAGACCAAGAAAGCGCGTTCCATCTGCTGCTTCCCCTCCCCTTCTCCCTTCAAATCTAACTAGGTTAAGTTTTAACTTCCTAAAGGCCATAAAACAAAGACCTGAGATAATAGCTCCTGACAACCCGGGCCTTCCCTACCTGGTAGCCCGTCACAAATTGTGTTAATTGCATCAGATTGTATTAGATTGTACATTCTTCACAAAAATAGCTTCGTTTATATCATAACAATACCTGTAACTTGGCCTTACTGTAAATGTGTATCTTCCTTTTCCTCTGGGCAAAGGATTGATATGTTAATCAATGCTCTCCTCTGTGAAGAATTGTGAAATCTTACCTAATTGATATGCTAACCATTGTTGCCCTCTACAAATAGAACAGTTGTGGTGCTAAAGTAAGGTAACTAAGGTTGTTAATTGCTGTTAGACTTTTCTATTCAGGAGGCCTGTGGTGCGAGTTTTGAAACTATGTGCAGCTCCACCCAACAGGACCCAGTGTTTCCGGGCCATTTGAGATAAACAGGCTGTTTTCTCAGTCATGGGACAAACGCCTGTTCCTAAGAAGCGCCACCCCTTCTTGCGAGACGACCCCCTCGCCCCACAAAGAAACCCAATCCCTTGAGGACAGCTCACAATTAGCCCAGCTCTAATCGCTATGATTGGCTTCTGTAACAACGCTTGCTTGCTTTGTGGTTTTAGGCCTTAAAAGACACAGCCCTGCTCGAGTAAGGGGTTCTCCGTTCCCACCTGTTTGGAGGACCCCGTGCACACGGAAAATAAAACCCCTTTGTTCTTACATGAGAGCTGAGTCCTTGGGGTCTTCTTCGCGACACCGGTCTTACAATACATGATTCTATTTTATCATGTAGAGGCTTTTTGATGGTTACAAATTTATACAAAACAAACACTGCACCTGGTAACTCATTTAAGAGTAGACAAGACTGTGAACGTTATACTCTTAAGAAAGAAAAGAAATTTCTGCTTCAGTCTAACGGAAAAAGCCTACTATAGGTTATCTGCAAAATGGAATATTACCGAAGAAAATAATTATGTCTTGTAATAAAGTTTTTAATAAATTAGGGGCTCAAAATAAATTAAAGATTCTCATTATAATTCATATCTTCCAACCAGTCATGAGAAATATCTACTTTGATAGATATATTTTTGTGATACTATCTTTACTGCAAACAGTTTTAAAAAATATAGCCTATTAATAGGATAATGATTCCAACTAAAGACTGCATCAAAACAGCTAAAAATTTGTATTTCAACCAAAATAAAAATAATTAAATTTACTTTATCTTTGGATATATTATTTGACTGATACTGCATTTTTTTGTGGCAGCGTGGAGTTTTGAGATTAAAAATAAAGGTAGTACACATTTGGTGAAAGCACATCTTTTGCCAATGAGGTTAAGCACTGTTTTTCATAACACTTTGAAATTTGGGCCATATGCCATACATCAAAGAGCATTCTTTATTTTTACTTAACTACAGCCTCCAGAAAATGTACAGCATCTCTGCAACAGTGCTTCATTTAAGTAATGACTATATTTCTTCATTAGTGAAATAAAAGTACCTTTACCAAAACCACAGGAAACATTGTACACTTAAACCCTTTACTTAAAAAAAAATTAGGTGTCTTTCCCTAAAGAAGGGGAAGTATAATGTGACTGTTGAAAATCAAAACTTGATAACATTTTTACAGATAAAAAAGGACCTTAGGAATAAGCTTGTCTCATCTTGGTTTTAAAAGTAAAGAAATTGAGATAGGAAAATGTGCAATCATTTATCAATAATCTTTCCCTATTGAAGGGCTAAGCTGAAACTAAGGCTCAGGACTTCTATCCTTAGTCTACTCATTTTCCTGTGTTGTATGAATGCAGGGATGCATTTTTAAGCCTCTGGTAATAGTTCTGTGATTGGTTATAATTTGAAGACACAGTACAATCTCTAGAAACTTGCCACCCAATGCCCTGGGGCTTACATTTGTTACAGCATCAGTGCCTGGACTTTGATCAGTGTATGGAAGTTTGATTCCTTATAATTGTGTCATTGACTTTTAATAGCCTGGGCACACACTAAGATTACATTTATTGGGCTAGGGTTATAATTCAGTGGCACAGTGCCTGCCTGGCAAGCACGAGGTCAAAAGTTTGATCCCTGCCACCGTTAAAAAAAAAAAAAAAAAAAATCACCACATTTATTTTGTGCTGGTATGTAATAGAAAGTGCTTTTTAAGAAACTTAAACTTCAATTATAATTGTTTCAACTATTTGTGGTTTCTTTTCCCGAGAAGTCAAATCTGCTACACCTGCTGTTGCCTAGAAGAAATCTCCCTATTTTTGTCTTTTGTTTCTTAAATACCAGCTCACTTAATTTTTTACAGAGCATATCAGTTCTTGGATAGAGCAACACAGATGAGAATCAAACAGATTTAATTCCAGTGTGACAAAGGGCTTAAAAAAGAAGAGTGGATTTTCATGGTGCACCTTGTCCTGTGTGACACTGAGTCATCAGTCCCAAGGCCAGCACTGTCAATTCTCAAGGTGTCAGATCACCACGAACAGCTTCCTCTCTGCTGATTTTCCTGTCTTTTTAGCTGAAGTTTTACCCCACAGGATGCCAGCAGATATTCTCAGTGATGGCCAGATAGTGGGCACATTCATGCTCATGTGTATCACCCCAAGTCATTTCCATTCACAAAACAAACTCCTAGAATAAATGATGGTGCCCACTATTTCATCTCCTTAATCTGTAACAACCCAGAAATGAATAAATATTAAATAATTCACAAAAGCATGTGCAATTATACTATTGGAAGGTTCCTAACATTTAGAATTCTGAAGACTGTTTTATAATTGTTCATTTCCCTAGAGCAAATGAGTGCCACATAGAGAGATATAAAATCTAGAGGTGTTGAGGTCACCATAAACCTAATGGCTACAGCCTCTGACTTTGTTTGATTTCTAGGATCTCATTTTGAGATCATGATGCTAGCCTGAGTTCATGTTTTTATTCAGTTGACCCCTTCATGGTCACATGCGTTTGATACTCATCAAGAGGATATAACATCTGCTTCCTCTCAAAAGTTCCATTCAAGTTGTAGTGGGAGATCAATGGAGAAAAATCCAGGAAATGTGGAGCTAAGATTATTATTATAAATTTCCATGCCTACCTATTGCATTTAACAGAAATTCCAGTTTCATGAAATAAAAATTATTGGTAAGAGAGATTGAAGTGATGTTTATAAATCCCTTATGTCATACTTTATAGCTTTAACACTAATTCAGTAGTAAAAAGAAATATTGCTTATTTTCTCTTGTAATTGCTATATAACCTATTTCCCTAATCAATTTCTTAGGAGAAATTACCAATTTCCATTTATACAAAATGATTTTAGTCATAATCCATTTTATAAAGATATAATTTACTTGCATTTTTATTTTCATATTATTATAAATACTAACAACTATGACAAATAGTTCTCCAAAATAGTCTAGCAGGAAAATGTGGAGTTTCATCTCATTCTCCTATATGTAGGTCTTCATTCACTTTAGTTATTGCTTTCAGAATTTGTAACCTGGAATAACTGTTAACAATTCTGGTTAATTCTGACCTTGCCTTGGTTAAAACCCACACAGGAACAAGTTCAAAATCTTTTAATTTCATTGCTTATCTTCAAATTTTAAAAATTAGTTTGTAATGGCAAGGTAAGTAAGTAGATGAGTTGTCGAAGGATTTGTAGTTAACATAGCCCGCCTTAGAGCTTCTATATCTGGAGGGAAGCTAAGTTTGAGGTTGAAAAGGAGCAAGCATCTGAATGGGCTAGAATAGTTGTTTCTTATTATTAATTACCAGAATTCCCTTAATTAAATGCAGTACAAGTCAGTACCATTCATGCAATGTGCTAAATCTTGTGCTAAGCCCTTTATATGAAATTCCATCACTTTTTTCACAATCATCTTATGAAATGTAGCTCCTGATGTTATCCCAGTTTCACCGATGACAGATTCTTGGAGCTTGAAAAGGTTGCACACAATGACTAATACAGTCAAGGGTTGACATTCAGGCTGCCTCGATACAAGGTCAAGAATTTAACATCTCAGAGTAGTAAGTAGGTAGGTAAAGTTTTTTTTTTTAAAAAGTCTATCTTTTGATCAAACCTAATAAGTAAGAATTGGATACTACCTGAGAAAACTAAATAACAAATTTTAAGTAGACACTTTCAAAAAACATACAAGAAATCTCGAACATGGGAAAATATGTTGAATCTCTACTAATCTATGAGTTGTGACTGACATTAGGAGAGATGTTTTAGAATATATTCAACTTCTATTTAAAACATTTATAATTTTGGTTAGAAACTAATTGTTAATCTGATTTCTCTTACAATCACCCTATATTTTCTGTATTATCTCAATATTTTATGAGATATAGTCAAAATATATGACAAATATTTAAATTTAAAATCTTATGATAATAAAGGAATTTTGCCATTAATCTTTCTTAAAATATTCCCACTCACTTGGAATAGTTATTCCATAATTCTTACCACCTTTGGTACTTTTGGAAGTCCTCTTCTGTGAACACCTTTGATACCAAGAGGTAGGATACAGCGGGGAATGGGACTCCTACTTCCTTTGTTCTTGGTTTTTATGCCCTGGATGAAAAAATTCAGTCAAGACACATAGGCTGTTCAGAAGTATAGGTAGAATTTTTTGGTAATATAGAGAGTTATACTTTCAATCAAGAAGGCTAGGGGTGTCATGAAGTTGTCTGCTTCAAGTATAACTTTGGGTACATTTTTATGCATCCAAGAGTTAGTCGTGGGTCTAAAAATAGAGGTAATTATGATGCTTACCATCATTTTACTTAAAGTTAACTTAGGAATTTCAAAATGCCTTTCTTTAATTTTTAGAGAGTTTATGTTTCCTTAGAGGCCTTAATCATGTAAGAAATTTTCAAAAAGATAAGTTCTTAATTTAAACTAAGTACTAGCCCAAGGCAAAAGGGTCTTAGAAATCATTTCCCTTTCTGATACCATTGGATTATAGGCAGTGGTATCCAAGAATGCAGTATACTTTATTCTGTAGTTGGACAATCAGATGGCCAGGTACCAGCAAGAACATGCATGATTTGTAACCTTAATATGTCATTGTACACTGTGCGATCATTCTAGGTCTGCAGCTAAGAAATGTTATAAATGTATTATTCACTGAAGTATTTCTATAACTAACTGACAATATGTGCTACTTTGCATCCTCCCACCAACACAGCCTTTCAGACCTGTTAATGTCTATATCCATCTTTACAAGGCCCCCCAAAATTATTGTAAGAGCTGATCTTATTTCAATCTATTTTATTCACCATGTGTCCTCATCCGTCATAGTCATCAGATCAGGCATTATGAAATTACTGGCTATCAGGATATGGAGATAGCCATGCCAGTCCAATTAAAGGCACTAAAAAGGAGGTCTTCTAGAATTGCCTCAGAAAGTGAAAAAAATGATAGGATAAGTACGTTTAAAGCAAGGGAGAGTATTTTGAAGAGAGTTAATAGTATTGTGTCCTTTACTGTAATTTTTTTTACTGCAAACATTTACTAGATTTTTTAATACAACTCATGCACTAAGAATGTAGTCATGTTTTCCTGTATAATATAAAACATTTGGACTAAAAAGTAGATCATAAAGTTCCAGTCAGCTGAAATTATAGCTGCTTCTCTCTATCATATTCTTTAATCCTGTAGCTTTCTATTATTTTCACATTTTTTGAGAGGTGCCTTCTTCACCTTACCTTAGCAGTTGGAAACATTGTTGTCACATTTCTTTCGCTCTGATAATATAAAATCCCATGACAAGACTTTCCATGTGTGTTTTAAGTTAAAGGAAAGTACTGAACCTCAGTCCCTTTTCTACTGAATCAAGAGCATCTAGCAATACTCTCTTCTGCACTTTTGTGGAAAAATAGAAAGATTTCAGGCTTCTGAGTTGCTCAGCATCCATTCAAGTCAAGCATCGTCCACCTGTATCAATAAGAGCCCTTCACCTTCATCAGCACACACCTCTGCTATAATCCTGCCTCTGAGTTTATTTACCTTCTGTACTCTGGCATTTGAGAGGTCCATTCATTATTGCCTTTTCTCATATCCTCTCACATGACTTAACCTATTTTCTGTCTAGTATTGTACTTGCCTTCCTATCCTTTCCCCAGGCTTTTAATGCTCTTTCTGTTTTACCATAGTGTCTGCAAGATCCTCATCCCTAACCTTTTCTGGACACCCCTGCCTCTGAGAATCTGCACACTCTGGCTTCCTCATTCTTAACCTTTTCTGAACACCCCTGCCTCTGAGAATCTGCACTCTGGCTTCAACAGCTGAGTAAATATTTTTCAAAAATGTGAAAATTTTTAGAAGGCTACTAAATGTCAATTTCAACACTTTGGGCCATCAAAAATGAGAAATATCAGCATCACCTCCCCAAGGAAGTCAGTGCAAAAATAATGACAACAATTGTGCCTGGAGGCAAATCTGAAAAGAGTAAATCCTTAGGAAAGAGATGCAATAGCTAGGCATGTATGCCTCCCTAGACATAAAAAACAAATGGAGATTATACTATAATTACCACCACCTAATGCAGTGGACCCAGATAGGCATCAGACACATAGATGGGTAGCCAGAATCTCTGAACATATACTCCCTCCCTTTCCAAGAATACCTTTGCTCTTTCCATATATCCTTGCTAAGTGACTAGCTTCCCTATTGGATCAACATCAGATAAGTAACTATATTTGTAATCCAGTAGGATGATTGTAGTTTGACCCATGGTTTACCCACATTGTCATGCATAACAAAGAGCTTCTGCAGCCACCCACTCAGGTTTTATTTCTGCTCTTTATTTTCACTAAAACTTTACTAACTTCCTCCTTTGTTTCAAGACTTTGTTCTTCAGTATTGTGGGACCACAAACTTGGCACACTTGACATCTCACAGGGTGGGAATTATATTTTTCCACATCAATTTCATCAGGAAAAAGTCATCATTACTTCATCATTTGTCCCACAGAAAGTTTCAGGGCAATAACTGCCACATGAGTATGTGAGACTATAACATGTATGCACTTATGACTGATGGTTTTTAGTGAACATAATTAATCTTTTGATAAAATCCATTTTATTATTCACCTCATCTACTTATCACAAATTGTTCCAAAGTCAAAAGCCTAAAAGTATAAATTTTTTTCTTTAATTAGGTGCCTAGTTTCCAAAGTGCTGACTTTTTAAACCTAGATAGGCTAGACATTTTCTAACCTTGCTATGCTAACAGTATTTTAACCTAAACATGCTAGCACCAGAAATATCTTAAACTTCTAATTCAAGGAGCATCAACTTCCAGCCTTCTTACAGGAAGCAGTGGAAAGAACAGGGTATGCCCATTGCCAAAGTGGCCAGAATGATAAAGGAAAATAGGAAGCTGTTCAATCTTGGTCCACATAAGGGTGTCTAGGAAATGCAGACTGCGTAGACACCCCATTTCCCTGTGCACCAAGGAAATATTAGTTAGATTTTATAACATTATGTTTTATTTACTCCACTCACATTTGATAAAAGAGGCATTCTTTTGCCCCAGGCTTATTGCTAAACAATCCAGAAGCTAGAAGGAAATGTAATAAGAGAGCTGAGAACGTGAAACATGTGGTAAGGTCAGGACACACGCTTCCACGTGCCCACACAACACATGACTTTGTGATTTCTTCTATCACTGTGAATACAAATGCCATTCCTATTACTATCATTAATTAGAATAAAAATTCTTAAAATTTGCTGCACCATTCATCTGTAGAAATAAGCAGGATTATTCCAGGCTTTCAGGACATTTGTAAAGCCTAGCTGATTAAAAGGCATTAACATTTGTGTTTTGCCAGCATTGCTTATACTGATTACTGGTAAGATTTTTTCTGCTCACCAAGAACTAACTAGGGAAATACAGAAAAAGACTGAGCATAACTACTAAGTGGCATCTACTGCCTTGTTGGCAAAGGACATTAACTCATGGTCTCAAAGTGCTTTTAGAGCTAATCTATAGCTAATAATTTGTGTAACTGATTAACAGACAAGTTTTCAGGAGGCATCTATTGGATAATATGAAGCCGGAAATCCTTCAAAGACTGAAATTGAAGTCCTGAGATTATTTACAGAATTTCCCCACAAATTCAAATTCTTTGAAAAATCTTTCTTCAGTGGCATTTCACAGAAAGATTTAGCAGTGGTCTGAACCCTAGCAACTTGAAGGTTCACTACAAAATCTGCCTTTGAAGTAAAATGCCAGCAGAACATCCAATAACCTGTTACAAGGAACCTCAACACAGCTGGAACTCTGGAAACTCATGCTATTTGTGATAAGAATTACACAACCAAAGTCTTTCGTTTTTTGAAAATGAAACAAAACCAGAAGTAGTAACTTGCACATTTATAGAAATCTTATCTCATCTAGTTCAGGAGTACTTTTTGCTGACTAAAGTTAAATCAACAACTTTTGACATTCATGACCCTGGGGGTAGTACAGCTTATGAACTAAGAAATGAAATTTTAAAGTTTTGAAATTAATACTCTAAAGTTTGGAAAATGAATTTGTTGAGGAGTGTCTTGTTGCCTCATTTAAACTTATTCCCAGTAATACTATCAACACAAGGAAGCAGAAAGAAAAAAAGAAACATACTGTGCTCAGAATGAAACGGAGTACTGCTCAGAGTAGATGCCAAACCCATGTACAATATCTATATGTATCTTCACTTGAAATGGGGTAAAAGAAATAAAAGATACGTAGAAAAGAGGTAAGGAAATTATAATTAAAAATTAAACTTTAAAGAACACCATAATGCCCCTGGCCCAGTGGAAATTACTCAATGTGATCCTTATTGTCATTTGCTAGTTAATTTAGGCTCTATTCTTTCCAGATCCATCACACTCAAAATTCCTTCAAAATACTAAAAATTCCTAAATTGGTTTAATTGAGGAAGTAAAGAGCAGGGAACCTGATCCCTAATGAAAAGGAGCAGGTTGAGAGATTTCAAAGAAGTATTTCAACCTTGAATTATCCATCTGAAAAAAACAAGTGCTTCTACCTGTAAGATGGGCCAGTATCCTTCTACAAGTGGACCACCTTTTCCTGGAGTTTCCACCTCCTCTCCATGAGCATCAGTGATTCCAGGTTGAGTAAATAATGTGCCTCTCTCCCTTGTTTGGTCAAATTCTATTTTTTGAGCATGAGTTTTTAAATGTCAGCGTAATAAATAACTTTATGAGATCTGGGGTGCCCTCACTGGCCTCTCTGCGTGTCTGGAGGACTCTGGATATCTGCGCCCAGACTGCTGGAGTTCCCTCAGGCTTCCAGGTGCAGTGAAGGAGAGAGGTGGGTTTGAGGCTTCCACATCAGCCTCCCCATTCCCGGCTTCATTTGGAGACCTGCTGAGCTCCCCATAGGTGGGCTGGCCCACACTACCAGCCTAGCCCAGCCTGTTTAGCTGCCGCGCCTGGCCATAGGTCTGCAGAGGAGGAGCTGGGCAGATCTGGGGTGCCCTCACTGGCCTCTCTGCGTGTCTGGAGGACTCTGGATATCTGCGCCCAGACTGCTGGAGTTCCCTCAGGCTTCCAGGTGTAGTGAAGGAGAGAGGTGGGTTTGAGGCTTCCACATCAGCCTCCCCATTCCCGGCTTCATTTGGAGACCTGCTGAGCTCCCCATAGGTGGGCTGGCCCACACTACCAGCCTAGCCCAGCCTGTTTAGCTGCCGCGCCTGGCCATAAGTCTGCAGAGGAGGAGCTGGGCAGATCTGGGGTGCCCTCACTGGCCTCCCTGCGTGTCTGGAGGACTCTGGATATCTGCACCCAGACTGCTGGAGTTCCCTCAGGCTTCCAGGTGCAGTGAAGGAGAGAGGTGGGTTTGAGGCTTCCACATCAGCCTCCCCATTCCGGCTTCATTTGGAGACCTGCTGAGCTCCCGATAGGTGGGCTGGCCCACACTACCAGCCTAGTCCAGCCTGTTTAGCTGCCGCGCCTGGCCATAGGTCTGCAGAGGAGGAGCTGGGCAGATCTGGGGTGCCCTCACTGGCCTCTCTGCGTGTCTGGAGGACTCTGGATATCTGCGCCCAGACTGCTGGAGTTCCCTCAGGCTTCCAGGTGCAGTGAAGGAGAGAGGTGGGTTTGAGGCTTCAACATCAGCCTCCCCATTCCGGCTTCACTTGGAGACCTGCTGAGCTCCCCATAGGTGGGCTGGCCCACACTACCAGCCTAGCCCAGCCTGTTTAGCTGCCTCGCCTGGCCATTGGTCTGCAGAGGAGGAGCTGGGCAGATTTGGGGTGCCTGCATCGGCCTCTCCATGTGTCTGGAGGACTGTGGATAACTCTGCAACCAGGGAGGGTCCACAGGTTCCTGAAGCACTGCGGCCTGTGGTGAGTACCCTAACCCGGCTGCGATTGAAGAACTGTGGAGCTTCCAAGGGGCAGGTGGGCGCACAGTGTCCCTGAGGCCCAGCTTGTCTGGAACTGCGGGGTTCTGAGCAGGCAGAGGAGGGCCACTGGTTCTGTAGGACTAATGGCTTGTGGTAGCGCGGCACCAGAGTCTCAGTAGCTCCAAACATAGAAGGGGATTTTCAACAGAACCTGAGGAAGCTTTCAAATAACACTTGAAACACAGAAATATAGGAAAATGACAAAACGAAAGACCAAATTACAACCTCAAACCTCCAGCCCATCTCAAGAAACCCTAGGAGCGATGTATATAGAAGAAAATATATCCCATCCACCTCATATATCGGACACAATAGCCACTGAAATTGACAAGCAACTCCAGGAAGCTTTAAAGAAATTCAAACTCGAAATAATCTCCCAGATAAAAGAAGAAATGATAAAAGAAATGAAAGAGATTCTAAATATATCTAAAGAAAACACAGATAAAAAATTGGAGGAACTAAACAAAAAGATAGAATCCCTAGACGAGCAATATAAGAAACAAACAGAATACATAATGCAGATGCACAGAGATATACAGGAAATAAAAAACTCCACTGAAAGTTGTAAAAACCGCCTTAATGAAAGTGAAGATAGAATTTCAGACCTTGAAGACAGGATTGCAGCTAGTGAACAGGAAAGGAAAGATCTTTTGAAAATAACAAGGAACCAGGAAACAACAATTCAACAACTGCAAGACGATGCAAAGAAGAATAACATAAGAATGATAGGGATTAATGAAAGAGAGGGAGACAACATGAAGGATGTCAGGAGGATATTTAGAGAAGTAATAGCTGAAAATTTCCCAAGCATGAGATCAGAAACTGACATCAGGATCAGTGAAGCATATAGAACTCCAAACAGTCATAACCAAAATAAAACTACACCCAGACATATAATAATCACCATCCCAGAAATCCAACACAAGAATAGATTATTAAAAGCTGTCAGAGAGAAAAGACAAATCACTTATAAAGGAAAACCTATCAGAATCACAGCAGACTTCTCAGCACAAACGATAAAGTCAAGAAGAGCATGGAGTGAAGTATTCCAGATCCTAAAGCAAAATGATTTCCAACCAAGACTGATATATCCTGCAAAACTATCATTCAAAATAGATGGTGCAATACGATACTTCCATGACAAAGAACAGCTGAAGAACTTCATGAACATCAAACCAACCCTGCAAAAAATATTGAAAGACAGTTTAGATACACAAAGGAAAAAAGCACTAAGCAAAGCAAATAATTAAACAGAACAGAAAGATAAAGATGCAACAGCAGAGAGATAACATTCCTACAATTAACCAGCATTTAACAGTAATAACCATTAATGTAAATGGTCTCAATGCACCAATCAAAAGAAACAGACTAGCAGAATGGATCAAGAAACAAAATCCAACCATATGCTGTTTACAGGAAACCCATCTAACCCAGAAAGATACTCACAGACTGAAAGTCAAAGGATGGAAAACAATTCTTCATGCAGCAGGAATCCAAAAAAAGGCAGGAGTAGCCATTCTGTTTGCAGACAACGTGAACTTTAAACCAACAATGACCATAAAGGACAAAGAAGGTCACTACATACTCGTAAGGGGAAAACTCCAAGAGGAAGAGATAACTATCTTAAATATATACGCACCAAACTCCAGAGCACCCAGTTATATAAAACAATTATTAACAGAAATGAAAACTCAAATTATCAGTAACACAATTGTAACAGGAGACCTTAATACACCACTGACACCAAGGGACAGATCAACCAGACAGAAAATGAGCAAAGAAATAACAGAACTGAATCACACCTGTGAACAAATGGGTTTGATAGACATATACAGAATGTTCCACCCAACAACATCAGAATACACATTCTTCTCAGCAGTACATGGATCATTTTCTAAAATAGACCATATATTAGCTCACAGAACATATTTAAGCAAATGCAAAAGAGTTGAAATCATCCCTTGCATATTATCAAATCATAGCGCTCTGAAATTAGAAATTAATGACAAAGGATACTGCAAAAATTCCGCAAACACATGGAAACTAAATAACACACTCTTGAGTAATCAGTGGGTCACAGAAGAAATTAAAGAAGAAATTAAACAATACCTAAAAGAAAATGAAAATGCAGATACAACTTACCGGAATCTGTGGGATGCAATGAAAGCCATTCTGAGAGGAAAATTTATTGCACTGAGATCCCACATCAGGAAAACAGAACGAATACAAATAAATAACTTGATGCTACACCTCAAACAGCTAGAAAAAGAAGAGCAAGTCAAGCCCAAAGCCAAAAGAAAAAAGGAAATTATAAAAATCAGAGCAGAAATCAATGCAATAGAGACTAAGAAAACAATCCAAAGAATCAAAGAATCAATGAGTTGGTTCTTTGAAAGAATAAATAAAATCGATAAGCCCCTAGCCAACCTTATTAAAAAAAGGAAAGAAAAAGCTCAAATTCATGCAATAAGAAATGAAAAAGGAGAAATCACTACAGACCCAATAGAAATACAGAGGATCATCAACACCTATTTCGAAAACCTCTACTCTCAAAAGTTTGATAATACAGAAGAAATAGATAGATTCTTAGAAGCATATGAAGTACCAAAGCTAGATCAAGAGGATATAAAACTGTTGAATAACCCAATCTCTGCTAATGAAATTGAGAATGTAATTGGGTCCTTGCCCACCAAGAAGAGCCCAGGCCCAGATGGATTCACTGCAGAATTCTACAAGAAATATAAAGAAGACCTAATGCCGACACTCCTCAAACTATTCAATGAAATTGAAAGGGAAGCAATCCTTCCTAAGTCATTCCTGGAAGCAAATATTACTCTAGTACCAAAACCTGAGAAAGACCCAACTATAAAAGAGAACTATAGACCGATCTCCCTAATGAACACAGATGCAAAAATCCTCAATAAAATATTGGCAAATAGGATCCAGCAAATCATCAAGAAGATTATACACCATGACCAAGTGGGATTCATCCCAGGAATGCAAGGATGGTTCAACATACGCAAATCAATAAATATAATCCACCATATCAATAAAGCCAAAAATAAGAATCACATGATCATCTCTATAGATGCAGAAAAAGCCTTCGATAAGGTCCAACACTTATTCATGATAAGAACTTTACAGAAAATTGGAATAAATGGTCTTTACCTCAATATAATAAAGGCCATTTATGACAAACCAACAGCCAGCATCATACTAAATGGCCAAAAATTGAAAGCCTTTACTTTAAAATCGGGTACAAGACAAGGATGTCCTTTTTCACCACTCCTATTTAATATAGTACTGGAAGTACTAGCCAGAGCAATTAGGCAAGAAAGAGAAATAAAAGGGGTAAAGATAGGAAAAGAAGAAGTTAAATTATCATTGTTTGCAGATGACATGATACTCTACATAGAAGACCCCCTAAACTCCATTGAAATACTCTTAGATACAATAAATAAATTCAGTAATGTGGCTGGATACAAAATCAATACTCAGAAATCAATAGCATTCCTATACACGAACAACAAAATTACAGAGAGGGAAATAAGAGAAACTGGACTATTCACATTAGCAAGCAAAAAAATGAAATATTTAGGAATTACTCTTACGAAAGAAGTGAAAGACTTATACAGTGAAAGTTATAATACACTGAAAAAGGAAATTGAAGATGATCTCAGAAAATGGAAAGACATCCCTTGCTCATGGATAGGAAGAACAAACATTGTGAAAATGGCCATTCTCCCAAAACTGTTATACAGATTCAATGCAATCCAATAGAAATACCATCAACATACCTTATAGATCTAGAGAAATCACTCCTAAATTTCATCTGGAACCAGAAGAGACCTAGAATCGCAAAGGCAATTCTAAGCAGCAAAGACAAAGCAGGAGGCATCACAATCCCTGACTTGAAGTTATACTACAAAGCAACAGTAGTAAAATCAACATGGTATTGGAATCAAAACAGAGCTGAAGATCAGTGGAATAGATTAGAAGATACAACCACAACTACGAACACACTCAACCACCTTATTTTTGATAAAGGAGCCAAGCAGGTTCACTGGAAGAACGACAGTCTCTTTAATAAATGGTGCTGGAAAAACTGGCTCTCCATTTGCCGAAAACTAAAGCTAGACCCATGTCTATCACCATGTACTAAATTAAAATCTAAATGGGTCAAAGATCTGAATATTAAAACAGAAACACTAAATCTATTGGAAGACAAAATAGGTAGAAACCTTGGAGACATAGGAGTAGGTAAAGAATTCATGAACAGGACTCAAACCGCACGGGAAATACTTCCCAGAATCAATAACTGGGACCACTTCTTATTAAAAAGTTTCTGCATGTCAAAAGAAATCTCCAGCATAGTGAAAAGAAAACCCACAAACTGGGAAAAGATTTTAGTGAACTCTCTCTCAGACAAGGGCCTCTTGTCTAAAACACATAAAGAATTAAAGAAACTCAGACCTCCAAAATTCAAAGATCCAATCCAAAAATGGGCATCTGAGATGAATATGCAATTCTCAGATGAAGAAATTCAAATGGCAAATAAATACATGAAAAAATGCTCATCATCATTGGTCATTAGAGAAATGCAAATTAAAACCACACTGAGATACCATCTCACTCCTGAAAGAATGGCCAGGATCAAGAAAACCGACAACAAATGCTGGAGAGGCTGTGGGGAAAAAGGAACTCTCCTGCACTGCTGGTGGGAGTGTAGACTGGTACAGCCTTTGTGGAGATCTGTCTGGAGATTTCTCAAAAAGTTGGGACTGGAAATCCCATTTATTCCAGCTATTCCACTTCTAGGCATATTCCCAGAAGAACTGAAAGCATCATACCACAGTGATATATGTGCACCTATGTTTATAGCAGCACAATTTGTAATCGCCAGATCTTGGAAACAACCCAAGTGCCCATCAACTGAGGAATGGATAAAAAAGTTGTGGTATTTCTATACAATGGAGTATTATTCAGCTATAAAGAAGGATCACATTGAGATATTTATCAATAAATGGGCGCAGCTTGAGACCATACTCATTAGTGAAATAAATCAATCTCGCATGTGTGAATACCGAATAGTTTCCCTAATGTAAATAATGATTCAAATATATAAAAATATGTGGTAATCATGATTCCCCATTAGGTGGCCTTGAAGCCTTATAAAGTTTTCACTCATTAATTAGAAAGGCTTTATTCTGGGCTTCTTGATATGAAAATATTTGAAGCTAGAGTATATGAAGTTTTATCCAAATATTTCAAGGAAAAAGACACTATGGTAACTACTATTAAGTCAGGTTATAAGGTGGTGAAGTACTAGGTTGTTGAAACAGTCATGCTGTGACCTCTATTGTTATATTGTTATGTCCTGTTTTATCTCAATCTCCCCCTTATTGTCTCAAAAAAATTATTTAGTCATTTCTTATGTTTGTCTTAATTAAAGAAAAAATTCAAAAAAATTAGGATATATAAATAGTAACTCTTTTCGATTTCCTATTAACTTGTTTTGAAGTCCTGTAGTACTCCCACGATCTTGTTTTGACTGATTAGACTCTGTTCCATTCTATATGATAGTATCAAGTTTGAAGACATAGGCAACTACTTTGAAGACAATAAGGTCCACTAAGATACCCATTCTGGTTTGACTATTGTCTTCTTTGGAAGTCCTGTAATGTTTACAATGCCTAAGTTTTATTGGTCTTGTTCTCTACTGTTTTGTCCAACTTTATAATATCTAATAAGATAGACAATTCTTTTTAAGGAAACAAGGGACAACGTTGATAACCATTGTTGATAAACTTGTACTCTGTTCTACACCATGTGCTATGTCTATCCTTGGTATTGACTGACAGCTTTGTTTTGCCATATTTGACTGTATTCTCCCCCCCCCAAAGAAAGTAATAAGCACTAAGGAGTAATAAAATCCAAGATGTGTAAATTTTGTTGTAAAAAAGAGAGGGAAAAAAAAAAAAGAAAAAGGGCTCTAACGGATTTAACAGCAAGTGTGTTTGGGGGTGTTAAATAGCTGACTTTATCAATGTTTTTGGAACATTGAACACAGCTGTTTGCAGTCTCCCTGTTTGAATGTCCACCTTGTGTTCTTTGATACTGTGATTTGAGGAACTATTTTCAAGAAGATAGTGTGTAATCTACTAGCAGGTGATTTCTTACTGTTATGTTTTTTTGTTTTGTTTTGTTTTGTTTTGTTTTGTTTTTGTAGTTCTGTATTGCGTGTACCCTTACGCCGCTTTGGTTTGTTTTGTGTTTTTCTCTTTTTCCTCTTAAATAAAAAAAAAATAACTTTATGCCTCTTATTGATGCATTCTAAAATTTCTTTTTCTGCAACAGGAGTCATCAATTCTACAAATTTATTTTACACATAAAATGGGTTAGATTTCCTATCTATGCTTCAGAAACCTCCTCATCTATTGTGCAGTGGCATACTTGATCATAAAGACTATTACTAATCTAATGTGGTATCTTAGAAGTAAATGGTTTGCAAAGTACTTTCATATAATTTTATCTTGTTTACATGAACCTCCAAATCCTATGATATAGATAAGATAACAAATATTCAAATATATTGAGTAATATGTATCCATCACCATTATCCTCATCACCACCACCAACATAATCATTATCATCTAATGGGCAATTACTATTTGCCAGACCCTGAACTAAATGTTTAATATGGATCACCTCATTTAATCCTCACAACAGCTCTATGCAATTGATGTTATTATTTTTGTTTTACAGATGAGAAAACATGCTTGGCTGGAAATTGGAATTAGGGGCTTATGAGTCCAAGTCTAGTGTTCTTTCTGTATTGTTTTAATAATAGAGTTTAATAAGAACAAAGAGAATGCTAAAGTTTCCAGTTCATTTCAAATCAGTTTCCTTCAGATAGAAATAAGGCAAGAAAGAGAACATGAAAAGAAAGTTAAATCCATATTCTCCTTCCAAAATAAATACTTAAAAAATACAATAGTCAAAATATTTGCAAATCTTTTGGAGTTTTTGGGAAATTGCATTAAGATTGCATTATCATTACGTTTGTCACTAAATGCAAAATTCTACTGTTTCATTTGCTGTTTGTTTGTTCATTTGTTTTTGCAAGATTAGCTCTTGAATGTAGAGCCTTCATACTGAACTACATTTCCGGTTCCTTTTTATTGTTTGAGACAAGTTCTAAATAAGGTGCTAAATTTCCCAAAATATTTTTGAACTTCTTCTTCTACCTCAACTTCCTGGTGCTGTGATTACAGGCATATATATTACCTTCCTATCTGCAAATTTCTACTTTGAAATTTGCTACTGACCAAACAAATAAACAAACCTATGTTTTTAAAAAATTTACTAAAAAGCCTGACAATTTAGATTGGCCTATCATGATTGATAAAAATCTTGATTTCCAAACATCCTGATTATGACCAGGTTGGTCTTTGGCTATATCAGAGTCAATATCCACTCAGCAAACATGGAATGAATGTGTACTGCTTATTAAGTGTTCAGGAAAATAGAGGTGAAAAGTAAACACTTTGTGCTGCCTTTCTAAAGCTTGTTCTTATCCAAAGGCCAAGACAGATTTAAGAGATGATATTACAGTAAGTTTTACAAAAAAATATATCTTATTCTTACAGATTAAACAATAATTCATTCCTGGGGAAGAAATAGCATTTAGATGAAACCTGAAGTAATGCTACTACTATTATTCTGAAGAAATAGTATAAAGACTTATGGGACATTGACTAATTTGAGAGAAATCTTTGTCTTCCATGAGCCCAAGGAGGTTTCCATTATCTGTTACTAGGTGGAGATCTTGCCAGAGGAAAGTTACTACATAGGAAATTTACCATTAAAATAATTCCCTTAGTTAGCCATGAGCTTCCACATTCCTAAGAAACTGTCTTAAAACTCTCTACCTTGAAAGAAGGTAAAAGAAATACTAAGATCTCAGTTAAGCACAATTCCCCTGCATCAGAAAGTATTCATTTAAAAGGACATGAGGAGAGAATGGAGATATTAAGTGGTAATTGGGGATGAGGTATAAAGAGAAAACAGAAAGTAATAATCTAAATGAACTGAAACCAGACAAACAAAATTAGAAAAATCATTATGTTGAATTTTCTGATACCCCTGTATGGAAAATTCATTAACACATCATTCCATATTTATTTACGCTCTACTTGGACCCACAAAGTGAGACTAGTAGTTGAGCAGATTTACTTTTCTGTGTTCTGTGTAGGTTTATTAAGACTACTAAGACTGTGAATGAGAAACAAAAACACTAGAATGCTTGGAGTATTAGCTTCAATTCACTTAAACAATTAGAATAGTAATTGCTTTGGACTGCTGTAAAGACCAACTGGCTGGATAAGAAAGTGACCTAAAAATATTAGGAAAAAATAAAAAGGAAAGATTTCTATTCATGTGCTGAATATTCTGTTTGTACCCTCAAAGATGCACATCAATCTTTGCTACTTCGTAGGCATCATGGATCTCACTCCACGTTCATGTGGGTGTGGTCAATGGGAAGCTCCAGCAGACGGGACTGGGACATCCATGAGACTGGTGTACTTCACCATCCCTGCTGGTTTCCACTGCTCCTGGCCACAAACTTAAAAGCATTCTTTTGTTAACCTCTCCTTCAGGCCTAAACTGAAGGTGCCCGCTCTCTCTTGTCCATACCCAAGAGTGGAAAACACCTAGCCAGATACTAGTATATGTAATGTTAGAAATAGTATGATAAACAAGGCAAAGGCATATTTTTGAGATGATACTTTAGAATAAGAAATCTACTTGAAAGCATCTTTTAGGTATGCCTTTTGATTTTACTCTCACATCAAGAAGAAAATGAAATGATAGCATACTGTGAGTAGCTAAGAAAAGAAACAGCCTGAGCAGTTTTGGAAAGTGATTAATGATGACCACTGAGAAATAGAGGATCTTGAGGAACTATTTGGGAAAAGTTGAAAATAAGCACATTGTATCTTTTCCTATAGCCTCCAAAAACAATAGAGCTTCTAAACAGGAACCTATGAAAATGTCCAGTGCTTTTCCTCATCCCAGGCTTAAGGACACTGAGCCAGGAGGACTTTAGTGATCTTTTTCTTTTTTCCCAGAGTGAGTATTTTATAAGAATATCCACTAATTTGGCAATGATTTCATTAAGTTTGAGACTTCTGCCTGCTAATGATATAGTAAGAGACAATTTTTGTCTCTTTAAAATTTTTTTATGTTAAAGACAGTAAAATCCAACAGAACAAAGCCAATCAAAGCAAAGCAGCAAAACTGGCACAGAACTTCAAAGCAGGATAGTGGGAAACAACAATAGCTACCACAGTACATCTTGTTATCTTTACAATAGTTGCCCATTCCATCAGATATAGCAAAATCAAACCAAAAACAAATCAGAACAAAACCACTCAAAACATAATATTGAATAAAGCAAAGCAATCAGAACAAAGCAAAACAGTGAGAAAAACACTTTATTTCAATGACAAGACAGAAGGAAATTCTTCATATTTGCTCTATTTCATGCTGTCATCCTCCTAAGAGATGTGCAGACGAGTGGCCCCAGGCCTACAAAACTAACCAAACAGTACAAGAATTTAGTTGCTTTAGGTATCTTAGTTATCAACTTAGCCTGTCCTCTGAACCAGCAGGTTATTTAGGGATGGGGGAGTTCATTACCAGCCCACACACAGGAGGATCATAGACTTCCTCTTAGTTGTGTGCATTATAAGGACACAAATTTAGCTAAACAGTAAATATTAACCAGATAATCTCTCTCTCTCTCTCTCTTTCTCTCTCTCTGTCTCTCTCTGTCTCTCTCTGTCTCTGTCTCTCTCTCTCTGTCTCTCTCTCTCTCTCTGTGTGTCTCTGTCTCTGTCTCTCTCTCTCTCTCTCTGTCTCTCTCTCTCTACCCCCCTCTTTAGGTTTAAATCAATCATCTAATGTTTATTAAGCATATGTGCTTCTTAGATGAAAATATGCATTCTAATACTTGAATAAAACTTCCCATTCTAATTTCTAATGTCTCCCTGTGTTGCTCCTTAAGTAACAGTGACGGTTAAATTATTTCTTCTCAGCTCACAAGCAATGTGTTGGGCTTCCTTTTTAATGACAACAATCTTTCTGCTGCCAAATGCTTCATGTCTTAAATAATGACTTAAAATCTTGGCTTCAATTATGAGATAAGCCTTTTCTCATAACCTTTTCGCAATGGATTTTCACCAGCTACTTTATAAAGGAAGTTGAAATTTTCATTTAACTTCAAGTTTATATACCTGAAATTAGACACTCCATTTATATAGTTAAATGTGGTATTCATAAAGGAATAAAATTTGGCTTTGATATTTTTTAATATTTTATCTATAAAAGGAAAGAAGGAAAATATAATTGAAGTTTATGAGCAATCAACAAACTAAAAGCAGAGTGGCAAAGCAACTCAAAATAAAAGACTATAAACATATTTCTGTAACTATAGTGTATTGTCTTCCAGATATGCTCAGAATAAAATGTATTTACCTTCCAACATTTTTCAGCAATGTCTGAGCTCCAGATGACATAGCTAAAAGTAAATTTGATAAACAGCAGGATATAAATTGCCAAACAATGAAAGCCACAATAGATAAGAGATCTGCACTGTGAGTGACATTGTCACTGCTCAAGATAGACCACATGACAATGGTTATGTTGTAATAAAAGCAAGATGCCCTCAGGAATTAACAAGGAACTAATTTCAGACAAAGTTTTTAGCTCATTTTTTCCAAAACCCAAGCTGAGACTTTGCATAACCTGAAAGTAAACATCTCAGATGCCAGTCTTGAGAAATACCAAACTTGAAATTTGCATAGAAGTGTCTGCCTCTGATCTTAGATTCTAGTTCCTTGATCTCCCCCAAATATTTCCCTTTTCAATGCTGGGCAAATGGCTACAAGTGTAGATAGTAGATGAGATTCACACATATTATGTTCTCATATCAAGAATATTCAAAAACTAAACAAGACAATGGTGAATTCAAAGGCAACATCTGTGGGGAATATGATTGCAAACTAAGAAAGCAAGTTGTCTATCAGAAGACAAGTGATTCATAAATGTTTCTGGCAGGGACTCACAGATGGAGTCATGCACACATGCTATTTTTTTCCACTAGAACTTTTTCCTAACACAGCATAAGTGATTGCAGACCTGATGAGTATGCATTAAGATCTGAAGCAAATGTAATGAACTTTCTGATCAAAGCAACATTGATTCTCTTTTCCTGTGATATTTCCCACTCTAGCTTTTTCTCTTCAGTAGAAGTTTTTGACTGAAATGTTTATGCAGATGCACATGCTATGACTTCCTTCCTGGCTGGGAATCTCAATCTTGACAGGATATAGAAACAAGAAAGTCCCTTGTTGACCTCCCAGTAGTTCTAGAAAAAACTTCCATCAGTCCTGCCTCATGTGCCACTTCTCACTAGAGGTCATTTGTTTGAGTCAAATAAGGCATAGAAGGTTTGGTCCCTAGTGTGAAAAAACACTACACACACACACACACACACACACACACACACACACACACACACACAATTTGAGTGCTACAAATGAGACAACTTAGAAAAAAAAAGAGACCTTAACACACAAAGACTGTGTCCTTATTATACAGAAATTGAGACTCCAAAAGATCAAAATGACTTGCAATTTTAATTATAATACATGAGTATGATTGATACATTTCATTAATATTAGTATTTTATTCTAACTAATTTATAAGTTGAACTATCACAAGTATGTATATATAGGAAAAACATAGTATCTATAGAAATTTATACTGTCTTTTTTTTCACTCATTCACTAGACATCCATGGACTGCCACAAAGGAAGATCAGGAGATAATGGTAACAGCTACAGTATTAGAGGTGGTGGGGGGTTCAGGGAAACTCTGGTATGATATTTGAAAGTCTGAATGAAGTGAAGTTGCAAGTGACAAAAAGAGAAGTGAAAAGAACTTCCTAAGCAAAGCACATACAAAGTCCAAGAAGCAGAATGAGCTTGGTGTGTCGTGTGTGGCTGGTGTGAGGTAAGCCAAGGGAAGCAGCGAGGTGGAGGTCAGAGAGGTTGCTAGTGTGCTGTCAGCGAGGAGATAACTTGATTTTACTTAAGATTTTCCAAAAATTATCCCTGGAAAATAGACTGGAGACAGACAGGAGAATAAAAGAAAATCAAGGAGATTAATAAGAAGGCAGCTCACTGAAAGAGAGTTAAGGGCCATACCAGTAACACCATAGGTGTCTCAGAATTGTTTGCTGAAATGAATTGGATGTCTGCAGGGTGAGGCTAAGGAGAAAGCTGAGTATGATTTGAGCTAAAATAGTAGCATAAGAGACAGGGGAAAATGTTTGGACTAGTGAAATGTTTTGAAAGCAAAAGTCACAAAACGAGGCTCAAGTTTGGACGTGGGTATTTGGAAAGAGTGAAAACAAGAACAATTCCTAGGTATTTGGCCTCTGGGTGAATAATAGTGACATCTACTATTCAGGGAAAAACCAAGAGTTATGTTTTGATCATATTGCATTTATGCTGCATATTGGTTTTTCAAGTGAAATTTGGGTGGTCAGTTGAATAGAAGTATTTGATGTTTAAAGAAGACACTAAATTAGCAGAACCAAGAAAGGCTTTTGCCCAACATGAAGTTGAAAGGTTCTTGCCCTAGTATAAATCATTATACAATTATGGCAGTAGTTTAACGTGGCAGAAGGCCAAAGCGGGAATGCGTACCACTTCCTGTTTCTTCTTCAGACCTAATTGCAGCTCCCCTTCCTATTTGCAAGCACAGAGATTTCCAATCGGTTCCTTACACGTCATCAATATCCACCTCATGTGCCACTTCTCACCAGAGGTCATGTAACTCTCTGCCTCTCTGTATCTGGTCAGAGGAGACAGCCCAACTGCCAGGGGTTGTGTGTTACTTTCCATGTCCTCAACTCAGTAAACCTGCTCATTTTGCACTTTGTGCTTCTCTATTGCATCAGAATATGGCAGAGCACCTTAGCTCCTGGGAGTCACTCCCAGTTCAAGCTACATTGCCAGGAACCACCTTTCCTTTCCTCTATGACCTATTTATTTGTCACTACTACACTACGTGCAACCCAATCCTCTTCAGTCATCACAGGTGAGCTGCCATCTGGGCTTTTCTGTTTCCTTTCCTAAAATTCACAAGCTTGCATCAGAAAACCTATCGCTTGCCATCCCTGGACAGAGATCCCAGTTTTCATGTTCCTTGGACCCCGAGGCAAAACTGTTACCCCCTTGTTCTCTGGGACCCCGCGCCGCACTCATTGGTGACAGCCATGAGAGCAGGTGTTGGGGCCTCCTGTGTCACACTTTTAAAACAGATGACAACTCCTTTTGATAGGTGTGATCTAGAACAGCTTCCACATTCCTTGGGAGGAATCTAAAGCTCTTACATCCCAAAGTGAAGTTGTTCTCTCAGCTCACTTATAGTTTGATCATGGGGACCATTTCCTGTCCCCTAAAAACAATATCTCTACGGTGCCTGGTCCATAACCTTGGTGCTATTGGCCTCAAGAGGTCTATAAAAAACCAAAAAGTTGATCTTTTATTTATACTTGTGTCACAATGGTGGCAAGCTGGCAGAAACCCCTCATTTTAGGCCGTTTTCACTTTGAGGACATGTTCTTCTCTCACTCTGTCTTGTATGATGGCCCAAATACTTCTGGCTCCCTCTGCACCATCAGGAACTCTCCCTCCCTCCCCACCAGACCCCTGAGACAATGCATCTCCTATCTTTTCGGCTCCTCCCACATATCTTCAAGACCAAACCCCGCAACTTTCCTAGCCAGAGGTTGCTGTGCTCCCTGTGCAATCCTTTCCCCTTTCCTCACTCCCAATGGCCTCTAATCCTTCCCTTTATATATCTCCAGTCTCAGATTTCTCAGTCCCCTCCACCTGGGCCATCTATTCTGTCAGACAGATGGCTCTTCATTGTCCCCTACTCCTGAGTCACCATTTTCCCCACCAGCTCACCATACTTGGTCTTCTCAGCCTCAGCCCCTACTTCTCCTACAGGAACAGGCTGGTTTTGAGGGATTAATTCGTATTCATGTTCTTCTTTCCCCTCACTGACCTATCTTAGGGGAACCATAAATAGGTTCCTTTTCAGCTATTCTTATTTCAAGAGACCTCTGTTAATTACAAAAAGATTCACACTAGTTTGTTTATTATAGTTCACACTGGCCAAATATATTTGAGTGCACTTTGATTTTGTAAGATATTTGTCAGTCTGTATATCTATTGTCTTTTTGTCCAGTCTGTTTATACTGCCCAGATCATCTATCCATGTTTGTCCATTTGTCTACTCTGTAGATAGCTGTTCCTTTTTATTGGAGCTCAGCAATCTTTTTTTCCTTTTTCTTTTGCATTTTCAGATCATTTAATCAAGGTTTATTTGGGTTATAGATTTATTTATTTAAGGAGAAAAAGAAAAAAAACAGAAAATAGGTACAAGTAATACAAAATTTAAAAAATAAACAGTAAGAAATCACTAGTTAATAGATTACATATTCTCATCTTAGAAATAGTTGTTCAAGTTACAAAACTGAAGTATATAATATAAAGAGGACTTTCAAACAGTGAGAATGCAAACAGTTTTTTTCAGTGATTCAAAAAACACTCAGTAATATGGTTATCTATCTTATACACTTAAACATACATGCAGTTATAACCTTTAGAGCACTTTCTTTTCTTTTATTTTGTACAATGACAATTACACATTTTGGGTTTTATTACTCCCACAGTTCTTATTACTTTTTTTGAAGAGAGTAAAACCAAATGCAACGTATCAGAATAGAGTCAGTCAAATCGAAAAGATGGACATAATAGATAATGTAAAAACAAAATACAAGGTGATCAACAAAGGTTACCATACTGCCTCTTGCTATTTTAAGAAAAATTGCCAGTTATAATAAAATTGAACAAAATAGTAAAAAATAAAACCAAAGCATTGGAGACATTACAGGACTTTAAAAGAAGATAATAGTCAACTGGAATGGGCGTCATAATGAATCTTATTGTCTTCACAGTTTTGCCAATACTTTCGAACTTGGTGGGTTATAGATTAAAAGCTATGCTTCTACCTAAGTTGCCACCTGGTCAAAATGATGCTAAAACTGATTAAATAAAATCCCTTGGGGTGAGGAGGGATTGAACAAGACTTTAATCTCTCAATCTAAGAAAGTGGCCACCTGATAACTTTAACCAGCTGTTATTCATTAATTAATCAGAGGCCCAAATAATCTTAATAGCCTTATGGGAGAAAACCCAACTAAAGTTCACATGACTAAGACAATTCATTGTTGCTAATCTTATGGCATATGCATGCCTTCAAATATAAAATTGGAATTGTTTTTGATGATAAATATTTTCTTTCAGATCCAGACATCTGCCTTATTCTTGTGCTCCAGCCGGCAGATCCAAGTGAAACCAACATGAGGCCACCAATCAAATAATAATTTTAAACCAAAATTTCTGTAATATATATGTTATACTTTGAGATGCTTAAATATTGAACAGTGCAAACAATGTCACAAATTTCTTCAGTTCTCATATGTTAAAAATCCATGGTTAAAAGATAAAAATAGCAGTTCGATGTAATGTTCTATGTTAAGCTTATTGCCTTTACTACATTGTAGTGTTATCAGTCTTTTCCTCTGGATGTTCAACAACTAAAAGTAAGAGATAATTATAAATTCCTTTTAGATTCCTTTTACTGGATCCCAGATCTTTTCCAGAAAAAGATTATATGATGCATATTGGAGCCATAATAACTATATTCAACTGACCTTAAATGACACTGCAGCTGATCTAAGTAAAAAAAGGTAAATTTAATAAAACAGGTCATCCTCAAAAATCAGATGGCATTAGACATTGTAACAGCACAGGAGGTATTTATACAATTATAAAATCTAAATGTGTGTATGACAAATGAATGACATGTCAGTTTCTAAAATTCCCTGAATCTTGTCCTTATCCTTCTTATGGGAAGCCATTATTAAAATTATATTCATAAATATCCTGTTGATTCTATTATTTGACTCCTGCATACTTAATAGATTCTTTTCCTTTGTCTCCTTTAGACTTAAAGCTGTAAACCTACCCAAGATAAAAATGCCTGCTATCTACTGAGGGCCACTAGTTAAAAGCTCTGCAGAGTATCCCTGACTGCTGTTCAACAACTTCAACCCACTTCAGCCTGAAGAAGCCAGATTGGCCATCGCCCATTATCCCTCATGGCAGTTTGGGTTACTTTAGAGGAAAAATGCCACAAGCAGCTAAGTCAGTTAAAAATATTATAGGCAGTCAGACAGGGCTAGGGCTTCAAAGGAGCCATCACAGAGGATCAGGTGTCTTGTGACCATGGAGGAGATAGATACCTCCCACTGTGAGCCAGATCCCAAGACAAAAGGCTAAACTTGGTCTCAAAACCCATAGGGAAATCTTAATATGGCTTTTCATGCTTTCAACAGCAGAGATAAAAAATTTAAGAAAAACAACAATCTCATCTTTCAGCAGTGACACAGCTCTAAGACAGGTAAACTGAGCCAATGTGGAGCTGCCCAAGTCCCTCCTAGACCATGCTTCAAATGTGACAAAAAGGACACTGCGCAAGAGAATGCCCCCTTCTGAAATCTCAAGGGCCATTGGAAGAGTGACAGTCTTAGCCACCAAAGAGTGGGTAAGCCATCCTCTAACTCTTTGCTCTCACAGGATGATGAGATCATTCATTACTAATTGATCTACTTGGATTGCTGCTGAAGATTGATGGGGCTTGGGGCCCACCATCCCCACTGAGGTATCTTTCTCAGAGCCCCAAGTCTTATTGGAGGTCTCAGGTAAGACATTCTCTGTACTCGTAGGCACAGAGGCCATATATAGTGTTCTTCCTGAGTTTTCAAGCTATTATATTAAATACTGCCTCTATAGTGGGAGTTGACAGCCAACTTACACAGCCTCTACAAACAGGGCCTACTCCATGCAGGTTCCAGATTCTCTTCTTTACCCATAGTTTCCTAGTAATTCCAACATGTACCACACCCATTTTAGGTAGGTATCTTTTTCAAAAGCTTAACTTCTCCTTTACCTTCATCTTCCCCACAGCTCTAGTCCTCCAAACACCATCACAGTGCACTGCAAAATCATCCCCTCCTCTCCTTTCTTCTCTGGTCAATCTCATAGTTTGGAAACTCCAACTCCACCTGTGCTACCCATGCCATACCTTCAATTTTTCCTTGCATTCCCCAGTATCCTATAGCTCCCAAACATTTACAAGGGTTTAAGCTTATAATCAAATGTCTTTTAGACAATGGTTTTCTAAAACCTACACCTACACCCTACAATACTCCCATTCTCATGGTACTCAAGCCTAATGGGTCTTATTGTCTAGTACAGGACCTTAGGGTAATCAATGACGCTGTTACCCCAATTCACCCAGTGGTCCCAAACCCTTATATCATGCTCTCTCATATCCCTCCCTCCATCACTCACTTTACAGTCCTGGATCTTAAAGATGCCTTTTATTTACCATCCCCCATACTCCCTGATTGTCAGGATTCCTTTACATTTATGTAGACTGACCCACACATTTTCAGGTCTCAACAACTTGCTCACACCTGTCATATTTGTGTTACAACCTCTCTTCAAGGACTCAAACCACCCCCTTCCTTTCCTCCAAATCAATTTTGCAGACACACCCCACATCAGGACTGGAAGATAGATTTTCCACACATGCCCCATTAAAAAACACTCAAATACCTTCTTATCTTTGTCTGTACTTTTTCAGGATGGATAAAAGCCTTTCCCACAACCAGGGAGACTGCTGATATTGTTACTAAAGTCCTGTTACATGAAATCATTCCAAGGTTTGGTCTACCTCAGAGTATCTAGTCAGATAATGGTCCAGCCTTTATTTCTCAGATTTCTCAACAGTACTACAACTAAAATATGGAGTGTCCCATACATGGTCTTCCTTGTAACTTCAACATTGGTGAAGGTTGCTGGGCTGGCATCCTGGTTCCACATCACTCAAGCTAAGCAGTGTTCTCCTAACCCTAATGCCCCTTAATCTCAACATCCTGAGTGGTTATTTCATCTTCTATCTCCTGTCTCCATCTCAATAAGGCCCAACAGCCACAACAGCCCAACAGCCACTAGACCTTCAGGCTAGGTCATGTTTTGTTATTCTATTTGGTTCCTAATCCATTACATTCTATTTTTTCTTTTTAAAGTAGGACTCTGGGCACTCTTTCCTAAAGACTCCCACATCACACTTAAAATTGTCTTCATGCTGTTCTACATAACAACTCTCTTAGTTTTCTCTGCCCGTAGCTGTTTGGTTAAACATGAGACCCCTGTGGGTCTAGGCTCTTGTCTCCCTTATAGTGACACAGCCATGGCCCTCCCCATCCCTACTCTATAATTTCCCAAACATGATTCAACTGTCAGGGCTTATATTTCTTATGCTTCCTATTCTTTCCAGCTCAACCCCTACACAAGGACAAGTTCTACCTACACTTTTAACTTTTATCCTTTCAGATGGGGGAATAATTACCTCTCATAACTCCACCCCTCCCAACTCCACACTTATTTTTCAGATTCTACCTCACCATGGACCTAATGGAATGACACATTTGGGTCAAGGCCACCTTTGCTTCTACCTCTCCTGGGTCCTTAAATATGATAGTAGCACTTTGTGTTTTTAATTTCTCCAGTCTAGGATGTAAGCATTCACCAATGATTAATTCCTTATCCTGGCTGAAATGCCTGGTAACAGCTTCTTCATGGGCATTAAATGTAATCCCATCAACTTTTGTCTTAGTTACTTTTTACTCATCACTGAGACAAAATACCTGATGCACCAAGTTGGGAAAGGAAAGGTTTATTTTTTACAGTTTGTGGAGGTTTCAGTTCATACTCAGTTGGCTCCAAGGCAGGGTGGCATTGCAGGGCTGCAGTTCATGGTGGCTGCAAACAGCAAGACAGAAACAGGCAAGAGAATGAGACACACCTTCTTCCTGCCATTACATCACATTCTGGCTCCACCCCTATGTGAGTGCAGCACTGACACCATCAATCCAAGCACTATACAATGAATCAATCACAAATACATAATGTAAATGCATGAGGCCTGGGGGCCACCCACATAAACCATGACATTCCACCCTGGGCCCCCAGGACTCATGTACATCTTTTATATAAAAGATATTTAGTCCATATCTAAGAGTTGCCAAAGTCCTAACAGTTTCAGCATTGCTGAAAAGTCCAAGTCCCAAGTCTCCTCTAAGATCTATGGCAAACTCTTAACTGTAACTCCCTGTACAAATGAAATAAGGTTAAACATTTTTGAAATGCAAAGGCACAAGCTAAACAGTACCATTCTAAAAGTTACAAACAGGATAATACAAAGCATTGGAAACAAAGCAAGTCTAACATCCAGCAGGGCAAACATTAAGTCCTAGAGTTCCATGCTCAGCATTTGAAGCAATCTGATTGCAAACTCCAAAAGGTTTGGGTGATTCCATCCCCATGGCACTTCCAGGGATTTCAGCTCCTTCAGCTTCTCTCTTAAACCCTCTCTGTTCATTTTTTGCAGCTTTCCTTAGATGATACATGTTCTTGGATTTTCCAAACTTCTACAGTCTCCACTGCACCTTTGGCTTCACTCTTACATCTTTACAAATTGCCCCCTCAGGGACACTCTGCTTGGCCTCCTAGGCCATTTGCAATCGAGGTGGAAGCCATCTTACCCTCAGAATTTGTGCATTTTCTTTGCACTGAAAATCAGCACCATGTGGATGCTGCCAAGGTTTGCTGCCAATTGGAGCAGTAGCCCGAATTTTCTCTCTCTTGGCTGAAGGGGCCAATTGCCTGCATTATTGGGCTCTTTGAACCTGATTGTGAAGAAAAGCTTCTCTATGTTGCCACCATTTTGGAACCTCATGTGGCCTCCATTGCCACTCTGGAGCATAGTATTCTGCAGCTTTCTCCTCTGAGCAAATTCTTTCACTTTTGCAATTTTGAGGCTGTAAAGGGTGGGACCTGAGGCTTTCTGGGATGCCCCGAGGCCATCTTTCTTATCTCTCTGTTTCTCCTCAGCAATCAACCTCTCAACCCTGTCTTTACAATCTACAGATTTCCTTGAATTTTCCTTCCTGCCAAATTCACAAAGTTGTAAATTATCTTGTTGGGCTCTTTGCTCTTGATTTTCAACATAAAGATGGTTAAAAGCCCCCAACAATAGCCATGCCACAGCCTCAACATTCAACTGCCTTGAAATTTCCTTTTCCAGATTAATCAGCCCATTGCCCTTTGTCTCAGTCTCAGGCAAAGTCTCTGGGCATGAACAAAATGCAGATAAACTTTCTGCTAAGCCATAACACACATCATAGGAAGTCCAACAACCAATACGGTCCTTCTTCCCAGCAGAAACCTCCCAAGCCTGGTCTTTACCATGAGGCTTTCTATCAGCCTTCTGGTCTCCTGAGCTCTGACCAGAATCTCCTCTACAGAACAGCTTAAGCTGCTCCAACACTATGCATCCAGGCAACATGTCCAAACCTTTCCAAACTCTGCCCACAGGGCATTTTCAAAGCCTCTCAAAAAACATGGTCAGGTATAGTCACAGCAAAAACCCCACTCCTTGCTACCAAATTCTGTCTTAGTTACTTTTTACTCATCACTGAGACAAAATACCTGATGACAAAAGTTGGGAAAAGAAAGGTTTATTTCTTACAGTTTTTGGAGGTTTCAGTCCATATTCAGTTGGTTCCAAGAAAGGGTGGCATGGCAGGGCCACAGTTCATGGCAGCTGCCAACAAGCAGCAGAAATTGGCAAAAGAGTGAGACATACCTTCTTCCTGCCATTACATTACATCCTGGCTCCACCTCTAGGCCAGTGTAGTACTCACACCTCCAATCCAAGCACGAGACAATGAACCAATCACAAATGCATAATGCAAAGGCATGAGGCCTGGGGCCACCAACATAAACCATGACACTCCTAGACTCCAACATGATACCCCTGTCCAACAGGAAATAGTAAGAGACAGTCTTCATCCTTTTCCTAACAATGCAAAGATGGGAGTGAACGGTTCTTGCCCCAGTATAAATTACTGTGCAATTATGGCCATGGTTTGACATGGTGGAAGGCCAAAGCGGGTATGCTTAGCACTTCCTGCTTCTTCTTCAGGCCTAAATGCAACTCCCCTTCCTGTTTGCACACACAGAGAATTCCAATTGGTTCCTCACAAGTCATCAATATCTGCCCCATGTTCCACTTCTGATCAGAGGTCATATAATCCTTTGCCTCTCTGTGTCTGGTCAAAGGAGGTAGCCCAACTGCCATGGGTTGTTCTTTTCCATGTCCCCAACTCAATAAGCCTACTCATTTTGTACTTTTGGCTTCTCTACTGTGCCAGGATATTCTAATAGAAGTAACATGAATAAGAAGCTTAAGAAGAGGATCACTGTAAAAAATTACTAAAGGATTCAACACCACCAAGGCCATACATTGGTAAGGCTATAACTAAGGTTTAGTGACATGATGAGGACAAAAGCTCTTGAGGAAACCCAAGAGGAAATGGGAGGAAAAGGTGATATCACAAGAACAGGCAATATTTCCTAGAAATTTTCTTTATGTAAAAGGAGTTTTCAATAAAGGGAAAATCTGGAAGAGGAAAAGAGATGAAAGTAGTGTGTGAATGTGTGTGTGCTTGTGTTTTAGGTTAGACACACTGATAATTATTTAGTACAAATGGAAGAATTTTTATTAAAGAAAATATGATAATTTAAAGAGAAAATCCAAAGTCAGACCATAGCAAAAGAAACTTAATGCATAAGGGCAGGACTTGGCTTTAATAAAAAATAGATACAGTTAAAACTGGGAAGGAAGAAAGGCAGAATACACTGGTGACTTGCTGATACAAAAGAGAAGAAGTCATATTTTGATTGTTCTTTCTACCAGTAGAATCCATTGAAAACAATGATATTAAATTGTTGTTTGAGATGTCTAGAAACAGAAGGTGAATATTTTCATGTATTTATTTGTACTTCTCCTGAGAAGGGTCTATTCAACTCATTTTTGAAATGGGTCTTTGAATTTGAAGAGTATAATTTTTTTCAGTTCTTTAAATGTTCTAGATATTAGTCCTTTGTCTGAAGAAAGTTGGCATAAATATTTTCCCACTCTTTGAGTTGTCTCTGTTAGTGGTTTCTTTTGCAATGTAAAGCTTTTTAATAAATGAGATGCCAATTGATTCTTTGTGTTATTCCTGTGCAATCAAGATTTTCTTCATGAGGTCTTTGCCTACACCTGTATCATTCAGAGTTCTGCCTATTCTATTTTCCAGTCTCTGTTTTAGTATTTAGATGCTTGATCTGTTTTGATCTTATTTAAGTGTATGGTGGGTCTAGTTTAGGCTTTAGTGGAAATCCAGTTTTTCCAGAACTATTTATTAAAGAGGCTATCTTTATTCCTGTGTGGCTCCTTTGTTGAAAATCAGGTGTTTGAGTGCATGTGGAGTTATTTCTGCATCTTTTTGATAGATCCTCTTATCTGTTTCTTTCTTTTTGTGTGTTTTGTGTGTGTGTGTTTTCACATCACACCAGAAAGAATGTCTATTATCAAGAAATCAACCAATAACAAATGCTAGTGTATTGTAGGAAAAAAAAAAACCTTTCTCCTCTGTTGGATGGAATGTATACTGGTTTAATCACTGTGGAAATCAGTACGGATATTCCTCAAAGAACTAGGACTACAGCCTCCATTTGTCTCAGACATTACTCTGCTGAGTATATTCCCAAAAGATTAAAAGCATCATGCCACAGTGATGTATGCACACCCATGTTTATAGCAGCAATTTTTAGTAGCTAACTCTTGGCAGCAACCCAACTGCCCAACAACAAATGAGTGGATAAAAAAGATTTGTTTTTTTACATAATGGAGGGTTACTCAGCTATAAAGAAAGTAAAATTGAGACATTTATATAGCTAAATGAAATCGCTTTTTAGGACATAATCATAAGTGTAACAAATTGGGCACATATATGTAAATATTCCATTATCTCTCTGGTATAAGAAACTGAAAATATAAATAAGAACAAAAATGTATGATATATACTGTGAAATAGAAACTGTTCCAAAGCAAAAGGGAACTAGGGAGAGTGGAGGGGGAAATGAAGGAGAAGAAAAACAATGAGAAGGATAAAATGAAATCCAAGCTTTGTGAGTGGGGAGGGGAAGAGAGTTTGAAAGGAGGGGACGGGAATGGGGAAAACAAGAGGAATCAAGATATATCATGTACAGATGCAAATTCTCTATAATGAATGTGGTCATTATGAACACCTAAATTGTACCAATAAACTTTAAAAAGGAGAAGAAAAAGAGATAATGAAAGGAAAAAAGAAAGAAAAAAAGAAAGAAGAAAGAAAGAAAGAAAGAAAGAAAGAAAGAAAGAAAGAAAGAAAGAAAGAAAGAAAGAAAGAAAGAAAGAAAGAAAAGATTTAGAAACATCTATTTAGGAGATTGATTCCCATCAAGCTGCTCTATGTCACAATAATACAGAATGATTTCTTGTATCTGGGCAGAATTCCCAACACATGACTTAAAGGAGGATGGTTTTAATTTGGCACATGGTTTAAGGGCATCCAGTACATGGTCATCTAAATCTAAAGTAGAAACATTATTGCAGAAGTGTCTGGTGAAGCAAAGCTGCTCAGCTCATTGCAACAAGGAAGCAGAGCAGGGCAACAGTTCTAGAGAGGAGGAGCAAAGGACAAGACTTAAAATTCCAAAGACTTGCTTCCATATTGTATCTAGACACACCCACAGACATGCTTCACCAACCCCCAGGGTAGATCCCAAAGTAAATCAAGCTACTACTCAACTGTAACTGCCACGAACAGTATCAGACAACATCAGACACTGTCTTCCAGTTGCCACAAGGTGAAGAGCATTCTGAAGACCAGAGTGGGGAGTCAGGAGGAAGTTGTGGCTATAAGTAAGGAGGAGGTGAAAAAAGAGAAGACAGGAGGTACGTTAGACAATCTTCACCTGTTCCAACAATTTGAAAAAAGTGTCAAAATGGAACAAATCAATGTTGCTTTTTGTGGAGATACAAATATTCATAAGAAAAAATGTTTTTGAATAAAAGAAGAGATTTTTCACCTAAAAGTAGTAGTTCTTTTATTTGAATAACTCAATATGGAAAAATACCATCACCTTATGAACAAGAAATCATGAAATATATGATCCTTCAATATTATGACAGTTAATCATAACAAAATACATTCTATATAGGACAAAAGATTCACAATTTGTTAATTTGAAGCAATTGCCAAACAGTATTCAGAATAATAATAGAATTACATGCTCCTTAAGAGTATTTCAGATTATAGGAATCTAAAAGGCTTATTTGTTACTCTAAAGAGTTCTATTATTTGTTCTCTATCCTGGTTTTATTTTTCATTCCTTCTTTTTTATGGAAGGTTTTAATTCCTTTTACAGTTTTATCAGCCCATTTCTTAACTAGTTTTAAATGAGACTGAGATTCAAATCTTTGAGTAGTTTGACAATTTCCTTTTTCCTTTACACTTATAAAGCACAGAAGTTCCAATGTAAGAAATAAAAATGCAATATAAAGAAATAGAAGAAGTAGCAAATATGGAAATTCTTTAAATTAAAGGAACATTGTAATTTTCCTACATTCGCATATCATTGAATGGGGAAAGGAAGACGTATAAAAACACCCGGGCAGACAAAAACACAGCACAATTTCTCACAGAATCTTGTAGCTGTTTTCAAATTCAACTGTGCATAAATTTTCAGGACATATTCTCACAACAAATTTTGTTTCATTATTCTGAATGAAAAATGAACTTTCTATTGGAAACATCTCAAAATTTTCTAAATCAAATGTTAATAGAATATTTTTAAAGTGATTCAATACATTTTATTGGATTAAAATTCTTTTCTGACTTCCAAAAGAAAATGCCTTCTTCATTGCACATGTAAACATCTTCTACTATTTTTTGCTGAGTCACATTCATAGAGTCCAAGAGGAACATCATTGTGAACACAAGTTGTCACATGCATCCATTTGGATATCTTTGCATGAAGTGCGGTAGACATTTTCTTGCCCCACACAGTAAAGATGATATGTAAGTGAATTTTTCTTGAAGGAGATAAATTAAACAGAAGAGACAGACAAAGGAGTTATTATTCTAGTGTTCTATCCTGCTATAATCATTGCTTTCTCTCCATGTCTCTATATCCAAGTAAATTGCATAATCTGAAGACTGCTTAGGTATCTAAGAGAGCTAAGTCTATGTGAGACAAAGGATTGAAAACTCATAAAGTTGCAGCCATGGGCCTGAGTTGGTCAAACTAATCAAGACAATGTAACAGAATGTCACAAGTTTAGACTTTGGAGTCACACTGATATTCAAATACTAACTACACAAGTTAATGGATGTTTACTGTTTAAAAAGTTCTTTGATTTCTCTGATGTAAGCTATAAAATGAAGATAATAATGGCCCTACATTGAAGAATTATGAGGTTCAAAAAATAATGTATGCAAGTTGCTATGGTATAAATGCTTGTTCCTCCAAAACTCATACTAAAAAATATTTTTGGGAAATTAACAATGTCAAATATATGGCATATTGTTATCTTCTAGGTAGTTGCTCAGGTTACAAGATGTAGGCATGAAAAAATTATCAAACAATATAAGCATAAATTATTATCATCCCAGGTTCTCATTTTGAACAGTTTCTTTCCATTTTACAGTATCTCTTATACATTTTGAATCTTCTTTGATTTCCACTTCTTATTCTAGGGGGACAATTCAATGTTTAAATGTGCAAATTTAGTTGATTTCACTTATGCTTATGGTCTCAAATTGTACCCATTTCTGCATAAAACTCTCTCACTTATTCTTTATATACATATATATATATATATGGAGGTCTTTTATCCACGGTTGGCATTTGGGTTGTTTCAAAGATATAGCTGTTACAAATTGTGCTTTATAAACATGGGTGCACTTATATTGCTGTGTTATTATGTTTTTAGTTCCTCTGGGAAAATACCCAGAAGGGGAATAAGCTGGGTAGAGTGAGCCCTCCAATCCTAAATTTTGGAGGAACATTTACACTAATTCCCACAGTGGTTGTACCAGTCTACACTCCAGCAGTGGAGAAGGGTTCCTTTTTCCCAACACCCTAGCTGGCATTTGTATTGGCTGATTTCTTGATGATGGCCATTCTTTCTTAAGTGAGATGCAATCTCAGTTTTGTTTTAATTTGGATTATCTCTAATGATCAATGTTTCTGAACATTTTTTCCATGTATTTATGTGCCACTTGTATTTCTTCATCTGAAAAGTGCATATTCATCTCAAAGGACCATTTTTGGTTTGGATATTTGAATTTTGGAGACTTGATATTTATTAATTCTTTATAGCTCCAGATACAAGTCCTTTGTCACAGGAACAATTGATTAAAATTTTCCCCTTCTGTGGGTTGTCTTTTTTCCTCTGTTGGTGATTTCTTTTGATTGCAAAAGGGCTTAATAAGATGAGATACTAGTTATTGATTCTTTGCAGTATTTTCCATGCAGTCTGGGGTTTGTTCATGAATTCTCTGACTACACCTATGTCTTCAATATTTCTATTTACTTTATCTTCCAGTAGATTCAGTGCTCCTGTTTTAATATTTAGATTTAATTTTTAATATTTGACTCTCTTTGAATTTAGTTTAGTGCATGATGGTAAATGAGGATGTAGTTTAGTCTTCAGCATGTAGGAAGTCAGTATTTCCAGCACTGTTTATTGTCTTTCTTTCAGTGAGAATGTTTGGCCTCTTTGCCAAATATAAGATGGCTGAGTCTGTTTGGAGTTGTATCTACATTTCTAATCTGTTCCACTGATCCTCAGGCCTGTTTTTTTTTTTTTTTTACCAGTACCATGTTTATTTTATCACAATAATTTTGCAGTGCAATTTCAAGTCAGGGATTATGATGCCCCCTTATTTGCTTTTGTTGTCCTGGATGGCCTTTGCTATTCTAGGGCTCTTCTGGCTCCAAATGAATTTTAGGAATGTTTTCTTTAGATCTGTGAGGTATGCTAATGGTATTTTGATCAGGACTGCATTGAATCTAAGTAACAGTTTTGGGAGTATGACCATTTTAACTATGTTGGTTCTTCCAACCCATAAGTAAGGAATATCTTTACATTTCCTGATATCTTCTTGAATTTTCTTTTTCAGAGCATTGTAATTTTCAATGTACAGATTTTTTACATCCTTTGCTATATTGATTTCTAAGTATTTCATTTTTTTGATGCTATTGTAAAAGTTGTTGTTCCTTTAATTTCTCTCTCAGTGAGTTTTTTTGTGTACAGGAATGTTGTTGATTTTTGAGTGCTGACTTTATATCCTGCTACATTACTGGATTTGATTTTTAAAACTACAAGTCTTTTGGTGGATGGAGTTTTTGGGATCTTCTATGTAGAGTATTACCTCATCTGTGAATAATGATAATTTAACTTATTTCTTTTGTATTTTTGTTCCTTTTATTTCTCTATTTTGCCTAACTGCTTTGGCTAATGTTTCCAGAACTATATTGAATATGGGTGGTGATAGTGGACATCCATGTCTTGTTACTGATTTTAGAATGAAAGCTTGATGTTTTTGTCCATTTAGTATGATGTTGGTTGTTGGTTTGTCATTGATTGCTTTTATCAGATTGAAGTAAGTGCAATCTATTCCAATTTCCTATAAGGTTTTTTTTTTATCATGAATGAGTTGGGCTTTAGCAAAAGCTTTTTTTGTATCTATTATGATATTCATGTGATTTTTGACTTTGGCTCTGATTATGTGCTGTATTACATTTATTGATTTGTGTATATAGAACCATCCTTGCATGCCTGAGATGAATCCCATTTGGTCATGGTTTGGTTTATGATCTTCCTGATGATTTGTTGCATTCTCTTTTTACTACTTTATTGAAGATTTTTGAATCTATGTACATTAAGGACATTGGCCTATAATTCTCTTTTGGGTTGAGTCTTTTTCTAGTTTTGGTATCATGAATGGGTTAGGAAGGATTGCTTTCTTTCAATTGAATTAAGCAGTTTGAGGAGTATTGACATTAAATCTTCTTTAATTTGTTGTAGAATTCAGTGGCTAATCGATCAGGACCTGGGTTTTTCTTTGTCAGTAGGTTTTAGTTACATTTTCAATTTCATTAACAGATATTGGATTACTCATAATTTTTATATCTACTTGATTCACCTTTGGTAATTCATATTTCTAGGAATCTGTTTCTTTTGTGTATCCCCCCTGTTTGAGCAAAAATGCAAAGATTCTCAAAGTTGGTACTATGATCTTCTGAATTTACACAGGATCTGTAGTGATTTCACCCATTTCATTCCTTGTTGCATGAATTTGATTCTTTTCTTTCCTTATTTTGATAGGTTGGCTAGGTGTTTATCAATTTTATTTTTTCTTTCAAAGAACCAACTCTTCAGTTCATTAAATCTTTGTATTATTTTTAGTCTCAATTGTGCTAATTTCTGCTCTGATTTTTATAATTTCCTTGTTGTATCGGGTTTGGGCTTGACTTGCTCTTCTTTTTCTAGAAGTCTCAAGTGCAGTGCTAGATTGTGTTCATACTGTCTTACTCACATAAGAATTCACTGGTATAAATTTCTTTCTGAAGACGCCTTTCATTGCATCCCATAATTTTGGTATGCTGTATCTGCATTTTTGTTTGATTGTAGCTATTATTTAATTTATTCTTTAGTTTCATCCATTCCTCATTTATTGTTTATGGGGTGTTATTTAATTTCCATAGGTTTACAGAATTTTTATGATTTCTTTTGCCATTAATTTCCAATTTCATTGAATGGTGATCAGATAATATGTGTGGAATGATTTCAATTTTTTGCATTAATTTAAGCATGTTCTATGGGCTAGTATATGGTTTATTTTAGAGAACAATCCATGTGCAGCTGAGAAGAATATGTATTCTGTTATTGTTGGGAGGAAGGCTGTAAATTTCTGCTAAGTCTATTTGTTTGCAGATTTAGTTCAGTTCTGTTATTTCTTTGCTGGTTTTTTTTTTTTTTTTGGCTAGTTAATCTATCTCTTTGTTACAATAGGATAGTAAGGTCTCATTATAATTTAGTTATTGCTTGATTTTTCATGTATGTTAATATTTTCCTTATATAGTTGGGTACTCCCATATGTGATGAAGATATATTTCTAATTGTTTTCTCTTTGTCTTGAATTTTCCTCCTAACAAGTATGTATTGACCTTCTTTATCTCTTTTCACCATCATTCTTGATTTGAATTTCCATTGTTTGTCAATGTAATAGCTCTCCATATTTTTTTTTCTGATTTCTGGTTGCATGGAGCATTGTTTTATACTCTTTGACTTTCAATCTATGAGTTTCTTTTTTGAGTAAAATGAGTTTCTTGTAGATAATATATTGTTAAATCTCATTTCTTCACCCATTCTGCCAATCTGTTTCTTTCATTTGATGAATTGCGACTATTTACATTGATGATTAATAACTGATATGTATTGGTTTCTCTTTGTTATTTTCCCATTGTTGGCTTCCTGCTTTTTCTCTCTGTTTAATTTCTTGCCCTGACTGAGGGTTTCTTTCTGTTGTTTTTCTTAGAATTCTGATTATTTTTATCTCTGTTGGCTTGGTGGTTACTAATTTCTTCAACTGTTCTTTGTCATGGAAGTATCTTTTTTCTCCATTAATTTTGAAAGATAGTTTCTCAGGGTACATTCATCTGGGTTGGAAGTTGTTTTCTGTCAAGACTTGAAATATTTCCCTCCAAAATCTTTTTGACTTGAGGGTTTGTGTTGAGAAGTCTCCTGTGATTCCAATGGACTTTCCTTTTTCTTTTCTCTAATGCTTTTAATATTATGCTCTTGTGCTGAATTTCTGGGCTTATGCTTATTATATGTCTGGGTGTAGATTTATTTAGGTTGTAGCTAATTGGGGTTCTATATGCCTCACTTATCTGCATATCAGGATCTTTTCCCATTCTCAGAAATTTTTGTGCTATTACTTGTGCAAATAGTTTCTTATATTATTTGTATTGACTCCTGATTTTTCACAGACACCAATTATTCTTATATTGTTTTGCTTTGAATTATCTTGCAGCTGTTGAATTGTCATTTCCTGATCTTTTGTTACTTTTAAGAGATCCATCCTTTTATGATCAGTAGGCAAAATCCTGTCTATAAAGTGTGAGAGTCTGTCATCATTTTTGTAAGTGGTTTTTCCAACTTTCAATGAAATTTTTGATTTATTGGATATCTCTTTAAATATGTTTCATGCATTCTTTCCTATATTGATCATTCATTGTTTACAACCTCTTCTTATCCTCATCTACTTTTTTAAAAATCTGTTTTTGGTCTGCATTTGCTGATCAGTTCCTTTATATAGGCTGACAGTTCTTTTCTTATCTGAGAGATTATTTCTGGTCTGATTTACTCTAAAAGCCAATGGATTTGTTCCTTTACTTTGGTTGCTACCATTTCAGAAATTTCAAGTATGTGTCTTCTTTGAGTATTTTCTTCTTCCTCATTTTTTTCCTGGACTTATTATGAGTGGGGTGAAAGTCTCAGGTTTTATTTTGCTTCTATGTTTGTCATTTGCTGTTCCAAATGTTTTTATGTTGTTTTCTGTGTTGATTCTTGTTTTTGTAGTAGGTAGCTATAACACTGGTATCAAGTTCTCTCTAGAAAAATTATGTACCTCAGAAATGTCTTCTGCATATAGTAAGTTCTTGGCTTGCGTCTATTCCAAGATTCTACCTTCCCGTTAATTAAGAGTAAGATGTTGGTGTGTTTGGCTCAACTTACAGTTCTCTGGTGCTGGATTGTGTTTATGTTATTACTCCGGGACTTTCCAGTATTGTTAAAGAATAGAACAACTTATTACAACAGATATGACATCTTAGCTAAAGTAGTAAATTAGCAATAACAATTGCATCAAGCACAGATTAGAAACTAAGAAACTGTGGAAACTTAGAAACTAAGAAACTAATTAACTTTGTGCCTTACACCATAGGGGAAAAATATACAATTATACAACAGAAATTATTATAAATTGGTAGCTTGTATTCAAAGTGCTTCCCCTTGATTTACTAGCTTTACTTTGTGATGGAGAGATTTAAAAAGTACAGAGGATAAGACAAAGATAACTGAAAAGAAAGTAGAAGAAAATTTGGGAGACAAAGGATGACCATGCAAACCTTTTTGAGGCTAAAGGAGATGGCAGAGGAGAAAGAATGAGGGAATGAGCAAGGGATTATCTGAACTTCATTTCTGGGTTTGGAGGATGGTATTAGTTTTCTGTTGCTGGAGTTTTCAGCCATTTAGAAAAGAGGTTTAAAAAAAATAAAAGAGAGAAGAAAAAACAGTATAAAACAAAAGAAAAAAGGGAATAAAAAGAAGAAAAAATAGGGAACTGGGGCAGCCTCAACTGCCTTCTTCTATTCTGAGAAGGGCAATTCTCTAGGCCTTCTCGTGTGGCTCACTTGAGCCACAGCCGGGGCAATGTCAGTGGGAGGAGCACATGCTGTTCACCTGGGTCTTCATGGAGTCAGAGATGGTAATGGCAGGGGCCCACACTGTACAGCTACAGAGATGGTGCTGGGAGGGCAACTCATATTAAAATTATTTGCCATTGCAATAGCAGAAGGAGGTGAATTCTTTATAAGGTGTTTAGACTACGAGGGCTCCTTTCATGAAATGACTTGGTATTGGTACAAAACAATGAGTTCAGCCTCCTCTTGTCCTCTGTTGCCTCTTCCCTTCCACCATGGGGTAATGAGGCAAACAGGCCCTCACTTGGAACTGGCTCCTCAGTCTTTACTTCCCAACCTACAGACTTTAAGAAAATTAATTTCTGCTTATTATAAATTACTTAGGATACGATATTTTGCTACAGTAGAATAAAACAGACTATGACAAAATCAGTTAGCCTGTAAGGCAAATGTTCCATTAGCCTAGCATTTCAGTTAATACTCAAAGGGAGAGCTTTATCATAGGGAAACAAATTTAAATATGATGGATCTGAGTAACTTGCTGAAAGGACAAAGCCAGTCATTGCCAGAGACAAAAAATCTAAATCTGGACAGTCTGGCTGTGAAAACTATCCTCTTAACCACTACACTATCCTTACTTTCATAGCCATTTGTTTTGGAAAATCTATTGAAATGAAAATTAACACTGTAAATAGAAATAGTGACTGTTCAGAGGACATAATAACAATGATATGAGACAAAAGTCACAATTGGGACCTAAACCAAAAATATAAAAATATTTGTTGCTCTGATTGTCATAGAAACACAAAGGTAAACATCAAGCAGTAAATAATGTCTCCCACCCAAATTCATGTGTTTCACACTTAACGTGTAATAGTATTGAAAGAAAGACTTTTAAGAGATTATTAGGGTTGTGCAATTATTGAGTAGGCCTCCTGATTCTAAAAATGAGTCAGCTCTCCTGTATCAGTCAGTGTTTACTAGAGAACTAGATATAATCCAATATATACTAATATATAAGAATTTTCAAGATTTTCTTATGATGACCACCCTCAAAGAGTCAGATAAGGAAGAGTGCAGAGGATCTGTCTGCACACTGAGACCAAAGGATCCAGGAGAAGATCTGTAGCTCACTGTAGTGTCCCATGTGAATCCACATCAGGAGGCTGATGGGTCTTAAATGGAAACCAGATGATGCTATCTTAGGTGCAGTCAAAGACTATCACTCCTCCTAAGCCACAGAAGCAGACTCATCCTTCTTCATTTCTCCTCTGTACTATCCATGCAACAAGTCACCCTAGGGCTGCTCTTTCACTCCCTAAGGTGTGTAATTGCTGAGTCAATTTAGTTGAGCTTCTCTTACCCATACTGACAAAATCAATTAACCGTACCCCATACCTTTCTCTTCTCCCCATTCCTTATGCTTTCTTACCCTTTCAACTTCCATCATAGGAAGATACAGAAAAAAGGTCCACACTAGATATAAGCCCCTCAATCTTGGACCTCTGTGCTGTGAAAACTATAAAAAATACTTCTGTGTTTTTTATACATTACCCAGTTGCAGGAATTCTGCTACACAATAATGCAAAGGAGACTAAGACCATAGGCTGAGTTCTAGAAAATATTGAAAGAAGCTAAGGGAGACTGTCTGGTATCCAATGTACAGAGACTGAAACTTCAAAATACGTGTAGAGACACAAGTAATGATGATGCCTTTGTGTCCTAAACCCTAAGTCTAATTGGTGAGGAAATTAATTAATACATGTAAGAATCACAAAACTCAGAGAAATTATGACAAAGAGTAGCTCCATCTATTCCATCTAACAGGACACTATTTTCAGGCTGACCAGTTTTGTTGAAACCACCCCTGCAATCAGCAGAAGATCTTAGAATCTATTTTCATTCATGAGAATTTGATGATAGCTACACAGAGTATTAGTCTGGATATGCTTCATTGATTTTGGTTGACAGAAACATGACTCATGACTCCAGATGAGACACAAGAGAGTACACTGATCCGAGGCTTCAATTTCCTAAATTTCTCAGTGCCTGAATCCTCTTTCACAATCTCCACCTCCTCTTCTTAAACTTAGCAATAGCTGACAATTGTGAAGTTACAAATAAACTTACTTGTATCATGATTCTAATCTCTCAGTTACCTTCAACAAATTATAGAATATATGACGAAACAATCCTAGAATCTGTTTATATCTAATTTCCCTCATATTGTCAAATACTGTAGATATTCTGATTAACTTGCAGAGGTTAGAAAAGCACAAAATCAAATTGGATATCTTCATTCAGTTTATATTTATAGTTAAGATATTCCTCCCCTCTTTTCTTTTGTGTCTTCTTCTCCTCTTCTTCTTTCTGTTACTCAGCTGGACAATACTTGTGAAAACCAGCAGCCTATTTACACTTATTTCTTTGTAGAGCAAACCATCTGTAGGCAGTCAGCACCCAAACTAGGGACAGCTCCTTTCCCTGGGGCTTCTCAGCTGGTTCCCAGTTGTGGTTCTGTTTGTAGTGCTGACCTTAGTTTCTCCAGTATCCCACTCTCACACTCTCACTGTGGCTTTTAATGTCAGAGTCAAGCTAAACCACTAAATTTATCTGCTGTAACATATTCGAAGTGTTCTAGGTCTAGAATTAGACAAATGGAGAGAAGATTCACAGGAAGCATCTCTGTTCACTGTACTGTCTTAAATCAGCATTCGTGAATCTAAGATCATTTGCAGGCATTTATTATTCTACAGGTCTCAGGTAGATGCTTTGGTTCACTTGGATCATGGAGCAAGGTAGGTAAGGAATAAAAACCTCCACTTTAGTATTTCAGAATCCATCCTGATTTGTGTTGAACTTGCTAAGCTGGATTCTTTAAATATCTTTCTTCTCAGGGGACTTGACAAGTTCTATTGATGCTTGCCCAGATTTTTGAGAAGTACCATTGTGATTAGATGTACCTCATCACTAAATTTGTCCACCTTGACTTGATAGATCAGTGGTGAAATATGTTCTAGAAAACGTTGGGAGAGTCTTGTGAGCTGCAGTGGCTCCCATAAACGGAGCAATACTTCTCTTTTCAGGCATTTTCACAGAAGCATCATAACTATAGCTGGACAAGATATGACATATTCATGAGTAGGTTTCTTTGATGAGAAATCAGTTGCTTATTACAAGGTGTGGAGCATACAAAACCATGGTTGTGACTCTAGTTTTTTATTTTTAAAAAGTCCTACATATTTTCAGGAAACATGTGCTTATAAAAAGTAGTTTATTCTTCATGAAGTGAACTAATTATCTTAATGTACCGAACAACTCGTATATGTCAAAATTAATAGAAGAAATACTTTTGTATGCTTTTGTAACTCCTTCTGGTTCCAGTATGAAGCCTCACTCTGGATATGATAAAAAAGAAAAGAAAAAATGTATGGAAATCTAGTCTGTGGGAACTTACTGCAGAGAAGATCTTAGAGTGAGATGAATACATATAGTCAGTGTATATACATCAAACAATATTCTGCCAAATTTGACTTCTGTTTGACATTCATGTAAACCTCAGTAAGGGCATGGATTTAGAGTTAAGTAATATAACTAAAGCTGCAACTGAATTCCACAAGATCAAGATTAGCTTCTAAAATCTGATAGGGCTAAGAACTTCCTGAAAATCACAAATGAATATCAAGGGCTTGTCATTCAACTATGCTGCAACACTAGCTTCATAACAAGCATCTACAAAACAGTGAAGTGATAACAAATGGTTATTAAACTCATACAATGCAGGTATAATAAAGGTTAGCCAATCTAGACTGAACTTGGATGGATGATTCTCTTTCATACAACTCTCAACGTTCTTCTAATACTCACTTACTATCCTAGGAATATTATTCTTTGTAGATAAGGTAAAATAGCAAAAGAAAAAATGTATACTCAAAAAATCTTTAGAGCCTAAATTCGTATCTGACACACTAGGTTTGAGCTTAATTCATGTCCAAATGAAACTCTGTTACCAATCACAAAGTCAAAGGATGGTGAGATAAACTGAAACTTTTAATAGGAGAAACTGAATAGTCATGAAAAGAAATTAATGAAAGTGAATTGTGTGCTTTGAATTAAGGAAAGTGAATAAGTGAATTAAGGAAAGTGAATTGTGTACTTCCAAAGGAGCAATTAATAAGTTGATCAGTTGACCATCGTATCCATTGGAGTTCTACATATGAAGATAACTAGCAGATCTGTCATCCAGGTCGAGGCTACTTCTGCAAAGTGTCATCCCTTCGTAAGATAAGTGAGTTTGTTACTACTGATTCTAGAAGTATGAATTAAAGCTTCTCTTGTCAGAGCGTACCTTCTGAAACAGCTCTACAATAGTAAAACTAATGTTTGTCCTCCCTCTAAAACATTTTTTCAGTTCACTTAGCATATTGGTAATAATTGAGAACAAGTAAAAATAATCAAAGCACTTTACAAATCATTTATTATTTGGACACAGAATGGTACTCACTAGTTATTGTATAATAATAACATGGGGGAAGGAATAATAACTTCTCTCAACCTTTGCCAAAATTTAATGATCTGACTATCTGGATAGTCAGCATAATGATCTGACTATCTGGATAGCATGAAATTTGAAATTTCTCTTCAGAGATTTCCAAATGCACTAAACTCTCTTGCTAGTAATTGTAAAAATGATTGTGCTATAACTACCATGTAATAAATTACCATTGTAGATCTATTGGCTACTTAATAATTGCTATAAAGTTAGAATAGATGCAGTAAGATTTTAGCAACTGTGTCATTGAATTCTGAATAAGATCTGAGTCTATTTATAGTTTTTATCCATTGATAATAAATTTTTTAGAATCAGAGAAATTAAGGCACTGTCTTTTTATTTGATTTTTGGATCATATTTTCAAGACCGTCATGTGTCTTCACAAACTTTCTTATTTGTTTTTCTTCTTCAGATATTTTGCTGATTTATTTTATCTCAGAATATTTAACCAAGTAAAATAAGCAGCTGTTCCCAGTTAATATCTTCAGATTAAATCAGTGCGCACACTGCAAACTTCTCTTCTTTGGATGCTTCTTTTTAAAGTTAGCAATATGTGCACAGCTTTGAGACTTGTATCCCATTCTCCTCAACATTCTCCAAACCAAGGAGTTTCAAGAAGACCATGTAAGTCTTCTATTTGGAAAAGTGAACGTATTTTTCAGATTACATACACCATTAATGGTAAGTAACATGCACAATACATTTGTTGCCTAGATTATCAATGACTATTATTACTTAAATGTATTTTCCTAAGGAGGATTGCCATGAATTTGGGGCTGATCTGGGCTACATAGCAAGTTCAAGACTACCCTGGACTACATAGGGAGAGCCTGTGTCCAAAAACAAAACAAAAAACCAAAAAATATATATCCAACCACCCACACAATCATAATCTTATAAGGCCTATAGTAAATAAGCATACTTATACATCATTAGATAAAGTTTTGGTCACTAGACAACCCTTCTAATTTTTCTTAATAAAATATGTGATTTAGCATCCAGGAAAAGAAGTAATGCTTCAAAAGACTCTGCTTCTAAAATGATAGCTTAACAAGTGTAAATTGCTCCTATAGGAAAACTACATGAGGGTTTTTCCAATATTTTAATGCCTTCTAAATAAAGGACATAGGCTACCTAAAGTTTCTGTGGAGAGGAAATGATTATACAACCATTGGTCACAGTTATAACATGAACCTATCACTCCAAGTAACTATTTCCTAAATCAGTGGTTTCCAAACTTTTTTGATCACACAATTTCCTCTGAAAATGTCTTTCAGACATTAGATTTACTCTTAGTAACTCAGATTTACTCTTAGTTTGCCATGTTTTGTATTTCTGATACTTGTATAAATAGTATTTTCCTTTTTTGTTAGACATTGAGTTTTATGACAGAATTTTTCAGCATCAATATAAGAATATTACTGCTTTTGTGGAGAATAATATTGATTATTCTCAAATACTTCACTAAAACTTTGCACTCTTAGGCTAAACACAATTTAGATATGATGCATTGTTCTTTTATATATTGATAGATTGGTTTTTTCATATTTTGTTCAAAACTATGATATCTATGTTCCTGAACAACATTCAGCAGTAATTTCCCTTTCATGTCATATCCATGAGATTACACCTATCTCATAAAATGAGTTAAGAAAATTTTCCTCTCTTACTGTTTCCAAATATTTTCTGTTAATTTACAATTTTTCATTCTTTGAATGTTTTTTTAAACTCTGTGGTAAAAAACCAGTGTGCAGTTAGGGAAATAGCTTCAATTTCCTCAATAATCATGACTTTTCATGTGTTGTATTTCTTCTTAAATCAGTTTTAAGAAGTTACATTTCTCTATCAAGTTATCCATTTCATAAAAAGTTTCAAAGTAGTTGGTATGGAAATTACTGACAGTTGTAATGCCTTTTACATTTCTCATAGTGCCTTTTGGGGAGCTCTTTTTTATTGATTTATCAGCTTATTAGTCTTTCCAAATGGCCAAATTTTATGTTTATCCTGTATATTATATTTTTACTTCCTGTTCAACTAATTTCTATTCATATATTTTTTATTTCCTTCTTTCAAAATTTTTTCATTTTACTTCTCTATTCTTTTTTTATCCTCTTAAAATGGATTTATTGCTCATTAAATTTGTCTTTGTTTTGTTTTCTGTAACAGTTAAAATCTAGAATTTCCAATTGATAATTCCTCTGCTTCTTTTAGGATTTGATAACAGCATTTTCATTTCTAAACTACTCTAAATAGTATCCTATTTCATTACAAGTCTTATATTTGACACAAGGTTTACTCTGAAATATATTTTGTCATTTCTTGATATGTGGAATCTTTGTGTTGTTTTAATTTACATCTCTTGAATGATCAATTATGCTGAACACTTGTTCATGTATTTGCCATTTGTATTTCTTCATCTGAGAAGGATGTGGTAGTCTCAGATGTCTATTTTTGGACTGGACCTTTGAATTCGAGGGGTCTGAATTTTTAAATTCTTTTTATGTTCTAGATAGAAGTCCTTTTCTGAGGGATCATTTGTTATAATTTTTTCCACTCTGTGAATTGTGTTTTCACTCTGCTGGTGATTTCTTTTGTTGTGAAAAAGCTTTGCAATAAGGTTAGATTCCATTTGTTGATTCTTTGTAATGTTTCCATGGCAGTCTAGATTTTGTTCATGAAGTCTCTGCCTAAACCTTTATCTTCTAGATTTCTGCCTAAACCTTTATCTTCTAGATTTCTGCCTATTTTGTGTTCCAGTAAATTTAGTGTTTTTGTTTTAATATTTAGATCTTTGATCCATTTTACTTTAATTTAGTGCATGGTAACAGACATGTTTAATCTTCAGCATGTACAAAGTCAATGTTTTTGGCACTGTTTATTATATAGACTATTTTTCTTCCAGTGAACATGTTTAGTCACTTTGTCAAAGATAGTGATTGTGTTTGTAGTTCTGTCTACATCTTCTCTTCTGTTCCACTGATCCTCAGGCCTGTTTTTTGTTTTGTTTTGTTTTTACCAAAACCATGCTGATTTTATCACAGTAGCTTTGTAGTATAATTTCAGGTCCCGGATTATGATGCCCCCTGACTTGCCTTTGTTGCCCAGAACTGCTTTGGCTATGCTAGGTCTCCTGATTCTAAATGAATTTCTGGGATGTTTTCTCTAGATCTATGAGATAGGAAGAACTAACATAGTGAAAATGGTCATACTGCCAAAACTGCTACACAGATTGAATGTCGAATCAAAATTCCGTAAGCATGGAGCTGGGGATATAGTTCAGTGGCAGAGTGTCTGCCTGGAAAGTATGAGATCCTGAGTTTGATTCCAAGTACAAAAAACAAAAACAAAAGCCAAACAAAACCCATAAACATACATCACAGATCTAATAGTATAATTTTTAGAAAGTGTCTCAATCATGATTTTTTGATGGTAAACTAAGTTTAGACTTTCTTAAAAATATTGTTATTTTGTTTTTTCTTTTATCAGGTAGTTTTACCAAGTTAAAAATTTGTAATGGGCAGTTATTATCTCAGCATTGGAATATACCATTTCACTGGCTCTAATGTACCTTACTGCTAACAGGACATTACCTTGTAGGTAGCCAGTATATTCCTTCTAATATTTTAGATACTTGCTTTGGCAGTTTTGTAGTTCCAAGGTAATTTTTTTTATTTTAAAGAGGGTAAAACTAAACATAACAAAACTGAACAAAGCAGATCAGAAGAAAACAATGTAAGTGACACAGATTTCAAAGCAAGACAACAGGAGATCTACAATGGCTACCCTAATGTCTCTTGTTTTCTTCTAAGTAGTTGTCTATATCTTCACACATAATGAATTCATGGAAAACAAAATATTATTAAACTTATCAGAAAAGAGTGATGAAGGCATTATTGGTCTTCAAAACCAGACAGTAGGAAAATCAACAATGGCTAACATAGTGTCTCTAGTTCTCTTCAAAATAGCTGTCCATACCTTCATGTATGTTGAAATTAAACAATACAAAACAGACTAAAACCACTCTGAACAAATAATAATAGCATTACTGTGTTTCACAGCATGACAATATGGAATCAGTAATGGATATCATACTGTCTCTTTTTCTTCAAAGTAGCTGTTCATTTCATCATGCATAATATAATCGATTCTCATAAATTGTTTAGGAGAAAACAAATTACTAGAAAAACATGAAACAAAAAAGACAAATAAGTAACACTATCAAAAAGCCCAAAACAATGACAATACAGGTAGGAGCATAGCTAGGGTTGTTATGTTACATAATGACCTTCAAGAGTGTCTCAGATCAGACAGTAACATGCAAAATTGTTCCAATCTTATGAATGTTAACTGCTTTGTTCCAAGAACTTATAGAATTTGTAGTATAATCATCTTAGCTATCCTAAGTGTGTTTATACGATTTTAGATATTTTTTCTTTTCCATTTCTTTTTCTTTTTCCTCCTTTTCCCTGAGATATTATTTTTTCCTTTTGAGCAGATTCTTATCCTTTCACTGTATTTATTGGGATTTTATATCTTATGAACTTTTACCATTTCTTACACTAGGGAGACTATATGATATTTACACATGTGAGTTTGATTTATTTCACTTAAAAGTATGGTCTCAATTTGCATGCATTAATTTATAAATATCTCAATGTGATCAATCTTCATGGGTGGGTAGTACTCCATTGTATAAAAATACCACATCTTTTTTAATCCATTCCTCAGATGATAGGCATTTAGGATATTTACAAGATCTGGATATTAAAAATTGTGCTGCTATAAACATGGATGCACATATATCACTGTGATATGATGTTTTCAGTTCTCCTAAGAATATGCCCAGAAGTGGAATACCTGGATCAAGTGGGACTTCCAATCTCAGCTTTTGGAGGAACTTCAAAACTGACCTCCAAAGTGATTGCACCAGTCTACACTCCCATCAACAGTGCAGGAGCATTCCTTTTCCCCCACTGCCTCTCCAGCATTTGTTGCTGGTAGTTTTCTTGATCCTGGTCATTCTTTCTGGAATGAGATGGAATCTCAGTGTGGTTTTAATTTGCATTTCTCTAGTGACTAATGACGATGAACATTTTCTCATGTATTTATTTGCCATTTGTATTTCTTCATCTGAGAAGTGTGTATTCATCTCAGATGCCCATTTTTGGATTGGGTCTTTGAATTTTGGGGGTCTGATTTTTTAAATTCTTTATATGTATTAGATAGAAGTCCTTTGTCTGAGGGACAGTTCACTAAGATTTTTTCCCAGTTTGTGAGTTTTCTTTTCACTATGCTGGACATTTCTTTTGACATGAAGAAAGCTTTTAATAAGATGTAATCCCAGTTACTGATTCTGGGAAGTACTTCCTGTGCAATTTGAGTCCTGTTCATGAATTCTCTACCTACCCCTATGTCTTCAAGATTTTTACCTAATTTGTCTTCCAACAGATTTAGTGTTTCTGTTTTAATAATCAGATCTTTTATCCATTTAGATTTTAGTTTAGTACATGGTGATAGGCATGGGTCTAGCTTTAGTTTTCAGCATATGGAAAGGCAGTTTTTCCAGCACTATTTATTAAAGAGACTGTCATTCTTACAGTGAACCTGTTTGGTCCCTTTATCAAAGATAAGGTGGTTGAGTGTGTTGGTAGTTGGGGTTGTATCTTCCAGTCTATTCCATTGATCTTCAGATCTGTTTGTAGTATAACTTCAAGTCAGGGATTGTGATGCCTCCTGACTTGCCTTTGTTGCTTAGAATTTCCTTTGCTATTCTAGATCTCTTCTGGTTCCAAATGAATTTTAGGAATGATTTCCCCAGATCTGTGAGGTATGAAAGTGGTATTTTGATTGGGATTGCATTAAATCTATATAATGATTTTGGGAGAATGGCCATTTTCACAATATTTGTTCTGCCTATCCATGACCAAGGGATGTCTTTCCATTTTCTGAGGTCCTTTTTCACTTTTTCAGGGTATTATAATTTTCTCTGAATAGATCTTTTGCTTCTTTTGTTGGATTGATTCCTAAGTATTTCATTTTTTTAGATGGTGTTGTGAAGGGTGTGATTTCTCTTATTTCTGTCTCAGTGATTTTGTTGTTTGTGTATAGGAATACTATTGATTTTTAAGTATTAGCTTTGTATCCAGCTACATTACTGAATTTATTTATTATATCTAGGAGTCTTTCAATGGAGTTTTGGGGGTCTTCTATGTAGAATATCGTATCATCTGCAAATAATGATAATTTAATTTCCTCTTTTCTTATCCTTACTCCTTTTATTTATCTCTCTTGTCTTATTTCTCTGGCTAGTATTTACAGCACTGTATTGAATAGGAGTGGTGATAATGGACATCTTTGTCTTGTTCCTGATTTTAGGGTAAAGGCTTTCAGTTTTTGGACATTTAGTGTGATGCTGGCTGTTGGTTTGTTATGGATGGCTTTTACCATATTGAGGTAAAGATCATCTATTCTAATTTTCCGTGAGGTTCTTATCATGAATAAGTGTTGAACCTTATCCAAAGCTTTTTGTGCATCTATAGAAATGATCATGTCATTCTTAATTTTGGCTCTATTGATATGGTGGGTTACATTTATTGATTTGTGTATGTTGACTCATCCCTGCATTCCTGGGATGAATCCCACTTGGTTGTAGTGTATAATCTTCTCTACGATTTGCTGCATTCTGTTTGCCAATATTTTATCAAGAATTTTTGAATCTACGTTCATTAGGAAGATTGGCATGTAGTTCTCTTTTTTGGTTGGGTCTATATTTGCTTCCAGGAATGAGTTAGGAAGAATTGTTTCCTTCTCAATTTCATTGAAGAGTTTGAGGAGTGTTGGCATTAAGTCTTCTTTGAATTTCTTATAAAATTCCACAGTGAATCCATTTGGACCTGGGCTTTTGTTTGTTGGCAAGATTTTAATTCCATTTTCAATTTTGTTAATTGAAATTGGGTTATTCAGCAGATTTACATCTTCTGACCCAGATTTGGTAATTCATGATTCTAGGAATCTATCCATTTCTTCTGTGTTATCAGGCCTACGAGAGTAGATGTTTTCAAAATAAGTACTGATGATCTTCTGTATTTCCATAAGGCCAGTAGTGATTTCACCTTTATCATTCCTTACTGCATGAATTTGAGTTTTTTTCTTTCCTTTTTTTTAAAAATAAGGTTGACTAGGGGCTCATCAATTTTATTTATTCTTTCAAAGAACCAGTTATTTAATTCATTGATTCTTTGTATTGTTTTCTTAGTCACTATTGCATTGATTTCTGTTGTGATCTTTATAATTTCCTCCATTTTTCTGGCTTTGGGCCTGACTTGCTTTTTTCTTTTTCTTGAGGTGTAGCATCAGGTTGTTTATTTGTGTTCTTTCTGTTTTCCTGATGTGGGAATTCACTACAATAAATTTTCCTATGAGTACTGCTATCATTGCATCTCACAGGTTCCAGTAAGTTGTATTTGTATTTTCATTTGCTTGTATATTGCTTAATTTCTTCTTTAATTTCTGTGACCCATGGATTGCTCAGGAGTGTATTATTAAATTTCTATACGTTTGTGGGGTTTTTGCATTTCTTTTGTCATTAATTTCTAGTTTCATGTCACTATGATCTGATAATATGCATGGGATAATTTCAACTTTTTGCATTTACTTAAGAATGTTCTGTGGCCTAGTATATGGCCTACATTAGAGAATTTTCCACATGCTACTGAGAAGAACGTATATTCTGATGTTGTTGGGTGGAATACTCTGTGTATGTCCACCAAGTCCATTTGTTCACAATTGTGATTCAGTTCTGTTGTTTCTTTGCTGATTTTCTGTTTAGTTGATCTGTCCCATTGTGTCATGTTAAATTCTCCTGCTATAATTTTGTTATTACTCATTTGATTTTTCATTTCTGTTAATATTTGTTTTGTATAGCTGCATGCTCCCTAATTTGGTGCATAGATATTTAAGATTATTATCTCTTCCTCTTGAAGTTTTCCCCTAACTAATATGTGTGACCTTATTTATCTCTTTTGATGATTTTTGGTTTAAAGTCCACATTGTCTGCAAACAGAATATCTACCCCTGCTTGTTTGGGGGGGAGGGGTCCTGTTGCATGAACTATTGTTTTCCATCCTTTGACTTTCAGTCTATGAGTTTCTTTTTGGATTAGAAGGGTTTCTTGTAGACAGCATATGGTTGGATGTTGTTTCTTGATCCATTCTGCCAGTATGCTTCTTTTAATTGGTGAATTGAGGTCATTTACATTAATAGTTATAACTGATACTGATTTATTTTTCACATGTTATCTTTCTGCTGTTGATTATTTACCTTTCCACTCTGTTTAATTGTTTGTCTTGCTTAGTGGTTTTTTCTTATGTCTTTCTAGAATGTCTTTCAGTATTCTTTTCAGGGTTAGTTTGTTGGTCATAAAGCTCTTCATCTGTTGTTTGTTGTGGAAGTATCTTATTTCTCCATCCATTTTGAAGGACAGTTTTGCAGGGTACATATCTGGGTTGGAAATCATCTGAAATACTTTACTCCATGCTCTTCTTGACTTCATTGTTTGTGTTGTGATCTGTCTCTTCTAACAGCTTTTAATAGTCTGTTTTTATGTTGGATTTCTGGGATGTTGATTATTATATGTCTAGGTGTAGTTTTATTTTGATTATGGCTATTTGGATTTCTATATGCTTCACTGAGCTATATGTCAGTCTCTATTCTCATGTTTGGGAAATTTTCAGCTATTACTTCTGTAAATAGTCTCTTGATATCATTTGTATTGTTACCTTCTTTTTCATTTATACCTATGATTCTTATGTTGTTTTTCTGTGCAATCATCTTACAGCTGTTGAATTGTTATTTACTGATTCCTTGTTTTTTTTTAAAAGACTTTTCCTTTCCTGTTCATTGTCTGAAATCTTGTCTTCAAGGTCTGAAAGTCTTTCTTCACTTTCACTAGGGTGGTTTTGCTAACTTTTGATGGAATTTTTGATTTCCTGTATATCTCTTTGAATCTGCTTCATGCATTCTGTTTGTTTCTTATACTGCTCATTTAAGATTTCTATCTTTTTTCATTTTTCCTCTAATTTTTAAACTATGTCTTCTTTAGCATTATGTTGATAATGGGAGTGTCTCTCTTTCCAAATTAGAAAGAAGAGGAATCAGAAGACCAATGCAAAGCAAAAATAATTTTATTGTATGTATTGCAAGACAAAGTGATTAAAAGGCACTATAAAGGAGTGACACAGTCCAGAGCTGGGATGCCATCACATCTGGGTGTGCAGTCTTGTCTTGCAGGGTAGGAATTGATTCTCCACCCTTTCCCTCCAGGGTCAGCATTTGGTTACTGGACTTGTCATGAGGGAGCTAGGTTAGATAGATTAATAGGGGAATTTTGCTTAGGGAGGAGTATCCTTCTTTTAAAGGAGCTTTGGTATGTCAGTGTCAAACTTCAGGCTGTCTACTCAGCTACTTTCTATGGTGCTGAGGCTATTTCCTTTCCTCGTCTCAAAGGGGCCCAGCTGCCTAATATAATCCTAGCCAGCCACAAATGCAAATTTGTCCACTCCACTCCAGACCTGCTAAAACCAGGACCTATTCTATGTGAATCCAGGTGATTCTCAGGCCTACCCAAGTCCAGGGGAAGGCAGAGTCCATGGCAGAACAGCTTTGCCTCTGAGAATCAGTTTTAACCTCTTTATTAGTGATAACTAGTAGACACTAAATCACAGAGCTCCTGCAAATGAGGATGACAGTGCCACAGAAAAAATCATTTTAAACAAGTCAATCAGGCAATGTAGGTGGAAAGCCTTGAAACTCCAATAATGAGGGACATTTATTACACAAATTTTTGCAATTATCTTTAAACACAGAAAACTTAGTTAAATAGGAATTTCAAAGTACCATCCAAGACCAGTGGCATAATTTCCCTAACCTGTCGCTCTTACTATTCCTATCTATTCAGTATTTCAAAGAGCATACTGTCATAGTTCTAGCTCATTTGAAAGGGAATGGCACAGAGGCTTCATAGAAGAGTCATTTAAAAAATGGTGATTACCTTGCTGATACCACATGGAAAGGACTGCAAACATCGTGGAGACTCTTTTTTATTCCTTCTTGCAGTACAGGATTCTGTACTGGCAAGGCAAGTGCTCTATCACTGAGCTACAACCCCAACTCTCAATGCTGTTTTTAAGAGGAAAAATGGTCTTTGAAAATATACTGTCTTCTTCTTTCATGTATTGCCATTTTAAATATTTTTCTTAGCCAGATGATGTGTCAAATGTCTGACATCCTAACAAGGTTTAGGCAGGAGAATTGAATTCCAAGGGAGCCTGGACTACATAGTAGATCTTAGGTCACAGGGGGAAAGACAGAAGAAAGAAAGAAAGAAAGAAAGAAAGAAAGAAAGAAAGAAAGAAAGAAAGAAAGAAGAGAAAGGAAGAACTTCTATCTGCATTCCATATAAGTTTAATATAAATTCAACTTAACTAGGTAAAGTATTTTTATGGTCTGTTTTGTTTTGATTTTTGAGACAGGGTCTCACAATGTAGTTCAATCTGAACTTGAACTCAAATGTAGTCCAGGGAGGCCTCAAATTCATGATGATCCTCCTGCCTCAGTCTCCTAAGTGTTAGAATTACAGTCATGAACCACCACACCCAGCTTTTAGTACTTCTTTATTAATTTCTTCAAATATTGGATGGATTCACTGCTTCTTCTCTGCATCTTTCACCTGGAAGTAAATGGTATGAGATTTATTCAATCTGTTCATGCTTCCATAAGATTGCCAAAAGAGGTGGAACACACTCAAATGTTCAGGAAGATATAAAATAAAAGTCACTTAACCACACACACACACACACACACACACTCTGAAATGTGAAGCTCAAGCAAAAGACCCCATCATCAGAGTCAGACTGTTGTAACATCACTCAGTCATTAAGTCTCAATGACTAGGTTGGTTTCTACAGAAATTTTCTTCATCACAATATTCCTAAGAGAATACTGGTAAATGTCCAGAATATCCTGAGCAGTGGGTTTTTCTTCAGGAATCTGGCTCTTCAGAGCCATTTGCTATTCTTATGAATAGCAAATAAGTGAACGTATCATTCTCTTCAAGTGTCCCCAAAGAAAATTGCAGACATTTTTATCAAATTCTCATCACAGTGGGCAGAAGAGGGTCTTGAAAAAGTATGATCTTTCCCCAGATCTATGACAAATCCGGAGCCACAAAATTCCCATTAAGTTCCCTGTGATCACTTTTCACAAACATCCTAGAATTGTGGCTCACCAGGTACAGGGAACCCACAATGTTTGCCCCAATGCTGAGTTCATCACTTGTCAGCAGATACTGTGCCAGTGCCTTGGGCAGATCACTAGATTTGCACATAACAGCATGCTCAGAGAGCTGAGGTACAGGTAGTCAATCATGTTTATATAATCCATTGTGGTTGAAGCCTGTGCTGTCATGTATTCATATTTTGATACTTCAAAGAGTGAAGTGTTTATTTGGGTGTTCAGGGAATCTAAAAGGTGATGTTCAGTAAGAACAGTGTCATTTCAAAATAACCAATCAACTTGGCACTTTGTTTGCTTTGTAAATATTTTAGCATTTACAGTCCATGGAAGAAATCATCTTTAATTTCCAGACTGGTGACAAATGAGAATGACTTTATCCTTCCTTCCACTCAGACAAAATATTCTTTTCAATTACAAAATTGATCATTGGTAGTTTTCTTGGTTAAAAAATTTAACTATAGAAGAATAAAAATTGTGCCATGTACAATAACACACCACTATAATCCCTTGAGAGGATAAGAAAGGAGTGTCATGAGTTTAAGATCACCCTGAACTACATAACGAGACCTCTCTTCATGGCTCCTCCCACAATGCACTTGCATTGCCTCACCTGCCCTCAGCTTCTCATAAAACTCCTAGAGTGAGTAAGATTTCATCTCTCTGTTTGTGAAGTAACTATGGAAACAGGGCCTTGAGTTGTGATGGAAGGGAAGGAAAAACTGGTGGAGGCAGAGGAGCATATTCATGAGGATTATGAGTACAGCAGTCCAACAACATGGGGGGCTTCTCTATAGGTGAGACCTTTCATGCTGTCCTGGGCTCTCTGTACCATATTCTTCTCCTGTGCCAGTTCCTCCCAGAAGCATTCTTCTCCCAGATACATCTCCATCTCGGTGTCTGGGCCAATCTCCAGGACTGGTTTGAAAGCAATCAATATGTTCTTTTTTCTCAGTACCTGGTTGGCTTTTACAGAAAGGTGTATCTCTTTAGAAGGCTGCAAGATATAGCTCTATGGCTGAAGAACTTTCTGCCATCCTGACCAGTCATGCACACACCCACTGCCAAGATTTCTTTTTTAATATCTACACAGGATTCACTGAGATTTGTGTATCTGAGAATTTATGTCTTTCTATAATTCTGGAAAATTATCGGTAATCATTTCTTTGAATATTTTCCCATTCTTTGTTACTTCTTTTTTGGAACTCTAATTATACTTATGTTATATGTCTCAGTCTCCCTTATACGTCTCTTAATCATTCTTATATTTTATCTGAGTGGAGGGTGATATATATGGCTATCCATTATGAGGGTAAAATACTTTTGTCTCAGCATTCTGTGGTCTTTGTATCCTATTCTATAACTATGAGGAAGTCCAATCTGACAGTTACTTGTTCATTTGATGTCCCCTGGATAAAAGCAAAATTCAGAGGCAGATTGGCTTTCAGGATTTCTGTCTTTGTCTCCATAGAAATTAGCCTGATAATTCCTTACTTTACTGCCAGCTCCTTCATGCTTTGAAACACCATTATATAACATTTTTAGTGGTTTTCAGAGGGAATGTTTGTCTGGGTTTCTTGTCCATCATAGTATCATAAGTAGAAGGTGATATTGTGCATGTAAATCATCAAGCACAGACTAAGCATTCAATACTGTGGTGGCTATCATTATAATTCATTGTCAATTTAACTCTCATTCTCTTAATCCTCTATTGTAAAAATTTCATACATGGAAAAAATGATGTTTTTAAATAGGTAGGGAAATAATTCTTCACTGGCTTTTCTATTAATAGAATGCCAAGGCTAACTTCTGAATTCTAGTAACTTGAACCAGAAAAATAAGTTGTGGTTATAGGAAAAGAGAAACAATTCCTTTATTTTTAATAACAACAACAATAATTTTGGTCATCCAAAACAAAGTAAAGAACAGAAAAATATCACACAAGGAGAGAGACAGAGAGAGACAGAGATAGAAATAGAAATAGAGACAGAGACAGAGAGAAGAATCAAATTATATAGCAAACTTCCCCTCCAAAATAAAGAAAATGAAAAATCCATTTTCCCATACAAATCATAGCTAGTTAATCATAGTCAGTTAATATCAAGTAAAATATTTTCATGGTAGTGTGACTGCATTTGATCAAAACCCCAGTATCTGATGAGAATTACTGCTTCTGTCTGAAGAATGAGAAAGATGTTTAACACTGGTAACTTCAGAACATTTAAACCAGACAGGGTCACTGCAAGGATACTGCCCATGAAAGTCATCACAATGCTATCATAAAAGTAAATATGAATATGTCTGAACATGTCTCTTTACTGTTTTCTGTTGCCAACTTTATTCTGACAAAAATAATTAAAGGAAAAGTGACATTTTCCACATTCATCTTATTGCTAAAATATCAACTGCATGACTTGCTTTTGAATTGTCTAGAAAATGGCAGCATTTAACACTTCTCAGAAGAAGATGTCATGCAGGGACTAAATGTGTTACTCAGTACCACTGGCCCTTTTCAGTGTGAAGATATCATTCCAAAGGCAGCAGTACTTCAGGAAATCCTCTCTTTAAAGAAGAGTTGATCATGATAGAAACGCTCTTTTATCTGTTTGTTTGGTTCTGACCAGATATTTTATATGAGTCAAAGATTAAAATATTCTATGCTTTCCCATAATTCTGAATGGAAAGATAGCCCCATCCCATAGAAGGATATCAAAGTTTAAGAGTATCCGGATATTTCCTTCCAATGATGAGAAAATGAACCTGGATCATTTCAGTATATCCTATTCCCACCCAAGAGATAAGCACTAAAAGAGAGGGAAGGAAGCCAGTCAGGAGACAGTTTGGAGTTAATGGAAAATCTAGAGAAAATTCTGCTTACAAGAAAATGTAGTTTGTTATGATTGTAGGACTAGGGACCAGTTAATTGCTAGTCCCAGAACAAGCCCTAGGAAGGAAACAATAATTTGGATGACAGAAAGCAAAGAAATAACAGATGCAGATTTCAGATACTTGGAATTCAAACAAAAGAGCTTTACCCTAGCCCAGAGTATCAAAACATAAAAGGAGGATCAGGGTAGCTTGAACAATCTGGCAGAGTTACAGGGAAACAAACTTAAAAATTAGTTACAGGGAAACATTGCTTTAAAATTAGTAGACTAGACAATGATACTAGTCACCAAGAGAAAACATTAATTAAGCATAATCATATTTAAATTTTTGAGAAGCAAATATAAGGTAATTGCTTATTGATTTCTGCTTCAGGTATTTGCTGTTAAATGTGCTGATTAGGAATGTAAACATTAAGCCATAAAAACCAACAGTTACTCTTAGTAGTGAACCAAAATAAGGATACTTGTGGAGACCACACTGGTTTGTTTTATAAGAAAAGGAGAAAAAAATTAAGATGTAAAGAATTGTTTTTCCTTCTTTACATGTAATTTAAATTGAAGACCAGGCAATATGCCAGAAAGCATTTGCTAAGCCATAACTTCCAATATATACTAGTCTTTGACTCTTTACTCTCTAACACTGTGCACTGTTGATAATATCATATTGTGAGGCCATTCAGTTTAGAAGAACAAACTGGAGTTGAATACCCATTTTGAATAGCAAGGTTCCAGGAAATGGAGAGATAAATAAGACAATATCCTTGTCACTATGTCAAACATTCTTTGCAATAAGGCCATAAATCTTCTAACAGGAGCCTCATGCATTTTTTTTAGTATTTATTTCATGTTTGTATTTATGTGTCCCTAGACATTGGACACCTAATATAAACCAAGAATTCTGCAAATCTTATTGACTAAATAAGTACACTTATTTAGCTTAGTTTTCTATTACTTTCATAAAATATAAATAAAACGTCATAGCTTGAAATAACACCCACTTATTATCTCAAAGTTCTGTGAGTCCAAAGTCTTGGCACAACATGACTTTGCTGGGGTCCCAAATTGAGGGTCAAAAAATCAGAACATTGGCTGGAAGGGGTTCATAAGCAAAAGCTTTGGAGAAGATTATGCTTACAAGTAAAATTCAGTTCCTTATAACTGTAAGACCAGGGCTTCTATATTCTTGATAAGGCCCTTTGATCTCCAAGCCAATAATAGTGCCTCAAATCTCTTATTTCCCCCTCTATTAAGAGTCATAAAAAGAGCTCTGCACTTTAATGTTTATGTGATTAAATTAGAATTCCCATTTAATCCTGAGTTATGTTCTTACTTTAAGGTCAGCTGATTAGTAACCTTAATTACAAACTGCCAAGTCCCATATATGGTGTACAACAACATATTCACGGGAGTATCATCAGGGGCAAAATTCCTACCTACTATGGACAATTTAACTGGAAGTAATAGAAAACTCTGTGAAACAGTTTAAACCAAAATAAACAGAAGGGAAATTTGTTTATAAAATGGGAATTAAAGGAGTTATGCTGTCTCATCATGGATGACACCATTTATCCTCAGACCCGAGTCTTTGTCTATTTTGTCTTTCAGTTTTGCTCCCCTCTATGTATGGCCTCATTATCTCCTACTGCAGGCTGACTTCTTCCAGTTTCAACTTTGTATATTTTTTAGATTAGCAACCCAACAATAAAAGGAGCTTTCCGATTCCAATGTTCAGTTAAAACCTCTATGTCTTAATTACTTTCTCATTGCTTAAAAAAAATCCAACATCTGAAATTAAAAGAGGACAAATTTGTTTTAGCTCACAATTTGTAGTAGCTTCAACTCTTTGGCTGACTCCAAGGGACATTACAGAAGACAGTAACGATATATCAGGCAAGAAACAGAAAGCAGAGACCTTACTTAGCCTTTTATCACTTCAAGGCTACAAACCCATTGGATAGTGCCACCCAAATCCACATTGGGCCTTCTCATTATCCATATCCAGAACTATGCATACCCAATCTGTGACCTAATTCAGTGTCACAGACCCATAATCTATCTTCATGTACCCTAGGTCCTACCACTCCCAAACATCCACTTCTATGAATACATAAAGCTTTGGAGTTACATCTAGATACAAGCCATAACATCCTCTGCCTAGACTTATAAATTAAGCAGTTCCAGTGACAGCAATTGGATGGTATTCTTTCATTTCAATACCCTAATAACTATTTCTTGATAATGAGACTTCCTAAACTCTACATCAGTATCTGGATGCTCACCTCTCCCTAACCTAAACTTATTGCCCAGCTTTAGCAGATGCTGTGTTACCCAATATATGTGCCCTTTACCAACCAGCGAATACAGAACTCCACTGCTGGTGTTGTGTACCTAGCAGCTTATACTTGAAACTTTCTGCAAAATACTGTTGTTGGTTGACTAGTGCTACTCCACTTAGAGATGAATGTGAGGGTTCACTATCCCATAGGTTAAAATATCCAATGATATGAAAAGATTGTTCTACAAAAATAAATAAATAAATAAAATTGATACTCCCTAAGCAAGACCATTACCCTTCCATCAGTGTCACAAAATACATGGGCAAAAGAGCTCAAAGAAAGAAGAGGTTAGCTCATAGTTTCTGAAGTTTCAGCATCCTCATTAGTTGAGTCCAAGGCTGTAAGCTTGTGAAAAGAGAAAACATCATACTGGGCTGCTAGCCTTATGGTAGTCAAGGAGAGACAGACAAAGAGACTAGTCACATACCCAATAGCCTACTTCCTCTTATTTAGTCCCACCTTCTAAAATTTCTATCACTCTCTGATAGTTTATTCAATTATTAATATATAATGGATGAATCTCCTGATGAAATCAGAGTTCTTATGATTTAATCCCTTGCAAAAACCTTAACCTCTTGTTGGTGTGGTGCTGTATACTTGTAATCTTAGCACTCAGGAAGCTGAGGCAAAAAGACTACCATGGGTTTGAGGCCAGGCTGGGCTATATAGTGAGTTCAAAGCTAGCCTGAACTACACACATAAGAAGAATCTGTACAAAAACAAACAAACAAAGCAACTGCTTAACTTCTGCTTATTATTGCACTGGGAACCAAATCTTCCACACATAAGCCTTGGCAGGATATTTCAGATCCAAACCATAAAATAATAATTGTTAAAAAAAAACAAAACCAAATAAAATCAGATAAAAAGGAGAGATATTACAACGGCATCCACCAAATACAAAGGGTCATTAGACAGTATTATAAACAATTATATAGAAACATGTTTGATATTTTATCAAGATTAAATCATGAAGAAATTGAAAACCTGAGCATCTCAATGGCAAGAAGTGAAACTGCATAAATAATTAAAAGTCTGTCATTATACAAAAGAATTTTACAAGACTACCATTACTCTGGTACCCAAAATAGACAAAGATATAACAAAAAGGAAGAAAACCAGAAGCCAATATCTTTGGTGAACACAAATGCAAAATTTTTTAATAAAATAAAGTGGCTGCTAGTATTTTTAATAAAATACTAACAAAGCAAATCTCACACTATATTAAAAGCTATTCATCATTATCAAATGGCCTTCATTCCAGAAAATTGAGGATGGCTTAACGTAAGCAAATCAATAAACATGAAACATGAAACACCATCATATATAGGAAATTAGAAACAAAATCAGATGATCAGCATACAGAAATGGCACTTAATTAAATTCAATGTTTCTTTGTAATCAAGTTGAGTACTGAATGTACATAATTAACATAATGAAGACAACAGTTAATATTATATTAAATGAGAAAAGGCTGACAGCTTTCTAAAACCTGAAACAAGGCAAGAGATCCACTTTCACCACTTTTATTCAATATAGTACTGGAAATTAAGCCAGAACAATCAGATTTGAGAAAGAAAAAAGTTCTGAACTGAAAAAGAGGAAATCAAATTCTTGCTGCTTATAAGTAACATGATCTTATGCACAGAAAATTCCAAAGACTCCACCAAAAATAAAAACTCCTAGAACTAATAAATTATCAAAGTCACAGGATATAAAATCAACACACAAAAAGCAGTAATAATGCTATGCATAGTGAATTATCTGAAATAGAGATCTAGAAAGCAATTTCATGTACAATAGCCATACGTGGGTGGAAAAAAAAACTCAGAATAAATTTAGCAAAAGAAGTAACAGATATCTACAATGAAAACTATAAAACACTAATAGAGGACTCATACACAATGGAAATACAACCCGTATTTATGGATTACCAGAATCATTATTTAAATGTCTATGTTACTCAGAATGACCTATGGATTCAACATATTCTAATCAAATAATGACATTATTCAAAGAACTCAACCAAAATTTGTATATAAGTACAAAAAATGTTTTTAAAAAGGAGCAAAGTAAGAGGTATCACACAACATGATTTCAAAATATGTCACAAAGCTTAGTAATTAAAACAGCAAAGTACAGTATAAATATAGACACATATACCAATAGTCTACAAGTAAACCCTATTCATACCCAATTGTTTATGGTTTTTTGCCTGGTTTTTTTTTTTTTTTTTTAGTTTTTAAAACAAAGTTTCTAAGTATATGCATTAGAGAAAAAGCATCTTCAATAAGTGGTGTTGGGAAAATTAGGTATCTACATACAGAAGAATAAAACTAAACTATTGCTCACCAATTACAAAAAACAAATCAAAATGGATTAAAAACTTAATGAAACTATTAGAGGAAAATGGGCTATGCTTTAGGACATTTGGAATAAGCAAAAAATTTTGGGCAAGACTCCAAAAAGAACAGAAAATAAAACCAAAAAATGGCATTAAATCAAACTAAAATGCTCTGCACAGCTAAAAAACAATTATCAGGATAAAGAGATAGCATAAATGGGGTGAAATGTCTGCAAGCTATACATCGAATAAGAGTTTACCTAACTAATGAGTGGACAAAGAAAATTTAGTGCATATGCATAGTATGCATAACAGAATACTATTTGACCATAAAAAAGAAACAAAATTCTTTTATTTGCAACAACATGGATAGACATAGAGATCACTATGTTAAGTGAAAGACGGTAAACAAGGCACAGAAAGACAAAGAATGAATAGTTTTCCAGAGATGTGGAAAATAAAATGTTATGAATTAAAAACTGGTGGTCAACTTAATGCCAGCTGGATTAAATCACCATGGTGCTGAGTGTAGATGTTCCACTTGAGGAAAGTTGCCAGCATAAATAGATGTGGAGAAGGAGAAGAGAGGCATTGAGACATTGTGGGTGCTCCTACATGTTTCTGTTTGAGCCATTGGTTCTCCTGGAGAAGTTCTGGTCCTTACATCAAGCATTGCTTCCTGGCTCTGGAGAGGAAGGTGTGTGCCACTTAATCTCCAGGATGACCTCATCACACTGGCTTCCTGGCATGTACTCAACTGTGCTTATTGTTGGAGGAGCTCAGGACCTCCGTGTCACTGAGAATAGCTGTGGTGCTTTTCAGGGCAGCCTTTGTATTTGTTTTGAGCATGTCCTCTTGGCTCTAAGATAGAACCCTTAACCTTCACCCCTCTGACATAGATTTCCTAACGTCCATTACTGACCTTTGGGCCTTTCCAGCACAGATCTGTAAGAGACTGGTGTAAATCCTTCTTGTGGGCTCTGGACCTCCAGTTGGACTTGTGGGAGGCATTATTATCAGCTCTGGGTCTTCATCAGGGCTCATGTAGGACATTGCTGTGGGATTCAGGCCCTTGGCTAAATATTCTATGTCTTTAGTATTGTGGATAGATTTCCTGCACTTTCTTGTGTTAACTCCGGCTGACCATTGTATGTGGAAGAGCTGGAAGTTTTCTGAATACCCCTGACTACAACAAATGTTGATCTCACAGAAGTTAAGCATACAGTAGTGGTGTCAGCATCTGGTGAGAAAGAATGAGAAAATGTGGTTCATTAGGTACTAAGTTATAGTTAGACAGAAAGGTGTAAGAAGTTCTGGTGTGTTATTGCACAGTAGATTCACTATAGTTAAAATTTATATACTGGATATCTCAAAAAGCTCCAATAAACAATTTTAATGCTTTCATCATAAACGACAAATGTTGAGGTGATAAATACGTATAATGATTCAAATATTATACAATGTATTGAAATCTCGTATAGCTTCACTAGTGCTTATAATTTTTTTCAGTTACAAATGAAATTTAACTTACTTTTTTAAGAAGAGACCAGTCCTGTCCATTAACACATATACTTTCTAAACCAAGATGAACTTTGTCTGAGGTCACAATACTTATTTCCTTTCACTTACCTATACTGTTTCCACTGCTTCCTTATAAGGTTTCCAAGAGAGCAAACCTTCAAAACACAGAGGTACCTCAGACCTTGTCTCAAGCTTTGCTTTTAGGGTCCCTACCTAAGACACTTCCTGGTAACTCTATTAAATGCCTAATGTCCACCTAAAGTCCAATTGTGCTGAACTCAGCCAGCATTTAGTTTACTTGCAATCAAAGAACTCCCATGTTCCAAGTAGAGAGCCTAGAAAGAAAAAGAAAATAGTGTCCCATAGTTACTGAGGTCACATGAAATACACAAAGTTGTGTAGGAAACAGGAAGAAATAACTATATAGCCTACTTCTCTAGTAGCTATTTTGAGTCTTAAATCTTTAACTAATTGGCATGATATAGGAGTGCCAGACCTATGTTCTAGTTATCTCTTTCATAGCACAAAACACAAGGTTTTGCATAAAGTAGAGGCTCAATAACCAAGAATGGATCAACTGCGCAGAGTTCAAATCCCCAAAGTGATTGCTACCTATGCAAAGACAACCCAGAAATATACAAAACAGAAAGTAATTAACACGATTTTCTTATAGGACTCAAGCTAATTACAACTGATTTTTATATGATGAAATTACAATTTTCAAAACATCTACCTAAATAATTTCATTTACTCCTTGTAGCATTAATATAAGGTATGTTTTAGCAACAACCTCACTGTACAAAAGGCTCAGAGGGATAAAAATAGCACAGCTACTAATTATTGGACAACAATATCTGCTCATTTGATGGAAATCATCTGTTCCATCTAGTAAATTACAACTTACTTGGCAAAAGGAGTCTCTCCCCACCATTCACCCCAACCCCCAGTTCTAGGCCATGCATTTATTCAGAAAAGACCTTGTATTCAGTGTTTTTGAGACCTGAAATTCAAGAAGGCATCTAGAGTGATCATAAAATCTGTACTTTCCATTCTATCCACTCTTTCAAACAGGTTGAGAGTAGCAGAAAGGAAAGCACAGAGGTGCCTAAATACAAGGACATAGCAAGAGGGCAACACCCCATCCCTGAAAGAGCCCTGAGAGGTAAGCTTAGGTGGATTTCCTTTTTTTATTTTATTTTAAAGAGGATAAAACTAACCTAACAAAACAAAACAAAGCAGATCAGAAGAAAACAATGCAAGAGACATAGATTTTAAAGCAAGACAACAGGAGATCATCACTGTCTATCATACTGTCTCTTGTTTTCTTATAAATAGTTGTCCATATCTTCACACACAATGAATTCATACAAAACAAAATAATATAAAGCTGATCAGAACAGAGTGATGAAGACATTTTAGACCTTCAAAACCAGACAATAGGGAAATCAACAATGGCTAACATAATGTCTCTAGTTCTCTTCAAAATAGCTGTCCATACCTTCATGTATGTTGAAATTAAATAATACAAAACAGACTAAAACTACTCTAAACAAAGAATGAAAGTATTACTGGTTTTCAAAGCATGAGGATAGAAAATCAGAAATGGATACCACAATGTCTCTTTTTCTTCAAGGTAGCTGTTCATTTCATCATACATAATATAATCGATTCTCATAAACTGTTTAGGAAAGTTCTACGCATGAATAAACCTCTTCATATATATCTATCCTTTCTATATTAGAGGTAAAAACAAAAAAAACCAAAACAGATTACTAGAAAAACATGAACCAAAAAGACAAATAAATAACAATAGCAAAGAGCCCTTGTTAGGTTGCTTTTCTCTAATTCCTGTTATCTATTTTTTCAGCAGATGAATACTTTAAGTTTCTTCCACAAGAAGAAAGCATAGCGGATTCAATTTCCCTTCAGTTATGTAATTTCACTCACATTTTATTTTTAATATTGTTATTAATACATGTTTGAAGTACATAACGATTTAATTTAATGTGGAGAGTTGGTTCATTTACATAATGCATCTAATTGTTTTTATCCCCTATTCCTCCTTCTCCTTTCTTCCAACTCTTGGTCTCCTTCCCATTTGTAAAAACCTTATTTTCATTTTTCCTTCAGTTATGTTTTTTCCACCCTCTTTCCCACCTTTCTTCTTTTGTTCTTCAATCTACATCTTTTAAAATGTAACTAATCAGGTTATGTGTGGCCATTTCCAAAACAGGTGCCAAAACTTTTCTTTAGCCGTTAGGATAACATTTCTCACCCAAGGAAGGAGGTCTACCTTTTCATTCTCAATGCCAAAAAAACAGATACTCAGCATAAGTCATTTTGTCTCAGAACTATAAGTATCATTTGAATTCCATGTCAGGTCTTTGAGGTAAATTTTTTTTAAAGTCCCACAGAATTCCCTCTGAGTAGCTCATGAAAAATCCTTTACTAGTCTATTTGGAATCGTCTGCTGCCTAGAGTATTCACATTCACACCAATAGTGTCTGATTTTCCATTCTTTTCTTTAATGTTTGTTATCTGGGCCGTGGATGGAAGCTATGTTACTCAGATATGTTAGATTGGTATAGTTTGTATCTAGATGTCTCCCATGAAGGCATCATGCACTCATTGGTGGGACTGAATCTTGAGTGTGTAACACTGAGGATAATGGTGTGTGGTACTAAATGAGTCCACTGATTGGACTTGGCATCGTTCATAGTTAGACACCACACAAAAGGTTAATAGCCTGTGTAGAATAAACTGGAAATGCACGCCGGCTGCTTGCTGCTTCCTGCCTTCTCTTTGCCAAACCATGAATTGTTTCTCCTTTGTGGTATCTCTCCACCATGTCAACCTGCTTTGGAACCAGCTGACTGAAATCTCTAAAAACTGTGAGCTGAAATAAATCTTTCCTTCTTTGACTTGTAAATGCTGGGTATTTTGTCCCAGAAAGGAGAAAAATAGCTAAGACACATTGATTTCAAACTATTTTATTCCAGGTGTGTTGGACTTCATACAAGCTGGGAAAAAAAAAGCCAGCGTAAACTTCCCTGGGCATCAGCTTCTCTGCCAGCCCATCACCCACTGAGGCTTCCAAGTATAATCTTGTCTGGCAACATCCTCAATTTTTGATAAAAGATGCTTCCAAATAGAATTCCACACACAGAAAGGAGACAAAATCATGTGCCCCAATACATTTGTCCTTTGCTCAAGAATGTTAAAGCATCTTTCCAAGAACCAAAAAATGAAACCTTCCTCCATAAACAATGTTTTTTGTCTAGCATCATTATAGCCAAAATAGTCACATATTTGCCTGTGCTCTGATTTAAGGGTCAAAGAAGTTAAAGTTTGCATTCCAAAGCATCCAGTGGTTTAGCAATGAAGAGTAGAGGTTCCTGTCTACCTATTTCTTCTTGAATATTAGCATGAATATTTTCAAATATCTTTTTCTTTGAAATAACTTAAAATTTATTCTTTTTTAAAATTAATTTTATTTATACCCTTTTGATATACATAATGATCACATTCATCATAGGGAATTTGTACCTGTATATAATATGCCATGATTCTTCTTTTTCCCCCATTCTCCTCCTCTCCCTTCAATCTTTCTTCTCCTCCTCAAATTATAAAAGCTTTGTTTCCAATTTTTACCTTTTATTTTTTTTTCTTTTGAACTTAGAATTTATTCATAAACCAAGCCTATTATCTTGGTACCAGATTCTAAATACAGAGCAACTTAATCACTCTTTTGTCTTTCATTTACCTTATTGACAAGTACACTATTTTAAACATGTAATGCTAATTCATTTCATAACAAATGTAAAGTTGAAAACAAGTTTCTCTAATATAAATATAAAGTTACACTCAAAGTAGGAAATTTCAAAGAAGGATTTTGTTTATGGGAGATGATTCACAAATCTACATATGTGACAGTTAAATTTTTATCACCAATATGCCAGAACAGAAAGGGAAGCAAATAATTATAAGAATTCAAAAGAGGAATTGTCAAGAATAATGACTTTTGTAGAGAAACACAGATAGTTCTCACTGGAAAGGAGCTAAGAGAATAGATCTCTGATCTTTGTCTTCTCCCACTTCAGATTCCTTCAAACCAAACCCAATAGAAAGTCCCCCAAAATGTATTGTGTTCAGAATGTCTTATTCCCTGAAGCAGAAGAAGATAGCAACAAAAAGATTGGTCTAAAGTATACTTTTTTAAAAAAGTAGACTACTTGGTGCATATTCCCAACTAAAAGGAAAAAAGGAGACATCTGATCATTCATAATGAATTTTTGTGTAAATGTGAGACACTGAAAAAGACACACACACACACACACACACACACACAGAGTTAATTCTAGTTGCCTTTATTGTTTTCAGGTCAGAAACCTGTCTTATTTTTATCTTTTAATTAAGTTTATTAGTATAATTTAAATATACATAATGTTCACATTCATCACATAGAATTTGTACCTGTACATGATGTATCTTAATTCTCTTTGTTTTCCCATTCCTCTCCTCTTCCTCCCCTCAACCCCTCTTTCTCTTTTTTACAAAGCTTTGTCTCTATTTTATTGTTCTTTTCTTATTTTTTCTTTTCTTTTCTTCCCTTTGCCCTTCCCAGCTCTATAGTTTCCCTTCCCTTTTAAACAAATTCTTTCTATTTCACAAGTAAACATGGGCATAGATATATTGCTGCGGTGCAATGCTTTTAATTCTTTTGGGAAATTACCCAGAAGGGGAATAACTTGATTGAGTGGAAGGTATCATCCTAGTTTTTTGAGGAATTTCCATACTGATTTCCACAGTAATTACATCAGTCTACACTCTCACCACTAGTGGAGAAGGGTTCCTTATCCCCATAACCCACTAGCATTGTTATTGGTTGATTTTTGGATAATAACTATTCTTTCTGGAATGAGATGGAATTCTCAGTATTATTTTAAAATTTTTGTCTCTCAAATGATCAGTGATGTTGACTGTTTTATGTGTTTATTTGCCATTTGTGCTTCTTCATCTGAGAGGTGTCTATCCAATTCACATTTTTGGAGATATATATTTATATATATATGTGTTTGTCTTTTTGAGACAGGGTCTCACTATCCAGTTGAAGCTGGCCTTGAGCTCATTTTATAGCCTAGGCTGGTCTTGAACTTCTAAGGATCCTCCTGCCTCAGCTTCCATAGTGCTGGGATTATAGGCATGTGCCACCACTGCCCAGAAAATCAGAATTCCTTTTTTTAATTTGAGGTATCTGATCTTTTTCAGCTCTTTAGAGGTGCTAGACATTAGTTCTCCATCTGAAGAACAACTGGGTGAGATTTTTTCCCCACTCTTGGGTTGTCTTTTATTCTGTTGGTGATTTGTTTTGCTTTCCAAAAGCTTTTTAATAAGATGAGATTTCAGTTGTTGATTCTTGGCAGTATTCAACTTGCAGTCAGGGTTTTGTTCCTAAAGTCTTTGCCTACACCTTTGTTTCAAGAATTTTACCTACTCTCTCTTCCTGCAGATTTAGTATTTCTGTTTTAATATTTAGATGTTTGATCTACTTCAATTTCAGTTTAGTGCCTGACAGTATACATGGTTCTAGTTGTAGTCTTTGGAAAGTCAGTTTTTTCAGCACTATTTATAAGGAAGCTTTCAAAAACTTATCTTGTATAAGCTAAAGATTCAAGAAACTTTTAAAAAATGCAATTTTCTGCCATTTTCTTACATAAGAATATTTATGGGCTTTTTAAAAAAAATCCTAAGCAAATCCTTAAGAAATAACAACCACATTTTTAATATGTACTTAGTATATAATAACTAATTTTCATTCTGGAGCTAGGAAGAAAAGCATTGAGACCCATCATTTTAGTAACTTCTGGTTATATAAAGTTAGTTCACAGAACGATTCCAATTATTTCCCACATTTGGTATATTATTGAAAAAATAATAACTTGTCAAACTATTACCTGAAGAGAAATGGGATCCTCTAAACCATTAAAATGTCATCCCAATTGGCAGGGCGCCCCTGCTCGTACTGAAAACAGCCTATTACATTTAAGCAAGATGTTAATGGAGAAAGGCTGCTTTTTTAGGGGTCTCTAAATTATGGGACCAGATGTCTTCAGTTATTATTCTTCTGGCATCTAGCTGATTCCAGGAATCCCAACACAAATTCAAACAAAAACGCAAACATCAATTCCAATCCATATCTCCTCAACTATTGCCACACAAGTGGTATCTTATCATGCTTGACCTACCAGAGGCCATGATCAGCTGCTTGAAAGAAATTTCCACAAGAAAGCATTCAGGGCACCAATTCAACTGAGAGGCAGATTCTTCTGTATCTTACTTTTAAAACACCTCAACTATAATCACCCATTTTTGAAAAATAATTCTTTGTAGAAAGTGGATGGGTAATAACAGACAAAGAAATTGAACATTTTTTAGTTCAAGCAAACAAGACATTAGAAACTAAATGAGGATTATCAAATTTCTGATGAACAGTGACTAATAAAAGAAATTTTTATTTGTAAAAAAAAAAGAAAGTGAATGTGTAAGGAAAGCACTCCAAGACTCAATATGATGAAATAGAATGGCCATTCTGATCAATTTTATGAACTTTATTTAGGGCTCAAGAAAAGTTTACCTTTTTTTTTTACAGACCTGAATGGTTATCTCTGTTAAAATTTCATGGTCCTGGTAAGTAATTTAGCTCTCATGTGTTTTAAATAGGCTTTCTTTGTGTTCTTTTGACTTGCTAAGGAAAATAAGCAGAGTATTTCCTCCCTGTACCTAAAACAGTCCACTAAGCTAAATGCATAAAAATTTAAACTTAGTAGAAGACCAATAAATAGGTAATAAAAATTGAATGTCCCAGAAAAATAAATCAATTAACTTTACCTTCGTTGATATTTTACTTTTTGTACAACTGAGTTGTTACTAAATATTCAAAGACACATTTTAATAATGCAAAGTTATTTTATTAATTTTATTTAAAGGAAGACTAAGCAAAACAGAAAATAGGTAGAAATAATACATACATTCAGAAAAATATAAACAGTAAGAAATCACCAGTTGATGATTAGAAAATTTTTAAAAATTAGCAGGATATATAATAGTAACTTTTTTTGATTTCCTATTAACTTGTTTTGAAGTCCTGTAATACTCCCATGATCTTGTTTTGACTGATTAGACTCTGTTCCATTCTGTGTGATAGTATCAAGTTTGAGGGTATAGACAACTACTTTGAAGGCATTAAGATTCACTAAGATGCCCATTCTGGTTTGACTATTGTCTCCTTTGGAAGTCCTGTAATGTTTACAATGCTTAAGTTTTATTGGTGTTGTTCTCTACTGTTTTGTTCAACTTTATAATATCTATTGAGATAGACAATTCTTTTTAAGGAAACAAGAGACATTGTTGATAACCATTGTTGATAACCTTGTACTCTGTTTTATATCATGTGCTATGTCTATCCTTGGTTTTGACTGACAGCTTTGCTTTGCCATATTTGACTTTATTCTCCCCCCCCCAAAAAAGTAATGAGAACTAAGGAGTAATAAAACCCAAAATGTGTGAATTTTGTTGTAAAAAAGAAAGGGAAAAAAAGAGCTCTAAAGGATACAACAGCAAGTGTGTTTAGGAGTGTTAAATAGCTGACCATGTTAATGTTTTTGGTTGGATCATTGAACACAACTGTTTGCAGTCTCACTGTTTGAATGTCCACTTTGTATGCTTTGATACTGTGATTTGAGCAACTATCTCTAAGATGATAATATGTAATCTATTAACTGGTGATTTCTTACCTTTTTTTTTTTTTTTTGTAGTTCTGTATTACTTGTACCCGTACACCGCTTTGTTTTGTGTTTTTCTCTTTTTCCTTTTAAATAAAATTTTTTAAAAAACTACAAAAGCAGGCAGTTATCAAGCAGAATGTATTGTAGCATCTTCTCATCTTCAGTGTAGTTGCCTATACTCTCAGACTTGATATTATCAATCATATCAGTTTAGAATAAAATCTGTCAATACCAAACAGCAATCAAAAATCCAGGTTTAACTAAGATCACTCATGATAAAATGGTATATAAGTCATACAGGGCTCCAGAGTAAAATAATAGGAAATTAAAGATGATTACTGTGCTATATCCTGATGTTTTTGGAATAGCTGTCTGTGCCCTCAAATCTAATGCAAATAGACAAACTGGGACAAAATAAAATCTATCAAAAAAAACCAATAAAATCTATCTAAGCAGAGTGGTGCAAGTAATGTGGGTTTTAAATCCTGATACACTATTAACTATCTTCTACCATCTTTTTAAAGACTCTCCCTCCCCGTTCACTTCCCCACAGTACACTGTGCATTTTTGGGTCTGGCCAAGACCTGTGGTTTTAAATTGGGGTGGGGGGCAACCAGCTATTTACCTAAGTGCTTTCAAACATTCTCTCTGCTGGACTTGATATCTAATTGTATTCCTTTTCCTATTAGAGCCTGTCTTTCCAAACCTATCCACAAATACTAGTCTAGTTGCTCCTACTACTCTCTGGTTCCCTGTCACACAGAGAATTGTTTTCTCATATTTGATTTTTAGTATATGTACTCTTTTTCACGTTAATATTTCCTATTAATAGCATCTCAGTGGACCCTACCTCCTGATCTACTCCACATGTGGTTCTTTTTTTTTTAATTTAGTGTATCAAGGCCATCTATATTAGAGATTATAACCAACCTTCTCTGCCTCGTTTCTGTTATGCTCTTTTTTTGCCATCAGTTGGCTGCTTCTCTTCATTCTGTTTTCTGCTCCATTTATTGTGGGCTCTCTGCCACTGTTCCTGGAATCCTAGTACTTTTCTCTCTCTCTAGAATGCTCTGCAGAATTCTCTGTAGAGTTGGATTGGTGGTTGTGAATTTCCCAAGTTCCTCTTTGGGCCTTCCTTTATAGATTATCTGTTTCTTGTCTCTAACTGCTTTTAATATTCTGTTCTTGTATTGAATTTCTGGGATCTTGATTATTTTATGCCTGGGTGTAGCTCTGTTTTGGTTGTAGGTGGCTGGAGTTCTTTGTGCCTCATACATCAGAATATCATTTCCTTTTCCTATGTTTGGGAAGTTTTCCTTAATTATTTCTGTGAATAGCCTTTGTAGTTCCTTTGTTTGTACCCCTGCTTCTTCATTCACATTCTTTTTTCTCAAGTTATAGATCCTCTTATCACCTTCTAGCCTTTGTATTGTTACTGCTTATTTCCTTGTTATTTTTAACAAGTTTTTCCTTTCATACCCCACAATGCAAAACTGTCCTCCAGTTTGGATAACCTATCCTTAGTTTTTTTCAAGCAGATTTTCCATCTTTCCATAGAGTTTTTAATTTCCTTATAATCTCTTTGAATCTGCTTAGTGTATTCTATATTTTCTTTATATTCTTCATCAAATGGTTTGAGTTCCTTCCTTCTTTCATTTGTGTCTGCTTAAGGGATGCTTAGCATCTCTTTTATTAATCTTCTTATATCTTGCTTTATTTGGCTAAATATTTCACTTTTGAACTTATCTATGAGGTCCCAAAGATATATCTTTATGTCCACTAGTGCTGTGTCTGATATTGCATGTTTTCTGTTCTCATTCTCCTTTGTATTTACCTGTCCTGGGTCAATGTTCTCAGAGTTGGGACCTGGGGACTTTTTGTTATTGCTTCCACTTCTCATCTTTTTTGTTTCTTTGAGGAGGCCTGAGTTTCTTTGTTAGTTACAATTCTTCTGAAGCACACTGGCTAGGTGACCCTTCCCACTGCAGTGTGCTAGTGAGTTGCAAACAGGGGCGGTGTATGCTGGCCCCTCCCGTTCAGATCAGTCAAGCTGCTGAGGCCTGCACTGTATTACTATGTACTGCCTCCCGTCCGGGTAAGTCAAACTTCTGAGACTTCACTGTGTTAGTGCGCACCACTGCCACCGCCGCCATAGGAAATTGATTTTGGATAACCTATTGGGTCTCAGCCAGATCACGTGACCCAGGCCTAGTTCACTCCACAAATCCCATTTGGAAAGGGAACAATTGACTGAAATCACTGCTGCTCCTTGTACTTTCCAGTCCTGCCAAGTCCCAGAATGTTGTCCGCAGGAGCCCCCCTTTCTGTGGAATGGCTCCACCCTCATCACTCACTACAAGTCAATCCAGGCTCCCCACCAGCTCAGCTCTCCATTCAGCTGGCCAATCTCCAACCTCAGTGTGTCTGCACCTCCAGTGAGTCAAAGAGGCGGGACCTCGGACAGCTTGGCAAGTTGCTCACTTTAGCTGTTCCAATAATAACACCAGGACTGTATGTTTGATTGGTTCTTCTCACTTTAGTTTCTTCTTGGGATGAGAGAATTCATCTCCCTTTGTTTGGGGCTCCCCATGCTGTATTATGTTGAATTCTAAGCTGACTATCTCTTTTTTTTTACATTTTTTATTTAAAGAAAAAAAAACAGATAAAAAGGGTAGAAACAATACAGAATTTCAGAAAAATAAACAGTAAGAAATCACTAGTCAATAAGTTACATACCATCATCTTAGAAATAGTTGCTCGAGTTACAAAATTAAAGCATACAAAGTGATAGTCAAACAATGTTACTGAAAACAGTTCTGCTCAACAATACAACAAGAACTTAGTAATATGGTAATCAGTCCTACACACTTGTTTTTCATCTTAAAAAAGGCAACATTAAACGTAGCAAAACAGAACAAAACAATTTATAAGGAAACAATTTAAAGAAACATAGATTTCAAAGCAAGTCCACTGGAGATCTTCACTGTCTATCTTATTGTCTCTAGTTTTCTTCCAAATAGTTGTCCCCATCTTCACACACATTGATACTGGACATTATAGAACTAATCAGATCATTAGGTCTTCAAGATCCAATCAATAATGTCTACCATGATGTTTCTCAGTCTCTTTGTAGTATCTGTCTTTATCTTTATGTATGCTGAAACTGAACATAAGCAACTAGACTAATATCACTCTGAACAGTGAATGATAGTATAGCTACATTTCATAACATAATGCTACAGAATTAGCACTGGGTTTCTTAGTGTCTCTTTTTGAGCATATGTTCATTACATCATGTATTATATAATCTGTTCCCATAAATAGTTTAGAAATTCTTCCCATGTGTGACTCTCCACATGTATATCTATCCTCTCTGTATTATAGGGAAAAACAGATCAGAACAAGACAACAAAATAAATTCCTAGAAAAACATGAAATGAAAATGAAAAAGACATATTGGACCACAATATTAGATGATCTACAGTAGTTACTATGCTTTGTTATTTTCAATAAAATTGTCCACATCATCAGGCATAATATAATTGAACATAACATTACAAAGATATTTTATTAAAAACATAACTTTAAAGATTGTAGGATTTGAAAGCAGTTAATAATAAAAACTAGAATGGACATCTTTTACATCTTGTCATCTCCAGAGTAGTTGTCTCCACTCCCAGACTCAATACTATCAAGGGTACCATATTCAAATGAAATCAGTCAAGGCTAAACAGCGGTCTAATGAACCAGCTTCAAACAAGATCAGTCATAGTAAGACAATGTAAGTAATACAGGGTTTCAGTTTAAGTTATTAGGAAATTAAGGATAATTACCCTGGGATAACCTGATATTTTTGGGAAAGCTGTCTGTGCCCTCAAATCCAATATGGGTAGACAGATCAGAACAAAATATAATCAAACTAAACGGTGATAAAACTACTGTGACTTTTAAATACTGATACACTATTAACAATGTCCTCTGCCTTCCTTTTTTAGATAATTCCTTTCTTTTCCCTTTCTCAGGGTGCTTTGTACATTTTGGGTCCCACTGGCTCTTTTAGTTTTTAGATTAGGGGTCCAACCTGTTATCTATGAGTGTTGCTAAACCTTTTGACCCCTGAACTTGATCTTGAACTGTACTCCTTTACTTACTAAACTCAAAAGGTTACCTTCCTTCTAGCTGTAGAGTTCTATACTGGACAAAAGTGTCATAGCTTTTCAGTCTACCTGCGCCTACTGGACAAGTTGTCCCTATTTCTCTCTGGTTTCTGGTCACATATAGCATTGTTTTCTCATTTTTGACCCTCAGTTTAGTAACCCTCTTTCAGGTTGAGTGTATCTCCTATTCCGAGCATCTCGATGGATCCTGCCTCCTAGTCTGCTCTGTGTTTCTTTTTTTGTTAGTGTGTCAGGGCTATCTATATTAAAGATTATAGCTTACTGTCTCTGTCTCATTTCTGCTATTTTATTCTTCTGCCATTATTTGTCCACTTTACTCCTTCATTCCACTGTCTGCCCTGTTCACTGAGGCCTCTCTGTCACTGTTGCTGGAATCCTGGTATTTTTTCCTCTGTCTCCCTGGAATGTCCTTCAGTATTTTTTGTAGGGTTGATTTGATGGCCATGAACTCCCATAGTTCCTCCTTGTCTTGGAAATATCTTATTTCTACATTAATTTTGAGAGAGAGTTTTTCTGGATACATCAGTCTTGGTCGCAGGTTATTTTCTTTCAGGGCTTGGACTATTTCCCCCTAGGCTCTTCTCGACTTGAGAGTTTGTGTTGATAAGTCTGTCATTATTTTAATAATTTTTCCACTGTAGGTAATCTGCTTCTTTTCTCTGGCTGCTTTTAATATTCTGTTCTTGTGGTGGATTTCTGAAATCTTGATTAATATATGTTTGGGTGTAGATCTGTTTTGGCTGTAGATGGCTGGAGTTCTGTATGCCTCTTTTATCTGGATATAATTTCTTTTTCCTATGCTTAGGAAGTTTTCCTTAATTATATCTGTGAATATTCTTTGTAGTTCATTTGTAGTTACTCTTGCTTCTTTGCTCACATTTTTTATTCTTAAGTTATAGATCCTCTTGTCATCTTCTAGCCTTTGTATTGTTTCTTCCTGGTTCCTTGTTATTTTTAAGAGATCTTTTCTTTTGCAATCACACACCATAAATCTCTCTTCAGGTTTCAAAAGGCTAACTTTAGTTTCTGTCAAGGTATTTTGCCAGCTTTCAATGGAGTTTTTAGTTTCCTGGTGGTCTCTTTGGATCTATTTCTTGTATTCTAAATTTTGTTTATATTCTTAATGAAAGGTTTGTCTTCTTTTTCTGAGTCCCTCTGTTCTTCTACTTGTGTTCTCTTCTCTTGGGAGGAGCTTATCATTTGTTTAATTAATATTTGTATATCTTGCCTCACTTGGATCAGAAGTACAGTTTTAAATTCGTCTATGAGGTCATGAAGGTATTTCTTTATGTCTGATGAAGATGCATCTAATAATGCATGATTACTGCACTGTTTCTCTTCTGTATTTATCTCTTCTGCACTTATTTTCCCAGGGTCAGCAGCTGGAGGTTTTTTTTTGTTTTTTTTTCTATCTCTTGTCATGTTTCTGGTTTCTTTCAGACAGGTGTGTCTGGGGGAGTCTCTGGCCCTCTCTGTATTGCTTAAGGTCTGCCCAAAGTGTGCTGACACTTAGGGTTTTGCTGCCCTCCCCAAATTGCTGTTACCTGAGATATCTTAAACTCCATCTCAGGGGCTTGGGATGGTGCGGGGACACTCACCCCAGGCTGCCCAAGTCCAGAGTTCAGGGCGCAGGTAGGCAGGCCCAATTCCCCAAAGCTGGTCAATCATGGTGGGAAACCAGAAAGTTCTGGTTCTGTATTTTTGATAATGTCTGAAGAGGTGTTTTCAGAAGCAGCTTCTCTGGGCTCCGTTCATGGCAGCTGCTCTGTGGGGCTCTGGTTATGAGGGCCTGGTGGTGGTGAAGCCACACTCACCCACCGAGGGACCATGGGGGTGCTCCAGCAGCAGGGGTCTGCTCAGTGCCGGCACCATGGGCTCGGGTCCTTGTGCGAGTGGAGAGCGCGAAGGTTGGGATGCATCCCAGCAGGTCCAGTTCCACACCAGTTCCATGTCCTTCTTCTTGTGCCCTCCAGGAAGTTGGCAGATGTGGTGGAGGTGAGGACAGCAGCCATGGCTCCATGGGGCTCCAGTCACGTGGGCCTGGCGGCGGTGAAGACACACTCACCCTCCTGGGGACCTCGGAGGAGCTCCAGTGGCCAGGGCCTGCTCAGCACCAGTGCCGCAGGCTCGAGTCCTTGCACAAGCAGCAAGTGCAAAGGTGAGGATGCATCCCAGCAGGTCCAGTCCTGTGCCCATGGTGCCACAATGCACCCTTATCCTCGCACTCTCTGGGATACAGCCCAGATCCGGGGAGACAGTGGTGGTGGCAGGGGTGGGGGCAGCCGGTGGGTGCCGTTTTACTCCCCCAGCCTCTGTCAGGCCCCTGGCAACCAAGTTGGAGGTGGTGACTGGAGGCGGTGGCTGGAGGCAGTGGCTGAAGGCGGTGGCTTGGAGATGGCCTGTCTCACCGGCAGCCCGGAGGCTCTCAGGGCTGCACGGTGGTGCAGACAGCCAGGAGTTTATGTTTGATTCATTTTTCTCACCTTAGTTTCTTCTTGGAACGAGAGAATTCCTCTCCCTCTGTTCGGGGATCCCCATGTTGTATTATGTTGAGTTCCAAGTTGACTGTCTCATGGAGCCTCTGTAGCCAGCTGTTCTCTCTATCTGCCATCTTTTGCAAAGTTATTTTTTTAATAAAAATTATACACCGGTGTATAAACTGTATAATAGTTGTCTTTTGGTTTCTGGGACCAAAAGAATCTATACAACAGCAGAATTTTTAACCAGTTATGTCTGCCCTAAGGACTTTTAATCTTGTTTTTCTCTTCCAATAAGCCTTCCTGGAGATTATTTCCCTTTTGGGCTGCCTGTGAGAAAGACAACAAAATGGAAATGATAATGGACACGAATGAGTGAAGATAATATTGTCAGGAACAGCTGAACTTCAAAAGGCATTATCTAAAATTATGTTTCAAAATAACTGAGTCAGAGTCACTGTTGGAAGGAGTCACATTTATTTTAAGAAAGTTATATCATTCAAAAGCAAAGGCAACATAGATAAAAATTTAAGGAGATACCTTTCAATCAAATTTTACTCCACAAACAGCATTTCCAATCTACCTCTTTTGTTCCATGCTCAGAATTTTTAGAAAGAAATGATAAAAGGAGAGGTAGAGAAGGAAGAGGAAGGTGCTTGAAGGAATCTTATCATGCCAACTGTTTTTTTTTCTTATATGCTCCCTTGATTAATTAACCATAATCCTCATTAGAGACAAATACACAGGACACATTTTCACTTGAGATTTGTACTTTATAGCTTAAAGCTACCATATACTTTTCCTGGCATACTTTTAGCATCTTAAAATTCAGTAATTAAGGTGACCCATAGCACTTCAGTGTCTCATTAAGCACAGGCCAACAAAGAAGCAACTTGCACAGTTTGTAAATTGATTCTCTTCTTCATTATATTTATTGCCTCTAGAAGTCAAGCACTAAACTTAGAGCCCCAAAGACTACAACTGGATCTCTGTTATTACTCACTATTTTCTAATACCAAGGAAGTTTCTTATTCTCTCTAAGCTTGGACTCGCTTGCCTATAAAATATGAATATTTTTATATTCCACATTTAGACAAAAGATTTTTTGTGAGACTCAAAAGGGAACTGGAAGTGACAGCACTTTGTAAATTATAAATCACCATATAAAAGATTAGGTTGAATAGATGAGCTATTGGTGGGTATTTTTTGATGATTCTAATCCAAGTTCCACTGACCATACCAACAGTTGGGTTGTCCTGGCCTGACCATCATCCAGTACTTGGCAGACCTTCCATTGCCTGAATCCAGAACTGGGTGGAGCATGAATGAACTGAAACCAAATCAAATCTGTATTCGCCTCACAGATCTCCCAGTAATTAGCATTCCAGAGTTGTTTTCTGAGACAAAAATTATAATTTCATTGGTTTCAGTCCTTAAGCTACATGGAATGTTTGTTTCATATATTTTGTTAAGTTATTTGTGAACAGCTCATAATAAATGATACAACAAAGGTTTATGTATTTCATAAAAATTACATAAATATTAACGTTCTTTGCTCAACTTGTAGAAAACTCTTATAAAAAATGTTCTTTTGCTCCTTGTATTTCAGTAAAGATATTTTATTCTTCCTACTAAATCATTTCAAGTTATGTTCTATGCCAGTGGTGTATGTTATATATCCCACCAGTTGATCGCTAGACTACAGTGGCATTCCTCCAGATCCTCGTTTTTTTCACAAATGATTTTAAAACACATTCTCCACATTATACGCTCATCTCATACTGGCCCACCAAAAAATACATGATTCAATATGATGCAAATAATATTATGATGAGAAAAAGTTACGGAGGTATCAAAATGCTGTTATAAAGACTTACTGTAAAATCCATATGCTCATGCTGAAAATATTCCAAATAAGGCCTAGAAACTGACAGTTTAATGTGGTAATGAAAAGGTCAGATCAAGAAGCAAGTAGGCTCATGAAACCAAAACATATGCAAAAGAAATAGCTGAAATAATATCATAACCACTGCAAAGAATTCTGCATAACACAAGACCCAGAATTCTGGTCCCAAATCTAATATATCTTTATTCCTATCAAATATAAAAGTAGTAGAAACATCAGAAAAATGGGACAGTATAGGTATTATATCTTCCACTGATCCAAAACAATGGAAATTATAACTGAAAAAATCTTCCTTAAAATTAATAAATGTAAATAGTTGAATTTTAAATATACAAATATGCCAAAATGTTAGATGTCCATCTGTCCTTTAATCCAGCTAATTTGGTGGAATTTCTCTATATGATACTACAATGTTTTCTATAATTTGCTTCAGATATTAAAAATAATGTTGCAGATATAATTATTGATTAATATATTTATGTGGTGCTTTTTTAATTGAACTTTTAAAATAATTTTTGCTTAAGTATCATTTTAAATGTGTATTTCTAACAGAAACTTGAAGGATTTGGTAAGACCTCATAATTACTTAAGTTTATAGCCTGTTACAGCGCCATCCCTATAATGAATTGTCTTTTCATACTCCACATGAAAAAATTGAGGCAGAAAAGGAAGAAGATTCATAACATTCAGTGATTGAATCCAGCAACAAAACACATTTTTCCAAATTCTTTTTCCTATAATAGTTTGCTGGAGCTGCCTTAGAAGACCTTGCTCTGGGCATGATCAGTTTTGACAAACAACTAACTACTTTTAAAAACAAGAAATTGCCTGCTGGAACTCTCTGTAATTGGCATGAGTGAAATCAAAAGGCAATCAGACTAAATAAGCTTGGCTGGGGATGCATGAAAATCTTGACTATAAAACTCTGAAGCACAAACATTCAACTGTTCAGCAGGAAAAAAATTAAAAACTTCAGCATGTCTCTCAATCCAATAGAAATCAAAATAAACAATAATAGAGTCACAAGATGCTTCCAGACTGGCCTTGATGAACAAAATCACTAAGCTGCAATATAAAATAATGACTGCAAAGCCCCCTCCTTGCAGTTGGGCAAAAACCCCAGCATGTCTTTCAACTTCCAGTTTTTCCCACCAGAAGTATAGCTACTGACTAATCTACTGCTGAATGCAGAGTCCAGTGTGAAGTTGTAGACAGTGCCCCCTTCCCCAACTTCCCTTTAAACAAGAGTCAACAAAGTATTTAATCAATTTCTATACTGAAAAGCACAACAAAAATTAAAAAGATCACTGAAGTCACAGACAAAAGGTGGCATTTTCCAGCATTCTTTTGCCCTAGAGAGAGAGAGAGAGGCTGAACCAACAGAAAAAGAGTACTTTTTGAGGATTCTTTGGTTTGTGGCTGCTTCTAAAAACCCCTAGATGTTTTGCTCAAGATTATTAATTCTTACAGCAACATTAGAAACAAAGTGCACTCCACATTTGACATTTTCTTCAATTCCAAAGTTGAAAGACTGTTCTTACTCAAAAATTATCCTATCAGGCTTGGGGTTTAGCTCAGCAGCTCAGATGCTTGCCCAGTAAGTCATGAGTTTGATCCTTGCTACCAAAACACAAAACAACAAAATGGAATTATCCTATCAATTGACAATTAGAAAAAAATTATATAAAAATTATATAAATAGCACAGAAACAAATCAAATTATGCAAAATAGACTTTTTTATAATTCTATCACTAATTTGAGAGCTACTCAAGGAAATTGTTTATTCATGTATATATTATTATTCTTTCTGTTATACACACATGTCTTCTTGAAAGGACACTCTCCATAAAGATCTCAGACTCATCAGCCTGATAAGCTAAACACCTTTGGTGATAAACTATTACAATGCCTTCTCCCTTTAACAGAAAATGAGACAGGGTAAATAAGCCAAATTCTAACCTTTGACATGATAGTTTCAAGTAAAAAAATAAATCTATTAACAAGGTGTTAATGACTTGTTAAATATATATATATATATATATATTTCTGAACTTCCTCTTTCATTAAAGATATGTTTAAAACTTTTCTCATTAACTCCAAATGAAACCAGATATGACACTCCATAACTTGATGCCTAAATATCAGAAGTCATGTGTGTATACAACAACTTTTTCATGATTCTGGTTTTCACTCATATTTTCTTCTACTTTATTATTCCTTAAGATAAGTTTAGCACTAGGAATTCAGCTCAGCGACACAGCAACTGCTGGGCAAGAGTGAAGTCATGAGTTCAACTTCTGGTACCAAAAAAAGAAAAAAATAAGGTTTTCAGAGTTAATTGTGGAAAATATGGTGTGCACGTGTATACATGTGTAGTGTGTGTGAACTATCACAAACCCAAAGGAAATATGAGTGTATGATTTTTGTAGCATTTGAAGAGAACAAGAATTTGTTTTCATGGCCACATGTAAAGAATTTTCACTTTTTAAATCACTGTGACATTTGAATGGGAAAAAGCTCTAAAATTTCTCAGTGGTTATAGTAAATGTAACATAAATAGCACCAGTTGGTTGTGCTTTCTTCTTGCAGAGAATATATAGACTTCATGAGCGTGAGCCAACATAGTTGAATGTGCCAGGCCACTGGTCTTCCTCCACCCCAAGAAGAGATTCCATTTGACAACTAATCTCCATGCCAAATAAATCTAAGTCATAAAAGCCTATAGGCCCATAAAGTTGAAGAGCAAATATACAATATAGCATGATTTCTGCAGTCTTTGGAAATAGAATGCAAGCTTGTTTGCTAATTATAGAACCCTAAAACTAAGAACAACCTTATTCAGCACTCTCACGTCAAAGATGAGAAACCTCAGGCCTAGGGAATGAAAGTAGTTTCTTGTGTCACATATGAGGAAGTACAATTCATAACCTGAACTCTGAAGTTCATTTTCCTGTAGTTCTGTAGCCATTCTTCTGACTAATTTAATGGAGGGGCCTTAAGTAGATGATATACTATGGTTCTTCCTAAAAGCAGAATATGGTCTAGATGTTTACTCAAAATTCTTTTTTCACTTATGATTCTTGGTTGGTATCCAACTATCACATTGAGTTGAACTCACAGGTTTATAAAATAAGCCTAAACTCGAATCTCTGCAGATTATTACTTAAAATATGTTTTTGTTTCCCCAGACTCTATAACTCTGCTCCAATGTAAGTTCCATCTATAATTTAAAGTATATATTAAGTGTCATCTCCTCTGTGACAATTTCCTTGCAGCCTTCAACCATAAAGGGGGCTTTACCTAATTTATACATCTTATTCACCATTTGCTTAATACTTCTTTGCTCTGATGTTATTTACATATGCACTTCACCTGCCTCACCTCAAGGCGCTTGGAGTTTAAATCAGAACAGTAACTCCTCCTGAATTGCACTTGTAAAAGTGCAACATTTTTCTTTTGGCTAACCCCATCAGTCCCTTTGAGACCACAAGCTGACTTGTACAATAGAGGATTAGTTGTGGATCTAAATCCTTCAACAAACTAAGAGACCCTGATTGTTTAAGATTATGTTTGATGTTTATTTGTTTGTTTGCTTGCTTGTATTCAACTGCCCCCACTGTGCTCACATTTGTTTACCTAAGTATAATTTTTAGGAAAATTAGATACATCATGCCTGGCATATAATGTGTGCTCAAAAAATGCATAACTGCACTGTATGACAAAAATTCCGCTATAGTAACACTGACCATTTCTCTAAAGGATGTGCACTATTGTGTAGCATAAATAAGTCTTCTTCATTCAATGAGACAATTTCTGGTTTGGGGCCATTACTGCAAAGAAAGCTTCAATAAGTTGTCTCATCTGTTTAGTTCTGTTATAATCTATACATATCTGAAAGTCATCATGCTATGAAAGCTATGGAATAAAAACTGTAGATCTTCTGGGAAAAATGTGATTGTAGGACATAGCATTCAAAAACTGCATAAAGAAAAACAATGTGCTTCTGTATGAAGAAAGGAAACAAAAATGAAAATATTAACTATTAATTTTATTATAAAATATGTAGCATATATGCAATACACATGATATTCATGTTTAGATCCAAAGGGTTCTCCAAAGTCTCATGCGTGTAGTGCTTTTGGAAGATGACTGAATCTTGGGACACCATACTGGTTTAATCTACTGATGAGTTCATAACTGAATGTGCTGTGGTCATTGGAAATGGGTCACAGGAGCATGATCGGGAGGTATGTATTTTCTCTTATCCTCTCTTATCTCTTCTCCCTTCTCCCTTTTCTCTCTTCCTAGCTGCCATGGATTGAGCAGCTTGCCTCTGCCATACCTTTCTGCCATGCAGTTTCTGCCTTGAAATCAACCAGTCATGGACTAAATCCTCTGCAACCATGAACCAAAATACACCTTTCTCTTCCTTTAACTTGCATGTGTCAGGTATTTTGTCCCAATGATGGAAAACTGGTTAATACATAATTTGAATTTTCACTATAGAATACATATTGTATATGTGCTATATATTTTATAATTAAAAATGTGTTGTATATTTTTATAATTAAAAATTTGCATTTTTGTAGGTGCCTGTCTTTTGTAACGTGCATTGTTTTTCTAAGTTTTTTCAATGTTGTATATTTAGATATACACAAATAGTACAAAATTATGGCATTTATTCTTAAAGAAGACCTGAGATATGCTTGACAAGATATCAGAAGTGTTTCAGCTTGTGATTATCATGAAATGGTTGAAGGAGAGTATTCTGAAATCAGATGGAGCATTATAATACCAGGTGTGGTTCACACAGCATAAAGAATCACTGGGGCTTGCAAAAATAAATCAAATCTCTATATAAATACAAGAATATGTTTGAGTCTAATGGTACATATTCCAAAATACCTTTTCAAAAGCACTATACTGAACTGAGGAGTTGAGGTATGGCTCATTGGTAGACCACTTCTTAACATGTGCAAAGTCTTGAGTTTAACCTCCTATAGTGCAAAAAATACACATGAACATGCACATGCACATGCTTGCACAAGTTCTACCAACTTACTATTTCACAAGTTCAGTCTTAATCAGATTTTAGTACTACCTTTTATGAACGTCTGTTAATTTGATTTTTAAAATTGCTTTCTGGGCTAAATTATGTTATAAATTAAATTAAATTATCTATCTGGTGTACAGGAGCAGATATAAGGGTGTATAAAAGGAGTATGTGCTGTTCTTCAAAGCCTGTGTGTTACCTTCTAACAATTGAAGGGATGGAATTTGAAGTCTTTTTTGTGGCTAAAAAATTCACAGTAATCTGAGGATTCACAAATTTTTAGCACATTTAATGTCACCATAGCAAGTCTCAAGGTCCTCCTTGTTTCTGTTTAGGACCCTGATCTTGGAAATAGTTGCAAAGACTGAAACTTCCACCATCTCGCACTCTCACTACTCCAACAACAAAGTTCTAAGATTTATCCTTCTGGTTATAGAAGGTAACATTTTCTTGGTATATTACCAAGAGAGTCCTCCAGCTCCTATACTTCCCTTAAATAGTAATTAGTCACCTGTACCCTATCCTTGTCTTGCTCTAGCAAAAGTGATCTGATTCCACTGGACTAACAATTAATGTTTCCCCTAGAGCCTTCCAAATGCCTGAGATATTGCTCTTGTCAATGAACTCCCATCTACTAGTGTCCTATACCACTTTCCTAACGGTGAAGGTTCAAGCAACTACCCTTTTACCATATACCAGGAACAATCAATAAAGCACCTATCACCACTAATGGAGTCCTCCCTCCAGCTAGCAAGAGATGCTGCCCCAGTATGTCATTTTAGAGTCTATTTTCTGAACCAATCTAACTACAATTTAAATTAAACTTAAGTTGAGCTCCCTAGAAAACATATTCTAAGATACAGCAATAACTATAAAGATTTAAAAATGGGAGTTGGCAGAGAAAAATGTTGGACTACAGTGTATAGCTGTAATAGAGACCTTAGGAGGCCTTCAAAAAACTCCAGAGTTTGAATGGTCCTTTAGTTTTTCAGAGTTGAAGCAAGAAGCTCAGGTATTTACATATCCAGATACATCAGTTACTTGATGTAAGTTGGCTTTAGGATCTGTATATAATCTTGAGCAAAGTATCACCTTTTATTCTAGAGTACTCTGTAGAGAGATATTCAGTGTTGGGGTGTTTTTAGCCAATGTGCTTCACAGGTGTGAAAAAGGGTGCTTCAAACCTGAAGGATCTGCATGTGACAACAGCATCCACTACACACTTCAACAACAGAAAATAGCTAGCTTAATATTATTTGAGTAGTTGGAAAAGGTGTTCATAAAAATTAGTGTAACAATCAAGTAGGAGAACAAATGAAACAAAACTGTAGCCTGAATATTAAAATTATCAGAAAAGATGTCAGCCAAATCAACAGGTAGGATGATAAATTTAGTTATAATATATATGGAAAAATAATGTCACATAGCCACTAGTAAATAGAAAGAGAAGAGGTAAACACACTGTAGCTCAGAGATACGCTTTCTTACAAGATGTGTTCTGTCAGCTGCAAAACTTCTCAAATCCTGAGTTTGTCTCCAAGTTGCTCATAACCAGGAAGCAGTAGTAACAGGGGAGGTCTTAGCTCCCCAAATGGATATCATTTCATACAGTTCTGCAAACTACTCTTTCATTAGATCTCAGCTTTAACTAGGAAGAACTAGAGAATAGATTGAAATCACTTTGACTCTCCTCCAATCTGACAGATACTAACCAGCACACATTATAGGAAGGATAACCTTCAAAATTCTGTGTTCTAGGTGATTCTTATGAGTTATCTAGATTTGCATTATGAAAGGACTATGTCAAGTGAAGAAAGCCAAGAGAGGTATTTTTTAAATTTTATTAAAGTCGTGAATAAATTATCATGCTACAAAAGTATATAAAGTATTATAAATACTCTGCTAACCCACCCATAGCCAACTATCAACTCTAATAAGAACTGACAATAAAGCCTAAAATGATCTTTGGATTTCAATAAGCACAAGTGCAAATCCTAGCTTTTCTTTGTCTTCATGGGAAAATTGTTTAACTTTCTAAATTTTAGGTTCCCCTTACATAAAATACACATATTAGTGTTATTTGATTCACAGACTTGTAGTAAGTTATTTTTCAATAGTGAGAGCAAATAGCATAGCACCTAGCACTGAGAAAGTTTTAAATAAATGAAATCTACACTAATTAATGTTTAAACATGATAATTATTATTATTTGTATTAAAATTTGTCCCCGTGTAAGCAATCTCCTTTCTCATTATTCTTGTGTTGTAAAGATATAGTTAACAGAAGAAAGAGTTGGTTTCTTTCTGTTCTAAATTGTGGCCCTCTCGAGGACCAGCAACCCAACTGTGCTTGTTTAATGTGGTTTGTTCTGCACCATATGCGTGTGGGCTTTTAATAAATGCTATTTGATGATGATGATGAGTTTCTGGAGACAGAGTTGTGTTCCGTAGAGTTACTACATTTTGCTTGGCCTAGCTTTCCACTATTCAACTCCAGGAATGCTCTTGTGAGTAGTATAGAAACTTCTGAAATTTCCATTTGAGGTGAAGTGCGGCTGCCAGCAAGCCTCTCAGAGTCATTAACCCTCACCCTTTTTTTTGTGACTTCTTCCAAACTGACTTTCAGAAAGATTTCTCAGCAGGTGGCCCTGGAGTTGTCAGCAGCATTGAACAGCAGTGCTATCAGCCATACTTCCCAAAAAAGTCAAGAAGACAGTGGCTGGGTTCAGAGAATCCTCTCTAAACCTCCCAGACATAGAGAACTGCTTATTTCAATTATACCAGGAGGTAAAACAAAACCAAGTACTTGCTGTCAATAGTCTCTATTCTATACAAAATTAAATTATAGCTCTAGGGACTCAAAATAGAGTTTAAACTTTGTGGAAATGTTTGCATTAAAATCAGTGATACCTAACACATTGAACCTGAAAAATAGGCTCAAAAGCAAAGACTTTTCCTCCCCATAGCTTAGATGAAAGTGACTGAGCAGTATGAATCATTTGTCACCCACTGGGGATCATGCTTCCAAAAATTCCCAAATGTTTTCCATTGTTACTTCACTTTCCAATCAAAAATGGACACTTAAACTCAGTTTTGTCTTGATGCAGTCTCCCATTGCAATGAAACTATATTTATCAATTAGCTGAATTGTTTCTTTTTTTCCATATTTGACCCCTCCTTAGCATTAGAACATAAAATGTTTCATCTTGCTTGAAATATTAATTTTCATACTGACAAAATTTCCATTGTCTTGTTGAAGCGTTATTGAAAAGATCTGGAGACACCAGGTGCATCCTTTTCAAATAGGATACTCCGGAGAAAGTGCTATAAATGAACAGTGCTTCCATTCAGGCTACCTCAGTTCTCTAAATGCACAAAAGCTGTGGTGCTTTGTTAAGTCAAAAAAAAATTCCCATATTTAATCATGATGACCTGGACTTTTAGCAATGTTATGATATTTTCAGTCTATGCTCCTTAGACCTGGTTCATTGAAAAAGTTCATTGAAACTAAAGCCTAAACTAGTACAGAAGACTGAATGGAAAGTCAAGAGAGAAGAGCATCAAATTACATTTGGGGACAGAAAAGACACAGAGAGAAGCCTAAGACAATTGTGCCTCTACTTTGAAAACATTAAGACTCTGAGCTTAATATTAGAAACTCTCAGAAATGTGTAAACTTGCTTATTGAAGTTTATATGTTTACAGTTGCACTATAAGATACTCCCTACTCTGGGATCCACTTAATCAAATTTTACAGTCAGTTTTCAGCAAGTTTTAAAATTCACCCACAGAGACTTTGTAACAATATACTGGAGGAGGATTTTTCCCCTTTCCTCTTTCTTTCTTTCTTTCTTTCTTTCTTTCTTTCTTTCTTTCTTTCTTTGCCTCTCTCTTTCTTTCTTCCTTTTTTTTTACACTGTGGACAAGTCTGTTGTTACTGGCAATGTGTGTAGGAACTAGTCCTGGTGACCTCTCTGTGAACCCACCAAAAAGTCAAAATTTGCAATTTCTCATTCAGTGTAAAACTGAGCTTTGACCTTGAGGACTTTGTTGTGGTAGCCTTCCCTAGGAAATCAAAGAGACTGGTCATTTCCCAAGTCCCAAAAAGCAATTTGGTTGTAAGAATCTCTCAAAGACCTCTGAGTAAGAATTGTTCAATTTAACGGTTCAAGTACACATTTTCATTGGTGTACAGAGGGTGTCATCTACATTGCAAGACTTTCAAGAGGAGGCAGGACAACAAAAAAAATAGAAGAAATCAGAAAAATATTTTTGAGAAAAGAAACAATAAAATAATATAAAAAATGGTTGAAAGGAATCTGTTAGAGTTACATAGCTGTATCAGCCCTTTGCTCCTTATAGAATGACTCTCTTCTTTGGTCAAGGTTCTGCCATTGTTCCTCTTACATAGAGAGCAAATACTTTCTCTGCCAGTTACAATGGAATCTCTTACACCTCAGCTGGGAACATTCTGTAGATTGGACTTTATTCTGATTTACTTGGGTGCCTTTCCTGTTGTCCTTGTTTTTCTTGTTTCTCAGTTATAAGCCTTTCCTAAGAGGTTAAGTACTACTATCCTACACCTCATTCAGATGTTGACATAACTTTTATCATCAGTAGTTCTACTTGTCAGACGTGGTCATGTGTGCTATCAAATGTCCAGAGCCCAGGTCTTCTTATGTTACACTTCAGAGAGATGCTCAATTTGTACATTCATTCACCCCTATCTTTCTCTGCCTGTTTGTCCAACCCAGAGGACCATTCTTGCCTTTAAAGCCACTTGAATTTGTTAGGGCCAAGATCCATCAATAAGTACTTATTGGATAAGTACCCATTATATGTGAAAACTGTGTGTGAGAAGTAAAATATAAATGAGGGGCAGAGCTGAAAAAGATTCTACAGATTTAGTCCCTAAAAATATCATAACTCAGACCATAACCTGAGAACCAGGAAGATAAAATAATTTTTTCAAAGCCTCATACAACATTGTATAACACAGTTTTTATTGCCAGTGATGTTAGTCTTCCACATAATAATGGGGTTTTCCATTTATTTGAAATGACAAATCACACAATGTTATAAACCCAAAACATTTCCAGAGAAAGTTACATAATTCCCTATAATTAGAGTATTGTTTCTTACTTGAAAATGTTTATTGATACTTTATCTTATTAGTATTTTCTACAAAAACAAGTTTTAATGAATTTTGATTGTTTTCATTATGCAAACTCTTACTGATTTCATAGATCATATAAAATCTTCTCTATCAGTAGGCATGTAGGAGTTATAAAGTTAGCTATGACCTCAGTGAATACAGAACTACATATCTCAGAATGTCTGTGAAGGGAAAATCACAAAGTCATGTAAAAGAATTAAAGTGTGGCAATTTATTCTGATAATAACAGTAAATTAGGTTTAAGTAAAGGATGTAGTTGGGTTCAAAACTTTTAACCAAACTAATCCATTCAACTACTAAAGAGATGTCTCAAGTACAGTTCATAACCCCAGGTTGGGGCAGGGAGGAGGGACTTTTTATGTACAAATATTTCATCTATACCACATCAGTTAGCAAGAATTTGTAGACCAGAGGACATTCTAAAGAATAAAGGGATTTAGAGAAGAAATGAGGCATAGTCCCAATATTAGGAGCTATCTTGCTGAGCTCTCAAACCTCCTTCATCCAAGTGTTCCATCTTTTGCTTGGACAAGATCCCAGGTATTGGGAAAGAAACATAGGAAAAACAGCCCTTAGTTCACTTTTTTTTTCTTTTAATACTTATTCTGTTCTGAGGTTCATTCTTTCTCTGGTATGAAAAATGCTACTTTTTCAGCTTTTTTGTCAGGTCCTTAACCTCCTGCTCTATAGGCCTTTGGTTTGTACTGCTGACACTGTTTTGTGAGACACCTTTTAATCCCTTGAGTCCTACAAGGGTTCTCAATTTCCTGGCTTGAATCCATGCAGACCTGATGTCTTGTTGACTCTAACCCAAGTCACATAGTACTCTTCCCAGACTTAATCTATGTAGTCCCTGATACAAATGCTGGCACCTTTCTAACGAGCCAGTCAAATATATTCTTAATGTTTGAGAATGAGAATCATCATGACAAACAGAAAACATGGATAGCACCTTAAAGAACATCAGGATTGGACAAAACCCTCTGGGATACCACCAGGATCAAGTCATTCATTATGATCTAGAACAGTCAAACTGATTTAATTCTTTCTTTCAGATGATTCAGGCTTTTTTAACATCTTGAGATTTTTATCAGAAAAACTAACATTCATAAATCAAACTTTCCTAAGGATTTTAGTCTAAAATTATCTTCTTGTATATATGCCTTGGAGTCAGTATACATGCAAAATGATCAGCTTGTTCAATTTGGGAAACTCTGACTAATTATTCTGGAACAATGATAGTTTAAAATTGAAATGGCCCTATAACCTAAAGTAAAGTAACAGCAGCTATTGGTGTATGTTACATTAATTATCAATACTAAAATATTGAGCCTTTCATTTTCAGCAAAATCTTATGAAGATAACACTGATTTCTAATATTCTAGTTAACTAAGATTTTAAAATACTGAGACCAGAAATCCATTAGAACTGGATTGTTAGATACCAGTTACGTTAAAAAAAAACTTTACATCAAATTCTGAAATTCTGCCTTCACTGACATGCACTTACCAGTAACTAGATTTAACTAAGTAATTTAAAATCAGTAAGTCTAAGTTCTCTTATGTGTAAAATTGAAGAGGCGGTGTAGGTGTTCAACTCCTGACTTTTAAATTACCTTATAACTGTGAGAATTTATTTGATTATATGAATTCTGTAACATTATTTGTGCATCACCTTAATATTAATTCTGTCCTCTGGCAATAAAAAATAACACAAAATAATGTCTTACATGTCCTCTCCAATGTGCTAAAAGCTGTAATTGTCATTGACTCTAAAAGGAGTTCTGCAGATGTGAGAGAAAGAACGTAAATACTGTACATCTCTGCAAAGTGAAACTGAGCAACTGCGACCATCTCTACCAAAAGTACCTGACATTCAAACCAGGTGTGCTACAATCCCTGATTCAGTTTTATTTGCAACAAGAATTTTCTTGGAGACTCAAGGGTGAATACTTCTTTGCCACAACTAATTTGCAAGTTCTTGGTGACAGTAGAAAATTTCTTAAAACAAAATTTCATGTTTCCAGTTTTGTTTTAGCTTGTTTCATCTTATTTTTTTTTACCAATACCCAGTTGCACATGTACAAAACTGTAAGAGGCTCCTTGAGGTTATAAGGGGATACAAAGCATAGCTTTTGACTTCATCTCTATGGGAAAAATAAGGTACACACAAGCAAATACAGTACAGTGCAGCATAAATTCATCTACAAATAACTGATACAGCATTCTCCAGTATAATTCCAAGTAAATTGGAGGGCAATATTAAATACTATATCACTGTGGTATATATCACATAGATATATATTCAGTGTATACACATACTTGTAAGCCAAGAAATAGCAACTAAATATTTTAAGAAAATAATAATGAACTGAACAAATTGGTGAGAATTTAATGAAATATATAAATATCATTATAATTATAATGAACTTGTTGTATGCCATTAGTAAAAGTGTTGGCATTTGCTATTCTAGCAGAGATTAGTAAATATGAACCAAATAGACCTTCCAAACATGGCATTCAATTACATGAATTGCCTTCAATCATTCTTCATTAAGAAACTACTAGAGGATTGCACTCTAAACAACGAGGAAAAGACAAATTCCAGGACAAATGACATTCAATTCAGGAAAACAAATAATAAGATAAAATGCAGGAAAACAGCTATACAAAAGTCTTAAAGAGGAATGAGAGTCTAGAATAGAGAAGAGAGCGATCTGGAGGTGAAAATTTCAAAGGGAAAAAATAATAAATATATTAAAACATGCTTAGCATTTGGAAAAAGAAAACTGATGGATACATGACCAACCTGGTAAAGCAAATATCAGACATAATAGATACCAAAAGATTCCATAAGACACAATAGAAATAAATAGCTAACTCCAAAATATAAAGTTAACTATAACTCAACAAAAATATGAATGACAAATGAGCACGTGAAAATATGTTTAACATAGTTAGTCATTACATAACTGAAGATAAAGCAAAACTAAGACACCACTACCTACCTATCACAATGGCTGTAATTCAAAAAATTAACACTGTACTAAGTATAGGTAATAATGCTGAGTGTTATGGTTTATATATAAAGAATCCAAAAGCCTCATGTGTTCAAAGGTAAAACTTTTAGGTGATCAGAATATGAGGACTTTGCATCTCACTTGCCATTAGGAAATTGGATCTGATTCACTGGGAACATGATCTGGAAATGTATATTTCTCTTTTTAGCACCTCTTTTCACTCTCTCTGCTTCCTGTCATGATGATGTGAGCAGCTTTCTTCCAGCCAGGCCCTTCGACTGTGTTGCCAACCATGCAAAAACTGAAACTTCTGTAAACATGAGCAAATATAAACATCTGCTTCTTTAAATTGTGAGAGTCAGATAGTTTGTTCCAGCAATAAGGAAAGCAATTAAGACACTGGGAAATCAAAATGCCCATAGAGCACAGTTAAAAATTTAAAACAATATAATCAGTTTTGAAAATGGTTTGGCAACTTATTTAAAAAATAAAAATATATCATATTTAAACATCAGACAATAAGTCCAGCCATGCTACTTCTATGTATCTATTCAAGTGAAAAAGAAAGTATATATCTGCACAAAGATTTAGACTTAAGAATTCATAATAGCCTTACCCATAATAACCAAACACTGGAAATAAATCATCAATAGGTAAAAGTATGAACAGATTATGGTATACTCATATGCTACTCTCTGTATTTGAAATATGCCCCAAACTCAAATGCTTGTTCCAAGATTACCACTCTTTAAGAGATGTGGATATTAGAAAGTTTTAGGCTATCAGATATATATTGTTTAAGGGGATTATGGCACCTTACTCTCCTTTTTACTCTTTATTGATCCTTGATCATTGTGAGATAAATAGCTTCTCCTACTATGTGTTTGTACCATGATGTGCTGCCTTGATGTACACCCAAAACAATGGAGCCAATCATTCATAAGCCAAAACTTCCAGAAATGTGTACCAAAACAAAACTTTCCTCTTCATTAGTTTTTCTCTGGGTATTTTGTTACAATAACAGAAAGTTGGCTAACACAAAAAAATATGGAGTGCTACTCAGAAATAATGACCAATGAACTTATGAAAAAAAGAATCAGCTATTGATGCATACAACCAAATAAAGACATGAACAAATCTTATACAAAGCAAAACTGGCCATACATTAAAGAGTATAAATGGTATGATTATTTTTATATAAAACTCTAAAAAGTGACAACTCAATGTTAGTAACATAAAGATTAGTGGTTGCTTCTAGAAAAAGTATGTGGTCATAGGTAAGAAAAAGAGACGACCAAGAGGAATGGGGAAAGTGGGGGACAGTATATCTATTCACTATCATGATTATAGTGCTTTCTAAACTTATCAAATTGTACACTAAATATGTGTGGGTATTGTTATCTATTATAACTAATATCAATCTTAAAATACACAAAAATAATGTGAAAAATAAAGAAAGAAAATGAGTAATCTATGAAATGAGATATGGACATCAATTCATTTAGTCAACAGGTACCATGTGACTTCTACAAGCTAGGCACTGTGCTAGATGTCTGGGAGTAAAAATGCTTCCCCAGTATGATACTCCTTCGGTGACTTCAAATAGTTATAAAGTAATACACATATGCCACTCAGGATGGTAAGCTGTGATACTCATTCTCAAAATAGTAGTTAATGTTCCTTATGTTCTTTGTATATAAGGGGCACTAAAGATGGAGAGAGAAGGTTAAAGGAGGGAAAGGGGAAGAAAAAGAATTAAAATACGTTATGTACATACACCAACTCCCCATGATGAATATAATCATCATGCACAGCAATCATGTACTAATTATTAAAAACATTGAACAAATAAAGGATTTTGCAAAACTTATTTATATAAAGTGCTCTTCCATAAGTAGCTGTTTCTTTGTTGTTCTTATTTTGTCAACTATATGCTCATTAGGTAACATAATATCTTCCCTCTTACTGTTAGTGTATCAATACTCAAAAGTTATTATTACTCATTAATCATCACTGAAAATGCAGCCAGTTCTCAGTTTTCATAGTGAATTTTTTGGAAACCTGGCTTTGTTCCATATTCTCTCCTGCCATTTGCATTGGGGGGTTTTTCATTGCTTGTTAGCACCTCCATCAAGGGAATTGAACAGAAAGGAGGAGATAAAACTCAGATCTATCTAATATTCTGCTGAGAACCATAAAATCTTAAAATTGGAAGTAACCTCTGTTATCTTTTTCACTCTATGCTGTAATTTCCACTATCCTATGTGCAATAGGTATTCACCCAAACCAGATTCTGCTTGAGCATTTTGAAGAATAACAGATCTAATGTTCACTTACTCTAGCTGTAAATTTTACAATCTTTTCCATGTTAGCAGTTCAAATAGAAGCCCTGAGGGGTGGTTGAAAATAATATTTAAACTTGGTTAGGGAATAGTAACATGTATTATATTTTTATGGTCACTCATAGACTTTCTCAAGAAAAAGAAGAGAAGTTATTCCAACATATTTTGTTAAAAATGTCTCACTCCCAATACTCTATGACTCAAGCAAAAAAAAAGTGAGAGATGAGAGAAAGGAAAATGTTAAACTGAAGAATCAGTTCATTAGTAGTGCAGTTACTATCATCCTACCTATCACTATTCACCATGTACCAAGTGAGGACACAGAAAAAAAATGACCCTCTGGCTTTTATCAGAACCTGACCTTACTGGCACTCAGATCTCAGACTTTTTCTGAAATAAATTTCTATTGCTTGAGAGTATGCTTGGGAGTAAAAATGTTTCCACAGTATGACACCCCTTTGGTGACTTCAGATAGTTATGAAGTAATACACACATGCCATTCAGGTGAGCACTGCCAATCTATGGCATTTTGTAATGGCAGTCCAAGATGATTTATACAACTAGTCTTTAGTAGTAAGAAGTTTTAATTAAATAGATTTTTAACTATTACATAGAAGCCACAAAAGCTGCATACATTTATGGAGTACCATGTAATGTTTCTATACATGTGTACATTGTATGATACTGAAATCATGTGGAACATATATGTGCAAACATGTATTATTTCTTACAGTTAAACTTTCAGAATACTTTGCCCTAGCTTTTTGAAAACTACAGCACATTATTGTTATCTATCATCATCCTACTATGCAACATCCCATAACTTCTTCTGCTAACTGTACCTTAGTACCCACTGATCTTCACAGTCCATCAAGGAGTGTATTAAACATCAGAACACTCCCTTGCCTATTTAAATTTGATACACATAATTTAAAAGATGTCACAAACTTGTTTTTGTTCATACTACTTCTTTTGTTTTAACTCATTGACTATTTTTAATAGACAAAACTAGATATAAAGAGGAAAGAGCATATTCTGGGAATGAACATGGATTTATTTACCAAGACCACTTGGCATTCCTGCTGCTCACTTCCTCTTCTATAAAATTAAAGCCTCTACTTTTAAGTGATTTCAAATCTCCTGCCCCATTTATAGGATTCTCTAAATCCTAAATTTTAAAGGACTATATAATCAATATTGAAAGTAAGAAAGCAGATTTGTAATCAGTTTGGGTGAATATGTAAATGGCATTTTGGAACAAAAAAATGCTCATAACCAGAAGCATTATACAACTTTCCATAACAAAGATTGAGTTTTCCTGTTATGGATTAACATATGCTAAAAGTGGATATTAGTGTGAAAGGAAAGATTACTGTTGAGATCTCCAAAATATAGTCTGTAATTTTTCCTTATGTCTTAAATTATTCACGCATTCAGCATATATTAGGGACTGAGGTACTAAGACAAATAAAGCCTCCTGAGACCCCTTAGAGACAAGAGATGAGAAGTCCTTTTCCTAGTGAATCCAATAAGCACAAATTACTACAAGACTTCATACCTTAATGAAGCTGTAGAATCTCTCTCTTTATGTAGTATAATAAACTGTGCATGCTGAAGTGGAAGGAGATCATAACTTTGGAGAATTTTAACAAAGGGCACTTCAAAGACTTTCTTTCCTGAAGCCTCCTCAGATGAGTTTGAGTATAATAAGATACTCCTTTGTTGAAGTTTCCACAGCATTTGTTTCTATTTCCTGGGCTGAGAACCCAAGCTTTATTCATCAGTATTTTCAGGACCTTGCACTACATCTAATCATAGGCAGTGCTCACCATATTTTTGTGAACTGAGGAGAATCTTAATTAAAAAGGATGAGGAGGCTCAATTTTGTGGCTATTTGTATAAGGTCTCAAAGGCAGGCCAGGAGTAGTTAGTCCAGGTTAAGCCTTACTTCTCAAGACTTTTCAGCCCAATGTTCTTAACTTTAATAGTATTTGATTAAGGAACTGATAATGTAATTGCACGTTGGACATTATCTTGGTTTAATCAGTCTAGCAGTAGCAACAAAAGAAAGAAAAATTTAAACTAAGAGAAAAAACAAAAGTTAAAACCAAAAATATTGATTTCAGTCACTTCTCCTCCTTCATGAGAACCCAGGTGAATGGCACCTGAGGTGGTGGCCACGCCCATCACCTCTCCACCAATCACAAGAATCCAGGTTAATGGTACCTGAGGAGCACTACTATATTCACTGCCACCAGCAGTGCAGTCAACTGCTCAGAAAAGCCCCCCCGCCCCCCCAAAAAAACCCACCAGTGACACAATTGTCAACAAGGTCCTGGCTAAGACTCAGTGAATGGACAGGGGAGACTAGTGTGAAAACACTGATGTAACAACAATATGAACCTATAGGTGGCTGAGGTCTTCACAGGAACAGCAACCAGCTTGGAAAGTATTCAGAACTTGACAGAAAACATCCCTGAAGAACAGATTTCTCCTACAGAAGCCTTGGTGCCAGTGACAACAATACAACAACTACAAAATGATGCAAAGAAAAAAAGTAATATAAGAATAATTGGTGTCAGTTAAAAAGCAGGAGCCAACACAAACAAGATAAAAAAAAATTTATTTGCACAAGCAATAGCACAAAATTTCCCAAGCAAGGGAAAATAACATGACATATACATAAATAAGGCATATAGAACCCCAATTAGACATAACCACAATAAATCTATTCCCAGACACATAATAATCAAGATCCCAGAAATTCAGCACAAAAACATAATATTAAAGGCTGTTAGAGAAAAGAAACAGATCATCTATATAAAGGAAAGCCCATCAGAATCATGGCAGACTTCACAACACAGACCTTAAAGGCAAAAAGAGCTTAGAGTGAAGTATTTCGAATCATAAAAGAAAACAACTTCCAACCCAGACTGATGTATCTTGCAAAGTTATCTTTCAAAATTAATGGAAAAATAAGACTTGACAAAGAACAATGGAAGAAATTCACAACCACCAAAATAAGATTACATAGTTTACAGAAAGATATTCTAGACAGAAACAAAAATGACCACAATTTTAAGAAAAACAACAGAAGTAAACCACCAAGCAAAGCAAAAAACTAAACAAAGAGGAAAAGTAGGGAACCAAGAGCAGGAAAATAACATGACAAAGAGAACCCAATACATGTCAGTTATTGCCAATAATGTAAATGGCCTCAATTCACCAATCAAAAGAAACAGACTGGCAGAACAAATCAAGAAGCAAGATTCAACAATATGCTGTATGTAAGAAGTGCATTTAGCTCAAAAAGAAATTCATAGGCAGAAAGAAACTCATAGTTAAAGGATGGAAAACAATACTCCATGCAACAGGAACCCAGAAAAAGTGGGGCTGGCTATTCTACTTGTATATGAACTTCATAACAAGAATGATTAAAAGGTATAAAGAAGGTCATTACATACTTGTTAGGCAGAAAAATTTGAGAAAAAGAACCACAATCATGCATACATATGCACAAAATACAGGTATACATAACCATATTAGACAGATGTTAATAGAAAAGAAAAAATATATTCAATAAAACAATTGTAATGAGGGACCTTAATGCCTCATTCTCACAAAAAGATAGATCAACAAAATAAAAAATCAGCAAAGAAATAATAGAAATGAATCAAATCTGTAAACAAATGGACCTAGAAGCCATTTACAGAGTGTTCCATCACAGAAAATCAGAATACACATTCTTCTCAACTCACACAGAATGTTCTCTAAAATAGGTCACATGCTAACCCATATAATATGCTTAAGTAAATGCAAAAGAACTGAAATTATTCCATGCATATTATCTGACAATAGTGCAACAAACTTGGAAATTAATGATAAAAGAAATTGCAAAAATCCATGAACACATGGAAATTAAATAACATCTTCCTGAACAACCAAAAAGTCAAAGATAAAACTGAAGAAGAAATTGAGCAATATGTATAATCAAATGATAATGCAATGCAACTTATAGAAACCTATGGAATGTAATGAAAACAGGCATAAGAGGGAAATATACAGCAGTGAATTCTCATTCAAGAAAATAAAGTACAAATAAACAACCTAATGCTACATCTGAAGCTTCTAGAAAAAGAAGAGCAAGTCAAGCCTAAAGCCCATACAAGGGGGTAAATTATAAAGATCAGAGCAGAAATTAACACAATTGAAACTAAGAAAATAATACAAAGAATTAATGAACTGAAGAGTTGGTTCAATGAAAGAAAAATAAAATTGGCAAACCCCTAGCCAACCTTATCAAAAAAAAGGAAAGAAAAAACTCTTATTTCATGCAATAAGGAATGAAAAGGGTGAAATCACTACAGACCCTGCAGAAGGTCATCAATACCTACTTTGAAAATTTTTATCACATAAAATAGAAAACACAGAAGAATGGACAGATTCCTAGAAACCTATGAATTATCAAAGGTGAATCATGAAGATATAAAAATTTTGAATGCACAACACAAGTTAATGACATTGAAAATGTAATTAAAAATTAACCAACAAAGAAAAGCCCAGGTGCTGATGAATTTACAGCTGAAGTCTACAAGAATTTAAGAGAAGATTAAATTCCAATACTTTTCAAACTCTTCAATGAAATTGAAGAAAGTAATCCTTCCTAACCCATTCCTAGGTACAAGTATTACCCTGATACCAAACCACAGAAAGACCCAACCAAAAAGAGAATTATAGGCCAATGTTCTTAGTGAACATAGATGCAAAAATCTTCAATAAAATACTAGTAAAGAGGGCTGGGAATTTAGCTCAGCGGCATAAGCACCTGCCTTGTAAGCAGGCAGTCGTGAGTTCGATCCCTGGTACCAATAAACACGAAAAAGACAAAAAAAATAAAAAATAAAAAAATAAAAAATAAACTAGTAAAGAGAATGCAACAAATCATCAGGAAGATTATAAACCATGACAAAGTGGGACTCATCTTAGTAATGCAGGGATAGTTCAACATATGCAAATCAATAAATGTAATATATCACATCAACAGAGCCAAAGACAAAAATCAAATGATCATCTCAACAGATGCAGAAAAAGCTTTTGGTAAAGCCCAACACTCATTCATGTTTTTTAAAAAAAAAACCTACAGAAAATTGGAATAGATGATATTTACCTCAATCTGATAAAGGTCCTTTATGAAAAACCAACAGCCAATGTCATATAAAATGGACAAAAACTGAAAACTTTCACTCTAAAATTAGGAACAAGACAAGGGTGCCCTCTATCACCACTCCTACTCAATATATCTCTGAAAAATTAGCCAGAGCATTCTATGAGAAATATAAAAGGAATAAGGATAGGAAATAAAGAAGTTAAACTATTATTATTGACAGATTTCATGATACTATACATAGAAGATCCCAAAAACCCAATCAAAAGACTTCTAGAATTGATAAAAAAAATTCAATAGCATAGCTGGATACAAAGTCAACATTCAAAAATCAATAGCATTCCTATACACAAACAACAAGCTCACTGAAAGAGAAATTAGAGAAACCAAATCCTTCACAATAGCATCCCAAAAATATAATACTTATTAAGTAGTTTTTAAAAGGCTATAAAATGTCTGTGCATTGCAGATTATAGCACTCTAAACAAAGAGATAAAAAATATTTCAGAAAATGGAAATATATCCCTTGCTCATAGATAGGAAGAACCAACATTGTGAAAATGGCCATACTCCTGAAACTTCTATACAGATCATGAAATCTCAATCAAAATAACTTTAACATATCTCACACATCTAGAGAAAACATTGCTAAAATTCATTTGAGATGAGAAGAGACCTAAAATACCAAAATCAATTCTGGACAACAAAGGCAAATCAAAATATATCACTATCTCTGACTTGAAATTATACTACAAATGTACTGTGATAAAATCAACATGGCTTTGGCAAAAAGAAAAAAAATACAGACTTGAAGATCAGTGGAACAGATTAAAAGATGTAGACACAACAACAAAGATACTCTCTCACCTTATCTTTGATTAAGGAGACAAACATCTTAACTGTAACAAAGACATCCTGTTTAATAAATGGTTCTGGAAAAAGTGGCTCCCCACATGCCAAAGACTGAAACTAGGCACATGTCTATAATCATGCACAAAATTAAAGCCAACATGATTCAAATATCTAAATATTAAACAGGAACAGTAAATCTGCTGGAAAAGAATGTAGGTAGACATCTTGAAGACATGGGTGGAGGCAGAAACTTCATGAACAAAACCCCAACCACTTGTGAAATACTTCAAAGAATCAACAACTAGGATTTCATTTTATTAAAGGCCTTTGCAATTCAAAGAAATCATCAACAGAGGAAAAAGACAACCCACGGAGTAGAAAAAATTTTAGCCAATTGTCCTTCAGACAAGGGACTTATATCTAGAGCACATAAAGAATTGAAAAAAATCAGACTCCTCAAATTCAAAGACCCAGTCCAAAAATGGGTATCTGAGATGCATACATACTTTTCAGATGAAGAAATACAAATAAATACATGAAATAATGTTCAACATAATTGGTTATTTGACAACACTGAGATTCCTCATTCCAGGAAGAATGGCTATCATCAAGAAATCAATCAATAACAAATGCTCTCAGGGTTGTGGGGGGAAATGAAACCTCCACTGTTGGTGGGAATGAAGGCTGCTACAAGCACTATGGCAATCAGCATGGAGATTCCTCAAAAATGTAGGATTAGAGGTCCCATTCAATCTAACTATTCCTCTCCTAGGTATCTTTCTAGAAGAATTAAAAATATAATATGATAGTGATATTTGTACATCCATGTTTATTGCAACACATTTTGTAATAGCTAAACAACCCAAAGGCCCATCAAGAGAGGAATGAATAAAAAAGATGTGTTTTTTATATAATAGAGTATTAGTCATAACGAAGGATAAATCTGAGACTTTTATAGGTAAATGTATACAACTTGAGATCATACTCATAAGTGAGATAAGTCAGACTGACACGTGTAAACATCATATTGTCTCCCTTGTGTGTAAACTGAAAGACTAAATAAGGTCTAAAGTATACAATAGATACTGTGAAGTGAGAAGAAATTTTTCAGAAGTAAAAAGAAACTAGGATGGATGAGAGGGAAAAAGAAGGGAAAGGGGGAAAATAGGAAAAATTGCAAGTTAATTATACTATAATATACTAATAGGGAAGAAAGGTTTCTGCTAATATCGTTTGGAGAATTTTTTGTGACCAAAACTTGTACTAGGAGTAACTACTTTAAAGATAACAATAAACAATATATTAATTATTGCTATTCTCCTATTGATTTGTTACAAAACTTTGTTTTACTTTTTTTCCATGAAATAAAATGACATTCCACTCCTGGGATAAACCCAAGATAAGTGAAAACATGTGATGATGAATATTTTGCATTATGAATAAATGTTCAAAGTGGCATTATTCACAATAGACAAGCTAAAACAACTCAAATGTCCAACAGCTGATGAATGAATAAATAAAACATGTCATATTCATATAGTGGAATATTACTTGGCAGGAAAAATATAAGAAGTACTGATACATGCAACAATATAGATGTATTCTGAAAACATGCTAAGTGAAAGTTTTTAAAAGCTCCATTACTTATGATTCCATTTACATGGAATGTTCAGGATAAACAAATCTTTACAGAAATGTGGTAACAGAACTAGAGAAAGGTGAACAAAAGATCTCTAATGAGTAGGAGAGTCATTTATTGGGGGAGAGGTCATGAAATGTTATGGAATGTTATGGAATTAGCTGGTTTCAAAACTTTATGCATATACTAAAAATCAATGAATGGTGTATTTGAAAGCCTAATTTATGTTATATAGATTATATCTCAAGAAAAAAAGAAATATGCATAAAATAATCTAAAGTGTGCAGATTAGTTGTATTTACAGAACAAGAACATTTATTTTTAAATAATGCCATGTAAAACCTGATACAGAACAAGAAGCTAAGACCTCCTGTGAGTCGGCACCACATGCAGGCCGACTGAGGGAGAGCCAGACACTAGACCCTTTTGGTATGCAGGCAGAGAGACAAGAAAAGACATTCCTCATCAAGATCCCCCACCATAAGCGGCTGGCTGATCTGGAAAAACACAGGCTGTAATGATAGCTAATGAGGTGAAACCCAACTTAATGCTGTAGTGGTTAGTGTTTCATTGACTTTGCAGGCCTAAAGCTGGTAGTCTGAGCATCTAACCAGAGGATAACATGGGGGATCTCTTGCTAAAGGTGGTAGCTATTGTTAATTCTCTTATTATCTTGTTTCAAAATCCTATATCATTCTCATTGGGCTTTTTTTATTGGTTTGGTTTTATTCTGTGTTATCTTACTTGATTTTGTTGTATCTGATGGCTTGGGCAGCTATTTTGAAGATAACAAAATATATTATGGTAGCCATTTTGGATTTACTACTATCTTGTTTTGAAGTCCTGTGTTGTATTTACTGTTTTGTTTTTATTGGATCTATTCTGTTTCTGTTTTGTTTGATTTTATTATATTTGAAGGTATGGGCAGTTATTTTGCAGACAAGAGGCATTATGGCAACCATTGTTGCTTTCCTATTATCTTGTTTTCAGTTCCTGTGTCACAATCTTGTTTTGATTGGCTTTATTCTGTTTTATTTTGCTTGGTTTTATTCTCTCTAAAATAATTTTTTAAAAAAAAAAACCTGATACAAAGTAAAATGTACTACTAGTACCTATAGTGTCCCAGGAAGGATCTTGAAGGAAATCAATGTTTACTTATAGCTTCCATGCCTACCTATAGTGGACCTGAATTCACAGTAGAGTTCTCAAAGCACTGAACTTTGCACTCAGTAAAATGTGCTGCATAATTTGTGAAGATTTCGTGAACTAACCTGTTCTTCCCCTCAAAGTGCTCATCATCTACTGGAGAGATCAGATGAAAACACATTAAAATAAATCAGTTTACCATTTCATGACAAGCTGCTCACCAGTAAATCTCTTTTGAACCAAAGCATATACCTACAGAAAGACTTTGTAGATAGGAAGTTATTCCCCAATTGCAACGGCTGCTTTCCATATAATGACACATTTATACTCCATAGAACCCTTGGGTGAGGTCATGGAATAACAGTTGAGAACCCAAAGAAAAATATTACTTGAGGTGAAGCATAACTGCTGATCTTATGTATATCTCACCTTGCCGTTGCACAGTGATCAGTGACTACTAAAATGTTAACTGCTCACTAATCACAAATTTTGAGAATTTTTTTTCTACAACGTAAACTAGCCTTCCTTTACTAATTCAAGTATAAATTGTATGTGGAAATGGTAAGACATGTAATTTAATTGCAACATCCTTGACCATGAGGAACTGAAGGTTCAGATACATGGTTTGTGATCAAATAATAAAAATTCCTGAAATCTAGACAGCTTAGAAGATACATTGAAGGGGAAAAATACTTCAGATTGGAAAAATAGCTCGACTACTGACCCCAGAAACATTCTTCGAAAAAGAAATTAGAGGCACTAGAGTTGTCAGTATCAGAAACTAAGGTATTAACGGTGCTCCCACCTTGGTATCAAACCAATGAGACTAAATATAGATGACCAATGTTAAATTAGAAGCACAAGATGCCAAAAGCCAACCATAAAAGTACCAAAAGCCTTTGGCTTGGTAAAAAAGTTGTGTTAGTTTTCTACTACTGCTGCAACAAACCAGTACAAATTTAGTACACTAAGACAACATGAATTTATTAATTTATATATTTATAAATTATCAGTCTGGCATACATCTCACTGTCTAAATTTAAAAATCAGCAGGGCTGATTCTCTTCTAGAATCTTCAGAGAGTGATTTATCTCTATGATTTTTCCAGCTTCTGAGGCTGTCTGAATTATTCAGTTCATGAAGCCCTTTCTCTATCTTTAAAATGAGAAAGTCAAGATCTCTCCAACCTTCATTCTTCCTCTGACAATGGCTAGAAAAGGTAGCCCATTTGTAAGGACTCATATTGATTATATTATGTCCATTTAGATAATCTCCCTATGATAAAATCTATAATTCAAATTATAGATTTATACATCTGCAAAATATCCTTTGCCACATAAAGGAATATATCTTTAGGACCCAGGATGAGGACATGGTCATCTTTGGGGGGCCATATTTTTCCTACCATTATATTCAAGTATTAAAAGCAAGGAAAACAGTTAAAGTACCAGGACAGGAGAACAGCTCCATCTAAATGTATTCAGAACTAAAGAAGGCCAATCCTAAATACAGCAGCTCCTGTAGGCCTGTAAAAGGCAGACTCAGTGGCCTAAGTGAGAAGACCTGAATCTTGCCAGTGATAGGGAGTAGAATATTGCAAACAATGGTCCACAAAGTGCTCTGAGATTATCCTTTTGCACCAATAAATGCATGAAATAAATGGATTCGTGAGTTGTCAACTACATAGGAATTGACAACAGTCAAGATACAAAAAGCCAGAGGAGGAAGATTTTTTTAAAAATTTCAATGGCTAGGAGAGATACAAAGCTAGGCATTTAAAAAAAAACACGAAAGAGAGTTGGATGAAATGTCTTTCTAATGTGCTCTAAAATGTCATTGTTTTTCAGAGTTTAATTTGTCTTATTAGATTGAGGGATTAAATACTATGGAAAATATATGTAAACTAGAGAAATGTAAGAAATCATATTAATCAAATGTTTAGAAAAATATTATTGGTCAGATTTTGTCAGGAAACCAAAACCTAGGCATATTATTTTTGCAAAAAAAATTTGGTAGCATTTGTAACTGTACAAGTAGCATCTTTTTAATGAGTTTTTATCTGTAAAAGAATACAATTCGATAATGACTATGCTTTAAGTATCAGACAATATTTGAAAGGTTATGCTTTTGATCAGTGAAGGGAAATGTGCTACATCCATGTCAACTGATTTAACATAGAGTAAAATATAAAAATTAAAATAAAGTACTACCTCTACAAGCAACACCTGATTAAATTTCTTTCTGGCTTTTACACAATCATGGCAATGGCTGTAATCCAAAGCATAAATAAAAGCACATATGGAAGGAACAAACACATTTAAGAGAAAACTTACATTATTCCCCAGTCCAAAGAATGTTGTTTTGTCTCGGAATTTGTCACTTATTTATATTACACTGTAATTCCACTCAATGAACACAAATGAGTACAAAAGACAGAATTTACTTAGTGCAATGATCCCTTTATAGGGATGATTGATGTCCATGCCAACCAATCTGGTAATTTCTTTTTGGAAATTCATTTAATGAGATGGTGACAAGTGAAGTGTGCGCACAGTTGGTCCCATGATAAACCAGACATTTATATTCTCATTTCTGGAAAACCAAGCCATTCATTCTCTATTACCAGTATGCTTTAAACCAAAATGTAAATAATGGGTAAACTTCTATACATTGGATTTGCTTAGCTCAGAACCATGCCAAAAATAGAAACCAGAGTTTTAACTACTACTAATGAAATGTGAAAGTTGATGAGAATGACATTAGTCTTAAACTCCTTACTTCTTGAAACTTAATCTTGAAACCTAATAAATGATGGCAAATAAAGACCCAAAAGAATCAATTTGGTTTGCCAATTGAATTATCAGTTCTTGAGATCTTCATGCTGACTACCACACTAATGCAAGATTGTCTCTAGTTAAATTTAAAATTTATATTTTACCTCCCTGTCACCCAACATGTGCATATTTACTGTGTGTCTACTCAGACAGGAAATGAAACCAGATTTGATATTTTTATTAGGTCTTTTTATCTCATTGTGCATATCTACAGAGGTTTGCAGAATAGACCATTTAACATAGCATGGTCAAGAACTGATTTCATGCTATAGAAAACTTAACAAAAATATGCTAGTATACTATACCTATAACATGCAATCATGACAGTGTGTATCTGAATCCACTTACTATTTAACAAGGATAGAGTCTACTCTACACATCCTTGCTTCTCTTCTGTTTCTGTTTTCAACCACTACATCATTTTTAATCAAATCAAAATCTCTTAAAACTATGGGATTTTATCTCTTTGTTTTTATTGGCTTCTTAGAACCATACTCTGATTTCTACCCTGCTTGTCCTTGTCACACTTGATACCACTATCACTATCATCTGCCTATATTTTTTATAAATGTTTATCAAACATGACTCTGTGCTAACGGCACTACTAAAGATGCCAAAGATAGGTTGGCAAAAAGACAGATATTTGATACCGCAATATCCCTAACAAAATGACAACCTGATTCCTCTTGCTGTATCTCTTGAGTCCTGAAGAGCTCAATGTCTCAAGTGCCCTCTGGCCTATCTCCTAGCACAGATCATTAGATGAACATCCCAGCCAAGTTGACCCTGATTCTCCCTCAGGAGAATAGAAACGATCTGTACCATGTCAGAATATCTACCCTAGTTTGGCACTTCTGCATCCTATCACAATGTATTGTTTCTTCCTGGTGGTAGGAGAGCTACTATCATACATTTATAAATGCTTAGAAATGCTTAAAGGTCAATAATTAAAGTTAAAAATTCTACTACATTTTTACTATAGTTATTTTTATTTCTATGTTTAATGACTGAATAAATCTGTACCATTCATGAAAATCTCGAAATTACTCTCTTTGGTACCATTTACAGTGACACCTTGGCTTATGAACTTAATTTGTTTTAAAATTTAGAGGAATATGGCTGTGTTTGTATGGGGAAGATGGCCATGGGCATGTTGTGATCCAGTGCAGAGTTTGTGAATCGAGACAAAATTTTGCTGACACTTTTAAGAACTGAATTGTGTGCAAACAGAAGCATTTGTGGATCAAAGTATTACTGTATTTCCTATCCATATATAAACTAAGAATAGAGGAAAATTTCCAAATGATTCCTGGAAGAGTTTCCTATATCAGAATTTCCAAAAAAAAAAAAAACTATAAAATTCTGTGCAATAAGGACTCCTTTTCCCTTATTCCCTTATCCTCTCATTCCCTTACAATCAAATGCACTGGCGTACTGATCCTGGGTTAAACTATTGATGTGTTTCTCCCTTTACATGGGACAGATTTAAAATGAAAAAGATTTTGTATGCAAAATACAAAATGGAAGGAAAAAACTCCACTTTCTATATTTAAAAGATTCTCTGGTAAAGATGACAGATCGATAAGAGCAGAATACAGAGGCTCCCTGAGACAGACAACTCAGACGCCAAAAATAACACATTGTGGGGAGTCCCATATAGAAGGAGATGGATCCTCTTGACCCAGGAAGAAACTAAAGCTAAAAGAACCAGTCAAACATGCAGCCCCAGGGCTACTATTGAGGCAGCTAAGATTCCATGCTCCCGCACGCCCCCAAATTCCCACCGCTTCAACTTGCTGGAACCGCAGTTGCACTGAAGTGCAGTCACACTGAAGTTGGAGGTCAGCGAGCCCAATGGGGAACACAGCCAGCAAGGGACCTGCACTGACCTACAGTGAGTGCTGGGAATAAAACCCTTCCACAGGAAAGGGGCACCAACAGGACAACATTTTGGAATCTGGCAGGTTTGGCAAGAACAAGAAACAGCAGTGACTTCAGTCAGTTGTTCTCTTCTCAGGTGGGATTGGTGGGGTGTGCTTGGCCTGGGTCACGCCCTGGCTGAGACCCAATAAGTTGTCCCTACACAGGATGCACACTAACACAGTGAAGGCCTCAGCAGGTTGACTGACCCAGAGGGGAGGAGCCAGCATACACTGCTTCTGTTTGCACCTCAGTAACACACTGGAGTGGGCAGGATGACCTAGCATGTATGCTTCAGAAGAACCATAACCAACAAGGAAAGGGACTGGGGCCTCCTCTATATAACTGTATGGAAGAAACCAAAAACATGAGAAGAGGAAGCAACAAGAAAAAGTGCCCAACGCCCAACCCTGAGAACACCGATTCAGCAGAGGCAAATACAAGAGAGACTGAGGACAGCAAGCATGCAACATCAGACATGGCATCGGTGGACATAAAGAGATACCTTGGGGACCTCATAGATAAGTTCAACAGTGAAATACTTAACCAAGTAAAGCAAGATATAAGTGGATTAATAAAAGAAATGCTAAGCACCTCTCAAGAAGACACAGATGGAAGAATGGAGGAACACAAAAAAAGGAGAGAAACATTTGATGAAGAATATAAAGAAAACATAGAATACATGAAGCAGGTTCAAAGAGATTACCAGGAAATAAAACTCCATTGAAAGCTGCCAAACTGCTTGAAAGAAACTAAGGATAGATTATCCATACTGGAAGACAGGTTTGCAATGTGTGGTCATGAAAGGAAAAATTTCTTAAAAATAACAAAGAAACAGGCAGTAACAATACAAAGGTTAGAAGACAACAAGAAGATCTATAAATTAAGAATAAACAATGTGAATGAAGAAGCAGGGGTACAAACAAAGGAACTACAAAGGCTATTCACAGAAATAATTAAGGAAAATGTCCCACTCATAGGAAAACAAAATGTTATTCAAATGTATACATAAGGCATAAAGGCATACAGAACTCCAGCCACCTACAACCAAAACAGAGCTACATCCAGGAATATAATAATCAAGATCCCAGAAATTCAATATAAGAACAGAATATTAAAATCCATCAGAGAAAAGAAACAGATCACCTATAAAGGAAAACCCATCAAAATCACAGCAGACTTCTCGACACAGACCATCAAATAAAGAAGAGCTTGGAGCAAAGTATTCCAAGCCCTGAAAGAAAATAACCTCCAGCCCAAATTGATGTACCTGAAAAACTGTTTCTAGAAATTAATGGAGAAACAAGATGCTTCCAAGACAAAGAGAAACTGGGGGAATTCGCAACCACCAATCCAACTCTACAGAGAATACTGCACGACATTCTAAAGAGAGAGAAAATTACCAGGATTCCAGGAACAATAGGAGAGAGACCTCAATGAGTGGAGCAGAAAGTGGAATGAAGAAGAAAAGTAGGCAACTCATGGTAGAAAAAGAGCACAACAGAAATGAGACAGAGAAGGTTGGCTATAATCTCTAATGTAGATGGCCTTGATACACTTAAAAAAAGAAAGAAAAACAAAAAAAGGAGAAGCACAGGCAGAGTAGATCAAGAGGTAGGGTCCACTGAGGTGCTTTTTATAGGAAATATAATTAACCTGAAAAAGGGTTATGAACCAAAAATCAAATATGAGGACACAATGCTCTATGTGACAGGCAACCAGAGAGTAATAGGGGCAACTCAACCAGTATTGGTAGATAGGTTGGAAAGACAGGCTTTAATAGGTAATACAACTAGAGATCAAGTGCAGGAGGAAGAAGGTTCAGAACCACTTAGGTAAATAGCAGGTTGCCCTCCCAATCTAAAAACTGAGGGTGCTGGTGAGATCCAGAAATGCATAGTGCACCCTGGGGGAGTGAAAGGGGAGGAACAGTCTTTAAAAAGATGGCACAGGATATTGTTAATAGTGTATCAAGACTTAAAACCCACATTACTTGCATCACTCTGCTTAGATAGATTTTATTCTGTCACAGTTTTTCTACTTGCACTAGATCTAGGGGCACAGACAGCTATCCCAAAAATAACAGAATATAGTACAGTAATCATCTTTAATTTCCTATTAACTTAATCTGGAGCCCTGTATAACTTATACTGTTTTATCATGACTGATCTTAGGTAAATCTGGTTTGTTTGATTGCTGTTTGGTATCCACAGATTTTATTCAAAACTGTTATGACTGATAGTATCAAGTCTGAGAGTATAGGCAACTACACTGAAGATGACAAGATTCACTAGGATACCCATTCTGTTTTGATTATTAACTGTTTTTGAAGTTTTACACTATCTACAATGTTTTGTTTTTATTAATATTGTTATGTGCTGCTATATTCAATTATACTGTATGATGACATAGATTATTCTGTTGAAGATAACAAGAGACAACACAGTAACCATTATAGCACTCCTTGTACAGTGGTTTTATGTCTTTTTCATTTCATGTGTTTATAGGAATATGTTTTGTTTTGTCTTGCTTTGTTTTGTTTCTCCCTCTAATATAGAAAAGATAGAATATATGTTAAGGCTCATGCATGCGTAGAACCTATGAACAGTTTATGAGAACTGATCTTATTATACGTAATGAAATGAACTAGTACTCTGAAGAAAAAGAGACACTACAGTACCCAGTGCTGATCGCACAGTGTCATGAAGTGAAATCCAGCAATGCTATTATTCTTTGTTCAGAATGATTTTAGCCTGCTATGGTTTGTTTAATCTCAATGAAGATATGGATAACTGCATGTATGTTTAAGTATATAGGATTGATAACCATATTACTAAATTTTTGTTAGATAGTTGAACCGTTTGCAGTCTCGCTGTTTGAATCCCCTTTTTGTATGTTTCACTTTTGTATCTTGAACAACTACTTCTAAGAGGACAATATGCAATCATCAACTAGTGATTTCTTACTGTTTATTTTTTTTCTTTGAAAGTTTATATTATTTCTACTCATTTTCTGTTTTTGTTTAGTCTTTCTTTAAATAAAATTTTTAAAAAAGATTCTCTAGATGTGGATCTGTTCTTTTTACCTGTTTGGAACTCAGTAATTCTCTGACACACTAAGGCAGCAACTATTGACACTGGTATGACTCTCTTTCATCTACAAAGTTAAAAACAATACATGCTCTCCAGTAATCATAATTAATGAAAGTGAAATGAGATAATACAATGGAAACGCTTGGAAAAGCCTAAAGCACTATTTGTATTTCAGAGGGAGTGGTAATGTTGATATTTGTGGCAATTTTTCAGCAGAGTTTTCCAGTTTAGGACCTGCAGAGCACTTCTATGAAAAATCCCTTAGAATATGTACAGAGTGTGGAGTCAGTTTTATAGTGAAAAAAAACTAAGTGGAATATCCACTCTTCAGGAATTGGAAAAGAACATTAAATATTCAAATTTGGCATAGTCCTACTGTAAAGAAACCTAATTTTAATAATGTAGAATTTAGGAAGCATAAGTGATACTAAATATTTTTCTTCCTAACACCTATTAATATTCCACAACTCTAGAGTCCCACAGAGCATAATTATTATTGAGGGAAGAGTGAATTAGAAGCTCACCTCACTCAAGTACCCACTGTAATAGGCTAACTCACTGCTCTCTTAAGACCCCAACTCTTTCCTATACTAACATAACACGATATTCTTAATTTACGTGTAAACCTCCTAATTCTGAATCCCTAATTCTGAATTAATAACCATAACTGAGTTCTCAAAACAATGTCCCTAAAATCTGCCATTTAGCCCTTTTTATAGGTGTCTATTGTACTTTGGCCACAAAACAATTACAGGAAAACACAAGAATGTATTTTAAAGATGTGACTCCCACATTAACTCAAAATGGAAACAAATCAACAAATATATTTTAGTGCAATTAGCACTACACTAGTGCTTTGAGCCACAGAAATGCAAGTCTTTTTGTGTCCTCAATCTGAGAAATTTATGATCTAGAAAATAGATGTAAGGATAAAACAGCACAAAGTAAAATCATAAAATAATCGTATATACAAATATAAATATGCATTGTTTTGGAAAACATCACCCAAAACATTAGGAAGCCCTCCTGGTCTACTCAAACATAAAGTGGGGACTGGAGAAGCCCATCTCATACATTGAACAATGTCCTGCTATTGCCACCTGGCAGAATGCACCTGAAATCTTCTGATAATCAATCCAGAACAGAAAGTCTAACAAAAATGAAATTTCAGAAAATATGCAAAATGCATAAGTGGTCAGTTAAACTAAGAATTTAATAAAATAAAAAAATACCACACAGAAAATATGATGATAAGAAAAACAAGATGAAACCAAGACAGGTTGACACAGATGCCTTGTGTAAAATCTAATGGAACCAAAAATATGAGTTACAATCCACAGAATTTCATGAGACTGGAATATGATCATATTTACAGAGAAGAATTTAAGTCTCCCTTCTTAGTCATTTCTCTTCGCACTCCCTTACCTAACATTAAAAAGTCTCATTACTTATGTTCATAGCTATGGAGTAACTTTAGGTGATAGCTGCTAAAAGAAAGATGAGCCTGGGGCTTTAGCTCAGTGGTGTAAGTGCCTGCTTGGCAACTGTGAGATCATGAGTTTGATCCCTGGTACCAAAAATAAATAAATAAAGGAGAGCCAGGAAAGGGATGCAGAGTCCTTAATAAAAGTCTAGTAGTTTACAAAACTAGAAATAACCAAAATAATTCAGTATATAGTAAAAAAAATTGTATTTTCCAAATTAAATAAATAAAAGTGAGTGGCACTAGGGAGACGGAACCATTTACAGAACCTCTTAGATAACCAACCAACTTACTTAGACATCACATAAATCTGGCACATGAAGACAATCTTCAGAAACCATGCACCTGGAGAATTCACTACTACTTGATTCAGAAAAAGAGAGTTAAAAGGTTAATGGCTGAGTCTGGAAGACTCCCACCACCATGAAACTTACAGAGGCCATGGCTACAGGTAAGTGACAGCAGCACACTCTATCATTTAGGATTCTATATCTGGAATAAGATGAGGTTTAGTATTTGAGAGAGTGTATTCCCTTGTAGTAAACACTAGGTTAATGTATTATGAGCTCTTAAAATTCCTAAATTAACCATGTGTATCATTCAATACTGAATTGATTTTGTGGACATACAGAGTTAATTAGGTATCCCTTCTCTAAAGTGAAATAATTTAAGAAAGTGTCTAGTTGTGTTTTCCTGTTTTACAAATATGAACACTGAGTCCAAAAAGGATATAACATCTATCCTAACTTTTCATGTGTAGTTAGTGGCAGCAGAGCTGGAACTACACCCCAGATTTCCTGACTTTTCATTTGTACTCTCTACGAAGCCAGCAGGAGTTATGCAGCAGTCATCTACAGGATCACCCCAATCAGTCAACTCTCTGTGCTGACCAAGAGGAAAATAGTGACTCACAAAATCCAGTGGTCCCTGAAATGCAGAAGAGGTGTGTTTTTCCTCTACGCATTTTCAATCTCTGTGGACAAAACCCTATTTTCAAATGCCCTAGAAAATCTGTGAATTTTAAGAACCTCATAGGTCAGGGTCATATTTGTTGATGCATAGTACAGGTGTTGGCTGACTGACTCATGGATCATTCAACATGTACAAAACAAATTTCTGTGCACTGTATTCCAAATCATCAGACTTGCTTTAAGGGAACATACTTTGTGATTCTTTTTAGACCAAAGCCATACTTATATATCTTTTGAAGCACCTAAAATTGACAGGAAGAATTGAAGCTTGAAATTTGACAAGGGTAACACATACACTAAATGAAAGTTATTAATACAAGAATGTTGATGTCAATATGAGGCATTTAAAACCAGGTTATAATGTGGTTCCAACTCAGAAACACTCAAGGATCTCATGCATCAGGCGTATTATCTGAAAATAAGCAGATTACAATTATAGCAGCTGAAGAAAAGAGAGGGTCCTCTAATACACAGTATAGACACCCCCTTCACATTAATCCCATCTGAG